>NC_064427.1:26808057-29208057 GCF_023375975.1 Astyanax mexicanus | reverse complement strand
TGAGAATGAGTGTCGTACTAAGCCTGGTATTTGTGAGAATGGCCGCTGTGTGAACACCATAGGCAGCTATATGTGTGAGTGTGGAGAAGGCTTCCAGCCTGACCCTACACACACTCAGTGCCTAGGTAAGTCTTTACTTACTTAAATTATAATATAAAAGAGCATGTGGATTGGTGTGTCTCTGTGTGTAGAAGGTTTTTGAGCTCATTATGATTCAGTTTAATGACAGTTCTGATTATTCACCACATTATGCCTCCACAGATTTTACTGTAACTCCTTTTAATCTTGTTAAAGTAGTACAGTTGACCTACTTATTTGACCTACACCAATTTTCTTATATTTATACACCACATGTAGTACATATTGTGAAGCCAGGGATTACACATTTTTCCTAAGACAAAATAAACTTTGAAATTAGCTGAGAAGTTCATGTTTTTGATATGGGCTTGTTGGGTGGTTGCTGTGGTTTTCCTTTGTTAGGTTTATGCCATCACTATCTGTTGGCACCTGTTTTTTTTTCCCCATATACCATATTTTTCGAACTCTAAGGCGCACTTAAACTAGTTACATTTTCCCCTCAAAAATAGTCAGTGTGTCTTATTATCTGATGCGATTTATGTATGAATTTTACTGGTCAGAAAAAGGAGCAGTAAAGCCACTCTGGTAAAATGCAGAGTTACACAGAAGTTTCATTTTAGTTCTCCACCAGTATTAGCATTTCCTGCTAAGCGCTAGCCATTCAGCTGTTCAGAGGTGAGTATTATCAGCCTGTAGTCTGCGTGTTAAAACTAGCTACGCGGGACAAACCGCTAGCTAATAGTGCCCTGCTTTACCGGAACACTCAGGGTTCCTTAGTGTAGCGCTGTCGGGCAGCAGTTAGGTAGCATTAGTGGTTAGCTGCTAATGCTAATGCTCCAGCCTTAGTGGAAATCTAAGCTTGCTGTAAATAAATGGAAGCTCTTTACTCACCCAAATGAACAGTTTCTGGAGAGAAATCTGTGTAGATTAATATCCAGCGCTGGTTTGACTTGTCTGACTCGTCTTAAAAAAAGTGTTTTTTTTTTGTTTTTTTTTAAAGAACTACAGTTTTGTTTACTTAACTTACGTTAGCTCAGCTTAGCTAAATTAGAAGGGAAATATGGCGACACCCCTGTCCCTAACAAGTGCCTTTATATTCTGGTGCGCCTTGTGTATGAAAATAGACCAGAAAATAGACATTTATTGATAGTGTGCCTAATAGTGTGAAAAATACAGAAGTCCTTTTTTTTGTATCCAGGCCTGCTTACCATTTAGGGTAGTAGTGCCAGCCTTTCTTAGTTTTTGTATTACACAACATTCACAACTTAAATATATTTTGAAACCTATTTTTTAACATAATTCACTTGGATATGTCTTTTGGTAATCAATTGCAATAAATCCAAACATAACAATTGATGCAGTTGAATCAGCACCTTCACAAATCCAGTCTCTTGTCAGCTCATCTCTCTTCGTTATATTTTCTAGACTACAGGCAGGGTTTCTGTTTTACGGAGGTGCTGCAGACCATGTGTCAGATGTCCTCCAGCAGCCGAACAGCCATCACCAAGTCCCAGTGCTGCTGCGACGGTGGCCATGGCTGGGGGAATCAGTGCGAGCTGTGCCCTCTGCCTGGCACTGCCAAGTACAAGAAACTGTGCCCACATGGGCACGGATACGCTACTGATGGCACAGGTCTGCAGTTTATCATCAGAGTTATAGTTTACCACTCATTTAATTAGCAAATATTACTGTTCATTACTGATCATGGCTTTAACAAAGACATTTATCCTAGTGTTATAGGACATGAATACTTGGTTGGTTATAAATTATTAATATTTATTTCTTGGCTTTTAAATGAATTGGATTTTCCAGTATACTGCTAAATTTGCTGTGTGATACTTACTTGTTTGTATCTGTGCTGGTGCTATGAAGCTAAATTAGTTATACGGTAATAGCATCGTTTATTTGACCAATAATCACTGTATAAACAGGAAAAAGGTCAAATAGATCAAGAATTTTGATCATATATAAACATTGTATTTTGAGTTTGAGTATTTTTGATGTATTGTGGGTTCTTGCTTGATAATTGATATAATCACTAAACATATGGTATCTTAACATCTACAGATATAGATGAATGTAAGGTAATACCAGATGTGTGTAAGAATGGCAGGTGTATCAACACCATGGGCTCCTACAGATGTCACTGTAACTCGGGATATACAGCCAGTATAGCAGGCACTGCTTGTGTGGGTAAGGCACTTTTCACTTAAATACACACACAAACATGTTTCAGAAATCTTGCTTTCAAACATATTATTAAACATATAAATGCTGTTTTTACCATATTTCATATGATACTTATCCCAGTGACCTTTTTGTTATTTCTTCAGATCTGGATGAATGTGCTATGTCTCCAAAGCCGTGTAATTTCATCTGTAAGAACACAGAAGGCAGCTATGCGTGCTCCTGTCCACGTGGCTATATCCTTCAAGAGGACAGCAGGTCATGTAAAGGTGAGGTTTTGTCTCGCGACTGTTCCTCTAAAGCTTTGCTAACAGTAAAGTACTGTGTGTTGGACGCGTCATGCTGCATTTTAAAGGAAAGGACTTTGATCCGTCTTTCAGGGACATTTATGGGCATTTTTCATTTTTTCTAAAATCTCTTTTCTACAGATTTTAATTAAGGCAGACTATGGGGCTTTTCTGGTGATCATATGATCACATTCCAGTATGGCAGCATTACACGGTTGAGATGTGTTGAGTGGTTATTGCTGAGCGATGAAAGAGCAGTTGTCATCACAGTGTCCACTATCGTCTTTAGTTTATCCTTTTCTGTCAAATGATAGGACATTTCTCTAAGCATTGTGCAGTATTAACATTCTGTATGTGCCCTTGTTCTAAGGCTCAAAAATGTCCCTTAATAATATATGTACCCTGATAGTGTACAGCTTTTTGTTATACAATATGAATGAAGAAAGGTTTTTTTTGCTTTCTAGAATCTTGCCTTTGTTCAGGAAAAGTCCTTAAATTTCAAGCGGAAAATGTATTGGGTTTTCAGTTCTGGAAAAGCAACAGTGTGTAGCATTTTTTACATTAAAATGGAAGCTTCAAAATCATATTGATTATTAGGGAGAAGCAGTGTAGCGGTGTGTTTAGAGTCATATTATTGTTTACAAGTCTAACTGGTGGTTTTAATCATAAGACAATAAAAGGGTTAAAGCCTAGAGCAGGGATAAAAAAGAATAAAGAATATTCAGATATTGGAATACAGCATAAAGGGCATTATCAAGCTCAGCAAAAATGATTGAGATCATGTCCTTATTATTGCTTATTGTCCACTTATTGCTGACTGGTTGGTACATTTTAACCTTAAGACAATAAAAATGTTAAAGCCTAGAGCAGGGTTGGTAGTAATGTGAGTCATGTGGGAAGATGCCCTGTGTCGTGGTTTATCTTTAATGTAAATTGTAATATTCTCTGCAGATTTGGATAATATTTCAAATGTAGTCACATTGTTTTAGTTTTAGGAATCACTTTAATATGAAAGTGTCCTTATAATCGTGAACCTGTGAGATCACATTTAACACAGATTCAAAACTCATAAAGAGCGCATTAGTAGTGATTAGTCACACAAGCACTGCAAGACTGAGATCTGTAGTATACAAGCAAACAAAACGTTAATCCAAACAAGTCTTACTTAGAATGATCCGTACCCTCAGTAAAACACTGTCAGAGAACTTGAACCAAACAGTTCATGCTCGAAAAGCCACAAGAGTCACAGAGTTCAAGCTATTTTCCATGGTGAGGAACACACTGACCCACAGCAGTGTGATGTGAGTGATGAGTAAATACAGGGAATATTTGGTTGCATACATTAGCAGATAAAGTGGGTCTTTAACTATTGCTTAGCTTTCTTTAATAAAACAAGAAATCCCTCTTTTTCCCTTTGTGAATTTTGTAATTTGGTAAAGAGGTAAAAATGTTATTAGGTTTTATTAAAAGAGCTGATATCATTCAGAGTGGAAAACATGAAGAACTGGAAAATCTGTCTAGAAGCAAGTTTAATTTCACAGCGCTTGTGCTAAAGTGGTTGAGGTATGGAGTTAATTTGTTTTTTTTTGTTTTGTTTTTTTGCTGTTGCTTTGAAGATTTGGACGAATGCCAGGTGAAGAGGCACAACTGCCAGTTTATGTGTGTTAACACTATCGGTGGCTTCACCTGCAAGTGCCCTCCAGGATTCACACAACACCACACAGCTTGTATAGGTGAGTACACATGTACACACACACACAAAAGTATTCTGAAATATAATATATGACTATATGTTTGTAGACACCCCTCATAATAATAAACACATTCAGCTACTTAGAACTCATTGCTGGCAAAGCTTTTATAGTACTAAGCTTCGAGTGGTCCAGCAGCCTAAAACGCTGCCACTATGATAAGGAGATCACCGGTTCAAATCCTGTTTCTTGCCATTAGCTGCCGGAGCCCTGAGAGAGGACTCTTTGGGAGGGTAGATGGCGCGCTTTCCCCTCATCACCCCAATAGGTGATATCGCTCAGCACAAGCTCAGCACAAGAGCTGATGTATTGAAACCGAGTCGCTGCGCTTTCCTCAGAGTGCGCTGTGATTCGTCTTAGTAATGCTGCATCAGCAGCAATGTATTGGAGAGGGCGTGTGCTAGTCTTCACCCTCCTGGTGTTGTGGTGTCACTAGTGAGAAATCTTTAACAAGTGGGTAGGTTTATTAGCCTTTTAGAAAATAAGATAAAATAAGATAAAAGTTTGAAACCAAATAAAAAATAAGTTTTACCAGTAGTATATGGAGCAGATAATAGATAAACAGCAAAAAATGCCAATAGATGAACAAGAACCTATTGGCATTATGTCTAATGCCTGGTGTTGGCATTAGACATTGAGCTGTGGAGCAGTGGAGAAGAACAGTGATGCGCCATCCAGTTCTTTTGGGATGCGTTGAGGTGCCGAATCAGTGAATGAGTAGGTGTCCCAAAACCTTTGTCCATATTGTGTTTATTTAAATTATAGTCAAACAGAAACCTTGTATTTGTTAAAAAAAATGTAATTGAATTTTTATACTGTCAAATTTGCGATGAAATGATTTTTGTTCTTTTACACTTCACATATTTCATGTATTATAAATCTGGAAGGTGTTCTTTACATTGTCTAAAAAGCAATATTTAAACAATTATTTTACATATTTCTTAAAGAGTTAAATAGAGGGGAGTCAGCATATAAGAAGCTATTGTTAATGTGGAATATATCTTTTTGTTTTGGTGTGGCCTGTTTGAAATTCAGCAGCTTGTCAACAATTTTTTATATCTATATTTCAATTCTCTTTACTGAAAATTGGGTGTTCTTTCTCACAGATCATAACGAGTGTGCAGCAGAACCCAGCTTGTGTGGGGCTAAAGGCCTCTGCCAGAACTCACCGGGCAGTTTCAGCTGTGAGTGCCAGCGAGGATTCAGCCTGGACACATCTGGACTGCACTGTGAAGGTAATATATTCATGAATCATCAATTTGTGTGCCACTGTAAGGTGGGTGTCACCTGAAAACAAGGGGGTTGAGAATGTGGCAAGAAAACAAACACACTAACCTACACAATAGATAAGGTATATCAGATGAAACACATCTCAATTAGATAATTCACACAGTCTTACTCACAAAATTCTTCTACAGTCAACTGCTTTAGAGAAAATGACAGAAAGAGAGAGAATTTGGACTAAATAAAGTGTTAATTTACATGATTCTGATCTGTCACAGCAGTTCCAGCCTGATGATCATATGAATGTGAGTGTGGCTAAATGCCAGGTCAGATATATCCGCTCTACATGGTTGAGTGCAGCTCAGAGGTCAGTGGAGCAGGGAGGTGTTGTTCATGTGGCCGGCAGTGCTGGATGTTGGTGTATCCGGATTTCTCATGCTTGAAAGCAGCACTGTCCTGAGAGCTGAAACCTGATTCAGCCCGGCTCATTAAAAGCATGTGACGAGGGAATTCGCTAATAAAATCACAGCAGCTGAAGATCTCCTCTAAAGAGCTCATCCCAAGCTTGTTCTGTCATTATCTACAGCTCTGCATGCAGTTAAAAGATACAAATGAGTATATTATTAGACTTTTCTCAGAATCCACTATTTTACATGTGTATTTTTATAATCAGGTTTCTGCAGTAATTGGAGTAGTCATGTAAACAGCAAATGCAGATTTAATAATCAGATTAAGAAATCTGAGCTGGATTTTAGCTTAGTTTTTCTCAGTCCAAGTAAATAAAAACACATGCATAAAAACAGACCTGGAACCAGAAATAAGTGAGCAGCATTTAACACAGCTTCCACGAGACAAAACACTTTTGGAGCAAGGCTTAAACCAAAATTAAACAGGATTTAAATCTTGCTCATCTACAAGTTGATGTTCATATTGTGGCTAGATGTTTTTTTTGTTTTTTTTGTGAAGCTTGGGTTTTACATGATATGTGTGTCACATCTTATTCTGTGAGTTTATTGGCTGGTTGCAAAGCAAAAATCTAATTTTGGATTTTTTTTTATTATTAGATCACCCAAATTCATGTAAATCCTTAGTAATCAGATTAGGAATTGCATGTTAACTGAGGTGATGGAGGTTTAGGCCAGCTGACTGTAAGGAAATCCAATTACAAAAACGTTATCTTGTTTGGGAACATTAGATAAAAGTCTAAAAACTGTGTTCATTGATTTCTGTTTACAAAGAGCATTGGAAGGAAGTTTGAAATTTGCATAACATGATTCTGTGAGTTTATTGGTAGAAATTAAAAATCGGATTATTGCTGGAGTTTTACCCAAGTGCTTCCACTATAACCAGGAGATTGTGGTTGGAATCCTGTTCATGTAGCTTGCCATCGACTACCGGACCCCTGAGAGAACACAATTGGCCTTGCTCTCTCTGGGTGGGTAAATAGCGCTCTCTTCCCACATCATTACAAAGGGTGATGTCCGCAGCACAAGGCATCTGTGAGCTGATGTATTGGAACTGAGTCGCTGCGCTTTCCTCCGAGTGCGCTGTGATGCTACTCAGCAATGCTGCATCAGCTGCAGCTTGAAAAGAGGTGGTGGCTGACATCACATTTATCGGAGGAGGCATGTGCTAGTCTTCACCCTCCTGGTGTTGAGGCATCACTAGTAATAGAAGGAGTCCTAATGAGTGGGTTGGCTAATTGGCCTTGTAAATTGGGGAAAAAATGGGGGGAATTTTTTTTTTAATAAAAACAATTATAGAATAATTATTATTATTTAGCATGTAAACGTAATCTAAATGTTTGGAGTGTCAAAATAAAAACATGAAATTTAGTCACTTCCACTGCTGCCATAACCTGCCTCTTAAATTCCTTTCAAACCTGAGATTCTGGATTTTTTGTGGATTTTTTTGTGGATTTTTTTTGTGGATTTTTTTTTGTTGGAATCTGCAGGGCATAAACCTCAGCTCCTGCTGGCACTCTCCAAACGATCTACTCGTGGCTACTTACACTAAACAACTGACTTCAGTCCAGTGGGAGAGTTTTAATCTGCGGTTATGAGCGTGAGGCTGTGTGGGGCAGTGGTTAGTGCCTTTGGCTCTACTATGGCTCAGCTCCCAGATATTACACTGGCTCTGTTCTGAAACATTTTAAGAGGTGAATAGCTACATGGTTACACTCTAAACTGTATACAGTTATGGCATGTGATGTAGTAAAGTCATTTTAAATACAGCCTTGAATCATGACCATGCTTTATACAGTTTACAGAGAGAGGCCGGCAAACGTACCAGCAAATGTAGCCACTGTCTCACGGGAACTGATGTGAAGAAGGCTGAGCTGTATAGCAGCAGCAGCAGCAGGCCTTTCATTCTCTATAAGTATATTGAAAACTGATGTACTGTCAAACTGCCAGCTCGCACGGAGCCAGCGAATCCGGTTCACATTAATAGTTTGCTACAGCGCTGGCTCATTTTTCCTTGGAAATTGCTGCATTTCTGGTAGGGTTTGAACGTAAAAGGCACTTTTACATTCCCAGGGAAGGTTTTTAGTTTCTCATTAAGTTCATTTAATGCTGTTATGATGCCACAAGACCATCTGGGAGGAAAGCGAAGGAAAGAGTGCCACCACATCACAGATCGAACGAATGGCTCCACGCCGCAAGGGTGGTGCAGTAAAAGATATACCATGATATAAAACGACTAATGACATACATTATATATGTGTAAACTGGATTATGAGAATTTAAATCTGAGCGTCTTTATGGTATAGGCTTGCTATGACACGAGTCTGTGGACAACATAATTGGAACATTATTATAACATTATTCATTTCTTTTTCTGAATCCAAGGGTATTAAAATTTGTTTATCCTGTTTTTGTTGAAGTAGCTGTCTTCAGGAAGTACCCTTTCTACTAGATTTTGAAGCATTTCTGAAAAGAAAAAAACTTGTTTGCATTCAGTGACAGGAGTGTTAGTGAGGTGAGGATGTTGGATGATCATCATCCCCAACTTATTCCAAAAGTATTGGATGGAACACCATCATTGGGGGCTTTATACCCCTCTAGCCCATGCTTTGCATTAGACCTGGTGACAATTCTCTATAAGTTTCATAGCCTGCTATACATGCATGGAGTTTTATTCTGTTGGCAATAATTGGATGGGCAATTGGTGTAACAGTTGAGTGCATTAATTTGAAGTGGTATCCACAAACTTCACTACAAACTTTTTTTGTTCTTTAACTTCGTTATATTTGTCTAGTTTTTAACACCTATTTTCAAACATGCAGAATTTGGGTTTGGTTCCTTTTACTGATCTGGAATTATTTAGTGGAGTAGTGAGTGAACAGGCAGCTTCTTGAGATTTCCTGTAGGAGATGTTAAAGCCCTCAAGCTTTTAGGAAGTAAATAAGTTATTTTACTGCAGAATAAATGGTTTGTATCATCTACATATGTAGCCAGTATATGGGACATGGCATTTTAAGGGATAAACCAAACCCTTTCAATTGAAAAAAGAAAAACAATATGATGATTATGTATTTATTTCAAGTGTATTAATATATTCAACACCCAGTTCTTGATTGATAGCTCCCTTTTCAGTAGCTGTGTATATTCCCCTTTAGCAGCAGTAACTGTAATCAAACACAAATCTCTGTACTTTTGCTCCAAGAACTGCTCTGGCCAAATGATATTTGTGAGAATTTGAGCAGGGTTGAACATTTAAAAAGTTCAAAATTTGATCACCAGTAGTTTAATAAAATGTTTCTTTTCTGCAATATATGAAACATTATTTGTTCTGTCTCCGTCTCTGTGTCTTTATGTAGATGTTAATGAGTGTGACAGCAACCATAGATGTCAGTTTGGCTGTGAGAACATGTTGGGCGGCTACCGCTGCAACTGTCCACAAGGCTACACCCAGCACTACCAGTGGAACCAGTGTGTTGGTGAGTAAGTTGGTATATAAATGAATATATATATAGACATATAGACAGGAACTAGCATTTGTTCATTCATGTCCCAACTAAAGAACACTGCAGTGACATTCAAGATATGCCTGTGGGGCCTCGTGTATTAAGTGTATGGCTGTGATTTCAATATCTGATACTACAAGAGATACAAATGTGATAATTTTGTGGATCGAGTCATTTTAAAAGTCCAAGCAACTTCAGAAATGGAATGTCTATCCATCTGACACTCAGTATATCAGGCCAAATTCACTAATACTCTGATAATTTACATATCCTTGCCATGAGCACACTGGCCAGAGCTCAACCTCACTCACAAGATAAGCCTCACAACTACAAGTGTGAGTGTTTCCAAAGCATCCCCTGAGGTAACACTTCATGACCAGCTTACATATCCCTGTCGTATCCTATGACTTTTGACATGTCAGTGTAATATGCATGCAATTCTGAGACTGTAGAGTTGGTTTTATTATAGATTTGTAGGCAAATCCACTGAGTGGACCTATAGGAAATAAAACATTAGTAAGTGTGTACATAGCGCTTTTTCGCATTGCACTACATTCTTAACGCCGCCCAACAAGAGTCATTTGTTTTATATGAACAGCGTTAGTAAATCTGTTAATCTAAACATTACATATTGTTTATAGTTGCTGACAGACAGCCACACATATTTCAGTTCACCACTGTTTTTCACAGCTGCTGTTTTCTGTTTGTGTGCACATAATATAGGTTGCCTGCCAGTTATAGAATTGTTCACAACACCGCCTGAGCAGAGATTAAAGGCATTTGTTTTATTACAGTGAGAAATCAGACATTTGGAAGCTTGTTAGATTGTAAACTGAAGCAGTTGAACAACAGCACCCTCTGTGGAACAAGACAAGTACTGTCTATTAAAACAAAACTCAAAAAATTAAATAAAAAAATTATTTTATATATGAAACTTTTCATATATAGCTCTGGGAAAAAATAAGAGACTACTTCAGTTTCTGAATCAGTTTCTCTGATTTTGCTATTTATAGGTATATATTTGAGTAAAATTAACATTGTTGTTTTATTCTATAAACTATGAACATTTCTATCAAATTCCAAATAAAAATATTGTCATTAAGACAAATGACAAAAAAGATGCAGATCTTTCAGACCTCAAATAATAAAAAGATAACAAGTTCATATTCATAAACTTTTCATATTCGTAGAGTTTAGATATCAACATTTGGTGGAAAAACCCTGGTTTTTAATCACAGTTTTCATGCATCTTGGCATGTTCTCCTCCACTAGTCTTACACATTGCTTTTGGATAACTTTATGCCAGTCCTGGTCCACAAATTCAAACAGTCTAGCTTGGTTTGATGGCTTGTGATCATCCATCTTCCTCTTGATAATATTCCAGAGGTTTTTTATTTGGTAAAATCAAAGAAGCTCATCGTTTTTAAGTCGTCTCTTCTTTTTTTTCCAGAGCTATATAATAGCTAGAATTTGGCCAGGAAATACACCAACTAAACCACTTGTTCCCATGTGCTTAGTGTCGTAGAAATGAAAATTGAAAGGTGGGTCCGCACCCACCTCTCGCCTGGGCTACGACTCCCTTGCATGTTCGTTGAATGGAGAGTCAAGACAGATGGAGGTGAAGTTGAAAGCAACCAAGTATTTATTACAAAGTACTGAATATTCAGGAGAACCAATACATATAAGACAGTGTTACAGCCGTCTCAGTAAGAGTTCTGACCCCCTCTGATCTGACTCCATGTTTTATACCCAAAATGACGTAAGCCTGTTGATGAGGCGTTGTTAAAATCATCTCATGTTAGCATGCACGTGTCTGACTGGACCACTAGTGTTTGACCTTGACTGTGTTCTTCCATCCTGGCACTATCTGTGTGTGTGCGTCACCCCCCGCTTTGAAGCAGAGGTTTTTTAGGGAGGCACTCACTCACCAAAAGGCTGCTTTGATCTAATAGCCTTTTTGTAGCAAATTAGCCCCGTACCAGTCGAATTGATGACCGTTAGTTAGGGTCATGCAGTAAAACAAAATACTTCAAGCCTGAGCTACATCTCATATGTTATATGTTAATGTGGGTTAATCTGTCATATAATAAAGTCTGTGTTAGTCACATGCCATATCAAACAATGTTTTACTATATGTGTAAAGGATATATTGTGATTATTGGTTAATCTTTTATATAAATGCGTGTAAAATACACTGTGAGTAAAAATGATCAAATATAATGTGAGTATTGGTTAATGCCTATAAAATACAAGGTTTCACACAATAATTATGTAATTATAGATACTAAGATAAGTAATCATTATTGAAAGATATTTGTCAATACACTCAAGGTAAAATAAACCGTTACTCTTTAATTCTCCCTTTTGACGTATCAACCAGATACGTCAACACATCGTAATTCCTCCAAATATGTATTTACATATGTTCAACACTTGATAAACATATGTGTGAACATTTTGCTAATGGTGGGAGCGAAAACCTGTTCCGGCAGCCTTCCAACCAATTTATGACAGGAAAAATTCTCCCACGGTCCCTCTGCCACCAGGCGACCAATAATTCGAACTCTATCAAAGGAGGAAGTGACATCATTGCAATAAAATCATCCCCCAGACTGGTTGGTTTCCAGCATTTCCTCCAGCTCTTCCTCACACTCCAGTATAGGTCGGTTTATCTGTAGCTCTAACTTTGATCCATCCCACAGGGTCATTACCACTTACATCCACCCGGACCCCTATGAAAAATGATTTTTCCCCATTAGGATCAGATTGCCACTCTAATGCAATGGTTATCAGATTATTTATCGGACCATTATCCCTTTGTATGTTAATACTATTCCAGTTCTCCCGCTCACGAGTCGCCCAGCGTTCGCTTGGATCCCAATTAACATGCGTTGACCTAATTACGGTTTCCCACTTGTTACAAGGTCTGGCCTTGTAAGCTGTTTGGTCGGTGTTATGAGTGATTCTCATGAAGCTGCAGGGAACATGTCCATGACAATTTTTTTTAAATCAGTACTCAATTCACAAAAACTCCGATATTGTGTGTAAAGCAAATAGGTAGTACTGTATGGATCAATTGTTCATATAAAATTATTTTTATATAAATTAAATAAAAAATGTATGGAAATTCACATTACCGTTATGTGTCCGTACCCCTTCTTTCTAATTTTAAGTTAAACCATATTAAAAGTACTAAGCATATCGAATCAATAAAATAGATTAAAGTCATTTAAAATATCACCATTTATACATAATATAAATATTATTTGTGTTGAACAAAAAATGTACTTGATTTTAAACAAAATAACTGTGTCCGAACAATTTTTCTCATTACCGTTTCATGATTTTACCCCCCTAAAAAATTACACTGTGCCTTTAAATTGATCAGCTATCCCATGATGCATCACTTCAGATACAAGCTTCAAAATGGAGATAAGATCAGTTGGTCACTATTCTCTCCCTTTGAGAAATCTGTGTTAATATTACTAAAACTGTCCTCAGTTACACTGTGTATTATCATTACCGTTATGGTTTAATACTCATTTAAAAATTTTAAAAATATAAAAATCAATTATTTCATGAATATTATCACAATATAAGGCTTTGACAGCTGGCAAAGTTATAGGTTGTTAGCATATTAGCATTTTAAGTTATGTGTGAAATTAGCTAAGAGCATCTCATTACCATTTAATTGTGTTCTCATTACCGTTATGGATCTAAAATGTTAATTTTTTAAAAGTTTCACATCTTATAATAACGTTTCTTCATTTTACTATAGTATACCCCTCACCTGTTGTCCCCATGAGTTTTTGATCAAACATATTCTAAAATAATTTCCATTAATTAAAAAAAAAAAAAAAATAAAAGATATTTTACAAATGTTGTATCGGTAATGAGAGTTGCTTAACTATAAATAAATAAATAAAAAAGATCAAAGTAATTGTCAAGGACTGTGCTGTTAAGTTGATGGGATTTGTTGTGGAACTATTAATCAAAAATTAATCATCAAAAAATGTTTCGAACCGTTGATCCAGCTTCGTCATTTACTGTAACGGTAATGAGAATTATTCTGGATCATATAAGATTCAAATGATAATAAAATTCTATTTAAAAAAAATATATGAAAAAATAAACAATATAGTAAAATGCACATTCTATTTTAGCTTCTCAACTTGAAAAAAATGCTGCAATGAGGTGAAAAACCTTTTTATGTTAATGTGAAGGTCTTCGTCAGAATCCCCCTTATGGTTACACTTAAGATTATCATCACGGGACCAACACAAGTACACCGCTTCCCCCTTGGACCCCTGCTTACCACAAGTAACCACGTCGCATAAGTTCACTGTCCATATTGTCATCTCACCCCAATATTAGTCTAATTCTATACCTCCCCAGCGCCTGATGCATTTTGAGTTAGGCTGATTGATGGTTGATCGTTTGGTTCTATTAAGCTGTGTGGGCTGGTCTTTAGCTGTTGCGTTTGTCGGGTGTACGGTTGCTGATGTGTTTACAATTGTTCCCTCTACCGTTGTTAGTTGTTCTTGTTTTGAGACAATGGTCAGTGTTATTATCATTATACCCATGAGGGCAACTGTTATTATTATCTGGAGCCATATTGGAATAACCAGAGGAAATGCTGGTTCGTTATAGTGTCCGTACTTTGACCTGTCCCACCCCCTTTTTCCGTACCAAGCAAGCCATTATTAAACCATAAATGTGTTTTCCCTCTAAGTTTCCCAGTATTTAGTAAACTTATTATCTATAGCTCTATATGTGTAAGTGTTAAGGTTACAGAGTGTATATATTTTTTTTTTTTTACAATTTCGTTTTTTCAAGAGTCTTTCGGCCACCTGTAAAGGAAAGCAATGTTCAGTACAACCTGTAAAGAAAAAATAATGTGTTCCCCCCCTAATTTAGCAAATCACAGTTTATAACCCTATATGTGTAAATGTCAAAGTTGCAATTCGTGTTGTTCGTTTCTTCTTTCTTCTTGTTTCAGGGTTCTGAAGGTATACTACCTTGATGTCTGCAATATCAGTGAATGAAAAGTATGAGTTGGTGTGTGATAAGACTATGTGTGTTTTTTAATGAGATGTGTTTAAGAGTTTCTGTATGTAGTGTACTTTGACGCAATCGAAACGTTGCTGAATGAGTCACTCCCTCAATTCCTCTCCTCGGTCACAGCCAGGCTGTGTGCTGCTGCTGCTGTGCTCTGAGAAATCTTTTCTCTGCTGTGGCCAGGCCAGGCCCGTGCTGCGGGGGCTCTGCTACCCCTCCTTCCTGCTGCGGGCCTCCATCTGAGTCAGACGATTCAGCTGTTGTTTTCACCTCTCCTTCTGGCTCTGTGAGCGATCTCTGTTGCTGCACAGCTGTAGAACCCTCGCCAGATCAGTTGATCTGCGTACGTTGTTCTCTCAGTCACCTGGAAAGGCCCAATCCAGCCATGCTCATTCCCCTTTCGTGCGTAATGGCGGAGGAGCACCCACTCTGTGTCTGGACTGGTCCACCTTTGCACCACGTTCTCCTTCTCCCCCTGTGTAAACAGATCTGAAACGAGACTTTTGTATTCGTTATAATCATGTTTAAGGTTCTCTATTCATTTTGGAAGTCTTTTAAGGGGTCCTCCGTGTCTCCTTCCTGCAAGTTAAAATACATGGTTAAAATACATTTATCACACTTAACTCGAGCTCTAATTTCCCCTTGGAAGTTAATTATTTCATATTTAAATTTTGTCTGTGCACAGATTTAAGCCCAATTTTTGTTGTCTTACCTTCTTCAGTTGTCCTGATTTTCAGTTATACTCAATCATGATCTTTACTGTCAAAAGTGCTTTAAATCCCTAACATTTAGTCATTTCTTTAAATCCCTAACTTTTAGGAATTTTCAATTTTAAATTGCAACATTTAATTATCATCACCATTAATTACTTGCTTTTACCTTCCTTTTGTTCACATCCCTTTCCCTTTTAGTGTAACTGCTTCCCTGTGGCTCTGTTATATCCAAATTAGATCTTACAAACACTACTAATGTTCACCACCCAGTTTACCACTAGACACACACTATTTCTCATGCATGCACACACTCACAAACTCAAACACTTCCACTCTCACAAACACTAACCAAGCTAAAGATCACACACCTCAACTCTGCAGCATCATTGTACAGACCATATTTTACTGCTTCACAGCACAAAACTGCTGCTTTAAACGCACCTGCTGTTAAGCCTCCCACTTAAAGCTTCCTGTAGATCTTCTCATATTGTATTGGTAATACTATATAGATAATAGATAAGAAACAAACACCTGGAAATACATCTAAATCATGTTTTTTACATAGATCGTAATGATCAGCTGCTCTATTTTCCCCTCCATATCCACACTGACTGATAGAATATCAGGGCCCAAAGTTTTAAATTCTGCACAAACTACACATAATGTGGCTTCTGTCTCAGGAATGGTTCCATATTGATGTACTGGGCTTTCTTGGGTTACTCTTGCTTGGACTTTAGAATCACCGCTTGTGGCTATATTATTTTACCTGCCACTTTAATTTTCTGCAGTGTGCTATTTTACTAAGAAATTATGTTTCTGACTTTTTCAATTCCCAAGATTTTATAAAGACTTGATTTCTATATTTAGTTGATTTTATTTAGTGCTTTAAGAATTGGGAGAAGTGGAACGTGATTATTTTTCTCTGTATCAATCGTTCCATTACAGACAATAATATTATCAATATTAATAAACACAGATGTTATGCTTTGCTTTGTCCACGTTATTTTAGCAAATAAATCCGAACAATGCTTTACATTTACTTTTCAATATGTTAAATATGTATTTATGCATATACAATGCCAAGCAGATTGCTTTTCACAATTATCAACAATACATCTATTTCCTTAAACAATTTATCAAATCTCACTTACTGTTTTTCTTGTTCAAAAAATGGCTTACATGTTGAATAGCGAAAGTCTAATTTTGTGTCTACATTTCATATTTTAAAGTTAGGATTGAGTGTGTCTTAAAAGCTAAAATTTTTACAATATTGCTGAAAGTAATTGCTCATCTGCATAGTGGTTGTTTTAAAATCAAACTTTAAGAGATAAACAAGCTAAAAGTTTAAAAAATGCTCTATATCTATAAAATAATGATTGGTCAAAAAATTTTAGTAATAGTGGTGAGGGATGAAAAAGGTAATAGGTTTAAAAGTCAAGAAAAAAGTAAAAAATAATGGTTGGGCGAATAATGGTGGTAATAATGGTGATCTATTTACATCTCCCCCTTTTTCTGAAACAGAATTTCTGTTTCAGAAAACTTAACACAAAATTGCTCCACCCTCTGTTGTCTTTCCCCTGTCCACTGGGCTGGTCTACCCTGCACAAGCCTCCACTGACACACACCCCATCACTCCATTCATCCACTCACTCTCCCCCTGGGCTGTGCTTCCCGTCCACGATGTTTTCTCCGTTTTCTGTTAAAATGCATGTGGTGGTCAGATCGAGACTGTGCCTGCCTTAGGTTGTCCCGTTGTAGTACGTTGGGATCTTACCCGTCTTTGGCTAACCAGCCTATCACACTGAACCACACACAGCGTAGCAGCACTGTTTAATCAACATTCAGTGCCGTAGAGTTCCTGACAGTTAGGGAACGCAAACCCAGGTATGTCACACTGTCATAAACGCACACTCTGGTGTCGACCGTAAAAGCCTGTGCAAGGCCCCAAGTACCCATGGTTTATCATTTGTTATTATTGTATACATATCTTATTTATTACCATCATTATCACCTTTTCTCTCCCACTTAATTTAGCCTAAATTATTTGCTTTTATGCCACTGCTCTGAAATAGACCCAAAAGAGTGCATGTCAATGAATAATTATTTAGATTTGGCATCCGTACCTTAAAGGTGTACCACAAGGTTAAATTTTGGTCCAGTTTTATTTAATATATACATAAATTATATTGCTGGCTCTGCTTCTCAGATTGCAAACCTTACCATTATGCAGATGAAACAAGTTTATATTGCTTAGCTGATTTTGTTCATGCTACAGCCAGAAAATTATGCATTTGTTTTATAGGTGGCATTGTATAAGCATGAAAACTAAATTTATGCTGTTTTCCAGATCTCGTTTTAGTCTAATTTAATACTATACAGAAAGAAAGTAAAGCATATTGAAAGCAAAATAGAAAGCTCATTTTTTCAATACATGTGATTATGTCTCCTTATCAGAAAAATACCAAATTCCCTGTAGCTTGAAATAGATGCAACACTGCGTTTCCTTAAAAAATAATAATAATAATAATAAAAATAAAGTCTGTCCTCACTGTTTTCTGAAATCTACTATCGCTCTTAAGATAATCAAAATATCAGCATAGACGGAGATGCATAAAACTTAGAGAAATTAGATATTACATCTATCTTATATAGATCTCATTCAGGTAGGACTGAACTGAGATCAGTCTGAATAAGAAACGGACAGTAAGATAATTAACTAAATCACCTGATAGAAAAAGCTGTATTTGGAATGGCTCACTCATTAACTCATTCACTATTCACTATGTAGCATTTTCTATTTATTTAACTGATCATTTAAAAATCAAATAATAAACCATGTTAATGTGGAATTTCTAGCATACATCTTCTTTACAATATGATTAGAATATAATGTAATTAATAGGGAACTATATGGGTAAAAATGTATTTCTGCAATAGGAAACGATTCCGACACAGCCACACACCTTTATTATTTTCATTATTAGATTTGCTTATATAATATAGAGTTAGACATATGTCCCTGTTAGGTTAGGGCCCCCAAGATATAGTCCACTACCCAAAATTAAGCCAATTATTTTCCTCAATTCTGACTCCCCCTTTTCTTTTTTTTTTTTTTTCTTTTTTTTTTCTGTTTTATTTGTTTTGCGAATCAACCCCATAATCCCTTTATTAAATTCTCTAAATTCTCTAATTATCTATCCAGTCACACACCTCTCTGACATTATTCCACAACTTAATTATTTATATTAACACTTCCCCAACCTTGCTTACATTAAAGTACACTGTACTCATGATTGGGTATTCACATTTTCACATTTTCATTTTAGAACTGTCTGATAACTGTCTGATAACGTATGCATATTATATTATATTATCTCATGTTATAGTTCTATGTCACATCAGTCACTTTCGTAATCGATGTCATCGCACTTTACTCTGTTAATTATTTAATTATTTATGACCATTAGTAATATCTACTGCACTGCTCCGTTTACAAATAGATCTTTACCTTGTATAGTTAGGTTTTTTGCCCTTATATTTTCTTATATATATATCTATCTATCTACCCATACAAAAGCCTTTTCCCCCTGTTCACCTCTGTCCCCCATTTTCACTGTGTATTACTCTATTTCCCTACTGAACTGATGTTCTATTTTCTATGATATCTCACAAGTGTTAATTCACAAATAACCAACTTCTCAGTCTAAAACCAAGAAGCTGAACCAACCCCACCTACTTCACCTTGGACTCCTCCCCTGCAGTGGGACTCATCCATTCCTATTTCGTTGACACACAAGAGTTCGTACACTCAACCAATCACACATGAGCACCCACACACTCCAACACATACGCACACACTTATGTTGCATTCAGTCTGTCTCGCACACACTGTAACGCATACGCACACACTGTTTTCAGTCTCACAGTTCCACACACAAGTCTAACACATACGCACACACATTTCAGCAGCGCTCACTCTCTCGCACACACTCTTTGATTCGCTGCCGCACACACATTTTATCTCTCCGCCACACAAGGCTGTGTTTCTCTCCGGAAAACTGGACACGCACACTTTTAATCCCTGTAACAGACACTCGCAGACCCTTTTCTTTTTCTCTCTGTCAGTCGCACATACACAATCACAAAGTCAGACACACTCAGTCCCTGGAATAAGCACACATACACACGCATACTCTCTTACACTTATCGGCCACAGACTCACTTCCCTCAAACTTATAGTTTATACTGCCATGTATACCCCGTTTTATTTGTTTTGTTATTTCTTCCAGCCGAATAAAAATAGAGAAGTAGGTACACGTCTACCCGAACAGGGACAACATCTGTTCTTTTTAACCGAATTAAAATAGAGAAGTAGTGTACAGCGTCTACCCGAGCAGGGACAGCATCTGCTCTTTTTAATCGAATTAAAATAGAGAAGTAGGTACAGCGGCTACCCGAACAGGCACAGCATCTGCTCTTTTCAACCGAATCAAAATAGAGAAGTAGTGTACAGTGTCTACCCGAGCAGGGACAGCATCTGCTCTTTTTAACCGAATTAAAATAGAGAAGTAGTGTACTTCGTCTACCCGAGCAGGGACAACTTCTGCTCTTTTAAACCGAATAAAAATAGAGGTCAGTAGGAACAGCGTCTACTCTGGCTTTTTGCGAGCGGATCAATATCGAGGTGAGCCTTGCACCTGGCCGTTATCCGAACTTCTCGTCAGAAGCCGGGGGGAGACGCCAGCATCCAATCCTTAACCCTTGATTAGGAACAACATCTAATCTTTTTATAAACCTTTGAGTAGGAACAGCTTCTACTTTTTGTTTTTTCTTTTTTATAAACAGCTCAGTATGCTGTCTGCTTCCCTCCGGACAGCAGCCAGGCCGCCGATCCACTCAAATTTAGAAATAACCAATATGCAGAATTTGATAAAACCGGCTCTGCTTACCTTTTTAGTAGAAGTTCGGCCGTGAGTGGGTTGGCGTCGGATGCTGCCCTTCTGTTAGACTCTTTAGGGTCCAAAATGTCGGGGTCACCATCTGTCGTAGAAATGAAAATTGAAAGGTGGGTCCGCACCCACCTCTCGCCTGGGCTACGACTCCCTTGCATGTTCGTTGAATGGAGAGTCAAGACAGATGGAGGTGAAGTTGAAAGCAACCAAGTATTTATTACAAAGTACTGAATATTCAGGAGAACCAATACATATAAGACAGTGTTACAGCCGTCTCAGTAAGAGTTCTGACCCCCTCTGATCTGACTCCATGTTTTATACCCAAAATGACGTAAGCCTGTTGATGAGGCGTTGTTAAAATCATCTCATGTTAGCATGCACGTGTCTGACTGGACCACTAGTGTTTGACCTTGACTGTGTTCTTCCATCCTGGCACTATCTGTGTGTGTGCGTCACCCCCCGCTTTGAAGCAGAGGTTTTTTAGGGAGGCACTCACTCACCAAAAGGCTGCTTTGATCTAATAGCCTTTTTGTAGCAAATTAGCCCCGTACCAGTCGAATTGATGACCGTTAGTTAGGGTCATGCAGTAAAACAAAATACTTCAAGCCTGAGCTACATCTCATATGTTATATGTTAATGTGGGTTAATCTGTCATATAATAAAGTCTGTGTTAGTCACATGCCATATCAAACAATGTTTTACTATATGTGTAAAGGATATATTGTGATTATTGGTTAATCTTTTATATAAATGCGTGTAAAATACACTGTGAGTAAAAATGATCAAATATAATGTGAGTATTGGTTAATGCCTATAAAATACAAGGTTTCACACAATAATTATGTAATTATAGATACTAAGATAAGTAATCATTATTGAAAGATATTTGTCAATACACTCAAGGTAAAATAAACCGTTACTCTTTATTAGTAAGGAATAATATGCAATATAAATACAACTGAATTGTTGAAACGTAATCTCTCTCACACACACACACACACACACAAAGCTCTGTAAAGCCTAACTCTTTTTGTGCAGATGAAAACGAATGCTCCACTCCTGGAACCTGTGGTAGTGCTTCGTGCTACAACACGCTGGGCAGCTTCAAGTGCGCCTGTCCCTCTGGCTACACCTTTGAGCAATTCTCCACCAGCTGCCATGATGTAGATGAGTGCACCTCCTTCAAGAACCCCTGCAACTACGGCTGCTCCAACACGCAGGGAGGCTATCTGTGTGGCTGCCCACCTGGATACTACAGAGTCGGCCAAGGGTGAGGAAGGAAGAGGGGTGGGGTGGCCTGAGGGAGACAGTAGGAGTACAGTGCTGGTAACTGATGCTCTAACTGACTTTTTAAAGCACACAACCCAGACATGCTGCTGTTGCTGTACAGTGTTAACTCAGTACTTGACTAACAGGCCAAAATACATGGGACATTAACTAATATCACGTCCCATGACTTTTGCCATGTCCTGTGGAAGCTTATCCTAAAGAATACTGTATGGACCTGTGGGATATCCATTTAATGTAATTGTAATTTCACTTAATTTCAAAGCCAGAGTCGCCCATCTGTTCCTGTAGACAATTCTAGCCAGACACAGCTGGCCACTGTCATTATCACCCATGGTGCTGTCCACTGTGGATGGTAATGCATTCTGTCACATATACCTAGTACACTTGAAAATGTGATTTGAGAAATGATGAGTAGAGATCTGTCACCCACTATTAGGCATAATCTGAACTGATAATTCACATTACCTTAAAACATGATCAGATTTAATACTGCTGTGATCAATTGTGTTTGTGTGTGTGCAGACACTGTGTGTCAGGCCTGAGCTTTGGGAAGAGCCGTCCCAGCTCTGCGGGTGCAGCTGGAGCAGTCGAGGATAACAGCCTTTCTCCTGAAGGTTGCTATGAGTGCAATATCAACAGTCCCCAAAAGAGAGGCATCAGGAAGAGACGCACTATCAATGAAACGGAGCCCGAGGAGGTGAGAGAAATTCCTGGTTTGATGCAAAACCAAATTGACATAATTTTCTCTTTAACATTGTGTACAGTGTGTCAATCAGTGGACCTGCCAACATGATAATGGGCACGTTTGATTTTTGGCCGGTTAGCACAAACGCTAATCTATTGAGCCATCCACTACTTTCATCCACATTTAATTTTCCAATGAACTGTGGTCACAGCTGCGCTGTATCATTTTTTTCTCAAGGTTGGCAGGTCTGAATCAGCCAAGGGAGGTTTAATGTTCAGAGTTGACCAGTTATCTTAATTGAACACATACCTCAACCTTTGTTTTGGTGTTAAGGTCCCTCATTGTCAAAGAAATAACTACAAAAATAGACTAAACTTGCTCGGACTGCAGTCTTATTTGGAAGGAAGATATATATAAATAGTTATCAGAAACAGTAAATGATTCAAAATGTATATTGATATTAGCAATTCTTGGTCATATTTAGTAGTGTGTAGCACTTGTGTAATGCAACATGCTTGATATCTCTATATAGATTTCCTAATTATGCCCTGCAATAATCCACCTCAAACAGATTTTCAGACAGGTAGGTCTGGCCATGCGGCTGGCCATGGCTGATGAAGATAGCAGTGGTATGTGGACTCCAGTCTTTCTGCTTGTGTGATGCTGTTTTTTGGCTCTTACCATGGTGCCATGACCCACAGGTTCGTTGGTAGTGGACATATATTGCTACGACCCAAGTCCCATACGGAGTGTAAAAACATGTAATTTTAAATAGATAATGTATAACACACAGCTATCTATAACAATTGACAGTGACATCCAAGTAGTGTATATTAGTCAATACTCTCAGTATTCAGTTTGTTCAGAGATGTTAAATTAAAGGATATTTCCCATAAGACTTGGTTGAACTGGATTAAACTGAATCATGCAGTTCTGAGAGTGATCATTAGCCCCACATTATTGTATTTGTTTCACTCTGTGCAGGAAGCTCCAGTCAGCCTGGCCAGTGTGGACATGGAACAGCCTGTAGTCCTAGTGCTGAGCATGTCCCAGTGCAGTCCTGAAGAACACATCCTGGAGCTGGTGCCTGCCATCAAGCCGCTCACCCACCACGTCTTCTACTCCATCAGAGCGGGCAACCGAGCTGGAATCTTCCGTCTCCAGCAGCGCCAGGGCCTCAGCTACCTGCACTGCCTGCATGAAAAGGCATCTGCAGGAGAATACGAGCTGGAGATCAGCAGCTCTCCACTGTACAATCACACAGAGCTACGTGAACTGGAGGATGGCAGGGACAGAGACTACCTCTCCGGAGAGCTGGGCCAGGACCTGCGCATGAAACTGCACATCAGACTGCAGTAGATCGCCACTGTGTGGCCCATGTGACTCTGCTGTGAAACCTACTCACACTCACCAAAGAACAGCAGCTCTCTTTTTGAACGATGGGTGCTACGTATCAGCTTCAAAAGACGTTTAACCGCAAGCTTAAAGCGGTGGTTTGGCCAAGAATGAAACGTACACAACTGTCCTCTTTCTCTGAAATGTAGTTTAGCTAAAACATGCTGGGTGTCTGAGGTTTGCTTATTTAATCAAATCTTGTATTGGAAGCAGTAATTAGCATCATGTAAACTGCACATCTGGATCATCATGCACTTACCTCAATTATTCTCAAGTAGGACTGATGATAGAATTAGGTTTCTTGCATACTATTATCTTAAAATGTGGATAAACATACTGATTATGAGTTTGGGGTAAATGTATTAGTATCTACAACAAGCACTGTAGGTACACCCAGAAATGCAGTTAAAATGTGAAGAAACGTGAAGACTCAAATCTGATTATTTGCCTTAATATGACTCAATATGAACCATTTTTAGGGCTGTGTGAACATATCAAATCCAGTCACTTCAAATCAGATTTAAGTCACTTGAATGTGTGGTTCTATTCAGGTCAACTCCACTTAAAGACTGTGAGGTAACTCATGGTACCTTATTTTTAATGCTAAGCTAACTAAAAAAAAGCAAACTTCACACCCCAAACATGTCTTTTCCGAATGCCTGCATTTGTGTTAAGGAGGAAAGTGTGCACATTATTGTCTGAATCCTTGCTTTAAGATAGAATTCCACTGTTTTTTCTTCCTCATAATTCAGTCACTAAGATGTAAACAGTGTCTGACAAATGGTTTAATTTAGGAGCATTAAATGCTTTAGAAGTCTGTTTTTCTTTAAGAATACAAAAATTATGTTATGCTAAGATTCTACAGAACAATGAAAACTCTATGGACACAAGTATTGAGACACCTAGGGCCCTGTTTTAGCGATCTACAGGTGAGCCATCAACCGTTCACCGTGCAGTTTGATTTAGGTCGTGTAAGTGTGTTGTTGCTATCAAGATATTAATACACCAGAAATTTACCTGAATACCCCTCACTTCCAGACCACCACGCCCATCGAAAAAGCGTAAATATATTTACATGCGTCTGTACTACTTAAACGACGCAGGTGCAAGGCATGAAATAGACTGTTGATGAGAAGTATGACAGCAATGAGCATCGCATCGAGCCTTGCACAGGGTGCATAATAGACTTTACAGCTACTGGAGCTTTTATAGCGTTCCATTCTGAATCTAAATGCATTAAATTGTGTTTGGTCCCTCATTTTCAGCTCTAACAGCACTTGGTTCAGAACTCTACAGTTATTGATCAGCAGAGCATTGGTGACTTTTCTGCATTAGGCTCATCAGCACTTTACGAGATCGGACACTTTGCAGCGAATCATTAAAGCTTTCACTTTCTAATATAACCATTTACAGATTACATGGCTAAGTGCTTGATTTTTAAAAATCTATGGCAATGAGACTAATGGAAAACCTGAATTCAGTGATTAAGAGGTATGTCTTAAAACCTTTGTCCATATAGTGTAATTCATATATAAATCAAACTGCTCGACTCTGTTTACATACAAATGACTTGAGTTATGCAGAAATCATTAATAAATACAGGTGGAATTCCCCTTGAAGTTTTCCACAGGGTCCAGTGGTCAACCTACAGGAACACACCAGCAGTAAGCTTTTATCCGACAGTTTTTATGCCGAGAGAATAGTATATTTCGTTTCGTATATATTTGTGCTCATGAAGGCCTGCAGTACGCTTATAGGGGTATTTCTGAATGGTGCTGCTCACTGAAGTGTAATGCAGCTCTCATGCAGAGGCCGTGTTCCCCAGAGAGGGGATCATCTTTACAAATGTGGACACTTTGCTGACCACGCCAGTTTATTTTTTCATTCTTACACAGCTTCCATCACTTCAGCTCTATCAGGTTCAGTAAAGGACACTTTTGTAAGCAGGATGCACTGCAGTGATTCTGATGCTCATGTAAATATAATGATCTCCCTTCTTCGGGTGTTTTCACACATGTCCCAGATATACTTATTGTCAAAAATAGAATGTGCAAAACTGCAATACTTTTCGCAAGGTTTAAATATTTCGACTAATATAGGCAAATCTTGATCACATTTTTAGCAGGAGATTGGTGTGGAGATGCAGCTGACCATGGTAAAGCATCCGTGTCTAAAAGGTAAGCTTTTGAGACAGTGGCAGTACGTGGTGGACGAGTATTTTCCGGTTGGAATCGATCAGGGTGTGCATTCTGAAAATATTTGTTGGACCTCCTGTTTATTGATTTCTTTTGGGTGCAACTATGTTTTTTGTTTTTTTTGGATGGTCAGTGTACATAAGTCTGTATCCAGGATTTATTCTGGGCTCTTTTGGAGGCAGGGCTCATTATCTCTGATGCTTTCACGCAGAAGAATTTCATCCAAACTGCTCAGTTTCAAATGTCACTTTTCTGCTTTGAATTTTTCTGCTAAATTGTAAAGCATATATGTTCATCACTTTTTAGTGTTTTCTTTAAATACAAACACTCAAGCAGTTATACTTTCAGTGTGACTAAATTAACCAATCAAACAACTTTAAATGCAGTGCTGGAGCAAACTCCACACTGATTTCAGGAGGACCAGATATCTGTGTTCTGGAGCGCTCCTGGTCAGACTGTCTAAACTTTTCATAGCAAGCGCTCCCGAGTCCAATCAAAATAAAGGCTAGTGTGAAAACACCCTAATCACTTGGACTTACATGAGAGAAGCCACCAAAAGTGCCTGTTTTAATTGACTATTTTTTACAGATTTAAACACTTCTTTTATTCAGAGTTGAACACTATTATGCCAAGTGTAGATTCACGCCTGTGTATATATGATAGCTTTAACTTTTTCATTAAACTGACTTTATATATATTTATTTTTTTTTCTTTTTGGTAGGCACTAAAACAACGTAGGAGGAGCACAGGAAGTTATCAAAATTGGTGACCAAAGTCTACCAAAAAAAATACCACCAAGAAACAGAAACAGATGGTTCTGTTCATTCACTTCTTGGGTTCGGGCAGGTTCACCTTTTAATTTAGTATCACACTTTTCAGTGTTATATTAAGGCCAAGATTGGAGAGCATGAATCTGCATTCTCTGCCACAAAGTGGAGTTTGTTCTGTTATGATTTTGCTACAAGAATAAGGATCAATTTCGTCCTAAAAAACACAGTATTAAAGAGTTTTTTATCTGAGTGAAAAATCTGTCTTTTGCAGTGCTTTCGATGATTTGAACTGTGCAAGTCACAGCCTAGTTCTGGCCTACAGTTATAGGAAATGCACGTGGTGACATACATCACAACACAGGGGTTACAATATATTGTTATATACTGCGATACTGTAAGGAAGACGATATATTAGACTTTTATATACAGCTCTGGAAACTTCAGTTTCTGAATCAGTTTCTCTGATTTTTGCTATTTATAGATATATGTTTGAGTAAAATGGACATTGTTGTTTTATTCTATAAACTACAGACAACATTTCTCCCAAATTCCAAATAAAAATATTGTAATTTAGAGCATTTATTTGCAGAAAATGTGAAATGGCTGGAATAATAAAAAAAGATGCAGAGCTTTCAGACCTCAAATAATGCAAAGAAAACAAGTTCATATTCATTTGGTGAAATAACCCTGTTTTAATTACAGTTTTCGTGCATCTTGGCATGTTCTCCACCACCAGTCTTACACACTGCTTTTGGATAACTTTATGACACTCCTGGTGCAAATATTGGTATGATGGCTGTGATATTCCAGAGGTTTTCAATGGTAAAATCAAAGAAACTTAAGTGATCACTTTAATTTAACCAAATTGAAAACCTCTGGAATATAATAAAGAGAAAGATGGATGATCACAAGACATCAAACCAGTGGCCAGGGTTTAAACACAGCACTAAATGAATCGCTTTACCCTATAAAACATAGTTTTAAAAAATATTGATATATTAAACTCATGTGATACTATGTAGTCCTGCATTATCCGGGGCCCCAAAACCAGTAGTTTAGCCCCCTATGAGCTGCTGTGTATAAAACCCCCTCTGTGTTTAATTTAGTCCTGAACAGGTTTTAGATGAAGCTCGCTTGGTGTAGCAGTGTGTCTTTAGTTAGGTGGAGTTTAAGGGGAGGGTAATTTTATTTGAATTGCATTATGAGCTGCTAATAAATCCGTGACAGTCATTTGAGCTGAGTCACCAGCTGCTACCACAGATACCCACAGCTTCTTGTAAAATTGAATGCAAATGTTATGTAAATCGAGACAGAAAATAAGCCGTGCGCTTGTTTTCTTTTTATTATTACACAACCATGAGTATTTAATCATATCCAGCAGTCATTAGTGGGCAGAGGGGTTTAGTTTCTTTATTTTGAGGGTAAAAGGCTGATTTTCCTGAAATTTTCCTGGCAAATATTGTTATATATTACCTTTAATTGGTCATTAACAGTGAGAACATTTGGTAACACTTTTTTAAAGGGTTATTCTCAAATATTTTAATATTGTTTGCCTGTATTCACAGTGTCCATTTTAACATTGAATAAGAAATATATAAAATAATTTGAGCTGAATTTAAATGCAGTACTGAAAGCTTATGGCAGTTTGGATTCATATTGGGTGTGTTTTACGAGAGCCACTGTAACATGAAGTCCTGTAACATGCTGTGCTTCCTGTTCAAAAACCAAACCCAGAACAGGATATAAGGATGACGGAGCATTTTGAGCTTTTTGTTCATGTATTGGTTGGTGCTTTTTTATGCCTTTAGTCACTGATTGCATGATGATAACATCATCAGCCTGTACATACTATCAGACACAGAGCTTTACTAGAAAAAAGCAGGAGCTTATAACAAGCAGGAATCAGTA
The DNA here is from genome assembly GCF_023375975.1 of Astyanax mexicanus. Taxonomy (NCBI): domain Eukaryota; kingdom Metazoa; phylum Chordata; class Actinopteri; order Characiformes; family Acestrorhamphidae; genus Astyanax; species Astyanax mexicanus. The sequence goes on along the minus strand of NC_064427.1, from coordinate 29,179,597 downwards.
TACAGTCATATGAAAATCTAATCAATAACTTACTATCAGAGTGGATCAAAAACAAGCTGATTTTTTTAAAATCTACTGTTAAATCCATTTTAACTGATGGACTTATTTATTATAGAACTACACAAATACAGACATCTTGATATCTTGAAATATCCTGATCCAAATACAGAGCGGTAAAAAAATAAGAACAAAGAAATCATATGATAAAAGTAGATTTTAAATCCATTATCCCCTCTTTTGACAATGAATTATTGATTTTCTAAGACTCACTTCTCTTTCTAAACGTGTACGCTCTCCAGTTTTTTTTTATCAAATTAAACAAAGGAATATTTTACACAGCAGCCAGTGAAATTTCTGTGGATTTTTTTCTGTTAAAGACTTTTGCTTCTGGAATCTCACCTTTGTTTCTGCTTCAGTTTTTTGCTTCTGAGTTTAGCACAGTTTTCACGGGTGGGCGGGGCTTAAAAAGGCGTTCCCCTTAAATCTCCATTTGTCAGCTGGTTCTGGACTGACTGCTGGTGCCCTGAATCTCTGTCTGAGCTGACCACGCCCACTCCGCCAGTTTTAAGCATTCTTCCAAACATGGGAGCGAACAGCTTTCAGTGCACAGCAGCAGCAGATACCTTTACAATTAAATTTCATACAAACTTTATGTTTAATGTTATTTTTATTCTCTATAGAGCTCTAATTATAATACTGGTTATACTATCACTGGTCTCAGTTACTCTGGTAAAACGTGCTACAGCGTTAAAAGCTGGTTCTGGAGTAATTCCGTGCTGTTGGCTATTTCCTGCTGTAATACTGTCAGCTCAGTTAGTTCATTAGTTGTAGCAGCTGGGTGTAATATGCTGTAAACATATGGACGGAGTTCGCTGGTGTTGCGCCGAAAAGAGTCCCCTGCCGAGTCCCCTGTAGCATTAGCTTAAAGCTAGCATTTTTCTCATTAAGACTCTTAAACGTTTTCGAATTTCAGAGGATCCAGGAAAATGTACACAAAATAAACTGTACAGAGAAACATATTTATTGGTAGCCCCTGGTATATTTTGGATTTACTTTTATTTTATTTTATAAAGTGCCTATGTGGCAAGGTATTTAAAATCTCTAAAAACTGTTTAATACAGTTAAAAGGTTAAAATATGTGCATAAAAAGTGTGTTAAAATACTGAGTATGCAGGCCCGTAGCCAGCATTGTGATGGGGGGGGGGTCTTTTTCCCCCAAAAGTGGACTTCATTTGGCTCTCTACTCCAATGCCCCCTAAATACACGAGCACACTTCAAACCTTTTAATTTAGACATATTTTATTTATTATAAGTTTGTTGTGAATCTGTTGTTGCTGTCCTTATTTGTTCGTCTGTTGCTCCCCACTGTTAACATAAATTTGATATAAATGTAAGTGTTACTCAAACTTCCTACATCTGTGATGTGACTTCATTGTCTGTCTCTGTTGCTCACCTCAGTTGTCTGTTGCTTTGTTCCATTGTCTCTGTTGCTGCCCTCCATTGTCTGTCTCTGATGTTGCTGTCCTTTATTGTCTATCTCTCTACTATTGACATAAATAGATAAGAATTACTTCATTAGGAAATTAATAATAATATAAATTGAAGTGTTCTGTCTTCCTATAACTGTGCTGGGACTTCGTTGCCCCCCCCCCTTCAGCTCGCTGAACTCGGCGCCTGATTGGCTGACAGAGCTCATTTGCATAATAAGGGTCTGCTGATTCATTAGATATGCGTGGATTCGTGGAGCGACCAATAATCCGCTTTTAATAACGCGTTAAAGTTGATATTATTTATTTCACGAGGCTGAAGTTGGTTTGATATTCGCAGTTCCAGATTCGTTTGGCTCGATATTCGCAGCCTCGTATTCCCCTGCTGAAGTTGGTTTGATATTCGCAGCTGCCACTTCACTGAACCACTGTGAACTAAAGGGAGCGTTCACAAACACCCACTGTTTATATTAAACACCTCACAGATCAACACTGAAGGAGATAGAATGAAGAAAAGCAGTACATCTGTTTATTAACAATGTAAATATACAATATCGTATTAAATGTAATTTTGTATATTGTAAAATATTTATTTTAATTACTGAATTTATAATTATATATTACAATAAATAATTAAATATATATTTAATAAAATTATATTTTAAAAGCCATTGCGCTCAAAAAATATGAGGCAGACGTTCAAGTGTGATTTTGAAGAACTTTTTCATGTTGGGCCAGACCAAATACACATGATCTAAAGAGTACTAGTCTTCTTCTTTAAGGAAAACCTGGAATTAGCCTGGCCCAAGCTGATTTTATACTTTAAAATGAACTGGCAACATAGCATACCAATCCATAATGCACAATTTTTTTATGTAAAGCTGATGTTCTAGTGTGATTTTGAAGGACTTTTTCATCTTGGGCCAGACCAAATACACATGATCTGAAGGGTACTAGTCTTCTACTTTAACGAAAACCTGGAATTAGCCTGGCCCGAGCTGATTTTATACTTTAAAATTAACTGGCAACATGGTATAACGAGCCATAATGCACAATTTTTTTTTGTGTAAAGCTGATGTTCCAGTGAGATTTTGAAAGACTTTTTCATATTGGGCCAGACCAAATACACATGATCTGAAGAGTACTTGTCTTCTACTTTAAGGAAAACCTGGAATTAGCCTGGCCCGAGCTGATTTTATACTTTAAAATGAACTGGCAACATAGCATACCGATCCATAAGGCACAAAAAAGTTTAATTTAAAGCTGATGTTCTAGTGTGATTTTGAAGGACTTTTTAATCTTGGGTCAGACCAAATACACATGATCTGAAGAGTACTAGTCTTCTTCTTAAAGGAAAAGCTGGAATTAGCCTGGCCCGAGCTGATTTTATACTTTAAAATGAACTGGCAACATAGCATACCGATCCAAATTGCACAATTTTTTTATGTAAAGCTGATGTTCCAGTGTGATTTTGAAGGAATTTTTCATCTTGGGCCAGACCAAATACACATGATCTAAAGAGGACTAGTCTTCTACTTTAAGGAAAGCCTGGAAATAGCCTGGCCCGAGCTGATTTTATACTTTAAAATGAACTGGCAACATGGAATAACGATCCATAATGCACAAAAAAATTGAATATAAAGCTGATGTTCTAGTGTGATTTTGAAGAACTTTTTCATGTTGGGCCAGAACAAATACACATGATCTGAAGAGTACTTGTCTTCTACTTTAAGGAAAACCTGGAATTAGCCTGGCCTGAGCTGATTTTATACTTTAAAATGAACTGGCAACATAGCATACCGATCCATAATGCACAGTTTTTTTTTATGTAAAGCTGATGTTCTAGTGTGATTTTGAAAGAATTTTTCATCTTGGGCCAGACCAAATACACATGATCTGAAGAGTACTAGTCTTCTACTTTAAGGAAAGCCTGGAAATAGCCTGGCCTAAGCTGATTTTATACTTTAAAATGAACTGGCAACATGGCCTACCGATCCATAATGCACAAAAAAATTGAATATAAAGCTGATGTTCTAGTGTGATTTTGAAGGACTTTTTAATCTTGGGCCAGAACAAATACACATGATCTGAAGAGTACTAGTCTTCTACTTTAAGGAAAACCTGGAATTAGCCTGGCCCAAGCTGATTTTATACTTTAAAATGAATTGGCAACATGACATGAAAGCCATTTTGCACAGAAATAATGAATATAAAGCATTGATTTTGAGAATACCAGAACTCTTCATCTCATGAGTATTTGGTCTGAAAAAAAAGTCCAAAATCATACTGGAATATCAGCTTTAAATAATATTTTTTTTGTGCTGCCATGTTGCCAATTAATTGTGCAGTCTAAAATCAGCTCGGGCCAGGCTAATTCCAGGTTTTCCTTAAAGTAGAAGACTAGTTCTCTTCAGATCATGTGTATTTGGTCTGGCCCAAGATTAAAAAGTCCTTCAAAATCACACTAGAACATCAGCTTTACATAAAAAAAATTGTGCATTATGGATTGGTATGCCATGTTGCCAGTTCATTTTAAAGTATAAAATCAGCTTGGGCCAGGCTACTTCCAGGTTTTCCTTAAAGAAGAAGACTAGTACTCTTCAGATCGTCCTATGTCACAGGTTGGGATGCTTTACCTAATTATGTAATCTTATTTGAATCTAGATTTTCTGCTTTTGGTTTGGGATCCAATAGTTAATAATGTTTGTTGCCGTGTCTTTTCCCTCACCTGGAAAGCAGGCACTCTACAGAAATCCCATAAAAGTAAGCTTAACAATTAAGAAAATAAAATAAAACTGAAAAGTCTGTAGAAGGCAATTATTTTAGCTGAATTATTGATTTAAACAGATTTTTATGTAACAATGTTACAATTTGCTGTATTTAGGAAACTGGACACAAAGCATCCCGATCATTACAGAGTTTACAATCTCTGCAGTAAGTTAGATCATGAAAAACCTGGAAAAGTCAAGGAACTTGAAAATAGTCATTTTCAGGCCTGGATAAGTTTTGGAAAAAAAAAACAACAAAAAAACAAAGTCAAAGTCAAATTTACTCTTTGTGATCTTTGTGTTTCCATTTATTGACTCTGTTTATCGACTCCGTTTATCGACTCTGTTTATCGACTGAGAAAAGCTATTTAAAAAATAATTTGATAACTTGGATTGGAGTTTCAGATGGAATATAACTGTAAATTCACAGAGAAAAATCTAGGTGTTTAGGCTGTAATTAAGCTCTTGCTCTCTTCCACTCTTTGGGAAGCATATTGGTTATATATGCAAGTAAATTACCAGTAATGGTGACAAGAAGGCAACATTTAAACAGATGCATTTAAAAGCTGTTAAAAAAATAAAGAATCTACACAATATAGACACAACCTAAACATATTCCCTGACAGCCAGATATATGCCAAATTAGTTTATTTAAAAATTGATTCTGTTCAAAGTTTTAAACAGAAGATTCTATATCATGTTTGATGAAAGTGTGACATACTGTTTACAGGTTAAACATTAGAAATGTTTATCAGTGTTTAAAATGGGCCTGAGCTGATTAATACATCAGTGCAGAGTGAAGTAATTTAGCCCTACATTATGGAGCGCTCAGAATTTGACACATTTTATTATTGAAGATTGTGTCTTAGCATTGCTTAAATAAATGTTGTTGTTTTTTTTATTTAAATATATTTAATACATTCTTGTCTACTCTGATGTTTTAAACACGCTATGGTCATTAAAATGTGCTGCGAAAGCATAGAAAAGGCACAGAAAATAATTTAAATTTATAGGTTAACACTATTTGTAATCTACATGTGTATACATATTTTACCCTTGTTTTCTTTTTTTCCAGAGGGAATTATAAAATAAGCTAAAGACTTTCATGTTTACTACAACTTAATTATTAATCATGTACCAGTGTTTTATAGCAAATGTAACCAAAAAATGTCCCACATTATATGTCCCAGTTTATAATTTTTTGCATTGTCAGGGATACCAGACGCACATTCACACACACAATGGAAACATGAACAGCTAGACGTGCTAATGAAACGTAAAATACTACTGCTTTTACTACTGTGGATGTTTGGTGCAGCCATCTTGCGTTCTGAACTTGTGGGTTTATTCCAGTTGAAATGTTCTACTTAGAACTTGGAAATTTCCAGTTCTGAATTCCTAGTTCAGATGGAATGCAGTATAAGGATTCACATTAGAGCTCGACCCAACCTGCCCCATACACTGTCATTTTGAGCCAAAGCCCGAATTAAACCTGACATTTTTTGAGTAAGTAGAGCATTAAAACTGAGCTTTTAAAAAACATTTTCGTTCTGTTTAGAATGAGTGAAGAATGAATAAGACCTATTATTTAAGAAAAATATTATTAATTATTAGGAACAGATCTCCAAAAGATTATAACATGAACAATGCAAACAATGATCCAAAGGCCTAAACATTAGGCTACAACAATGTCTGAATGACTTTCCTCTAATCTAGTATAATATAACATGGTTTAAGAAAAGAAAATAAATTCTTTTATAATTTTATTTATATTTTTTTCCCATTTTCTCCCCAATTTACACAGCCAACCCACTCGTTAGGACTCCCCCTATCACTAGTAATGCCCCAACACACCAGGAGGATGAAGACTAGCACACTCTTTCTCCGATACATGTGAAGTCAGCCACCGCTTCTTTTCGAGCTGCTGCTGATGCAGCATTGCCAAGGAGCCAGCACATTTGGAGGAAAGCGCAGCGGCAGGTGAAGTGCGTAATATGGACAGTGTGCACTTTGCACTTGTGCAACTTTTTTTAAAAACAGTTTGATTTGTTTCTGCTATATTTTGATTCATAGCTTTATATAAAATGAAAATAACTTATAACTATATTATTTTCTTTAGCCCGAGGAACCTGAGGAAAGTGGTGGGAAATCTCGAGCCAGGTCAGACCTTGGGTTGGGTTTGGGCAGAGAACCTAAGCTCTTATTCACATATTGAACTTTGTGTTATTGTGTTCTCAGTGACATGTTGAACTACACTGCCAGTTTGAGGGAATGTCATTGCCATCAAATTCAGAAGGTGAACCACATGACTCCTCAGAGGTGCAGAGCTTCTCTCAGTTTAAGGCAAGTGATTGTGTAGCATAGCCTGTTGCCTACATACAGCTCTGAAAAAAATAGAGACCACTTAAAAATGATCAATTTCTTTGATTTTACCAATTTTTACCAAATTGAATATAATCAAGAGGAAGATGGATGATCACAAGCCATCAAACAACAAACAAAGCTGAACTGCATCTTTTTTTGGTATTTCAGCTGTTTATAATTTTCTGCAAATAAATGCTCTAAATTAAAATATTTTTATTTGGAATTTGGGAGAAATGTTGTCCATAGTTTATAAAATAAAACAGCAATACACATTTTACTTAAACATATACCTATAAATTGCAAAATCTGAGAAACTTGATTCAGAAACTAAAGTGGTCTCTTTATTTTTTTCCAGAGCTGTTTGTTATGAACATGTTACTGTATTTCTGTATTTATTGTAAGTTGGTTATAATATTCTTATCACATGTTTTCGATGGGGAATGCAATACGTAAAATGATTAGCTGCTCCCACCTGAGTCATTTAAGCAAAGAATACTGTATTTTCCTGATGTCATGAAGAAAAAATGCATTACTCCATAGATAAAGCTAATCGCTTCACAATAGGGTTTATGTTGGGTGTCTGAAGTTTGCTCTGCAGCTTAACTCCGTGGGTGATCCAGCCAAAATCTGCTGGACACTCAATATGCAGTCACTTCTAACTGCAGTTAGTTGTCTCAAATAGATTTGCTTCCGAATTGACTTGACTTGAATTGTGTGACCAATATTTTACTCTCCATAAAAGCAGAAAAAGGTTTGTTGCATAGCTACAGTTTGTACTTCTGTACTTTTTATAGAGAAGTGTTACACGGGGGGTCATAAACCTGAAGAAACCTAAAGCAATTCTGTTTGAGAGAGTTGTTTTAGGCAGGTGTGTAAGACTTTAGGTATACAGTTCACACATGACTGTCCTGGTGACTGCAACAATCAGGGGAAACAGTGAGGAAACTAAAACTAGCAAAAGTATTTAATCAAGATTTTGATTAATTTTACTGTCTTTCTGTTTTTATTGTCTCTCCATCTCTGCTACAAATGAAAGGCTTAATCTCTGTTTGGGAAACCAAACCATGGACACAGGACACAGTTAATTAAATGGAATTCAATGTTAAAGATACAGTACTAATAATATTCACTGCTGAAATGGTTCCCACTTCCTGCTAAGGTGCTGCTACATGGCTACTGTGTTGTGTTCCTAGCTGATTTCTGTGCAGTTGTATTCCAGATGGTTGCTAGGGTCTTTAAGGTGGTTGTCGAGTGGTTACTCTGGTAACCCGTTTAACAATGAGCCAAATATATTTTGTACCAAATATAGATGTAGAATGTTGTACAATTTTAAGATCTTTTAATAATCGCATGAGGTTTAGTAAATTTCGACAGTAGACGCTTTATTTTTCATATTGTACACTGTTTATGCTTATGCCCGGCTGTCCTCTTCTTCTTACGTATGTAGTCTCATAGACGGCAGGGGTGCCAGACTAAAGAAACAAACACACAATGGCTGACCAGCTGAATTTAAGTTAAAAGAAAATGTGTTTGTAATGTAATATTTGATAAGGGCCCTTGAGCATTTCGAATCAAGTCAGCTTGAGAACTGTTTTTTCTGTTGCAACAGGGCGCACGGGTACGATGGTGTGTACATGGTTGATTGACAGCGTTTAGTTTGAGAGTGCGCAGGTACTGTATTTCTCCTGAGGGTGGGGTGAATGTGTATGTATATATTCAGTGTGTCAGAACTGCTCCTTTAGTTTCTGCTGTGCTCAGTTGAAGACTGAGACCAAGTAGTTAAACATACAGCTCTGGGGAAAAAAATGGTTTTCATGCATCTTTGCATGTTCTCCTCCACCAGTCTTACACACTGCTTTTGGATAAGTTTATGCCATTCCTGGTGCAAAAATTCAAGCAGTTCAGTTTGGTTTGATGGCTTGAGATTATCCATCTTCCTCTTGATTATATTCCAGAGGTTTTCAATGAGATTTTTAAGTGTTTTTTTTTTTTCCAGAGCTGTATGTCTGCACTCTCCTACAAAAGTATTGAAACACTGAGGCCAATTGATTTTTTTTCTTCTGCTCTAGTGAAAACATTTTGGTGTAACAAAAATATAATTTAAAGATGAATATTGAAGACAAATTGGTAAGTTCGGACAAAAGCTGAATTTTTGACCTTTTGTCTCCTATTCATCTTTTAATGTCAAACCCAATTTGTTTTCAGTCTAAAGCAGAAATAAAGAAATGAGACTGACTTATCAAGTACTTTTGGGGGGCAGTGTATGTTTAAGGGCTGTTTCCTGTGTAGTTCCAATTAAAATCTGCAGTCAGTCTGCTCCTTTCAGAGTGACTGCACTGTTATGTATATTGGTTATGTAATTTAATGCTCCTGGGCATTGCTGTGTTTGTTGTGCAGGTGTGGGAAAGGGCAATGGCAGTGATCTGAAGGTGCGGATCATAGTGAAAAGAGAGCAGGTGTTCCAGTGTGTCTGTGCCACGCAGACGAACTGTAGGGTAAGCTAACTTTTAAAGGTTTTCTACAGTATAAAACTGTGTTTACTTCCTCATAGTCAAATGACAAGAGTAGTTTCAGTACAAAAAAGTGAAAAACTGTGAACCTTAAACACAGTGGTTTCCTAATTAAAACCAGAGCTATATGGCATATCCAGAACAGACATGTGAAGTGGGCTAATCCCACAACCCCTAAATGATTTAGTAGTTTAGGGTGATTTCACACCTACTTTTTTTATTTGTCAAAATAAACTGTTCATATTTACGTGTAGTGCTGTTTGTTTGGACATGGATGAGTACAGTAATCACAACTGCAATGAGACTGCTGAGAACTGTTGGTCTGAACTCTGAATTGGTTGGTTTGTGATGTGAACATGATCTGACCTTGATCCAACCCATCTGTCAAGCATACTCTGTCAGTTTTAAGATGTGGAGTCAGTCAAATGAACACATGCCACCTCTGCTGGTGTTCCATGTTAAACTGCACAGAAATCTGTTTACTTTCTTGCTCCCAGCCAAGACAGCTCTGACCAACAACCAAAGAGATTACAAAGATTGTTGTGACTCATTTTGGTGAGCTTGAATTGTATCCTCTGTTAAAACAACAAACCATGAGGGAAATGCTCCAAGAGAATCAATTAATTACCTGACTTGGACCAGAGCAAACAAACTATAGTGTGAAAAAACAGCCTTACATACACTATTAAAAGATTTTGTACATACATACACTAGTGAAAGCGTTTGTGAATCGGTATCATCTTAACCCCAAATCATATTTTAAATATGTACTAAAGAACAACTTTTAAATATTCAATAAGCTCATAATATTGAACCTTTAAAGACAGTAGCAGCCCACTAAAAACATAAATCACATTGTAATTGTTGGGAAAGGTCTTTCAGATGTTTGTCTTTTGTTCCTTTGTGTTTATTTTACTGTTCGCTCATATACTGTGTTCTCATATTTTACCAGCTGTTCCCAGATACTGAAAACAATGCCGTGGTGATCAGCTTTCAGGAAGGGCCAGTGGTTTGTGGTGATGTTAAGGTCATGTTTGAATCCAGGGCTGTAAGTTCCCAATCTATTGTAACGTAAGAATGATTTTATGGATCGTTTTTTCCAGTTGTTTGGCAAAATGTTTTTTCTCTATTGTTCTCTATGCCCAGGGTCTTCCAAAGGGGTATGAGGACTATCCTTTCTATTTCTGGTTCAACACTTCATTTGTAGAGAACAACAGGTGAGGTTTTTGCTGTCCATTGTCCTCAGAAGCAGACACTGGCTTTGTTTACCTACCAGACCACTCTGGTTTTAGATTTTATATATAAAAATGCCAGGCCACTTAATTCATTAATTAGAATATTTTGATATTTTGTCCCCTCTCAGTTTAGTAACATTACTGCTTTCAATGTAAAACGAAAAATCATATGGACTGCTGCTTGAATGCAATCTATAATGCTTTGGTCCCAAAACAGGCTCTATCTGTCAAGGGAGGAACTGGACAACCCACGTAAGTCCAAAACCTGGGACATCTACAAGGAGGACTTTGGTGTGACCGTGTCTTTCAGTGACCCTGCACTTATGTAGCAGACGACACTTGCTTGTGTATCTCAACTAAAACCCTTAAGCCCTGCACAAGGTCTAAATCTTTGCTCTAATGTAGGTTTTCACACACTTATAAAAGGTGAGTGATGTTTAGGGATTGGATTCGGGCATATTGTGCCCCTAAAGCTATAGCTATATAACCTCAACTTTATGTCCATCCCCCATCTTCACTGTAAGAGCTTTTTACTGAGCCGTGCATACACCACAATATTATGCATTTGTTTGTCAAATGTTTTTTTTTGTCTTTAAATGAAGACAAATGTTTGTGTCAGTTTAGCATATTAAGCCTCCAAAATGTAAATCTTACTCTTTAAGCTTGAGTGTACATCAAATAAAGCAATCGAGGCTGCCACTGTGAAATGGTCAATGGTTATGTGTGCAGAAACATGTTTTTGTAGTACACATGTATTGAAATAAATACTAATGTCTCTGTAACACTTGTCTGTCACTTTTTTGAATTAACAACTGATCTGGGTTGCTGAATTTCTGCAATTGTTTTTAAGGATAGATCTGAGTGACTTGTTTTTTTAGAAGTAAAAAGTCTGGTCTTACAGGTGGGCATGCAACTCTAAACTCTTTAGAATCAGCAGTTTTAGAGGTGACCTTTTTCAGAAGCGCTGTCAGTGCCATTCTCATATAAAAGGCTTAAAATCAAATCTCAAATGTGCAGCTTATAATAGTAAATAAAATAATGTACTATGTAATTGTGTAGAACACAAACTGTATAAACACAAACTTTAATTCTAGAATTGATATACACTATCTGCTGCTGTCAGTACAAATGGATGGCTGGATCAAAAATCAGAGGGAAAATATTAAACTGGGGATTCACAAAAATGCTTTTTCTTAAGTTCTTAAGTTTATACTTAACTTAAGAGGTCTGTTTTGGTTATTTTTCTTAATGTTTATTTTGTACCAAAAATTCCAAAAATGGAATAATATATATACCTTTATGATACACTCACATTTCAGTGCTTGGTTTGACTCTGTTTTTTTATTTTCCTAATGTTTTCTTAAGCCTTCACATCAGTGTCTCAGCACTGGCATTCAGAGCCCCTTATTCACCATTGTACTCCATTGGACATTTCAGGGACAACAGCCTTTTTTGCCCAATTATAAACACTCTTCTTGTAAAAGTTATCCAGACATAGGTTAAAAAAAACAACAACAACAAAAAAAAAAAAACAGTTGAACTATAAAGTATTGAAAGACTAGGATACTAAAAGCCAGTAATGTTAGCCCTGCTAAGACGTCCCTTTGCTGATCAATAGCTGGTTAACAAGATAGCCTCACAGTATACTGTATGTTTTTTTTTTTTTACTGCCCTTGAGCTTTTATTTTTTTTTATTTGTACTGCAGTAGAAATGTGTTTTTAGAAACTTGGCTTTATTTGTCTCACTATCTTTATATATCAGTTGCTTTAAACATTATAATGTTAAGCATAATTTTATTTATAAATTTAAATATAACAAAACATAAATGTTGTTTTAATAAACGTTAGCAATAAATAATCTCAAAATAACACATCTAAAATACAGCAGACTAATAGTTTAAACCATTAAACCCAGCCTTTCATTGAGCTGAGAGAAAATTAAGTGTGCTGTTCAATTTCCAACGTTAAGAAATGGGTTAGACAAGCTATACTAATGCACCGTCCATCATCTCAGCAGCAGTTCAGCTGTGACTTTTGGAAGAAACCAAAGTCAATGGAAAGGAGGGGGGGGGGGGGGCTTGAGGGTGTCTGAGATTTAATATAACAATATTATTTTAATATAACTGTTCATAGTTAATTAAAATACTTACTCTGAATTACATAAGAGTGCTAGTAAAATATAAAATAAAATAAAAATATATATATAAACATTTCGGGCACCGTAGCCCCCACACCTAGTTTTGAATGGTCGTGTCTCCCCTGATTCAGTCAGTTACAACAAGACGGTCGCCCTTTTCTTCGGGATCTTCAGGGAGTTTGCAGGAGGTGTAATTTATGGGGAACAATCATTAATGTTGGGTTAAATAATCTAGTGTTTTTTCACTCTGGTGCTGAAGGTCCGCTGCGCTGCTCTTTTATTGTGTTTCCCCTTTACTCTGTTTTCATTAAAAGCCCCTCAGTCTTAAAACAGCGGCAGTAAAACAGGCGAAGCGGTGGGCCTCCAGCAGCAGTAGTGATAACCCTGCCGGTGTAGAGTGGAGCAGCGCGAAGGGAGCTCTTTCAGTCCCGGTGAGTAATTTAGCTAGCTGGCTGTTTAAGCTCTCGGTGAAGCGCGGTCTTATTATAATACTAAACTACAGCGTGGTGAGTATTTAAACTGAAGCGTGTTAATGGCGAATAACGCTGTAAGATAGCTATGGTGCAAACCGAGCTACGGTGGAGCTGGCTAAGCTAATTAGCTTAGCCAGCTCCACCGTAGCTCGCTAGCCTTAGCTTCAGTTAGCCCGATTACCTGCAGCAGCTGCTCGTTCAGAAAAAAAAAACACAACCAGCGCTGTTTAAGAGCTGCTTTACGAGCTTCTCTCCCAGCATAGGGTGTGTTTTTCTCAATCAGCAGCTGCTTTTAAACCACGCTGTAGTTTAGTAATAAGATCGCGCTTCACCGAGAGCTGAAACAGCCAGTTAAATTACCTAACAGGACTGAAAGAGCTCCTATCGGTTCTCCGGTCTAATTCGGTCTAAATAAACCAAAACACCTTTTGGTTTATTTAGATTTAAGTTAGCAGTTTGTTCTCTTTAGACAAAAAACGAAAATAAGAATAAAATAAATAAAATTGAATAAATAAATAAATAATAAATAAAATAATAATAAAATAAGGGGGGGGGCAGTCTGCGCATGCGCCAGATTTTGCGGCCGCGCATGCGCAGAAGACCGCAAAAAAATCGGTCTACTGCGCATGCGCCAGATTTTGCGGCCGCGCATGCGCAGAAGACCGCAAAAAATCGGTCTACTGCGCATGCGCCAGATTTTGCGGCCGCGCATGCGCAGAAGACCGCAAAAAAAATCGGTCCACTGCGCATGCGCCAGATTTTGCGGCCGCGCATGCGCAGAAGACCGCAAAAAATCGGTCCACTGCGCATGCGCCAGATTTTGCGGCCGCGCATGCGCAGAAGACCGCAAAAAATCGGTCCACTGCGCATGCGCGGCCGCAAAATCTGGCGCATGCGCAGTGGACCGATTTTTTGCGGTCTTCTGCGCATGCGCGGCCGCAAAATCTGGCGCATGCGCAGTGGACCGATTTTTTTGCGGTCTTCTGCGCATGCGCGGCCGCAAAATCTGGCGCATGCGCAGTGGACCGATTTTTTTGCGGTCTTCTGCGCATGCGCAAAATCTGGCGCATGCGCAGTAGACCGCAAAAAATCGGTCCACTGCGCATGCGCGGCCGCAAAATCTGGCGCATGCGCAGTGGACCGATTTTTTGCGGTCTTCTGCGCATGCGCGGCCGCAAAATCTGGCGCATGCGCAGTAGACCGATTTTTTTGCGGTCTTCTGCGCATGCGCGGCCGCAAAATCTGGCGCATGCGCAGTAGACCGATTTTTTTGCGGTCTTCTGCGCATGCGCGGCCGCAAAATCTGGCGCATGCGCAGACTGCCCCCCCCCTTATTTTATTATTATTTTATTTATTATTTATTTATTTATTCAATTTTATTTATTTTATTCTTATTTTCGTTTTTTGTCTAAAGAGAACAAACTGCTAACTTAAATCTAAATAAACCAAAAGGTGTTTTGGTTTATTTAGACCGAATTAGACCGGAGAACCGATAGGAGCTCTTTCAGTCCTGTTAGGTAATTTAACTGGCTGTTTCAGCTCTCGGTGAAGCGCGATCTTATTACTAAACTACAGCGTGGTTTAAAAGCAGCTGCTGATTGAGAAAAACACACCCTATGCTGGGAGAGAAGCTCGTAAAGCAGCTCTTAAACAGCGCTGGTTGTGTTTTTTTTTTCTGAACGAGCAGCTGCTGCAGGTAATCGGGCTAACTGAAGCTAAGGCTAGCGAGCTACGGTGGAGCTGGCTAAGCTAATTAGCTTAGCCAGCTCCACCGTAGCTCGGTTTGCACCATAGCTATCTTACAGCGTTATTCGCCATTAACACGCTTCAGTTTAAATACTCACCACGCTGTAGTTTAGTATTATAATAAGACCGCGCTTCACCGAGAGCTTAAACAGCCAGCTAGCTAAATTACTCACCGGGACTGAAAGAGCTCCCTTCGCGCTGCTCCACTCTACACCGGCAGGGTTATCACTACTGCTGCTGGAGGCCCACCGCTTCGCCTGTTTTACTGCCGCTGTTTTAAGACTGAGGGGCTTTTAATGAAAACAGAGTAAAGGGGAAACACAATAAAAGAGCAGCGCAGCGGACCTTCAGCACCAGAGTGAAAAAACACTAGATTATTTAACCCAACATTAATGATTGTTCCCCATAAATTACACCTCCTGCAAACTCCCTGAAGATCCCGAAGAAAAGGGCGACCGTCTTGTTGTAACTGACTGAATCAGGGGAGACACGACCATTCAAAACTAGGTGTGGGGGCTACGGTGCCCGAAATGTTTATATATATTTTTTTATTTTATTTTATATTTTACTAGCACTCTTATGTAATTCAGAGTAAGTATTTTAATTAACTATGAACAGTTATATTAAAATAATATTGTTATATTAAATCTCAGACACCCTCAAGCCCCCCCCCCCCCCCTCCTTTCCATTGACTTTGGTTTCTTCCAAAAGTCACAGCTGAACTGCTGCTGAGATGATGGACGGTGCATTAGTATAGCTTGTCTAACCCATTTCTTAACGTTGGAAATTGAACAGCACACTTAATTTTCTCTCAGCTCAATGAAAGGCTGGGTTTAATGGTTTAAACTATTAGTCTGCTGTATTTTAGATGTGTTATTTTGAGATTATTTATTGCTAACGTTTATTAAAACAACATTTATGTTTTGTTATATTTAAATTTATAAATAAAATTATGCTTAACATTATAATGTTTAAAGCAACTGATATATAAAGATAGTGAGACAAATAAAGCCAAGTTTCTAAAAACACATTTCTACTGCAGTACAAATAAAAAAAAATAAAAGCTCAAGGGCAGTAAAAAAAAAAAAACATACAGTATACTGTGAGGCTATCTTGTTAACCAGCTATTGATCAGCAAAGGGACGTCTTAGCAGGGCTAACATTACTGGCTTTTAGTATCCTAGTCTTTCAATACTTTATAGTTCAACTGTTTTTTTTTTTTTGTTGTTGTTGTTTTTTTTAACCTATGTCTGGATAACTTTTACAAGAAGAGTGTTTATAATTGGGCAAAAAAGGCTGTTGTCCCTGAAATGTCCAATGGAGTACAATGGTGAATAAGGGGCTCTGAATGCCAGTGCTGAGACACTGATGTGAAGGCTTAAGAAAACATTAGGAAAATAAAAAAACAGAGTCAAACCAAGCACTGAAATGTGAGTGTATCATAAAGGTATATATATTATTCCATTTTTGGAATTTTTGGTACAAAATAAACATTAAGAAAAATAACCAAAACAGACCTCTTAAGTTAAGTATAAACTTAAGAACTTAAGAAAAAGCATTTTTGTGAATCCCCAGTTTAATATTTTCCCTCTGATTTTTGATCCAGCCATCCATTTGTACTGACAGCAGCAGATAGTGTATATCAATTCTAGAATTAAAGTTTGTGTTTATACAGTTTGTGTTCTACACAATTACATAGTACATTATTTTATTTACTATTATAAGCTGCACATTTGAGATTTGATTTTAAGCCTTTTATATGAGAATGGCACTGACAGCGCTTCTGAAAAAGGTCACCTCTAAAACTGCTGATTCTAAAGAGTTTAGAGTTGCATGCCCACCTGTAAGACCAGACTTTTTACTTCTAAAAAAACAAGTCACTCAGATCTATCCTTAAAAACAATTGCAGAAATTCAGCAACCCAGATCAGTTGTTAATTCAAAAAAGTGACAGACAAGTGTTACAGAGACATTAGTATTTATTTCAATACATGTGTACTACAAAAACATGTTTCTGCACACATAACCATTGACCATTTCACAGTGGCAGCCTCGATTGCTTTATTTGATGTACACTCAAGCTTAAAGAGTAAGATTTACATTTTGGAGGCTTAATATGCTAAACTGACACAAACATTTGTCTTCATTTAAAGACAAAAAAAAACATTTGACAAACAAATGCATAATATTGTGGTGTATGCACGGCTCAGTAAAAAGCTCTTACAGTGAAGATGGGGGATGGACATAAAGTTGAGGTTATATAGCTATAGCTTTAGGGGCACAATATGCCCGAATCCAATCCCTAAACATCACTCACCTTTTATAAGTGTGTGAAAACCTACATTAGAGCAAAGATTTAGACCTTGTGCAGGGCTTAAGGGTTTTAGTTGAGATACACAAGCAAGTGTCGTCTGCTACATAAGTGCAGGGTCACTGAAAGACACGGTCACACCAAAGTCCTCCTTGTAGATGTCCCAGGTTTTGGACTTACGTGGGTTGTCCAGTTCCTCCCTTGACAGATAGAGCCTGTTTTGGGACCAAAGCATTATAGATTGCATTCAAGCAGCAGTCCATATGATTTTTTCGTTTTACATTGAAAGCAGTAATGTTACTAAACTGAGAGGGGACAAAATATCAAAATATTCTAATTAATGAATTAAGTGGCCTGGCATTTTTATATATAAAATCTAAAACCAGAGTGGTCTGGTAGGTAAACAAAGCCAGTGTCTGCTTCTGAGGACAATGGACAGCAAAAACCTCACCTGTTGTTCTCTACAAATGAAGTGTTGAACCAGAAATAGAAAGGATAGTCCTCATACCCCTTTGGAAGACCCTGGGCATAGAGAACAATAGAGAAAAAACATTTTGCCAAACAACTGGAAAAAACGATCCATAAAATCATTCTTACGTTACAATAGATTGGGAACTTACAGCCCTGGATTCAAACATGACCTTAACATCACCACAAACCACTGGCCCTTCCTGAAAGCTGATCACCACGGCATTGTTTTCAGTATCTGGGAACAGCTGGTAAAATATGAGAACACAGTATATGAGCGAACAGTAAAATAAACACAAAGGAACAAAAGACAAACATCTGAAAGACCTTTCCCAACAATTACAATGTGATTTATGTTTTTAGTGGGCTGCTACTGTCTTTAAAGGTTCAATATTATGAGCTTATTGAATATTTAAAAGTTGTTCTTTAGTACATATTTAAAATATGATTTGGGGTTAAGATGATACCGATTCACAAACGCTTTCACTAGTGTATGTATGTACAAAATCTTTTAATAGTGTATGTAAGGCTGTTTTTTCACACTATAGTTTGTTTGCTCTGGTCCAAGTCAGGTAATTAATTGATTCTCTTGGAGCATTTCCCTCATGGTTTGTTGTTTTAACAGAGGATACAATTCAAGCTCACCAAAATGAGTCACAACAATCTTTGTAATCTCTTTGGTTGTTGGTCAGAGCTGTCTTGGCTGGGAGCAAGAAAGTAAACAGATTTCTGTGCAGTTTAACATGGAACACCAGCAGAGGTGGCATGTGTTCATTTGACTGACTCCACATCTTAAAACTGACAGAGTATGCTTGACAGATGGGTTGGATCAAGGTCAGATCATGTTCACATCACAAACCAACCAATTCAGAGTTCAGACCAACAGTTCTCAGCAGTCTCATTGCAGTTGTGATTACTGTACTCATCCATGTCCAAACAAACAGCACTACACGTAAATATGAACAGTTTATTTTGACAAATAAAAAAAGTAGGTGTGAAATCACCCTAAACTACTAAATCATTTAGGGGTTGTGGGATTAGCCCACTTCACATGTCTGTTCTGGATATGCCATATAGCTCTGGTTTTAATTAGGAAACCACTGTGTTTAAGGTTCACAGTTTTTCACTTTTTTGTACTGAAACTACTCTTGTCATTTGACTATGAGGAAGTAAACACAGTTTTATACTGTAGAAAACCTTTAAAAGTTAGCTTACCCTACAGTTCGTCTGCGTGGCACAGACACACTGGAACACCTGCTCTCTTTTCACTATGATCCGCACCTTCAGATCACTGCCATTGCCCTTTCCCACACCTGCACAACAAACACAGCAATGCCCAGGAGCATTAAATTACATAACCAATATACATAACAGTGCAGTCACTCTGAAAGGAGCAGACTGACTGCAGATTTTAATTGGAACTACACAGGAAACAGCCCTTAAACATACACTGCCCCCCAAAAGTACTTGATAAGTCAGTCTCATTTCTTTATTTCTGCTTTAGACTGAAAACAAATTGGGTTTGACATTAAAAGATGAATAGGAGACAAAAGGTCAAAAATTCAGCTTTTGTCCGAACTTACCAATTTGTCTTCAATATTCATCTTTAAATTATATTTTTGTTACACCAAAATGTTTTCACTAGAGCAGAAGAAAAAAAATCAATTGGCCTCAGTGTTTCAATACTTTTGTAGGAGAGTGCAGACATACAGCTCTGGAAAAAAAAAAAACACTTAAAAATCTCATTGAAAACCTCTGGAATATAATCAAGAGGAAGATGGATAATCTCAAGCCATCAAACCAAACTGAACTGCTTGAATTTTTGCACCAGGAATGGCATAAACTTATCCAAAAGCAGTGTGTAAGACTGGTGGAGGAGAACATGCAAAGATGCATGAAAACCATTTTTTTCCCCAGAGCTGTATGTTTAACTACTTGGTCTCAGTCTTCAACTGAGCACAGCAGAAACTAAAGGAGCAGTTCTGACACACTGAATATATACATACACATTCACCCCACCCTCAGGAGAAATACAGTACCTGCGCACTCTCAAACTAAACGCTGTCAATCAACCATGTACACACCATCGTACCCGTGCGCCCTGTTGCAACAGAAAAAAACAGTTCTCAAGCTGACTTGATTCGAAATGCTCAAGGGCCCTTATCAAATATTACATTACAAACACATTTTCTTTTAACTTAAATTCAGCTGGTCAGCCATTGTGTGTTTGTTTCTTTAGTCTGGCACCCCTGCCGTCTATGACGGCATACGTCATAGATACGTAAGAAGAAGAAGAAGAGGACAGCCGGGCATAAGCATAAACAGTGTACAATATGAAAAATAAAGCGTCTACTGTCGAAATTTACTAAACCTCATGCGATTATTAAAAGATCTTAAAATTGTACAACATTCTACATCTATATTTGGTACAAAATATATTTGGCTCATTGTTAAACGGGTTACCAGAGTAACCACTCGACAACCACCTTAAAGACCCTAGCAACCATCTGGAATACAACTGCACAGAAATCAGCTAGGAACACAACACAGTAGCCATGTAGCAGCACCTTAGCAGGAAGTGGGAACCATTTCAGCAGTGAATATTATTAGTACTGTATCTTTAACATTGAATTCCATTTAATTAACTGTGTCCTGTGTCCATGGTTTGGTTTCCCAAACAGAGATTAAGCCTTTCATTTGTAGCAGAGATGGAGAGACAATAAAAACAGAAAGACAGTAAAATTAATCAAAATCTTGATTAAATACTTTTGCTAGTTTTAGTTTCCTCACTGTTTCCCCTGATTGTTGCAGTCACCAGGACAGTCATGTGTGAACTGTATACCTAAAGTCTTACACACCTGCCTAAAACAACTCTCTCAAACAGAATTGCTTTAGGTTTCTTCAGGTTTATGACCCCCCGTGTAACACTTCTCTATAAAAAGTACAGAAGTACAAACTGTAGCTATGCAACAAACCTTTTTCTGCTTTTATGGAGAGTAAAATATTGGTCACACAATTCAAGTCAAGTCAATTCGGAAGCAAATCTATTTGAGACAACTAACTGCAGTTAGAAGTGACTGCATATTGAGTGTCCAGCAGATTTTGGCTGGATCACCCACGGAGTTAAGCTGCAGAGCAAACTTCAGACACCCAACATAAACCCTATTGTGAAGCGATTAGCTTTATCTATGGAGTAATGCATTTTTTCTTCATGACATCAGGAAAATACAGTATTCTTTGCTTAAATGACTCAGGTGGGAGCAGCTAATCATTTTACGTATTGCATTCCCCATCGAAAACATGTGATAAGAATATTATAACCAACTTACAATAAATACAGAAATACAGTAACATGTTCATAACAAACAGCTCTGGAAAAAAATAAAGAGACCACTTTAGTTTCTGAATCAAGTTTCTCAGATTTTGCAATTTATAGGTATATGTTTAAGTAAAATGAATATTGCTGTTTTATTTCATAAACTATGGACAACATTTCTCCCAAATTCCAAATAAAAATATTTTAATTTAGAGCATTTATTTGCAGAAAATTATAAACAGCTGAAATACCAAAAAAAGATGCAGTTCAGCTTTGTTTGTTGTTTGATGGCTTGTGATCATCCATCTTCCTCTTGGTTATATTCAATTTGGTAAAAATTGGTAAAATCAAAGAAATTGATCATTTTTAAGTGGTCTCTATTTTTTTCAGAGCTGTTTGTAGGCAACAGGCTATGCTACACAATCACTTGCCTTAAGGTGAGAGAAGCTCTGCACCTCTGAGGAGTCATGTGGTTCACCTTCTGAATTTGATGGCAATGACATTCCCTCAAACTGGCAGTGTAGTTCAACATGTCACTGAGAACACAATAACACAAAGTTCAATATGTGAATAAGAGCTTAGGTTCTCTGCCCAAACCCAACCCAAGGTCTGACCTGGCTCGAGATTTCCCACCACTTTCCTCAGGTTCCTCGGGCTAAAGAAAATAATATAGTTATAAGTTATTTTCATTTTATATAAAGCTATGAATCAAAATATAGCAGAAACAAATCAAACTGTTTTTAAAAAAAGTTGCACAAGTGCAAAGTGCACACTGTCCATATTACGCACTTCACCTGCCGCTGCGCTTTCCTCCAAATGTGCTGGCTCCTTGGCAATGCTGCATCAGCAGCAGCTCGAAAAGAAGCGGTGGCTGACTTCACATGTATCGGAGAAAGAGTGTGCTAGTCTTCATCCTCCTGGTGTGTTGGGGCATTACTAGTGATAGGGGGAGTCCTAACGAGTGGGTTGGCTGTGTAAATTGGGGAGAAAATGGGAAAAAAATATAAATAAAATTATAAAAGAATTTATTTTCTTTTCTTAAACCATGTTATATTATACTAGATTAGAGGAAAGTCATTCAGACATTGTTGTAGCCTAATGTTTAGGCCTTTGGATCATTGTTTGCATTGTTCATGTTATAATCTTTTGGAGATCTGTTCCTAATAATTAATAATATTTTTCTTAAATAATAGGTCTTATTCATTCTTCACTCATTCTAAACAGAACGAAAATGTTTTTTAAAAGCTCAGTTTTAATGCTCTACTTACTCAAAAAATGTCAGGTTTAATTCGGGCTTTGGCTCAAAATGACAGTGTATGGGGCAGGTTGGGTCGAGCTCTAATGTGAATCCTTATACTGCATTCCATCTGAACTAGGAATTCAGAACTGGAAATTTCCAAGTTCTAAGTAGAACATTTCAACTGGAATAAACCCACAAGTTCAGAACGCAAGATGGCTGCACCAAACATCAACAGTAGTAAAAGCAGTAGTATTTTACGTTTCATTAGCACGTCTAGCTGTTCATGTTTCCATTGTGTGTGTGAATGTGCGTCTGGTATCGCTGACAATGCAAAAAATTATAAACTGGGACATATAATGTGGGACATTTTTTGGTTACATTTGCTATAAAACACTGGTACATGATTAATAATTAAGTTGTAGTAAACATGAAAGTCTTTAGCTTATTTTATAATTCCCTCTGGAAAAAAAGAAAACAAGGGTAAAATATGTATACACATGTAGATTACAAATAGTGTTAACCTATAAATTTAAATTATTTTCTGTGCCTTTTCTATGCTTTCGCAGCACATTTTAATGACCATAGCGTGTTTAAAACATCAGAGTAGACAAGAATGTATATCAAAACTGATTATAGTAGGCCTATATTTACATTAAATATATTTAAATAAAAAAAAAACAACATTTATTTAAGCAATGCTAAGACACAATCTTCAATAATAAAATGTGTCAAATTCTGAGCGCTCCATAATGTAGGGCTAAATTACTTCACTCTGCACTGATGTATTAATCAGCTCAGGCCCATTTTAAACACTGATAAACATTTCTAATGTTTAACCTGTAAACAGTATGTCACACTTTCATCAAACATGATATAGAATCTTCTGTTTAAAACTTTGAACAGAATCAATTTTTAAATAAACTAATTTGGCATATATCTGGCTGTCAGGGAATATGTTTAGGTTGTGTCTATATTGTGTAGATTCTTTATTTTTTTAACAGCTTTTAAATGCATCTGTTTAAATGTTGCCTTCTTGTCACCATTACTGGTAATTTACTTGCATATATAACCAATATGCTTCCCAAAGAGTGGAAGAGAGCAAGAGCTTAATTACAGCCTAAACACCTAGATTTTTCTCTGTGAATTTACAGTTATATTCCATCTGAAACTCCAATCCAAGTTATCAAATTATTTTTTAAATAGCTTTTCTCAGTCGATAAACAGAGTCGATAAACGGAGTCGATAAACAGAGTCAATAAATGGAAACACAAAGATCACAAAGAGTAAATTTGACTTTGACTTTGTTTTTTTTTTTGTTTTTTTTTTCCAAAACTTATCCAGGCCTGAAAATGACTATTTTCAAGTTCCTTGACTTTTCCAGGTTTTTCATGATCTAACTTACTGCAGAGATTGTAAACTCTGTAATGATCGGGATGCTTTGTGTCCAGTTTCCTAAATACAGCAAATTGTAACATTGTTACATAAAAATCTGTTTAAATCAATAATTCAGCTAAAATAATTGCCTTCTACAGACTTTTCAGTTTTATTTTATTTTCTTAATTGTTAAGCTTACTTTTATGGGATTTCTGTAGAGTGCCTGCTTTCCAGGTGAGGGAAAAGACACGGCAACAAACATTATTAACTATTGGATCCCAAACCAAAAGCAGAAAATCTAGATTCAAATAAGATTACATAATTAGGTAAAGCATCCCAACCTGTGACATAGGACGATCTGAAGAGTACTAGTCTTCTTCTTTAAGGAAAACCTGGAAGTAGCCTGGCCCAAGCTGATTTTATACTTTAAAATGAACTGGCAACATGGCATACCAATCCATAATGCACAATTTTTTTTATGTAAAGCTGATGTTCTAGTGTGATTTTGAAGGACTTTTTCATCTTGGGCCAGACCAAATACACATGATCTGAAGAGTACTAGTCTTCTACCTTAAGGAAAACCTGGAAATAGCCTGGCCCAAGCTGATTTTAGACTGCACAATTAATTGGCAACATGGCAGCACAAAAAAAATATTATTTAAAGCTGATATTCCAGTATGATTTTGGACTTTTTTTTAAGACCAAATACTCATGAGATGAAGAGTTCTGGTATTCTCAAAATCAATGCTTTATATTCATTATTTCTGTGCAAAATGGCTTTCATGTCATGTTGCCAATTCATTTTAAAGGATAAAATCAGCTCGGGCCAGGCTAATTCCAGGTTTTCCTTAAAGTAGATGACTAGTACTCTTCAGATCATGTGTATTTGGTCTGGCCCAAGATGAAAAATTCCTTCAAAATCACACTAGAACATCAGCTTTACATAAAAAAATTGTGCATTATGGATCGGTATGCTATGTTGCCAGTTCATTTTAAAGTATAAAATCAGCTTGGGCCAGGCTAATTCCAGGTTTTCCTTAAAGTAGAAGACTAGTACTCTTCAGATCATGTGTATTTGCTCTGGCCCAAGATTAAAAAGTCCTTCAAAATCACACTAGAACATCAGCTTTAAATTAAACTTTTTTGTGCCTTATGGATCGGTATGCCATGTTGCCAGTTAATTTTAAAGTATAAAATCAGCTTGGGCCAGGCTATTTCCAGGCTTTCCTTAAAGTAGAAGACTAGTACTCTTTAGATCATGTGTATTTGGTCTGGCCCAATATGAAAAAGTCTATCAAAATCACACTGGAACATCAGCTTTACACAAAAAAAAAAATTGTGCATTATGGCTCGTTATACCATGTTGCCAGTTCATTTTAAAGTATGAAATCAGCTTGGGCCAGGCTAGTGCTGGACGATATGGCCAAAATTCATATCACGATATATTCCTTAATTTCGGTCGATACGATATAATTCCGATATCGATATAAATACTTAGAAGGCCTCAGAAAACTGCTAAGAATCCCTGCAATGGGTGGGTGATATGGCCCTAAAATAATATCACAATATTTCATGGTATTATCGCGATAACGATACTCTTGGCGATATGACAAAAAAACAAAAAACTTTTTTATTATTGTATACGATATGATATTGCACACCTTTAAGATATTAAAAAAAAAACAATAATTTTAGCAGATTTATAACAGAAGTCAATAATTGAGAATTACATGATACTAATAATAATAATGCACTCCAAATATCTCCATATATCCAGTATTAAAGTAAAATAAATGACACTTTACAGATATAATCTGTCTCTAGTAAATATTTAATAGGAAATTAGAAATGTGTGAGTTTTTCTTTTGCTTAAAACAGCAAAAAAATTAGTACCCTGATGTGATAATTAGGGATGAGTGATGTGGCACGATCTTTCAGAGTATAATATCGTGATATATGATATGGCACACCCCTAGTACCTACTACTGTCTACTTAATTTAAGTCTTAGAAACCTCCTTTCACGAAAACATTATAATACTTAAGAAATAAACAATAGTCAAGATAAATCAATGCTCAATTTTATTTGCATATAGCAAAATAAAAACATGACCTCCCTATCAAACATAAGCCAATATAACTATTACCAATAAAAAATAACTTAAAATTAGGATAGAAGCAGAGCTTCTTAGTCTTTTGTAAACAAATTTAACAGATCAAAACAAAAAGTGTTCCAACTAGGATAAAGAACACAAGAAGCCTTTATACACATAAAAGCAACAAAATTTCCCCGTCAAATAAACAAACCTATAGGCTTTATCAACTATAAATAACTTAGTTACAATATAAGCTACAAAAGTGCTTCAGCCAAAATACAACTCTTTATGAACATAAAAGGAACATGATATCCCCGTCAAATAAACAAACCTAAAGGATTCATAAACTTTAAATAACTTAAATAACTTACAACATAAGCTATAAAAGTGCTTCAGCCAGTATAAGGAAAATATTGTATGTAGTGGAACTGATTGAGGTGGTGGAACAGATTAGATGTTTTAACGTTACCGCTGCTGGTCGGCTCCACTCTCCGGCACAATTTGCAGCAAACTGAAGTTTAGCAGACCTTCCGAGAGTCGAACCAAATCCTCACCACTGAATTAGACCTCCTTCCTTCAATTGATCACTTGTGGAAGCGGCAGGGGCATTCATTTTGCATCAAAAATGTCCCGCGCTGGGAGCCAAGAGGACCCGCGGCTGACAAAGAGGACCCGCAACTGGCCGCTGACCGAGCGGACCCGTGGGCGGACCGAGCGAACCAGAGGCGGACCGAGCGGACCCGTAGGCGGACCGAGCGAACCCGTAGGCGGACCCGAGGCTAGGCTAGGCTCGGTTCCTTACCGTTCCACTCCAGCGCGGAACATTTCAGATGCAAACCGAGCCTACCTTAACCTTGGATCCGCTCGTCCCGGCTCCGTTTGGCTCCAGCGCGAGGCATTTTAGATGCGTAGCGGACCCGAGCCTAGCCTAGCCTAGCCAAATCTAGCCTAGCCTAGCCTATCTGGCTACGTGCCTATGTGATTACGTCATCACGCACAGAGATAGTCCAGCTACGGAAGCTGATTGTGTTCATCTGCGGCGAGCTGACGCCAGTAAATCGCATGTCCGTGACAGATCTGTAAATAATACATATCGATATACCACAAAAATGATATCACCGTTATTGAAACATTTCTTATCGCGATAAATACCGATATCGAATTATTGTCCAGGCCTAGGCCAGGCTAATTCCAGGTTTTTCTTAAAGTAGAAGACTAGTACTCTTCAGATCATGTGTATTTGGTCTGGCCCAAGATGAAAAAGTCCTTCAAAATCACACTAGAACATCAGCTTTACATAAAAACAATTGTGCATTATGGATCGGTATTCCATGTTGCCAGTTAATTTTAAAGTATAAAATCAGCTCGGGCCAGGCTAATTCCAGGTTTTCCTTAAAGTAGAAGACTAGTACTCTTTAGATCATGTGTATTTGGTCTGGCCCAAGATGACAAAGTCCTTCAAAATCACACTGGAACATCAGCTTTACATAAAACATTGTGCATTATGGCTCATTATACCATGTTGCCAGTTCATTTTAAAGTATAAAATCAGCTCGGGCCAGGCTAATTCCAGGTTTTCCTTAAAGTAGAAGACTAGTACCCTTCAGATCATGTGTATTTGGTCTGGCCCAAGATGAAAAAGTCTTTCAAAATCACACTAGAACATCAGCTTTACATTAAAAAAAACTGCATTATGGATCGGTATGCTATGTTGCCAGTTCATTTTAAAGTATAAAATCAGCTTGGGCCAGGCTAATTCCAGGTTTTTCTTAAAGTAGAAGTCTAGTACTCTTCAGATCATGTGTATTTGGTCTGGCACAACATGAAAAGGTTCTTCAAAATCACACTAGAACATCAGCTTTATATTCAATTTTTTTGTGCATTATGGATCGTTATTCCATGTTGCCAGTTCATTTTAAAGTATAAAATCAGCTTGGGCCAGGCTAATTCCAGGTTTTCCTTAAAGTAGAAGACTAGTACTCTTCAGATCATGTGTATTTGTTCTGGCGCAAGATTAAAAAGTCCTTCAAAATCACACTAGAACATCAGCTTTATATTCAATTTTTTTGTGCCTTATGGATCGTTATTCCATGTTGCCAGTTCATTTTAAAGTATAAAATCAGCTCGGGCCAGGCTAATTCCAGGTTTTCCTTTAAGCAGAAGACTAGTACTCTTCAGATCATGTGTATTTGGTCTGGCCCAAGATGAAAAAGTCCTTCAAAATCACACTAGAACATCAGCTTTACATAAAAACAATTGTGCATTATGGATCGGTATGCTATGTTGCCAGTTCATTTTAAAGTATAAAATCAGCTCGGGCCAGGCTAATTCCAGGTTTTCCTTTAAGAAGAAGACTAGTACTCTTCAGACCATGTGTATTTGGTCTGGCCCAATATTAAAAAGTCCTTCAAAATCACACTAGAACATCAGCTTCATATTCAATTTTTTTGTGCATTATGGATCGTTATTCCATGTTGCCAGTTCATTTTGAAGTATAAAATCAGCTTGGGTCAGGCTAATTCCAGGTTTTTCTTAAAGTAGAAGACTAGTACTCTTCAGATCATGTGTATTTGGTCTGGCCCAAGATGAAAAAGTCCTTCAAAATCACACTAAAACATCAGCTTTAAATTAAACTTTTTTGTGCCTTATGGATCGGTATGCCATGTTGCCAGTTAATTTTAAAGTATTAAATCAGCTTGGGCCAGGCTATTTCCAGGCTTTCCTTAAAGTAGAAGACTAGTACTCTTCAGATCATGTGTATTTGGTCTGGCCCAATATGAAAAAGTCTTTCAAAATCACACTGGAACATCAGCTTTACATAAAACATTGTGCATTATGGCTCATTATACCATGTTGTCAGTTCATTTTAAAGTATAAAATCAGCTTGGGCCAGGCTATTTCCAGGTTTTCCTTAAAGTAGAAGACTAGTACCCTTCAGATCATGTGTATTTGGTCTGGCCCAAGATGAAAAATTCCTTCAAAATCACACTAGAACATCAGCTTTACATAAAAAAAATTGTGCATTATGGATCGGTATGCTATGTTGCCAGTTCATTTTAAAGTATAAAATCAGCTCGGGCCAGGCTAATTCCAGGTTTTCCTTAAAGTAGAAGACTAGTACTCTTCAGATCATGTGTATTTGTTCTGGCCCAAGATTAAAAAGTCCTTCAAAATCACACTAGAACATCAGCTTTATATTCAATTTTTTTGTGCATTATGGATCGGTATTCCATGTTGCCAGTTCATTTTAAAGTATAAAATCAGCTCGGGCCAGGCTATTTCCAGGCTTTCCTTAAAGTAGAAGACTAGTACTCTTCAGATCATGTGTATTTGGTCTGGCCCAAGATTAAAAAGTCCTTCAAAATCACACTAGAACATCAGCTTTAAATTAAACTTTTTTGTGCCTTATGGATCGGTATGCCATGTTGCCAGTTAATTTTAAAGTATAAAATCAGCTTGGGCCAGGCTAATTCCAGGTTTTCCTTAAAGAAGAAGACTAGTACTCTTCAGATCATGTGTATTTGGTCTGGCCCAAGATGAAAAAGTCCTTCAAAATCACACTGGAACATCAGCTTTACATAAAAAAATTGTGCTTTATGGATCGGTATTCCATGTTGCCAGTTCATTTTAAAGTATAAAATCAGCTTGGGCCAGGCTAATTCCAGGTTTTCCTTAAAGTAGAAGACTAGTACTCTTCAGATCATGTGTATTTGTTCTGGCCCAAGATTAAAAAGTCCTTCAAAATCACACTAGAACATCAGCTTTATATTCAATTTTTTTGTGCCTTATGGATCGTTATTCCATGTTGCCAGTTCATTTTAAAGTATAAAATCAGCTCGGGCCAGGCTAATTCCAGGTTTTCCTTTAAGAAGAAGACTAGTACTCTTCAGATCATGTGTATTTGGTCTGGCCCAAGATGAAAAAGTCCTTCAAAATCACACTAGAACATCAGCTTTACATAAAAAAAATGTGCATTATGGATTGGTATGCTATGTTGCCAGTTCATTTTAAACTGCATGAGGGGGGGTTGTGGCGGATGGGGGGGGGGGGGTTGGGCGTGGGGGGGGGTCGAACGAACCCTTCGATCCCCCCTGGCTACGGGCCTGGTATGAGATTTGTAAGTTGAAAAGCGTTTTCATTGGCTAAAAGTGTTGTCACAATTCATACACAATACATACACATGGACACACACACACACACACACACACACACACACACTAAAGAAAAAATGGGAATGGGTACCCCGCATATATTTGTGTTTTCTTTCATTTTTCTAATTAATAACTCTAAACCTATATTGGCTGTCAAAGAGGTTTGTTGAGTGTGGGCCCACAATAAGTATGTTTGATAATTAATATAAGTCTGGGTAATATATGCAACTGCAGGGGGTAGTATAAATACCTATTTTCTTTTTTATACAAATTATTTTGTTTTGTTCACTTTATATACCGGTTCTGTTATTTGAAAAGTCTCATTTGAATAGCTAGATTGAGAGAACTCCAGTATGTCCTGGGTTTTGCTGGAGGTAAAATAAATATACCAGCTACAGTTAAAGTAATTTCTGTTGTTTACTTTTTATTTCTAATATAAGCTGTGTTTTATCTATTACAGAGTCACATATTGGACAGTTTAAGTTGTATATACCAGTCACACAAGTTACGTATAATTCTGGCAGAGGTAAGGTTTTAGAGTTCAACGTGATAACATTTAGCAGTAATGAATTCCATATTATATAAACATAGTCTAACAGCTCATTAATTATGATTATAGAGCACGTACCCACCTAACTCATGTAGCATAGCCTAGAGTTTAGGGGCGCTACATATTTACTACAGAATATGTAACAGAGGCCAGTTTTGAAAAGCCCATTCATTTTCCTCATAGGGAAAAAAAACACTTGACGCAGGACTGCAGTGGTCTATTGAAAGTGTGGGAACAGCATGTGCTGAGTCTGTTCCAACACCAGGGGGCAGTGTTCTCCAGGATTAGTACTGCTGGATAAAATCAAACCCAGCCTGTCTGAGAGATACTGTCGATTTGGTCAGTCATGATAACTATGATTGTTTGGATGATGCACACGGACCCAGAAATAACAGCAATAATCAATATTAAGTACATCCTTTTAAGGCAATTAACTTTTAATAATGAATATTCAGATACTGGAATTATTTAAAATGTATTTATTTATTATTTATATAATAAAAAAAATCTTAATGAATAAATCACACAAAAAAACACTTTTTAAAACAACGCTGCTGACATACTGGCTTAATCTTGTTATTGGGCTCTCATCAAAAAAATTTATTAGTCAATAATAGTCGACAATAAGTCGATAATATAATTATGTAATCATGACGAGCAACTTTTGTCTTTTTAACTTCATAAAAATAGAAGAAAAAAGACGACAGAAGACTGGTCGGTTTATTTTGATTTTTATTTATTGCAATAAAGATGTACAAAGTATTGGTAACCTTAAATGTTAAAATGTTAGAAAAAAAGCATATTTGTGACAATTAACAGTACAGTATATCAAAACATTCCTCATCCAGCCAAATCAGTTCGATCCATCCTTTATGCTTGAGCAGTTGTTAAACTCAACCACTTGTCAACATAGCTTTTCTTTAAAAGGCATATAAAAGATAGAAATGTACAGAGAGAAGGAGGAACAAAAGTTTTTAAAGTAATCAAAAATGAAACAAAAAAAAATAATCAACATGCAATTTAAAAACAAGAAGTTAGAGAAAACTCTACGGCTAAAATAAATATTTCTTTTCTCCTTAGTAATTTGCCATTGTTATTATTATTATTCCACTCCCTTAATTTATCTGGTTAGACTAGAAGATATTTACAGGTTAGTAAAGAAATACAGTGTGAACTGGAGTCGAGAGCAGTGAGGCTGACTTTACTTTTCCTCATTATCATCATCATCATCACGACTCCTGGCTCTGATGGAGTGGAAGGAACTAGGCTTTGGCTACACATGAGCAGAAAATGTTGAAAAAAGAAAAAAAAGAAAAGAAAAAAGGCATGACCATGAGTGAAAAAATAAAACACACACAGTTGATCTGTTTGGTCTCAACACAGAATACAGCACAGCGTTTAGAGGCACATCAGTCAGCAGTACCTCATCAACCCATGGTGTATACAAGTAGCTTCTGATGCCACAGCTAAACACTTATGTGTAGCTATACACTGATGAATAATGCACACTTACTTACAAACACACATTGTGGTCTTTACACATATTTATAGCAAATTATCTTGACATCCAAATATGTCTCCCAATTTTGACTATATATAATATATATATGATGGTTAATTTCTTAATTTAGTTTTAATTTTTTTTGTTTTTTTGTAGTCGTTAGGGGATTTAAGGTCTATACAGCCACACACACACACACACACACTCATGCGCGCACACGCACGCACGCACACACCTTAAAACAAGTAAGACTGTACCATATGAAGTCAAAAGAGCTTCACAATGCCCACTGTCTTGAAAAAAAAAAAAAGTAAACTACGTGTCACACACTAAAGTACAAAGTCCTTTTACACACTAGAGTAGAATATATATTTTTATATATATATATATATATATATATATATATATATATATATATATTTAGCAAGAGAAAGAGAGCTATAAATATGAATATATTCATTCAAATGTTCATGGCATATTTTTCACATTGGTGATTGGTGATAAACGTGAAACTGGAGATGCAGTCGTGTGGGTACTGGTTACTACACAGTCTGACAACACACATCACAGCATTAAGCTTGCATTTGGGCCACTTTCGATGTAACAAAGCTGAAACGCAAAAAAAAAGAAGAAAAAAAAGGAATTTTAAAAATTGAGTGTGATGAAAGGACACAAAAGAACAACAAAACGGAGCATTGCCTCTTTTCAGAATTAGTGTCTACATTCAAGCAACCTTTCGTTAAAGCAACGTCACATTTCACACAATGAACAGTAGAGCGAGTGCAGAAAGGAGGCAAACTTGTGCACAAATCTAAACCAGTTCATGGTAGAATTTTACTGTAAGGCAATCTGAGTCATTTCATTCTTAGTTCTAATATGACACTGGCAAGAAATGGAATCAACTCTTCACATTAACCTGGTCAATATCGTCAAGTTCAGCTGCATAAAACCTTTCCACCTTCCACAAGACCACCAACCCACTAAACGCGCATCATTATCTTCATCTTCATCATCACTGATTAGGACTGGAAAAAGCACTGCAGGCGGAAAAGATCCAATCCTGAGTTCTGGGATAAGTGACTTTCTTAAAATACCATCGTTTAAGTGGGAAACGAGTAGCACTCATCTCATTTAACCTGCATAGAGGTATATATACTGTGATTATATATATATATATATATATATATATATATATATATATATATATATATATATATATATATATATATATATATATATATACACACATACATACATACACATCCCATTCGATACATGTGAACAAACAAACCAACCAACCAAACAAACAACATTCTCAGTTCTGGCTTCAGTCAACACTCCCAAGACATCCTGTCTGTAATAATCTGTGGCGTGGTCTTTATTTTCATTATTATTAACAGCAGCTGCAATACCTGAACAGGCCTTTAGAATTACACTGCACAAGACAAGGAAGCCCCTAAGTTGTACACGCAAATATGCAGGAAAAAAAAGCAGCTACTCTGTAAAAGTCCAACACACGGGAACAAAGACAGGAATGTTGCTTCACGTTGGTTCAAGTCACTGTTGACATAGTTTACTTTGTAGCTACAACTGGATTTCTTAATCAATAAAAAGTGGTCCACGACTACTACAGATTGGAGAGAGTTTAGTTTTAATGAAATACACACGGATTCATGAAATGAAAAAACATTGCGACTGATGTTACATTCAGTTTTCTGCATCTATTAATTCTCTATAATCTGCGTTTACCCGCTAATCAATCAGACAACCAGCCAGTATGGCTTATAAGAGAGAGAAGTTAAAGTCAACAATCATTACTTTCACTTTTAAGGCAAATTCATCCTCTGTAGTAAGACCTGCAGGCTTGTGGAATTCCGAAAAAAAAGAAAAGAAAAAAATTCAAGAGGTCACATCATATTTGGTTGATTGTTCTTTGTGTATCCATCGTTTAATAGCAGCTTTGATGTGCCACTCTTTTGAGACACCTTTTCTATATTTAACATTTAAAATAAGAACCTTCCAGCACATCTTTAAACCATAGGCTGTTGCTCTGCACTCAAGTCATAATCAAGTAATGCAGCATTCTGTTCGGACTGCCCTTCAACCCTGTACATTAGAATTCATTCACCCTCCAACTCTGATTACCGTAACATCCAGGAGAAGTGGAGGAGTATACTGTACTAGGAACACTAAAATCCCTTCACAGTTTAAAGGAAGACTGAAACCTGGAAAAGAAAGAGAGACAGGGCAAAAGATGACAGGGGAAAAATTTAACCTCACCGGAAAAAAAAGAAGCTTTTTTTATGCTCAAAAGTGGAAATGTTTCCCAACGCCCTTCCACTCGCATAAAAAATCCTAAAATCTTGAGTATACCTAAAACCCAATTTAAAAATAGTCTACTACAGCTACGTTCATTTGAGCATCAATCATGGCAATGTTTAATAATTTAATTTGATTGAACTGGAAGGCACATCTATAAGGCTATAAAAGGTGTTGCAAAGCATTCTGCATGGTTTTCTCCCGAGTGAGGAAAAGGAAAACAGGATGATTATTGCTGCTTCGAAGAGCAAATAAAAAAAAAAAATCAAGAAAAAAAAAGTGGAGATCCACAATTTCATTGTGACAAACATAATAATGATAATGATAATCAGAACAGCAATGTGTACTTCATGCTCAGATGCCTGTGATCCAAAGAAAACAGTGACCAATAAATTACTGAGCACGTTTCTCATCTTGTCCTCTATTGTCCGGAATATTCCAGAAGTATACCCTGTACACTCACAACTTCGGCATCCGTGGAGTGTCACATGGCAGGGGTCACTGAGCTACAGAAACCAAAAGCTTCTCAAGAGAACGTGCTCCTAGTCTCTCTTGACCATCACCATCATTACTATCCTAGTGGTCACAGGTGGTCTACCTTCATGTGTTGGTGTGTGCACGTTTGTGTTTAGTGTCGGCATATCAGCGAGGTGTGCTTCACGAGGGGGGCGGTGATCGTCAATTCGCTTAGGAGTAGAATGTGAGGACGCTCTGGTGGTTGCCACGAACAAGGAGGATGGGTGGAAGGTCCTTGGACAGGGTGTCCAACCAGGACATGTAGAGGGCACTGGATACGGCCCCCTTTCTTGCCAAGGGCATACTCCTGTTGGACAGGAAGACAACAAGCACATTAGGCTTCAGTTTAAATGTTTATTAAGATTATTATAAAGATTGTACCTTTTTACATATAGACCCTGCCAGAGGGAATCTCAGTAGATTGCACTTCTATCTGAAACCCGTAAAGAACTTAAGGAGGTCCTTTTTGCATCTTGTTTAGCATAGAATCTGCTTGTGTAAATAAAGGGAGCAATTATTAACAATTTTTTTAAAAAACAAATTTCAAATTTTTTCCCCCTTAAAAATAAAATCCCTTTGATAGCTCAACAAAAAAAAATCACAACCAGGAATGATTGAAAAATATCAAGATTATTTTTATTAGTGCTGGGCGATATTATAAAAATAATTGAGAACAAAGGTAAGCCTTCAGAAAGCTTCAGTGTTTCTTGGCACAGACTATGTTTATACCTGTATGTTTATACCCGTACTTAGTATGTGGACTGTATTCTGATGAGTTTTGTAACCACTTCTAGGTGCATTTTTAAAAATTTGAATATCGTTGAAAAGTTACTTAAATAACTTACTTTAGTAATTCAGTTTAAAATGTTGAATTCATAATTTACAGGTGCTGGTCAACGAATTAGAATAATTTGAAATAGTGCAATCATGAAATTCTTTGAATGCATTTTTTGTGCAGAAAGCAAATCAGGTGTTCACCGCACCTGTCCTACTCGTTAGACTAATCACAGAACTCGTTACCTGGAAAAAAATTTGCTCAGCTGAGCTTTCCAAAAGGCCCATTTAGGCCATTTAACTGACACTGTTGTTTTATTGAATTAGAATAATGGAGAAACCGTTTCATTGAATTAGAATAATTTTTATTATAATTACAATCATCACTTTCTCAGTATTTTGTGGCTGCCGCCTTGGCTTGTATGACTGCCTGAAGTCTTCGCGGCATCGATTTGACCAGCTTGTCGCAAGTTTCCGCACTCACAGCTTCCCAGGCAGTGGCGATGTTCTGCTTCAGTTGGTCCAGCGTAGTAGGCTTTCTGTCGCGAATTTTTCGCTTGACGATGGCCCAAAGGTTTTCAATGACATTGAGGTCAGGCGAGTTGGCCGGCCATGCCAAAACTTCAAGCTGTTTTTTAGTGAACCAATCTTTGGTCGACTTTGCCGCATGAGCCGGTGCAAGATCCTGTTGAAATATGAAGTC
This sequence comes from Astyanax mexicanus, assembly GCF_023375975.1. Taxonomy (NCBI): domain Eukaryota; kingdom Metazoa; phylum Chordata; class Actinopteri; order Characiformes; family Acestrorhamphidae; genus Astyanax; species Astyanax mexicanus. The sequence continues at coordinate 29,143,561 of NC_064427.1, read as the reverse complement.
TTCTTCGCCGAACTGTTCCTCAACAGTCGGAATCAGGAACGTTTCCAGAACATCTTGATATACGGCAGCATTGACAGTCTTCTCGAGGAAGCAGAGTTTCCCTACACCTCGAGCGGACATGCATCCCCGGACCATAACGCTCTGGGGAAACTTGACGGATCTTTTCACGCACTCGTGGTTGTAGGTTTCGCCACCACGACGCCAGACACGAGGACCTTGGTCACCGAAGGAGATGCAGAAGCATGATTCGTCACTGAAGACCACTTTCTGCCAGTCTTCAGCAGTCCACTCGCCGTGTTCTTTGGCCCACTTCAGCCGTTTCTCCATTTGTTTCTTGTTCAGCATCGGTTTTACTGCTGGAACGAGAGATTTGAAGCAGAGTTCGCGCAGACGACGGTAAGTGGTTGATCTGGAGACGTCAGCGCCGGTCTGCTTGTTCCACAAGTCGGTGAGCTCGGAAGTGGACTTGAACCGGTTGCTGACTGCGATCTTTCTCAGCTGCTTGTTGTCGCGAGCAGAAGTTTTTCGGACGCCGGAACAGTTGGTGCGCTTGCTGCAGTTTTTCTTGAGAGCTTTACAGACGGAAGACTGGCTGATGCCGAGCTGCTCAGCAATTTTAGTTTGGGTCAAGCCTTGTTGGCGAAGGGCTTGAATTTGAGCCACTATTCCGGTTGAGAGGTCACGCTGCTTACCCATGATTGATTTTACAACTTAGAAATTCTACTCAACCCTGACTTTATACTGCACAGTGAACACTCTTCACAGAAAACAAAAATTCGAGCATTTATTCTAATTCAATGAAACGGTTTCTCCATTATTCTAATTCAATAAAACAACAGTGTCACAGTTAAATGGCCTAAATGGGCCTTTTGGAAAGCTCAGCTGAGCAAATTTTTTTCCAGGTAACGAGTTCTGTGATTAGTCTAACGAGTAGGACAGGTGCGGTGAACACCTGATTTGCTTTCTGCACAAAAAATGCATTCAAAGAATTTCATGATTGCACTATTTCAAATTATTCTAATTCGTTGACCAGCACCTGTATAGATTAGAAAGAGTGATCCATTTTAAGCGTTTTTTTATTGTTGACTATGGCTCACAGCCAATGAAAACCACATTAGTTAGATTTCAATACAGAAAAAAAAGTACTAATTGGTACCTTTGGCAGTATGCCAAGTCCTGCTGGAAAAAGAATTTCTAAAATCTAAAATAAGACAAATCTAATTTATGTCAGCTGAGATGGAGAACATAGTAAATAATGATTTATTAACTAGATCACATTCTGACCAAATATTTGTGGATATCCTTTCTGAGACACTTTTTTGATTGTGCATTGGTTGGACTCATTGATGTGCAATTACACAGAACTTGTTTATCCTCTTCTGTTGTCAGTACAGGGACTAAACAGGGAGCAGATGACTATGAAAGTACTGGCATCATGCCTAATTCCAGGCGTGAGCATTGAGACATATCCTGACCCCACTAACTCTTGTTGCTGCAATAATGCAATAAAATCCTCACAAGCACACTCCAAAATCTAGAAAAAAAAGCCTTTGCTAGAGAGTAGAGATTGTTACTTAAAAAGGATACATTTTATTAATACCGTTAATTTTAGAAGAAACAATAGCTGTGTCTAGAAATATAGGCTAAAACGGCAGAAAAGCTTCCCAATTTTAGAGACCACCATAATTAAACTTAATGTCCTTTAAGAAATTAATGAGCCCACAGGCTTCAAACTGCAACTGCAACAGGCAGAACCCCATTAGACCTGTTCCAAGGACCCGCCCTACATCAACCATAGCCTGAGCTTTGGAACACTGCTAATGAATGACCAGGTGTCCCAATACTTTTGTCCATATAGTGTGTGAACAACTGAGCATAGTAACTGGTAGCATGGTAACTGCTAATACATGCAGTGCACCTGTGAAAAAACATCTATACTTGTCGTTGTTTCCAAGCCAACAGTTTAACAGCACTGAAAGGTGGTCGCACAGAATGAGTCAGAGAAAGTGCCAGCAGGAATATTATTAATACAAATATATACATATTAATGCAGCTCCTGACACTGGCAAGGTGTCTCGAGCTACTTTGCCAATATTCTCATTTATTGTAACCTTTAAACCTGATATAGGTAGAGCATTACCTTTCTGTGCTTATTAAATAACACAGTAGCACTAAAGCAGAAGCAGCTACTATCTCCAGCTGTTTAATATGAATTCATAATGTTATGAATCATGAAATAATAACCACTGTAGAAACTATGATGCTAAATGAAAGCACAGTGTGCTGTGTTTTGCCTAAAGGCCTTAGCTGCTGTCTAAGGTTACCTTGCAATACTGCTTATTCACTTACAGCCCTCACTGACAGAAATAAGACCCCTCTCCTCACACACTCACACACAACAAAAAAGGAAGATGCTGCGTGCACACACACACACACACAGATACAAACACACAGTTGTTGATGGAATCTTTTAATCCACAGCAAATCTACTTACATGACAATGAGGTTGGCTGTGCTTGAGTGCTCCTTTAACAGCTCGTTCAGTCTGATTTGACGATTACTCTGCAACACACACATACACACGCGTGCGCACACACACACACACACAACAGGTTAATATGAAACACTAGTGTCAGGTTACAAGATAACCTCATCTGTTGTTGAACACAGGCAGCCCCATTTTCCAAAGCACACACACTGCATCTGCTTATTCCAACTCCCCTCAACCACCCACAGTCCAGTTTCATCTCATTTAATGAGGGTAATTATAATTCTATTCTTATTTCAAAAGATCTTTGTCCAGCTGTGAAAGCTGATACAGAACAGATGACAAAACATATTTGATTAAATGCAGTATATTTACACTACCTTTATTGGGCCATGTGAAACCCATTTGGAATTTAAGGGGGTTATTTAATTATTTATTTACTTTTTTTCTTTATGCATATCACCTACAAATACACAGACAACAGCAAAAAAAACATTTATTGAAATGAATACAATAGAAAAAAGTACAAGTGAATCTGATTTTGATTGTCATTTTCTGGCAGTGTGCCTTTATGTTTATTTTGTGGAATAATGGTGTAGGAGGATTACAAATCTAATATTTCTAATTGGCTATTTTTTAGTCACACACTGAATCAGGAAAAAAAAGCATAAAGTAGGAGAAATATAACTAGTTTTAGTTTTAGGTATGAAAGTATTTTGTGTTACTTTGGTGATTAATCTGCGTTTTATTTGCCACCCAACTGATTATCCACTAAAGTGACATGAGACAAAAGCATGTCGGCACATTTAGTAAGAGCTGATGTTAAAGGATATATTCAGTTTTTGCATTTGCATGAACTAAAATACAAGGAGGTTATATTTGAATTGCGTTAAATATAAAAGCTGTTGTAAGGTTGAAGGGGGCTGTTTACTATCCGGAAAAAAATGATAATTTAAAAACGAAATGTAAATGAAACAATTGCTTGTGCATCAATTTAAAATGATGATGCCTGCTTACGAATAAAAAAGTTGTTATGTAAGAACTAAAAATCTAAATCATAATTGAGGGTCGCTCATATATTTAAAGAATACTGAGATTTGTTTTTGTACAATACTGCTTTGTCCTACTACGTTGGAAGCCCATTAGCTGTATTTTTAAATAGGGAATGTGTAAAGCTTTACTGTCATAAAGCTACCTAGAAGTCTAGGTTACACACTGAAGAGAATCAGGCTTGAAATGTAATCTATTCGAGTTTCGCTGGATTGTGGGAGGGAGGTAGTCTGTTCACCTTGGCCTTGTAGAGCTCCAGCTCATTGTCTGTGATCCTCCAGGGCTCGTCTGCCTTCAGTTTTTCTGCTGCCTCCTGTTCCATATCGTCTTCTCGCAGCTTATAAGGCTCAATCATCTTGGCAAAAGCTGCCAAACTGAAAACACACACAACCATACAGTTTACAAAATTACTAAAATATATACAGAGCCTGAAGACAGAAAACAGAGCAACAACAAATAATGAAGGATGTGTTTAGTAGATGTCTAGATTGTCCTTTCTAGATTGTCATCAAAAAGATAAAAGTTATTTAAATACATTTCACAGCAGCACCAGGCATATAAACCACAAAATCAGTCAATTAGTGGTTGACACCAGCAAACTGCACAGTTATAAAGATGCTTCCATGAAATTACTGACCGTGATCTCTACTGCTCACATGAGAGCAAGTGAGATAAAAGGCAGTGGTAGCCCTCATCCTCTCATACCTCTCAGACTTGGGTTTTGTGTTGATGTCTCCCAGGACGGTGATATCAGAGAAATCTATCCTGAACTTGCTGAGCAATGTGGCCATTCTGAAAAGAAAAGAACAAAAGAACAAAGGGAGGGGGGGGGGGGGGGGTGTTAGTGAAGATCTACTAAGCCACTCAGATATGAAACTCATCCAAGGGCAGCATTCAAAGCCATTCTGGTGCCACTCTAATGCTAGAAAAAGCACCTGACATTGAAAAGAACTGATGTGGCGGGTACCTGTGGATTTAAGGCTACAGACTGTTAAAATTATCTATGGATTTGAGATATGCCAGCCACATGGGTGCTTTGGAATAGTCATTTCCTCAGGGCTTGTCTTCAAAGGCAACAACTTCAAAGAACAATAAAACACATCAGCAACAGCTGGATAAAGCAGCAGCGAGGTGGTGCTTTTATTTGAAGTGCTCAAAAAAAACGACAGGTTTTACTGCTCAATTTGAGCCATCAGGTCTTAAGGGAATGATCACGTCCTCAATGGAATTATCATATTGGGTTGATTTCGAAAATAAATGATCTATTTGACAAACAAATGGCTTCTTTTAGATTGAGTTGCTGAGTCATGTCCAGGAAGATAAGACCATTAGTCATAAAATAAACACTAAAGCATTTTCTCATAGAGTTGTCTCAAAACACCAGTGTACTGCGTAGAATGTTTGTTCATTACACTGAAATGATTACACTACAATTCACTTTGCAGTCACTCATTCAACTGCATCTGATAATCCACTTAACAACATGAAATACCCTCATTAGACTAAGGCAGCAAGCATGGGTTTTATATACTGAGCAGAGTTCATTGAAACCGAGCAGCTTCCACACTAGATCCAGTGCACTGTAAAAGGGCTGCGTGCTGGCACACTGCTAAATTTAGCAAACAAAGGAGCAGCAGGCAGCTGCAGAGGACAATGGGGAAACATTTGCGTTGGACAATACAGCCACGTGGGTTCAGAGCGCTCTCTGAGATACACACACTCACACAGAGCGAGACAGAATGAGAGAGAGAAAGAGTACAACATGATACAGAGACCCCATGCATAAAACGTTTTATGTAAAAAGAAACATGGAATACTAATAGGGCTCAGAGCGCAGGCTTAACGCTGCAGGCCTGTGGCCCAGCGCTGGCTAAGCTGCACTTTCCAAATCTGCAGCAGCAACAAGTCCTGCATCAGCTCATCCTCACAACTCTAAATCTTTTGAAAGGTTTAAAGTTGACTCGATTAAAGCTGACGTAGTTTCTGACAGTGTTCACATTTTTCACATAATTCACAAGCTTACAATAAACATAAAAAAAAATTATTAAGCACCATTGTGATATATTTTCAGGATGAAAGGATAGCATAACTAATATATATATATATATATATATATATATATATATATATATATATATATATATATATATATATATATATATATATATATATATATATATATATATATATATATATAACTGCCCTGTCCCTGTTGTAGAAAAGCTTACTTTAGCATGATCAAATCACTGAGGCCTTTAAAAAACAGGTGCATTTATACTGACACATCTGGACACTATTAACTAATTTAGTGACTTCTGAAGGCAATTGATGGTACTGGATTTTTTAGGGGGTTCAGAGTAAAGGGGGCAGAATAATTTTGCATTTCCCACTTTTCAGAGTTTTTTTTTTTTTTTTATGTTAAAAAAACATGTACAATTTTCGTTCACAATTTATGTGCTACTTTGTGTTCAAGTTTGTGGTTGTAAGGTGACAAAATTTGAACGGTTTTAAGGGGTATGAATACAAACCACTGCAAGTCAAAGAAAATGTAAGAAATTGGGTTTTTATGTGAGGATGTGCTTGTACTGGTTTTAGTAATTTATCATACTAAAATTAATCCTAATAGCAATTTAAAATACTAACGCTCTGCGGTCATGGTCGATCCTGTTGATCTTTCCCCCGATGAAGACACGGATCTTGCAGTCCTTCCACTTCTTCTTGTTGGCGATTAAGTACGGGATGAGCAGAGTGAGGCCTGTTTTAGACAAAAAAAAAAGGAAAGCTTAAATGACAGCAAAGGCCTAGATATAATATAATATATATTTTTTACTTTTATTTTCTGCCCAATTATTAAGGGCATGTCACTAAACGTCTTCAGCTACAATAATTCTTCAGAAAACTGTAACACACCTCCGTCATCAAACAGCCACCAGACATCCACTGTGCCTTTGCCTTGCTTCTTCTGGAACTGCTGACTGGCCTCCAACAGCTTCTGATCGGCCACATTGAGGGGCATTGTCGGGCTGGTTTTATCTAAGAACGCGCACACACACACACTTTAGGAAAGCACTTCATCATCAGTGAAAAAGCTTTGCTGCAGAGTGGTGCGTATCAAATAGAGGAAAAAATTCAAAAGGGGTTTATCTTGAAGCTCCAGTCACAGAACTATAAAGTCTCTGAAGAGCACTTTGAATGTAAGCCAAGCCACTCACCTCCTAGCAAAAGAAATAAAGCAGCCCCTTACCAAATTAACATTATAAACTTCCATTTAGCAGCAGTTAGGAGTTACACCACACCACACTGAAAGCATTACTACTGCAGAGCATTGGATTAATTAATTCATTTATTTACTTATTTAAATACTTTTCATTAGAAGCAAATTGAGCAACTAGACACAAAAGGAGTCCAGGAGAGAAAGGAGAAAGAAAGACCCGTTATCAGAGTGCAAACAACGCACTCACGCACACACACGCCCACACAACTAGACTGAGGGAGACAGATTCCCCCACTATGATGGATCACCACACAGGTAGGCCTGAAGCTACAGGAAGCCATGAGGTTTAGAAGAAAGCAAGCAGAAAATCACGACATGAAAACTGAAGAAAGAGAATAGTTATTTTTAAAAGATGACAGTCGACTGCGCAAAGGGAATACCAATAGCTATAAAAAGGTAGAGAGAAAAAGAGAGAGAAGGAGAGAACAAAAAAAACACAAGATAAACTGCCTGCCTTTTTTTAACAGGGGCTGTGTAGGAGCTTTTCCGTCATCCTCGTCATCTGGATGAAGTTCAAAAGAAAAAAACGTAGAAAAGGAGAGGGGAGAAAACAGAGGAGGGTTAATGCCCACTGCTGTCGTGATGGGAAACACATGCGTCAACAGTGAGGTACAATGAGTGGTCTGTTCTGGTAACATTGCATTAAAAGCGATTTCAAATGAAACAAACTGTTCTGTAGAGGGGGAAAAAAAACGCATGCTCAACTCCAGTCTGATCAAGTCTCTTGGGGGAACATGATCTTTTGGTTCAAAACAACATGATCTGATCTCACCCATACAACCAGAGGGTGAGACATCAGAGCATCAGAGCACACAGATGGTGAAAATCAGACCATAAGAAATAACATACCACACTAACCTCTCCCAAAAGACCCCAATATTAAAAGGTATCAAGGAATCAATCAGATAACCATTACTAGGGCTCCTTTACTGCAATTCAGAATTATGGAGAGTCAGGTCCAACAGTATTCAGATAATCACAATATATATGTTTAGTCGCTGTTTGCCACTACAACCAACTTAAAATAAAGCAAACAATCAATGCATTGTTGAAGCTTATAATTTCAGCTTTAATTAGGCATTAAGCGATTTGGAACACAGTCCAATTATTTTCACAGGCTCAAAAAATTAACAACTATAAATATAAATCAAATTATAAGGATAAGTCAATATCCAATTACTTTGGAAGTTTGCTTAACCTTCTATGACGTAGTGTTCCCTCAGGTAACAAATTACTTTTTTGGTTATTGCACCATCCCTTTAATTTTCTTCTTTTTTTTTAATGTCACCATCATATTTCAATCCAATAAAATTAGGGGGGTAGAAGTTGATGCTAGCTAATAAAGCAGTGGTGATTATTTCCCTCCACAAATAAAAAACTCATGCCATAGAGGGTTTAAAAAATATTCTAATTCTTAAACAGCAAATGCAATATTGCAATATTTGTTGTCAGAAATCTTCGAATATTAACTGCTTTCTAGTGAATGTATTGATTAACATGCATGTGAATGTAAGGCAGTGATATTTATATTTTGAATAGACATTTTCAGACATCAAGAGAGTATTAATGAGCCTTTATACTGTTAAGGTATTTTATAACTGCGATTCTCCATAATTAATAAAACACTTCTAACCAAAACTTTGAAGCTGACAGCAAACTAAATATACACGTTAAGCTTTAACACAAACGTGACGCTGTTTCTGAGGAAATAATAAAGGGCTCAGTATTAGTGCTGCTTAGCTCAAAGAGTATTAAAGTCAATGACATTAATCTTCAATTTTCTCTCCACACATTCACACACACACACACACACCTCAAACATTTATCCCAACCTCAAGATGCCAAGCTGGTCTGAAATGTAGACCAATTTCATGTTTGGTTTATTATAAAGGTCTGATTAACCTGTGAGAACTGACTCTTGCTTCTCTTTACTCAGTTGTGGAGGAGGGGGAGTCTTTTCCAGCTTCCTGGAGTCAAAGCCCTCTCATGACGTGTCTTGTAAATATTCTGTTCTGTTCCCAGCTTAACTGTTTCCCGTTTGTGGGAATAATGTTCCAGTTTGTTTGTCACCAATCTGTGGGGGGTAGACATCGCTATAGCCCTTTATAATCACAAGCGAGGACATCTGGAATATGGGTTTTAGTGTGATGAGAAGTGTGCAAGTGAATGAAGGAGGACAGGGTCCCAGTGGGACAGTCAAGATCACAGAGACACATCACAACACTTCCTGTGTGTGTAGTTTAAGGCACATTCTACTGATGAGTGGAGTTTTACAATGTCCTCAGGGGGGGAAAAAAACTTGTCTGTAACCCTTTTTCTAGTGAACCTTTTTTGAGACAGTTTTCTTAGTCTTTTCCAAAAAGAGCTGAACAATAAAAATGTGCTCACCTTTCTGGACAGCTGGACTGTTCTGAACACTTGTGGCTTTGGACGAGAGCTTGGAGGAGTCCCCGTCTGAATCTTTGCTCAAATCAATAGACACCACAACATCCTTCATGCCTGAAGTATCATCTTTGGGGACACAGAAATGATCGAGTTAGGCATGCTTTTGTGTTAAAGCAGTAATGTTAAAGCAATTTCAAATGGAATTCAGGATAAACAAGGTTTCCTGTTTAGGCTAAGCAACTGCATTACAAGGACAATTTCTTTTACCTAAACATAGTCGTGTACTGTGCCTTCAAAAGGTCAAACCCTTAATTCCTACCACTTTAAGCCTGAATGGCACGCACAGTTTACGAACTGCCTCCTTTTTAAGCACAAGGTGTACTCTGTTAGCTGCAAGAGCATATTCAATGGACAATTGTAAGGATCAGCCTCAATAAAAATAGACAAGCAAATAGTATGTTTATAGTGATGAGAGGGCAAAAGCAAACATCAATCCATTAGCTGAAAAAAAATCTTTCATATTTAGAGCGCTCAACCTTGCAGCTTGAGTCAGCGTGAGTCAATCGCTTAACTCTAGCACTATAGCACTAACATTATAACATGTGATAAACTCTGCTTTGCACCTTGGCCTTGAATGTGGGAAATGTCAAGCCCTTCTCTCAGTCGGAGAATGACAGCACCATACTGGAAGTCAAAGGCATCGCTGAAACATACAAACACACACAAATAAACAGCAGTAAGTATCTTGTGAGAGGATGTTGGGTATCAAACAGATTGAACCGTGACATGTTTACATTAGAGCAGTACATTCCCACCAGGTCTAAATGATTACCGTAAATACTTGGGCTGCACACACAAACAAACAGCTTGAGCACATGTTACATTGATGGAGGGGACATGACTTACACATGGCTGAGAGACAGAATGGAGACCTACAGCACTTGGTGAAACATGTACACCGGGTACACCGATGTACATCGTATTTGGCCGGTGTGGCTGCAGATTTTTAAACATTCTAAACAACCAACAGCACACCTGATACCACTTGTCTTACGGGCTTATGCTGGGGACAGGTTTGACCGCTTGTCTGATGCTGTTCTAGTGATCCAAGTAGTAGGGTCATCAGTAGGTCAGGTGAACTGTATCACTCCTTAAAGCAGTATGTAGTATATTTATAGTTTATTTGAAGTAGACTAAAAATGTTTTACTACCATAACAGAAAATATATTTAGACATTAGAGGAGGTATCACTTAATTTCTCACTCTACAACACTACATCTTGATCAGTTTATCAGCTCCAACTTCACTCATCACAAAAAAAAAAATAGTTAGCTCTATGATTACAGACTGTAGTACAGATGAGCTTCTGTCTCTGACTTTATTACATCTACCAGGTGGAGCAGCTGAAGGTAGGAGTGTCTAATAGAGTGGACAGTGAGTAGACACTGTTTAAAAACTCCAGCAGCATTGCTGTGTCTGATCCACTCGTAACACCAGCAAAACACACACCAACACATATGCCACCACTATGTCAGTACAGTCACTGCAGTGCTGAGAATGACCCACCACTCAGATAATACCTGCTATGTGTTCAGACAACTGAGGAACAGGAAAAAAGGGGGTAAACAAAGTATGCAGAAAAACAAAACAGTCTGTAATTATAGCACTAAGTGTTCCTATACGTTAATAGAGCTGATAAAATGGATAATAAAATACGATCCATGCTCTCAGTGAAACACTTAACAAATATATTTTTAAACCACACATACTATTCTTGAAGGACATCATTAAACATCTGACTGCACAACCTTCATGCTGCACATATTACTACCAAAACTGGCTTGTAAAAGCTATTTTAATACAGTAACACAAAACATGCAATTATTTTGTTTTTTTCTTCCCATGATCCAAAGCAGATAACCTGACTTACTGTATCAAGTTGATGTAGGTTTCAGTCTCCTTCATATCGCTGTTCATCCAGTCGTTTTTAAAGCCAAGCACCAGTGTGTTGGGCTTCAGTCTCCCGAGGCCAGAAGCCTAACAGACATACAGTCATATTAGCTCAGAGATTAAACACCATGAAGCCTGAACAGATATGCTCACCCAGGGCCAGTGAGCTTTGACTTGTTCATTTGTAAAGCATGTTTTACAATGTTTTACATGTTTTACGCACACACACTCACTTGAAGAAGGTACTGGGTGCCCTGGCGGAGGTCCTCAGCAACCACAGGAGTGTAAAATGCTTTGGAGTTGTTGTTGAGTAGCCAGCGCTGATAGCGCACCATGTCGCTGTTTAGCTCCTTAAAGTTTGGCCGGCGAGAGCTCTGATGACCGCATGAAAAAGACGTATTAAAAAAAACAACACAGAACACTGTTCTCTGCAGCAGAACTATTCATGTGCCATTTGCCTTTTAGCGTTAATCAACTAAGCATAACCAGTAGTCATTTTCATATCCACAAAAGTACATTTATGATGCCTGATCACTTATGAGTCTTCCATCATCCATAATGAAGGACTGGGCAAGAGAACCACACTACGCCAGGAAAAAGGTAATTTTCTCCAGTTTTTGGGTTAGTAATGGAACATGCGGTGGAAGCCAGCGGAAGGTTATGGTGTTCCTTTGGGTCCAGTTGTGGGAACTTGATGGAACTTGGACACAGACAATGTGCTTTTGATTACTGCGGTTTGCAGTGCCTGGCAAGGGAACTGCTGTAAAGTGCTTTTCACGTCTAAAGTATTACATCACTGTCATCCCCAAAACTGCTATAATGGATAAGAAACTTTATTGCTCCAGGTAAAGACATTTTAAATGTACTAATAATCCCCAAAACAATAAGCTGCTGTGTTGAAAAGTTAAATGTACATACAACATAAAGGAATACATTTTTTTTTTTATAGGAAATGTTTTCTTATTCAACTTTTGGGTGGGATATACCCTACTGAACAGCACTAACGAGTCTGATCGCGTGTATCATGTATATGTATTCTTTTTCAGAAAGAAATTCGTCCACAAAGAGACTATATACACTTGCTATATAGTGTACTATGCAAGTCACAAAACTATATTAGAAGCTAAATCTGAACAGAAAACGTTTTATAGAATATGTACTAGGGGTGTGACGAGATACTAATATCACGAGACGAGACACGATACTGGGTTCACGAGAACGAGACGAGATTTAAAAATAAAATTTTAAAGAAAACGTCAAGAATTAAAAATGGCTTGAAAACTAGAGTTTTATTTGACAAAATCATATAACGTAAACTTAACAGACTGGTTTCTCTCACACATTGATTTTATAAGAAATAGAAATATGAAAATAAATCTTTTCTAGGTCTTATATAGTGCAAACCACAACCAGTCATAATAAGCCTATGGTTTGTGTTTTTTTTTCTCCTAAATCTCTTGTAATTTAACTATGCATAACCATAACCAGTCATATTAAGACTATGCTTGAATGGAAACAGAGACAGAACATTTTTTTTTAAATACAGTACAGAGCTCAGGGATTAGCACAACTATGAAACAGTCACGTGTAGGATTTATTGTGTCTTGTTGGTCACTCTGTTACCATTTATTGTTTCCACTGGAGCCAAAATGCAACCAGACATACAACTTAAAAAGTAGTAGAAGCATCTTCTATGAAAATGCCCGAATTTTCCTCTTCTGCTGAGAGCTGCTCTCACTGCTTAGCCACCACACTCGCTGCTATTGCTACTTTGTTGCTTGATTCCTCTTAAAAAGTCCACGCTAAACTGTTTTTTTTCCCCCGCGAGACAGGTTTAAGCTTGACGAGAACTATCGTCACGTTTTAAACGTAGCACGAGATCTCGTCACACCCCTAATATTTACATTTATTCAGATGTCAAACTGGAATTTTTGTGACATCTACACACAGATGTTTTATGACTTATGTAGTTCACTATATGGGGAGTAAAAGAAACTTTGCAGCGTTTTTTTAAATAAACTTTGTTTTCTTTTTTCAAATCTCCACTTTGAGAGTATTTTTTTAAAAATATCCACATTCACTGATCAAAAAGAGCATGTTCATGTGGACTGGAGGCAAAAACACAGATTAAATAAATTGTCAAGTTGAAAAACTTTGGATGTGTGATTGGTGCCATATTTGCATAAACAGCTTATATAAGCCATCTTATATGTTCTCTATCCATTTCCAGCTCATTAATATGGTCATTTGTAGCAACTGCCGTACGTTTAGACAAGCTTACAGAAATTTGGCAAACCCTTTTGAAGAAATCAAGAAATTGTAGCAAACATCAATAAGTTGCTACAGTTTTAAAGAGGATTTGCCAGCACTCTGAAAAGCTTGTCTTTCCTCTCAACAGTTGTAACAAAAGACTGTATTTGTGTGGTGAAGGATAGCTTATTTGGCAAGCACCACTTAGACTGAAAAAAGCGAGAGAGAGAGAGAGAGAGAGAGAGACTAAGCTAAATTTCCCACCCAAAATGCAGGCAAGCAGTGCTCTATTGAACTCTCACGTTAGCCTAGAGCTAAAACACAATGGACCTTCAGATGACTGTGGCATTATCAGTAACAGACATCCTTGCAGTAGCCCTAAAACAAATCTTTAATACAGCAGACACTTGAAACAGGTTCTTTATTTGTCATATTCTGAAAAGATTTGAAGTCAGTGAAGACAAAAATAAATGAATAAAAGAATAAAACAACTTACAATGCGCACATGGCCACAGACCATTAGGCCAACATTCTTAGTAAAGGCATGGACCAGATTGAGGAGAGCCGGCCGAGAGTTGGGTGCTCCAGTCATCACCAAACACTGTGGCCTGTAGGAAGGAAACATTTGGTAACTCCGGTAAGTCTTTGATGTTAGAGACTATATTTTTCATTGTACAACCCAAGCACTGTATTTCTACTATAGCTACTATAGATATATTACACATATACCTTATATTATCATAACAAAAAGCTTCCATGACGTCCAATTAGACAGTTTTACCTTCACATGACTTTGAAAGATCATCACTTTGGTCAGTAACAGAACACGAGAGATTCAGATTAGTGCACTTCAAAGCAAATATGCTAGGAAAAAGGGATTATGCTAGGCAAAGGGTACTAACTCATTTGATTATCAAAGTATTAATCAGACACTCCCTAATCCCCTATGGGCTTATTTCCATGGGAACCTCTTAAGAAACTGAACTCTGGTTAGAGTTTCCTCCGTTTTAACTCCTTCAGACCATGCTAGCTGAACATTGGTGTTAATAGGATTAGACATTATTCTAGAGTTCTTCTTATTATATATTTTTCTCTCTAGTCTTTTAAGTTTAATTTTTTTATACTAGCATCACATGCACAGTTTTGAATGCAGCTCTTGGCACATAATTAAATTACTGTGGCAGTCAAATTTGTGTTTTACTGCCAGATTGGTGTAAATGTGATCCTAAAAGTCTAAGGACACTCAAGGGAAAATATGGGCATATACTGACATATAAAAGTTCCAACTCTGGCTCCAAGTTTCAAATTGTACACAAACTGAATACATCAAATAATTACTCAAATCTTACCGCAAAAAATGAGAAAATAAATCAATTGAAAAGGAAAAGAAGAAAGAAAAAAATTGGCAGGGTTACAGTGGCAAGTGCTTTAAAAACTTATACTGAGCCTAATCTTTATCTAAAGCCAGCATGTTTTGTGTCATAGTCCTCAGGGTCACTCAAGAACAGATAAAAACACTAACTGAGTTAGTAAGATTCTCTAGGTCTTATTGTCCCAGGTGCATAGTCTTATGTAACTCTCTCATGGGGATGTTCTGCTAAACAAAATATCTACAGCCTACAACTGCAAAGCTAGGTTTTTGACTACAGCACAAAGCCTTTTATATACTGTATTATACATTTCATTATTGTTCATTATAAAAAAACACTATTCACCACTTTACAGGAGCATAAAGTATAAGATAATGTTCTAGTCTTTCAATTTCAATGATACTTTAATTACTAATACTTCGATATAACACCGTAATCTGTATGAAGATGTGTTGACTGTGCTGGCATTCAGCCAGATGTTTTTTCCTAATGACATTTTCTTTATGATCCCCCTTCTCTCGTTGACTGATTTAGTGTCATCATCTTGCCACCTGTCCGAATACCGGAGGAGAGGAAAGAAGCGGTTTAAAATCATCCTCAATGCAGCTTCCAGTGGAAGATACACCAAAGTATCCTACCCAGGAAGTCTTTTAGGGATTTTGCTGTGATATCACTGTGGCCACGCCCACAGAGCACACAAGCACTTGTTTTTATGAATCAATTGATTTATACATTTAGTTATTGAACTTTGTAATAATACACTGGGTAGAAATAATAAAACGTATAAAATCCAGAAACTTACACAACAGTAGAACCTATATAAATCACTTCTTACATGCAAAGAACACACAAAGCTTGCCTTTCAGAAATGCATTTTCTCTGCAAGAAGCATTTAAACATTAAAAATTTTAACACAATTAAAAGGATCTCTGCTTGCAGCAGCTGTTGTTGGGTGGCTAGTATGAGCGCGAATTGAAAGCAAGTGCTGTGATTGGCTCAGTACATCAGTAGTCAATATCCTATTAAAATTGATCAGCTGTTCCATTTCCCAAATTACTGATCATTCTCTCCACTCTTTCTGCTCCTCTTCTCCGTTCCTCCACTTTTTCCAGGGTAGGAGGAAAGTATCAAAAGTAGGAAAGGAGAAGGAGCAAAAGATTCGGAACACAGACATAGCTTTAACTCAAATATGGTGGACAACACATGGAACACATTTTGTGGACTGCCATGGCAGTGATCTAGCCTAACAAGGTTCTACCCTCCCCCACAGCTTGTGTCTAAACTTGTTTTACTTTCATCCTTGTTGTGATTTCTGCATACACAGCATACAATAAACTGAGCGGCATATTAATAATACAATTCTTAAATCCATTTAATTTTTTAAAGTGTTAATACTTGTAGGTTTTTAACATTGCAGCATTCTTAAACATGACCTCTAGGTCACCCTATACCTAAAACAAAACCGACAAGATAAGTATCTCTTTACCTAAAGGTTTTCACATGATCTGCAACACCACAGAGCTGCAGGCTGTGGGTCAGGGCCTGGTGATAGGTCAGCGCCTGGGTGGACGAACCCCAGTTCACATCTGCAAAACACAGCATATGTTAGTTAGAACACTTTCATGACAAAGACACCTGTTCTTATTCTCTTATTGGAAAATTCCTGTGGTGGTGGTGCTTGGGGGGTGTTTGAGCCTGTATTCATATAAATGACCTTTACACTGCCACAGACCACACGCACTGACGGCATTCGCACGTGTGCGTGCACGCACCGCATGGGAGTTCTTAGCATCTGTGGCCCCAGCATGCCAGTGACCCAGAGGGCTAGGGATCCTCAGAGTAGCACACAATGTGATCCACATAGTCAGCGAACCTCACACACTTACAAACACATGCACATACACCTTTCTCTTCGCTCATACATCTTTTTATCTGCAAATGTCGGCACAACACAAGTATATTTAACTTTAGAGACACCCTAGACTGTCATCACCACAGAACCACGGCTAACTGCATCAGGGCCTGGCAAGCTCTCAAACATCAAAGCTAATATCAATCCCTGAGGACAATGTGAGACAATCGGTCAAAAACTAAAGTAGAATTGGACCATGCAACATGACAACAACCCAAAATATTCCAGTATATCCACATAGGAATGACTCAAAAGAAGAAGAAAAAAATGGTGAGTTCTGAAATGATCCAGTCAAAGCCTGGATCTTAAGCCCATTGGGAAATACTTAATACTTTCTTCCTGCTGATGTTGAAGGCTGGTAGATACTTACAGGAAACGTCTAATTGAGGTTATTTCAGCTATTTAGGCATAAGGTGTACTAACAATTTTTTTTTTACAAACAAGAAATGCACAGCTTATGACACCCTCTCAATACTGTTAATATGAAGCTCCACTGTCCTTGTGTTTAAATTTGCTCAAAAAAGGTTTTCAAGGGGTGTCCTAATTTTTCCACATGCTGGTCTACAGACTCTTAAAAAAAGTATTCTCCAAAAAGACATAAAATATTTAAGTTTGTTATTTTAAGAAAACACTATCCATGGGAGCTCTGACTGCATCTACAACCAAAAATAGAACTCCCAACTCCACTGCAGTACGTGTGGTGCATATGTGTGTGTGCGTGAGCGAGAGAGCGAGACAGAGAGAAAGTGCAATGGTGCTGCATTGAGATGCAAATCCCCTCCCCTTCACAAGGCCACAGCCATGCATCAGCAGAAAAAAGTGCTAGAAGTATCAATAATGAAGCAAAATCCAGCGCATAAGAAAACAGCGAAGGTCCAGGATCATAATGACCATAAGCCACTGACAAAAATCAGAAACAACAATAGACCTAGTCCTAGGGCTTAGCGCGTCTTCATTATGCATAACTGACCCAATTCAGCAGCAGGAAGGAATCTGAATTAAACAGTGATTAAGGATTGGAAACTGGAAAGGGATAATTTCACAGGGACAAGGAATGATTGTACTGCTAATACATATACAACAATGTTGCATAACCCAAAAATGACTGAACAGGCAAAATAGTCAGTTAAGTTAGAAGTTTTGCATTATGTTATTATCTTATAATTTATATATATATATATATATATATATATATATATATATATATATATATATATATATATATATATATATATATATATATATATATATATACATACATATATATATATATACATACACACACACACATCACATATTGACACTATATATATATAGCTCATGCTTAAACAAGGAGTATAAATAATAGTAACAAAAGGAGTAAATAAAAACAATTCATGTTATTTTAATAAAGACAAAATTCTATTCTGAAATCAGATAAAAACAGGGCAGAAGTTATCTTACCAGGTTTCTTGTAGCTGACATAAATGTAGAGAGACAGCACGATGACATTGGTCAAGAGAGCTGCCCACCAGTTGATAACGAACATGACCACACAACAGAGCACTGCACCAGCAAGAGACACCCACATGTTGTAGTACTTGAAGCTGGGCCTCCATCCTGCACAACACATGAGGTCATTAATATCAACAATACACATTTTAAATGTATACCCATTTTAAGATAAACTACTAAAAAACGTGTGCTGCAGGACTACTACTACTTAAAATTGTTTTATTCTGACTCAAATTATATAGTATTACTACAACTGTATAACGTATTAAAAGTACACTGTGGTCGACATTCACATTTTACATAATAAAAAAATTCAAATCTCTTCTAGTATAGTGTAAACGTTTTCCCACCTGTCAAAAACTAGCTTTTCTTTCAAATAGTTTATCCCTGTGAGAATAGATTTTTGCCAGGACACAGTATTTCATAAAGAATAAGAATATTCAACATATTTTGATATATTTGGATCCTCCATAACATTTCTAGGCAGTCAAATGTGTTGTTAGACTGAGGCAGTTTAATGCAGTAGTGTCACAGTTTACATACGCATGGATACAGATTTGGATTAAAATGAGTTAGCACAAGTTAGGATACATATGAGAGAGGTTACTGTAACTATAGGGCAGTCTTAGACAACTAGTACTAGACTAATGGGATTTTAGTGAGGTCAAGTTAATAAACAGTTGAGCTCAGTTCACAGTGTAAAGCTACAAAGGGATACATGACCTAAAGGGTACATTTTATTGTTTAAAAAAATAAAGGGGCTTTTATAAAGGCCACAACACCAGTAAGAGTTCTTATATAAATGCTGAGCTCGAAAATAAGAAAAAACAAAAAACAAAATGTACCCTTTACGTGCATGAAAATGCGTACATATGAATATTACGGACATCAGCACATTTATGTTGAGGATATCTACCTGATAGTCTTCTAGAGCTTTGGTATTGAAGAAAGAACATACCTCTTTACACAAAGAATAAATTTGTATATAAAACATGCTTTTAAACAAATCATAGCAACAATATATTGATAACATGCAAAACCAAAACAGTTTCCAATTAAAATCCAAAAAAGTTTAATCAAAACAAAATAATCCATAACTATTATTTATTATATTATTATGTTCTGCAAAAATGTCAAATATTTCTCTTTACAAAGTGTATTGTGTGCTTAGTACTATACATACTACGCACATTTTTAATATCTGAGCAAATCATGTTTATATACTACCATGGTTCAAGTTCGTCATTTGGTGCAGTTTCACTGTATTTCATTTGTTTAATGCTAAAATACATTTTTAACAATTGAAGAAATCCAATTACATTAAGCACATATTGACTACAAATGAGAAATCAAAATAATAATTAATAATATGAATACAAATAATCAGACCAATACCAACCAAAGAGCCTTACCTGGAGAGTTGGCTAAGGAGGCATGGAACACAGAAAAATTGATCAAGGCATAGGATGCCAGGAAGAAGTTGGAAATGATTGGAGCAATGGTGTTCAACTCAGCTGAAAAAAAAAGACCACAGGCTTTAGAAGACATGTTTACAATCATGACATCACGACTAGAGAACACAATATGTCAAATATTTACATACCAATGAGGATGAAGGCCAGGCCAATGCCAAAAGTAAGTAAATAGCCACGCAGGGGTTCATTGTTCTTGCCATAGCCCCTTCCAAAGCTGGCAATGCCTGGGTAAATATTATCTTTGCATAAAGCCTGATAAAATAAGACATAAAAAAAGTTTTGTGACAAATTCTAAATATACATCATGCTGTTAAAAATCATACAAAAACTTGACTAAAGTATTCATTTTACAATGTATACTGTGATGTTTTACTAAATTAGATATATCAGCCTTAGCATGTTTACAACTGAATCACGTAAATACTTTTAAAGCACAGAGTACAAAGGGAAAACAGTCACCTGGAACACTTTGGGAGCGCTGACCAGTGAGGCGAGGGCTGAAGACAATGTTGCTGAGAAAATTCCAGCAGTGATGAGGGGACTGAACCCAGACACCACACTCATAATCTGAAAGACCAAAGAAACACTAGGCTTAAATTAAGTTTTAGCATACTTTTTTTTTTTTTTTTTTTAGTGTGAATTGTTCATAAACTTACTTGAAAATTGTTGTGCAGCCCATAAGCACACTGTCCAGATCCACCAGGCTTGCAGGAGGAGAAGTCATAGCCAAAACTACAGGCTGCACCGGTGCAGTTGTTGAGGTCAGCACTTAATGTGCCATTTTGCTCAATACCTGAAGCATCTCTGACAATGCATGCTCCTTAAAACAGATAAAGGAAAAAAAACAAAGATGAGGCAATCATTGCAAATGACAACGCTAACAGATAGGAAAACATGAACATAGATCAACAAAGCTTAGACTGCTTTAAACGCAGTTTACCTGCAGAGACAGCCACACCCATATACACTAAGCCAGTGATAAGAATGGCCAAAAGGGTTCCCTTAGGGATTGCCTTTTGTGGATCCTAAAAAGGAAAACAAAATCAAATAAATACTAAAATGGATACAGATTCTTGTCCAGATTTTTGGTAATACAAAAAACACTAAAAAAAAAAATTTATTTCAAGAGTTTCACACATTTAGTAGGGAAAAAGAAATCTGTAAAATTTTGTCTATTTGTCTATACAGTACTTTACTAAGACTCTGATTTTGAACACATGAATAACAATGCAACCAAATAAATAATGCAACAATTAATTTTTCACAATATATTTTCATTAAAAAATGTATATAGATATTTTTATGTATTATACGATAAGGCACACAATGGCATGTTGTACCTAATTGTTCCTTACAACTCACCGCAAGATCTCCTGAGATGTTGGCACCAGCAAGAATGCCAGTGGCTGCAGGAAAGAAGATGGAAAAGACGGAAAAGAATGTTTCTCCTCTGAAGTCCGGACCTAAATTTTCCATCATGATGCCAGCTGAAAGGTCAAAAGAAAAAGGTTACAAAAATAGAACATCTTTAAAAAGTAAAAATATTTTTTTCTGTATTTATAAAGCTTGTACCATCATAGCCAAAGAATCCATATTTTTCCTTTGACTCCAAGGGAATGAATGTGCCAATGAAGTAATTGAAGATGGCACTGATCAAGATGACCAAAAGGAAGATCTGGGCCTGTAAAAGTAAAACAGAATTTTTCACATCATATTTCTGGTGTATGAATGGTAACCAAGGGAAAAATGGGCGCACGCGCACACATCATAATGAAGGTTCTTACCTTAGCCTCCCACTCCATGCCGGCCACTGAGATCCCAAGCAGGATAAGGACAGTGATTGTTCCTACGATTCTGACATCATTAACTGAATCCAGCATAACAAGATCAGCACCCTAAACACAAAAAAGCAAGCCAACTTGTAAAATGAGTTTATATGAAGACAATGGCACTGTATTAACAGTAGGCAAGAGAATAAGTGGGATTATGCTGCTTACATGAAGAAGTTCAACGACAGTTTCAGCAAAGCCAACAACATACATGGCCACTGCAACTGCATTGGCAAAGGCGAAAATAAGACCAATGGAACCACCAAATTCCGGGCCTAAACTTCGAGATATCAAATAATAGGCCCCGCCTAAAAAGAAGAAAGTAAAAGGTTAGCAAACAAGGCAAACAAATACAAGGTAACACAGAAGTTTTTTTGTTTAATTTTGGGTAAAGTCTGGGCTTGTAACCTTTTGGTGCAGTCCAACTTTAGTCTACCTGAGCAACTATTTAGTGAAATGAAAACATAGAGCCTTGGCACAGACTTGGTAAACAGATTTAGAAATGCTCTATATATGGTCAAATGGGAGACGTGAGAAATAACTGGAATACCAAAAAAGATTAGCCTCTGTGGGATTAACAGCTCAGGGCAACTGTGACTGGCGGCATTATCATCAGCCTTACACATGGCATGTGATCTCAACCAACCCTGATGCTTAGGTGTATGTGCAATCTCACTTTAATTTTGTCAAAAGTATGAAATAATTGGTGTTATCAGACTGTATACAATTTGGAACTATATTTTTAAACAAAGGAAACTCACAAAGCAGAGGCTGGTGCAGTGTATATATATTGTAAGTTTACAAATAAAAAAATAAATAAAATAGAGCTAGTCAGTCAGTTTTGGGGAGTGTATGCTCAGTATAGCTCTCTCTAGACAAAACACCAAGAATGATTGAACTATATGTTTTTATCTCAGCTTGCAAAAGACACTGATCCTGTGCATACATGACCTTACCCACATATGCAATGTTAAGTTAGCAGAATGTGAAGCTGCTGGAGAAACCTCAGAAAATATCCACACCAGGATATTATTACAGTTCCACGCTGAAGGAAAACTTTGAAAGAAAAAACAGAATCTTTGTTTTCCTCTTTCCTCAGGTCCTGGGACTTGTAGGGAGAGTCCAATATCCATTTCAGAGTTCTACAGCAACTGTGTACTTCTCAGTCACTTGAGACTAAACTGGTGGGTTTTAGTAACACACTATTGAATTTTCCCACATGCTGTGACAACTGAGAACAATGTGCTGAATGCTTCTCTATTTCTCAAAGTGAATAACAGCACAGTACAATGTGGTGTCCGCAGATAAGACACTTTTCAGGACTGTGAGGAGAGGCAAGGTGAAAATAATTATAGCTGCAGTAACCTGCAGTGCATGCCAGACAAGCTGACTGAAGGACGAAATCTGAGCAGACTGTAGCTAAAGAACAAATTTACTCTAAAGGACGCGAGACCTGACAGAGCAAGACAAAACTGCCCTTAATGAGCTCATAATTAAACGCTGCTCATTGTGAAAATCATTAACAGTTTTTTTCTGGGGTGCTCAATAAGGACAAACAATGTGACGTGAATGCTGTTTGATATGCCAATATCGTAGTGAAATATTATACAATAATCACAGCTCTTACAATGTGTTTATTGTGAATACATGTATTTTAATAACAATAAAATTACAATTTATCTTACAGCTTTCTTACTGATGTGTCCAAACATGGACTAAAAAGACTATGAAGTTAAAGCTGTATCAGAACGGAGCAGTACAGTGTAGTACCTGATTGCCACTGTGGAATAATAAATGTACACAGATATTCACTTTGTCTACACCCTTCTTTTCATCTACAGATTGATCTCTGCGCCTGCTGTAAGTGTGTGTGTGTGTGTGTGTGTCTGAACCCTAAATGCTAAAACAGAGATGAGTTTCATCTCCGAGATGAATAGACAGTTGCATAGTCAGGTGTGTTATAGATCTCTGTGCCCTTCTAATGACCTCAACACAAGCACAGTGTTGACCAGCCTCAGCCATGTTCTGATATATGCTCTCAAATTTCACCAGACTGCATGGCTTAAACAGAACATCCTCTTCTCCTACTAAAGACACTAACTAAACAAGCACCACTTTATATGCTTCCTTACCAAAATATTCTCATCATATTAACACATTTTTAAAACTCCCCCTTTCCTGTTAGCTTCCTGTTCGTGTCTGCCAACAAAAGAGGCAGTGTAATTTGTCTAGAGGTTTATGGCCTGGCTCATAAAGTGATCTCCAGCATGATGCCATTGAAAGAGACATCAGCTACAAGGATAATATTTTATTAATTTGGCACATTACCTACGTAGCCCGCTCCTGCGGTTCATGCAATATCCTGACCAAGCTAGGAGATTAAAATATGGAGGTGATGATTCATTAGATAAGAGTAATGGTTATGAATAGGGCTGGCCCGAATAGCGTTTTTTGAGCTCCGGATATTCGGCACTGATTCGAAGCAAATATTCGAATATTCGTTTTTAAAAAAAGAGGTAAAAAAAAATAAAATAAAAAAAGCAAATCACGGCCCCTTTAATCCACTGAAAAATTTTCAATTTGCTCTGACCGACGAGACATATTCACCCCGGATTTTTGGTGTTTTTATCCCCCATATTTTTGTGTTTTTCTGTATTTTTTCTGTGTTTTTAGCCCAGATTTCTTTGTGTTTTCATCCCGGAATTTCTGCTGCCCCACACGCGGCTTATCCGCTGCGTAAGCAGGCTAGGAGGCTGCTGCACGGTTTCTCCGCTGCGCAAGCCAGCCCAGTAAATTGCTGTTTGTGTTTTCACACTTAGGCTATTTGCTTAAAAAAACAAACAAAAAAAACGTTTGTTCAGGAAGTATTTTATATTCTTAAACATTGTTAATTATATTAGAGGACAGTCATTGTAAACTGTACTTGGTCTATTTCGGTTAAAGGATTGTGCAGGGCATATTACTGATTTTGTATTTTTGCACTTGGGCTATAAGCTCAATATTAAATATTTCGTTTGTTTAGAAATTATTTTATATTTTTAAACCATGTTAAATTATATTAGAGTAGAGGAAAGTCATTGTTAATGACGTTATTGTACTTGGTCTATTTCGGTTTAAGGATTGTGCAGGGCATAGCCGTATTACTGATTTTGTATTTTTGCACTTGGGCTATAAGCTCAATATTAAATATTTCGTTTGCTTAGAAATTATTTTATATTTTTAAACCATTTTAAATTATATTAGATAAGAGGAAATTCGTTCAGACATCATTTTTGTAGGCCAGGCTTTTGTAACCGATTTAGCCCCTACTGTTGCCACATTACCCCTTACGTTTTATTATATAAATCAGTTTCGAAGAGCCTGCATTTTTTTTTATCATGTATAATAGAGGTCTGCGCGAGACTGATTTTTAAACCCACTCTTCCACGCTCCCGCGTTTCTGTCTCGTTACCGCTCCGCAAAAAAATTGCTTCTTTTAATCCCGCGCCCGCCCGCCACATACACATTTCTGCCGCTCCCGCCCCACGTTCCTAATATAAATTAAATAAACTACATTTAATGCTTCAAATTTACTTATATATTTATTAAAACAGCAGCGCTGAAAAGTGCGGTCCCGTTCCTTACCCCAGTCCAAACACCATCGGTGTGTGCGTGTGTGTGTCGGTCCATCCTGCGCGTTGAGAGTTTTCTTTAGGTTTTTTTATTTTTTTTACAATTATTACAGTTTTCTTAACTATTTATTAATTTGCTCCCGCATCGTCTGGATTAAACTCCCGCTCCAGCCAATAACAGTTCAGTTCTGTCCCGCTCGCAAGATATTCTGTCGGGACCCGCGAAAACAGAAGTGGTTAGAGTGAGGTGGAACTCTGGAAAGGAGAAAAAAAACGAATATCCGAATACCAAAATTAAAAACCGAATACCTACTCAACGAACGAATATCCGAATACCCGAATATTCGGGTCCAGCCCTAGTTATGAAGCAGGTAAAATAATTAGAGATTACATAAAAAAGACACAGCATGAGAGATCTGTATAGGTGGTACATTTTCTGCACTACACTTCCGTTGTGCAAAATCTTTTTATTCTAAAAAAAAATAATTTTCAGGAACACTATAATAAAAAAGTTCCTGTACATAATAACTATTTAATGTAATAGAAAGAGCCCAGCCTTTTCCTTTCCCAATAAACTACTCTACTCACCCACTCACTCACCCACATTTAACTACATAAAATTATAAAAGATCCTACACCTACCAATTACTGTGCTGTGCCAGTTTATGTTCCAATCTACAATATACTGATTTAGCTTACAAAGTCTGAGTAAAATCAGCAGCTCTGTAAATATGTAGACAGTAGGAAACTGAGAGAAAATTCCCCCAGACAGATATTAAGCCTAGTCTTAGACTACACAGCATTTTAAATGAAGATGAATGGAAAATATAGCCTACGAACAACTAGGTTTAATTCCCGTCTAGAATACTCACTTTACTTAAGAAAATAAATGTGTCAGGTGGGGTTTTTCACTGCCCAAATATTTATATGCTTCTGTTCTTTATGTTGGAAGGGATGTTGCGCAACAATATGGTGTAAACAGTTAAAAAAAGAAAAAAAAAAACAGTTTAATCTTGCTTTGCTTGAACTATTGCCTACACTACCCCCACAATTTCCAGTGCTACTGTTCTGTTCTGTCTGTACCTGCACGCTTTCAGAGAATACATAAATATAGACGAAACAAACACAGAGTATGGACAAAAGGCTGTTTCCACATGTATCGCGCTGTGATATTTTTAAATGTTACAATACACAACACTGTGTTTATGTAGCTTGAAGTGTCTCAAGAAGAATACGTCTCTGGCCAAGGAGAAAAGAAGAGCTGAATAACCAGCCCATCATTCAAATGTTATCAAACAGCTTGACTTTGACAGACTGTCTTGCCGACACCAAAGATCCTCAGGATACAAAAGGCCACTTTCACAATCACAATCGCTTACTTGTGTCATACTAACTGAAATCTCTGGGTCACCCTGAAAATCTCATGTTCATTGCTGTCAGACTACCACAGTGCTTTGCAGCGTGCTTTTCGAGCTTACACACCTCCTCGTACAAAGCCGTTGGTTGCTATCGCAGAGGTCGAACAGCCAGTGATGGTGGTCACAACAGTTGCCATGGCAACAATAATGCAGGAATACACTGTGAAAACATAAATAAATACCACATATACACATGTATGTTAGATAAATGGACACTGATTGAAAATGTTACATTTAGGCTGCTGATATATAGAATGAACTTTGAACAGAACACAATTTAATGTCTATATCAAGTTTTGGTCCCACTTATCAGTTCCTTTGCAAAAACAGATGTGAAGCGCTGTTCTTTAAATATAGACCTCTGTTTTTGCAAATTAACTGTTTATATAATACAAAAACTTATGCTCCTTTCAGTCTTATAAAGTACTTAACACGTTTTAGTCTCTTCACCATCGCCTTCTAATGGGACACTTCCAAAATGTCACCTGCTGCTTGCAGCCCTTCAAAGAAAATGTAGCACTTCTAAGAATTCACACTTTCTTCTGGGTCAACAGTTGTAATGGAGGTGGAAAATGAGCTTGGGGCTGACAGTTGACTGCAGGTGGCACCTCACAGTAACATTTAGCACCTGGATGGTGAATGGCAGTGGGGTGATGGGAGGCCTTGGAGGTTGTGTGAATTAAGATTCTAATTCACATGAACTGCTAAAAGTGTTCCAGATTCAAACCTACCAACTCCAGCCTGGCCCACGATCCATGTCATGCGGATGAAGAGCATCACACCCCAAATGTTCAACATGCAGCGGACCTGTACAGAGGAAGGATGGCAATTAGGCTTTATGCAGACAGGAGGGAAAGGTTCCCAACCAAAGCACTTTTCCCATACCTGGCCTTGGATCAGAGATTTTACGTAGTGGACGTCCAAGGTTAGGGGCAGGACTTCTAAACTATCTGTAATCTAAACTCTGTGTGTAAACTACTGTATGACCTCCACCTGAAACCAAGACTTGAAAAGCACAGACTAAATTCCTGCCATGGTTTGAAAAACACTTTGGGTGACACTGAAATGCAAGATATAACTGAACAACATCAAACGCTGTGATGTAATTTACTTGGAAATCTGTGTTTGTATGAACATATTGACA
Source organism: Astyanax mexicanus (assembly GCF_023375975.1). Classification (NCBI taxonomy): domain Eukaryota; kingdom Metazoa; phylum Chordata; class Actinopteri; order Characiformes; family Acestrorhamphidae; genus Astyanax; species Astyanax mexicanus. Next base: position 29,115,911 of record NC_064427.1, on the reverse strand, counting down.
TTAACACTTGTGGCATGAGTCACAGGACAAAAAAAAATCTTTTGTGTGTTTAGGATTTTCCTTTACCTGGATCTGGATTTTGTTTGTCAAAATGTTAAAGAGTGTGAGTAGGTGGAAATGAGGACAATGTTAAGAACAGGAGGAAGTATGGCTTGCAGATGTCATAATAAAGAAAGAGTGACAAGATCCAGACATCATCCTTGCACTGTGACTGCTACAGCTCTGAAGACATAATGCAAATCATCCATCACATAGAAAGGTCAAGCTTTAGCTGAAATCACAGTCTGCTCTCTCTCACACAAACACAAAGTCTTTTTAGGTAAGAGTTCATTAAAATGTTCTGTACAGACAGCAGCCTGCTGAAAGTAGCATGTCCAAAATACTACACTACAGAAATGTACCATAAGCTCTCTACTAGAAACAAGTGGGCCTAATGAGCAGTGCAATTCCCACCAGGGGCCAAAAATCCTGAGTAGAGTGTGACTCGCACTCATTCATATCTCTCGCTTTGTTTGGATGACACACTTCTACTGTCTGTGGTTCAGCTAATTGCAGGAGAGAGAGAAGGAGAGAGAGAAGGAGAGAGAGAGAGAGAGAGAGAGAGAGAGAGAGAGAGAGAGAGAGAGAGAGAGAGAGAGAGAGAGAGAGAGAGATGAACATTCAGAACATCTAGCTGACCATTGTTAAGGTCAATATATTTTTTTATCAGTCAATTAGAACTTTTCTACCACTATGAGGGCTGTTTATGCTTGATGGTTAGAAGCTTTGTTAGTATAAGCAATTTTCTTTTACATTACAGTGTTTTTTTCTAAGCCTTCTTTCTACATATGCATACACTTACCAGCACTCCTTTGACCCATCCAAACTTAACAACTCCTTTGGGCTCAGCTGCCTCTTTGGCTGCAGCCTCCTCAGCAGGGGTAAGCTCATCACCATTGGCAAATCCATCTTCAAAAGGCTCCTGTAAAAACAGATTGGTAGTCCTATTAACATACTATAAAACATAACAAAAGTACCAAGTGTAGAATCATCAACTACCTAGAAGGCGTGTATAATATAGACATAAGAAAATTAAGGTTTGATAACTCACAATATATCTGCTTAATTAATTAATAGTAAACACATTAAATTAAGCCCCAAAAAAGTCATTTTTACCTCATCTTTTTTTCTCAGTTTTTTGGCACTTTGCTTGGCTGCATTTGACTACATTTTTCTATTTTCTTTTATTTTTTCATGCACCCCTTTTTATTAAGCATCAGAAATGACAAATTACCAATGACAAAAGGTGGGAGAAAACAAAAATGTCTTTCAAAAATGTCAACAAAAATAAAAATACAATACTGTATAATAAATAATCAATGTGAAGAAAGGTGATAAGTAGAACATTTTGTATATCCAATCATGTTTTAAATCTTCCTAACTATTGCGAATAAAAAGCTGTCAGATATGATCTTTATTGCCATATTTAGCTCCACCACTCAAAGCCTCATTAACTCATTATTTGAAAGACAACTATCAAAAAAAATGGCATCTCCCTACTGGGCAAAAGGGAATATTAAAATCAGGAGACAGAACCACATTTAAAATGGAAGCTTTTCCAGGTTTAGTCTAAAGCCTTCTAGTAAAAGAATTCCCACAGAGCAATTAAGGATACAGCAGGACGAGGCTTAATTTGCACCCGGGAAAATATGGCTGTTGGATTGACAGCAGTTGTTTTATCATTTCTCATTAAGTAACATGGTTATTCAGTTCTAAAATCTTCTAATGACAGAGTTTCCGTTCCTCCCCTTGTTTCCCTCCACTACTCCCTCCATCCCTCCCCCTCTTTCTTTGTCAAAGTCACTCAAATATAGACACAGGCAGGGTTATCCGCCCTTGTATCTGTGGAAGGTCAAACACAGGAAGACTCCCTCCTGTGTAGGGACAATGCTGTGACGTAGGCAGCGGCGTCTCAAGTCTCTCTGGACCACCGCCGTGGGTATACAAGTGCTGATGGCCCAGGAACCACCCTAAAGCTGTCCCTCCTAGCAACACCATAAAGAGGAAGTGTGTTTTACAACCAGACACTACAACTTCTTCCTTGTTTCTCAGACTTATAAAAGTCTGGAGTAAAAATGCAAATCTGTGCATCCTAAACTCACCAAGTTTGTGTGTGAGAGGAGCCGGCCCTACAGGCCCGAACATGCAGAACATGCAGACCTACATATTCCTGATTAACAATGATCCATGTGGAAAAAGTGGCTGACCGCTCAATGCAAACGTGCAACAATGAGCTCGAGGGTGTATTGACATTTTTGCAGAGGTTCAATACCAGTGTGTGGTACAGAGGGCACAAGCTGAGAGATACAGCTGAAGCTCTGTTTCAGAGAGATTAAGATAACAATCTTCCCAGAATTAAACCATCGCAACAGCCTGTCTTCTCCCTCCACACATACACATTTACTAAATACTGGCATACCAACTAGAAGCGATCTTCAGTAGAGTGCCCAGACCATTACTAAGTGATGACACATGGCATTTATTGAACATAGAAATGACCTTGGAAGGCATTGATTTGGCCCAGAATTCTGGGCTGTGCTGCATTCCTAAACAAAATGTAGGGAATTATTGGAATTTATTGAAAATAAAGGATGTCACACTTTTGTTTAATGAATCACTTGTTGAGTGTGTTGAATAAATAGTCTCTTGCGGACAAATAACGAATTTTATTCAACATTGGTCGATCAGAAATATTTAACATTAAGGTCACAAGGTTATCTTACTTAAAAACTGATGACAGATTTTTATTTGTAGATGTGCAGTATATTTTTTTCATTTAATCCAAACCTGTAAACCAACAATTTTAATTATTTTTTTTTTGAATAGCAAGAAGCTCCCTTGACCCTTAGAAGCAATTTTAATACTAAACATGGGACAAAAAAAAACTCTCCATATAAGTTCAGGAAAAGTGGAAAATATGAAAATCACTTTAACATAGAAGGGCTGTTGATCAATAAAACAAAAACAAAAAAAAGAAAGAAAAAAAAGAAAGAAAAAAAAAAACAAATTTTAATTCTTAATATTAAGATTACTGCAATGGGATTTTATTCATTTTTAAATGTGTTTGTTTAATTGTGTTTTGTTTAACCCTTAAATCATCTTGTCCCTACTGAACCTGCTTAATTTCAAAAAGTCAAAATCGCTGGATGCTAAATATAAAAGAAAAAAAAGGAAGATTTCCCTCTAGGGGCCCAAGCTCACTTGCACTAGTGATACACTTACAGAATGATAGAGGCCATCCAAAGTTAATATAATCATTTAATCAATTTAATATAATAAAACTTCCCAAGCCTGGAATACTCTCGGCCCAGCAAATTTACTTGCTCACGTTTTCCCCTCACCTTATTCAAATAAGAGTGTATTACAAAAGTGGAGTCACAGTATATTAACACACATGCACAGTCCCAATCAGGAAGCAGTCACAGATTGAATTTACATTGTAGTTCATTTGGAGTCAATTATGCAACAAAGTGATGTCCTGTTAATCATGCTACATGTAAAAGCAAAGGCAGCATTACTTAGGCCAGTAACGATCACATTGCATGTGAACCGTGCCAGAGTCCAAGTAGTGGTAGTGTGACTAAACCCTAACACACAGCAGGACATCAGTCTTTAACATTTATTTTCTCATATTGATCTCACTCTAAGCTATGTTCAGTTCAATTGACCTTATATTGCCAACCAAAGATCAATCCAAACTGTGTTCCTCTTTAACCGAATTGCCTTAGGTTATTCATTTTTATGCCGTGCAAACAGAGCCATTATTCTTGCATGATATGCATTGCAATCATTTGCATGCTTAACTTTGTGACAGCAAAGCATCAGGACACAACCAACACACTAGTAAAGCTATAAATCATGTCAAAGGTACGTTGGAACAAAATCAACAGCTTAAAACAAACAAAATGTTTTTGGGATAGAGGTGAATTTGATTAATTCACAAATATGCCTCAATTCTCCATTTATGGCTCTAGTGCAAATTCACAGATTTAATCTTTTCTGGGTAATTTGTTTTCTGTCTTGGCAATGTATCCTCAGTTAACACATAACCTACATACACCCATTAGACACTAAGCTGTAGTGGAAACATGAAAAGGACTTTTAGACATGCTAGAATCTACATCTGTTTTCAGTGCAGGAATACATCCAGCAGCATCAGGGATTGGATGGGATGCCTCATAGGGCCCTATGAAATATGTAATGCAGAGGAGATGGACAGAATCACAAGGCATACAAATATATTTTATTTATTAAAAGACACTACTATATATTAGGCTGGCATGCTCCTGTATTTATTCGCACACGTAAAGTTTTGTGTTTGATAATTTGTGATCCATCCAGATTCATCAGATTGCTGTGTAACTGGAATAATAATAAATAATATAAACAACTACAAATGCACTAAATATTCAGCAAATTTAGCTTGAAATGGCAAAAAAAGCACTTTATGTTCAGCCAAATAATTGAAAATATTCATATTAAGTTATATTTGTTGCCATGTCTGCTTGGGATGTTTAAACATAATAATTAACCACTAAACATTTTTTGTATTTGCAAAAAACACAATTAATGAAACCCTGTGAAAATTGTTGCTCAGCATTATCAGCACAATCTCTCATTTTGATCATTTCCAGTTTCAGAATTTTTTTTTTTGGTGCATGACTAACTATATTCGGAAAAAAATAAAAATGTTTTCGTACCATGCTATTCACATAAAAACCAAGTGCTTTCTTGATCAATAGTGAAATGCCATCACTAGCATACTATAATCATCTGCGATGCAAATTGCATTAAACAAGACAGTATATAGATAAAAGACCAGTCTATTACTAAGGTGCGGTGTGCAGACAAAAGCCATATGAATTATAAAACAGCACGCCGCCTCTGGCATGTACTCCAGCATGTGACAGTGCACTGGGGCACAGCATCACCTGAGCCATCTGTCAACATGAGCTGCGTGTCTGCATATACAATGCCATCAACAGCAACGTCGGGGCCTGGGTATAGCAGGTACACCAAGCTATTGAGAGGGAGCGAAGCAGGAAATGAAAAAGAGCTGCTTTGTTTGACTTTGGAGCTTGTCAGCACCCACCATGGGGCCGCTGAGGCCCAGCCAGGGACCAGGTGAGAGAGAAAAGGACCAGCAGGAGAACAGGGCTGTGACTGTGGATGTATGAGTCAGACTTAGGCTGGCATTCTAATAAAGTGGCAAAACCCAGCTTGACCACTGTGGGGGACTTAAAGCTAGAGAACATATCTTCTTAATGTACCTGTGCAGTGCTGAAATTAATCACCCTAAAACGACACTTCAGAATCAATTATTAATTACCAAGATCGGTAATAAACGTCTGGCATTTAACCTAAGACAAGAACAGACAGATAAAGTAAATGAAGATAAAACACTGGCCGTGGACACAAAGGACAAAAAGGAGGAAACGGCTTTTGCTTGCCACTATTAGGTCAGAGCATAAACAATACATGATATCTCTCAGTGCGGGGCAAAGCCCACTGACTCAGGATGTGACTCATGCTTCTCCCCATCCAACTGACTTTCTTCTATTTGTAAGTCAGAGGTCCTCAGGAAGCCTGAGATGATGAGTTCTCCAACAGCCAAGCAGCTTCATCATCCTCCTCACACAATGGGACACTTACTGATAATGAGGCTTCACTGAGAAGAGCCACTTTTATTTCCATATCAAGTACACAAACGAGAGAACCACTCAGCACAAGACTGGAGATTTGGAGGGAGGTCTCAGAAAACTGAAAACAAAATCACCACAACAGCGGCCTTATTGCAGTGCACAGCAGAGTAAAAATATAAATTCACAAATCATTAAGGATAAAGTTTTTTTTTTTATTATTTGGCCTTTACTAAGTAAATGACTGGTTAAAATATGGTCAAATATCTGAAGTTAATAATTGCATATCAAATTAAGATATTGTGGAAAGGGCAGTATACCAACAGCATCAATGTATGACTTTTATTTAAACTGGAAATTCAAAACATATGCTGAATAATAATTGGGACACACGCTGAAAAAAGGGTCACATTAATTTGCTAATTGATGCTAATAATTAGCAACACAATGTATATCTTTAGTATATGGATTCTCTTTAAAACACAAAGTGAACATAGGAAATATCAGCCCTCAATGCTGAACTTCCTTAGGAAGTTGGTCAATCTTACATGTGTGGTAAGCACAGCGTGTTCTTACCTACTTCTTTATACATTTCCTTTATTTTTTTACAAAATCATTTGTAACTAGTAAACACTAAAAACAGGTTAACTACAAATGCACTTTGATATTTGTTTATTTATTTATAGTAAATTTATCTAAGAGAATTTTTTGTGTTTGAGCCTATTGTATGTTGGATTGAGCAGATAAACAATACTCTATAGCAGTATATTTAGCTTTAACCGACCATTCATTTCAATGTCAAGTACATTCCTAAAGTAACCGCCACTGGTGAATGCTATAGTCAAGCATTAACAAGCAAGAAAAGCACCATCAAGACATTCACATCTTTTGAGAAGAGAGTCTAGCTTATACACAGCCGAAAGACTGAAATAGACATGTTCCACACCTCATGTGACACCACGACTAGCAGAGTCTGGGGAGATCACAGTAATCTGCCTTTCTGGCAGAAGCATCTTTAACAGCTGTGAAAGGGACAGTGATGAAAAAGGGCTTGTCCTTTATGCCATGTCGTGTCAATTTTGCTCTTGCGTAATAAATCTGTAGAGATCCCGACACTTGCATAATTCCAAGAGATTTACAAAACAAATGAACAAAACCTTAAACCAACAATATGAAAAATGTGCCAAACAAATTGGCAACATTTGATTTTTTACTGTAATTTAGTGGATTTAATTTGTTGAGTACACATGGATGCAAGCTGCAACAGTGTTTATAAAAAGTACAATTTCTCTGAAACCTCATATTATGATAATCATCATGTCCTCCACAAGATAAGTCTTGTTAAGACTGTTTAGATGCTTCAATACCTTAAAAAAACTGTTGAAAAACAAGACATAAGATCCTGCAAAAGCAAGAGTCAGTATTTTTACATATACCACAATTCATCTCTCATCGTAACATAATTTAAAGGCCAAGAAATTCAAACGACCTTTGTCTGTAACTGAGATCAGAATGTTTCATTTTTTTGTCATCAAACTTTTAAATCCCATTCTAAAATCCCCTTTGTTTTGACTGGTGTAAGAAAATAACATCAATCAATGTATGCCCAATAATTGGAATGGTGGTGTGTTTTTATAAAACACACTAACATTTTTCAAAAAAATTACGAAAAAAAAAAAACATTGGATCGTTAACCCATGTGTCATTTTGTGTTTGTTTTTCCATGTTCTTGCCAATACAAAGCCCTAGTTTAGAGAGTTCACACTTTACATTAGGCAGCTGTTGACTGTATGAGGGTGGTCATATATTTACATCTAACAAGTGGTTAAACAAATGCTGTGGTCATAAGACCTGTTCTATTGTGCCAGCTGACCTCGCAATAATGGATATTAAAGATAAGAATATGAAATAAGAATAAGAATAATATAGAATAAACTTGCTCTCTAATACTTGTGTGCACATGTTGTGAAACAAAACATGCTATGCAGTAAAGTGGTGTAAGGTTAGCTCTGCTATGTAGCCAAGGGCAGTTTCACCTAAGCAGAAGAGTTTGACAGATACAAACTATTTTACCCCAAGACCAGTTAAAGAAGTAACTTCCCAGAAACACTTCAGTGCACACAGCCTGATCATTATCTTAACAGTGACGATGCAAGTAATTGCAGTTATTTTGGAGATTAATTACCCAGTTTTTGGAAATGCAAATGCAGAATTGCCCATCTTTGATCTACGCAAGTACTTGCATAATGCTGCCCTACATTAAAGTGATCAAGACTGAATAGTTATTTCTCTCTGTCTGTTCTCTGTTTGATACACACTGTTTCTGCTTTTTTGCATTATAAATGCAAAAAAGGAAGAGGAAATAGACACTGACCATTGTGCATTCTAGGTAACTTGATGCACTTATGGATAACTATTCTAAATCTGCTGTGAGTCACTCATTTTTTGCAGTTTTGGCACTGCTGCCACTGCTGCTACCACTAATGCTGCTGTTTTAAGAGACCTTATTAATCAACTGTTACAAACTCAATTTGCAGACACGTTTCCCAATTGCACAGTTCAGCTCAAAAAACACACAGTTTTCACTGACCATAGGGTCTTTTTCTCTTCATCATCAATCATGGCTTGACTGCTTATTTTCAAATATGAATACTCGTTGAAAAAAAGATGCATGTTTAACAAAGGTGTGATTTAATGTTTGTCAAATTGTGTATTCGAACACACAATTAACACTTCCGAAATTTGACCAATAAGAACAGACTGCTGTGGACAGGTTTTAGACATTATGAAGCAGAAGAAGAAGAAGAAGAAGAAGAAGAAGAAGAAGAAGAAGAAAAAGAAGGGAACAAAGAAGAAGAGGACTATACTTTATACACCATACTTGTGCTTGGCACAGATGAAATTAAGTGGTCACTTTTAACCCATCCGTGTAGTAAAGAGAACAAAGTTTACAGTGTAACAGTCAGTTATTAGTCAGATTTTTAAGTGTTCCTAAAATTTCAAGCATTACAAAAAGTTTTTTTAAAGAACGTGAAACCAGTAAACAGGCAATGTAAACTGCTAAGCAAGTGGTCCCATCGGACATCCATTCCCCCCACACGATTCAGACTATTATGGAAAAAAAAAAAACAGTATTCCCACAACAGACACTTTACTTCTATAGAGGCAACCTTGTTGGCATGCAGGGCTGAGTTTTATATCTGACCCCAACAGGGAGTCAGCCAGTGCCATTTCTAAGCAGGAAATGAGCACTTCACATTCGCTCAACAACCACCAGCAGAAGAAGCTGGTAAACAGCCAACTATCAAGTTCACCTTGAGGAGAGGTAGAGGTAGAAATCTCTCCTCTCCTCCACTCAAAGACGCCTTTGTTTCGGAAACGCAATTAGTATTCTGCATTTCACAAGCATTTGGTGGCTTCAAAAGTGCACTTTGTTCATGATAACCTGATACAAGAAGCAGCTCAAACCTTGGAAGTCTAATGACTTTATCTCTAGTCATCAACTGCGTTATGTAAAATGGAGGCTTCATACCTTTAGTATCTTTAAGTGAAATGGTGTACATTCTTGTAAACATCATGAAGCAGTTAGCAGTGTCACAAGGATCTCAGTAGATTTCCAGTCATAGACTACATGGCTAAAGCTCGCCCAGGGGAATGAGCTTACTTCCTGTGCATGTTTATTTTCACACCACATGCGCCACTAAAACACAAACAAAACGGTCCTAAACATGAAACATGTTTCAAACCTGCTGGTACAATATTAAGGAACAAAAACCAAACAATCTAGACAGTCATTTAAAGACTTTCACAAATGTACATAAATTTCCAATCCTTTGATATCCATCCCTATTACACAGCAACAATACCACTTGGAATGACATTAATCTATCGCTATGTTCACAGAACAAGCCTCATTTATCAATTCAGATATTTTTTCTCATATCGGATTTGGCCATCTTGACAGTTCATCTTGATATGCATAAACGAATGTGACCAATATCTGCTTGTAATGTAAACTAATACATCTCTGAAATGAAATGGACGCACCAATCAGTACCTTAGCATATGTCGCCTCTTATTTTGCTGCACTGGTTGCTGGCTGGTTGTTTTGCGCAATTACTGCTGTGTTTTACACATTCGTGCAAAGTAGTGCTGAGCGGTATATCGGTTTATTCGGTATACCATAGGGGGGGTACTAGAATCGGTATGCTAAACGCTGATCTAGCAAAGAAATCAGAAAAGCTCCTGCTGCAGTTTTTACTGTATAAAAGTGTTTTTACCCGAGTAAAATAAAGCTGTAACTATATCCATTTAAAATATATTAATACTGTAGCTTAAAGTATAATTTGGTCATTTTGTACTGGAGAAAGGGGAAATTGTGGCTTACCTTAATACTGGAATGCCTCTAATGGCTTCAGTAATAACGTTATAAATTTATATTAAACTTGTGCAAAAGAGCTTTTGAGAAATTGCTCTTTGAATACTTAGACAGTATTTTATGTCCATTTATGTCCATTTATAGTGTTATATTTTTTATATTTTGTAAGGGAAGTTGTGTTAAAGTTGTTAGCATATCTGTTGTTTACATTCTTCAGCTGTTTTTCTGATAATGAAGTCTGATTTCTTCATATATCGTTTAATTTTGTGGGACAAAGCAAACCCTATACTAAGCAAAGCCTTAGTGTTTTATATTATATGTACTCCTAACAGTACAGTAACTCTCAAACCTATATTAAAGCCCAGTCATGCAAAAAAATATTTTAAAAAATCTTGAAAAATACTGTGATATGCATTTTCGGCCATACTGCCCAGCACTAGTGCAAAGGGTTATATACAGGTAAAAACACGCATGAAAATCCAATCTAATTGCTTGGTTCACGTTTTATGCTAATGACTAAGACATATATCTAATCCAGGACCACATTTGAAAGTAACTCAATACCCACTGCGATAACCACAATAACCACATCCAAAATGAACGGAATTCCCCTGTAATTTCCCCTATTTAACACATTCATTTTACATAATCAATTCTTTTTTCCAATCTAGCTAGTGCTGTAAATAAGTTTTATGTTTTTTTTACAACTGATCTTTTGCAAATGTAGCCATCAGTCATTACAACTGGGAAAAGAGTGATGCAGTTTTCTAGTTAGCCTGAACCGCACAAACAGAATTAATCCAGCTGTATAGCTATTAAATTACTCTAATATTTAGATAGAAAGTATAAACATAATCCCTTTTGGTCCACATGCAAAGCTACTAGTACAATCCAGCACCACTGAATCATGAAGACAGCATGCATCAATCCAATCAAAGAGGTCATGTACTATAAAACAAAAGGCTGAAGCCAGACACACGATCAGACAATCTCTGCTGCTGAGATGTGTTTATGTTTAGAATAGCCATTATTGCATCCCAGTCACCTGATGTAGTGAATGTCTATGGCCATGTTGTAAAACAATTCTAGATTTAAAACAAATACTCTTTTATACTAAGCTGTTACAGAACAAGTATAAACTATATTTCACATAGCACACAAAACAATATTTTTTTCTTTAATCTACCATATTTTTCACATATTTATATGTGGGCATGTACACTGCCTGAAATGCCTGGAACTGACATTCTGCCTGGAGTGAAATACAAGCAAAATACTCTTTTTACTTTCAAGCCATTAAGAGTTTTCACTAAGCTGTTCACTGTTGCTCATATCTCACTCATCACTTAAAAGCAAAAAGCCACCAGTAACATGACACTAGCACTTCTAATTCCGTCAGAACAGATCAGATCAGTTCCTCTCCTAGAACTGAGTATGTTGCATAACAGATTAAAAAATGAAGTGTAGCCCTTTAAGGCTGTTATCCTTTTAGTCCTAAACTGGATCTAGAGAATTTGCATCTAGCAAGGGCACACACTTCTGAACAAGTTTTATTAAAGGGACAAGGAAGAAAATGCATAGGCTAACTATACAGAGAAGAGAGAAATCACACCGGACCTTAAAAAATAAAACAGAAAATATTAGATTCATTTACTGAGCAAAGTCTAAATAAAACAAGTAGCAACAAAGATTTCTAAAGGACACATTTCTTTATATTTAAGGATATTGGATAATGAAGTCTGTTTTCGTCATATATCGTTTAATTTTGGGGGACATAGCAAACCCTATACTAAGCAAAGCCTTCATTTAAAGCCTTAGTGTTTTATATTATATGTACTCCTAACAGTACAGTAACTCACAAACCTACCTAAATCCTATCGTTAACATTTAAAAGTACTTAAATTGTGATGCAATGCAAAAATAAGCATTAAAAAATTATACAGATATTGATTGGCTAGAAATAGTACAAATAAAATAAAAATATAAAAAATATATAAATATAAATAAAAAAAGTGGGTTTCACACAGAGGAGAAAATGCTCTGCAAACCACCTGCAACACTGTGCCTGGTGCTATTCAACATTTACTTTACTCCAGCTGAAGGCTCAAAGCAATCTCTTTAGAACATCAGGGTACAGAGAGGAGGCCTGTGGCCTGCTTCTGACGACACTAACTGGAACCCGAGAGAGAGAGAAAGCAAGAGAGTGAGAGAGAGAGAAAAATAATATAAACATTAAACCACATGGAGTCAGTTATGGTTAGCCTCATCCACAGAGTCCTTCCTGTGTTAGGCAAGTTAGGCACCACCATCCCCTCTACCCACAGTAGTGCTTGCTACTCTGTTTACTCAGGAAACAACATTAAAGAGATAAAGCCTTTCAGCGCGTAAATGATTACGCTTGTTTCCTTTTCTGATAAAAGCCGAGCCACTGAGCACAGGTATTTTACAGAGTTTAAAAGCAGATTTGTTTCCTAAATAACAGCAAAAAAAGATCTCATGCTACCCTAAAGGCAAGCAGAGTTCCTGAATGGGGCCCCAACATGAACATGACAGAACAGCCCACCTTAAAAAACAAGATTTAGTGCAATTTTGTGCAATTACCTCAATCTAGCCGAAGGACCTTGACTGTGTTTACAAACTAAGATGTTGATTAAAAAAAGACTGAAATAAGCTGCAAATTATTACACACACAAACAAATAGCATAATTCCACTTAATGCAGTACAAAACAACAACTAATGATCATTAAGATCTACGATAACATGAGCCTCCAGTAGGGAGGAGCGTAAAAACAACCCCTCTTAAAGCTTTTAACAGCAGAGGTCAAAAAGCTTCAGCAGAGAAAGAGGAATTGAGTTCGAAGAGCCTGACTTGCCAGCAGAAAGCCAAAGTGACAGGCAGCAGACAGCCTGTGTCACTACACACAGAGACAGACAGCCATCCCACTGAAGGCTCACAGAATCAGACCTTCAGCTGCTTCACGTACAAGATCAAACACACTTTACCAAAAACCACCGAACAGAAGCACTCTCTATAAAAGTACAAAGCAAATTAAATTTCCAAGTTGAAAAGCTCTTTCTCCAGATGATTAAACAAAGATCTATTGAAAAAATAAAAAGTAAACCTCAAACTGCACTTCATATTTATTTACTTTTTCTTAAGCACTTCAGATGCTCTTTTTCCAAAGGCACACTGTATTTTTTGTTCCTTGTTTTAAGGCAACTTGGTGGGAAGTAGGGAAAAACAGAGATAATAGTTTTGATCCATATTGCCCAGCCCTAGGAGCAACTGATGAAAGCAACATATTTACTAACAGCCACAATATGGTATTACAAGGGCATGCTTTACATTTTCCACCTATTTGTTAAACTACATGTATCCTGGTGTTCTTAGTAAAGAAATACATCATTATTTCTAAAAAAAAATCAATTTCATATTGATTCACACTAGATACAACAAAATGGATAATTGTACAGAAAGGGGTGTGCCATATTGTATCATTTGCTATAAAACTGTTATAATTTTCAAAACAAAAAGAATCCATATTTTGATAGCAGCAGTATTAAGTTTTGAAAGGTAGTATGTATTAGTTTGCCATTTGTATTTGCAAATAATAGTTAATGTTTTTATTTTATATGCATGCACTTAGTATTCTGCACTTCACTATTGTGGTAGCTTTTTTGTTACATTGCATTATTTTTAGATTACATTAATTATTTTATTGCATTATTATTATTATTATTATTAATAATAATAATAATAACAATAATAATAATAATAATAATAATAATAAAAATAATAATTTTTTTTTTTTTAGAAAATCTAGTCTTATTTAATTACTATTATTTCCAAAATAGATGTAAACTTTACATATTTAAAACTGAACATTTAATTTGTTACAATAACACATTAGGCATTTGGCCATATTGCCAAGAATATCTTTATCTTTTGTACACCCCTGCTCTGATATTGTGCAAGACTATAGCGGATGTGCCTCACACTTCCCTAATTGCAATGCAAACACAAAAAGGCCTGAAATAACCTACTCTAGGGCTACAGTGCAAAACATTTTGGAATATTAAACCACAGAGTAAATTTAACCAGATTTTACCATATGTCAATGTTACAATATATTACAATGTTATAATACAAACTGTGTATCAAAGATTGGAGTAGTTTAAATAATTACAGGCAGATTATGTGACTTTGTTAGATATGTCATGGAAAACGAACAGTGCATCCTTTCCTTCTGTATTGAGCAACAAAAAGTTACTGTGCAACCTTAGCTTACAGCACTGTTTTCTCTGACTGTGTCAAACACTGCATTTTCTCTGCAAGTCTCGTACACCTTTTAACAAGGCCTGAAAGATCAATGAGACTCGCTATTGCTCCTTCATCAGGTTGGTCACGGGGGACAACCTGTTGTGCTCTGCCCACCATTAGATGCTTTCGTCATACCTTCCCAAGGGACTGGCATCACTATGGAGACCAAGGGCACAGAGTGCTAGGAGACCAGAGGTAGGCTGGTCTTCAAAAGCACACCTGGCACACACAGCGCCTGGAGTTAACACAGTGACCATCAGAGGGGCTGCTAAACTTAAGTTGTATACTTATTAATATAAGCCTTTGTACTTTGTAAGAAAATTAAAAACAAACAAACAAAAAAGACAATAAACAGTACTAATACATGCCTAATACTGAAAAGCAATGCACTTAAACCAATGAAGACTCATGAAGTAAAGACTTTTAAATTTAAGGAAATAAGTCAGTCACAAATTCAATTAAGGCATTGAGAAATAATAATGCAGACTAGAGTATGGTAACCAACCTCATAATAAACAGCCATTATGCCTTTGTGAGTCATAGCTCTTTAATATTAATATGGCAATATTCTGACCAAAGAATATGCTACTGCTATAGGAAAATGTTTGTTGCTGTCACTGGAGGACAATAAGGGTCATTAATGACTCAACAAATTGTAAAAAAAAAAAAAAAGAATGTTGTAATAAATACATTCCCATCCCTGGCATATAAAACATGCATTTTCAAAGACATATAACAAATCTGATTAAAACTTTTAAATCAATATATAAACAAACAAACAAACAAAAATAAATAAAGATTTAGAAAACGGACTTTCACAAATAACATAAGGTTACTTGGGTATCAATAAAAATACAAACACAAAAAAACTTCTAAAGGTTATTTGAAATCTGTGACTAATTTCCAGCTGTGCCACGTGTTCGCCAAGGCCAAGAATAAAGGATAGGTCCAACCCTACAACATTATACAATGTACTAACTTGTGAGGTATCAGCATGCTCATGTGATACTCAAGTTTCTCATCACGTCACTGACCCTTCAATAGAACAACGTAGTCATCTGTAAAATTCAATGGAGCTCAAATATCACCAAAGAGCCATGTCCAAGAAACTAGAGAGGTTAAATAGGACAAAAGGTACATACACATAGCTGTCCTACAGAGTGAAGACAGACTGTTTCACTGTCTCAGGAATAAAATGATGCTTATAATAATTTTATTCCTGTTTCAGGAATAAAATGATGCTTCCTTTGCAAGGTTATAATTCCTTGATGGAATTATAACCTTGGAAAGGAAGCATCATTTTATTCCTTTATTAGCTGGGGCCAAACTAATATAATGGCCAATATACTTTCACAGATTTCCGCCTCAGATTTCTAGCAGTACGACTATGGCTGTCTATGAATACTCAGCTAATTGAGTCAGTATTTGTTTCCCTTATCTTGAATCACAAAGATCAGGCAGAAAATACACACGGCAACAATTCAGTATAAATACATTTCTAGAGTTTTAACATGTCTGTACAGTATGAGCTTTGTGTAAACTTGTAAAAAACATTAATATTATTTATTATATATTTATTTATTGTTTATTGTTGTGCTGATGAACTAATACACTGACAGATGGCAACCACTGGGGAAAAACTCCCTGTGTAGAGGGCAACAATAGGAGCTATATATATATTACATTACTCAAGATCAAACAAAACAAACAAAAAGTTTAGCATGCAAAAAACTGAAGATTTCACTTTGTGCTTCTAAACACTAAGAGACGTTTGAAAACATACAACTATTTTTGCTTTTCCTTTTCATAGTTTCATAGAAATTGACAAACTAATTAACTTGTAGGGTGTTAAAAAAAATTACACAAAAAGACAGAATTATAAATTAAGCCATTACATATTTCAACTTTATCGAAAGTCAGGTAAATTTTAATTAAAATATACAAAATACAGATTCAAATATTAACATAAGCTTTTAATGTGTATATTGCATAAAAAATAATATTATTAACTAAAGAAATACCTTCCGTAAAGGTAACACATGAGGTTAAAACAGCTAAAGCGGCAAATATAGTGACGCTAAGTGGATGAATGGTGGTTGGTATGGTGTTGTAAGGTCGTTACTAGGTGGTTACTGTTACGGTGATAAGGGGTCATATGTGGTTGCAATGATATCCAAATTGGTCGCCGTTATGTTCCTAAGTGGTTGCTATGATATCTCAGTGGTTGCCAGCGTGTTGCTATGGCATCCCAGGTGGTTGCTATGACCTTGCAACGAGGTGGCTAGATAGTTGTTATGGTTATGGTTGTTGTTGATCTTCTAAATGGACACAACATGCAAGAACAATATAGTTGTTAAATGCTTTGCAACATGTAAACCCCCCCAAAAATATAATTTAACCCCCCAAAGCTATTTTGTCTTGCCATTTCTGAAAATCCATTCATTCACCCAAACAATAAGTCACATACATAAAAACTTTTGTCTTAACAAAATACTGTCCGCTTTTTTTAGGGCGAAATAAATAATCAAAGTTTCGCAAAAAGTACAAACTACATTTATTCAGTATAATAGTACTAGTAGATATTAATTTAAATAGAAGTTTAGGGGTATTTCAACACCCTTTGCAACCATACACCTCAAAATTCATCAAGCTCTTGTGTGTGGTGACATTAGAAAAATCAGCTGGCCTATCTCTCCCTCTCTTTCTCCCTCTCTCTCGGTCTGTCTCTCACGCTCGCTCTCCCGGTAGTGGCAGCGGAGAAGCCATCAATATTTCAGCACAATCTGTTTCTGCTCGGCCGCGCCGTGCTGAATAAATCTGCCCCGTCAGGGTTTCCCTCTGGCTGGTCAATATCATGCAGCTCCATGCTTAGGTCCGGCACACAGTGAGCCACCACCATCTTCCTACAGCTCAGCTCCCCTGCTGTCAGGCACTGTAAACTGTAGAGCCACTGAACACATTTCATTCTCCAACAGGGCTCACTGCCAAGCCGTTCTGTGAAAGCAATGTATGGTCATGACATAACACTGCTGCCAACATATCATGTGCGCTGCACAGCTAGAGGAAAACCAATCACCGAACAGCTAACCTTTGAGGGCAAATCACAAGCCAGTCCCTTTTAACAGTCAGAATAAAACTCCATTGGCAAAAACATTGATTTCTAGTTAGGATCGACTCAGGGCAGTCAGTACAGCAGAGTTTCCATTCGGTCATTGGATGCAGTACAGTAACATCTGACGGACAACTACGATAGGAAAAACTACTTCAGATAGAAAGCATGGCAACTCTGAAGCCAAGATCTAGCTTTTCAGAACAAAGCACTCAAGAGCACTGGCACTTTTTTTGTTATTTATTTAATTTAGAGTGGAATAATAAGAAAGATATCCACATAAAAATCTACACAATGCCACATTTGTACAGTATGTGGAAATGGTCAAAGGACTAATATATGTCTGACACAAAGTCTCAGAAAGGAAAGTGGTATATATTTAGTAAAAAAATAAAATAAAATAAAAAAATAAAAGTGGTGTTTACTAGATCCTATGTGGTGAGCACCAGAAACATTTCCTTTCCTAATTTGTTTAATAATAATAAAAAAACACCACATCCCTTTTAAATGAAAAGAAATACTATGTACATTCAGGGACTTCACAGTATGAACTATAAATTATATTTTTAAAAAATTTCCTACTAGAGATTGACTCTGCTTTAAATAGGAATTTCGCCTGTCACAATAATCTAATAAAGGAATCATCAAATATATGGACATTACCTCAAAGTTTTGCTTACTTCAATGCCCACCTGTGTCTACATGTGTGTTTTGATACTTGCCCACAGTCCAGGTTCTCTCTTATTACTCTGTATTGACAATGATCAACTGGAGTAAAATAATATTTTGTGTACTTTTTGGGTGTCAGTATTTTACTCCTTTTTTTGTTTGTTTTTTTCCATCTTTTTAAATGTAAAGATGCCTAAAATATTTTCACATTTGAGCCATCAGAATTAAAGTAGTCAGTTCTGAGTAATAATTAATTTTATTTTACAATACTGTAATTTCAGAGTGCTGGACAGAGACAATATAAACCTTAACATGCTAAAATTATTCATTTGAATTCAGAATTGCATTATATTTATTATTATTGATCATCAGCCATTTGTGCTCTTTAAATATCAGCATCTACAAAAAAAGATATCATAAAATATATGGACATAACCTTAAAAATTTCCACTTATCTCAATGCCACCTGTGTTCACATGTTTTTTTTTGTTTAACAAACATCATCCATATTTCAGCCAGTTGTGCTGTTCTGCTCTCTGTCAGAGGCGAGGCTAGAGAACTTTGAGCAGTGACATCTATTGTGTAGAAAAAGAGAGCAGCACGTGCAAAGACCAGTGCCTCAACAGTGGGAGCTCATACACAGAGTGGAGCAAGAGGTGTTACCTGAGGTCAACAGACTGCAGTATTCCTGACGGAACTTTGGAATACAAATGGACATGGTTTCAAATATGCATACGGGAACACTTTAGCTTTAAGCTGAATGAAAATTACAGCCTATTGCAACGAAAAAGCAGCCGTCTTTGGTTGAATTAAATGTATATAAATTAAAAATAGAAATGTTTCAGTAATGGTGATATGATTTTTTCAATATTTGATTATACATTATTCACCACATCCACCACTGATTGTTATTCATGAAATTGACTGACAAATTAATTTTTTCATAAATTTGTGGGTACAGACTGTGATGGACTGAACCTTACCATATCGACCGAAATTATAGCCCCTATAGAATATATTTTTTATTGGTTCTAATTCCAATGTCTGACTATTCTTAATCACTAGAAATTCACTTCTTTTAAATGGGTAACATTGTATAACTATGTTACTTTATTATCATTGTATCAATGGTATTATACCACAATTTATCACAATTATTTCCTGAACAATATATAATCAAAAAAATAAATGTTGCAGCATATACATTCTGTATATTTCAATAGAAGAACATAACAGCTATTTTATATATGGTGGAATTGAAAGTTTGTGTTGCACAATTATTTCTGCTTAACTTAGCTTAGAGACACAAAAACATGACAATAGTACACAAGACAAATAAATTGTTTTGTTGCAATACAACAAAATGTTTCTGCTGTTTTTGTCTACTCCATCACCCTTTTGTCCATTGTCTTTACACTTGAACTACATCTGCTTAGAAACAAAACTATTGTGAAAACTGTTTTACCAGTAGGAGAACTGGATTCCTTTCTTTGGTGCTAAACAGCATGTTCAGCAATAAGTGGAGGAGGCTAAATCTAATGCACAAAGGCTACAGCAAATAGATTTTGACTAAAGTATATTAAAAGAGGCTACCTAACAAAATAATTAAATTAAGAATGTCTCTTTATAAAAGAATGGTGAAAAAGTGAATTTAGTGATTAATAGTTTTAATTGAAGGAATATCTTACCCATGTTGCAGGGAAGTTTTTTATAGAAACAGACAACCTTATCATAAACTTTTTCAAGACAAATGTATGTAAGGTAATTTCAAAGCATGAACTTTCTTAGATGCCATTCCAAAGCATCGGGTTACTAACAGCTGCTTTAGCCAGACATGCTCACAGCCAAAAAGAGGTAGCATAAGGTAGGCTGTTTACATAAAGTGTGATAAAATTAGCCAAATAAAAGGTCAATTTAAACTAGAACTGCCACTTCTTACGTCATTGAAAAAAGCTTACAACAGTCAAGTTAGACTTAGAGCAAAAAGAACTTCATTAGGCTAGAGAGAATGTTCTGCTGGCACTCAGATTTACTGTCCTACTTCATGTTTACTGTGGAAAATCATGGCACACTCAACTTTACAGGCATACTTTTACACTGCCACAAAGCATGATCCATGGTCTTTGGTACAACGTGCTTTTATATGTTATGGTACAGCATCATACAGTAGAATGACTCAGACCTAACTATGTGAAGGCAGCAGAGTTCTCAAAATGTGAGTGTGTGTGGGGGAGGGGTGTCTACAACTTCAGATGGGGGTTTTTAGTACAAAAGAAGAAATGTCAAAGTGACAATGAATGAGGATCCCAGGAAATAAGTTGTCAGACAGACAGATATGACGAGTATAACAGCGGATTCCAATCCTATCCCACAAAACAAAAACCTCAGATGGAATGTAAATCTTCCAACAACTCAACTTTTAACCTTCAACAACACAGAATCTTCTGAAATCCAAACCTAGTGTTCTTGCCAGACAACAACCACAACCAAAATGTGGTAGCGCTGAAACTTAAACACAGGGATTGTGTGTTCAGCAGCATAACTACATGAACATCAGGCCTCTACTTAAGTGGGTGACAATGATAGTGGATATAAATTCTCAGCATGATCAGTAAAAAGACAGCGGAGCTGAAAAAGATGAACTTTGGTGAAAGGAGAATGGACTATAACATGTCATGGGACAGTAACTGAGGTTTTCAAAGCATGATGATAATCTTAAAAAAGTATTTTGGGGATAACACAGTATATAGTGATTTACAATACTTCTAGTTGTGGTATGTTTAAATTTATACTTATCTGATACTGAAAGTGACAAACAAGTTTCTAATACACATGATCAGAACTACTCCCCTCTCTAATGAATTGTTAATCTGCCTCTTCATAAAATGCCAACAGATAAAATCAAGTGCTCTTATATTTCTGTTATTTTGAAAAGTCAGCAAGTCAATTTACTGGCTGAATGGTTTTGGTTTCCCCACCTGCTGCTGATGCACAAGTGCCTGTGATTAGGTTTATGAAATCCAATCACACGCTTTTGATGCCAGCATTGTAGGTGTTTTATGTTACTAATTTTTAAAAATGTGTTGCGGGTCTTGTGTCATAGTTTAAAGCCTTTTACTCCAGACAGGTAAGCTAGCTAGCTTGCAGATAAAGAAACACTGAAGAAAAAAAGCTAGTGTTTAACTGTCTAGTATGGGCAGTAGCTAACAGGTAAGTCAACATATGTAGTATGTAGAATACAGCTGTTCAAATAGCAGTGGGTCAAATTCTTCCCATAGGCTGATATTATTCATTAGCTAGCTAGCTGTGTGACTGACTATTCAAATAGGGGGGACACACAGACTTTCATGATCAAATAAATGGCCATGAATAACCAGGGTCATGTAAGGCTGGATGTCATATCTAGTTAAGAATGTGCTTGCAGACTAGTAGCTTACTCCAAGTTCCTCTGTTGACTGCAAACAGGGGTACTGGAAAAACTGTAAAGTTAACTGGCTACTCATCCAATTAAACGCCCCATTCAAATACTGACAGCAAGTGTGCGCTGCTGGTCATGCTAAAAAGCAAAATAAGACGCTAGAAAGAATGTTTATTGATTGTAATAATGTTGATCTAACTATTTGATGCTAAATTTGAAAATAGAAAAGTAGGTACAAAAATGTCATCACTTTATTCTTCCATCGTTATTCGTTTCTTCCCCTCAAAATCTAACTTTTAAAGAAAAAAAAAACTATTTCATGTTTGCATATTTCGTTACAAACATCTGATGGTACAATCCAAGCTGTTTTTGTTACAAAATGAAAGAAACGTCTACAAATAAGTAATCAATCAAGATCGTGAGGGGCAGAAGAGAAAAAGTAGAAAATTGGAAGAACGGATGAAACCCCATTTTTCTTCTGCACTATGCCAAATAGCCAAGTTAAATTAATGAAGTACAAAGTAGTTTTACACCCAATTTTCCATTTTCAAGACTGAAACTAAAGTGAAAGGTTACACCGTTTGTCCTCCTCCATCCCTGCACCCTGGGGCCTTTCTACTGCCTTACCTTATCCAGCTCGTCGTGCAGCTCTGACAGGGTGGGTCTGATGAGCTTCTCCCCCAGGGGCGCTGCAGTCTGCCGGTAGAAGTCGATGTTGGGCACGGCGTCGATAGTGTTGTGGCCGAAAGTCCTCAGGTAGTAGGTATTGGTGTGCGTGTCATAGTGATAGTGCTGCTGGCCGCCGGTGGAGGAGTGCAGGCTGCCCTCGCTCATCACTGTGTCCCCGTTCTGAATGCCGTCGGCCGGCGCGGCATCCGGGCTGGAGGCCGCGCTGCGCGGGTCGGCGAAGTTCACCACACGGAACCTGCCCTTCGCCTCTTCGGCCGCCTTGTCCGCGGCGTCGCCCGTGGCGGACGAGGAGCAGTCGGAGGCCGCCGCCTTGTCGCTGCCAGCCGCCTCAGTCACTAGGTCCACCTGAAAGCGGCTCTGGCTGGGCGTGGGACCCGCGGGTTTCAAACCGCCATCCACGGCGAGGGTGTCCGGCTCCGGTGGGGCGGCTTCTACCGGGGAGGGAGAAGCGGGGCTCGGCGTTGCGGACATGGCGAGGGGAGGCGGGGTGGGGAGAGGCTTGGCGTCGGTGCTGTGGAAGCAGGAGAAGCCGCTTCCAGTGAGCCAACGTTGACGTGCGGCTAGTTAGTTTACTAAAAGTAGTAACGTTATAGTGATGCGCTAGCTAGTTATTGTCTCTCACACACTCATACACACACTCTCCCACAGTCCCTCTCTCTCACACACACCGAAAGAAAGCGCTTAGCCAGCTAACCCAACTAACTAACGTTAGCTTCTCTATTTTCCTCACAGAAAACCGGTCCGTTTTACCTCTTTCCAACAGTCCTTCTGTTTAAACTGTAACGGCCGAATCCCAACTTGCGCGAGCCGATTTGAACGAGGCTAATGTTCGGAAGCTCGCGCACTTCTCGTGTTTCTTGGCGCGAGAGGCATCCACCAGTCCAGCTTCCAGATCCGGATGAGCTTTTAAAGCCGTGCTAAAGAAAACAATACGGAGCTACACACACAGCGCGAGCTCGCCGCTCTCCAGCCACGCGGATGATATTAAGCTATCTGTGTGAGTTCTGCTGGGTGATGTTGATTAGCTAGCTCGCTAGTTAGTTGCCGTGTGATGATGCTATTGTCGTCCTTGCCGCAACTCGTCCTCGCGCTACGGCTGCTCTCGCGCTGCCGCTATATAGCTACACACACTCCTGCACACACGCACGCGCACACTCTCTCGCACACACGCACGCGCACACTCTCTCGCACACACTGCAGCAGGGAGGGCATCGCTTCAGGGGCGGGTTCCAGGAGCCCAGCTGATCTCGCGAGACTTTCGGGCTCCCCAGCAAAGGGAACAGGCGCGTGGAAGGGTGGAGACTATAGCACGAGGAGCCACTGAGGCGAAGGACAGACTGAGCCTCACTCACTAGCTCACTCGTCTTCATCACTCACTCTTTCACTCTTCTCCATCAGTGTGTATACATGCTCTCTCCATCACATCCTGAGTCATTCATACTCTCATCCCGCAGTGCAAATTCACTCTTCTACACACTCCCTCATCTCTCTCACTCCTTTGCCTCACTCACTGCATCACACACTGACTTAGTTACACTCCAACTCCCCTCCCTCAGTGAATTTTCATCATCCTCATATAATTCCTCACTCTTCTCCCTCAGTGCTGAGTCACTCTATACACTCACTCATCCTCTTACTCTTTTCCTTCAAGCATATTATTATTTAAAACCAAGGAGATGGTTGACTTCAGGAGAGCTCCAGGTGTCCACCACCCGCTGAACATCAACGGCTCTGCTGTGGAAATTGTGGATAACACCAAGTTCCTCTGTGTTCACATTGCAGAGAACCTCACCTGGTCCCTCAACACCAGCTCCATAACCAAGAAAGCCCAGCAGCGCCTCTACTTCCTGCGGAGACTGAGGAAAGCACATCTCCCACCCCCCATCCTCACCATGTTCTACAGAGGGACTGTAGAAATTCCTGAGCACCTGCATTACCGTCTGGTTTGGGAATTGCAACACCTCAGACCGCAAGACCCTACAGCGGATAGTGCGGACAGCTGAGAAAATCATGAGAAAGCCACCAGCATTGTGGACGACCCCACCCATCCCTCACACGGACTCTTCGCTCTGATGCCGTCCGGCAGAAGATACAGGAGCATCCGAGCCTCCACTACTAGACTCTGCAACAGCTTCATCCACCAGGCAGTCAGACTTCTCAACGCACAGAGACAGAACTGAACTCCCACCCCACCCACCACTCACCCAACACACTCGCACAAAACTAAACTGTACACCCCCCCCTTTACACTCACAAAGAACTGAACTTCACCCACACACACACCCAGTCAGCATACAGAGGCTGACATGACTTTATTTGCTGCACTCTGAAAAACTAAAAACTCTACCTCAGTAACTGCTGTGATTATATATGTTACAGTATCTCTGCACCTTATCCCCACTATACACTTTATTATACCGTATCGGTACTGCACTGTCCTGTCTTTAAATTGTCTCGTCTTTTGTATTTATTGTATTTAGTGTTATAATTTTATAATTTTATGTTGCACTGTCGTCACTCCTGCACTTTATGTTGTCTATTGCTTGTTGTTCTATGTTGCACCATGGTTCCGGAGGAACGTAATTTCATCACACTGTGTACCTGTACTCAGATGTAATGACAATAAAAGCCTCTTGACTTGACTTATGCATACTCACATATTCACTGTTACTCACTCGCTCTCCCCGCTCTCCATCGCTTACTCATACTGGCATCCCACAGTTTATATGCACTTTTTCTCTCATACTCCCTCACTCCCTGAATCTCACTCCTTTCCCTCAGTGGATGTTTAG
The DNA here is from genome assembly GCF_023375975.1 of Astyanax mexicanus. Lineage (NCBI taxonomy): Eukaryota > Metazoa > Chordata > Actinopteri > Characiformes > Acestrorhamphidae > Astyanax > Astyanax mexicanus. Next base: position 29,090,855 of record NC_064427.1, on the reverse strand, counting down.
CATCCTAATATACTTATACCTCACTCTTTCACTCTTCTTCCTCAGCGGTTACTAATCTTCTATAGTCACTCTCTCACTTTTGCCTCAGTGTTGAGTCACTTTATACACTAGCTCACTCACCATCTCACTCTTTTTCCCCAGAGCATATTATTATTTATGCAAACTCATGTATTCACTGTGACTCACTTCTCTCTCTCCATCCATACTCATATGTGGACTTACTTCCCTTAGTTCATATTCACTCTTTCTCTTATATGTACCTCACCTAGACTTGGACTTACCAATATGGTTTTGCATTGTCTTGTTAAAAAGTGCATGAACATCCCTGGAAAAAATTTGTGTTGAAGGCATGATCTCGATTCTGCATTAATGCTGCCAGCTTAGCATCTTTTCTTTCCCCAGATGTGTTCAAGCCCAGAGATACTGATGCTGCTTCTGGACACAGTTAACATAAGGCTTTTGTTGTGCATAGTGAAGATTAAAGTGGCATTTGTGAATGTAACTTTGTATTGTAGAATCACTCTGTCCTGTTATGCACTAAGTGAAAAATATGCTTATTATTTTTTTTTAACCAAATAATGATTACAGTCACCTGTTGGCATCACCTGTTTACATTACATTATACTAGCCTTATATTGCCTGTAACCAACTTGAAATTGTTTTTTAGATCTGAAATGATGTATTGGATAATGGAAATGATGGAATGGATGTATATTAACAACTGAATTTAAGTTGTGCAGAATATTTTGGGATTATACTGTTTGCAATAAATACATTTAAAGTAAACATAAGAAATACATTGTTTATTTATAATCTGCATTTTTCATAGTATGTTGTAATTTTGTAAATGTGTATGCACATACACATACGTTTGAGAATGACATCTAATCTCTTTTTTGACAAAAAATGTGTAGTTGCTGTCTGGACAGGCCAGAAGTGGCAAAGCTCCAGGGCTTCTGTTAAAGAGTAGGGCCTCCTGTGTCACACTGTAAGGCCTTGCTTTTGTGCTTTTTGGCACTTAGGTGGAAATATACAAATAAACTTTCTATAAGTGGAAGTGTGAAAACTGTTAGAAAAACAAATGTGATTTTTTTATGTATGGGGTTTTTTACATAATATCAAGCCTATATATTTAAAGCAGCAATTTTTTTTACCTTTTAAATAAAAGCAGTAGTATTCCTGGATGGGGAAGGAATATAACATTCTAGTTAATGGTATCACTGTCCTGGCACGACCATCCCTGCAATGTCTAATGTATTCATTCTAAACCTAAAAGGGCTTGTGAGTGTGTTGGATGTAAGTGTTATCTATATTTTGATAATATTTCAAAAATCATCAAAATTCACAATCAATATATTGTGCAATTTATTTACATTAAACATGTAACTTAATTAAAAGTATTTTTCCAAGTTTTCTGTGCAATTACACATCCTCTAAATCCCCAAATCCCCAAAACTTACAGACTGTCGCTTTAAAATGCATGTCTAACAAATCTAGCAGTATCCGTTTGATATTTAGGTTAAATGTTTTAAGATTAGTATTATCAACTTTGCTTGTCAAGCTAATCATGCTTGTCATGTAATCTGGTGTACACCAAAACGTCTACATCCTGTATCAGATCAAAAATCAATGCCAAAAAAAGCAAACAAGCTGTTATTGGGTCAATACTGTCTGACTCATAGTAGAGGTGGGTGTGTGTGTGTGCACGCATGTTTCCAGGTGAATTTACCAAAGGTCATTAAAATCTTTTATTGCTTTATTTCAGACACTTGTATCTTAATGCCTGCACTGTTCAATACACTTACATTTTATCATCAATTTAACCCTCCTGACCTTAATTAGCGTATGCATGTAAATGTATGTGTGTAAACAGTACACATATAAAAAGATCTATGAAAATAAGATATTTTATAGTCTTTGTGTTTTAGTTAGTGTTTGTCTCGTTGTCTTGTTCGTTTTTTTATGAAAAAAAACAACAACTTGCATTTGCATCCTGCTTAGGTTGTTGGCTTTGGAACTGTATAAGTTGTAAGGTGTTATATTGTGAGTAGTGTTGAACCTTTGCTAATGTGCTCATGATACCGATGATAGTAGGTGGAAGATTGATAGGCTGTTCCATTTCCAAATTTGGGCATTTATTTAACATACCTTGATCCACTGTTTTATGTGTATAATGGGAATATGTCATAGAAAGAATCATCACCACTCAGAATAGACAGATAGCATAGTGAGTGGTAATGATTGTCACCATTCACCTCTTGCTAGAATTGTCCATGCAAATAGACAAACAAACTGAATAAATTATATTGACACTGAATGCAGGAGACTGCATGTGCAAAAGTCATGGGACATAGTATTAGCTCCTGTCAAATAACCATGGCATGTCAGTCTGCCAAAGCCATAAAATGTTTTAGACTTTTTTTGTATTTTATATACTATTCTAAATACTACTGCAACCCATACTCAGAGTAAACACGGTATATAATGTGAAACTTTTTTTAAGGTTTCAGGTATTGCTATGTTAAGTCATAGCCAAACTGTTTTAGTACTATATACAGTAGAATCCTTTTGCTAAGAGTGTACCTTAGTACTCCCATTGACTGAAAGATCTGCATTGTTTGTTTTCCTCACTATTTTCTGGTGTTTCATGGTGAATGAATGCATTCACACTCCAGGATGTTAGGAAACATCTAGGAACAAATCCAGTCTGAGGTTAGTGGGACAAAGGTATTAGTTTATTGATGTGTAAAAAAACACAGGAAAAAGGAGTTTTCAGATTGACCCTCAATGATCCAGTAAATCTACCAATAAGGAAGGACAGGAGTAGCCTCAGGTGAGTAGATGCTATGGTCTAAGGTCTTAAACCTTCCAAAACATTACGTACATTTATTAATATTTTTAATTCTGTGTGAAATTTGATCTTTTCCAGTCAATAAGGCAATTTCCTGTAGTTCTAATGTGTTTTGGCAACTCAATATATCATGCATTGAGGTAGTAAAAAAGGCACACTCTGGCTGTAATGAAAGATGGAATCAACAGAGTTTCTAAAGAGCTATTTTAGTAATGTGGACAGCAACTACTGTGTCTACCTCGCAGTCTGGATTTAAGAATAACCCTGGTTTATTGAACGCTTCTCTTGAACGGGATTGTTTTCTGATCCCCTGTTTACATTGGCATGAATGAATGAAGTTCAACTCGAATAACGCCTTTCTAGAAACCCTAGGACGCTTTACAATTTACAAGTTTTACACAAAAGCACATCACACATCAGCACTCATCCACACACCGGTGAGAAGCAGCAGCCAATAGCGCACAGCATACTCTCAACCGGAAACGTCCGTCCACCTGGACGACTGCATCCGGCACTACAGCATCCACCCACGAAAGAATGCCAATCCGTAACTGGGCACAGTCATACATACATTTACACACACAAACTTACATACATGCCACACACTTTACACATACACACCAGATCAATTTAGAGTATCCAATTTACCAGTTCAATTTAGAGTATCCAATTTACCAGATCAATTTAGAGTATTCCATTTTCTGGGCAATTCAGAGTATCCAATTTACCAGATCTCCATGTTTTTGGACTGGGGGAGGAAACCGGAGTCCCCGAGGGAAACCCACACAGACACAGGTTTCATGGGTTTCAGACACAGAATATGGAAACTCCACCCAGACATGGACTTTAACCCAAGACCCCAGTGCTGGGAGGCGAACGTGCTAACCACTAAGCCACCGTGCCGCCCAATTCATGTGATAAGTCGCTAACTTCGCCTCAAGTTTCACAGCCTCTCACTTTTTCATTCATATCGATAGCATAGTGGCTAATCTGGCAAGCTACCCAACAAGCCTTCCTCAACTTTTTCTTTGAATTGTCCCTGTATATGTGCACATATGTATCATAATTAATAGGAAAAGAATAATCTGTGTTCATGAGCCTCTCTTCAAAATTTAAAACCACATTGTTCAGAACAGGAACAAGACACAGTATGAAATAAAAGTTTAGAGAACAAAAATTGGGGTCTTCCTACCCCATGTCTGCAATTAATCTGAAGAAATTTTTTGGTTAATTTTCGGAATATTGCTTTAGCATTGAGAAAATCTTAACTGAGTTTCTCTTTTGGTCCGGCGGTTATTATGTAAAGTATAGCAACTGCCTAGCAACACCTTAGCAAGTAACTCTTGTATCATAGCAACACCTTAGAAGTTATTATATTCAGCAAATAGGATTTTGGCTCATGCAGGTAGGGCCTATTCCCATATTATGCTTGGCAACTGGAGTGTTGGCACATATGGCTTGAGCCTATTGGCATGTTAGCATATGCAACACTCGGCTTAAAGGATAAAAGCCAAGCATTTGGGCCAATATCAGGCCTAAATTCGTGATGGACTTGTGTTGATACAATTGAGGACATTGGTATTTAGACATGTGATATTAGACATGTGGTAATCAGCCTGGTAATTTGCGCTATCTGGGTTGCAACCATCTAGCAATGCACCAGCAGCTGCCAACACCTATAGCATAGCAACACCTTAGCAACACTGCCGCACTACTGAGCTGCAGTCACACTCCTTGTTTCTGCAGGAACTGCACTCTCTAGTTTCAAATGCAGTGATAGGTGATTGACCCTGGTACCATCACACCATTTCACTGATTATCATGATGACCCACAATCCAAGTGCGTGACTTCACTTTGACAAGATAAAGATCCACTATTTACAATCCTTTGATGTCTAATGGTTCTGTGTTTATATTCAGATGGATGACGCATGCCTCTTTGCAACATGTGTTTAGAGCCTCAACATTTCTGGTGTTGAGGGTAATGTGTAAAATTAACTTGCTGAATGATGAATGATGGACAGTTTAGATTTAGAATTAGTAATCAATTATATTAGCATAACATCAATGTTGAACATGTTTATGTATCAAAACAGTCAAATTCTTTTACATGTTAATATTTTTCCCTTATAAATGTAATAGGCTGTTTTTTTGTACTGTGCATTTAAAACTGACACATGCAATGACCTCAGTTGGTTACAGTTGGTTGCACTACATTTTGTTTTGTTGAAAAGCACTCCAGGCTAAAACACTCCTTATAACTTTAACATGAATGGGCGTGGCTAAACTGCTGCAAGCTGAGTTATAGATATACATACATTTTTTAAAGCACTAGCAATGTTTATATGAGGGAAAAAAATAAGTTTTAAGGATGTCAGGAAAGCCTGCTTCTATGATAAAACTCTTTTAATCCATCACATTCTGCTTATAGCCTTCGTTTAGACTTCATAACTTTATAACAGTTTTAGTGACAGACATGATACAAGTTTCTGAAGTTGTATTTGTACCGTGAGGATTTTCATAACTGCACTTTTTCTTTTTTATGTATTTATTTTCTTCTTATGTTTTATAATGTTTTCTTGCTGTTGATGTTGGAGTCTAGTAAATGTCTGATGAGGCTGACTGACGTAAATAATCTGGCAGCTAGGCTCACACTCTCTCTCTCTCTCTCTCCCTCTCTCTCTCATTAAGTAGAGCCCAGAACCCAGTAATCCTGTTAATACAATCAGGATCCAGCAGGGACTTCATTAGGCTTCCATTTCTGCAGGTACAGTGGCACGCTCACATGGAACAACAACCCTGCAGGCCTCCTAACACAGCTGTCTTCAAATCAAAGAAACAATCTGGCATGGACTATTTGTGACATGTTGTCATGGCAGACCTGTTTTATTGTTGAGGATATTTTTTTAGAACCTGCTGCTGTCAGCTGCAAAGGTCATGAATCCAACTGGAGGAAATATGCTACTGTTACAATCTTTAACAATCAAAAATAATTGACTGTTGACCTTTGGGGCTCTTCTGGCTGGCCTTATTAAATAGTATGTTTGTTGAATAGTCTGAATTTCCTAGATATATTTTCAACTTCTGATGTGTTTTTTCAATTTCAATAAATCCCAGACTAGTGTAGATAATTGTAAATAAGATGCATTCCTAAAGGTTCCAAGATCATTCTTGGTTTAGATATCCTTCAGTCAGTCCACAGATTAACTCCATATGGTCTAAGCATGACACTTATATTGGCCTCAGTGGCCTCAGCATAGCCCCTCAACTATTTATGACCCAACGTAGCACCAACACTAAATGCCAACTTTCTTGCTGGTGATTTGAACCAACATTTGCTACTTTTACTACTTTGCATTATTAACTCCCAATAAATCTTTAGATGTACACGAATGTCACGGGTCTGCATCAAAACAATATCATCACTATGTTTTAACATAAGCATTTGCCATCTTTAATTATATACTTTATATAATGGCTATTTTATTCTGATTTAATACTATATGTATATGTGATTCTGTGGTTCCATTCCCTTTTGTTCTATGGAAACTAAGTCAATATTGTCTGCCATATTGTCAAATATGGTTTCTGTGCAAAGTTCTGTGCAGTAGAAACCAGAGTTGGAGTCAGACTTTTCTACTTACATGGTAGACACCATCCGCACCCCCCACCCCCCCCGCCCCGATTACCAGTCTAGTAAAAGTGATGTTTCAACAGTAAAAGTGCAGTTCATGCAAGTTTCATCACAACCCAGTAACTCAATGTAATGAACAGAAAGAGTGTGATGTAAATCCTGCAGACAACTAAGCTCTTGTAGTCAAGGCAGGGAAAACAAACTGCTGGAATTAGACAAATAGGTGGTTGTCACTGTCATTAAAACATATGGGGATGGGTCTAGACGTATTTTGTACTTCAGTGAGTCAGCAGAGGTGCTAGACCTGTAATGACATAAACTCTGGAAGAAAAAAAAAAGAGAGCACTTCAGTTTCTGAATCAGTTTCTCTAATTTTTGCTATTTATATGTATATGTTTCAGTAAAATGAATTTTGTTGTTTTATTCTAAAAACTATGGAGAACATTTCTCCCAAATTCCAAAAAAAAATTGTCATTTACTAGAAATGAGAAATATCTGAAATAACAAAAAAAGATGCAGAGCTTAAATAATGCAAAGAAAACAAGTTCATATTCATAAAGTTGTAAGAGTTCCGAAATTAATATTTGGTGCAATAACCCTTTTTTTAGTCACAGTTTTCATGCATCATGGCATGTTCTCCTACACCAGTCTTACACACTGCTTTTGGATAACTTTATGCCACTCCTGATACAAAAATCCAAGCAGATCAGTTTGGTTTGATGGTTTGTGATCATCTATCTTCCTCTTGTTTATATTCCAGAGGTTTTCAACTTGGTAAAATCAAAGAAACTCATCATTTTAAGTGGTCTCTTGTGTTTTCCAGAGCTGTATGTTAAAGCATTTAAATATCATGTTGTCTTTTGAAATGTTGAAATTCTTGTTACTTGAATGTGAAAATGGAGAATGTGTCAGTTTTCAACCTGAAGTCTAGAGTGGCTGCATTGCTTCTCTGCAGGATTTTTCAGCAAGATTTCAGCAAATGACAGCAAGCAAAACAACATGACTGTGCAGTCATTTGGACTGAAAGGCTCCTTTGAGTGGTTTGGTGTGGTAAAAGCTGGCTGGTTGTTTTGACCTGAGCTGCTGAGGGCTGAATAAGGGGGCGTTCACATTTCAAAAATAGAAAAAAAAAACTTACAGGTCATTGCTTGGCTCCACTCTATTCCCACAGTTACTGGCTTTTCATGAGCTGAAGAGTATAATTGAGATTATCTCTGAGTGATCTGTCTGATGGGATTGCACCGATACCAGTCTTGTGACTGAATAGAGATTTGTTTTGCGGAGCAGTTCGTGCACATTAGTTCAGTTCAGAGGCGATTTGTCAGCTTGTCTTTTATACAGTATGTACTGCATGTCTAGATTACACAGATATGGCACTGTTCAAAGGGACAGGTGGGGCCGATGGTGACGCATAGCACATTTTTGTTGCATTTTATTTCCTTTAATGACGCTGCATGAAGCAAAGGATTTCCTGATAAGAGACTGAAAAACAAAAGAAAACAGGATTTCCTGGTTATGCAGGAGTGCTGTGCCACTGCGCATTGCAGCAATAGAGATTATCTGACCCAAAACTGTCACTGGCAGAGAGAAGTTCTTTGGGGGTGCTGATGAAAGAGGGAACTTCAGTTTTGTTTATTTCCTGCTATAGGAGGCCAAGACTGCAATATAACCCATCTGGATCTTACCTTGTGATTTTAAAATACTGTATGCTACACATCCAAAAATACAGTATCTTATGAATGCATTGAATTACTTATTACAAAGTACACTCATTGTAAAATCATTTTCAATAGAATGAGATGCACGATGCTGCTGATACTATGACCCAAAGATCTAGAGTTCGAATCCCAGGTCATGCAGCTTCTCCATCAGCAGCCAAAGTCTGAGAGAGCAGAATTGGCCATGCTCTCTCTGGGTGAATAAATGGTGTTCCCTCCTCTTATCAGTCTCATTGTGATGCTGACCAATACAGAACATGAAATCAGAAATTAAAGCCTAGCATAAGTTCTCTCAGGAGGCTGAATATGGATATTGGACATTATCTCGACCACCTTGATCTCCAGCCTCCACCTGTGTTCAAAAGATCTCTATACACCCCTTCTTTCCCTCTTTACAATGTGGACCAACCACATTTCCCCTTTATCTTTCCCACCACCATGTTTGTACCGTCCAGTTGTCAGGGAGTAAAGTACAGCAGGTCTGCAAGGGTCCAGAAGCTAAATTTAAAGTTATTCTTTTGAATGCTTGCTTCTAGAGTCTTCTTGTTGATCTGGGGACCCACAAATTTTCCTTTATTGCATTGGCTGCCTTGTAATGATGCACTGATGGCAGTTTGAAATGAGGTGGTGGCTGACTTCACATGTATCAGAGGAGGCATGTGCTTGTACTCACCACCCTAGTGTCGGGAGCATTGGAAGGGATAGGGGAGATGTTATTGAGTGGGTGAGTTAATTGGCTAGGCTAATTTAGGTAAAAATAAATAGAATGAGACACTCTTGAGCATCTGAGAATTAACCTATTGTAGACATAGCCAATGGAGAGCATTGGCAGCCAGAGATATATAAATCCTCCCAGCATTGGGCTGGCAAGCTGTAAAACTGTGTTCTTTGGGTGATAGAGCTCCATCCACTACATTCAAAATTAGTTGTAAAATTAGGGGGTGTGACAACGATTTTGAGTGATACTGCAGTAAAACCACTTTAGAGATTAAAGTTTGTTAGTGAAAAACCTTTGATAAATTGGTAAAGAAACATTACATCATAGATGTAATGTCAGGCACCCCACCAAACAAATACATGTTTCAGGGAGGTAACACCAAGCCACGGTTAATCACTCCAAATATAAAATGTACAGACGTATGTGATATAATAAATTATTTGTGGGCAGCAGGGAGTCGTTATTAATATGTGGGAGAATCCTGTGAGTCATAGGAGAGGTTGGATGTCTGCTAAATGTCTGTTAAATGTTAAAAGTCCCACAGGGTTTTATTTCAGGGTTTACAAAACGTTTATTTATGACAATACTAATGTAGCGATGAGAATAAAGAACAAAAGTGCAGGGCTATGTACAAGGTTCAAAGAATTAAAGGTTTATTCATATTTACACTTTTCTATTACATTATAAACCAAAAATGGTTCCTCTATGGGATTTCTTAAAGAACAACTTTAAACCCATTTTACTCTTAAAGTTTTGATGGATGAAAGCAATCATATTCTCACAGTAGTGTTTCAGCATTCAGGCAGGGTCTCCTTCACAGAAGAGTGGAAAACTGTTGCTGCAACAAAAACGGGACAAACTCAAAAACACTGCAGTGAGAATTTGATTGCATTCAGTGGGAATAATGAGGCCAGCATGTTAAATGATTTCCACTTCCTTAACTCCTCCATACACAACTCCTCCCACCATTACTGGAGTTTTAGAGAACACAGTGTTCCACTGCTCCATAACTCAATGCTGGTGGGCTTAATACCCCTTTAGCCCATGCCTGTCACTAGGCATAGTGCAAATAGGTTCATGTCATATTCTGTTTATTGGTAATACTTGTAATGGGTGCAATTTAATGTAGCTGTATGCATTCATTAGAAGGGGTGTCCAAAAACATTTGTACATATAGTATAAATAATGATCACTTAAGGTACCTTGAGGCTAATTGAGTAAACATATTTTGCAGGGTTAATTTCAAGTTAAAGAGCAACTCAAGAACCATTAGTTTCACACCACCACACCCAAACTGCCCCTTAAACACCACCATGTTGTTCACTTCAGTGATTTTGACGCAAAACAAATGTGCCACAGCTTTAAATGTTTTCCTTAGGTTTAGGCCAATATTGCGAATCAGTCATTGATCAGCTAATGAAGACCACCAGTGCATGGAGATGACGTGTGGGCAGCCATGCAGGGGGGAATTATGTGACAACACCACATGTCGTTTAAAAGATGAAAAGGCTGTCCAGGCCTAAACCCATCTATTACACCCAATAAGGTCAGAAGACTCACTGAAATGTCACCATGTGTCATGCCCACATGATCATCTTGACCTAGTGCTGTTGGGGGAAGGGGACCAACTATTTGAAATAAAGCAGCAGTCCCTAAGATGTTTTCTCTTAAATTGAAAGCAATTTAAAGACATTTATTTACATTAACTTGTATTAAACGTTTTCTTGTACATGCTTGGTGCAAGTATACATTCTCCAAAGAGAAATCCCCAAAACGTACACCCTGTCACTTTTATATATCACGTTAATGTCAAATCATTGTGCACAATGCTGGTCATGCCTCCTGTCACCAGCATTCTGCATTTGAAGATAGAGATACATTATTTACCAAGAAATAGTAAGATCTGGTTTTAATTATAAATCTGATCAAAGAGCAGCAGCCACTAAATACAATTTATTATGGTTGCACATTGCTTATTGTTATCCTATTTATAGTATACAGCTCTATAAAAAATAGGAGACCACCAAAGTTTCTGAATCAGTTTCTCTGATTTTGATATTTACAGGTATATGTTTGAGTAAAATGAACATTGTTGTTTTATTCTATAAACGTACAACATTTTTTCAAAATTCCAAATAATAATATTGTCATTTAGAGCATTTATTTGCAGAAAATGAGAAATGGTCAAATTAATGAAAAATATGCAGAGCTTTCAGACCTCACATAATGCAAAGAAACATAATGCAAAGTTCATATTCATAACGTTCAAAACAAGTTCAGAAATCAATATTTGGTGGAATAACCCTGGTTTTCAATCGCAGCGTTCATGCATCTTGGCATGTTCTCCCCCACCAGTCTTACACACTGCTTTTGTATAATTTTATGCCACTCCTGGGTCAAACATTCAAGCAGTTCAGCTTGGTTTTAATGGTTTGTGATCATCAATCTTCCTCTTGATTATTTTCCAAAGGTTTTCAATTCGGTGAAATCTAAGAAACTCTGCATTCTTCTCCTTTTTTTTACACTTTCTTGTTATTTTTCTGCCAGGTTTCCACAGCAAAATCTCATCCTACAGCTTTCTAGTAATATAGAAGTGATTTTCACATGAACATTACTAATATCAGAATTTTTTTTAACATTAGGAATGAATGGGGTGCAAAGGTTTGAGCCTATACACTGTACTTCTGCTCACACAGTTTCAGAAATACTATTTCAAAGCAGGCCCACTTAGTGGTGCCTTGGTGGTTGCTAGGCTAGTTCTAGGCTAGAAAGGTGCAGAAACATTCACATCCCATTCATTTTGCTGCACAAAGACATACAAAAAAGTTACAGAATCATTCTGATCAATCTGGAGTAGGTACTATGTCGAAATCAGTTGAAAAGCAAGAAAAAGCAAGCTTCAGGCTAAATAATAATTATAAGCGAGAAGAACATAAGTCAGGCAACAACTGTTCTAAGGTGCTATTTAACAGCTATTAAAATTTCATGTTGGTTAGTTACAATTACATCTCACTGTGTTCATTAATGGCTCAGAATAAGGGCCACAAGGACTTGCTCTGGTTCAGAGATCTGTCCTTACTAGCAAAACAGTGAGACAGCCTCCTAAATCATCCTGTTACACACTGTCATCCCCTGCCCTTTCACCCCACTCCATATTAATGAGGTTCAAAGTGTGTCCTTTTCTCCTAGGCAAACTGAAGTTGCTAAATTAGCAGGGCCTGTGTAAAGTAAAGGGGAAGTGCCATATTTGCAGGTCGAGCTCAGAGATGAGCTGACACCCCGTGAAGAAGCCAAACATGTCCCAATGGCCTCTCTCTCTAAAAACAGACCGGAGCAGCGGGCGGCAGACCAGCCCAAACACTGAGGTGGAATGTAATTACAATAGCTGCTGCAACAGTATTTGGTACATGTCACATTCTCCTGTAAAAGGTTTCTGGCAGTTTTAGCAGAGCGGTGAGCTACCTGCTGACCCTTTTGACACTTGTCTGCTTAAAAAAGAAAGAGTTGTGAAGGGGTGGACCGCATTAACCATATTATGGCCTAGTTTCATGTTGCCATTAAAATTATGTTCCCTTTCAGCTTTTGACACTTTATATAAAGACTCATAAGACCTGCTAAATTAGCAGTTTGATTGAAAAAAAAGTAACACTGGCATTTTGTTTATTCCTAACTGCCTTTTAATTTGATTGATTTTGATACAACAACCTCAAATTAAAAAGAGATGCAACAATATGAAGAATAATCAGAATTATTGGCAGGCAGTCCAGTAGCTGCAGTCCACCTGTTTAAAATCACATTGTGTTTAGTTCATTTTATCTCAAGACCTAAATTGCTCTAGTTTCAACATTCTGGAATATGTTACAGGCTGGAAATAAAGGTATGAATGTTGACCAAGCAAAACATGAAATACAGCTCTAAAAAATGTAGAGACTACTTCAGTTTCTTAATCAGTTTCTCTGATTTTGCTATTTATAGGTATATGTTTGAGTTAAATGAACATTGTTGTTTTATTCTATAAACTACAGACAACATTCCTCCCAAATTACAAATAAAGCCATTGTCATTTAGAGCATTTATTTGCAGAAAATGAGAAATGGCTGAAATAACAAAAAAGTTCATATTCATAAAGTTTTAAGTCCAGAAATCAATATTTGGTGGTATAACCCTGGTTTTCATGCATCTTGGCATGTTCTCCTCCACCAGTCTTACACACTGCTTTTGGATAACTGTATGCTACTCCAGGAGCAAAAATTCAAGCAGTTTAGCTTTGTTTGATGGCTTGTGATCATCCATCTTTCTCTTGATTCAATTCCAGAGGTTTTCAATGTGGTAAAATCAAAGAATCTCATCATTTTAAGTGGTCTCTTATTTTTTGACCAGAGCTGTGTATTGGGTTTATACTGTCTCTAATAAAATGAAAGTTAAAGTATGTAAGAACTGTAAGAACTATTTTTTGCATTATCCACACTGTCCCAACCTTTTCTGATTTGGGTTTATAGACTAATAGTATATAAAAAAAAAGATTTATATTGCCATCATGATGACTCAAGTAGTCCACTTTCCAGAAGTGCTCTAATCAGTTGTCCCAACTTAGCTTACATTTTGCACACAGTTCTTGACAGTACATGCAGTGCTTCACACTCAGCCTTTGGGACAGGAAGATAAAGGAAGTCAGCACATCAGAACCACGGAACAAACAAGGACCAGTCCTTAAGTAATCCCCTAAGGAACCGTGACGCAGCACTCAAGCAAAACCTTGCTACAGAGTAGGGGTTATGTACTGTAAAGACAATGTGTTTATAAGGCCCTCAGCTAATACGGCCAAGAGCACGATAACACTGTGGATATAAACATCCAACCTGCAACAGCCAGGGAAACTCAGATTGAACTGTTTTATTTAAAGGGACTGGTTTACTTAAAGGGACACTCTGGTTAAAAAAAATGTTAACATTGCTAGATCTGTTTTAAAGATGCCTACTCACCTCCTACAGGGGTTCTGCAATAGGCTCTAGAAGAGATTTTTTGGTTTAAAAATGAGAAGACCCCCATTCTGATGACTCTTCTTGAAGGTGAGAGGAACTGGTGAAAAATACATATACTAAACCATATGGATAATTTGGATAATTCCAGTCATTTTATTGGATAGTTAGGATAAGTATTAAATGTAGTACTATCATTCCAGATAACAGAATTCCACTGCTCATCCCCTGGCCTTAGGCATGGTAGGTTCATGATTATTGGCTCCAGAGAACCATTTTCTATTGACAATATTTCTTTACAAAGACTAGACAAGCTGTATATGTGTATTTGCACATATGTGTCAGCAATTGTGCAACTTCATAAAGAAACTAAATACATTCAAACACCAAAAGAGATTTTCACAAACATTTGAAAACATATATTGTAATTTGTTGGTCTTTTAAATGCTAATGCTAACTAGCCTGGTTGTAGTTTTTAGTCTGTAGATCAGTGGCTAGGCTGGCAGTCAGGATTGGTTGAACACCACAAGGAGTCCCATCAGTTGTTATGCTTTTGTCGGTTGTTGTGTATTTGTACAAAAATAATAATAATAAATTCAGTGAAATCGAAAAGGCTACAATAGAAGATACAATGCTACTGAAACATAGCAGATATTATATTACCTCCTGCACAAGTGCAATCCCAAATGTTAAACCTTTGTAGTCACCCAAGATTTAGCTTTAATTTCACTGATCCACTGGTCTTTCCACAACATACAGGGCATCCTGCAAATGCTGTGGAAGTTAAAGAACTCACTTAAGAAGGATTAAAAGCTAGTTTAAGTCCAGAATGTCTTTTAAACTGACAAACTTTGCAAAACTTTGATTAATGCCTGTCTAATCTATTAATAATTGTATTTTGGCTCATGAAACTGACATAAAGTCAGATTAAGGCTTATCTAGGAAAAAAGACTATATTTAACTTCCCAATGAATTTGACACACCACAGATCAATTTATTAATAGTGTTAGTTGAAAAGTTATATATTAACCTTTCTAATATTCACACCTTTGGATGATAAACAGCTTCTCAGGAAGAGCTCCAGTTAAAAATGTCTGTGGATAATGTGAGCAATCTCATATCCTGATGTTCCAACAGATTTATCATGATCTAGAGATTTCTAGGAAAAATACTTCCTGTTAAATGGTCCCAGAAAATAGGACAATGAGCATGTGGTGGAAAAGGACCTGCACTCTACATGTAGGTACAGGTTTGAAAGTAGTATTGCAAGTAATACAAGGTTTGAGTTTGCTGCAATTTTTGTTCTGAAAAGAGTTTCGAGGGGGGCTTGGGCGGGGGTTGTGTGTATGTGAACGGGTTCCTCAACAGTTCCCTCATTGTTTTAAATGCCTTTCCACACCTGCTTAGGGGGGAGAAAACATCTCGCTTGAGACAGAAACCAGAGCGCAATGTTTCACAGGCCTTCCTTTATGGCCACTTTTGAGACAAACTGCACAAACTGATATTTTGAGCACAGCTCACATGGTTCCAATCACAAATGGCTGAAGACATTAAAATAAAAAAAATGCCGCACACCAATATTTACTCCTCAAATAAGGGAGGTATTTGGACACCAAATGTGAAGAATAGGAAGTCCTGATAACAACCTCCTGCAACTACCAGCCTCTGACGTTCAGAGTTCTGTGGGTACCATCCAAACGGTCAGCTAATTACCACAATCATGGCATTCAATTAGAAGCTGCAGGCTAGTGGCACGGACACATGCTGAGATGTGAACTTGCTAACGGGGTCTTAAAGGACCGTTCCAAAGGGTAACTACCTGCAGCACTGAAAGTGGCTCTAATGTTTTCCAGAAAGGGCTGTTTACAGGATGTGGTCGGGCATCTCACAAACAGGCGTTTGTTTGCCTTTTATATTAATTGAGTATTGAGCATGTGACACATCAGGCAGCAAATTTTATACTGGTGTTTTATTGGACTTCAAATTGGTGCCAGTGTGTGCTCAATAGACAGTTATTTGTAGTGCTTAGCATGTCGTTATGAATAATTTGTGTCCCTGGGACTTTAATACAAGTGCTAAGCTAGCTAAGCTAGAGGTCTGAGTGTTTTCATGATCCAGAAATAGGTGCTACAAACTACAATAATAATCACAGCCTCAAAGTGTGAGACCACAGGCAACGTGTAAATGATAAAAAGATGAAGGTGTAAATTGCATCTTTGAAATGACAAACAAGCAGTTGTGCTAATATTCACAAGTACCAGGTTGAATTGGCAATTTCAAATAATAAAGCCTTAAACCTTCACTTTGATTGTAGTACATTGAAATACGAAGCGTTATCTTCAATTATTCACATTTGCTTTTTACTGTTTTGGGGGTTAATTTCATTCCACTGGGTTGTTTTGTTTTCCGGGATTCCTTGGCTGTTGTCCTCACTCCCAAAAAGACAAGAATAGAAAGCAACCAAATCTCATTTCCTGATCGGATAGTGAGAGTAATCTGCGTTTCATTTGAAGTCAGATGTCGTAATTTCCACATTCCAAACAGAACATTTCAACTGGAACGCCCTCACAAGTCGGATTTCCTACTCTAAAAGTCAAGAGAGGCTCACAAACCCTATTTTTCTATTTGTGTGTCATAATATCATTAATAAGTTGAACACGCAGTACTGTCCAATATCTATTTTATTGTGTTTGGATGCGCATAATATGGCGTAATGTGTTCCTATAAACTGGTATCACTAGCAATGCTAACATGGGACAATGCTAACAATAATAAATTGGGACATGAGAGGTTTAAAAAATGGCAGTAAAGGACTGTCAAATCAGTTGTGGTAACTAGAATATCCACAGTCGTAAGCCAACTGATTTTTGGAAATTTAAACACAGAATAAGACATTTAGCTTCAAACTATTAAATACAAAACTGATCCTTGATTTGATCCTGCTCAAGTTCTGGTTTTGTGTTTTTTAATATAACTTAAAGATGTTTAAGCTACTCCACCCACATGCATAGAATATTTGACAACACATTTGGCAACATATTTAAAATATTTAATAAAAAATATTTAATCATAAAATAAATATAAAACAAAGTATTCAACATCACTTATTACACTTGGTATTAGGTAAGTACTTATTCACAAACTCGCATTTGTTCAGATGTAATATATTAGCTGTAGTTACAGGGCTAAGAAAGTAAAATAAGCTTAGCTAACTTAGCCTTAGCTTTTATCTTCCAGTTAACCAAAAGACTGACTGCATTTCTTCGCAAAGTTCACTCACATGTAACTTGAGTAGCACTGCTGAGCTACATTATATTATTAAAATAGCAGTACTTTATGGCTGGAAAAGCACTGCTCAGTTAAAGTCATTATAAAAGTGGCACTGACAAGCAAAATGTAGCTATTGTATGTTTCTAGCTACTTTGTCTGCTGGTATATTACAAAGGTTATGTGTTAATACATAATTTTAAATTGTAGCTGTAGTTGCTACAATTTAATTATTTCTTTTTAAATTTAAATACATTTAGGCTCTATATTTGTAATCAATGATAAAATGCTTAATTTTGTTTAGTTTCGTTACAAGCACTGTACTGTAATGCTCAAACTGCAGTTTAATATATTTGTTTATTTGACAAGGATAATGCTTATTAATCAACAGACAACTTACAGAAAATTAGCCAACAAAGCTCTCCCTGGTCTCTGGTCAATTTAGAATTAAAAATTTCATAAGTTTTTCATAAATTACATATATTTCATAAAGATAATACAAACACACACATCACAAAGCACATCACAGACAATCCAACACAGCCAGAAATAATTCACTGCATTTTACATGATGACAACTTACAGCAACATGTTAGTGGTGGCCTTCTGTCATGGTAATGACAAATGTCTTTTCACTAATATCTGTTTAGTAACTTGAAGAGGAATTCCTATCTTTTAATAGAAGTAATTTACTTAACTCAGTTGTTAAAATGTAAACTAAGTCATTCAGAGTGGTAAAGGTGCAGTAGAGAAGCTGTGTAGAGTCAGGATTGTTCACAGTGGTGGTGATAGAAACCAGATGTCTGAGGAGTTTAATGTCTCGAAAAGCAGCACCTAACAGAAGGTCATTACAGGAAGAGGTTTGTTGACGGATGCTTTAGACGCTGGTTATTTTATGATAGTTTTGAGATAAGCTTTTGACCTGAAAGTTTTTTCCCCTCCAAAATCAGTTCAAGACGGAGAGGAAGAGACAGGAAGTTAAAATAAATAATACAGGACAAAACCTTTAATGTCCATTTATCACCACTGTTTACATGAATAAAGCATTGAATACACATTTATTTTGGATAGCAAGCAAGCTAAATGGCTATATTTATTTACGCTGACTGCTAATTGGGTTTAATAAACTTTCTGAGCTAGCTGCCACATACATGGTATCCACTCAATGTCCTTATTTTTTCTTGTATTTTATATTTTATATTATGAATGTCTAGTTTCCCTCAAACTAAGGTTGGATTGTAATATTGTAAAGAAGCTAGTTAGCTAAATGGCTATATTTAATGTGTGGATATTGGTGGTTGTTTTTACTGCCACAGCAAAGAAATTCAGGTCACTTTTTTTTAAACCAATGCAAATAACGCTGTGTACATTATACTAATTATGCAGCAATTTTAGAAATTCCCCTTCAGCTACTTGTCAATTACAGGCTATGCTAGTTATCTGACTAGCTGAACAACAACAAAGCCTCTTTTGACCTTCCACTGAACCCTAGTGATAAACTTTTGGCATAACAGGCTTCTTTTCACTGAGCATGGAAGACATGGAAGATTTTTCCTCACCTATAATAAATAATCATTAATAATAATTTATGCTTCGTCTAATGTCACACACACCGTTTACACCATGTAAATCTGAGTTTGTGTCTGAATTGTATGAGTTATGAACAGACCAATAGAAATTACATTGATCCCACTAAAAAAGGAAGAAGTTTTTTGCCTTCTCCTGTAATTTTTTTGTGTGTGACAGTGGAAATGATGATTATTAATTTAATTTCATATTAAATTGATATGTTTAATCTGTATGTTTATACTTTCTGATAGTACTCAGTAATTACTAGTGAATAGAAAAAAGTTTCAGACATCCTCAGGCGTTAAGGAGGTTTGTGGTAAAATTGTGTTTTACTGCCACCTGCTGGTTCAGATTTGTGTTGCACAGACTTGCAGAACTGAATACACACGGGCTCAAACAAATGTAGCTACCAAGTCATTTTAGAATTTTAGTTAAAAATGTCATATTATAAAATATTATAATATCACAAAATATTATAGTTTTGGCCATACGTAAAATATATAAAAGACTGATGGTATCATTGTCCAGTGAGGGGTCGACAGCATTTAAGAGATATGCCAGTTATTTTTGTACGGCCAAATTAAGTTCCTTCCAGAAATTTTGTCATTTTTCACATGACCAAAAAACATATAAAACTGTGTCAATTTCAGCCAAACTTTTAAAACACATGAATGAAGTATTAGGAAATATCCCGTAAAAGCAAACTGGGGTAAGAAACATCCTATGGAGAAGTACTTTACACTTCTGCAATCTTTAAGCAATCAATGTTTTCTTTTAAATTCATTTAAGACGGCAAATGTCCTTTCCTACATGCAAATCAAAAATGTTTAATATTTAAATTTTAGTAGCACATCATGACTAAGTAAATTATTTGACTGTCAACTATGTTGCATACATTGTTGCTCAATGTAAATCTTCTTTATAATGTGCATGAATGTAGTCAGTGCTTTAATGTGAAAGAGTCTTAGTGAATTAAACTGCAAAAAAATGGAAGATCTTTTCTTACTTTAGACAGGAAAGTGAAAAAACAATCTATTTCTGAGGAATGCCTGTTGATGATGTGTCTATTGGAAAGTTTAATTTTTTCATTAAGTCATTTTTTTCTATCGAAGTCTGTGTGTGTGAAGAGAATGCTAATATAAACCAAGTGAGAGTCAATGCAGAGAATATGAGGAGCATGTCGAATTTTAAACACACACACACACACACACTTCGCAGGCAGCTGCCGGCGTCCATTGAGATTGAGTCCACTCTCTAGCACAAGTCAATACAGCTATTGCAGCAGATATGGATTCAGGGCAGCAAATGACATCGTGGTTGACTGGCTGATCAATCTGTATTTCATATCATCTTCTACAGCAGATTTCTGTTCTATACATAATTTATTTTTGCCAGAGTAAACAGGGGAAGATTGATGTGCAGGTCAGCAGTGAAGCGAGTGGTCCTAGAGGACAGCTCATCTTTCCTTCAGATGCTATAGAGCAGTTAGCTCAAGCTGTACTCATGTAGAACTAGCTTAATGCAGGCTATAGATTCAACCCTCATCACCCTACCTGATCCCATTAATTACTGTCTAAAATAATAAGAAGTCCTTGGTTGGCTGAATAAGATGTGTTACATTTGTAGTGTCCAGATTTCCAATGGCCAGAGCATCCAGACTGCATTTACATTGGGGGAACTTGCAGACTTAAGAGAACACAACTGGCAATAAAACTCACTGAATGTTTAGTATTAAATGAAAGCTTGCTCTCTGCTCTGTTTACTTACATGGGATTGGGTGAGGTTAAATGTTGTACTGCATGCAGCCAGACACCAGAGGACAGAAGAGATGTTTTGGCTTCACTTTTCAACAGCCGGCTCTTATAAAGTGAACTATGTGGACAGCAGAGTATGTATTGAAACTGAATATTATTTACACATTATTCAAATTAATTTATGTTTCAGAAAACAAGGCACATCTTGTACTACATTACATGATATAGTCATTAACATATTGTTACATAATGTTGTTAAATAATGGATATTTAGACAATTTAGGTGCAATTTGCAAGACTACACCAGGATGCTTTATATAGTAAAAAATATTTTTAGGAATGTCTAGTACCTTTTCCATGTCTCATACACGACAACACACATACAATGGGTGTATTAAAACTAGTTTTTGACTAATGGTTACAGGATGTTCAACAGAGTACCTCTTTTCATTCAATGTTTTCTTTCTTTTAATTATTTTTTACATTTAATATTGAAGACTATATTAAAGCTATACAGGAACATCAGCAGTTTTTTCTGTAACCAAAAAGTGTTAAACAAACCAGAATTTGTTTTATACTTTAGATTCTTCTAAGTACCACATTTATCTTTGAGGACAGATCTGCACACTCTTGGTATTTTAATTTCAGTGTCTTCATGAGGTAGAGCCACCTGGAATAGTTTTCTCAGCATCTTAAAGGAATTCCTGGAGGTGCTGAACAATAGTTTCTCCTTTTTCTTTAAGCTATATTATTGAACATAAATTAATTAACAAATAATAATGCAATATAGTTACTTACATTTTTTGTTATCACACTTAGAAAAGTAAAATAAATAGATACATGGAACCAACACTATCATCAGACAAACTATACAACATCACCATTATAGAGTAAAATAAATACGAAAGAGGGTTTGGAAATTATTTATTTTCAATTTCGATAAGACAAATGCAGGTGTGGCGGCAGAACAAAGACTCAGATGTACCATTAGTCTGAATTGTTGATATTCAGCTTCACACAGTAGTTGCACTACTGAACATCTACTATATATTCTCTAATCCTCTCATTTACTGCGCTTTCACTGTGCTCACACTATGTATTTGTTGTAACAGCATATAGGTCTAAAGAGCATCACTGATTTGGGGATTTCCAAATCCAACATATTCTATCATTTCTATCCTCTAAAGTGACGAGACATACAGAACTGTGTTCAGAGGAATACTGTTAAGTGCTTTGCATCAGACACAAGCCTATCCACAGAGAAGCAAAGCAGGTCCTCACAGTGAACAAAGCTTCAGAGTATACCAACAGGCTCAACAGCATTGAACACTGCCTCGAATGCATCTATCAGTCTGTCCAGTCTGTAACACATTCTTTTGCTGCCTTTTTTGCTGCATGCAAAACAGTGGCAGTCGTCTTCGGAAACACTGGCAGTTCAAATTGTTGTCAAATAACCTGACATTCCTTAAGTGCGCTCACTGAGTTTCTCACTGGCTCATTCATTCACAGTGATGAGAAGACAATGTAGAAGTGCAAAGTAACGTTATTCTGGCTGGAGCCTCATCATTGTATTGACATAAGCAGTAAAATTCAAGCAGATTGTTTGGGTGAAGGGCTATAAGCAATATCAGAGCAGAACTATTTGTTTCAGAGCAATTCAGCCACCATTGAAAATGTTTACACACAATTTATTTTTTATCAGCACCTGAATGAGTAAGCAGGTACCATTTAAAAGTGACCTTTCCTTATCATTTGCTCTTAGCATTGAAAATTTTCAAGGCAAATTTAAAAAGCACGGTTTAGCGGTTAAGGGTGCATCTCCCCTGGCTACTACTTGTAAAGTAAAATGTAAAGGCTGACAAAGCAAACCACAGCCATTAATCCTGATCATATAAAGAGGGTCGGAGAGTGGATTATGTATTAAAACAACTGATCTAAATTCAGTTTTTTGTGCTAATGAGGCAGTATATGCTGACTTTACAAGTTCATTCTGAGATCACATTTAAAATGACTAGTGATCTAGTTTTTAGCAGACACATGTAGGACACCAAGTCGTTGTCATTTATAAGACATATTAGAATTTTACACCGGGGCTGAGAAACAAGCCAATAGTGCAGTTCACTGCTTCTATGTTAAGTTTACATTCAAATATCTAATGTCACACACAAAGACTTATTACAGACAATTAGCTTAAGGTGTGGCAAAAAACTTTATGTTTTGGCACTATTGAATAAAGGCCCTTTTAAGAAGCCATAAGCACTGCACAAATACATCGTAAGTCCTAAATCCTAATGAATCAAAGCTGCATTGATAGTAACAGTGCATACCTTAAGGCTCATCACAGTCATTAACAGAAGCATTTACTCATATATTTCTGTAGTTGTATTTATGAAGTGCTTATAAAGGGTATTGAGAAGGAATTTTCCTCTACAGATGTCTACTTGGCAGTTTACAACAGTGCAGATGGTGTAAAGAGAGTAAGGGGACAGTGATAGGGCTACCCTGTATGAGTGGGGCCATGGCACAGAGGGGCCACAGGCCAGTCCAGACTGCTTCTGGGGTCACTCAGAATCCCCGACTGCCCCATTCAAAAGGACACCCTGTGTGTAAAAGAGGCAGAGTTTGTGACTCAAGATACCGTTTTGGGTTAAACTTGTCATTGCACTAAACGTGCACCAATTTTTAGGTCATATTGAATTCAGTTTTGTGCCTGACCAAAAAGAATTGGAGTCTGCAATTTGTGTGTGTGTGTATATCCCATCCTAGAATGTTTACCTTTTGTCATAAACATATAAACTATTTCATATCTAGATCTCTTGTTTGTGTGTGGTTCATTTACCTAGCTGCATTGTATGTGTGTGTGCCCACTCTATGCCAGTGTGTAATCAAACTGGCCCTTCTCAAGGCCGTCCAGGCCATCGGCCCAGGTGGAAGTGGGCATGCTGCGGTACGGGTCCAGCAGGATGCGGAAGCAGCGCACGATCAACATGCAGAGGAAGACGAAGAGAAAGATGACGAAGGCAAAGGTGGTCTTCTGCTCTAGTGTCATGCCAGCGCCGGCCGCAGGGCCGCCCGCCTGCAGGGAGGATGTGAAGGGCTCGGCCTCCATCAGCCAGGAGAACTGCAGAGGGTAGTCCCACACCAGCCGTTCACGCATCCTCACACGCACACGCCCTGGCTCCTCCAGATGGACCTCATCTAGAGAGAGAAGAGATGAAGAGAAAGATAAAGTGTCTTACAAATCCTTATAAATGATAAAGTCTTAAAGAGGCATAGATGTTCAAGGCTTATTTTAAAGAGCAGCAAGTGAACTCCGACAAAAAAGTAATGCACCAAGAAGTTGCTAGAATGGAATAAAATTTTGTATGAATGTATAGTGTGAATGTACTACTCCAATCAGTCCTTATTTCACGACTGACTGTTGTGTGTGAGGTGGTTGGCAGAGCCCAAACAAAACCCGGATGTGTCTTTAAAGATGATACAGATCTAGTCTTGCAGTCTTGGTTTCTCATTTATGGCATTGCTGCAAACAAAGGAGACCATGACAGCAGGCAATTTGTCCAAACAATCATCCATGTTTCTCTCAGTCCAAAGATGTGCCTCTCTCATAGTCTCTCAACTGGGCAATATGTCTTTGAGTGCATAGGCATGTTTAGCAGTCCGTGATCTCTCACCAAGAGGTACACAACCCAAAAGCAGCCCCAAGAGACTTTTGTACCCTCTTGTGGCCCCTATATATCTGCCTGAGACATTATTATTTTGATTATTTTGTCAATAAGTGTATATTTGGCCAATTAAATTCCTATTCTTATTGGTTCATTAGGGTATTGTACCCATTCGAATTTTTCTATGCTGAACTGTCGCAGTTGTGACATAAACAGACCACAACTTGAAGGCATGTTTAATGCTAAGGTATACTCCTTGTGTAACAGTAGTACTGTGTGCCACACCCCACAGTCAGTTGCAGCAAACACAATGCAGAGAAGCATGTTGTCATCACTAAAAATGACAGCCATACTGACACCCCATCGGCTTAGCAGCATAAAATACACGCAGCGATACGATTCTTGCACAGCATCTAAAAATAGGATTTTTTAAGGTTCTTTACAGAGCAGTAAGCAGTGTCTGCTGTGAAAGAGCCGTGTCATTGAACACTGCTCCTGATGCTCAAGAGCACACTGGCAATCAAAGATAAACAATGCCGGATTCAAAAAGGTCAGAGATAATGAGAACAATGTGTCAGTCTGAGAGTGTTTGTGTGTGTGTGTGTGTGTGCGTGCAGGCGAACACGCAGGCCAGTGAAGTAAAACTCACATCTTCCCTACTGATTTCTTCACAGTTTTCTTTAACACAATTTCATCACCTCCTTACTCAGTGCAATATTTGTCCAGTCATTTACCATTCTCATCTACTACTTTTTATGGAAGTCATACTTTGCAGTAAGCTGTGCAATATTGATCTGGCATTGTGGTCAGTTCTTCTGCGTATATATGCACAGCAGGATCCAAAAAGATCATAGGCACAAAAGGATCAGTGTTTTTAGGGCTTTCTAATTGATGATACTGATCAAGGGCCGGGCTGGATGCCTTATTTACCCTTTGGGGCAAACTTGGTAATGCGTCATTGTGCAGGGCTGCTATGATTTGCAGCCCTGTAGGTCTTCGAAGTAGCCACATTTAAAACATATGTTGGCTGAAAATCAATACCGGTACATAGCCAATTGATCTCTCCATCTATATTGGGCCATATGGGTCTATTAAAATAGTAGCACAATATTTTAGTATTTTTGTAATAATGATATTTCTGAAAAAACATTGCTGCGTGTCACGATAGTCAATTATTTTGGAGAATATATTGTCCCAGTAATATTTGCAATAAATCATATAAACATAAAAAAACAATTAACTTTTAATAGTGTAATTTCTCCTGAAACCATTTAGTACTTGTCCTATTTGAAACACAATAGCATATGCATGCTGCACATGAAACTGTTCTTCTACACCTTTTGCCTGAGTAAATCTGGGAAAAGCCCCTGAAATGACATCAAATCTGTAAATTAGGGTTCCTGGCCTTGATCACCTTACAATAATACTTTTTGAAATGCTTTTTCCCCCAAAAGAAGCTATATGAATGGTGTCTGTTTACAGATAAAATCATATCCATTAACAAAAAGAGTTTATCAGCTTCCTAATTATTCCTTAATGTGGAGAACAAGTGTAGCAGCCATAACAAGCCTATTTCTTGGAAATTACTGAGCCAAATGCAATAAATGGTTAATTAGGTATTTATTTATTAATTATTTTTATTAGTGATGCAATATACTCTTTTGAAACTGTAATTTAACCTTCAGTTTTGAGTATGTTGGTCTCTTCTTCTTGAAAGAGGAGGCTGAGCTTGTATGACTGGAGCTCAAAGATGGCTGCAGAGTAATCAGACTTGCCTATAAGGATTTTGATGTAACTCCATTTGCTTCAGGGGCGTGAAAGAGAAAGTACAGTCCTGGAGGGCCTTAGCACTTTTGTAGCATAAATGCACCTTTTTAATTCAACTCATCAGTTTTTACCGAGCCCTCTGAGAGTTTTTTGAAGGGTGTTAAAAGCAGTCAGTACTAAACACTGCAGCGTTGTGATCCTCCAGGACCTGAAAGTGACAACTTTGATTTAGAGTTGCATAATGGTGTCTCTGCTGTATTGACTCCCTTCAAAATCAACTATACTTCACTGCATAATTAAAATACTCATGTTTAGAATAATGGTTTGTTTTTTGCACTTGCCTTTCCTACATTGGGTAGGGTGGGGTCTGCTAGGGACTGATGACTTGAGATGACAGCAGATCTGAAGGTAAACTAAGCTTTGTCATGGACAGATTCTGTCAGCTAGAGCTTTGGCAAATCCTCTGGTCCCTAGTGCTTCTGCAGAAGCTGAGATGATGCTAGCTGAGTTGGCAAGCAAAGACCTGTGAAAGGAGTGGGATGGCACAGCTGATTCACAGCTTGGGCTGAGGGATACTTTAAGCCACCATGGAATTCCACATTATACTCACACTATAATCCCAAGATTTATTGAAGGTCACTGCGATAGCTGTACAACAAAGAAAATTCAATTACTTGCAGTATATTATCCATCATCAAAGTCACCACATTTACACTTTTCCAATACATGCCAGAGGTTAAGGGAAAAAAAACAACATCATGTCACATGACTTTTGCTGAATGCTGAACTGACCTACGAGATATATATGTGGTGCTTCTTACAATAAATGTGGAATAAATGTGTTTGTCTGTACGGAAAATTCTAGCCCATGCTGCAGGTCATGATCATTACCACGCACTGTGGTGTTCACTATGAGCGGTAATAATGCCTTCTATTGTGTGTTCCTGGTACACAGATGACAGTGTTTCAAGGAATGTTAAATTCCAAGCCAATGCAACTTCGGAAATGCAATGTACTAAACATCTGACACCCACTACTAAGCCTCGCTTAAACTCTGATTATTAACTTATTCACATCTTAGACAGGTGTGGTAATTTAAGATAACACTTCACTGTCAATTTACAAACTCCTGTCCCAAGACCTTTGGTATGCCAGTGTATAATGGAGAAAACAGTACTGTTCATTGTGCATTGCTATTACAATATTACCTACTGTACAGATATCAACAGGTCAGCTCACTGTGAATACAGAATAGAGCTCTACACTAGGTTATGTTTTATACATTTAAACAAAGCCTTTCCATGCCATTGCCTGAGGAAAAAGCTGAAAACAACTTACAGCATTCTGTAATGGATTTCTACAGGCTTACTCCGCCACACAGCCCGTTCAGGTTGCCAGCTGTTAAAGGAGTACAGGGAATCACAGAGTTGGAAGCCTACTCATGCCCACCAGTAGATTAGTGCTGCTAAAACTCATCAAAGCCAGGTACAGCAGTTCTCCTCACAGCAATCAATAAATGCTGCATATTCACACTTTCAGCAAAAACTACAGGATCATCTGCAGCACTCGCAGGCAGATTTAAAACACAAAAAAAAGACAAGAGATTGAGACTGTCAGAGAGACAGACAGACTCAGAGAAATGTGCTCGTTCACAAGCTCACCAAGAGTGGCTGTAAACTCTGGGTGCCTGGCAAACGTATGAATATTAAAGAAGAAAGTTTCCGCACGAATGGCTCCCAGCGACGTTCAATGATGATGTCTGCCTCTGCCAAACATCTGCTACAAAACATTTACATATCTATAATCATACACTCCAAAATCACACCAGCCCTGAACATGCACGCTAGTGTCACTGCAAAACATGTTGATCTAACAGCTACACAAAATCACTGCTGTACTGTGTGCCATTCTGGTCCTTTGCTTTAGTGTGATACACAAAATGTTCCTTATCAAAGAACCGTATAAAGTAAAAAACAAGAAGAAAATACATTAATCATGCAAAATCCGATCTGACTGTTCATATTCATGGGACATGTGCTTGATTTTGACACAGCCCTATAAAAACATATCTGTGTCACTTTAAGGCAAACAAAATCAGAGTTGAGTCACTTTAGCCTGGCAATGTGAACACAGCTTTGGCTAAGGATTTTGTTTTTTTTTGGATCACTGTTTGCTTCATAATACAATAATGTTTTAGTAAGGTTTATAAGCTGCATTTAATGAGTTGAATTAAATTTTTAATTAAACATTATTCATTTGTTGTGTTTGTCTTCCATACAGTTTCTTTGTGTAAATCCTTAGTCATCCTTGCCCTGTACATATACTATGTAAACAAAATTATTTGGACGCCTTTCATTTATTATTCATGTATTATTTCTTCCAAAATCAAGTCTATTAAAAAATCTTTATTCTTCTTTTGTTTAAGTAACCGTCTCTACTGTACTGTGAGAACCTTCTTCTGAATTGTGAAGCACTGCTGTGACAATCTGATTGCATTAACAAGTGTGAGTTAGTGAGGTTAGGATGCTGGATTAGCACAACCCCACCTCATTACCCTCAACTAATTCCAAAATATAACTATCATTACAGAGTTACACAACTACATAGCTTAATACTGGAGGATTTATACCCCCTAGCCCACACGTGGCATTAGGCACGGTTTCATCAGTCTCATATTAATCTGCTCCAGAGAGTCCTGTTTTATTACTTTTGTACAACAGGGACTGAACAAGATGTGTTTGTGCATTTGCAAAGCTGGTGCATTTTAAAGTAAGTGAATGGATTTGGAATGGAATGAGAAGAGGTGTCCATATAATGAGACATATAACATACAGGGCTTGAATAACCACTACATCTCCTTTCAAGTCTACATTTTTTATTGTTGTTGTTTTATTGTTTTGATAACTGCAGCCGCAAACACAACTAATCAGTGGTGTAATACTGATGTCAGCTTTATCCATTAAAAACAACAACGATAAATGTCCACAACGTCCTACAGGTTCACCTCAACAGCTAGACAGGAAAGTGTGCTTTAGAGTCTCCTGACAAATTAACTTCACTCTTTCTTCCTGATGGGAGGATGGCAAGGATGCTGCTGACAATTACTTTGTCCCACTGTTAAGATAATAGATAATATACATTAATGAGAACTGACAAACTGCCAAATAAACTCTAGCAACTCATTAAAAAGGGTTTAAGTAATAATGACAACATCATTTAATTAAAATCATAAAATATATTTTATGCAAACATGTTTTTTAATGATCAAACACTGTCTTGTAATTTGTTCCATCGAAGCAGTGGGGTATTTTGACCAGGGTTTGGCTTGAATAGAATTGGTGCTTTATAATACATAATTTTTTTATTGTTATACTACATTACTTCAAAAACTGTCCTGATTGTAGCAACAGAAGAAACTCATTATATTTCAGGGCAAGGTAGAGGTCCACAGTGACCACACACACCAAACTATTTCAAGGAACTAAAAATCATTTAGGATCTTTATTTATTGATTATAGATTTCAGATTTCGTACACCCCTAGTTTAAATGTGCTCTAACCAAAGATACCCCAGATACGCCTTTCTTCTCCATATGTTGTTCTGTTAGTCCTAGTCTGCATGCCTGCTGATCTATGCTGTGGATAGCTGCCCCATGCAGATGCTACCCTTAGAAAGCAGGGCATGGGGTCAGAGCAGAGCAGATACCCGGGAAGCCTTTTTTCTAGGCACTTTTAGGTTCACCTTCAATCTTAGCATCTGCTTCAAGAAATTACATTAAATTCACATAGGACCTGCATGTTACTTGCTCTAACTATGAAGAGCTTGGGCGGAATGTGACAATATGTTACAGTATTGTTATAAATTGTGTTATCATTATAAACAATACACGTATGCTGTGGATATTGACAGTGCAGAAAGATCAGTGATCAACTGCTTTAATACAAACAGTGCTTTATTATAAACAGTGTAATTAGTGCTTTTTTACTGGATGGGATATGGGAAAGCACCAGATTATAAGAATCCGCTGCTACTTATGCATTTCTTCTGCATGTCAAAACACTGTGATAAACATGGTAAAACTGTCTTTAAATATTACAATATAATGTTTTTACTATACAAAGTTTTTTTTTTCGTCTTATATTAGTAGAAAAGGTATGTGATATGTAAAGAAAACTGGAAAAAAACTGTGAAAAACTGTGAAAGTATTCATTTGGATTTTTTTTTACTAATAGCAAAAGCTCAAGATAAATGTATTAATTAATTAAATTATGTGGTTACTAAGTAATTCATAATTCAAAAAAATATTATTAATTTAAATAAATGACGGATTATTAATTTACCAAAAGTAGTTGTTGGTTGCAATCCTAATTGCTAAGAACATTGCTCAATCAATTTGACATGATTTATTGGGGAAAATCATTTGCTTTATTACCATGTGAAAACTTTGTTTTATAAAAATATTTGATACATTAAACATTGTTCTGTATGTTGTAACATTCTGCAAGATCAATATGGCAAAACAACAATATTCTAATAACAATTAACAACTGACATTGTACGGTCATGCGCGATCAAAAACGCAAAAAAGTGTCTGCTACATGGATTCAAGCATTAAACAAGGTAATAAAGAGAGATAAAACAATCCACAACTGAGTTTCTACTGCAATGTTATATAATTCAATGAGACAAGTGTGATACACCACAAAAATAAACAAAACCAGTCTTTGTGATCCTGATCAAAATTCATGTGCCTTTTGTTTACTGCTTTTTTTCTTTTTCCAGAACGTCAGCAGTTTCCTTCCATACAGGTGGTGACAGAAATACTGTATAGATCTTTCTCAATCCTGAAACTCTTTGTGCAATATAAGTCTGTCTTTTCACATCTTTTCAGGTATAAAACATCAATGAGATTTCTCTAAAAATCACTGGCAGAGCAGAGCGTCAAAACAAAATCGGCTTAGCATTTCCAGCTCAGACTGGCATTAATATATGGTGACTTGATGTGACTCACTGTAACCGACTCAAACTGTTGTTGGGACTGGAAACCCTGCTGTTTAATGCAGACTGCAATAACATTTCACATGCACATTCACAAATTTTCTGCACTGAAAGTGTTTTTAATTTAATTAGAAAAGTGCTTTAATTTAACATTTTCAACCTAGGTATAAAATGTCAAATGAAAATGTGCAGCCCTCATTAAAGACTTGCTTTTTGAAATATTTTTAATTACAAGCCAAAATAATAAGCTGGAGGAAAACAGGAATCAATTTACTCGAATCAATATTCATTTAGTGTGTGTCGGAAACCCATGGAGAATAAGCGATAGTTAATGGATTAAAATTTCCTTCACAGAAATGGTAAGTGAATGCAGATCTTGCTGCAGTGTGTGGGTAGCTGCACATGATATAAAAGAAAGGGGGGAGAAAAATGAGTTATCTAGCAGTTTCATGCAGTGGGAGTGCAAGGACGGAGGGGCATGCCTAATTCTGATGCTTCATTATTGGATGTAATGGCAAAAAAGAACCTTATTACATGCACTCCGTCTGCCAAGAGTATGCGAATGAGCTGGAGTGAGCTTGGACATGTCAGAAATTGGCAGAGGAACATATTTACATGGGTTTCAGTTTGCTCGGCAGCAAACAGGCCTCAATTATTGTTATCAGGGGTTCCACACGCAAATACACAAATTACCTTCCTGCACTGCATCAACATCAGCCACACAAGCATCAACATCATTTCCAAACACTTTTAATTACAATTGACAGCCTACCGTGACAAATAAGAGTAAATCAATTTTCCTGCACTGCATATCATATTAGTCTTTCTGAAACTCTTGCATATCATATTAATCCATAAGAAATTCAATTTTAAGACCTTTCATTTCCCCCTTTTCGAGTATGGGAATGACACAATTCCAGATAATATCCTAATTTCAAAAGCTGTTCAGATAAGAGACGGCCATTATAACTATCAAACAATGAGCTGCCAATTTAAGCTTTCGCACTCTGATGACCGAAAGGAGCCCACGCAGTAACTCTGAAATTGGCCTGAGAAGAACCTGAACATTTTTCCACATTAAAGCTCAATAAAGAATCGGCTATTGGCCAAATGCCACAATGTCAAGACGACACTGTTTGGGGAGTGACTTAAACAGCCTTCAAGGGAAACAAATAGTCATTTGAAGTTGAAGCCCAAGGTCAAAATCAATGGTTGAAGAAAAGAAAGCATTTTCAATCTTACAGACTTCTACTTCACTGAGCTCATGATTGATCCTCTGCCATCTTATAGAGCTGGCATTTTCGATACACATTAAAGCTAAATGTAACGATTAGTTTATTTTTTTCTACTTGTCTCTACTAGGGTTGCAGCAGTATACTATTTTTAGAACACTGTCAGTGTTGAGAAAATATCCGACCAATATATTACTTCAAAGCTCTTTAGAGCTTAAAGTCTATGTATCAAATAATTGAGAAATCAGCAGATTGATTTCCCTGTCATTAATGAAAACAATCATTAGCAGGCAATAAAATGGTTTAAAAGGAAACATTTGTATACATAATTATATTCATTTGTTTTAGGTTTAAACTAACAAAATTGTATTAAACCTAAATAATACAGATTTAAAATTATTTAATGTAGTATAATAATAATAATAGTAATGATTACAATAACAATTGTGAATTTCTTTTAGATGGTTATAAAATTGTGGAAATCTCAAAGCCTTACAGCTCTATTCTACGCCAAGAATCTGCTCAATTTCCCCATCATAAATCTTTAACAGTTTATTAAACTATCCAGTTATGTACTTTTACTGGATTCACAGTAAGGGTTTAGCGCAAAATTCTCTACACACATTGAACAACTACAGTATTGTTGCACATTGTTGTAGATGTTTTAACAGTATTGATCTGACTGGTTCACACAGTTCCCACAGAAAATGTATTGTTTGCACAGACGCCTCAGAAAGAGGCACTGCCTAGCCTGTTTGTGCAGTGGCTGGGTTGCTTCTTTGGACACTGAATGAATGAGTAAGCATCTATATGGTAGATACGTGCAACAAATACTGCAAAACAACTACAGTGGTAGCGAAATATGTTCTTTCGCATGATAGGTAAGTGTGGAACCAATGAACCCTCACTCATCCAGATACTCCACATATATATGTAGTGAAGTTACATAAGTAACTCATAAGTAAGTCATAGCCCTGCTACAAAGAATCTGCTCAATACTGGCTGGTTATGCAGGTAGCATGTTTTCAGATGATCTAGGTGGGTCATAAACTGTTTAGACAGGCTAAAACATACATAGACTGTACTGGTAAGCTATCTGGTGAACTAGCTGTTTACCAATATGATGTATGTTGCAATTGATTAAGGTCATGCTTGCCCATGCCGGTTAACCAGCTGGTCATGCTAATAAACCAGCTTGGACTGGTTGTTCAAACAGCTTTATCATACCGGTCAACCAGCTTGGTTTTGCTGGTCATGCTGATCAAACACCTATTTTTGCTGGTCATGCTCGTCAACCAGCTTGGTATTGCTGGTTGAACACCTTTTTTTGCTTGGTGTATTTTGCAACTGATTTAGGTCATGCTTGCCCTTGCTGGTTGATCAGCTGGTCATGCTAGTAAACTAGCTTGGACTGGCTGTTCAAACAGCTTAATCATACTGGTCAAGCAGCTTGGTTTTGCTGGTCATGCTGGTTGAACACCGACTTTTGCTGGTCATGATGATTATACTGGTTGAACACCTATTCCTCATGGTCATGCTGGTCGGTCGAGCAATATGAAGCATGGACAGGGGAAACATGCTTGCTGGTCAAGATCTAAGCTAGTTATCCAGCTTAACCAACCCGACAAGCTTGAGCTGACCAGGCTGTTTTTTTCTTAGAAGACCTTACTGCAGGTCTTACTGCAGATAAAAAAAAAACAGTAGAAAACAGTAGAACTATTATATTCTAATGTGACAGATGCTGTAACAGGAGCATATAGCATATAACTTTAGTGAGTAAATTATGTAATGCTGTAGTAGGGAGAGCCTGCAGCAGACTTGCTGGGTGGATGGTGAACAGTAGTTGGTTAACTACAGGCTTAATGCAGTTATTAGCTAATTAAGCAACAGCGTGCAATCTGTAGTAGCTATAATAACAATAATACTTTTATTGATAGATAAATAATTGACACGGCCGTACACTGACTGCAAATAACTGCATTTAACACTTTATTTGATATATAGGACAATAGCTGGATATTATAGATAGCTAACATACACATTAAGTAGCAGGCAGCAGTGCCAATGCGGTAACGACAGCCGTGCCTCTAAAGCCCGTAGCTGCGGTTCGTGCTCGCGGCCGCTCAACAAGTGCAGTCGGAGGCAGGTGAGAAACCTGTCGTCATAACCGACTCTGGACTCGCTATAAACGCAGAACCTCCACCGAACCGACCGAACCACGACCCTGACCAAACCCAAAACCCACGGAAGGAGAGGAATAGAGAGAGTTTGAGGGTAACTACCTTTGTCTCCCCGCGGGAATGTGGGCTCCATTTCCAGAGTTAGAGTGGAAACCTGAGGGGTTCGCCCATTCCTCCCCCGCCTCCTCCTCTTCCTCCTCCTCGCTCGGCACACGGAGAGCAGCGAGCCGAGGCGGGCGGTACCGCTCAATAAAACAGAAAAAAACAATTCAAACAACCTGTGGTCCTGTTTCTTTACCAACACTTCAGCTAACGCTAGCTAACAACAGCAGTAGCGCCGCCGCCTCCTTCGCCCTCGCGGCGCCTCCAACGGTCGCCCTCAGCCCGGGCGCGCGCACTTGCGCCTCGCGCCGCCGATGTGCAGCGAGTGAGTGGAGGCGCGCGCTGCTGCTGCTCCTGCTCACTCACAGCTCAGCCTCTTTATTTTACACCCGTTTTCAGACCCACCCCCCAGTAAGTGTGGATCTCTGTACAACGATTGGCTAATAATAGGTTAAACCGAACTCTCGAGCAGTTCGTCGATTGGCTATTAGTTTCCCGCCTTCTGGGTATTTAACATTGGATAGGAGTTTTTTTTTTATTAAAAGCAGTTAGCCTAAAGCTAGGTAAGCTGAAATGGCAATAATGACTTTTTAATAATTATGTTTCTCTTTGAGACTTAAAAGGCTATCCATGGAAATATACAGCTCTAGAAAGAAATAAGAGACCACTTGATGAGTTTCTATTATACCAAATTGAAAACCTCTGGAATATAATCAAGAGGAAGATGGATGATCACAAGCCATAAAAACAAGCTGAACAAAATTTTTGCACCAGGAGTGACAAAGTTATCCAAAAGCAGTGTGTAAGACTGGTGGAGGAGAACATGCCAGGATGCATGAAAACTGTGATTAAAAACCAGGGTTATTCCACCAGATATTGATTTCTGAACTCTTAAAAGTTTATAAATATGTTTTCTTTGCATTGTTTGAGGTCTGAAAGCTCTTCGTCTATTTTGTTATTTCAACCATTTCTCATTTTCTGCAAATAAATGCTCTACATGACAATATTTTTATTTGGAATTTGGGAGAAATATTGTCCGTAGTTTATAGAATAAAAACAACAATGTTCATTTTACTCAAACATGCCTATAAATAGCAAAAGAGAAACTGATTCAGAAACTAAAGTGGTCTCTAAATTTTTTCCAGAGCTGTTTATATAGTTACAGACCAGATTACAGCGCTCTCAAATCTCAAGCAGTGGGCATAAGACACATTTTAAGCCAAAGTTAGATAAAGCTTGGTTAGCTTAAATGGCAATAATGACTTTTCAATAATTATAGTTCTCTCCGAGACTTAATAGACTATCCATGGAAATAAATGGAAATGAATATAGTTATAGACTGGATTACAGGGCTCCTGAGGATGGGTGGACACAGGACTTTTATTCTGTAATTGGAACAGCTGCATACTTGATGGTGTTACTTAAGGGGAGCAGAAAGTGTTTTTTTTTTTTTTTTTTTTCAAAAATGTAGGAGCACATTAAATTCTACCCTACACTAAATTCTTACCCAAAATTAACACAAAACTTTATTTTATCACACATCAGTACTGTTTTGAAAATGTATAACTTACTGAACTTACCTTCTCCTTCGCAGATACTGCTGTGAGGTGCATTCTAGGACATCAGACTGTAAGAATTCCACACAAGTCACCCTCCATATGAAGGAAGGAGCAAGAACACAACCAGGTATTTATAGTGAACTTGACTAACTGCGAACATCTAAATGGAACAGTACTTGCGCTGCGACTGATAACATTTCTTGACTCCACAAGAACAAGTACCGATCAAAAATACAGATTGAGAAATGGCCCTTGTTTCTCTCAGGCATGAAATCACTAGAACAATGCCCACAATTTTATCGTAGAAGCTAAAAACAGCTCATTAGGAAGACATTACAGGAATGAAGAGAAAAATCTAGAGCTAGCATTTCTCATACTGGATTCACGTCGGCTGCTCGTTTGTGCTTTACAGCACATTAAAGCTGTTGTGTGGATAATATGTCTGTGTGATCCATACCACAAATGTGCACTCACTGTTGGGGTTTCCCCTAGTAGTGTGCTCAGTATCTCCCATTGCTGGACCAGGACACGGCTGTGCCCATTAGAATACCATCAGAGGCAGGTGGTGTTGTGGTTGTGAGGGAGCAGGTGGTAGTCACCCTCGCACGCAGTCAGTGATTTTATTTCCATCTCCTGCGTGCAGTGGACTGAGGCACAGTGATGGAAAGTCAGCAGGATGTAGCTGCGAGCTAAATTGATTTTGGCGCAAACTTACTGCACTGGTAGGCAGACTACGTGCCCCGTAACAGCAGATGAATTTTGGGCCTTATGCAACAGCCCTACACAGCGTTAAAACCTTATTTGCCATCTGCTTTGCACAACTGTCTGGCAGGCACATGTGGAGGCATTGTTTTTTATTTTTTCTTTAGATAAGATAAGCCTGTTCTTTCTAGAGAAATGTAATATACTATGATAAGATATCTGCATCAATGCAGTGGCCTTACTAGGTGCCCTTGGGCCCCAGCACCCATACAAGACCAATGGACACTCCCACACATATAAAGGGCATTGAATATACCTGATATAACGTTATATGAGATGTAAAGATATTAAGTGGTGCAGCTATTGATACATGGCAAGTTATCATAGCTACTAATATGTAAAAAGAAGAGTAGGATGTGTCTTGAGTGTAGCTTTTATCAGGAGATATAATACTGGGATATAATACTCCTGCATTTGCTGTGAACTAGGTGGCTAGCCAAGCTTGTCACAAGACTTGTTGAACAATTTGTGGGAAAAACAATGCATCTTTTCTGTAATGTGAAAATGACTCTGTGCCAACGCTAATGATTTATCATGTGGGATTCACCAGCTTTTGAAAAATGAATACACACATTTATACTTCACATTAATATTTTTTCTGTTTTTTTTTGTATTGTGCAATACTGAAAACCACAGTGTTTAACCGCACCAAGAATTTTTCTCAGTCTGAACAAAACAGAATGACATTATGACAAAAATGTTGTGTATTATGTTTGATTATCTACAAAATATTGGGCTTTCTACCTCTCAGCTATAAATCAAACCAGAAAAAAGGTGTCCTTTAGCCAAATTTGTCCCAAAGTCTTGTTTAATACTGTAGAAACAGAACTTTTCCAGTGAAATGTTCCCTTGATATCATTCCTTATGAGTGTATTTTTGCATCACTGTCACCACATCTCCAAGCTTTAAAGCAAAACAGTGTCAAACTCAGACCCTCTTGCTCTCAGATGCATACGGCTTGTCTGCTTCTTGCTGAAGAAACGCTGCTATTTGTGGATAGGCTAAGTTTGCTCTAAAAGTCTGGAACATTTCCAGAGCTGTTTGGGTCTCCTGGAGAAGTTCAGCTTCTTGTTGTGTTCAGTTTGTGTTTTAGTTCAGCAACTATCATGCTAAGGGAATTCTCTGCCGATGCTTCCAATTGGATTTGCTAGTATGGTGATAGAGTTTTTTAAATATACAGCCACTGGCCTGTGAAATCTCCCTTTCATAAAGCTATGCATGAGTCAGCCAGGCGTTTCGCTCATTTATTTAAATGAATATTAGTTCAGAAGCTATAGCTTACAGCTTAGGATAAAGTCCCCTGTCAGTCAGTCAGCCAGTCAGTTAGAGATAATGGTGAAATGAGGCTTCAATCAGTCTTCATTTAACTTGACAATGATGAGCTGTCAGACTGTTTTGATTGTTTAGGGCCAGGGGGACTCATTCCAAATTAGCCTGGTCTAAAGTAGGAGTGTGCTGATCTAATGGTCAGTATAAGTATTGGCCTGATACTGGCCAAAATCATGGAATTATATATTGAAAGAAACAAAAATGTAATATGACACATTTTGTAAAACAGTGCCAACAGTGAATAGGAGCTGTAGTGTGGACTATAAAATATATATATATGTAATGTGAATATGTTTATTCAAATGTTAAGAAATTATTGGGGTTGACTTTTAGTTGCATACACTATGTACTAATTTTGGGAGACTAGCTTTCTACCACAAGCAAAAGCCACCTGAACTCCAACCCAAAGTTCTCTGACCAAATATGATCAAATATCCTATCTAATAATGACATAACGATGGCACTAGCAAATTAAAGTATAGTAACTGTTCTCAACAAGATTCAAACAAATAAAAAAACAAAAATCTTGTTTTACTCATAAACTGAACACACACTGCCTGGCCAAAAAAAGTCGTCACCTGGATTTAACTATGCAAATGATCTGGGGTTGCTGCAATTGGTCAGGTCTAGGTTCAGCAACAGTATGTGCTGAAAGAATGAGGTCAGCTGACTACCTGAATATACTAAATATAGACCAGGTTATTCCATCAATGGATTTTTTCTTCCCTGATGGCACGGGCATATTCCAAGATAACAAAGCCAGGATTCATGGGGCTGGATTTGTGAAAGAGTGATTCAGGGAGCATGAGATCATCATTTTCACACATGGATTTTTCACCACATAGTCCAGACCTTAACTCCATTGAGAATCTTTTTGTTGTTTTGTGACATTGCAGAAGTTTATGGAAACAAAGACACGGCTAATGTGTGCTGCAATCAAAGCTAAAGACGCTTTTTTTGGTGGTGACTTTTTTTGGGCCAGGCAGTGTGTGTTGACATTATTTGCTTTGTTAAGAAGTTTTATCTTACAAATCCCATCATGCAGAACAGTGTCTGGTTTGGTCGCTTGGTGAGTTTACCTTTGTAAGTGAACGCCAAAATGGTGAGATGGACACCAGCTGTGATTTTGCCTGACTGACAGACAGCGGGTAAGACAGAAATCCCATAGAAAAGCCACAATGCATTTGGCTGCTGAGTTTGTTCAACACCAGTGAAACACTCCCTCATGGGAGTCCTATGAAGCTTCAAAGGCTGTCCTGTCTTCCCTCATTCTTAGCACACCAGTGCACCTGGCTGACTCTTTGGACATGGATAGACAGCACAAGAGTCCTCTGCAGCGCCGAGCCGAACCACAAAGAATCTTCACGCAGTTCTCCTCCAGGGCATGCTATAAATCATTGATGAAGGATTACGTCATCCTCTTGAGTTGGAGAGAGGACTTTTTTGGTATGCATGGAGCCTGCAAGTCTAGCAGGTATTGATCAGAGAAAATATGATGCATTTACTAGCAGTATGATGTTTAGTTTTGGGCAGATAATTGAAATGGTGATAAATAAGTTATCGAAAAGATAAGTACATTATTTCTACATTCATTATTTAACATTTATTTAACAATGTCTTTGCTACATTCATTCTAAAATCCAAATTGTTTTTTAAATGTTTACAATAGAAAAGAAAATACAATGTAGCATGATAGACGAAATACATGAAAAATGTGCATGGTGGACTAGCTAGGTAGGAGTGTCTACTAGAGTGGACATTGAGTGCAAACAGGTCTCAAAAACTCCAGCAGCACTGCTGTGTCTGATTTCCTCATACTGGCCCAACACACTAACATACCAACTTACCACCATGTCATATGCTGAGAAAGACCCACCCTCCCAATAATTGCTTCTCTGTAGTGGTCCTTTAGGGTCCTGACCATTACAGAACAGGTTGAAATGAGGATAATACAGTATGTAGAGAAACAAATACAGGACTATAGTCTGTAATTATAGAACTATAGTGCTACTTGATGAAGAAGCTGAAACATCGATAATGGGTGTAGAAACTAGGAGATGGTCATAAGGTTTTGCTTGATTAATGTGGTGATGAAAACTGCAGCACTAACTGGGATTAGCATTGGCAGACACACCAACTTATAGAAGCAGAATAAGAGGTACAAACATTCACAACAGTGCAAGCCACTTGCACAGGCTAAGCCATAGATGATGCATTGACTGGTTTTAACCAGTTTAAGGACTGGTTCAATGACTGTCTTCCATGTCCAGTGTCTAATTCCATCAGTTAGTTTTCCCTGTTCTTAGTTTTTAACACATTTCCCAACTGGCCACCAACATCAATAGACATTCATTTCAGGTTGAATGTTGGTCATGACATCAGATGACAAAAATTCAGAATAATGTCTAATACTGTTACATACCTGCAGGATGTAGGGAAGGGAAAGTTTTTTTTCCAGTCAAAATGTCTCAGTATCAGACCTCGAAAACTCTTCCAAGCTTCTTCTCCATGTCTCTGCCGTACGTTTACACTAGGCCTTATGAAGAAGAATCTAAAGAAGCTCTCACTTCCACTCTAGATTGACAACACAAGATAAAAAGCAGCCCATCAAAGAGCTACTCCATACAATCCCCCTGCTGGACAGCTACTGTATCTTGTGTAATACATGCATATTAAAAATTAAAAATTAATTATTAAAACGCAATTATAACTCTCTGCAGCAGAGGCATCGGGCGGTACGCAGTGAATTAATAGGAGCTATACTGAGGGAAAATGATCAAGCGCTTCCTATAGTTAATATGCATAACTTGTCCGTTTTGAAGCATTTGGGACTCATTTCAGGAGTGAGGAAATGCTGGAGCACCTCTTTGCATTCCTGATCAATATTTTTTCACGCACCACACTTACTCCCAGCAGAGTGACTGAAAATGTCAAAACT
Source organism: Astyanax mexicanus (assembly GCF_023375975.1). Taxonomy (NCBI): domain Eukaryota; kingdom Metazoa; phylum Chordata; class Actinopteri; order Characiformes; family Acestrorhamphidae; genus Astyanax; species Astyanax mexicanus. The sequence continues at coordinate 29,049,833 of NC_064427.1, read as the reverse complement.
CATTTTGGGTTGAAAGATCATTAATTTATGAGGAGAGCGTGGTGCTAGAATAATCTGCGGCTAGAATAAGCATGGTTTCTCAGCTAATGGGCAATAAAAAACTACTGCTCCAATGACAGAAGATGATAATTATGACCCACAATGCTGATTATGATCCATTTTTCCCACCATAAATATTTGATGCCTTCTCTCAACTGCTATAGGATGTTAGCATATTAATCACATCATCAGTTTAATACTTATTATTGGTCTCTTGATAACTTATAAGTGTTTAAATATTTCCTTTTAGCTTCAGCTTTCAGCATGAGAGTTTATTGGTGCAGTACTAAAAAGGATATCCAAGAAGACGATCATCTTTTTAGCAGTAGGCAGTTTATTTTATGAGACCATATTATATGTTAACACAGTTTTTTAAATAATAAAGGAATTTAAAAATTAATAAAGCAGTGATTCAAGCTTAAATTTACACCATCAATTTACACACTCCTTACCCAAAATTTAGGTAGTCAGCCAAGACGAAGAAGTTTGATGTCTGAATTTGTTCTTTTGAGCTTTACACCTTATTCTATTGTTTGTTTCTTCTGCTATCATTTTAGAATATCTGATCATATTAAATTAATTTTGGTTGTATCATATTTAAAGTAAACGAAGTAGCTGCTGCTGTGCACACTGATCATAAAGTAGGGCTGCGAAACAAAACACAAAAAATATAGGAGTGCTTTGCAGAGCTAGCTTGCTAACTAGCTAGCTAACTTATATCCACCGCCTTCCAGAGAAAAGGAGCTGCATCTGTGGTTAGAGGAGCTAAATTGAACTCATCAGACAAAACATCCATTCTTCTACTCTTGCCATTCTATGGAGGGAAACTTGGTTCTGAAGCTCTGGTAAAGCGGAAAATCGGGTGCTGTGTGTCTGTGGGAGAAGATGTTAGCTTTAGAGCTAATCTGTGAGTGCAGAGGCACGGGGTGTGGATAGCAGGTAAACCTTACAGCCCACCTGCTTCAAAGGCACTTCAGAACCTTCAGAGCATTTCTCTGGGTTAGGGTGTTCTGGTGTTGGTTTGTCCCCTAAAAAAGGGTAAGAGCAGTTGTACAGGCATTTGGTTGAATGGAGTGTTAAATTTAGCCTCAACACAGGTCCATGGGACTCAGTAAAATGTGGAATCCAGCAATATCATTGTGTATCAATCTTGAGAGTTATTAAGACAACATAGCTAACTAGCTTGTATAAAACAGAACCATGCATACGAATATTCATTGCCTGGCCAAAAAAAAATTGCCACCAAAAAAAAGGGTCACACACTTATTTCATTGGACCGCCTTTAGCTTTGATTGCACCACACGTTCGCTGTGGCATTGTTTCGATCAGCTTCTAGAGTATCGCAAGATTTATTTCAATTCGATGTTGCATTAATTTTTTCACCAATCTATGTGTGAAAATGATGATCTCATGCTCCCTAAACCATTCTTTCACAATTTCAGCCCCATGAATCCTGGCATTGTCATCTTGGAATATGCACATGCCATCAGGTAAGAAAAATAATCATTGATGGAATAACCTGGTCTATATTCAGTATATTCAGGTTGTCAGCTGACCTCATTCTTTCAGCACATACTGTTGCTGAACCTAGACCTGAACGACTGCAGCAAGCCCAGATCATTTGCTTAGTTGGCGATGGTGACTTCTTTTTTTAGTCTGGTAGTGTTCAGGTCAATGTCTGGCATATTGCTATCTTGGCAGCAGAGAACACAGGTGTGCCACTGTCTGATTAAAGCCCTGACATTGTACACCCCTGCTTGTTACACACACACACACACACACACACACACACACAAGGGCACACAGCAAGGTACAAATGCAACATTTACATCAACAATTAATTAACTGAGCTCATGCAGTCCAGCTTCTTTGACTTCAGTCTGCTTATTCATTAGAAGTTACCAGAAAGCTTTGACTGAACAAGAAGCTTCTAATTATCCATCACTGCATGAAGCCCCTTAATATGCAGTAAGATCAGGGAATCAGACTGAGTGTGTGAAGAATCTGTATGTACAGTCACGATCTGATTCCAAATACACATGCAGTGGGGCAGTGGGGAACAGGGACAGAGGATAGTGTGCTTTAACGGGTTTCTGGCCCAGCGGGAGATCACTGCATCAACCTATGTCACTGTATCCTCTCCCGCTGCTTATCTTATCTGCAGAGATGGGCTTTGACCTTCTGTCTCCTCAGCGATGCTGCTGCACACGAGTTCAAAGCCTTATAGACAGCCCAGAGAACAACATCCACACCATCAGCACTGAGAGAGGGAGAAAGAGAGAGAGAGAGCAAACATGCGTGAAAAGAAGGCACAGGGCTTTAACCCTTTCGCACCACACAGCATTTAACAGTAACATATGATAACTGGTATTAATTACAATTATTCTTAGTTTCCTTAACCTTAACTACTATATTATAATCTATTCATATATTCAGTAACATATATTCAACACGTATCAAGAATCTAGATTTTAGCAATTGCAAAATTCAGAAACATTAGGTATTATACTGTAGCTAGAACCAATATATCAATATATCTTCAGACTTATTAACATTAAATCTTATATTTATGATTTACCCTGCATCAAGATCCGTCATTCAACAATGACTGATATAACCACATGGATAAGGGATTACATTAGCAAACCCTTGTCTAACTCTTAAAAGCAGCAACCTTTCCTAACCTAATCATGTCCAGAAGTGACATCAATTATTCTCGTGGGCTCGAAGGTATCTCAGGTAAACCATGACAGAGTTGAAACTTGTATTGTAGTCAGGCGAGTCAATATTACTTTCATCTTTCTTGGAAGATATGGATGCGGCAAACTCTGAACCAAAGATAAAAAGAACCATCCAGACTGTTATCAGCAACAAGTCCATAAAGTATGGTCAGTCATGATATACGTTTGTATCAGTACACATTTGTATGTTCGGCATTAATGCAGAAAAAAACTTAGCTCAACATGTGCTGCTTTCAAGACAACATTTTTTCCCAAGGATGTCCATACATTTTTTAATAAGACAATGCTAAACCACATGCTGCACATATTACAAAAATATGGCTGTGGAAGAAGTGCCTAAACACATTTTAAGTGCTGTTAGGAAGACAATACATGAAATATCTTGGGTTTATATTGTCTGTAAGATGCTAAAAGTAAAAGTGAATCATTGCTGTGCAATGAAAAATCTCCAAACAACAACTTTACAGTAGATACATAAAATTGTCTTAACTTTCAGTAGAAGTCAATGTAAAAATAATTTATTTCAGGTCATATTGTATACTTTCCATTGATTCATTCATCAAGAAATTTTGCCACAGTGTGAGGGACAGTTTGTGTTTTCAAATTATCTAGTTATCAAAAATCACCAAAAATGTAGATACTTGTTTTTCATTGGACAACAATGAAATGTAAGGAACAATAATTAACATTTTACATCATGTTACAACTTTTCTTATTTGGGGTTGATTTGCTTATTTGCATTTAAGTACTGTCAGATTAGCATTAAATATTATATCTAGAACCTGTTCAGCTGGCACCAGATTCAGTAACATCACATTTTATAGCCATTCCCCTCTATACCCAGACTGAGTATTTGTTACTGTACTGTATACTGTATGCTGAAAAGGTTCATCAAGCTGTTTTTTCCTGTATTTTTAATGCCAGAAAGCATTGACTGAAATTAGATCTTTCTGTCCTCAAAAAACATGAATATAAAGATAAGTTGATGAATGGTTGATGATTTAGTAAATTAAGTTTAAGAATTTAGACAATAATTAAATTTAATCAAGTATCTGTGCCTCATCTAAAAAACAATAACACAAAGATCAATGTGGATGAAAACGAATACAGTAAACAAAAACACAAGAAATGCTTCAGGCTGTAGGAGAGAATTTATTGCATCACTCTCTTCTCAGAAGCAGCCATGCTCTCTCTCTCTCTCTCTCTCTCTCTCTCTCTCTATATATATATATATATATATATACATATACAGCATGCAGTTTCATCTGATCCACCGTTCTGATGGTTAATGGTTAATGGAAGCACACAGACTCTTACACACCCACCCACAGTGAGAGAGAGAGAGAGAGAATCTCCCCTGTACTGAAGGGTCGCCTTTACACTGCCGACAAGCTGGAGCAACATTTACTAAATGGCGGGACCTCACCCCAGGAAACGCTCTCTGGAGAGAGATTTTAAAATGCTCGCATTTAATTAGGTTTAGCCGAGCTGCAGCGTGTTGCTTTAATTACCCCCCTCAGGATGAGTCCTGTTCCACTGTGGAAATATTTACTCGACTGAATGAGCAATACATGTTGCGCATTATCAGATATTTACGCACATGCCATGTTTTCTTTATAGATCAGTGAAGGATAAAATGAACACGCTGATAGTGGATTTGAAAAAACAACAATCTGAATGAATAAGCAGGAAACATGGCCGATCTGCTCAGTGCTTTCCTATTCAGACATTAGTTTATATATTAAAGATGAATTCTTTCCAAGTAGAATACAAAATATCAAACAGTCAGAGACACCACTGCTGTACAGAATCATTCATGTCTACAAAACTGAGCCTGCTTTTTTAAGAGGCCCTCAGTCTGTCAGTCTGTCCAGTTTTGCATGCTAAAGAAGTAAATTCATTATTTTTTTTATTGTGGCACCTCAATAAAAACACAAACCACTGACTCCGTAATACAGTGACAGGCCAGTTAAATATTGCTGTTTCATTTGCATGTTTGCATGGACAATTTTAGCCAGACACCGCTGGTCAAGATCATTACCATCCTCTGAGCTGTGCACTGTGCTTGGTAATGCCTTCTATGATGTATTAACAATGTTCTTCTCCTGCTCTATCCAGCCACAGCACTCACCCAAGCTGCATTACATTTCAAAATGTTTGTGGACAGCTTGTCGAGTTCCTATAGAGAAGTACTGCTAACAGAACAGGTCTCTCTGGAGCAAATAAACATAAACCTGCTGGCACCACACTTTATTTAACAAGGAAGCAAGAAGTCAACACAGGCTAGCCAACTCACAGCATATGCACAAAGAGAGCATGGGAACAACCACTACCAATCAGGTAGGGACCTGAACCCAAGACCTCAGTGTAGAGAGGTGAACGTGCTAACTACCAAGCCGCCGTGCCACCCAGTATTGAGATGACAAATTGTGTTTGTTGAATGAGGTATATAGCTATTGACAGATGACAAATTGAGTATGTTTTAATATCTAGAACTTTGTAATCTTTGCGGTAGCGGGGCTGAGGGAGTTTTATATTCACTTTTCCAAAATATCTAGTATTCTTCTGTTGTTTGCCTGTTTTCTGAGGAGCAAAGTAAATATTTTATACTTGAAGACTTTCATTTGTTTTATTTATAGTGCAACAACCCTAGTGTAATTCCCAAAGCATTTTTAAGTGTTTTTTAACTTTTGATGCAGAACATCATGTTATTTTTTATAGCTTTTGGTATGCAACAGCCTTTAAAGTCACAGCAACAAAAACACACTATTTATACATGATTATATTAAACTGATTCTGTTTACTGCTCTCCCACTCAAATGTAAAAGAAAACGTAAAATAAGTAGGACATAGGCTCTTTAAAGATGCTGTTCCATAAAAAGAAAGTGTCGGCATGTTTCCTGACATGGTTCATAATCCATGTAATAGCCCTCTAATGTGTGAAAGAGTGGTGATCCCTCGAGGCCCATCCTGGGTCACTAGTGATGATTAGCCTGACCATTCATTCGTAATGCCGGGTCAGTAAGTCAGAAAGCACCCATTCCTCTCCGCCGCTATGTGAAGGTCAGCAGAGTCGCAGTCAGATCAGTCCAGTCTAAAAGCACTGAGCTACCAAACACTGACCTGCTATTACAATTCTCTGCCCAGTTAAAAAGCAATAAAGAGCAATATATCAGGCCATTACAGGAAAGCCAATGACCTCATTAAGATTACAATCATGGCCTATAGATTATACCCAGGCTAAGACACTGGATGTTGCATATATACAGGATATTATACGAGACGGGAGCACAGTCGTGATCATTTTTGGATCCTGCAGATGCTTTGTTTTAGTCAGTATCAGGCAAAGCGCTCCAAGCTATATGGCACTGGTCTATGTAGGCCACAGAACCTGATTCTTCCAGTCGTATAATCATCTTAGCTAATGCATATAAGACCATAATTTAATATGCTGAGCACTTTGCATATTCTGTCCCTCAGCTCTTCCTTCTGAGAATAGTTGTGCTATTAATGCCTGCTAATTCCATACCTGTAGATGCTAAAAAAGGTCTGAGCTGAACAATAATTGTTCAGACAAACTGGATTAATGGTTTATTGTGCGTTAGAATTTTCACAATGTTGATATAAATTATTTAACATTTGAATTTATTTTTGTATATATTCTGAACCTTACCAAAACCAGAGTATCTATAAAACATTGTAAAAGGTGAGCTATACCACAAAAATACTTTTTTTTTAAATCCTATAAGCTTTATTTAGAACAAGAGAGACCATCAAAAACTGCCAAAAAAGCAGTGGTTCTCCTATAACAAAATAACTCCTGGGTGGAGACCCTTATCCACCATCCAACTCAATACCAAGGGGGTGAATAATGCTCTGTCAGAGGAACCACCACAACTTAATCCCATTTACCTACAAAGACATCACACACACACACACATAATAACCCCCAAAGAAAGAATAATGGTGACTGCAGAGCATGCTGAGAGTGAAGCCGAATCAAGAGGCGGAGCCTTTTAGACAGAGTTGAATTTTAACTCTGAATTATAACACTAACTCTGTGGATTGTTTAGAACTGAACTCCCAGAAAGCTAAAACATGTTGATTCCAATACTGTGGATTTTACTGTGTAGCACATTGAGATTCAGCTGTTGCTCTCTCTTTTTCCATCTCTCTCTTTCTCTTTCCCTTGTGTTCTCTCTCTCTCTCTCTCTCTCTGCTGGAGGGAGGTGTGTTTGACAGTTTGAGACTGGTGCAGATGCCTGCAGTGGGGTCACAGCCTCAGTCTGGCAGACAGATTTGACGTGGGTTGGAATGTGTGAAGGTAGCCAGTGGCTAAATTACAGCCGCTGAGGGAGAGAACAGTGTATTGGCAGGAAAAGGTGTTCACTTCCTTCATCCCTCTGTTTGCCCGTCTGATAGGCTCGACTCACCTGACAAATAGCTTTTCTCTACAAACCTGAAGGCCTACATATCCAGAGGACAGAGAACCATATCGGGCCAGAGCTGACTGGGGATCTCGTCAATTTTGCTCTGTCTAGAAATCAATGTGAACAATATATATATATATATGTCTGCAGTGTATGAAAGAGCGAGAAGATACATGAGTTCATAAAAAATCTCAGTGTTGAGCTCCATTCAAAAAGAACATTTTAAAGAGCCCATTTATCTTACATTTTCCTTACCTCAGGTGGACATATATACCATTTGTGTGGGTCTAGGTTCCAAAAACAGTCTGCATTAAGCTCTATATACAGCTCTGGAGGAAAATAAAAGACCACTTCAGTTTCTGAATCAGAAAAATAAGAACATTCATAAAAATAAATAAAATAAAATAATAAAAATAAACATTTTATTCCGTTAATTACGGACAACATTTCTCCCAAATTCCAAATAAAAATATTGTCATTTAGAGCATTTATTTGCAGAAAATAAGAAATGTCTGAAATAACAAAAAAGATACAGAGTTTTTCTAATGCAAAAAAAACAAGTTTCAAGAGTTCAGAAATCAATATTTGGTGGAATAACCCTGGTTTTTAATCACATCTTTCATGCATGTTGGCACCTCCACCAGTCTTACACACTGCTTTTAGATAACTTTATGCCACTCCTGGTGCAAAAAATCAAGCTTGGTTTGAAGGCTTGTGATCATATATCTTCCTCTTGATTATATTCCAGAGGTTTTCAATTTGGTAAAATCAAGAAACTCATCATTTTTAAGTAGTCTCTTAATTTCCATTGAAAAGGAAATACAGAGTATGACTAGGCTTAATCCATGTCTAGTAAACTAACACTATGTTTTCCCCGTTTTTCTTTTATTACTTTAAGATAAGATTAAACCAGCTTGTTTTTTCAGTACTATATTTTTTAAAACTGACAAATGACAATGGCAGGCAAAGATGTAGGCCCCACCTTTAAAACATGAATTTTACTGTGAATAGTTAAGCATTAAGCTTCTGTAGTGCATATCTGGCTTTAGACATAGTGCCAATGTTTATCTGCTTCAGAGCTTAACACTGTGACTGTTCAAATATAACTCTCACAATGTTAATTTAACACTAAAAATGTTGATTAATCACTGGCAGGAAAATTATGGCTGTTGAAAATTTTCATCAGCCCATGAACTATTTTCAGAGTTATCTCACCAACAACTCCACAAGCAAGCAATTTCCAGTGGGCTGAGAATCATGTAGGTTTAGCAATCAGAGAGTGAGAGAGTCAGAGTGAGCAGCTTCCGAGCAGCATCTCGTGAGAAGAGAAGGATTAAAGCCGGTTTATTCCTTGCAATCAGCAGAGGCGACGTGTGCTGTTCAAACACGAAGCTCAGTACAGGAAAGCCTCAGCTGCTTCTGGATGTCTCTGTAAGCCAGACTCAAGCTGCGCCTCTGATCTGTTCTTCTGCAACATTCAGCGCTCCCGATACATCCTAATGTCAGTGTCCTTCTGGTTTCGGACTCTGAAGCTTAGACTTACGAAACTGAGCAGAAGGGAATGTGAAACTCTGCTTCGGGTGGAAATCCTCCCAGCTAGTTGGAAGTTTACAAAGCCACATAATCCATAACCTGGATAAAATTCAGACCAGCCCTCTTCTGTAGATCACTTAGGATTCTGGGAGGTTTTCCAGAAATGTTTCTTTATTTAGTTCTGCTTTACAGAAAATTGCATGGTCACTCAATGCCAAAACAAACAACGCACATTGGATTGCTGCAAAACTTGACATGCAGGTAGATATGTAAATATTTACAGGTGTGGTATGATTCGCCACAGGGTGTTAAATGAATGAATGAAGTTACACTTATATAGCGCCTTTCTAGAAACCCAAGGATGCTGTACAATTTACATACATACAATTTTACACGACAGCACTCATCCACACACCGATTAGAAACGGCAGCCAATAGCGCACAGTGTACTCTCAACAGGAAACAACCGTCCACTTGGAGGAGTGCAAATTCAAAACCAAATTTACAAAAACAAATCTAATCTAATTTAAGTATTAATATATATCACATGTGAACACCTGTGTTTTTTAACACTTTTACATATGATTTCTATTTGCAAGAATTATGAGGTCAGTTTATGCAATGTACACCCACTGCACACACTCTACTACAAATGGTATCAATCCTGTATTAAACTGCAGCAATCAGTCAGAAATCAGTCAGGAAGGGGTGCAGTGTGAACAGAATTTGCCGCATAAGTGGCGCACAGCAGTGCAGTATCCGTGGTGTCTGTTGGTGACTCAGTGCGAGGGCAGACGCAGGCTGGAGAGGCTGCAGAGCCGCTGGCTGTGAGTGGGAATGGCCCAGGCAGCTCCGCAGTCTGTTTCCATGGCAATGTTAAGCGCAGGTCCTCCATGCTGAGCCACGACTTTCTGCCAGTGATCCCCCTCAAACGTGAAATGTTAATATTTCATCCACATCTACACACTTTCACCCACAGTCTAGGATTCAATCAGTCAGAACAGACAGTTTCATTCAGAACTGTTAATACTGATATTCTCATACTGACCATGTTTTTATTGGATGCATTAATAGATCAAAACATGACATGTTTAATGATAGAAAAAAGTTAGATGTATGATTACAGGAACTCCAACTCCCATAACGCACCTCTCCGTGTCCATATACAGCCACATATATACATATATACACGCATATATACAGCCACTCAAAAATGATGAGTTTCTTTAATTTACCAAATTGAAAACCTCTGGAATATAATCAAAAGGAAGATGGATGATCACAAGCCATCAACCCAAGCTAGACTGTTGGAATTTGTGGACCAGGAGTGGCATAAAGTTATCCAAAAGCAGTGTGTAAGACTGGTGGAGGAGAACATGCCAGGTTGCAATAAAACTATGATCAAAAACAGGGTTATTTCACCAAACATTGATTTCTTATCTATTAAAACTTTGAATTAATATGAACTTGTTTTATTTGCATTATTTGAGGTCTGAAAGCTCTACATCTTTTCTGAAAGTAAATGCTCTAAATGACAATATTTTTATTTGGAATTTGCGATAAATATCTGTAGTTTATAGAATAAAACAACAATGTTCATTTTACTTAAACATGTACCTATAAATAGCAAAATCGGAGAAACTAATTCAGTAACTGAAGTGGTCTCTTATTTTTGTTTTAGAGCTGTATGTATATAGGATAAAATAGCATCAGAGAGCATGCCAAATTTCCACTGCATTTAAAATTGATGTTAAAAACATATGCTAAAAACTTCATGTTTAGATTGTTAAAGAACACAAGGTATCTTTATACTTTTAGTTGGCAGTCTTAGTAAAAAATAATGATTTTCTATGTAATTTGCTTGAACCCTTTTCCTTTTTTGGCCTTCAGGCAGCATCGCTGATCACTGAGCTGAGTGACAGAAGCTGAACGAGGTTCGTTGCTTCAGAGAAAAAGAAGTATTTTCAGTGAATCTTTTGACACATCTCTTACTTAGAGGGGTTTTGTGTCATTTAGACAGTAATATATGAGGCATTCTTATTCTCTCACTGCCACACACATGCCAGCGCCGCCCTGAAGTGATGCCTCTGAGGACTCGTTTGGTGTGCTGGTGAAGGAGCGGAGCTGTGAACGGGCTGCTAAGCCTTTAGAGATGAAGGCAAACTTAATCACCTCCACAATCCAGAAAGACAAAGCCCAGGCCTCAAACAGCCACTTGTCATCGCTGGCTTTCATACAAGCAGAAGAATAATAACTGCTTCTATTCTTAGTCTTTATTCTTTATGTGCTGCTGTGATAGCTCTGACATCTTGGTAGCAAATCTGGCTTGTTTTGATGTCCAGATGTTCAACTCTGTGCCTGCAGTATCATTCTTCAGCATTAGACTCAGAAACTCCATCATTAGCATAGAGTTATAGGAAACTGACCTTTTTGTTTCTACAGGTTTCTGGAGCAGGTGTTCTCCCGGGTGGCAGCGGCTAGCAATCTTCTCAAGCTGCTTTTTAACTATGGATTTGTGCAGATATCCAGCAGGGAGGACGTTACAGTCAATACATTTTTCTGATTTGCAGACTTAACGACATGTTGTAGTTTGCCCTTGGATCAGAAAGCCACCCAGCCTGCACTTTCACGCCCATCTTCTTCACTGCCTGATTCCTGTCTTTCTTTTTTAAAGTCTGATTTTATGTCTTCTATATTATGTGTGCTCTGTTCTTCATAAAATCCACGTTGGTTCCCATTTTAGAAGGAATACACCACTGTCTGAGTCTTTACTTTAGACTAGGGTTAGGGACAGTTTTAGTCGTCATTTATTAAGAGTTTTATAGAGCATGTATTTCTTTGCTGTCCAACTAAAAAGAAGCACCTCCATTTTTGGCGATTTTTAGTTTAGTACATAATTTAAACCAACAAACAGTTTCTACAAAGAAGAAACAATAGAAATGATCCAAAATGACACTTTCACATTGACTTACATTGAAAGTCAAGAATGTTTTATCTCTATCCTGTAAGGTTGATGTTTTGGAGATACATGTTTTTCATTGAACAGTGGCAATCTATAAACTGACATGCTCAATACTACTACCATCATATTCCATGACTTTTGCCAGGGAATGTTGAATGTCCCATTCATCTGGCATCCACTATTAAGACTCACTCCAATAACTCCAATGATTCCTATTGCCCTGCCATGAGCATGCTGAAGAGTGTTTAACTTCACTCACAAGATATCACCTCACAACTTATACAGGTATGGGCATTCCCAAGCCATTCCCTGAGGTAACATTTAATTATCAGTTTACATACTGCTGTAATATGACTTTTGGCACTGCAAATTTCAAAGAAAAAAAGAAATTTTATCTTGTAAATGAGACTGGAAATGGACCAGCATGCTCATGGTAAGATTATTTATGAATGTAAATTTAAAACTATGCAAACAAAACTGTCCATGCAAATATCTACATATAATGCATGGGGCACTGCAAAAGACATGGGATACGATACTAGTCTAATGTCCCATGACATTTGACATATCAGTGTGCACTAGTGTATGACTTGTGAAGCAGCCTTTACTCTGCCTAACCTTTTCAGTTTAAAAAAAAAAAAAGTTGTCAGGTTTCTGTTATGAGGCCTCTTTATTAATATTAATATAAAAAAAAAAACATTTAAAATACTTTATGAAGTCTGCATTACTGTTTTACTGTAAAATCTGCCATTTACTGACTGGTTTCAAACTAAAAAAAGAAAATGATTGACCTGAGTGGTCTAGCGATAATATTGCAGGTAAAATCCATCAGCAGCCAGAGTCCGAGAGAGCCCCTGTGACAGAACTGTTCCTATCACTCCCATTGTAATGCCAACTAGCACATGCATCTGTTAGCTGTTGTATTGACTCAGCAGCAGTTTAATAAAAAACAGTGGCTGACCTCACATGTGTGGAAATTCCAAATTGGGTAGAAATATTGGGTAAAATTAGAATTATTATTTTAAAAAAAGAATTGTGTGTGAAAAACATCTGAGCCATAAAACTTGGAATAAATGTCAGGCATTTTCTATAGATCTATAAAACATCCTCAAAGCAAACTTTACACATCTCTAATAATATTTCTTTACAAGGATCTTTATCTTCTTGTTCTTTTTTATCAGGAAGTGTATCCTCATTCTCTCTGAACACAATGATGTATTCCAGCCATGTTTAAACAAACAAAAAAAAAAGCACCAGCTGATCTCTGCATGACCTGCATGATCCTTCAGAACTCTTTAGGTTCTCAGTTTTATGTTGTCAGTTAAGGTTGTTCCTGAAGCTTCTGCAACTTCGAGTGTCCTTGAGCTGGTGGTTTGAAAATTAATGGTGCTGTAGCTTCTACTCACCCTGCCTTTCAGCAGCATGTACCATGTATCATCCAGCTGAACCACATCCTGAGTAAGTGAATTTAGGCCTGCATGGAGCCTCTGTAAATGGTTGTTGCTTATTGGCCTGTCCTTCAACTCTTCAACAAAACATATCAAGATAGCTTTCTCCTGGAATCCTTTTTCTGTGATATAATACTCCACATTGACATTTCTGAAAAAAAGGTCGAACAGAAAGTGGCACAGTTTCACAAAGAACAGGATCTCTTTATTTGCGTGATTTGCTGTATTTTATATAAGAGTCTAGTAAAAGAATGAAAGCTTTCAGGTTAATCATTGCGTATAGATTCAGCAGGAATAGATTCTGTGATTTAAGGGCACATAGACAAGAAAGGAGATCTATTTATTTAATTTTTAATTAAGTTCATTTTATTTCATTTTTCAGCCCCTCTTATACCTTGTCCTATCAACTGTCATGGACAGAAGGATGAGAGAACGGACGTAAATGCAGGTCATTTTTAATTAAACGAAACAAGGTAACCAAAAGCATGAACAGAAAACACAAAACTCAAGAAAAGCAAAAAACTAATAAACAAGACTAGAATAACTAAATTTCAAAGACCAGAACAAAGACTAAACAAAACCCAAAAATATAATAGTAAGAATATCACAAGGATCTAAAAAACAAATAAATCTGACACAAGAACAGACAGGTACAAAGCAAACAAAGCAAACAATAAGGAACAAGGCACACAAAAGACTTAACAAGAAACACTGAAACAAAGGGGCTTATATACACGATATGAGGGTGAGGAACACCTGGGACCGGTAACGAGGGGCCGGGGTAACAAAAGACAGGTGGGGGTGGGCTAGAGCAGAGAGGGGACAATAACATTCTAAATGGCCCTGTGCATGAGTGTAAGTATGTATGAAAGTGTGTATGACTGTCCTGAGTCAATGCAATATTGCACAATGCACTATTTGTTTCCAGTAGAGAGTATGAAATAAATGATCAAGCCCATATAATGAGGTGTCCTTTAAAATTTTTCCCCCTGCAATTCAAACAGCCTCAGTGTGTCACCTCAGAGTACCACACAGAACCATTCACCCACATACAAGACAATTTACATAGAGGAGCAATTTTGGTAGGTGGGAGGAAATTTAAGTGCCTGGACACCAGCAGATGCAGAGAATACCAAGCAGTACAAACCCTAAACTGAACATGGTTTAAGTTGACTGAGAAGATTACCTCCACCGCCTTCAGTCACATTATCTTTCCTCTTATGAAGTCAGGTAACCTGAGCTCTTGTAGTCTAGCAGTCTGCAAAACATTAAAACAGTGTTTTTGGTTTAATGGGACTGTAATTGGAAAGTTTGGCCTAAATGCAGAAAAGTAAACCTAAACCCAAAACCAGCAGCATCCTCTCTATGAAGCATGATGGTGACAGTGCAATGCTATGAGGACATTTATCATCACCAGGAAGCCGTGTACAGCAGTTAATTACAAGAGAAAAACTCTCCGGAAGATGTTTCCGTGCAATAAAGCTGGAGTGTTCTTTCAGCTTTAGCATTGCAACAAACCTGAACTACACTATAGGGAACAAAAGGCTGGATATCCTGTAGTGTCCCAGTTAGATCCCTGACCTAAATCCTACAAACATTTTGAGGTTTACCTTAAAGATCATTTTTCATTTACTGTATGTTACCCAAACTCTTGTTTAAAACACAAATCCTGACTTTCACGGTTTTAAAGGGAGAAGATGGTTCAGGTGTGATAGAGCACTTAAGCTGGGTTGTCATATTTGGAACTATTGGTATAAACTCGATTTTCTTTGCTAAATACTCAGTTCACTTGCTGTAAAAGCTTGAAGTCATGTCAGAAGTATCATATTTACTCGATAAATGCACACGAATGCCAAAACAAATTCATATATATGAGTTGGAAACTCTGACTTTGGCACATGTCAATAAAAAATGCTCATTTAATAGCAAAAGTGGCCATTTATTTTTAGATTTCAGATTTTTTTTATCCCATTTTCTTGAGCTGCATGACTGGGATTCGAACTGGCAATCTCCTGATCATAATAGCACAGCTTAGCCCACTGGACTTTGTCTTGTTTGCATTAATTGTGACTTTATTTGATCTCTATTGGAAACAGAATTTATTTTTTTCACCAAGTTGTTAGTATCGTTTCTAAGTAAAACCATTTGAACAGAAATAATGTACTTATCAGCTACAAGCCTGTAAGTATGACTCTCTAAAGTAGACTTGAAGGCATCAATAGGGCACACTAAATCTTGCTAGTGCCATCCTCTATTCATAAACCGGGGCTTTCATATCTCGCCAAATCATACAAATGACTCACTAATTTATATTTTTAGTTAAACTGCCAACCTTTTTAGTCTCAGCCCATGGCCCACAGGATCAAAAGAGAAAGAATGTCTGTGAGCTGAGGCGTAAACACATTAAAGTCTCATGGAGGAAGGCATCAGGCAGTCCATTCGGTAACACTGAATTAGTCTGGAAGAAAAGGGCTTTGAAAAGTCTCTCAGAAATAATTACTAAGTCTCTCATATGGATCTGTAGATTTAACATGTTCCTGCTCTCGCAAGAAACAATGATCTAGCAATCTAATCATTCAGCCGTGCAGGAGTCGACTCATTCTCAATCTAAAACCAATTACTGGTCCTCGGTCAGCCTGGCAGATTCTGAGCTTTAAATTTGAGATGAATTTTGAGGAAGTGTAAGGGTGGATACATGTAGTAAGTTTGAGGTATATTTGCATTGATTGACTTTTAATGTTAAATTGAGTGTTGGAGATTATTAGGTGCTACATGATAGGTGAATGAACAAATATTAAAAGGCTAACTTACTTCCGCCTCACAGCAAGACAGTCTGGGTTCGATTCCCGGCTGGGGCGACCCGGGTCTTTCTTTGTGGAGTTTGCACGTTCTCCCCGTGTCTGCTTTGGTTTCCTCCGGGTTCTCCGGTTTCCTCCCAACAGTCCAAAGACGGCACGTTCAGGCTAATTGGAACTTGACTGAAAATTGCCCCTTAGGTATAAGTGTGTGAGTAAATGTGTCTGTGTGTCTGTGTCTATCTGCCCTGCGATGGATTGGCGGCCTGTCCAGGGTGTACCCTGCCTTCCGCCCGATTCCTTCAGCCCCCCCGCGACCCTTAACGGATAAAGCGATTGACGATGAGTGAGTAATTGAGTGAGTGAATTGGGAGGCAAAATAACCTGATCAGGACATCCCTGTTCATGACCTTGTCTTTTCATGCCCCACTAAAATCCATACTGACCTAAAAGCAAAGTTTCTGCAACAACTCCTCTCATTTCTCCAGGCCATTTCTCCTTCACTCGTTAGTTCAGGTTTGAGGGAAGAAACATCCTATTACTCGACTCTTAGCTAAAGCTGAATATGTAAGCAGCTTGCGTTTTCAGCGTGTAGGTCTCCAATTACATTTAATTGGCAAAAATCCATCAGATTAAGAAACACATGGGCTGGTAGAATTCATTAGATGGGATCGACCCCTCCACCTTCTCTCTGAGTGCTGCTTGTTATCGGGGCACAGACCCTTGAGGGAGATCAACAGGAGGGACTGAATTTGTAATGGCAGACTTCACAGTTCATGACGAGGGCCATCTATCTGACATACAAAGAGTATCTCCCAGCAGAGCACTCTGGGCTAATTGTATCTCCAGAGGTCCAAACTTGTACTGTTCAGCTGCAGTGTCTCACCTCACAGACTGCAGTATTTAGAATAAGGTTTGCTGCTGAGACTGTGGTTTAAAATTCAGTCATATTGATCAGTTTTTAGGTCAAGATTTGTTAGTTTCTTTTCTTCAGCACTTCTTGCTTCTCCACACTCAATCACAACCCACAAAAAAGTTATAATTAAGCAATGATACACGACCGAAGCACAGCAGTGCCAATATTACGTTATAGCACGAACCTAGAGTGTATTATTGTGATTATACCAGTTCCATTATTGCTGTTTATTAAAAGATTTTGAGTTAAAGAGGACGAGAAAATACGATCTGTTTGGTTATAAACACCCTGAGTTAAAATAGTTCCATTGCTGCTCTGTTTGTAGCTGCACTGTAGGGCTGGTAAGCGCTGCATCGTTGCTAGGTTACCTGTATGTGGTGGAGTAATAAATACATAAAGAGCTTCGGTTACAGTCCATTACTGGCTGATAACGGCACTCATAGAAAGCCTTTCAGCCAATCACATTGCAGGGTTGGAACTGTGGTATAATAAACTGTAATTTGACTTGGTAGTTTACACAGCAGTAAAGTGTAGCCCAAATCTAATCTTTGTCATCAGTATGAATGACCAAAAAAAAAAAATTAAGGTGTAAGTGATTGCGTGTATAATATCATTGTAAACATCCTTGGGTGCCAAGAAAGACAAGAAGGTGTTATACAAGTGTTAACTGTAAGTAAGTGTTCCTATTTGGTTTATTGAAATCAGACACATATGATTCATGGCAACAGATCAGAATTAATTCTGGATTGTACCTATTACATTCATCATAAAGTGTTCATGAGGTATGTGTCTACTATTTTCTTTAATGTGGGCTGAAAATCCATATTCAGATTTAAAAAAAAAATAGCTGGGATTAAAACGTTAGAGCTCTATTTAGTGATTTGGATTTTATCATGTCAATTACAGACAATGTAGCAGACTAAGCTACTGTATTTTCTATGGTAAATGGCACAAAACATGTGGTGTGATAAAACACTTTTTGTTTATTATAATTAATACTATGCATTACTGGCTTTCATGATCCGAATTAGGATTATGCTGTATAGTGAGAACTACAAGGTCTTCTTAACTTCACAACTTCAATCTCACTCCCAAGATAACACCTAATAATTTATACAAGCCATCCTCTGAAATAACACTTCATAATCAAATTACATACTGCAATCCCATGACTTACGGCACACCAGTGTAGATGTTTGTATGTTTACGTAAACCAAACAAAAGACACAAGGCAGGTTTACCAAAAAGGTCTTTACTCTTCTGCTGGCAGAAGGCACCTTCAGGAAGTACAATTCTAAGGAGGTCCAAAGACAAAAACATCCATATCTGCTTTAAAAATGCAAACACAACATTTTAATAAAGGCAGTTGTTTTTCTTCATCTAGATGATGCTCTGAGACAATGCTACATCTTTTTCAATCTCTTCATTTACATCACACATCTTTCTTTTCATACATAACAGTGATTTTGGCATTGATAGAAAACAGTAGAGCACTACACATCTTATATCTCTACAGACACGCCGCTGTTACAGGACAATCCCCCCAGAGGTCACGCACAGATCAGCATCACTTCTGTATCACTCTGAGGTGGGGGTCAGACTGTGGGCCTACATCAGTATCATCAGAATATGGACAAGAGTCAGAAAAAAACGGATTTCAACATTAACAGAGAACCATTCAATTAGTTTTTAATTAATAAAGGTTATAACTGAGCACAGTGTTTTCACTTTTACTGTAAGGAAATTGTGTTGACCATTTTTTTGTACTGGGTAGTTTGATTCTGACAAAACTTAATTCATTTAATTTAATTTTAAATAAGATTACCACCAATTTTGTTTGTTCCAAATGCCAAGATCATTAACATTATGAATGCCAGCCAACCATTCTTTAAACCGTTTGAGTCAGTTTCACGGACAGGGACTAATCCTAGTCACAGAATACACATTCCCTTTAAGAAAAAAGTTAATTCAAAATGCTGTATCATTCAAGATTAGGCTTAGCCCTGTCTGGTAAACTGAGCACTTAATAGTAATTTTCAATGACTTTATTTACATCATTAAAAAAAATGGACCTTATCAAACCATGACTTCTCAAAGACTTCAAGAACAAGTGTCTCAGACTGCCTACATTGAGTTTTCAGCAAAGCCTGAAACCTTTGTTTGTCCAAGAAGAGTAACGTTTCAAAAGATGAACCAAAGATACTGCGGTTCAGTTTCACCCCCGAGGTGCTGAGAGAGTCAATGAACACAATAATATTAAAAACTGTGATGGAAAAAGTGCCAATATTAGCACAGAAAAACCTAAATGCTGGAATTAGATACTGGAGCTAAAAAGACAGTTTAGAGAAAAAAAAATAGATGAAAAACAGGCTGTTTTATCATTGAAATATATAGGGATGGCCATAGCTACAAATCATACTGCAACTGGCCAGCAGAGGCGCTAGACCTGTGAAGGAATCACTTTTGAGCGGTGTTGCACTGTCCATGCTTATGTACAGTCACTAAATGTAAAGACACAGTTTTTAGGCTTACAATGTGTGCAAATATTAGATTCTGCACTCTTCAAGCTAGAATAACGTAGTAACATGATGATTCTGGTGAAGTTTAGATAATGTTATGGACAACCTTAACACTTGATTCACTGAAAGCAAAAAATAAAAAAAGAAAACCCTTAATAAAATAAAAAATGCACCTCTCTTCTTTCAAAAGCACTTGCGCTGCAGCAGTATACATGTCCTTTGGTAACAGAATACCACATATTTACTCTATTTACACTGCACAATTTGTGCTTTAAAAAGGGCAAACAACAATCAAAGGTGACAGACTGAGTGACAATTCAAAAACAATACAAACATTTACAAATGTTAGAGGTCGGGAATATTTCATAGGGGTCGTCAGTCCTCTTGTCTTATCTCCCTGAGGTTTTTTTTGCCTCTGAATTGAAAATCTGTGATAAACTGGGTTCAAAAATGTTAAGACTTGATTTGGCCCAACTTTCATGCATAAATAAAAAGTAAAAGTTATTCATTTAACTAGGACTGTCACTCGCACACAAATAAGTGTGATAAACAATACTATCATTATTGTACCGATTTATGCTAGTGAAATGATTCTATAATAGCACAATAATGCACATACAACTGCTCATCATGAAGATAATTCAAACAAAGGAAATTGGAATATGAATATTTTAAAATATCCTAAAACATAAATCAAATAAAATAGCTATTTTTAGTCAACATATCAGTTCGTTAATGAATGTTAATGGGTAAGATTATGTCTCTACATTTATTATATGATAAATTAATAACAACTGTCATGACAGAGCTAAAGTTACCATATTAAATTGAACATGTGAGAAAGTTTGGGACAATGATATAAATCTGGCTCTTAATTGATGCATGAAAAATGCTGCTTTAAAGTGTTTGAAGAACCTGTCTAACAAATCACATTATTTCAAATTGACCTGAGCTCCAACATTCCCCACCGGATATTTCTGACACTTGATGTGATTAATAGTCTGTGCTAACAAAGGCGTACACAGCGGGATAGGCTATAAATAGCCGCCTGCATGACACACATCAGGGAAGGATCAAATCTGTAATCGAGGACATGAATTCACTCTTTTACTACATCTACAAAACCATCAAATTAACTCTACAACACCTTTTTTATGTATTGTTTTCCAATCTAAATCAGCCTCAATTCACAACTGCATTAAGCTCAATTGTAATAAGCGTAATTATATTGTAGTATATTTTTATACTAGTATCCTATATCTGGAATACGGATTGGGATGACTTATTTTAGAACAATATACTTCATTGTGTAATGGGCAAAGCTTGGCTCAAAGGTGTATGGTCCGTGTTCTGTTCCACTTCTGAATCTACTTATTTACTCAATATAGCCATCTAGTGGTACTTTCTTAATGCATAGGATGCCTTTCAAAGTCTAGCAAAACCTAGCAGACATTTTACACGATACTAACAGACCTGCCAACCTTAAAATTGTTTTACAAATACCCCCCCCAAATATCTTGATATCTGTAATGTTGTAGACAAAAATAATAAGCGATATTTAGCATTATTCAAAATGTTCAATGTTGTGATGATTGGCCAAATGCACTTTGTTTACACGCAGATCTCTCTGAACTGGCAGTGGATTCAAATGCGAGATCGAACGATGTGCATACTTTAAATATAGAACCTTACAAACATACTCAGAGGACAAATTGCATAAACGTTGGCAAATAGTTTGTAATAACAATCACAGATGTCATGCCAAAAAACAAACCAAAAAAAAGCTAAACCATCAGCAAATGTGAAAAGAGTAGAGCATTTCTTTTGATCAATCTATCACCATATAATTACACAAAGTAAAGTTATTTTCGCGTGACACTGCCATTATGTTAAACTATATTTATATATGTGTTTATATGAACATTGTATATAAATGCATGAAAGAAGGACCAAATCTGCTCAGACCTTTATAGCAGCACTGATCAATTTTGAACTGTGAACTTTTATGATTTGATTTGCTCTACTTCAGTCAATGAACTCCAAAACCCAGGTATATTCCCTCATGATTTAAAGCATGTGCTAGAAACGGACAGGACACATCCTCTGTACAACAGATGGGAAAAGAGTTTCTATAGGCTGCCAGGCGTGTCATTCTTACAGGCAGTGAACCTGCTTTGTGGGGAAATTTGATTTGAGGGGCGTTCAGGTAAACTCATACCGTCCTGGGGGGCAGCTGCAGTTTGTACGTTCCAGCCAGAGCTTTGGCAGCGCTGTAGATCATCTGTCTGCGGGACATGCCAGTAAAGGCCAGGTGCCAGTCTGTCCGGCTAACGTTGGGCACGTTCCTCTCCAACACCTCTCCCACGGTCACGAGCAGGCCAGACCACCGCAGGCTGTAGTCTGGAGGAGTGAGAGACTGCGCCTACAGGGTCACATTGAAAAGATGCAGAATGTCATTTTTAGATCACAAGCCCAGGACAAAGGTAATGTCAAGATCACAGCAAAACCCGGTATCTTTAAAACTACAGCTTGGCTGAAACCTTTAGGCCATATATTGTATATTTTTCCTTAATAATTTCCACTTTACAGTCTCCTACAGTCTGATATAGAGCTGGGCGATTAATCGATTTTATCGATTAATTCGAATTTACAGTTCAGGACAATGTGTTTTTATTAAAAATCGATTTTCTCTGAGTTTTAATTTTCACCACCGACGCTCCCCTGTGGGCTCCTGTACTTTAGAGTGAGCTTAGCCCCGCAACATGTCATCGCTGTAAGGCGTTTTAAACCGATTGCTTCTAAACGAAGCAGCGTGACAAATTTATCTCTACACCCTAAACAGAAGCATGTAGCGGAGTGGGAGAAGTGCTGCTCCCAATGGAATTAATTAACGCAGCAGCAGCACTAACTCAGGGTGCATTGTGTCAGTACCTAAACTATGTTGGAGAAAGCTTTCTAAAAGTTACTGGATGTTCTCACGGTTTACAAAGTTAAAGTTTTTTTTGCTTGTTTCTGGTTGCACTTTAACCACAAAGGGGACATTTAAGTAATTTCTTTATCATCTTTAATTGGATTTTTAGTAGAGGAAAAAATCAATTTAAATCGAAAATCGGATTTAAAAAAAAAAAAAAAAAAAAAAAAAAAAGATTTTTTTTTTTCGGGGGGCCATATCGCCCAGCTCTAGTCTGATGTGAATGTAGTGTGCAGCTCCATGATACATCATTTGACTGCTTACTAAGAGGATCCCAGTGCAAATCTGGATACCCCTTTTTAATCATATGAAGCATTTTTTGCATTATATAGTGTAATGAACACTACCTTTACATATGTATTTGTCATGAAGGGGGGAGTGAAGGAACAGCGCTTTCTACTCCCTCAACATTCATTGCTGAGGTGCTCCTGAACATGGCACCCAACCCTCAATTGCTCCCCATGTGCTGAGATGCTGCGTACCACTCTAGATGCACATTCACAATTAAACAAACAGGCTTCTGACTAGGGATGTCAAAATCACATTTTTTGCCGCATTTGCCTCACATTTTTAAAATCAGAGGCATTTGATTTTGGGTGTCTTACTACGTTGGCAATGCATAGAAAAATGTATTTATTAAACTAAGTGCACATAAGTGTAAACCATGTGGCGTATTAATCACAATAATTAGAACCTTGATTCATTTTTTAAATGCTTTTCCTTGTATGTTTGGGAGTCCACTAATATTGTAGTGTGATTTACACCTAGCCGACTAGATGCTTTTTGGACAGTTTGAAAGAAAATGTGTGGATGAAAGTAGTGAATGGCTCGACTGTTAGCTTGCTGTTCTCTTTCCTAGCCTACTCACAGCTCAGCTAGCGAATCAGATTGCTCTGCCTGACGGCTTGCCCACAAATATGATAAATCAATGATCTGGATCTGTTCCACCCAATTCTGATCCTTTAAAAATTACGTAATTTGCCCCGATTTCTGATCACGTGACTGGATACCAGGCATTCATTCTTGGGACTGGGATTGTGCTAGTTCGAGCTTCTGAACAGGCTGGGTTACATTCACAGGCTGAATTTTAATGTACTGCTGTGCAGTAGCTGTACGCAAATGTCAAATTCTCTCTCCCCATGCCTTTTAAATCTTTTTAAAACATGCTTCTTTTGATCAAACTTCCACAGTGCACTGACCTGCATTTGAAATGCTACAAAAATCATGTTGTTATTAATATCGGAGCTCATTTTAAAACGTGTGATCAAATTGTCATCTGTCAACACAACTTTTTAATCTTTTCAAAGTCTTACATAAATGACATTCCTCATAAAGATCACAGCAGCTGACGTCCTAAAGTAGCGACAAGCCAAACATCTTTCTTGGTGAGGATTAAAAACTAATATAAAACTAATATATATATATATATATATATATATACACACACACATATATATACACATATATATATATACACATATATATATATACACATATATATATATATATATATATATATATATATATATATATATATATATATATATATATATATATATATACAGATTTATATAAAAAAATTAAATGCAAACTGAATGCGTAAAGGTACATCCACTCTTTTTAAGAAGCTTGCTGTCAGTGTTTGCATGAAAAAACTAATAAGTTAAAAAGGTTATTTTAATTTGAGGATGCTGCTCTATCTAATCTCTTTAAATTCACTACTTCTAACGTCGAGGAAATTTGCGAGCTTGACGAGACAAATTGTCCTTTAATTGCTGAATCACTGGACAGTTTGGCAGGCAGAGTTCCAAACATGGTGCATAAAGCAAGGCTACATGGCAGTTCAAATGAAAGACTCTGAGCTACTCAGGCACAGGCTGACTGGCTGTCAGAAACACAGCTGTGGTCGACATCCCTATTCAACATGACAAGTCTGTGATATTTCTGGCCTGGCAATTTAACACTTTTATACTGGGTCAAACAGCTTTGATGTAATGTATGGTTTAATTAAAGACTTGAGACACTTGAGGCTGCAGGAGGAAAAGTCATCTTACCTGTTGTACATATTCCAGGGCCACGGGAGTAGCCTGTGTGAAAGCCTCGATGTGAATGCCATTGCCTGGGTCATCCAGAATTAGACAGCCAATATCAAACCACCTAGGAGAGAACATCACAATTATAATCAAAGCACGGGCATCAATAATAGAGCAGGGCAAACAAAGGCAGTAATACCCAAGGACAAATAAGAGAAGAATGAACAATGAATATCTGAAACAATAACTACACTCATAATAAACCCCACACTAAATGTTCAAAATAAACTAGTATTTAAAGCAACAGTCCCTATTTTTCTCTTAAATTGAAAACAGTTGCATTTCTGAGCTGGCAGGTGACAAAATGTTCTAATTAAATGGTATCAGTCTCCTGGCATGACCATCCCTGCAACATTTAATATATAATACATTCATTCTAAAACCAGAATGGTTTAATTGGTCTACATTCTGACAGTTCTTTTTCATAAATAAACAAAATGATCTAAACAATTCACACAAAAAACATAATTTTACACTGCAATAATTCATTATTTATATTAAATTAACCTGCATTAAAAGTACTCCTCAGCATGCTCAATGCAATTACACATTCTCACCAGAGGTCTCTAAATCCCCAAATCCACAAAACTTACAGAGTACAGACTGTTGTTTTAAGTGCATTAGCCTTTTCATTACACCCTTCCTTTAGGCTTGAAAGAAAAATAGCCAGACACAAACACAAACAAAAGATGATGCTGTGTTGTCTGCCAAGGCTTTAATTAAACCAGGGTCCTGGGGAAAAGCAGTACTAAATGTGTCTATTCAACATTATACAGCAGCAGTAATTGGAGTTGGAGAAACAGGAACGACCATAGTCTCTCAGGCTTTCTTCAATTCAAGAGACCCAGTCTCGATTTAATAGGCAAGTGGTCAATCTGTGTGGTGCTGTTCCAGCAAGTACTGACTTGTGCTTTGTGGAGATAACAGAGGCCAGATCGGGCCAGATCAGGGTGGTTGATCTCGGCCTTGCTTACTCCCTCTCTTTTTAACGCCATCCGCAGCCTCGGCGCTTACATTAGTATTCTCTCTACACTCTGGAACGACAGCAGCAGCACCACCACCACCACCTCAGAAAGCAGACGCTCGTGCTACAACCTTCCACAGTGTCCTCCAGCTGAACACAGAGTCATAGTCTTGGATCTGGTACAAGTTGTGTCATTTAAACTGAGATTAAAATTTAGGACGCCAAACTCTTTTTCAAGTAAAATCAAAAATATGACGCTTTTGAATTTCTAATGCCTTTGTAAGCAATACACAGGCACTGATAAATACACTTTCTGCAAGGATCAGTTTATTTGGTTGTTAAAAGTGTACACACTCTAACGACAAACAGTAGTCCAAAGATACTAGATACGATAGATGTGGAGAACAAGAGAGGAAAGAAAAATCACTAGGCTGTAATGTACACCATCTGAAAGAGAAGAGGTGAAGGACTTGAGAACGCTTCCTCCTGCTTACTTGTCTGGAAAGAGCTCAGCTATGAAGTTCTCCACGGACACCACAGGCTGTTTCTCGTGGATTATGGCAGTGCGCCGCAGACTGTCAATGCGCTCCTGGGCTCCCTGCAGTGACAGGGAAATAACCACATTTGTTGCAGGCCCCAGCTTTCCCATGAAGGTATTCCACACATAAATTAGGTTCATCTTTTCCCGAGTGACTGAATAACTTCACAACATTGACCTTATTTAGTTGAATTTGCTTTAAATAAAACAACCTGCCAGGTTTTAATAATGTATGCAATCAAATCCTCACAGCAATGCTATAAAATATAGTGACAAGCCAATCCTGGACAGTATAGACAGTTACATCATCAAAAGCAGGATTACTTTTTTTTTTTTTTTTTAACACCATTGATTTTTGAAGAAATGGCCAATAAGCAGGTGTCCTGCTACTTTTGTCAATACAGGCTTTTATAGACAAAAGCAGAAACCATTATGTGTAGTGGACCTATCATATATCACACCACACTTAACATGGCAAGGCTTTCCAATTCTGTAAGATCTAAGTAAGATATCTGAAGGAAGCACCTCACCTTCACTCCTGCTGCATAACCCACTGGCTGAGGAGCAATATTGGACTGGCCTGCCTCTCCAGTCACCATGGCCAGGCCAAACACCTCCTGGAAGGCGTCTCGTACCGCTCCAACTTTAACTTCCTTATCCGACGTCACCACAATGTCCACATCACCTCCTGATTCTGTCACACAAATATTAACACAGATTATTCAAGCATCACTTCTCTGAAAGTTCTTTAAAAAAATAAATCAAAACAACACCACAGCAGCTGTATTATGAGTATTCTAACAGTGAAGTATTCTGGAAGAAGTGTGCTCACTAATATATGGAGCCATTCCAGGGTCCAGTGTAGTGATCATGGACTCCACAGAGTGTTTGGTTCTGTCCAGAACATTCTTCACCATGGGGTTACCCGCCACACCCTGAAACAGAATTATATTAATGAGATGAAAAAACCATGCAACTGAAATTCAATGCAAAAAAAAAACAAAACAAATTCAGATATTATGTCATTCTTTTTATTTTAGATTTTCTACACAACTAAAAACGGCCCAATACCTTGATGAAGCCCCAAATTCCTCCTCCAGAAGGGTTCTCTGGAGTGATTCTGGGATCCTCATGGTCCTCTGGGAAGGTAATGGGGGACACCACCTCCAGACCACCTGACATGACTGGCTGTTGCATCATTGGGTTTGTAACCACACCTGAAAGATCAGTCACAATATACTTTACATCAGAAAGATTTGTATAGGAAGGTCTGACGGTACTTTTATTTACCTAAAAAATATTACACAATAAATAATTTAGTGTTTACAATAAACATGACACACATGTTAAAATAAAAGAAAGTAATCATCAATCTGTTAAAAGCAGATTTGACCTTGTGAGCAGCCTTAATGAAATGCTTCACAGAACTTTTGAATGTCCTTTACATGCCAGCTCTCTGTAGCTATTTATTTCAATAGTTCTCTCCCGTAGCGCACAATTAAATTGCGGGCGTTCTCAGAGAAGGGGTGGTGGCCGCCAGCTCCCTGCCCCGCTGATGAGAGTGGCTATGAGCTGACAGCTCTGCTCGGCTGAAATTGGTAGGCTTAGTTCCACTGCCCTCCACTCAGTCATTCAGATAATAGCGTCCAATTTAGCTCTCCTGACCCTGCAGTTTCCGCATCACACCACTCACCTCAGGCTATATTACAGATGACAAATATCATTCATTGCCTGTGGCTTGCTATACCCTGTTTTTACTCCACTTGTTTTAATGGAAACCCAAGTGAGAATTTATACTGCATTGTTCCATAGGACTCTGTATAAATCACTGCATCAGGATCGTTTACGCAGCTGGAAACAAAATATTTCCACAGAAACATGCCAAAAAGCATGGGAGAGTAGTATATATTTGGACTGTGATTTGTTACCTTAGAAGACAGCCTGGAAATGGCCACACCTGTTTATGCTGTGAGGTGTTAATTTTGAGTGAGGCTGATCACTGGCCAGTGTGTGCTTAAGAAAAGGTCAAATAAAATTATTAATAAGTTTGAGCGAGGCGTGATTATGGGTGCCATATGGACGGGACATATTATTTTAAGCGTTCTGTGGAATTTAAAATTTTCCTTGATCCATAATGTCACATGTGTACTAGGAATACAACACTGAAGCCATTGCTACCTGCCAGTTTCTGGCTAAAACTGTCCATGCAAACAGACAAGCAACTCTGGCAGAATCACATCCACATTCAATGCAGGAGGCCTCACAGGTATATCCCATAGGTCAGTGCTTTTTTTTTCCATGTCAGTGTATAGTGAACAAAATTAATTCAAAGTTGTAGATAACAATCATACCTGGCATGGGAGGTGCACTGGAAAAGCTAGGCATTAGTGGCGTCTGTGGCGTGCGACCAGCGTGTCCACGAGTAATATCATAGCCTGCACTCATAGCAAAGCCGGTTGTGGGTGGGCCCATAGGTGGAGCAGTAAAGGCTGGTCCTGGAGGAGGTGCAGTGGAGCTGAGAGGAGGAGCCATAGCTGGGGAGGAGAAGTGGGCCATGGGACTGCTGTACGGCACACCTCCACCCAGTGGAGGAGCAGTGGCTGGGGAAGCTGTGGACAGAGGGTTCATGGGGCTGAGAGTAAACGGAGGAGGAGCAGAGGAATGAATTGGAGGCAGGGTGGAGGTCACTGCTGCAGGGCGTACTGGAGTGGAGTAGCCTTCTGGGACAAAGCTGGAGATGCCTGTGGTGTTGGGAAGGGTCAGTGGAGCAGACAGACCTGAAAAAGGTGAAGGAAGATGTTAATGATCAGCAGGTTTATTGTTAAACTTGTCCTAAAGAAATGAAGAGACAAAAGGGGGATAGCAAATCAGTGTCTTTAAGTCAAGAATTTTGTAAAAGCTTTTAAGAGCTTGAACAATTTTAATAACGGACGGGTAACTTTTTACAACAAAAAAAAAATTAAGCTTGTTGTGTGAAATACCAATACCCTTACATGTTTTCAAATAAATTTACTGCCAAAGTAATGACTTGTGTTCAGAATCAAAAGAGTATTTGGGAGTATGCAGAGTATGCAGTAGGTAGGGCTGGACAATAATTCAATGTTGGTGATCCAATATTTCAATTAACATTATTTACAGCATGTGTCACTGACTGGCATGAATTGCAGGGCATGTTACAAGTAAAAATAAGTAAATAAATCTTTGGTTGGTGTTCTTGGACGTTTTTCTGTGGCTTTCATATTCATAAAAATATGGTACGGCCCCCTGATCACATTGCAGTTAAAGGGGTTAAACTGAATAGAGTGATGCTGCATGCTGCCGTTTTATGTCACTGTCACAACTATAGTTTATTTGCTTTGGTCCAAGCAGTTAACAAGCTGTAAAAGTTGGAGTGTTGTTTCCCCATTATTTGTTTTGTCCTAACACAGATGAAAAAATACATACATAACAAAAACAAAAAATACGGGAGCAAGAATGTAAATACAGGAAGAAGGTCCTGTCTTCTGAATTAGAGCATCTTTCTGAGCTATTTAACATGGAGTAACAGCAGAGGTTACATTTGTTCACAACTATAGTACATTTCTGAAAAATATACCAGGTTTAACTGTGTAAGGAGTGAATTAAATTGCACAATAGTTGGGTAAGATTGAGGTCAGCTCACCACAAACAAGTGGTTACCACAAACAAACCACCTCAGAGTTCAAACAAACCACACAAAGACCACCTCCTCTCAAGGGTCTTGGTGTGGTTGCTTGGGTTCAAGTCTTAGTGTGACTACTGTATTCAGATCTATTTAAACAAATGGCTCCAGTCCAATTTAACTAGGCAAAAAAGAAAGTAGGTGTATAAAAAAAAAAAAAAAACCCTAAATAATTTTCTTACTGGTTCATCAAACTCTTGCAGCAAACACCCAATGCAAGCACAAAGCATAATCCTCAATTTCCAATAGCTTCATCTATCTTAACTACACAAGACCAAACTGACCTTGCTTGAAAAAAAAAATAATAACAGTAACAACAACAATATACTACAATCACAGTAAAAAAGACAGCAGGACCCTGGTTTATCCCTGAGTGTCCACTGAAGACACAAAACCTTTACAAGCCTTATTAATAGTTAGCTCGTGGCAATAACACACATAATATGGGCATTTAGATGCCACTGTGGGTGTAAATAACTGTGCCAGAACTGTTGCATATGTCACACTAAAACATCAGCTGGGAATATTTCCCCCAAAGCCACAATTATTCTTTAGAGAAAGCACTGTTGTGAAGGTCTCCTCAAAGTTATGCAACTTATTATGGGACACATTTGCATGTACAAGCCTCAAGGCACACACTACCTGCACTATGACACGAACAGGACAGTGCTTCTGGTGAATTCCCAAGATTCACTTTCCTAAACTAAGCAAGAAAACTTTTATATATCTGAATAAAGCCAATCCACATATTTCGCTGTCCAATGAAAAAACAAGTAACTCCAAAACAGCAACTTTACAGGAGAGAGACAAAACCAGTGTATCAGTGTAAAAACTGTTTATTTAAGGTAATTTTGGAGAACTTCTATTGGTCTATTCACCAATACATTTTGACACAGTGTAAGGAACAGTTGGTTTGTTGAAATTGTGTAGTAATCTAAAATTTGACAAAAATGGATACTTGTTTTTAGATAGCAGTGATATAAACACCCATAGGTGCATTTAAAACAGATACAAATGTGATTGCTCAAACCACTTCAGGAGGTAGTCTGAGACACATTTTAACCATGTTTTAGCAGTGTAAAGGCTCCTCAGGACACTTGACACAGTACTAATTGCAGTACAACAAACAAATCAGCATATTCCACATACTAATCACATAAAGAGACCAGGTGTAAAAAAGTGTCATCATGATTTAGTGCATATGGAAGAAGTCTGACTTGTATATGATCTGAAGATGGTGATTCCACTGCACCCACAGAAGTATTAGATTCTAATGAATCACAACTTTATCCAATATTGCATGCATTCATTTTTTGCCAATGTGAATTTTTCAGAAAATGATGCACCTGCTGAATGTCACTTTCAATAAACGACTATCGAACAGACGTTTCCACTGTGGCAAAATTTTATCTTCCACACAGATGGTGCTCCATTGTAAACATTCACAGTAAACATCCCCCTAAATATCCATCACCTAACAAAAGGCACCAGCTTAGACCTTACCCACTGTGAGAGGAGGAGGACTAACAGCAGCGGCCACACTGGGGGGAGGTGGAGGAGTGGTTGGTGGGGTAGTCTCTATTCCACTCTCTTCCATCATCTTTCCTCAATCCTGGGGATTGTGAAGAAGACAAAAGCAATTCAGTCTGTGCTAATAATACTGTAGAAAGAGGCTTGGCACTGCTCCAAGCAAAGTAACAAGGTGTGTTTGCCTCCTGTCAACAGCAACAGGTTGAACTAAATTTTGCAGTTATAAGCAAACTGAAAGTTTTTATTTTGCAAAGAAAGGTTGGGTAAATTATACCAAACATTCTGTTTAATACCTAACATTGTGCATCACCGGATGGTACATTTTCCCCATTATAGAGAAGCCACAGAAGTTCACCCAACATTCAACTAAACCCACATTAAATGCAACTGAACCTAGTCCTTCAATGTAAATAGTAAATGTGGAATGTGACTCTAAACTTACGCCTACCTTAAAATTGAATCTTCCCTAAACACTAGATTAATGTTATGGCTGCTTCAACAGAGTATCATTTACTTAAGAGTTCAGTTGCATTTAACAGATCAGTGTTTGCTAACCCTGTCTCACACATCTCCCTGCACCCAACACACTTAAACACATTCAAATCAGTTAATTAACAAGTTCTTTTAGAGTGGCAGGGGGTGTACTAAAGTAGGGAACTTATAAATGAATCTAAAAAAAAAAAGTCTTTGTACATGCACATGGGTCCAGTATATTCAGGTAAATAGCCACACAAGCAGAAGCAAAAGGTTAAAAAAAATCCTTGTTAGAGTTCATGTAAAGTCTAGGCATCTACAAGGAATCCAAGCAAGTTGTTAGCTACCTAATATTGTAAGAGCTGGCTAATATAAGAAAATATATGTTACGGATGAGAAGCTGTCCTCTAGCGCAGCACTTTCCATCATTGTAGTAATTCCTCTGCTTTAACACCCCCACTTTAACTCAATAATGGGATGGAAATAAGCTGACATCCTTAAAATGTGCAGGGCCTTCAGGACCAGAGGTAATATATACTGTTCTATGTACTATGGTTGGCATAGAGCATTCCCTCAAAACTAAGGGAGCAACATATTAAGCAAGTGAAACAGACTGCTACATTAAACTAAGGGAACAGTGAAGTTTCATGGAAAAAAAATAATACAGCTATAGATAGGGCTGGGAGGTTAATTGGATTAATTTTATGTTTTGGATATCTAAGATTGTAGAACTTTACATACTGTTGCCAGAGGGGATATCAGTACACAGACATTTGTTTGTGTTAGAAACTTGTAAGGGCAGTGATCTTATTTTATATTTTTCCTTAACGGAAATACAATGCTTGTACTGTGTCTAGTATTAAAACTGCTGTAAGGTTAAAGTTGGCTGCTTACTAAAAACTATAAAAAATAAGAAATTATATACAAAATGTGTAACACTTTAAATAGTGCTGTTTGTTTAAAATAAAACACTAAAGTTATGCAATAAACAAAAATGGAATACTGTAATCGAGAAACGCTCATACATTTGAAGAATATGAAGATTCTCTCTTTTTTCTTTTTTACAATATCGCCCAGCCTTAGCTACAGATACATAAATTGTCCCCTTATTGTCATCCATTACTGAGTTTTTAAGTGAGTGTGTTAAAGCAGGGAAAGCAGCAGGTGGAAACAACTTCTTAAGCAGGTGAAACAGACTGGACTGTTAAACTGAGAGAACACATTATGTTTCAGTAGCTGCATTCTTTTTCTACCCTTACATTTTATGGGCTCTGTGGCTACTTAGCTCAAATAGCACTGAGCTCTGAACTATGAACTCTCATAGTTTGTTTCATCCCTAGCAGGAGGTCTGATTGTTCTATATTAAATAAAACACTTATTTCAGAGATATTTAGCTAATGTTTAATCAGCATGTAAGTCTGCCTTGGGTGCTGTTGCCACGTCTTCAACAGCTGAGATCAGATCAGCTCACTGGAACACAAACAGGGGAAGTCTGTGAGCTTCAGGGTCTGGGGTTTACAGATTGAGCAATCAGCCAAGAACAGGGCATGCAGATATAGATAGTTTTACTGCTGGTTTCTGCGGAATAAATGTCTAAATTATCACAGAAAAGTGTAAGTCACAACATACTTTAATGTAGCTAGTTTAACTGACACTAACTGTTAGCTAACATAGCTATC
This sequence comes from Astyanax mexicanus, assembly GCF_023375975.1. NCBI lineage: Eukaryota > Metazoa > Chordata > Actinopteri > Characiformes > Acestrorhamphidae > Astyanax > Astyanax mexicanus. Next base: position 29,016,501 of record NC_064427.1, on the reverse strand, counting down.
TGGGTTATGGTAACTAACCTAACCCCAGCTAATGTTAGCTAACATGAACACCACTGAGTGGAGGAGTCTGACTGCACTCAAAGTAACTTACATCACACAGGTGGGAAAGGCTCCTGGGCTGCGTCTGTTAAACAGCTCAGCGCAGAAAAATCAGACAAATGTTAATGTAGCAGTCAAACGGCTCTTAAATGGAGTTAGCCAGCTAGTTAGCCTGTTAGCTGAGAGTTCAGCTCCCCCACTGAGCTCCTGCACTCCGGGTCTTCAGCTTTCTGAGCAGATTAGCTTAACTACATTCCGCCTCATAGACACCCACAGCTAAACTACGCGGCACAGCGAGGTTTAAAAGTTCGCTAAGCGCAGCGATAAACTCTTACCTGGCGCTTTTGTCTCCTTAATCAAACCCACACAACACGAAATCACATCCACCAACTCCAGACCCCAACTCTACCGACCCTCGTCGAAAATGGCCGCGTTGAATAGACGTCACCAATTGCCACGTCTGTAGGGTAAGGTGGGCGGGGCGCCGAAGGAATGCTGCAATATGATTGGCTTGCTGACAAAAAATATATAAATATATTTAAAAAATTATCTTAAAATATAACTAGTATTGCTTTCAATTCCTAAAATAACAATAACAATAATAATCGTTACAATTTGAATTACCTCAGTAATAAGTACAATACAAAGCATTCTCTTTATAGAAAGTACATGACAACAAATGCAGTTTGTAACGTTACCATAAGTGCAAATAGTAGTATTCTCCAATAAATAAACAACAATAATTCTGGCTAATCTTACAGCAGCTGGCACGCAACCGGGCACATCCTAGAAAAGCAGCACCCACGGACTATCCAGCCAACGTTAATGCTGCCAGCACTTTATCCGGCACATTTGATGCCATCCGGCACACCACCTGGCACATCTTACAACAAACACACCATACAGCGCATCACAGTATTGTGGCGGCTCTGGGTTGTGTGTGTGGCTGCCTGCAGGCATGTTTCTGTTCTCCTGTGTACGAGGATGACAGGGGTGGGGCATCTCCCTTGGGAGGGGTTATGCAGAGAGGGTGGGCACCACTCTGGATCTGCCATCTGGGAGACACACAGCTGGGTTGGTGGCCTTTGGGCTATTTGAGCTCTGTGGGGATGGTTTTAGATCTCCTAGTCTTGTTAAAGACTGTAAGTGAGTGGCAAGCCGGTTCAATAAAGGAGCTGTTGAGCATTCAGCATGAGTCTCACGGGTCTTCCTTCCTCTTCCACGCCACAGTATATCCAAAAGCAGCTACCACACACACCAGTGCATCACACAGCACCTGGTACACCAACCAGCACATCTTTCAGCAGGCACACCTTCCGGCTGATCTTACAGGAACCGGCACACCAACCGGTACATCTTACTGCAGAAAGCACACCGAAAATGAACAGCTTATTTGAATTCACCACCAGGGATCTTTGCATTTAAGAGAGGTTTAAGGGAGGTAGAGCAAGACTTTTTACATTAACAGGCGCGCTTGCTGGTGCATTTACATGTTTATCAACATGTTACAGTACAAAGAAATGAAAAGAGCATTTATCAAGTATATTGATAAAATGCGTAAAAGTGCATGCCGTGCGTAAAAGCGCGCGCCTTGCGTAAAAGCCACTGTGCGTAAAAGCGCGTGCCGCGCGTAAAAGCCACTGTGCATAAAAGCGCGCCATGTGTAAAAGCCACTGTGCGTAAAAGCGCCCAATAGGATAAAACCGCGCGCCGTGGGTAAAAAAAAGCAATGCCCTGCATAAAAGCTCGTACCGTGCGTAAAAGTCGCTGTGCGTAAAAGCGCGTGCCGTGCGTAAAGGCGCGTGCCGTGCGTTAAAGCGCGTGCCGCGCGTAAAAGCGCGTGCCGTGCGTAAAAGCACCCAAAACGGGTTGAGCTGTATTTTAGAAGGCTAGATGGCTAAATTACTAAACTTCGATTCAGAGACACCCATAGACACGCCATAAGACTCCCAGGCTGGATAAAACTCAGTATAACGCAACAAAATAAGATAGAAACCTTTACCGAGACTTCAACTAATATTAACAGAGCTAGCCATCAACTAGCTTGCTAATCCACCAGATAACAGTGTCGGGCACGTGAGTGTACTATTACAGATCAATCGACGAGCTCTATATAACAATGTTTTATTTTTGCAAAAAAAATCCTCAACACCGATCACATCTCAAATGATCTTCATTAAATATCTGTATATACTGAAAGGGTTTTTATTCAACAAAAGAGAAAACGAGCTTTATTTTTGGCCCAAATCACCCTAGCAGTACCACTGAGACCCACTAGGGGGCCATGGCCCACCGGCTCAAAACCACTGATCTAGAAAGTGCGAAACTGAATAAAAGCATCACGAGGGTTTCAGGTCTTAGATTTTTTTTGCTGCAGAGTTTTTTTTTGTTTCGGTAAAAAAAAAAAAACACCTGAATGTGAGCATTTCGTAGCTGCTACTAGTGCATCTCAACAACAAAAAATAGAATATCATTAAAAAGTTACGTTTATTTTAGTAATTCAGTTCAAAATGTGAAACTCATATTTTATTATATAGATGTATTACACACTGGGTAATTTATTTTAAGCTTTCATTTCTTCTGTTGTTGATAATTATGGCTTACAGCCAATAAAACTCTAAAAATCTGTCTCAGACAAAAAAGTCTCAGAAAAATAGAATAAGACTAATTGGTACTTTTGGCAGTGTGGGCAGAGTGCCAAGTTCTGCTGGAAAATGAAATCTGCATTTAGATAAAAGTTGTCAGCAGAGGGAAACATGAAGTGGTGTAAGATTTTCCGGGAAAACACTGCACCGAGTTTGGAGTTTAATATAAAACAGTGGACCAACACCAGCAGATGACATGGCTCCAAACCATCACTGACTATCAGCAAATTTAGCATTTCATTTGAAAATCAAGGGACCAGTCTGGGGAAAAGTGAAGAGGCACAATAAAATGGCCGCGTTGGATTGACGTCACCAATTACCGCGCCTGTAGGGTAAGGTGGGCGGGGCGGCAAGAGAACGCTCCAATATGATTGGCTTGCTGACAAAAATATTTAAATATATAATTTTTTTTTTTAAGATGTAGTATTGCTTTTAATTCTTAAAATAACAAATAGTCTAAAATATTTAAAAACCTCAGTAACAGTACAATACATTAGCATTCTCTTAATAGGAAGTACACACAAACAAATGCAGTTTGCACTACATGTGCAAATAGTAGTTTTCTCCAATAAATATAAATTAATTAATTGGGCCAATCTTCAGCAGCTGGCACGCAACCTGGCACATCCTAAAACAGCAGCACCCACACTGGCGCTTCATAAGTAAGTCAAAATACCATCCAGCACACCCTAAAGCTGCTGAGCATATTAAAGCAGCCGCAACATCACCTGGCACATCTTATACAATCCAGCACACAACCCAGCACATCTTGCAGCAGCCAGCAACCCAACTGGCACACTATCCAGCCAACGTTTGATGCCATTCAGCACACCACCCGGCACATCTTATAACAAATACACCATAAAGCGCATCACAGTATATCCAAAAGCAGCTACCCCACACACCAGTGCATCTCACATCATCTGGTACACCAACCAGCACATCTTTCAGCAGGCACACCTTCCGGCTCATCTTACAGAAACCAGCACACCACCATTAAACTGAGGGCTCTATGCATTTAGGGGGCTTAAGAGACGTAGAGCAAGACTCTTCAAAATAACAGGCGTGCTTGCTGGTGCATTCATATGTTTATAAACATGTTACAGTACAAAAAGATGAAAAGAGCGTTTATCATGAAATATATTTTATGTTGTCTGTGTTTTGCGCGCTGTACAGACAAGTGCACAAAATGCGTAAAAGCGCGTGGCGTGCGTAAAAGCACGTGCCGCGTGTAAAAGCACACACAATGCATAAAACTCGTGTTGTGCGTAAAACGCGTAGTGTGCGTAAAATCCGCTGTGCGTAAATGGCATGCTGTGCGTAAAATCGCGTGCCGTGCGTAAAAGCCTCTGTGCGTAAAAACGCGTGCCGTGCGTAAAAGTACGTGTCGTGCGTAAAAGCTCGCGCCATGCGTATAAGGCGCTGTGCGTAAAAGCTCACGCCGTGCGTAAAAGCCGCTGTGCGTAAAAGCGCGTGCCGTGCGTAAAAGCGCATCCCGTGCGTAAAAGCTCGCGCCGTGCGTAAAAGCAGCTGTGCTTAAAAGCGCGTGCCGTGCGTAAAAGCCACTGTGCATAAAAGTGCCCAAAATGGGTAAAACCGTGCGGCATGCGTAAAAAGCGATGCTCTGCATAAAAGTGCGTGCCGCGCGTGAAAGCCCTAGAGACCGTTGACCATCTCAACGCCTGTAGAGAAATACAAACACGTGGCTATTTCTCTGGTGTCGATTTAGCTCCTGCCTTACGGACACACGTGCTGTAATGTTTATAGACTGCATTTTGTTTTCATATTCAGCTAAATTTGATCCCATAAAAAAAAGTTATAATCTAACTGCAACAGGTCATCCATAAACAGGTACTACGAAAACAAGGTAAAAAAAAATTGAATAAACTGTGTCTCAAACGCAGGAAATGCTGACTTGATGCCTTGCTTCCCACGCTGTCTCGCGGCAGTGTAGTGATGAAGGTCTTCGTATCTGAATCAGAAGGGGTTAATGTGTCCTAATGTAACCTAGCAGGGTATCGTCAGTTTAATGATAAATATGAGCGTTTAGCTGTATTTTAGAAGGCTAGCTAAATTACTAAACTTCGATTCAGACATAACACTGGACAGACTCCTGCCTCAGATCCCTCCCTGAGTAGGCAGCATTTCTTACGTTTTAGCTACACCCATAAACTCCAGAACAGGGGTTTCCAAACTTTAGAAACCCGTGGCCCTCTTGACTAATCTCCAAACGTTCCGGGATCCAAAAAATATTTGAATAGTTACAATACAGCAATGAGATCAGCGCAGTCCTTCAAACTGACTGATTAACTTGACTTACCATTATATTCTGATGTAAAAAGACTCACAGGCTGGGTAAAACTCAGTATAACACAATAAAATAAGATATAAACTTTTACTCAGACTCCCACTAAGGTTAGCAGAGCTAGCCATCAACTACCTTGCTAATCCACCAGCTAACAGTGTCGGTCATGTGACTGTACTATTCCAGACCAATCAACGACCTTCATATAACATAATGTTTTATTTTTGCAACAAAAAAAATCCACAACACCTATAACAGCTAAAATTACCTTTATTAAAACACCTGTATATACTGAAAGGGTTTTTATTCAACAATTTTTGGCCAATCACCCTAGCAGTACCACTGAGACTCACTAGGGGGGGCACAACCCACAGGTTAAAAACCACGGAAACTCATATTATATAGATGTATTACACACAGTAATTTATTTTAAGCTTTTATTTCTTTTATTGTTGATGATTATGGCTTACAGCCAATAACAACCCAAAAATCAGTGTCTCAGAAATTTAGAATAAGACTAATTGGTACTTTTGGCAGTGTGCGCAGTGTGCCAAGTCCTGCTGGAAAATAAAAATCTGCATCTTCATAAATGTTGTCAGCAGAAGGAAGCATGAAGTGCTTGGACTTAATATAACACAGTGGACCAACACCAGCAGATGTAATGACTCTCCAAACCATCACTGACCATCAGCAAATTTAGCATCTTGTTTGGAAATCAAGGGAGCAGAGTCTGGAGGAAGAGTGGAGACACACAGTCCAAACTGCTTGAGGTCTAGTGTGAAGTTTCCACATCAAGTGATGATACAGAATATGTTTATAATAAAAGAATTGCACTGAAATAATAGTTTACTCAAAACATTTTCGTAATTTTATTGTAAAGCAAAAAAAATTGAACATACAGAACATTTAAGCTACTGGAAAATAAAATACAATATAATGTGAGAAAAGTGGTAGTACGAGGCAAATCTCATTGTCAAGGGTGTTCTTTGGGGAAGAAAATGACAATTGTGCAATTTCATTTCATCGTTCTTACAAAAAAAAAAACAACAACAGTAGGGAAAATAAAGATGCTGTAGATATTTACAGAAACACTTATTATGTACCCTCCCAGTTCAGTCAACACAAATCTGCACTGGCCTTTTGGAACCGTGATTTCTTCAAGTGGTCAATACTGCTTGGAGATATGAGGAAAGAATGCATTAAAATGATCTACATGTACATGTACGCAAGTGTCATTTGTCATTTGACTTAAACAAACTGATAAGTTTCCTCTAAACAACATTTGTCGTGTTAAAGAGGTATTTACACATTTGTTATGCCATTAAAAATACAGTAACGTTAAAGTCAGGAGGTCCCATCAGGAAAGGAAGACACTCTGTAGAACAGGAGAAAGTGCTACATGCACTCCAGCACTATGGGAGAGAACGCTACCATGGGGAAGGAACTGTTCCCGTACCAAAACGTACAGTACCAGAAGCTAATCTACTGATACTACAGTAATTCCTGACTGGGACTCTTAAAATACGGAACTGTACAGTAATTCTGTGTAGCGTAAACTGTAAAATAATAATAATATTACAAACTGCAGACACAATGTTGAGTGTATTTTGCACTCAGTCCCCAAACATAATTTCCCCCATTTTTTTAAAGAAACGTACATTATATTCTATATACACAATTATACAAATGTAATATCTGGCTCAGAGGAGTAGTTTAAGACTGGAGGCTGTCCATTCTGTACCGTTCCATACAAACATATAAAAGTATTGATCTACATATCTGGAACTAAACAAAAAAACCAAGCGGGCTAATTTTGACCCTCAGCAACATTTCCAACATTTTCGTTTTAATTCCACTGCAAAAGTCCAGCTTAAGCATTATTACTCTTAATTACTGTATTTTAGATCTGTTTTTTTAAGAACCACTGTGGGTGGTTAAATTATGTTGGGTTATTTATATTACGTTGGGTTAAGATGACAGATTAAATAATGCTGAATTTTGTGCATTTAAAAATGGTCAATAAAATAAAGTTTAAAATAAGTTTACATAGAGCAAAGTGTGTAAATTATGTGTGTCTAACTATTATTATTTATCATTAGTGATGATGAGCACAAACCATGGGCTGCGTAGAACAGAACTGAAGGATGGTCGTTCTAAATAAATATATTTAACAAAAGAGCCAATATAGATAAAAAAAAACATTATTATGGCACTCTGACCTTTGGTTAAACTTAGTATAGATAAAACACTAAAAGACAACACAAATCTTAAAACAAATCCTAAAACAACAGTGATGCTGTAATGTTGTACAGACAATACAGATTCTCAACAAAGATAGTGGTAATATCAACTCACCTAAATGCAAAAAAAAAAGACAAAAATAAAAAAAATCAAAAAGCAACAAAGACATTCCAGCCTCCTGTCCAATATCTAATACTGAGTAAGTCTTAAACATTTCATCGTTACAAAAATAAATTGAGGTTTGCTCTGCATTTGCACTCTACAATATATAAAGACAGGTGATATGTCATCATCAATGAATGGAATGATTCTTTGAAGTTACTGATTAAACCTGCTACCAAATGTCACTCTAGGGGTGCAACGGTTTGTGTATTCGTACTGAAATGTCACAGTATGGACATCACAGTTGGGTGTATGCAGTTAATTGGAAATTACATGTCGCCAATGACAACAGATATTTTCTGGTTGGATGTACGTGGTGACATCAGGTGACTAAAAATCACGTCAGGACGATGTCTAACGCTAACATCAATTTGATGTGAAATGCCAACAACAGCTGATGTATATAGCTCTGGAACAAATTAAAGAGACCACGTCAGTTTCTGAATCAGTTTCTCTGATTTTGCTATTTATAGGTTGATGTTTGATTAAAATGAACATTGTTGTTTAATTTTATAAACTACAGACAACATTTCTCCCAAATTCCAAATAAAAAAATGTCATTTAGAGCATTTATTTGCAGAAAATGAGAAATGGCTGAAATAACAAAAAAGATGCAGAGCTTTCAGACCTCAAATAATGCAAATAAAACAAGTTCATATTCATAAAGTTTTAAGTTCAGAAATCAATATTTGGTGGAATAACCCTGGTTTTTAATCACCTGTTTCAGGCATCTTGGCATGTTCTCCTCCACCAGTCTTACACACTGCTTTTGCATAACTTTATGCCACTCCTGGTGCAAAAATTCAAGCAGTTCAGCTTGGTTTGACGGATTGTGATCATCCATCTTCCTCTTGATTATATTTCAGAGGTTTTCAATTTGTTAAAAAAAATATATCATCATTTTAAGTGGTCTCTTATTTTTTTCCAGAGCTGTAATTGATCCAATGTCTTTTACGCGTTATGTCAAATGCCAACATCTACTTAGCAATATATTTTTAACATACATATCTTAGTGTCAGGTAACCAAAATCCAACATTTTTGAAGGTCTCACACCAACATCATATTGCCGTATAAATGTCTCATTTCAATGTCATACTAACATACAATATAAACTTTTAGTTAGTTGTAAAGTATGGTAACCAAAAGCCATCTTCTTTAGATTGTGATTTTTTTTGTTTAATTTATGATGTCTGGTAACCACAATCAAATGTCTGTTAGACATCTCATGCCAATGTCATACTGACATATGAACATCTCACAAAATCATACAGATGTACAATATCGTTGTATGCCATGACATAGTGTTATGACAGTCAAGAGGTATAATAACCCAAACCTAAAGTCTGCTAAATGTCATAATGTTAACATCAACTGGACATGAAATTCTAGCATCATTAGATGTTGGTATATTGCTGGTTTTAAATCGAGGCTTCAGGTAATTCCAGTCCCAATCCTACTTTTTTTAAAACATCACGCTAACATCATATTGCTGTTTAATATCAACATTTAGTCATAAGATATATTAAGGTAAGATAATCAAAACGTCTACTTGATGTTATTAATCAAGTCATTGACAGGGTAAAACTGTTAAAATTGTGGTGTCAGGTAACAAAAGCTTGACGTGTTTTGATGTGTTTGAAGGATTGACATTAGGAATTAAAATGTAACATCTTTCTGACATCAAACTGATGTACAATGCCTGCTGGGCTATAAATGAAGGGTCTATGCAGTGGATGATGATTGATTGTTGTAATGTGGAACCAAATTTCACAAGTGCAAGTCCCACAGAGAAGCTGAAAAATGTAGCCATTAGCTTGAAGTAAACTTGAATCTGCACGGTATTGTGGGAATTGTAGTGGTTATACAAGTATTGCTCTGTTAACAGCTGTAAACAACTGAACTCTGGCCTTTTTTCATCTTAATCCAACTCATTAAATAAAGGTGGATCAGACATGGATGTTTGTAAACTATAACTTGCACGATTGTCCTAGTTTTATGCATTTAGTGGGTTCTGTAGCTTTTATTCAGTCTGCACCAAATCAAAGGTCCAAACTGTACCGTTACACCCCTCACCTCCATCCTTTAAATGACTCCATGTATTTCCAGTACGAATGTGGGAAAAAGGACAGCTAAGAGAACAGTATGAAAGATTCTCTTCATTTTAAAAGAAAAGAAAATGATTAAAAATACTTATTATGACAGTAAAAAAAGACCGCAATAAAACCATTAATATACTGACATGGAGATATGCAGATAACGTGTTTCAAGCCACCAGTGAGCATGAAAATCGAAGAAGGCAGGGCCGTGGCAGTGGGAATGGGGTGTTTTGTTCAAGTCTCTGAGAGCTCATTCACTTTCGAGCTCTTTGTGGGGGGATGGGGGGCTGTCTCGTGTGGGCAGCAGGTCGTAATGACAGGGGATGTGGCTGTTCTTTGGTAGGTCATACGGGTCCTGGCCAAATGGTCCATTGCAGTTGTTGTTGGCAGGTGTGTAGACAGAGCTAACAGTCGGCTCTGGAAAGCAGAGAAAAGAAAAGGAAACACAACAAGGTCATGTGGTGGAATTAGCAATTAACAAGCAGCTCTGCAGAAAGATTTAGTAGGCAGCAAAAACTTGTGTTCTGAATTAACTTTCTAATATACTTTATAATAAATGGCATTATTATTAGAATATCAAGTTTAAAAAGGTGTTCTATAGAAAAGGAGTTATTATAATCATTACAGAAATCAAGCTCTGTTTGGTGTGTATACAGTATACATATTGTAAATATATTTATCGGATATGCTATTTAACCTAAAGGCAGTTAAAGTAGGTTATTTTGGAGAGGAGGGTAGTATGGGTTTTTTGGAAAATAACAAAAAAGTTAAAAAATGATTTTCAATGCTTTCATGTTAAATACCAGTTTATCTCAATAAAAATAAATAAAATCTCCTCTAGAGAGGAGAAAACCCACTTGAAGTGAGTTAAAAAAAGAATAGATTTTTATTTGTTTATGAATGTCTGATCATTTTTATACTGTAATATGGACTTATGTCCTCAACACAGAACCACATTAAATGTACTGCAGACATCATTTTTTCACTTAACAGATGACTGTGCTGACCAGCTTCACCATTTGCCCAACCAGAGAGAACAAGACCAATTTTCCTCTCTCAGACTCTGGCTGCTAATGCGCCCTGAATCATGCTGGCAGCCCCTTAGTCCACTGGACCACTCAAAGCCCTCCAGTCTTGGAAACGTTTTAAACTGTTTTTTATAACTTATGCTAATGTGACAATGGAGTTTAAAAATAACTACATTCATGGCATTGTTTAAATCCACTTACCGACTTCATAAACGTTTTTGTTAGTGGGGCTGGAGTTGTGTATCTCTGTGTAAGGCGAGTCTCTCTGTGCTGGGGACTTCATCTCCACATATCCACACTCTGTGTTCTTGGGCACCAGGAGAGGAGGGTCTTTAATGGTGGCATAGGGATTCTCTGCGCTGTTCAGTGAGCAGGAACTTGCATGGTAGGGTATACCTTTCACCAAGTCTGAGGAAACAATGAATAAACTACAGCATCAGTATTTTTTTTTTTAGTTTTGTTAATAAAAGCAGTGTGATGAGAAATATATAAAATGATTCTAATATATCAACAAGTGCAACTGAAACAATTGTGATGCATATGTGCCTAGATCTGATCACTCATTGGCTAAATTGACTTTTTGTGAGCCAGTTTAAACAGAAGCTCCTAATGTTTTGATCACCAATTGTCTTCAAAATTAAAGAGCATTAAAATTTAACAAAGAATGATTTAACAAAAAATAAGTGTTTTATAGGTATTCACTATTGTCAAAGTGGCATCATAGTACGCTGTGCACATTGTGTCTTTTCAACAGTCTGGAATAGCACAGTAAGGGACATCTTCAGAGATGATACTTTTTTCATGTTAATTATGCATAAATAAAGCTCTGATCTTCATGGCTATGAGACCCTGCACTGAATATCATAAAGCACTGAATTTATCATTTACACTTTTACATTCTCCATATGAATATTACATCAACAACATTTTACAACCAGAACCATATACCTGCTTGGATTTTTGTATTTAAACATACCACAATAATATTCAACAGCTACATGCACAATACATGCTTTTTAATGTTCAATGGATGTAAATATTTTTCTAGATTTTTACTTTAATATTTTATTATTTATAATGTTCATTCTAGTTCTGTGTGCCTTGCTAACCCTTTGCTGCTGCAACATTGTGGGATTTTCCCAGTATGGGACAAATAAAGGATTATGTTCTATTTTATCTCTGGGTCTTTTCATGTGCACATTATAAAAGTAATTATTTATAGTAAAGTTAACAAATGTTAATGACACCTTTCAGAGTCACCACCCCTTGGCACCTGATTCATAGTTTTACTATTATTACTATTACATACAACAGGGATTGCTTATCTACCTGTCCAAGGTAAACCTAGGTCTTCCTTTTCTGGGGTGACCCTGATAAGGGCCAGTTTCATCATAATGTTTTTGATAGTCTTTGCGACTGGACTTAAGGATACTTTCAAAGTTCTTGAAAGTTTTAGGATTGACTGACCTTCATTTGTTAAAGTAGTTGCATCACCCATGCATTAGATGTTAAATGCATAATCCACTATCACAGGTAAATTGGTAATTTTCTTACCTCTGAGAGATTTTCCCATGTAGCGTCTGTCAACTCCATAAGCCCCTAATCATACAATATCACAGAGGAAAAGAGGAAAACAGAAAATCAGAATTCGCAGAAAGCACAAATTACTTCCTGCTAAAACAGTTGATGGGAAATTTGATCAATAAAATTATACAGACCCTTCAGCAATGTAAAATGAGGTGCTGATAAAAAAATTAGGGCCATACAGAATTTACTAAAGGACATGTTTTACATGTATAAAGCACCCAATGCTGGAAAGGGAAAGTACATAATTGTACAAAAAGCCTGGGTAGAAAATTTGTAATTTATATTTGATAATTTATGTTTTATTAAGAAGCACATCACAGCAGATAGCAGATGCTTGAAAAAAGCATAACTGGATAATATACATGCTTTCGTTTTATTCATGTATCTGTGCTCTGTATGAAGTGTCATGGTCACTGAATATTGGAGAAGCAATGAAGTCCATATTAAATGGCATGACTCACCTAACTCATTGAAACAGCTGCCCTGTTTCCAGTCAGCAGGCAGAGTGCCAGTGTGCTCCATCAGGGGAGGTCTCTTTCTCTGCTCCACATTCTTCAGGTTAACAAACAACTGGTTGTTCTTAGTCTATCACATGAGAAAATACAGTTAAAATCACTTAGAGGGGCAAACCAACCCACAATCCATATTTGATAGTGTAGTTTTACATCTACAGGTTCATTTGTTTAAGAAAATTCATGATTTTATATTATTTCTGTATTTCTTCTATCAATGTCTTCTGAACTACAACATCCAACATGCATCATCATGTATTACAGATCATCAGAAGGTCATGATATAGTAACTGCTTTTGCCACAGTACTGCATTAAATTCCTTTATTTTCAGTGTTCATATACATTTATACACCCTTTTATAGATTACTCATACGCAGATATGATTGCTTGTGTGCATAATTTACACATTTTTACTCAAAATGTAAACTGTTGCATTTCAAAAACAAGTGTTTTTGGTGTTATCATATATGTAACTGTAAGATCTACCTTAAATTGTTTAAAAGAAAGTGTCGAGTGCTTACCTTCCCATAGGGCAGATTATTAACATGAGGTGGGCTGGTAAACTGGGTTAGTGTGTGATAGCTGGGATTGTTGAAGTAGTTACTGTTGGGAGGAGCTTCATTTGTCTGTGGAAGTGCATCTAAAAAAAATAACAGAAACACATCAGACCTGCAGGTCACAGGACAAAGTAAGAAAGAGAATTTTACTACACATTGTCCTAATTATAACAATAATTATAGTTAGAGTCATGTAGTTAAACAAGCATCTCAGTGAAAGATTACTCTCTATGAAATTGCTTGGTATTTTAAAACTGATCAGAAACTGCTCAACCAGACAAACAGAGAATATGGACAGTAAGTCAATCCATTAGTTCCTGTGGGCAATAAAAGTGGCATGTTTGAAATTTCAAACACTTCACTTAAACATACTGACTTCTGGAGCCATATTTTTTAATCTTAGTACTGACCTGCCATGGTGTAGTCCGTGTTGACCCGCATGGCTGGGGTGTAGGTCACTGCTGGCATTGTGGGCTCTTTCCCTTTCTGCTTTTTTCTGTAAATGATAAAGAGGAGCAGGAGGAAAAGCACCAGCAGCACCAGAACAATGATGCCCGCAATGGCTCCGATCTGATAGGAATCGACTGGAACTGCTGCACTGGTCAGACTGTTGAGGTTTCCCACGATGATAACACCAGCTAAATATGGGGAAAAGAAGAGAGCAGTACATTAAATACATTAAAAGAAAAAAAAAAGAGAAACATATGTTTTATCTGTATATGCATGTTTTGGTTCTGTGTGTGCCTTTTTTATAGTAGCTATGAGAGATAATGTAGTTAGCATGGTATCCGTTTAACACTTTAAGAACAAATATGCTTCTGCATTCAGATCATAGCTGTCAGATAGTACATTAACCTACCTCTGTAACGTAGTTAAACTCAGAGACATTAGATTTGTCATAGCATCTGTTTATTTTTACATTACCACCTTTCAACAAAAAGAGCCAATCTGCTTTCTAGAGGATGGTCAGCATGTTTAAGGGGAAGGTGAGCTTAGATATGGACATCTGTGCAAGCGCAGTAGCCATACCAAGCCGGGCAAAATGCTATAAACTCTTTCAGAGATTTTTATGAGCTTTTATCAGTATTTATGTATTTCCATTCAAAGAGATGGCAGCCTGGTCTCATATGACCAGAGGTAACTGCCGACCAGTGTTGCAAGGATGGCAGTAAAGGAAAAAAACTCTATAAGGCCTATAAGGTCTTACCTTGGTCACACCGTGCACCCTTCCAGCCTGGGTTGCAGTAGCAGATCCCAGTCATGTGATCACAGGTGGAGTTATTGAGGCAATCACACATCTGCCGGCAGCCAAAGCCGTAAGTGCCAGGAGGACATTCTGAGAGCACAAACAGAGCAACAGCTTAGCTTAGCATCATTAGAGCACAGTGGCACACAATGGGCTACAAAATCAACATCATTTAGGTTAAAAAAAAAACAAAAAACATAATTTTAGCCCAAAACACTCTGGCTTTACACACTCTGATCACATGGATCACATGATTCCAGGCCCTGCTCACTCACTTTGTTCACAGTGTCGTCCCATGAAGCCTCTGCGGCAGGTACACTGCCCAGAGATGTGGTCACAGTCTGCACCATTCTGACACTGACAGGTCTGGGAACAGTCTTTACCATAGAAACCTAACGGACAGCCTGCAATGCGTACACATCCACTGATCATACGTATTGAAGAAGATACAGTTAGGTACTAACTGTTGGCATTGCACACAGGACATGTGACATATGTCATTAGAAAATTCCATTCCCATATTATTTATGCACACACATTTACACATAAACACACACAATTAAACCAAACAACTATCACAATAAACATCACACGACAAGTATATGTGTAGCAACTCAAAGTAATAACTGCTTATGATACAGTAACTGTGAAATTATGTAGTTATGATTTAATAATGCTAAAATAATAAAATATAAGTAATAAGATATTAGCTTAGGGATGCCTATTTTCAGTTTGCTCTACCCTTCTACATTTGCATGCATGTGCACATTCATTGCTGTCATGCAAAACCATACCCTGCAGTCCAGTGCTGCCTTTTCTTGTGAAAAGGAAGTATACTTATTAAGTATGTTCAAATTAGGTAATTAATAATAAAAGTGCATTTTCAATTTTAAACACTTTATGAAGATACACATTTAATATAATTTCTCTGTTTAATTAAACGTATTTTTATGCAATATCCTTTCAATTATACATTGTGTTGAGAGAAAATATATGTAGTTACATTAAATATTGCTGAAAGTGTACTTGTATACATGTGCAACAATTAGCAAAGTAGTACCTTTACAATATACTTCAAGTGTATAAAAAAGGTGTTTAAAAACAGATACTTAAAATCTGCTTAAGTTTGCAGAAAAAAAGCACTTAAAAGTACAATTTGATGCTTTCATATTGTGTTTAAATAGAGTTTAATTACAACTGAAATATACTTAAATTGCCATTAGTTATTCCAAAATAGTACATTTAGTATGTTTTTAACTACAGATTTTAATTTTAAATAGTATGTACTTTTCCATGTTAAGTATACTTTTAAAAAATACTTGATACACTTTTCTTTCACTTTTCTTTAAGGGTTCTTTTGTTTCAGTGAGAAGATACAAAAAGTAGAGTATTCAGGATTTTTTTTTTTATTTCTTTGTATAGCATATTTAATCTTAATCCTAACAAATCTTTCACAGTTATTACAGTCTAAGCAGTTATTACAGAATAAGTTGCTACACCATGCATTAAGGCATGGTCAAAAAGCTGTGAAAATAAGAGATACTCACGTTGAGTGCAGTAAAGACCCGTCCACCCCGGGGTACATTTGCACTCGCCATCATACGCACTGCAGAACGCTCCGTTATGACAGTTACACGTGTGGATGCAGTTCGGACCCCAGTAACTAGGAGGACAGGCTACAACACCAAACACACACACACACACATACATACAGTTTCACAAGTGACTTGACTCCTGGCTTTTTTAAACACTTTTTAACATGGATAGAGGTTTCAAGATACAGCCAACAGGGGGCACCAGAGGCATTCTTTGGTAATCATATCTTTTGGGGCCACTCTCAACTCCAAAGAGAGTTTGGTCATTGTATATAACTAAGTGTACACTTAGTTAACTCTGCTGACACACACAGTTCTTTAGATTGCATCATCTAAAAAAATCTTGGCTAAACACTTTTAATCCTGTATATGGACAAAGTAATTTAACATGTGATCATTCACATTTCTTCTGAAATCAAGCGAACATTTAATTAAGCAACTCTACTGTCCAGGGAAGGCTTTCTACAACATTTTGAAACATTGCTATGGGGATTTGATTGCTTTCAGTGATAAGAGTGAGCCACTGAGGTAAGGATGTTGTTTTTTATCACCACACCACCTTGTCGTCAACTACAAACTCATCCCAAATGGATTGGTGGTGCAACATCCGTCCAGAGAACACAGTTCCATTGCTCAACGCTGGGGGGATTTATACCCCCTGCATGGGGCCAATTGGTTTGTGTTTTATATATTGTTTTTTTTCTGCTCTCTTCTTAAAAGACAATAACTCTTCCTAAATAATGGCAGGAAATACAGTATAAATGACCTTCATTAACACCACAGGGGTCAAAAATGAGTGCTAAATCAATAAGGAGTATCTTAACGGATGTTGCACAACTGGTGCTGTTCGTAAATTCTGTTGAGAATGTTATGTCAGTGTACATGAACATTTTGTTTTATCGCTCTGGACTTCCATCACTGCTCCCAGACCCCCAGGCCCTCTGACCCCATTTTGGGAAGCATTGATGGGGATAAATGTGTTGTTTTTTTTTAAGAGTGAAGAGGGAAGAGTGTACGAGAGTGCTCAGCCTACTCACGCTGCGAGCAGTCGCTGCCAATCCAGCCAGGATAACATTGGCAGGAGCCGTCGATAGGATTGCATGTGCCGTTGTTGGTGCAGGTACACGTCCAGGCACAATTCTTTCCAAATTTGCCACTGGGACAGACTATAAAATAAAAAATATATATAATTTTTTTTTATTTTTTTCTTTATTATTTTATTATTAACCAAAACCACTTGAATCACCAGATTAGTATTTCTAATCATTATTTAGAGTTTGGATGAAGAGTTTCTATGCTAAAACATGTATGATCAAACTCATGTGTTCATTAGCACTGCTAGACTCCAGATGATTGGAGCATGGCATCTGTTTCTAGATAATTCTCAAAAAAAAAAAAAAAAACGATTGATCCTAGTCCAATTGGCTGGTAATATTACACAAAGTGTGATGGATGGAAAGTTCCCAACTTTCACAAGTTCATTCAGGAGTCATTCTCACCTTCATTGCAAAGAGCTCCTTTAAAGCCAGGCAGGCAGTCGCACTGGCCAGTAACATGGTGGCAGGGGCCATTGCTGTGGACACACTGTGGACATGATTGGCTGCAGCGATGACCAAAGAATCCCGGTGAGCAGACTGTAAGAGTATTTGGAGAATATGGGGACAACAGTTAGGTACAATTAATAACTAAGGTTGATGGCTTGGTGGTTGCAATGGTATCTTAGGTGGTTTACTGTGGTTCTCTAAATGGATGATTGCAATGATGTCTTAGGTTGTTGTTAAATTGTTGCAGTGGTTTTATTAGTGTATTTGTATCATTGTGACAAAAAACGTTACCAAAACTCTTGCATACCACTTATTCTTATACGAAAACAAATATGTGAAAATCTGCTGTTAGGCAGACTCCATGTATTCAATTCCCAACATTCTGGTTTTGTTGGAACAGTGTCAATATCTCAAAATGTTAGGGAACAATTACGTAGTGAATATCCAGCTGAAAGAAAATAATATTTAAACTCTATAATGAGAAAGTATTATTCTATCTGTCTGGTAATTCTTTTTTAAGTGAATATCTGCTGATTCTGTTGTGATTCAGATTGTCATGAATAAATCATAATTTGCTACATCAGCACACATTAGTACATACAATTAGACAATAAATACACGAACAATACTCACTACGTTGGCATGTGGTGCCTCTAAATCCAGGAGCACATTCGCAGGTCCCCTCATCAGGCGAGCAGGACGCTCCGTTTTTACAGTTACAAGGCAAAGAGCAGTTCGGCCCCCAGCGGCCCTCAGCACACACACTGTCACAGTGGATCCCTGTGACGGACAAAAACAAAAAAAGATACATAAGATAACAGTACAGTAAGCTCTCTCATCTCCATTGACTACAGCCCATCTAGTAGATCTATACCACATATATCAAAGGACACTGGCCAGTTTATGACAACATACAAGCGACTCTCCAAACAAGTGAGGACATAAAGATAAGACTGCTCAAGAATGAGCTGGTGGAATTTGATGGTGTCTTTGATGTCTTTGATGGTATCTCCTAAAGCGCTTTTATCCATGTTGAAGGCTCTCAAAATGAGGGGAGCTGTTTTAACTCAAGGTTATCCATCTTCTCTTCTTGTAGTTTAGCAGCCAATAAATACATTATGTTTATTGCTTTGGTTTTCCACTGGAAATATGATGCTAATTTAGCCAAAATGCATATTATGAATGTGCATCACACAGGTATATCACTCTAATTATTTTTTTCTTATAGACACTATTTTGGTTATACAGCTCTTTGTTAAGTAGCCACATTAGCATTAGCATTTTGAACAAAAGTATTGGGACACCTGTTCATTTATTGTTACGTCTTAAATCAAGGGTATTGAAAACTGATTTAGTTGTAAGTATTACTGTGAGGATTTGATTGCAGTCAGTAGCATGAGTAATAGTGAGGATGAGTCTTAGCGAAGTCAGGATGTTGAATGATAACTACCCCACCTCCTTTATCCCCAAATGGTAACTCATCCCAAAAGTATCAGATAAATCTGCACTATTGGACAGAACACAGATCCACTGCTCTACAGGATCTACACTTCTACAGGAAAAGGTAGAAGAAAAAGGTGCAACTTAACGTTTAAGCTGATTGCATCCATATAAGCAGACATTTTGTGTACATTTAATATAAGGGTTAAACTGTGTAGATTTGAATGGAGTCTGACATCATGCCTCAGAGTGTGAAGTGAAGCAGACTGGAAGAGAAAGACAATGTTCAGCCCGTGGGTTGCAGAGGCTCCCTACTGGTAAAGCTTCAGCTTCATGACCTAGCCTAATAAATCAGCTGATTAGATTGATTCATTTCTTGATTGCTTGATTATTCATTTTCTGGTGGGGTCCAGGCCTGGGAGTTGGCTTGAGAGGCTAAATCTGAAGCCAGAAGTAGCACACGCCAGCCAGCAGTACACACTGGTCTGACAGATGATTAAAACAAAGGGAAAAGGTTTACTGTATACTCTGTTGGGTTCCCAGTAAATCTTTTAAATATGTTATGGCAGGAAAACTGTTCTTTCACAGAATCTGATGTAATAAAATCTAGCAGTCTCTGGGCAGACAAGAGGGAGTATAAGGTCATAAATAAACGTAAAGGAGAGAATTTTATAGAAATCACCACATAGGAAAGGAGGAGATGATTATGTGGAAATTAAATCCTGCTGGGGGGAACTTCAAGTATCCCTCAAGTATAGTTTATTGCAGCACAGACAGTGAGTAGCAGTTTGGCTCAATCAGAGCTTATTTAAAACACGGGGACACTTCTCAGCACTGACAGCCATGCAGATCTGAACGAGCTGGGATATACAGCAAAGCAACTCAACTCAACACAAATTATCATATCTCTCTCTGCATTGTGTGTCCATGTCTCGGCCGTCCCTCCTCAGGCTGTGTGGCGATAAGCAGCATTGTGATGGAGCGCAATGCCAGGACGCGGGACAAAGGCCTCTTTGAGGGCCAGTGTGCGTTGCTAGGCAATGGAGGAATGCTGGCGATAAACTCAGGCTAAGTAGCGCTGAAGAAACGCCTGGGTATTTATAGGGGCGGCACGTCGAGGCTAAATCATCAGTATTCTCCCCTCATAGTGAACATCCCAGAGAGGAGAGGAGAACAGGGGTGATGAGAGAAGAGGAGAAGATGAGGTAAAGAGGGGAAGACCAGAAAACAGGCTCAAACTTTCCCGTTCTGAAAAACATTGAAAACTCAATGTAATTATACTTTGTTGCTTCACATTAAAGTCATGGTGCCAGAGAAAAAAAGAGAAATCTAATCCCAATCTCAATTAACATCTCAATTTTCTTACAGATATATTTTGCTAATTAGCAAATAATGGAAGTCCATTCCACAGCAGTTAACACTGTATAAACTAACTACACCACACACTTGTCTCAAACTACAACGAGCTATGAGCCATGAAAGTTTTAACAGACTTGTTTATGTAGTCTCTGACACAGTATGGCACACAGCAATCAATAAAAAAATGAACAAAAGTCAAATGCACTGCTACAAACAGTGTTGAGCATTGCTGATTGTGTTTTAATCAAAAGCTGAGGCTACAGCCCATTCCTTAATACACCAATAATTCACCAATTACACTCTCACCAGTTTATATTTCATCAGGATTAAAATGTTCGACTCCAACTAAAAAGTTCTAATTATTGCATGTTACTTTAACAAGGAAATCAATAAAACGAGAGAAAAACTAAACAGTAGTGACCCAGCGTTCACTCCACTTCAGTTTAAAATTGAGTTAAAGTTAAAATAGTGATTAAAAACGCTAAACTCAATATCAACATTAATTAATTCAGCATTTATTTACATTACTATCAGTGAGGACTGTCAGCAGAGTGTGTTAGTGAGTAATTTCACGGAAGGAAGAGCACAATGTGTGACTGAGTGGGAAACCTGACACCTTTTTTCTCCTTCAGAATGAAGCTCAGTTAGCATTAATAGCTAGGTAGTTAGCTAGCCATGCTAGCTTCAGTAAAACACTTTTTTAACATGATTTGTAGCTTATGTCTTTGAAGCAAATGCTGTACTTCCTTGGATAGAAGATAGCTAGTCGTTTTTCAGAATAAGAGCACAGTGACCACTCACCTGTCCAGCCTGCCAGGCAGCGGCAGTATCCAGTAGCAGGGTGACACCCATCAGCATGACTGCAGTCACAGCGCTCCCGACAGTCCATGCCATACGTTCCATCCTGAAGGCATCACATCATTACACAAAACAATCACTACAAACTTATTTATCACTTATATCAGTGCACAGAACTATATATGGAAACAATGTTCTCTTTCTTTTCAATGCTTATAAAAAACGTACAGAGGAATGCCTGTATTAACAAATGTAAAATATTCTACAAATGCAGTTGGTTTAAACTTGTGACTTCAGGATTTTGAGGGAACTGCCCTGATCCACAGCTAACTTTTTAGATTTTTTGTTGGGTGATTAAGAAAGAAATCCAAGATAATTCCAAGTGTTTTGCTCAGAGCATGTGATCTCTTTTGGCTAATCTCAAGACTTTCAGAACTGATGGTACACAATGCTGAACACACCATTTCAGGCAAAAGAAAACAGGCCATGCAGGTTGTTTTCACACATTTTAATGTGTACTATTGACAAATTTGATGTCAAATAAAAAAAAAGTGACTTACAATTAATAGATCACAATAGATCACTGGATCACTGAATGGATCACTTACATTTTTAATAAACATTACACACTTAAACACTCCTGTATATTTATACCATACAGTACCAGTCTAAAATATATATCATAGTTTGGATGACTATCATGTTAATCTACAATATAGAAAATGTTTAAACCACAGTCCAAACTTTTAACCTGTACCATATTTATTACATCAAATAAATGACTTAGTAATAGACAGCTAATGTTAGCTGATCAAATACTTATGTGATTTTATTAATGTCTCTCTACCAATTGTACCCCAGTTCTCTGGAAGAATTTTCACAACGCTCACCTGACAGTGGAGGTCACATCTCTCTCCTCTCCAGCCTGGAGCGCAGGTGCAGCGGCCATCCAGAGCGTTGCATGCTCCACCGTTCCCACACATGCAGGTGAGGTTACAGCCCAGTCCCCATGTACCGCTGGGGCAGTTTATAGAGCAGTGCACTCCATGCCAGCCTAAAGGGGTCAGAAGTACACAATGAAAAGCCTGGACATCCACAATATAATGGTAATGTATAGGAACTGGACGTGAGTGAAAAAGCAGCGCGTTCTTTCTAATATTCAGCTGTAATACTTTCATGATAGAATTCTTTAGAGGAAGAATCAGCTCTCACACGGTTGAATTACAAGTAAACACAGGTTTTACACTTTACTTTTTAGATCAGATATATCAAGAAAATCAGCCCAGCATGAAAAAATGAGTTCAGATGAATGTCCTTCCTTCTAAGATCCTTTGATCCCTATAAATCACTTCCATTGCATAATCCAGTCCATGTGGATACTGTACTGCCTGCCAAAAAAACATCAAAAAACTAGCATCAAACCAATCTATCATAAAATAAGATGTTTTAGTTGAACTGAATGTACTAGAACACATATTTTTGTTTCAGTCACATCATAAAACTGAAATTTGTTCTGGAGCATGTTGTCCAGAACACTCACACTGAAACAATTTAAAATGAGTTTTGATTCATGGAGCAAGATAAAATCATAAACATAGCTAAATGAAATCAGATTGAATTACCTGCTTTGCACGTACAAGACCCATCTACAGAAGAACACAGGGCTCCATTCTTACAGGTGCATGCAGAGGAGCAGTTTACTCCATATGTGCCAGCAGGACAGGGGATGGAGCAATTGGTACCCTAAAGTCACAAGCAATTAACACATTTAATTAACAACAGTTTCAGTTAACATACTCTTAGCAATCTAAAGTCTAAAGATACTGAAAACAAAAGAAATTGCACACACAAGAAAGGTAAAAAATTATAAGGAGACCAGATTGATTTAGTGAGAATTTTATAGTCAAGAAATCAGTCAGAAGTCAGTTCAGGGGAACTGTGGAGGTCATGATGAGATACAAAAGTCCAAAAAAACTTCTTATGCCGGTAAAACAAGTGTAATCAAGAGGGTGGTGCACCATTTCTGCACTGTGTACCACTACATGCACAATTATAATCTTCATAAAAGATTCATAAGAAGCAAACCTTACTTCAAAATAAGCTCTCTTGGCCACAGCAAATGTAAGTTTGGAAAAAAAAGAACAAAAATAAACATAAATGCATGAGAAGACATCTTTGCTCTTCTTGCTATCTGTGAAGCATGGCAATTGATTTATTATGCTTTGAGGTTTGAGTGTTGCTACCAGTGGAATTGGCAATATTGCATGGTGCTTCCAGTTGTGTTTACCTTGAAGCCTGGTGCACAGATACACTCTCCTGTCACACTGTGGCAGTCTGCACCGTTCTGGCACTGGCACACTTGCTGGCATTCTTCACCGAAGAATCCAGGAGCACACGTCTCGTTACAGTAAACACCTGACCAACCAGGCTGACACGAGCACTCGCCCGACACAGGGTGACAACTGAGATAAAGAGATAAAGAGAGAGAGAGAGAGAAAGAGAGAGAGAGAGATTAAGATAAAATACAAAAATACAAGTTATCCAAAAGCAGTGTGTAAGACTGGTGGAGGAGAACATGCCAAGATGCATGAAAACTGTGATTAAAAAAACAGGGTTATTCCACCAAATATTGATTTCTGACCTCTTAAAACTTTATGAATATGAACTTGTTTTATTTGCATTTTTTGAGGGTTGAAAGCTCTTCATCTTTTTTGTTATTTCAGCCATTTCTGCAAGTAAATGCTCTAAATGACAATATTTTTATTTGGAACTTGGGAGAAATGTTGTCCGTAGTTTATAGAATAAAACAACAATGTTCATTTTACTCAAACATAAACCTATAAATAGTAAAATCAGAGAAACTGATTCAGAAACTGAAGTGGGCTTCTCATTTCTTCCAGAGCTGTATATTGTCTTATCATTGTTTTAAAAGCAGAATTTGGCCTAAAATATATTTGATAAAATTATGTAAAGATTAAAAAGTACACAAAGGGCAAATATCATAAAATACACTAACCACACTGCTCTCCTTGCTGACTCAGATGTGCAAATGTGCACACAGCTTTTCTGGTACCTGTATTTACTAGAAAGTCTTCCATAAAAAGTCCAACAAAAGTAGGACAAAGGTTTTTTTCATACCCCTGTGTCCCAATACTTTTGTCTGTATAGTGTAGTTCTCCTCCAAAAAACGTATGTATTTTTTTCAGATCTGCCAGCATTTTACCAGTCTCAACACATGTAAGGCCTCTGGTAATTTCTAATGTAATAGACTTAACATTTAAATCTAAATATGACTCTTTTTAGACAGATGATTAGACTGCATAATATGTTTCTACAGCAGCCTCTTTTATTTTGACAGGCCAGTTTTGTTGTCCTGCCGCTGTTGTTCAGTTTTTGCCGTTAGGGCTGACCGTGGCCAGTACCTGTTGGTGAGGCAGCTGGCTGCACCTGAAACAGCAGCTCTATTGAGACAGAGCAGGGCAGCTGTCTGCACACACAGCACATGCAGCCAGTCAGCTGTGCCAGCCTGTCTGATCCACAGGCCAGAAACACAATGGGAAACTGTGTGTGTGGCTCTAAACACATAAACACATACGCTCACCCCCCCACCCACTGTCACCATACACCAAACGCACCCCCCCCCCCCCCCCCCAACTAACACACACTTACCCTTATTACTTACACACCATTCCAAACCTCTACTCTATACTTTCTCACTTTCACCCTCTCTCACACTCTCATTTACTCACATACAAAACACACACACACTCACAAATTTGCAGATACAGGACCGGTCAATCCTTTTTTATATGTATATATTGTTCCAAAGTCAAGGAAATGTTAAGGAAAAAAAAATTCAATGGAAGTTAATGTAAAAAAAAAATGGTCTTGGAACATGATGACAGTTTGCTGAAAATGTAAAGGAAAACCTGTCAGATTTCAATTATGTCAAAACGTAAAAATAAAATAATAAAAATTAAGATACCACAAAGAATTTGGCTAATTTAATTTTTTAAGTTTGTTAGAAGGCTGATTAAAAGCTTAGACATAAATCACTATGCATTGCTCATCTACTTTTTTATATTTGCAAATGCCTAAGCTAAAGTTCAAGCACCTTTAGTCAAATAACTTGCTTTTAATTGTTTAAATAACAAATGAACCTCAACAGAACAGTAACATCCTCTACAGAGAATGCACATCTGTGGATTATCTGAAGCATAATTCCAGCTTGTTAAATTTAGCAAAAAAAGATCCCATTAAATATAGTGTGTGCAAAGACACATTAAATATACAGTATTAATGTATACATTTGTACATTATATTTTAGTTCAGAAAATAAATATTACAAAATGTAGAAAACATACAGAATACATATAGGTTTGTTTCCTGTAGACAATTTTGAGCATTTTTTATTCTAGACTGCCTTAATACATAATCATATAGTGATTAAGCTGTAATATTACTAAATTCTAAATAACACTATTCATAGAAATGACCTGGTAGACAACATGGTGGTAAAATGGTATTAAACTACCCAAGATCCTGAGGAGAGAAAGTCTATGTCGTACCTTTTTTATTTTTATGGCCATAACATTGACCTGAACAGTGAATCTACTGTCAACTATTGTCCTTCATTACAACACATCTTACTAACATTGAGATCAAGGAAGCTGTCTAATTCAGACAGCTAGATGGTTGTTGCACAGAACAGAGAGGCTATTAACACCCTGCAAGGCCCATATCATCTGAAGATATACAGCTCTGGAAAAAATTAAGAGACCACTTTAGTTTCTAAATCTGTTTCTCTGATTTTGCTATTTATAGGTATATGTTTGAGGAAAACAAAAATTGTTGTTTTATTCTATAAACTACGGACAACATTTCTTCCAAATTCCAAATAAAAATGTTGTCATTTAGAGCATTTATTTGCAGAATATAAGAAATGGGTGAAATAACAAAAAAGATGCAGAGCTTTCAGACCTCAAATAATGCAAAGAAAACAAGTTCATATTCATAGTTTTAAGTTTTAAGAGTTCAGAAATCAATATTTGATGGAATAATCCTGGTTTGAATCCCATTTTCATGCATCTTGGCATGTTCTCCTCCACCAGTCTTACACACTGCTTTTGGATAACTTTATGCCACTCCTGGTGCAAAAATACAAGCAGTTCAGCTTGGTTTGATGGCTTGTGATCACCCATCTTTCTTTTGATTATTTTTCAGAAGTTTTTAATTTGGTAAAATCAAGGAACCTCATCATTATTAAGTCTTTTTTTCCAGAGCTGTACATTATATAGTCTATTATAAGAGTGATAAATGTCTCATTTGTGTATATTAAGAATAGAAGCAGAGATAAGACATGCCTCGTTTGAACCATCCACAGATGGACTGGTAACAGAATGTTCTGTGCACCTTCTTTACCTGCGGGTGTTTGGGCCGTGGCAGGGACACTTCTTGTCACACTTGATGCCGTATACGGCCTGTGGGCAGATGCGCGTCTCACAGCTCTCGCCCGTGTAGCCCGGTTCACACAGACACGCCCCGCTGATGTGGTAGCACTTGGCTCCATTTTCACAGCGGCAGGTTTGGCTGCAGCTCACGCCGTACTTGCCAACCGGGCACTCGTCCTGACACCTGCAGAGAAAGACACACACGCACAAATACACACACCACTTACTGTCAGTTTAAGGAGAGCTGATTGGGGGGAATGGGCTGGTGCTGCTGTAGAGCTGATGTTAACCTCATGCTGCACTTTTTTCAAAGCAAAGCAATATTAGACTTTGTACAAAATCAATATACTGCAGTATTTTACAGCACTGGGCCAATAATACGTTTCTATATAATCACAAATGTACCTCAAAGTACTGTACTTTAAACTAGGGATGCAGCAAATATTCAGCAACCAAAATTAATCAGCTGAATAACAAAAGTTTATTTATTTTTTTTTTTTAGAGTTGTCGGACAATTTGCTGTGATTAATCATTTTTTTTCCTGACAATTAAACCTATGTTCACTGGAACATTGAAATGTAAGATCAACACAATGGGATTGCATTCATATTTAAATATGTCTGTTTAATTGTATATTTTTATACATATTGTTATTTTGAAAAGTGTGTGTGTGTGCGTGTGTGAGAGAGAGAAAGAGAGTAAGAGAGTGAGTTTGTGAAAGAGTGAACTGATGTGTAAGATAGTAAGTTATGTTATTGATAGTTCGTTATGAAATTTAATCCATATTTTGCATAGATAAAATGCAATCTACCTTCTGAACTCAACGCATTTCAATCAACATCATATGTCTCTTCATTCTCTTTCTTTTCTCACCGTCTATATCTCTCTGTAATATTCTCCCCTACACACACTCTCATTCCTTTCCTCTTTTTCAGTCTTTCACATTCTCTAACCTCATTCTATCCCTTTTGCTTTTCCCTCATTCCTCCAGTCTCCAGTGTGTGTGTGCGTGTGTGTGTTTGTGTGAGAGAGAGAAAGAGAGCAACTAAATGAGTGTGTGACAGAGAGGAATGAGGTGTGAGATAGTAAGAGTTAGTTATGAGATTTAATCCATATTTCAGCATAAATAAAATGTAATCAACCTTCTGAACTCAGTAGTAATGTGCTTACATTTATCCTGTTTTCATTTCAATCAACACATAAAAAGAAACCAATTCACTAAACAAAGACAAACAAGCTGCACGGTACATGTCCAAATGTTTGTAAATGCATTTGAATGAGCTTGCCTAGTTCCTATAGAGATAAACTGAAACAGATACACATAAACCTAATGACACAAGGCCTAATGCCAGTATTGAGCTGTGGAGAAGTGTAACTGTGTTATTTGGAATGATGGCGCTCCATTCATTGCTTTTGGTATGAGTCTGGGAAGGGTAATCCTGAATGTTCTCAGTAAAGTTCTTGTTGAATGCATTTAAATCCTCACAGCTATGTTCCAGTTACTCCATGTGCTTCAAAAAAGCAGGATAAATGTTTTCTCGTTTTTAATACCCTTGTTTTCAGAAGAAACAGTAAATGAGCATGTGTCCCAATACTTTTGTTCATATATTTTATCATCAACAGGAAATGCACCATTAAGAAATATGCATTTTTAACCCACTGCCAATCACATGATCTCACCAGCGCCAGTTTGAGGGCTGGAGCTCATCACTGCTCACTTGTTGAGAGCTCTATGCTCCAGATGAGCATTCCCTCTGGAGGTAATGCAGCTTTACTGTGATAGAGAAAACTAGTTCGGCGAGGCTAGTGATAGAGGACACACTAGTTTTGATGAATGAGTGTGTCAGGGCTGAAAAATGCAGGCCGTGTCATTTGGATATGGCTATCTTCTCCATTAGCCGTGCAGATGGGATCCGGCTAAGCTGTTCCCAAAGCTATGCTCTGCGGGAAGGCCCCGCACCCCTAACACGGACACACTTGTGTGGCAACACATGGAATCTGTCCAGCACCACAGAGGTTTCCCCTGGCCTTGGGTTCCATGCTGAATCTCACATATCTCCACATCCTGTGGACATGTTCTACAGAGCTGCATTCATCAGAGAGGAGGCTGTGATTTAGACCAGTGTCTGGTAACAGCACAGCCTTTCTGTCAGGGGTTTGAGAGAGCGCAGATGTCTCTATGCAGAAAACAACCATTAAAATGGGAGATCATGTACGTTCTCAGACTTTCCATACATCCATCCATTTATCTCAGTTCTATTCAGTCCAATATTTATTGACTTGCTGCTTTAAGAGTTTAGATGGTGGGCTTGGGAACAGAAGGTTGCCAGTTTGATCCCCTGAACAGGCAGGAAATGGTTGCGGTGTGAGCAAGGGAACAACACTATCTTCTCCCTCAATATCCATGGCCGAGAAGCCCTTCAGGAAAAGGTTCGCTCTGCACAATTTTAGCCATGATTTTTAAGTAAGAAACTGTTTTGAAGGCCACCTACAAAAGATTTAGGCCAGAGAATAACAGGCGCTTTGTCAGTCGCTAGCTTACCTGCTAGCTTGGTTGCTATGTGTAATCAAAAAAAGGATTTCAAGAGCTCATTGAATGGCTGCCAATGGCTTGAAAGCCTCAGAAAAATATCTGTCTCTGTCCATAACTTTAAATATGCTTAAAAAATAATGCAAAAAAATGTGTCAAAGTAAAAATTCAGTGTTTGAAATGTTTGTATCAAATCACAGTAGCAGTTAGTTAATTGCCTATAAAACTCAATTGAACTTCTAGCTAAATTGTAGGTGGGAGAGTTACAGTATATTGTCATACATTTTAACTCAATTATAATTCAAACTTATTACAGTTTAAACTATTTCACTTAAAAAAGTTAATTCCAAAGACATTTAAAAGGTGCAACACATTTTCATAGTAAAAATGTGTTAACGTTTTTTTCTTGTGGTTTGTGGTTAAAAAGAATAGTGTTAGATATTTTAAATGTTTGATATGTCTTAAACTCTGAAAACAGTAAGGGATGCACTGTAGTATTCTGTTGGGGTATAGGTTAAAACAATATCTATACATATGTCTCTCCACTCTTTTTCTTTTCTTACATTCTTGCTCTGTCTGTAACTTTCTCCCCTACACACACTTTCTCTCGCTCTCATACTCTCACCTCCCACTCTCACTCCATTACTCTTTATAGTCTCTCACATTCTCTAATCTCATTCTATCCCATTTACTTTCCCTCATTCCTACTGTCTCTCTCTCTCCCTCCTTTTTGTCTTTCTGAGCTTATTATCTCTCCCTCCTCTCTGTTGTTTTCTCTCTATACGCTCTCTTACCACCTCTTTTTTTCTATCTGTTACTTTCCATCTCCACAAATACACACACACGCGCATCCCCGTTTGAGTCTGAGTTGATTATTCCTCAGCCCATAGGGTGTGGTGGACTGGGGCCTTCTGGATTTGGCCGGAAGCCCTGTGTGACGTCTGGCGTACCCAAAGCTCTTATTAACTCATAAAAATGCACTTGCGGCGCTATTCCTGTCGCTTCCTGGCCTGCTTAAATATATGGTTCCAGCACTCTGATACTGGTAATTATGGGCACTGGGTTGTGCTACCCAAGTCTCAGGCTCATTTCTAATGTAGTCCCCAATTTCTGCTTCCAATCAACTCAGCCTGGCACCAATAACCACTGCACCCGGAATGATATTATCTACAGTAGACAGCCTTTAAAAACACGGTTATTCAACCTTATGAAATAATAGAACCATTTAGATGGTCCTGAATTGGTGAAAAACATTGTTAATGATTCTATAGAGCACCAAAAAAATCCACTATAATTATAAGTTACACAACCCCTTTTTTGAAATTTCAGATGTCACAGACATAGGATTAGTATTGTGACATTTGACATATTCCATGGAGGTTAAAGAACTGCAATAGCCAGCCAGATATGTATCGTATTTGAGGCCACAATGAATCCACAATGAATTAAATCCAATTCAACATGTGTAACTCATTCTAATTTAAGAAGCAGGATTCTGTGGCTGATTTTACATGCGGGGTACCTCAAGGTTCCATCCTTCACCCTATTTTATTGTCTTTTTATCCTCATAAAAAAATACTTTTATTATATAGCTGTGATCA
This sequence comes from Astyanax mexicanus, assembly GCF_023375975.1. Taxonomy (NCBI): domain Eukaryota; kingdom Metazoa; phylum Chordata; class Actinopteri; order Characiformes; family Acestrorhamphidae; genus Astyanax; species Astyanax mexicanus. Next base: position 28,985,764 of record NC_064427.1, on the reverse strand, counting down.
TAGGTAATGTGCTGAACTGTATTTTTTATTATTTTTTGCTATAATATAAAAAGTGCTATATAAATAAAAGGTCTAAATAAATCCTGAAGGTCTACCTGAAGGTCACTACAGTGGCTATATATATCATGGCTCGGCAATAGGTGGCCCGTGGGCCCGTGAGATTGTCTAAACTATAATGAAGGATAATGAAGAAAAAATTAAATAAAAGGCTTCTCTGGCGAGCTTTTATTTACATTTTTTTACCTGTTTCTCTAAAATCGCACTTGCCGTGACTTTAGTTTCCGCCCATTTTTGAGCACTCTATCTCCTTATATAGCCGTTTTTTCCTGGCTGTGTCCCAATTCACTAGCTGGGGCAGCTGTAATGTATTGAATCGCAACCCTGAGGACACGAGTGCTGCGTTTATTTATTTATTTTTTCCTTTCTTCTTGGGTTTACCTGTTCTGCAATTGGGTTCAAAAACCCTCTGGGCTGGAGAGCTACTAGTCTGTTGCATTCCATCCCATTACACTTCATTTTACAAAACAGATTTGTTTTTTGTGGCCCGCCACATAATGGTTTGGAAAATATCTGGCCCGCGGCCAAACTCAATTGCTGACCCCTAGTATATACTATAGTATAAAAAGAAGTAATACAGTAAGACATTGGTACTGGTCTACTATTTCAAGAAACCAGCCCAACACTGTCTCAGACAGACCACTAGCTTGTCATTAACACACCAGTACTCTTCCTGCGTCTCATCTTCATCCCTAGCTCTGCTCTTCTTCTCTCTCTGTGTGCTTCCTCTCAGTCCAGCTCACTTCCTTCCTGAGCGCAGGCTTTGGCCACAGCTGTTTCTGGCACTGCGGTGTCGTCCTCTTGACCTACTACTGCTGCTGCGCTCTTTCTGAACTCCACCACATCAGCCACTGAATCAATCACACACACATAATTTAGCCACGCTATGCTTCTTTCTTTGCGCCAAGATCGTTTTAGAATATATGCAATATATTTAGAAAATGCAGCCCCAGACTAAATAAGACTTTTTGGACCAGGAGGGGGCTTTGTGGACTTGTGGAGTGTGACTGATATACTGTTAGTATTTAACAAGACTCCAAATCAGCTCACTACACAAGGCTTCTGAAGGTGTCCTGCCGTGATCAGACTTGTTGTTTCAGGATATCCCACAGTTAGCAAGCCATGCGATGGACCTTCTTTATCCAATCCAAGGGCCAGTCCTGATCATCAAGGTCAGAACAAGGCCAGACATTTGCACAGAAAATGCATGTACACAACCACAGACAGACATATGTGTGGATTCTGCTGGCTCCACACAGACCCTGTGCTGGCTGTGTTTTACAGCAGTGGAAGCCACAGTGTAAAAGTGCATCACCACAACCCAGAAGAGGAACCAGTCTCTTCTTTTCTCCTACTCTATTTAGTCTTCTTCTCTCGTCATCTCTTTTCTTATGTTCCATGTACTTCCATTTACTTTTTAAAAATATATTTGTCTCTTTTTTTCAATGTATATTAACTGCAATTCCCCATTCTTTGAATGCATTAATTTATAATTGATTTTTGGGTTTTTGTGTAGATGGAGCACCATCATTCTAGAGAACACAGTTCAACTGCTGCACAGCCAAATAATGGAGAGTTATAGTCCTCTAACCTATGCCTGATATTAGTTATGGCGCCAATAAGTTTATGTTCATCTGTTCCAGAAAGTCTATATTATTAGCAATACGTTTTTACAGAATATATACAAGCTGTATGTGTGTATTTGCATGTCTGTGTCAGCAGTGGATGCAACTTAAAGTAGATTAATGCATTTCTTAAAAGGGCTGTCCAAAAACAAAATACAGTGTATCATAAATAGCACAACATCTAACTTATAGAGCTTAATAACAGGCACAACTTTTCCCTACTTCACTGTTTATTGTATGACACTTGCTCTCTAACAGAATCCAATTCAATAAACTAAAATGACAAACAGCTGGTCAAGAGTCAACTAAACAGTCAATTGTTCTATTACTGATGGTCTTCTAAGATGAGAGATCTGTATAAAACCTATACAATTCCTATGTATTTTATTATTGGTATATTTTAGTTTCTTAATAGATTCAGCATCAATATAAATAGTCTAAAATTACAGCTTTCTGCATTTTAACAGCATAGTCACTGTTTCATGTCTAATCCAGGGTGTGAAGCTCCAAGCAGGTCATTAGAACATGACTTCACACACTAATAACACAGAGTATTGTGTTGTTCACTCTTTAACCACGCACAGCAGGAGCTGAATATGTTTGCATGATCTTACAGAGCCAATTACAATTAAGAACAGTAGACTTCACAGTTCAATTATCATGTGACCTTCATGTGGGTAAATTAACCATAGATCATCCATCGAACATACAGACCCCTAGCGAACTGTATCTGACCTAGTCTGCATGCAGCCAGCCAACTGATGCTGTCAATATGCTCAAATGATCAATTTCGTGATCAAGGCCTTGAAGCCAACAAACATTGCTTTGGACTTTGAAAAAAAGCTACAAGGGAGAACTTTCAGACCTTTTCGACCCACTAAAAACCTATATAATGTAATGTATGTGCAAGATATGCCACAGATAATGTAGTGTAAACATTACTTTACTAATGCAAAACATAATTATGGCTTGCAGGGATTTCACAGCTTAAGAATAGCAGGCCTTATGTTGTTTCTCTTTTATTAAAATGCAACATTTTGTGCTAAATCTCTCAGATTCAACAGGACACACACAAACACACACATGAAAAAACACGAGGATAACTCATATTTACCTTTCTCCAGTGTAACCTGGGCTGCAGAGACACTCTCCAGTAGATGATGAGCAGGTGCCTCCATTGTGGCACTGACAGTCCTGAGAGCAGTTCCTACCAAAGCGACCCTGAGGACAGGGCTGTCCACAAACCATGCCCTACAAACAAACACACACACACACACACACAATGTATTGACTTAAAAATATAACTAATTTAAAATATGTATAAGAGATGTATATAACATAACATTAACACAAAATTAAAACGATACGCTTTCAAAGAAGATAGAGTTTCAAAGAAGATTAAAATAATATGCCATTACAATTTTTCCGAGTAACGTCCCATATTAACTGCATAATTACCATCCAGCCTGCCGGACAGGAGCACTCTCCAGTCACATGGTGACACACTCCGCCATTCTGACAGGGACAGCGCTCCTCACACTGCTGCCCGTGCTTGCCTGGAGGGCACAGATCCTCACAACTGTAGGACACAGCAACAGAGATATAATGAGACCAAGCAAGGACATATGTCTATATGTGTCTCTAATCAATCCACTCCAAAAACACTATAAATATTGCAGAAGTAGATGATCCTTGTCTCATTGTGTCCCACCAGCCTTAAATAGCTCAGGTCATAAGTAGTCCATAAACAGTCCATATCATATGTTTTGATATGCAAAATATAAAAAATATGGATTTCCTAGGCTTTTCTAAAACAAAAGAACTTGATGTCAAATATAAACACTGCTATCGTGTGTCTTCTGTATATTCTGTTGTGTGTCTATAATGATGTAGGCAACTCACAACGCTCCAGTGTAGCCGGGGCTGCATGTGCACTCTCCTGTGATGTGATGGCAGGTTGCGTTGTTCTGGCACAGGCATTTCTGCTGGCAGCCGGTTCCGTAGGTGCCTGCCTCACAGCGCTCCTCACAGCGCCAGCCGCGGTAGCCAGTGTTGCAGATACACGCGCCCGTGATGGGGTTACACAGCGCCCCGTTCTTACACTGACACCGGTTACTGCAGTGAGGACCCCAGTGATTACTGTCACACGCTGAAAAGAGGAAAAAACACAAATGAATTCTTCATTCATTCACTCATTCATTCATTTATTAATTCATTCATAAACCATTAAAGCTGAAATCTATAAAGAGTAAACTTGTTTTTTAAATCTAAAATTAAGACAATAAACAATAAAAATATATAGAAATTAATTTTAAGAAACAGAAAAGCTGAGTAATTCATATTTCGTACGCATGATCTCCAAATAATTTATAATGCATAGTAATATTTTATAGTAGTCACTAAACCGTTCTTTGTAATTAAATAATATAAATAATTCATAGTGAATCCTGAATATTTTTAGTAATAGTGAAAAACTACATAAAACCCATATTGATGAATTTATAGTGGATTCTAAATAATACTGAAAAAAAATCATAGTAGTTACTGAATAATTCAGAATACTTACTAAATAATACACAGTAGATAACTAAATAATAACAAAATTATTTATACTATTCTTCGGACAATTCATACTGGATACTAAAAAAATCATAGTGGGTACATTGACATTGAATAAATCAGTACAGTAGATACTGTAGTATATATACTATAGTAGTTTCTAAAATATACGTTTATAGTGAATAACCAAATAATTTATGGAATTAAAAATCTAAATAAGCATAGGCTTTAGGGGGGGGCTAAACCTGACAGAAAAAAGAGTGGACACAGAATAATTGATAGTGGATCCCTGAATAAGTGAAAGTATTTATTACATAATCTATAGAGAATGCTGAATAATTTATATTAGTAACTAAACAATTTTGAAGTGAATACTGAATAGTTAATAGTTGTTACTGAGAAAATAACATTTACTAAATAAATCATAGTGGATAATTAAAACTTAAAAATAAGCCTAAGCTCTAGTGGGTTACACCCGACAGCATACAAGCTAATCAACCAATTATTTTTAACATCCATAAACATACTATTCTCAGCTTCATTACAATCTCATCTTTAAAGCACCATCTACTGAAGGAGCAATACACCACCCAAAGCCACAGCTCCACTGCGCTGATCTGATCAATCCTGATTCAGCGGTAACCTCACCCAGTGCACCAGTGACGTCTCCCCACACAGGAGAACCCCAAACACACACACACACTCCACACCACATGTTTATTCTAGTACCCCTTTCATTTCCTTGAAGGCAGTTTCTGTGACATCAGCCCAGGAACAAAATGAATTAAGCCCAACTATTCATTAGTCCTCTGAGGTTTCAGGTTTAAAGACTGTATGTTTTAGCAAACGAGTCTAAGAGAGAGTTAGTTAAAGGGGTTAAAAGGACAGTTTATGTTTATAATAAACATTTATGATGAAAGAGTGCAAAATGTCAGCTAACGTTTTGGACAGCGACATTTTGAATATACATAGTGTTCTTCATCTACATATATTTATTTTATGTCTAAATGGATTAATACATTTCAGATCATGCAAGTCTGGGGAATGAATGGGTTATGTCATGGTAATAGACAACTAAACTGGTGTCATCATTCTGTAGTCATTGTCATTCCTGTTAAAACTGTGCTCTAAGATGGATTTCTCTATGACAGAAATGAATGAGAACTGAAAAGAGTTGCTGGCAAACAAAAGTGTTTTTTTCCTATGTACAGTTTGAATTTGAATAATTTAGACTCCTCATACTAACTGTAAAATGTCATGTTTTGAGGCTTCATAGAATTCACTATGAATTCTTCACTGTATCAGAAGGTGCTGCCCAAAAACTTAAGCTGAGGCAAAAGTGGACCATGCAACATGACAGTGACCCAAAACCACAAACTTCTAGTAAATCCATATGTCTCAAAAGAAAAAGTTATTGCCAAGTCAAAGCCTGGATTGTAACCTAGCTGAGATGCAGTGGGGTAATTTTAAATATGCTGTGTATTCAAGAAACTCCTTATGTGTCACACAAATGAAAGAATTCAACGAACCAGTCTCCCTGTCAATGTCAGAGACTGGTTATAAGAGATGGTTATATGAAACTATATATAATTTCTAATTAAAGTTATTGGGCTGCTTAAAGAAGGAAAGAGTACAATGTTCTAAAATTCTCCACACAATACATGCACATTTATGTTCTTTACATTTACATTTCTTACTGTATGTTTAAAAATGATTTATTTATTTAGTTATATAAGCTCCATATCTCAATGCTGTTCAAATGAAGCTCAAATGTTCAAAAGTGTTTTAAAATAAATAAAAAAAAAACACCAACATTTTTCCCACTGATCACACCGACAACTGTCAAATTAGGTCTCTAAAAAACATTATATCATTCTATATCAACCCTCAGCAAAGTCATTTAAAATCTTTGGCAGACAGACTGTGATTGATGCATGTGGAAATGTATGCGTGCAAGTCTAATAAAGCTCATTATATAGTCCCGTCCAACCCACAACACACACACACACGCACACACACACATTAGACTGAGCAGGGCATGTTGGCATCACTGACCACACACGTTATGGTTGCCCTGATTAAAGCAGGTCCGACGATGATGAGAGGACGTGAACATTCACCACAGGCCATAAAAAATCTACCATAAATCTGACTCAAGAGGAGAACCCAGTGATTGACGTCTTCGCACGTACTAGTGCATTTAACATGTGTGGTGATGTCACAAGCCAATGAGGTTAAATGACCCCAAAAACACTGTTTCACCCCTCCCCTCCCTCTTCTCACATTTGCTGCTTTTGCTGACATGCCCTGATCCTTAGCCTCGGTTTACGAGACGAGTTAAACATGGAAGTGTTGCTGAGGGAAACTAGCAGCTGTCCTCTGCACTATTTACAGAGCAGTAAAAGTTCACTCAAAGCCTGAGAAAAAAGTGAAAAGAAAAATAAACTGACTGATCAAGTGAATTCTCAAGAAAGACAATCACTATTATGCATCAAAAGCTAAATGCAATTATATATAGATATGAACAAAACATAACTTTTCTACATTCAATATTAGGAAATGCAGTCAAAAGGCTACTTTTCTACATCAGATAATCCTCAATGCTAATCAAGAAATATTTAAGTGGCAACAGTCAACAAAATGCATTAGAAGTCCAGATTACTGGACTAATGAACTGGCTAAAAAAACGAGATTACCAGATTAGCAGCACTGTTAAAGCAAAAAAAAAAAAAAATCAAAATCAGACATGCCATATTGGTACTAATGAGTCTCAATATTGGATGGATGTGCCAGGAAGTGCTAGACTGGATATTTGAAGAAATAAAGTATTAATTAATTAGTTGACCCTGATGCTAATATGTTTTCTTGGGTTTATAGCAGAAATTTAGCTGTTTTTTACACTAGATTCATTAAGTTTTTATCAGAAAAGTAAACATCTCATTACAAAACTATCCACAATGCCAGAAAAAAGATTAACAATAAACAAATAAATGTAATCATCCAAGTAAAAAAAGACACGTGGAAGCAATCATACAATAAAATACAAAAATAGCAAACACCTTACAGACAAGGACCATGGATTCAAAAACCTCGCAACTCCAGCCAACTGGCCTCCAACCAACCCACATTCCCTCAAAACTATCTGTCCAGTCTGTTGAATGTTCTTAAAGTGCACCACTTCTGAAAAAAATTGGCCCAAGATACATTTTCATGATCAGCAAACCACAATTATAGCACAAAACACCATATTCTAACCTGTGTCCCTGTGCATCATGGGACTAAACACGCTGTAAAAACAACTAAACATAAGACTTTCTCTGAGAATGCATCACACTGTTCCATGTCCTATTAGCTGGCTTTGTGCAGAGCGTGCGCTAGTGCTTTCTGGCCGTGGTGAAAAGTCCACAGCGTTTCCGCAGGGCAACAACAGAGCGCTTCTGAAGGGCCAGCACGGACAAAAACCTTCTCTTATTCAGAGAGCTTCGTCTCTGAGACCTGACCTAGTTAAGGCAGTGGACCTAGAGGCCTCACCATGCTTTCTAACACCCCCCCACCTACCCACATACCCCCTATTGTCCCACTCAATAAGAGACTAAATGCCCCAGAGAGGAAAGGACCTCTCAGAATAAGATTCAGGATCACAGATGGGAATTAGTCTGGATCTGTACGTATTCTTAAACACAAAATGAAAATTATATATACAGTACAGCTCATAGTTTTGTCATTAATCTGCCGACTTGGCCTTTTTGCATTTGGATTTACTGATTCACTGGGATAATTTTGTAGGGCTGGCCCGAATAGCGTTTTTTGAGCTCCGGATATTCGGCACTGATTCGAAGCGAATATTCGAATATTCGTTTTTAAAAAAAGAGGTAAAAAAAATAAATAAAAAAAAGCAAATCACGGCCCCTTTAATCCACTGAAAAATGTTCAATTTGCTCTGACCGACGAGACATATTCACCCCGGATTTTTGGTGTTTTTATCCCCCATATTTTTTCTGTGTTTTTAGCTCAGATTTCTTTGTGTTTTCATCCCGGAATTTCTGCTGCCTCACACGCGGCTTATCCGCTGCATAAGCAGGCTAGGAGGCTGCTGCTGCACGGTTTCTCCGCTGCGCAAGCCAGCCCAGTAAATTGCTGTTTGCTTAAAAAAACAAACAAAAAAAAACGTTTGTTCAGGAAGTATTTTATATTCTTAAACATTGGTAATTATATTAGAGGACAGTCATTGTAAACTGTACTTGGTCTATTTCGGTTAAAGGATTGTGCAGGGCATATTACTGATTTTGTATTTTTGCACTTGGGCTATAAGCTCAATATTAAATATTTCGTTTGTTTAGAAATTATTTTATATTTTTAAACCATGTTAAATTATATTAGAGTAGAGGAAAGTCATTGTTAATGACGTTATTGTACTTGGTCTATTTCGGTTTAAGGATTGTGCAGGGCATAGCCGTATTACTGATTTTGTATTTTTGCACTTGGGCTATAAGCTCAATATTAAATATTTCGTTTGCTTAGAAATTATTTTATATTTTTAAACCATTTTAAATTATATTAGATAAGAGGAAATTCGTTCAGACATCATTTTTGTAGGCCAGGCTTTTGTAACCGATTTAGCCCCTACTGTTGCCACATTACCCCTTACGTTTTATTATATAAATCAGTTTCGAAGAGCCTGCATTTTTTTTATCATGTATAATAGAGGTCTGCGCGAGACTGATTTTTAAACCCACTCTTCCACGCTCCCGCGTTTCTGTCTCGTTACCGCTCCGCAAAAAAATTGCTTCTTTTAATCCCGCGCCCGCCCGCCACATAGTGCGGTCCCGTTCCTTACCCCAGTCCAAACACCATCGGTGTGTGCGTGTGTGTGTCGGTCCATCCTGCGCGTTGAGAGTTTTCTTTAGGTTTTTTTTTTTTTTTTACAATTATTACAGTTTTCTTAACTATTTATTAATTTGCTCCCGCATCGTCTGGATTAAACTCCCGCTCCAGCCAATAACAGTTCAGTTCTGTCCCGCGCGCAAGATATTCTGACGGGACCCGCGAGAACAGAAGTGGTTAGAGTGAGGTGGAACTCTGGAAAGGAGAAAAAAAACGAATATCCGAATACCAAAATTAAAAACCGAATACCTACTCAACGAACGAATATCCGAATACCCGAATATTCGGGTCCAGCCCTATAATTTTGATAAATTTTCATTTATATGGTTATTATTGTATTGAGTTGTCTTATTATTATTGTATTATTATTCTATGTTTTTACTTATTAATTTCTTTTTGTTAAATTAATTTTAAGCAACAATAGCAAGAAACAGGACTGTTGCCATGTTTCCCTTCTAATTCAGCAGGTCTCGCTGCTGGGGGCGCCTAAGTAAACAAAACAGTAATTCTTAAAAATATATATTTTCTTTCAAAGTCAAACAAGAGCTGAATGTTATGCTGCACAGATTTTTCTCCTAAAACTGTTTATTTGAGTGAGTAAAGTGCTTCTGTTTATTTACAGTAAGCTTAGATTGCCAGTATTTTATCGCGGTTAGCAGCAGTACTAGCCACAGTTAGCAGCAGCGCTAGCCATGGTTAGCAGTGCTTAGCGTTAGTAAATGCCGCCTGACAGCACTACACTGAGGAACCCTGAGTGTTCCGGTAAACCAGGGTGCTACAAGCTAGCGGTTCTATAGTCCGATATACTCACCTCTGAACAACAAAAAAGCTAGCACTTTGGTTAGCGTCTATTGATAATACTGCTTAATCTCGGCACTGGAGAACTAAACTGAAACTCCTGTATAATGCTGTATTCAGCAGAGTGCTTTACTGCTCCTTACAACCTGATTGGTACAATTCATACATAAGGTGCACTGATTTATAAATACAAAAAATATGGTATTTATGGTGTGTAAAAATTATCTATTATTGCTTTATTAATGTAATCCAGGGTATTAAGATAAGACAGCTCTATATAGATAGCATTAATGTATATGTCAGAACAAAAGAGCATGTAAAGGAACCAGAAACAAACAAAAACCAATTTTGTCTTTGCAGATCAACCATGTTTTGGGTTTAGAGGAAAATGTATCATTTAGATTTTTGCTGCACTGTTTTGTGCTATAAATAATGTGCAATAAATGTCCTTGTCTTGATTAATTTGCAGCATACAGATATAAAATAGCTATTATAATAAAACAGAACCGTGAAGCCAACCACAACAATCCAAATTTGGCACCATACTTCAAAACATTTCCAATTACTTTACACGGTTGAGATAGAAATCTGCAGTGTATCTGCAGAGAATTGTGAACACACGCTGTGTTTCTGCAAATGTGGTTTCACACATCTTTTACAGACTCCTTACAAACTTAACAGATCTTCAGCATCCACACTGTGGGAGATCGAGAAGACTGACACTTTTTCACAATGTGTTTGACTGTTCTGACAGTTTACCATGAAACTCAGCTAGACAACCTGATAAATTAGGCAATAAATTAATAAAATAAACAAAAGTATTCATAAAAAAGCAGGCAAACATATTCATGAAACATTAGAAAGAAAGATACAATCGGTGATAATAATAATGTATCAATTAGGTGGTTCCTTACCAAAGGCAAAAAAGGGAATTCCAAACCAAACTACTGAGCCCTAATGGGACCAATGCAAAACATATAAAATCTGTATTCAAGGTTAAAAAAAAGTATTGTTTTGAAAACTAATACTTTATATTAATTATAATTTTAATAATTTAAAGGTCAGCTCTGCATTACGCACCTAAACTTCTGGACAAAAATCAGACCATGGTTGTGTTTGTTACACTGTACACTGTTTTTTATCCAGTTAATTTTGGTTTCACAATGTAACTTAATAAACACCCTGAACAACCTATGTGGATAATGTTTCCCTACACTTTAGACTGTCAGTCTGATGACAGCATGTTTTCAATTTGGAGAGTTGACTGCTCAGGTGTTGTGTCAAATTCTGCCTCCCTGCCAGAATATTAGAATATTAGATTTATTTTATTTCTATTTATGAATAATGTTAGAAATTTTACATGAATGGAAGTAAAATGTTGGCAAACACTGTTTCTTTTTCTTCTACTATTGTTGAATAAGTTATGATAGTCTGTCCCAACTTCCTGCAATTGCTCCAAATGTCTAAACTTTACAAAACGTTTTTTTACACTAAAAACAAACCAAACCATGGTCTGAGACAGAGACCACCTGTTTAGGTTCTTTGGTCCAGACCATGGTTTGCAGCACATTTCACACCTGCTGTTTTGGTTTGGATCATGTGAAGTCATGTGAAAACACCTTAAGTCTTGATAAAAAAAAAAAAGTTTTTTCAATGGAGATTTCTTAATATCCAAAACAAGGGATAATCCATGAGCCCTTGTATGTAAACTGGTGGCTACATCTGTTGTACATAATGCCCCATACACAAGCCTCTGTTTTTACTGAGATGTTTACACTGAGAGCCAGATGTACATATGAGTGCAGGCGCACTGCAGAATGCGCCTTGATGCAGCCGCAACATGCACTCGTAATGCATCTATAATAAACATTCAGTTTACTACGGCTGCAGCTAATCACGCAAACTGTGCGCACACTCGAGAAGCACAGGGTTTGTAAAAGGTGCAGTAAAATATTATGAGGCAAAACAAAAGAAAGCAAATGAGCCCTAAGTGTTGACGATGAACTTGTAATAAATGTTGACGATGAATATGTAACAGACAAAGTCCCAACAAAACATGGGTGTAACCTAATTTGGCTAAACTAACAGAATGAACACTGTAAAACAGTGTATACTGCACTGATAACACTGATACACACATTCTACTATAATCTAAACCCCTGGTAAATTTATAAAATGTAGAAATGTTATGTATCACTGTATCATTATAGTACAGAATCTAGCCATGGTTTGGTAAACTTGAGAACAGCATATCAATCTAAATGGACAATTATTTTAAAGTGTACCAATAGTTTTCAAAGGCAGAAAGAAATCATGCAAAAATTAGCCCAAACGTTGATCAATTCAAAGGCACATAATATGTCTGCTCATTGTCAGTCTCACTCACGAGACAAAACCTCACAACTTATACAAGGGTGGGGTATCCTAAGCTGTCCCCAGAGGTAACTGTACTGTAAGTGTATTCTATACAGTATATACTATCCAGCTATCTGTACCTAATACTGTAAGAGAACAGCAGAACAGAGTTCTGTTTTAAAGAGAATATCTCCACATCATCACACTACCACCACCATGTTTAACTGTTGGCATGATTTCTCGTTTTCTGTAGCATTTCTCCAGATGTAACAAAAGCCAGGACCCCTGTCATCAGCTGTTCCACTTTCAACTCATCTGCCCACACAAAATTACTTAATTATTTAACTCTTAAAAATTTCACACAATATAAAGAACTGCTAGATTTAAATCAAGATGACATGCATGATGAAGAGAGAAGTGCATATCAATTTATTCCATTCACATGGCCCACAGACTGCACAGTGGGACGTGTGGTCTAGTCTAAAAAGCCTGAAACTGCTGCAAAAGCTTAGTGTTATGGGTCCTGAGACTCAGAAACAAAGGCAATTAGACCGAAATAGAATACGCAGCAGCTGACCAAAGAGAAACTTAACACTCAAACTATCATAATCAGGTTAAGACAATAAGGCAACAGCAAAATAAAGCTATAAGATCCCAAACTCAAAGCATAATCCATCAGTTTCAAGCTGCAGTCGTGTGCTGACCTTTCCAAATCCCAGCGAGCGGAATGACGCTTGTGGAAAAGTGTCAGTTACTGAAGGAAAAACAGTGGACGTAACTGACGCTGCCAGTTGTTGAGGCCCAGTTGGACTAAATCTCGGTACATTCCACACATTGACACTGGCAGATAGTCCCTCTTTCTCATTCTCTCATACACTCACATACTTACACACACACACAGGACTAAAGATGACCCTAATTTTAACATCAATACAGAGAATATAAAGCAGTTAAATAGAATGACAATTAGTAATTGGTCTAAACAGCATGGATGGGATTCAATGACATTTTAAAGCTGAATTATCTGAATTAGTCTTAATCTGTCATCTTGTTAGAGTCCAGCCAGATCATTTATAACAATAAACTCAATAGACTTGCATAAGAGCTTTGAAAAGAGCCAGGATTTTTAAAGGACTTTTGAGGGGAAACAACCAGTAAAACAGAACTGATGATAGATGATAAATGCTGCAATCTGAGTTGTGCTTCTTTAAAAAATCCACAAATGGTAATATTTATAGCCACTGTAGTTTCTGGTGGAGAGTCGAATACATGGTTTCAACAGTTATGATCAGTCACTGAGGGAACATAGACTCTTGCTGACTTATATATTTAGTTTCTCCTCAATTGAAATTTCTTTTGATTATGACAAAACAATTGGCAAAAAATATGCAGGGAACATATGCAGGGAAATATCCCCACAGCATAAAACTACCAACACCAAGTTTGACTGCTGGTCTGATGTTCTTATTTTGGAATTTTATCCTTTTTTCTCAACTAGATTTTCTTTATTATGACAAAAATGTGCAGGTATGTGCAAAACCTATGCAAGAAAATTATCCCTACACCACAACACTACCACCACCAGGTTTAACTGCTGTTTTTGATGTTCTTATTGTGCAATTACATATATTTTTTCTCCTCAAACTAAATTTGTTTTGATTATGCCAGAGAATTTGCAAAACAATTAAGGAAATAATTTTAAAAGGGAACTTATCCACTTAACATGACACTACCACCACCAGATTTGACTGCTCGTCTGCTATTCCTACTGTGGAATAAGGTGTTAGCATTACTCCACTTACTCCAATGTTTTTTTTCTCTCACTATTCCACTACTGGAAATCTCAGTCAGTTTCCCACAGCACATTTATGAAGGTTATCAAGTTACACCTGTTGTGTAAACATAGCCCTTTTTCATTTTTCTGAATGATCTATTTTGTGTCGCCTCAGAAATTCTATGTCTTACTACTAAAAAATGTGACAAAAAAGTGACAAAAAAAAAATTCAAGGAAAATATCTTTAAAAATGATTAATCAATTTAAGTGGCTAACTATGCCAAAGAATGTCAGGGCAAAGTGTTGTTGGGCCAGCGGAAGGTGGTTCCACTGCACCCTCTGGTTTTCTCACCCTGGTATCAAATGATCTGAGACATGCATACAGTATATAGACAACATACACAGACTAATTCTTGCCTTACAGTACAAACCCAGTTGTTGCTTCTTAGTGCATGCCCCCAAAAGTGCTTTATTCTCCACTGAGGGGAGCTTAAAATAAGCCTAATGCAGCATAAAATCACACCCAGACTGGGTGTGAAACCAATGGTCGAACAACTGTCTCATAACAAAGTGGACACTTTGAGACAGCACTTTTAGACAGATATGGAGTTTCAGCAGCCCCTTCAAGAAGGTAATAGTGTTTTTATTATAGTTTCCAGTGGACAAGCCCCAGAGCAGACAGACGCTGAAATACAAACCTCGACAACAGCTGCTGATGATTAATCTAAAGGCATTACTATAAATGAATGCAGCCATTTGCGATTGAAACTGTAGAAATGTTTTCCTAATGCTAAGGTATTGTTACGTTATTATAGCGGAAAATCAGGCTAGGAATTGGTAAACTTGAGAACAGCATGTCAATCTAAGTGGGCAATTAATTTAAAGGTGACAAACGTTCACATGTGGTTGTGTGTTTTTGTGCTGCACTGTAGAAATGGCAGTTGAGTTACAGACATAAGGAAATCTAATTACTTCACACTAACTAGCAAATCCATAACAGCCAAACAGATTTCAACATAATTGCTGTTTAATGGTCTCCACCACCTATTCATTCACCATCACTGTGTAGTCATTCCCCCATGCTTCCTTTTCTTAGGTAATCCCTCTTATGTTTTTCTATTATAAAGATCGAGTGTCTGGCTACAGCATTGTAGGTCATAAGAGCAAGTTAAACTTTCTTGTTCAGCAATAACATTTTTTTTTATCAGTCAACACGAAAACAATAATTTGTTGAACTAAAATTTTGTAGTTATCTTAATAGCCTGAACACAATCATAAGCACTGTTTGAACAAGCAAATCTAAGTTGGTTAAATAAATAAATCTTTATAGGAACGACTAACAAAGACTTAACAATGTGTTTGTTGCAATAACTAAAAAATAACTAAATCTTGTTGCTTTACAATTGAAAATTGTTAAGCCCTGAGGTCATTTCTTACATTTCCACCCCTGCTTTGTCCTTGTGTGTGTGTGTGTGTGTGTGTGTGTGTGTGTGTGTGAGAAGAAAGTGTTTTTCTCCTTCATCGTTCCTTGAACCTGATAAAATCCACTAGACACATTGTTAAACTCCTCTGACCTGAAACTGAACGGCTATACGGTATAAATCAGTCTCAGGATCTGAGCATCTTTAAAGGAAATGAATGTCATATTAGTGTGGATCTGGGGGTTCCTTCACGAGACCCCCTTCAGAGAGAGGGGATCAGAGTTTGCCCCTGAGCCACTGAGCTAAGACTGTTGCTGAGAGAACAAATGGATTCTCAGAAAGACCCGGAAACACAGCGGGGCTTTCGAGTCAATCCTAAACTACAATATACTGACAAAAGTAATGGGACACCTGCTCTTTTACTGTTTCTCCTGAAATCAAGGGTATAAAGAAGAGAGTTAGTCTGGTTTTGTAGGAGTAACTGTCTCACAGTCTATCTCAGAAATAGTAACAGGGGAATAAAAGAAACTTAATAGTCTTAATTGTCAGTTTATGACAATGTAAGAGCATTTCTGCTGGTCCATTTCTACAAATTAGAGCTGGATGAAATGGCCACCATTTAAATCACAATTTATTTCTTAATTTCAGTTAATACAATATAATTCCAATATTGATTGGAACAAACTATATAAAAGCCACAAGAAACAGCAGAGAATGCCCACAGTCAGTGACAAATTCTGTAAATAGTGTATACATGAATATCAGAAATGTGTTTAAAATCATATAACTGCTATTGAAACATTTTTTATTGAGATATATTTATATTGCATTTTTGTCCTGCCTTAATTTTAAATATGTTGAAATATTTTTGCTGTTTTTGTGAGAGCACCTGAAAATGTACATAGTGACACATATAATGCATTAAACTAAAACTGAAATAATTTGAATCAAGTCAAACTAATGCACTATTTTTTTATTTTCAGTGGTTCGTAAGGCTCATTTAGGCTTATTGAAAAATACAGTGCTTCACAATATAATATTAATAAAACACATTTCCGCTGTATCTAGCATAGAAACAGCTTACTGAATCAAGTATATTCAATATTGAAGCTGTTTTAATTGTAGACTGCCAAACATAACAGTCAGTCACGTTTAAGGCACAGCAATTGTCACACTCACCAATACAAAAAACAATAACACTGTGAACAATGTACTGCCTGAGGTGTCTTTCCAGTGGAGATTATTGATCACTGGGACTGGGTCAGTTCATGTTTATTACAGTGATTAACTGGCGTGTCCCCTCCAGACACACTGAACTGACTGGGGGGGTGGAGAAGTATGAAAACAAACACTCTAATACCAACCAATCAGGCTAGACCTTTCAAACTCTGACAATGATCAGTCTTTGGTTTCTCTTTGTCTAGGGGAATTTTTCTTGCCACTGTTGCTTTGTACTTTCTCAAAAGAGGCCTGAATTGGAATCTCTGTCCAGTTTTGTGATGACATTTCTGGTAATCTTTGACTACAGGAAGTGTTGCTCCTCCAAATCAGTGGGTGGCCTGGTTGAAGTTGTGCCTGAGAAGCCTTAAGGCCAATTCATACTTCTGCGTCGAACCTATGTCGTAGCCTACGTGACGCTGTGTACCTTACGCCGTAGAGCGCGTGCACCTTTATGGAAATTTAACTACGTGTCGCGCCATGCAGACAACCGCAGCTGTGATTGGTCTGCCAAGCCTCGCTACCCATTTCACACATTCGCGGTTTACACTGCAGAGTGACACAGAGCCAAAGATACGCAACATAGAAGTAAAAACTCTCATTGGGCTATGTTGTAGGTTTGACGCAGAAGTATAAATTGGCCTTAAAGTTTAGTTAATGCTGGATCCAAGATGGCTGCCAGAAAGAAAGGACTGTTGTCAATCATTGACAGTATATATTAACTGGACCAAGCCATCCCGCTGATTTCAACTGAGCCAGGTGAGGCCAATCGTGTCACTTCCTGATCGGCTTCTCATGGGGCGTTAACAGGGAAAGTGCGAGATTGCGCAGGCGCCAGCATGACGCGAATCGTCCGTGTGCCTTGCAAAAAAACGTACTGTTTATAGGAGCTGCACACTATTAACTCCACAGTGAGAAAAGCTCCATTCTGTCCCTTTCATTGAATGAACAGCAGATATAACCTAGAATTACTGATATCCAATATTAGTCCACGGATTTACCGAAGAATATTCATAGTTTGTCTATATAACAAGCATTTCGAAACTCTGTAATGAGAATAATACATGTGTAATATAAATTATAGTTATATCTATACATTATAATTATCATAGTCTATCTTACTTCTATTTACTACTATCCTACTATCTACAATGTATTATAACTGTTAGTAGTAGTATTATATTTGCATAATAAGAGGTTACTTTGACCCTGTTCTAATTCAGTCAGCTCTGTACTTTTATATTAAGAGGAGCAACTTCTCCAAACATTACAGCACGGTATTTTGGGTCGCGTTTTTTTACGTCATCGTTAGCATAGTTGTATAAAAACGTTATTTTCTAAAGCTATGAACAGATTATTAATTTTATGGATAAAATGACAGAAAATCTGTTCTTTGTAAAAAAGAACACTGGCCGTGTCATAATCGAAAACGGCTTGGAAATACATTTATTACTTGTTCAAAGACACCCCGAAATGAATGGAAGTGAATGGATAGCTTTGCTCAAATGGTCCTCTCATCCCTCAGCAGCACACTTCCGGGGCACGATTTGGAAGGGAAAAGCTGGGGGCCTGTTGTCAACATAGGCTGTGTTTTTAGTTTGGTTTTCAATATCTTATCTTAGGACTACTTAAATTAGTAATTTGTTTGTTTTAATGAGGTTCCTGTTTTACGGAAGGGCTTGTTAACTTTATTTTTGCCACCTGGGGTTTCAGAGACCTCACACCATGTGGGACCTGGTGGTCTGGATCCTTGTATTGATTCTTTGGGCCGAGATCTCTATTAAGCTGTTTTGTGACATTGTTGTAAAAAGAGCAAAATAAATATATTTGAATTTAACTGAATTGAATAGAACAGGTTCTCAATACCTGTGACTACACCGTGTCTTAATTACACTGCTACACAGCTAAAAGATCCTGTAAATTAAACACTGTTAACCACACCTATGACTTCTAACACCATTGTAAGATGCACACATAATCATAGGGCAATATGCTAAGCCAGTGAGCCTTTTCATGTGGGCACGTATCCCCTTACCTCTGCCTTTCTAACAAAGAATTCGAGACCTGTGCTTTCAGAGCTCGTTTAATCGCTTTGTCCAGACGGACTCGCCGAACTTGTTTAACTCCTGAGGGACAGCAGAGAGACTGCAGACATAACAATGCCCTCTTTAGAAAGACCCTGAAACACAAGACAAGCAGATGGCAGAGACCCCAGCTGATTCATCTGAGCTGCCATTAACCCTACACAGTCAACCTACACACACACACACACACACACACACCTGGCAGATGAGGGCACAGAGATCAGGCCTGGCTTCATAGGGCTTCATAAAAGTGAGCTCATAAAACTAGGTAAATAAAGGAGTTCAAATGCACAAAGAAAGACAAACAAAAGATGAATAATAACTCTACTGTCTAATGTTTACCTTACATAGCTCAACAACTTTAAGCCTTTAAACATTCAGATAATTGATGAGCAATGAAAATAATTAGTAGGAAAAGAGTAGTGTCCAAGTACTCAAGAGTAATAGAACAGTAGTACCTCTATTGGATACTGGATACTTAGCACCTCTAGGCTTAGAAACATTTAAATACAAAAGCCAGATGCTCAATAGCCAACAGCTAAATACACAAGTTATATAGTGTTTGTTATAACTGACGTTGTCACAAAAAGGTTTTAGTGGAATAAATATAATGTAACTCATTTCTAAGTAAAACTAAATGTATGCACACATTTCCGTGAATATGACATACACTTACACTGATTATACTGATACTGATTTATACTTCATATGAGGTGAGCTTTATGAATTACTTAATACAGTGTATTAAGTACATTGTGTTAGCAGTGTGTTAGCAGAGTACAATAAATAACTCAACAACTCAACTGCTATGGTTCTGCCTATCTTAAAGAACACCCTTTTTACCCAATTGTTTCCTATCTCCAGAACTCCCCCATCATTTGTAATGCTTCTGATACTAGAGACTGGTAAAGACTTTTTGAAATGCCACCAGTGCAGCCAATCATAGACAGCATGGCTATTTGCTCTTTCTCAGGCTCCAGCTGCTGATGCTGAGGTAGAATAACCCGGGTTTGAACTTTAAGCTATTAAGCCATTTAGAGCCGAAGTTCAACACTGACAATGGCAACATAAACAACTATACAGCTGTCTTTAACCAATTGTCATTTTTTTCTGTTCTGTAATAAAGACCAAAGGTGATCTGGCATCACAATGTCTCCAGGCCTTCGGAAGTTGTGACACATGACAACAAATCATCTATCTACCTATCACATTTCATGTCTTTTGTGAGGTCAAAAAGTAAATGCAGTAAGAAAAATGCTGCCTCAGCCATTGAGGAAGAGCACTGATAGTGTTTGTATCCATGTGTTGTCTATGTGGAAGAGCCAAAACCTTTGGCGTCACTCTGGTTGCCTTCCGTTGTGCGCTGGTGTTTTTGAAAGGACTGGCATAGACAGCCGGTGTGTGTGTGTGTGTCTGTGTGTGTGTTTGTTTTTTTGTGTGCTCTGGGCCAAGAGTGCGCTAAGAGACAGGACTTACCGCTGGAGCAGTCAGCTCCTCCCCAACCGGGCTCACACTGACAGGTGTTGGGGGCCACGCAGCGGCCGTGCACACATTTCTCAGCACAGTGGGCTGGAGGGGGTTGATGTGGGGGGGTCCACCGTGGGAGGAGGGTGTAGAGGAAGAGGGAGAAAAAGAAAAAACACAGGAAAGTAAGGTCAGATTTCACCCTTTCAAATGTACACAGCCACACAAGTGAAGACGAGCTTGAGGGAAAAACAAACATGAGGGGGAAAAAGCACGCTAGCCTGCTAAACAGAGTAGCGACCGCTTAAACCAGTGGCTTACAGGGTGTGGTAGCAAACAAACCCAGAATGAAAAAAGTATTTCAGGCTTTAAAAAGCTATCAAAGGACATTATCTTTGCTTTACACAATGACAGGCCCTTTGAACACATTCAAAAGCTTTGGCTTCAGCTACTGCTGTTCTACTAGCATTAGTACAAGACAGCGAGAAAGCAATTACAACTGAATGAGACGGCTAAAGGCTAACACAGTGGATAACCTACACTGGGAACAGAACCAAATCCATTAAGCCACGCAGCTTTACGACATTACAGCAGACTTTCCATGATCTGGACCCAGCTCTGCTCTTAAAGCCGACACATCATTTGCCGTGCCATGAATACAGGCCCTCTGAGGAGAAGTTGAGGCTAATTGTGAGTGACTGTTTGTAAATACGAGATGACTGGTAAATCTGATTTAGGGTTAGCCGTGAGGTTTCATTTCCCATGACAGTGTCAGGATTCCAGAATGAGAGTTCACACACAGGTCACAGTGTTAAAAGGTCTTGCTAATAACTGCAAATTATACAACCTAGCACAGAGTGTCAATTAAACCAAATACATTAAATACAGTAAAGCCCAATGCAGTTTGAAGGTGGGTGGTTCATATGAGGTTCAAATGCGAAATATATCATGAACAGTGTTAGCAAATCGCAGATTAAGGGTTGCTCATACCTATAGTTAAAGGAAAACTCCCATTAAATAAATACCTAATAAAGTCAAACTATATTATCTCAGCCATATCAAAACCCCACAACTTCACTTTTTATTTCTTTTCTTTATTTTCTTTTTCTCAGCTACATCACTTAACATAAACAGCATTGGAATTCTACATGTCTTTTTTCCCACTAATTGTCTCTCACTCCTAACATATGAGACATGTTCTTTAACAACCATATGTCTATCCATCCACCATCTAGCTACCTATCCTTTTAACCACTCAAACATCCACTCTTCAATCCAACTACCTATCCAACCATTCACCTAATCTCATATCTGCCCATCAACCCAACCATCCACCCTCCCTACATCCATTCATCTATCTATCTATCTATCTATCTATCTATCTATCTATCTATCTATCTATCTATCTATCTATCTATCTATCTATCTAATGGAAGTAAAGTAGTACAATGCTACACTTAGCAGTTTTCCAGCTTTTTAAGCTTAATAATGATCAGAAGTTTAGTTTAAATCATATGACAGACTGTAATCATAAGTTACAGATGTAGGGTCATTGATTTGACTTAGTTTTACTTTCAAAATTTAAGGAATTTGTATCTGGAACTGCAAGGAAATAAATTTGTCTTTATAAATCTGTATTTATGTACCGGTAGTTAAATCTGCGACTGTATTTTTCTGGAGCCATGAGGAAACAGAGGGCATGAGAAGGCCCCTCATGTGACTGCAGCCAACTGTACACACAACAGCTCCTTTTCAGAGCCCAAAGAAAGTCCCCTTTCAGCAACAGGGGGTCACATTTTCACATCCACTCTGATATAAAAGCTGACTCATCAGGGATAAAGACTTTAATCATCTGCTGCTCCACTGCAGACATGTTTTACTTCAATAGCCTAACTGACCCAGGCATGGCCTGTCACTAATAATCTGTTTATCAGGCATGTTAGTGTCTGACTACATTAACAAACCAGTGAAAATGAGGACTTGCACATGTTTAGCTGTGGGGAACGCTGCACTGCTGCCAACTGTGGTTTAATATCTCAATCAGATAAAGGAAGTATTGTGTTAAAATCATATCCTTCACTTATAAATATGTTTATTAAATCTTAATAATTTGATGTCTTCACATTTTGACAATTCATCATGTTCATCCCACAGTAATAATTCTCCCAAGAAGTCTCCAACAGTTAATTCACTCCTTAGTGTGAACTAAGGGCAACAAACCGGAGTTAAAGTATTGGGTTTTGGAAATCATCCATATATAATCTTTAACCTCCTCTGACTTCTCTGGCAGTCAGTGAGTTTATTCTGGAGCCTACTTATATTATTCAGTTGCACATGAGCTTGGCCAAGACCATGAGATACACCATAATCACACAGCTGTTCTAATACAATGCCACACTGCATTTGTTTTTAACGTAATAAGTATGCATTATTGATATATAGTTAGAAATGGTAATTTTTTTTATTAAAAAAAAAATGTAGAAAACTAAAATAGAGACAAAATATGCATCTAAAAACACTACAAGTAGAATATATCGTCCATATATATCCAATTAAAAACGTGTCTCCAAAAGACAACTTTACAGGAGTGATAAAACCCTTTTCACTTTAAATAAAAATCAATGTAAAAAGAGCTCGATCATGTGATGTCAGGATAAGACTTATTTTCTTGAAATGGCTGTGGATCTGGGACTGAATATATAATAATATATTAATTTGGACCTACCAAGAAACAAGCGTTGTTTGTGCTGTTAGCGCAAAAACGCAATACCAGTATCAATAAACCTAATAACATTCTAGAGTATTTAAATGACCTTAATTTAAACGGAAAGACCTTCTGAAACAGTTGGGTCAGATTCCCAGACAGGAATTGAGCCTAGTTTAGGACTAGACGTCTAATGCATTCATTAGAAGGGGCGTCCACAAACATTTGGACAAGATGTAAAAATTATATATATAATTATACATATATATTTTTTGGTTTTTAGGCAGGTGGCTTACAATTTCAGAGAACTTTTAAAGGCAACTACATTTATCATTATGTATATTAAGGGCACACAATCAACTCATTTTACTTGGATATTTAATAAAATATCTGAATAAAATGAACTGCACTTCTGTAAGCAGATGTTATCAGTTGTTATGAAAATATCTTTTAACAGCGCGCTTATGAAAATCTATAATTAAAAACTGCCTGGGGTCGCTACATCCTCATGACATACAGTTCTGCATCATACATTTTCCTGGAAATGCTGTGCTTTGAAGTATTAAACTAATTGGCTGTTGGCTGAATTGAGATGCTGATATCTTAGTTAGTAATAATAATAAAAATAACAACAATAAAAATAATAAAAGTTATATCCAGCTTAAAAACTTAATCTTGCAGTAATTTACTACTAACAATAAAGTTATTTTATTCTATTTATAACTGTTAAAAAGCTGAAGAGACAGCATTACTTACGAACACACATCTCCATGCTCTCATAGAACCCAGGGCAGCATTGAGACTTTCGGCGATACATGGTTTTCTCCCCTCTCCTGTAGGCCGTCTTGTAGCTCACCCTGAAGACAAAGAAGAGACAGTGTGAGAAATATAACCTTTATAAAAAAAGAGGCCAAGAAAGAAATTTCCTTGTCTATTTTGTCCCTATAAAGATTATTATGATATTGTGACTTAAAGAAGGAATTTTAAAAGTTTCAAAAGCATCTGGTTTTAGGTTTGTTAAAAACAAATAGGACCCTATCTTACAACCTATGCAAGTAGTGTCGCAATGCCTATTGCTATTTTCACACCTTTTGCCTGTATCGTTTAAATAGCAAGGTGCATGTGAATATGGTCACAAATTTCTGACTCATTGGTATCTTGGCAACAGGAAACATGGGTTGAAGCTAAAAAGACATCAACAGTCAGACGTTCATTGCTATCATGGCATTAAATTGTCAACACATGCGCATTCCCAATGCGGGTACACTCAGTCTGTTTAGGCACACTCGGCCACACAACAGTGCACAAACCCATAGCAGGTGTCAGTTGCCAGCTATGCAAACCTTTACATCAATAATAAACTAAATAAACAAGTGTGAACAATCAGATTAGTTTGCTGAGAAGTGTTGGACACATCCAGGTGGCTGCACCCCTCAGCAATGTGCAAAAGTCAGAGCGCACCTAACTCTTAAAGAGAATGGTAAGTGACACGCTAATTTTTTTTTTTATTGCATTTCACACCCAAAACATACCCATGATTTATTAAGTTGCACTAGGTGTACTTTTCCCGCTGTTATGATAGCAAAGACACACTGACATGCCCTAAATCAAGCTGCATGGTGCATGGTTGATGGCTCGTCTAAAGATGTATTTAAAATGATATATTTTAATGTGAATAAAACATTAACATTACATTAATACACGTTTGTCTATCAGATTACTTACTTTTATGTCTTCTAGCAACAATATACTGTATGCATGGTAACACTAAAATATTGGGTAAAATTTAACAAAACGGTTACATTAATTAACAGTACTTACGACAGAACGTCTCAAATAATTGTTAATTAAAACTAGTCAAGACATGTTTTAACTAATGTCTCAATTCATCATTATTAACAACATTTTTACGCATTAAAATTTAGTAATGATTAATATTGTGTTAATATTGTGTGTCATATAATAATTAGTTGAGACACTGCTTAACCATTTAATTGTCACGCAGCCTTGTTCTCCTTCCACACTACCGGACTCCATTTCTCAGAATTCCGCTGGTTATGACATCAATAATAACCTTTCACCTTCACCCAATCGCGTTACGCTCCGACGCTCTGATTCACCTGTATCTGAATTACTTCCGGTTCATTCTTGTCTAGCTCCTGTATTTAAGGCATCCGTTTGTAAACAAACACCGCGAGGTATTGTCGACTCATGTTGCATACTAAGCGTTTTCCTATGTTCTGTTTTTGCTTTCTTGCTACGACCCTGTTTTCGGATTATCGGTTTATGTCTTTTGTTTTGCCCTTATTGGATTTGTTGTACGGTTGGACTGTTTCTCGGTTTCGAACTCGGACTGTATTTTTGACTACGTCTTCTGGTATCGGTGAGACCGCTGTTTGCCTGGCTTTCCTGTTAGCAGTATCTGTTAGCTTGCCTGCTAATAAACCTGTTTGTACTTTTAACTCGGCTCGCGTCACTCCTCTCTACCTGGCGTCACATTAATAATGTTTATTACAGGTGTAAGTACTTTTATTTGTGACCCTTATTGTACAGTGATACCAAGTATTGTAACACTTGTAACACAGTGGTTTGGTAAAAGGCTTTTTTTCTAACAATGTGTGTAGCATAATGTGAAATGTGATATACATATAATATATGTGTTATATATATATATATATATATATATATAACAGAATAAACAGAGATCTATAACAGTGTTTTGTCCACAGTGTTGAATGGAGTCTCACCTGTGGCGTGTGCACTTGAACCACGTGAGGATATCAGTGCAGCTTGTGTAGTAGATCTGATCAAATGGGTGGGCGTACGACTCCTGCACTGTGATAGAGTAGCTGTGGAGGGAGGACACACACACACGCACACACACACAAAACACACAAAACACAAATCACACACAGTATACAGATTAGCACTTGCACTGTTTGACCTGTTTATGCACAGTTGATGTGTGGTCCCATAACCCCAGCTTAAGTGGCTAATGAGGGCAGATGCTAAAAGCTATAATAAGGAGGGGGGGGGGGGGGGTATAATAATGGTATCTGTGTATCAAAAAAGGATTACATGCCAGCTTTCACTCACTGAGTGATCATACACCATGACAGACCCCCATATGCTTACACAGAGCGTGGGTGGCCCCTGATTCAATTCAGCAATGTTATTTATACCAGGTCAAAAAACTTGACACTGCAATATTTTGTTGTTCTGTGATATACACTGACCAAGCATAACATTATGACCACTTCTATGTTTTTACACTCATTATTCATTGATGGTCAATATAGGAGCACTTTGCAAGAAATGTTGCAAGTCAAATTTGATGCTGACAAAGCCACAAATTGTGTTTTTTTATTGCATACAAAAATAAACTCTTAAACTTTAAATTTGATGCTACAGAAGAAATATTTGGACAAAAGTATTGCCAAATGTTTGTGGACACCCCTACTAATCAATGCATTCGTGTGTGGTACTTTAGGTTCCATCCATTGTCGATTACCCAGATGTGCAAATGCACACACACAGCTTGTCTAGTGCTTGTAGAGAAATACTGCCAAAAGAATAGAATCTCTGGAGCAGATGTCAGTGTGGAGAAGTGAAACTGTGTTCTTTGGAAAGATGATGCTTAATTTGTCACACATTAGTTGTCGACTGTCTTGCCTTCTTACTTTTTGGTTCTTTCTGGGGTTTTTTTTTGGTCCTTTCACAGGAACAGAAAAAAACTAAAAAGGAGAAAACAAGATAGTCAAGGGCATCATCTTTTCAGTGAACACAGTTCCACTTCTCTACAGCTTTACACTGACATCTGCTCTAGAGATTCTGCTATTCTATTGGCAATATTTGTCTACAAGTACTAGACAAGCTGTGTGTGGGCATTTGAACATCTGTGTAATCAGCACTGGGTGCAACTTGTACTTGTACTGTAGTTGAATGCATTGATTAGTAGGGGTGTCCATATTTGGACTTATATGTAGATCATATGTGTCACACATGCCACTAATGTAGTCCATGTAGAGACAGTTACTCCAGAAAACGACAGATAAATTCTTATTTAATGTATGCTTGTCTGTTTGTTTCCCTCCCATCTGCTCTTTAGCACGTGGCTCTGTTTCTTTGCTCTCTTGTCTCTGCCCTAGCCCCGCCCTGTCATTAGTTTTCACACCTGTGTCTAATTTGTTACCCAGCCCCCTGCTCCTCATATATCTCATGTTTTCCTTTATTTTCTTTGTCTTGCATTCTGCCTTTGACCCTCTGACCTCTCTGATTAAGACTTGTGTCACTGAATGCAATCACATTTTCACAGCAATGATTCAAAATCCTGCCTTAGTAAAAAAGCTTCTTCTCTGGACAGTAGAGACTGTTATTCCAACATAAGCAGGATTAACGCTTTAATGTGCTACTGTATGGTATAAGGTGCTAACGGCCAATCGTGTAAGTTTTAATACTACCCATAACACCCACAATATCCTCACAAAACACAATCAGATGTAATTTTTTAACATTACCCATATCATCACACTGTCCACCTTATCTGTGGTGCCGGATACAAGCTATCTGAAACCTTTTGGAAAGCATCCCTCAACATCTGTGCTATGTGAAAGGGGATTATATAGCAGTTGCGCTTCACCATAATTGCATGCAATCTTCCAGTTTTTCTTCTCCGAAAAGCCAAACATGGGTATTTATAACTGCCCGACAGACAAACAAATGATTAGAGGGTCCTTCAGCAAGACACTCAGTGGTGACAATTGCTCCCTTGTGATCCTAATGGAACAGTTGTGACTGCAGGCTCTTCTGGAGACATAAGTATGCATGGCCCCCACTGATGAGAATGAGCTGCGTTCGGATCTGAAGAATGTCACTTGAAAAGTTTGTGAAAGAGAATCTGTTGAATGGCTCCTTCATTCATCTGGATTGGGACGGCCAAATGTGGATGTCTTTGGTGTGGCAAGGACGGACATTTTAAAAGCGATTCTGTGCGAATGGCTATGAGGCTGAAGATGACGCATTTTACTGTTTATATATAGAGTTCATTGATTTATTGTTCCTGATAACCTTTATACTGTACATAACCCACATATAACAATCTTTATTTGCACAGTAAAAACTACAGTCGGTTTAATTCTGAGGGACAAAGAAAGGTTAAAAAAAGAAAACATAGAAACAAAAAATCCGACATGAACTTCAGGAGGTCCAATAACATAGAAGGAGAATGTGGTATAAGGCCCCCTTAAGGAGTAGCTTCATTCTTTGCATTGCCAAGGAGTGTATAATCTACACAGGACTTTTTCTCTTTGCGAGGGAATTTGAGACAAATCGACAAATCTTCACGTTGTCAATATTCCTAGCATTTGCTTATTAAGGAATTCTACAACATTCTCTGCAGGCTTGAACAGTGGTGACTAGCTGTTAGTAAGTAGGTATTAAAACATCATCCACCAAGAAATTAGCCAGGCTTGGATGTGGGGTCCATTGCAAGGCCACACTCACACGCTCTGTTCCTGCAGGGCTGTTCCATGGCCTCCCTCTTCACGGCCGCTTAGAGCGCTGCAGCTGTTCCCACACATTACTCAGTGAAAGTAAATCTAGCTGGGAAAGCAGCCTCCACCTTTGTTCTTTTCAATCTGCTTTAATGGATTCCCAAGCCATTCCTTAATTTGGATGCGGAAATCTTCTGCCTATTAAAACGGTGTGTGTCTGTTTCAGTGCAGTGTGTGAGAGCAAGGATGTTTTTTTTATTTGTTTCAGTATTACCACAACAAAGCAGAGCTAGCCTATAAGAGTTTTTTATAGGAAAACAACATGTTTCATAACTCACATTTTTATAGCTGAAAATCCGGAATAAGGTCAGATTCCATAGTTCATGTTTTTGTTGCACTTTATACAGCTTTGCATGAAGTATGTACTTTACATCCTGTTGTCATCACCTACAAAGGCTGCAGTTCCCTATAGCTGATATTAATTGGTTTCTATAGGGAGGTGAATTTTATGCTGTTATTGCTAGCAGCAAGAATCTCAAGTGAAAAACTTCTGACTTGCTCTATAGGCATCCACATGACCCACCACAGATCAGCAGCTCAACACCCAGTTTATTGCCACCTGCCTCGGTCTAGTAGCTCAGTGTTTCTCAACCAGGGTGCCGCGGCACCCTGGGGTGCCGTCTGGCTTCATCGGGGGTGCCGTCAAAATATTGCGCCTCACGTGCATATTTCCTTCCCAGAGTCAGCTCGTGTCGGGGTGTGTCCCAATTCACAGAGGCGGTGTATTACTGCGCAGCTGTGACGCAATCTGTCTTCGAATACAGCCTCTGAAGGATGCAGCCCCTAAATTGGGACACACTGTAAAGTTTTTGTCCCCCCACGCGATGCACGCGCTATTTTATTTCATATTCCGCCAGCAACACCCCTCGTTCTCACCTGAAGTACTGCGCCAGCACCCCCCACCCCACCCCCCCCCCGTCCGTAAACTGGGGTGCCTTGACATCTCGCATATATTTAAAGGGTGCCGTGATAGAAAAAAGGTTGAGAAACGCTGTAGTAGCTCACTCTCCACCACCGATTACATCAAGTTTAAGGAACTCTAACTATGAGTTTTCTAACTGCTTCCATTGCTGTTGTGGCTATTCACCTAAATATATATGACCTTGTCTAAACTTCCTGTAATTTATCCAAAAGTCAGAACCATCCAAAAAAGTGTTTTCACACGGCAAATGATCTGTTTGGCCATATTTTGGTCCATTGCTCCAGCCCATGGTATGTGGTACCTTTCACTACTGCTATTTTGGCTCAGACCAAACATAAATTCACTGAAACATTTGGTCTGACCTAAAGAGGTCAATCAAGATTCAGTTCGTTTGCAGTGCAAAAACACGTGTTTGGATGTTTTCTGAACATTTCAGGAAGTTGCATGGATTCATATTCTGGAAGGAAGGCAGAATTTAGCACAACACCTGGAAAGACAACTTGCCGAACTGACAACGAACATGTCATTGCTAGACACATGCCCCCTATCTAACCAATCAATGTCAAGGGAAATATAGGGAGCCCAGTTAGGTGACGACCAGAGAGCGTAGCAAAGTTCTTTAGTGTTCTTAAACTAAACTACAGTGTGAAACCAAACGTAGTCAGGTCATATTTAAACAATGTAACATAAACATCCAGATTTTCAGGACATAAAAAACACCCTTAGATGAGATAATAAGATACTTATTTCAGGACATGTCATGTATTATGCTTTACCTTTCCCAGTGACTGCAGACATTGGGGTCATCCAGGTTCAGTGATAATGTCACTCCCAGTAGGCAGCACAATAGTGCCAGCAGGACAGAGCCACAGTGCCATGGCAGTGAGAGCATCATTGTAGGCAACACCTTTTGGACACAGGAAACAAAGATGACAATGTAGATTTATTTCATTACACTTGTTCTTAATTTCTATTTTAATTTTCTCACACACAATGCTTCATCTATTCATTTTTTTATTTGTATTCCCAAAATGTGTTCATAATGCATTTTAAATACACGATTCATAGAAAGTACCTCCTGGTAACACGTTCTCTTACATAATACATTGATTGTGAATGAATCTTATAAGCTTGTATAATAACTCACTATAACTCAATATTATGTCTTTATAGAGACACATACTTGTACAAGTGTTTTGAATGTCAAATAAGTACCTAAGTTATTATACATACTTATGACATTATGACTTATGTCATTCTAATATATTATGTATTATATATTATGGAAAATTATACATTATGAATACAGGTTTTATAGGAAGTGCTTCAGCTGGAGTGGCCAGTTTTAGCACTAGAGTCTAACTTTACTCTCATCTAGGACACTAAAGATGCAGCGCTCAGCACTGAACTCTAGCCCCACTCTTATCTAACCCACTCCATTCACTTTGAAGTGTCACTTCAGGCAAGCAGCCATCAGCCTCCCCCCCTACAAAAACGCAGCTTCACATCAAACAGACTAGATAAAGCTTGTTATTTTCCCTACAGTACAAACTGCATTCAGCTACAGCTTCCTAACTGGGAAAAAACAGACATATATTAATTAATTTGTTACAAAATGTACTAAAGACTGTTTTGAAACATTTTGAAATCAGGACAGCTTAAAATGATAAAGTAGTTGATTACACACATACAGGTTTTTGGTGTTAACTTAGTTATCTTAGTTTGCTCAAGGCCTAACTCTATTTATATTTTACTTCTGCATCTCAGTTTGGTCAACAATATATTCTGTAGATACTGTAAATATAAAAGTTGAGGCAATTCAAAACATTAGTAAATGATCTGCAGCTCAAATATTATATGCTTAAATATACAATAATATGTTCACTCTGTGTTCTCCCCCCCTCAATTCGTTTACTGTTTATTCTTATGTGCTAAACTTGATATGTTAAAACTTCCTTATCACATGACATTTACAAGTCTAAAGGCTTTTAACTGCACACATGCTGAACAGCAGTTAGACTGTAGGGCCACTTTAGAGCTATGAAATTACACTACATAAAACACAGATTTGAGGAAATTTAACTTTTCTGGACACACAAATGTACAGCTTGCACACTTTAAAAAATGTAAATATCCATATTATTTTTTTACGTTTTTGGTAACATTAGTTCAAACTGCTTTTTATCTAATTGATGTGATTAAATATCACAATATCAGTGTTTGATTTGCATGATATAATTATCTCAGTTCATTCAAACACCCAAGATCATCTGTAATGTATCAGGATGTAACATTCAGTGACTGATTAGAGTCACTGATTTTAGACTCCAGTGTTATGAAAGCTGAAATCAAAGTAATGATTAGGAAATGCTCTAAAATGCTGCACCATAGATTGCCTAATGAGTTTCATCAAATGCACATGTTCAGACACACTATTTGCCCAAACGGACCTTCTCATCAGTCTAAACTGATGAAGAGCAAATCTAGCTTTATTTTACAAAAGAACACTCATGGAGGTCAATTTAATTGAGCACTCATAGCGGCTAATTTAAGCCAGATCAGCCAACCTTAAAAACAAAGCAGCTGTGGAATATTTGCAGATTTTTTTTTCATCTAGCATGAGAGAATAAGCCTTTCAGCGATAACTTTATACTTTAATAAATATACCCCCAACAATCAAATTCCACTCAAATTCCGCATGTCACAGTTGCTTAGTACTATTTAACGAGATTTGATTTTGCCACTATGGGGCAAAAACCTTCCATCTGTTTTTCATCCACTTTAATTGAAACTGCGTGTATTTGTTTTTATTATATGTTTTATGAGTTGTTGAACATTAAACTCTTGGAAGATCATAGTGGTACAAATATATTAAGATAATAAGGAAATAAATCCAGAAAAACAACCTTGGATGAACCTGAGCTAAAAAAACTCAGTGTTCAGTGTATTCTAAGTGTATCCTGTGTTTGAGGATACAGTACATGTTTAATATGGTATAACAACTATAAACTGACCCTACCGATGAGCTAGTGTTCTGGAAGAGAGAGGTAATAATATACAGATCTGATTTTGTTGCTTTATAATATTTGTTAATATTATTTCTGGAGTCTGGAGCAAGTAATGTACCCAAAATAGATTTGACAGAAATGCAAAAAGATGATTTACACAATTCAGTCACAGTATGACCAACTCCTTGTTATTAGATTAACTAACCATATGCAAGGACTTTTTTGTGCTATAATTGCAAACTTTTCTTTGGAGGACCAAAATTGAAATAAGTCTGTTTTACTCCTCAATAATTTGAAGTACCTGTTGTTTCTGTAGGTACTTATTAAACAAATTTAATCAATCAATTAATCAATCAATTCTGTTTCTGTGCATATGTTTTAACCTCCTTTCTGCGCTAAGAGTCTGAGTCAAGACCAAGACTTTTTAGTAGTCAAGTCTGAGTCATGTCTGAGACCAGATTAAGATTTACAAATAAAAACTTTAAAGTATCTTGCCTATTTGTCAAAGTTATGCTTAATCGATGTCTAAAACTTAATCAGAAGTCACCACATGAAGTCAACTGAATCAAATTCTATACCTTTCTATTATAAAATCGCAATTTGCCCTCAAACAGCTTGTCAATTAGGTTAGCTAGCTGGCAGCTAAGGTTAGTCAGCTCGTTGCTAGCTTTAGTTCTCTTCCGGTAACATTAGTATTTTAGCTAGTTTATCATTAAGGTTAGCTAGCTCATCTCTAAGGTTAGCTAGCTCGTCGATAGCTTTAGTTCTCTGCCCGGTAACATTAGTATTTTAGCTAGTTTTTCATTAAGGTTAGCTAGCTCATCGGTAACATTAGTGTGTCAGCTAGCTCGTCGCTAAGGTTAACTAGCTCGTCACTAGCTTAAGTATTCTCCCTGGTATCTAATATTTTAGCTAGCTTGTCTCTCAGGTCAGCTAGCTCGTCGCTAGCTTTAGTTCTCTCTCCCTAGCTAGCTTGTTGCTAAGGTTGGCTAGCAAGTTTGCCGCTAACATTAGTTAGTAGCTTGTACTTATCTCTCTTTTTTTCTAAATGTCTGGAAAAATGTGTAGTGGTTCCTGAGGTCTGCTGAATGTTTCTTCTTTTTAGAAAAAAGCTGTAATATAATTAAGCAATAGAACACGAGAGGGAGTGTGTTATCGCGAAATAACATCACGGCTGTGATTTGGTCGCAGGCACGAGCCAAAGGCGAGTAGTTATTCGCGAGTAGTTATTCGCGATAACACACGACCTCGAGTGTTCTATTGCTTTTATACAACAGTTTCTTTTTTTACTAAATATATAAAGAAAATAAATCAAAGAACTTTAAGAAATTCAGTTTGAATATGCTTTAATATGGACTGAGCCTTCCGCCAAAAAGTAGTTCCACCACAACTTAACTACATACAGTGTATGGTTCAGGCAGACAAACACCACGAAAGTTAGCTTGAAAGGAAAATTGGGAATAGTGAAGATGGTAACGTTAGGAGCGTGAAATAACGCTATTACTCTCCTCTCCTGCTCCGCGGAGTCGTCTTCAGGTGAAAACCGCGAATTTTAGCATTTCTGCTTATTTTCCTGGGTGGTGTTGGTTTTAGGTAGCTGGCTGGACTGTGGTTAGGTTAGCGTAGCTTGCTTTAGCTCAGCATTAACTTAGCTTAGCCTAGCCTGGCTGGTTAGCGTTCTGGCTGTAAGACGGTATTAACCGAGCGATTTTCGTTCCCTTTTTTCCGCGAAAGACGAGCCAGCACTGCGGGCGAGTGTGCCGCGGCTGAGCGCTAGTCTGTGCTAAGCTAACGCTGCTGCGGGTGTCCTGTGTATATACGCCGTTACTCGGCAACGCATCGGCGGAGATATACAAGTTTAGTGTGAGAAGGCCGTGATGTTATCACGAAATATCATCACGGCTAGATCACTTCTCAACCAATCAGATTGTGAGGTCGGAACTAACTGTTGTATAATAGTGAATAACAGCAAACTAAAATTGCATTACCCATCAGCAGCAACAGAGGGCGCTCTTTACTCTGAGGCCTGTGCTCATATGATATAATTAGATTGTAGGCAGAGTGAAGTACAGAGTACCTCAAGGTAGAATGAGTTAATGGTCTACACTTCAGTGAATGAACACAACAAAATACTTCATAGACTGACTCTTAATGCTGGATGAATCATTTGTCACATTGATATCGGGATATTCAACTACATTATCATAAATCAATTTTTTCACATCCACATCACCCCTATTTCCCACTGAAGTTGTAATAAATTATGATCACTTCTATAAAAATAACAAGCAAACATCTGTTAGTTGCAGATGTATCCATATTCAAAAATGTACATTTAAAGAAATCTGTTGCTTAATAAAGGAAGCAATAAATACATAAAGACAAGACCGTCACTACAGTCAGTCAGTGATCTCTCATAGGACAGTCCTATTTGCTGTGTCTTTCCCATGCCTCCTTGGTGGTGCATCAGTGTGCCATTCCCCAAAATTGTCTCTTCCATCAACAGACACCATGTAATTATGGAATTCCTAAAAATGCGATAGACAAAGCTTTGTTACATT
This sequence comes from Astyanax mexicanus, assembly GCF_023375975.1. NCBI lineage: Eukaryota > Metazoa > Chordata > Actinopteri > Characiformes > Acestrorhamphidae > Astyanax > Astyanax mexicanus. The sequence goes on along the minus strand of NC_064427.1, from coordinate 28,950,778 downwards.
TACAGCACACTTAACCCTCTATTCAAGATTATGCTTCTAAATATGCTTGAAGAGATTGCTCACTGAGTAGTTATACTTTACCACAGGCATAAACTGAGGCTGGCAGCACTTAAATAACTCAGTCTGGTCTTGGGCACCAGCTTGACTGAGTCACTGAACAGAAACACAGCTGTATACGTGACTAAAGCCTTTCTACACATATATGGATGTTTTTGAAAAAGCAGGGAATTTTTACCCTAGAAAACTTACTTCAGCGTACTTTGAAATGTTTCAGAATAATGATTTGATATGATAAAACTTTCTGTGTATCCAAATAAGAATTTAGTGACTCCATAGTCCTTATAGTCAGATCAACCTGTGACCATCTTCACAATGTGACCGCGCTCCTATTTCCAGTCATGCCAAGGCCGCCTTCTATTTGTTTAAATCGGGAAAGACCAAAATACTAAAAATATTCTGAACAATATACAGTGTTTGACTCAATAATGCACAAAAAAATAGATTTTCTGCTTGTTATGGCTAATGCACCTGCGCACATCTCCACAGCGAGAAGGGTTTCTCCAATAGCACAATTACCCTCCTCTACACTCTGTACAACCAGCAAGCTGATTGTCTGTTTTATTATACATTTTTCAAGAACACCCTCCAAACCCTGGTGGTGTTTACTGTTATCATACACAAACGTTTACATCTATTATATAGTCTATAATTGGTCTATATGTTTATTTTTTAGTATTTCATTAAGATAATAATAACATCAACCTTCTCCACCCATAGCCACAACTGTAAATGAGTTGTGTACAGTTATGTCTGTCTTGCTGTATCCATATACTGCATCTACAGCTTTCTGCTCCTGTGATTGACAGGACAGAGTGTGGCAGTAGACACAGAGCACACAATGGGAGCCTTGCTGCCAGCCGAGCCACATGTCGTTAACACACTGGCGATGTTTTGTCTCAGACCAATCAGAGCCCTCTTGCTGCAATGTTGAAACAAGCTCACTTCTCTCCTACTGAGCAGATTCCTCCTGTCTGTCTGACAGAGCTGAGACAAAGCACCTCCACCATCAACAGGCACATCACATCTCAGCCAGGCTATGCTAGGCTAAAAAACACACTCAGCAAGAATGGAAGTGGAGGACTGAGGAGGAGTCCAACAGTAGGGCTGATTTAAAACTTCCTTCTTTTTAATGAAAGAAAAATAGCCACTGTTAAACTCTTAAACTGCAGCTTTAATATTCTGTCGTAAATGAGACTTATTGGTCAGTAACTCAGTATCTACTCATTTCAATTAAAAAACTTTTCATTCAAAATGTTGTGCAGTTCAAGAGTAGGCTTAATCCCTGTCTGCGGCATAGTGTATAACCACTCAATACAAATCAATCCACAATCAATAAAGTAAATTACTTTAATTAAATTAATTCAATAAATGTGCAGATGCTAAGTCCACCCTGTGCATTAATCCATCATTATCCTTGATGACCTTAGCCACCCCAGACTGTACAATATAACAGGACATTAAAAATAGCTAGACATGCTAAACAGAACAGGCACGTATTTATTTTTTTGTGGGATCCTTCCACAGTGGTTAACCATTTCAAACAGTGCAGGGCAGGGCTGCTGCGTTGTATTTGCTCTGTGGCTAAGCTAAGCTGAGATGCTTTTTAAGAAAAGAAACAGAAGCCTGAGTTAACTAAGGTTATATCTATAGTACTAATCATTGAATGATTGTACAATAGTACAATTTTTTTTTTTAGAAAACCTAATGTGGAACAAATGTAAGTTATCTCATGTTAAATGTTTTAATATTTACTGACATGGCAAAAGCTAGGGGATAGCAGTATGTGCTGTACATTAATTAATTGTTACTTCAATGGATGGCTTGAGAACTCCCATACCTGTGTAAGTTGTGAGACGTTATCTTGTGCTCATGGCAAGGTGACATGAATTACCTTGCCAGAAACTGGATGCCAGATAGATTGGACATACCATTTCTTAAGTTGTGCAGACATTTAACATTCCTTGATCCACAGTGTAATAAAAACATTGGGAAGAAGTCATAGAAGGTAAAGCCAACCCCAGTGAACAGCTCAATATGTGGTGATGATCATGACCTGCAGTGTCTGGCTAGAAAAGTCCTTGCATCTAGACAGGCAACTTTGGCAGAAATCACAGCCATATTCATGTAATGAAAAAAAGTTACAAATTGTCTACATATTATTCAAAATCTGACTCACAACTCAGAAACTTACCTCACATTTTGACCTGATTATTGATAGATTCTAGATAGAGATTTGATCCCAGAAATTTAGACTTTTACCCCAAAGATTTAGTATCTGACTTCGACTTACACCCCATAGGCATGAAACCCAGACTCAAGACTCAACTCGGACTTGCCATTTGTAAATATCTATACCAAGTCATTGAAAACAAATTGCAATATTATTACAGTAATAAGTCATGGTATCTGCCAAGCATGGACAACTGCACCAGTTAAGTTTCTTCTGATCTAGGGTTTATTGTTACTACAATAGCAGTGAAGCTCAGACAGCAGGAAGTAAGTAGTAAGATTTTTACAGTGCAGCTAAATGAAGCTCTAACTAGGTCTTGAGGCAGAGTCTGCACAACCTCTTGAAAGACGACTCTTTGGGGGGAAGCACACGAGACCCGTCTCCTCTGGACAGCGCACAGGCGGTTGACGGCAGCAGCAGCACTGGCCCACTCCGGTTTCAAAAAGCTGACTGGACACAGCTGCACCCACAAAGCCCTCAACAACTGGGGGGGTCACGCAAACAAGAGTGCTGCTGTGGTGTCTGAAAGAGCTCATACACAGCGGGCGCCTGGGGGGGATTTGGGGCCGACCAAAGAACTTTGATACGTAGAGCCCAAATTCACTAAAGAAGCCTGGAGTCCATTCACGAGCGGGGGACATACTCTGTGAAGTGTGTCCAAGCTCAAGACACTGGACAGACGGAACATCCCCAAATATTTGCTCTCTAACACACGAGGCCTGAACTCCTGGTGACTATCAGTGCTGACTATTCAGAATGATCTGGATTCGAGGACCCAAAAGGTCAATTAGATGGTATCTCATGTGAAGCGAATAGCCCTATTCTTGGGTCTACTGAGCGCACAAATGATATGAACAATTATAGTGTTGTTCTGAGTTTTGTATATTAAGATCTGACTCTTTGTAAGAAGTATTTTTATTGGAAAACTTCTGGCATGGAGTAAAGAGCTAGTCACAGTTGATTATTAGAGTGAATACTGTCCATTTTCTATTTAAAACTTTTAGTGGTGAAAACAATCACAAAGTTGAGTTGCTAACAGTGTGACTTGTTTTAACATTTTGGTAAAAGTTAAAACACTTAACAATCAAGCAACACACATAGCGAAGGGAAGTGAATTGCAAACAGCTTACTCTCACCCAAAAACAACCACACTGACCCAGGACTGAGTGGCAAACTCTGAAGCAGTTTGTGTTTGTTGTGAAAATGTGATCAGACCTCGATCCAACTTAACTATCAGGTCTACTCTGTAAATTTAAGATAAGCTGTACTTTAGTCTGTTATACTCCACAGATAATGACTAAAACAATGACTTAATGCCAAATCTGCTGCAGGACCTTCTTCGTGTATTTTCGTTTCTGCTCCCACCCCACACAGGTCTGGCCAATAAAAGGACAGAATGTTTTGGTGCACTTACTTCACCCTGAATTTGTACCCAAGAGGAAAGTGCTCCAAGTTTACAAACTTATTAACTGGTTCAGACCAGAGCAAACTATAGATGTGAAAATGTCTTTAAATCTACAGTAATATGCAGAGTCCATAACGACCAACTGACATGACCTAAATAAACATTAATAAAAGCTTATTTAAACAAATATCAGTTCTCATAAAACTTGCTGAAGTAACATGATATGAGTATTGTTGGCGCAAACTATAATAAATGTTTTTTTAAGGTTTATGTAGATATCTTGTAGCCTTCAGGAAAGACGAAAATGTCTCAAATGTACTTAACATGAAATTAAACATAATATACCACATTGTTGCAGGAACTACCAAGATAATAATACAATGTCACATCTGCTATAAAAATCCAGATGCATTACAAAATTCCTCTATAAGCGGTGATTTGAGGCCCACTGTCAAATTCTCTCCAATCCAAACAATTCCACCTCCCACTACAGTATTAGTCCAGAAATCTGAAACAAGCTAAAGACAGGGAGGAAGAATGGAAATGGGAAGCAGGAACATCTAATTACCTTCTGTTCTGGCAGTGAAAGTGGAAGTCCTAGTTAACAATTCTTTAGAAAACACTTGAGTAAACACAAGTGGTAGAAGTAATCTACTACTGTTCACCTGCTGCACTCAATTTCACTCCATATGGACCATTCCCTCCATATATTCCAGTACAATCATGATTAAATATGACACAATACCATTGTTACTGATACCAGTTGAGTGATATTGACTCGATGATTGTCTGTTGAGGCTGAAAATGACCATTGTTTGTTCTTTTTAAACTATCAAGCTAAACCTTCACAAACACTCTGTAATCCCACAGGAAGAAACCCACAGCTAACATCACATCACACAGTGGGAGAGTGTGCAACTTCAGGCTTATCCATTGTATTTGTTCCAGAAAATTCTGATGACATAAGGTCAGTGTCAGAATTAGATCTGGATAAGGCCAAACCATAAAAATGTGTAAAAACACCCAAGATTTGAAACAGATACAAATCCATCACTCAAGGCATTCAGGAGGTGGTCTGATTTTTGGACTAGTTTATGCCTAGTCAATTTATGTGTCTTGAGTGTCAGGATTATGTGTGGATAAGGCCAAGCCATAAAATCTCACAAGGAGGGTGAAGACTAGCACATGCCTCCTCTGACACATGTGAAGTCAACCACCACCTCTTTTCAATGTGCTGCTGATGCAGCAGGTTTGGAGGAAAGCGCAGTGACTCGCTTGCGATACATCAGCTTACAGACGCCTTGTGCTGATCGGCATCACCCTAAGTGATATGGAGAGAGAGCGCCATCTAATCACCCAGAGAGAGCAAGAGCAATTGTGCTCTCTCAGGGCTCCGGCAGCTGATGGCAAGCTACATGAGCGGAATTCTAGTGCAGGTGCTTTAGACCGCTGGAAGCCCACTCGAAGCCCACTCACACATCTCTATTATGAACAGCGTTTTCACTGAACCAAAAGTGTTTCTTCTAAGACCCATTTGAAGCATCTTTACTTTAACAATGCTCTTCATGGCAAGATCTGAAACAGTGTTGCTGTCAAAGTCAGTTGAGTCACCATGTGCTTGACTAAAGACTCTAGGACTACATCTATGTCACATGTCAGTGGAAACCTGTCCAAACAGCTATAAGCTATGGTAGAACGACAATGTGAACAGTTCTTTTAAACATTTGTTCAGCCTGGAGATAACAGTAGCAGGTGTAACCCCAAGCTACAATCCTGCTCCCACAATCTCCCAGAATAATTAGTTTTCAAGTCACAGGCTGGTTGCTGCCCAAGCTTTTCAGAGCATGCAGGCAGTGAGGGAGGGGCACTCCACGGGCAAAGCAACTCAGGGGGCTAATTAAAAACTCAACAGAATGCTGCATTAAACTGCTCTTTCTCCAAACTGTCTCCAGCTCTCCGTTTATGGGGACAGGTGGTGCCTTGGGCATGTGTCATGAGATGGGTTTCTTACCCTCAAGTGACAGCAGACGCTGCTCTGTGTGCCTGCCCCAATCCTCTAAAACTTTGTCTGTTAATTCTGGGTTTACAAGCAACACACCACAGTACAAACAATAGCGTATCCGAAAGATGTAATTCAATTACAGAACACACAGATGATTTCTGTGCTGTGAGGTCAATCTCAGATTTTATGACCCTGAGGATATGGCTTTAACAAATGTGCCGGCCCACAATGGAGGAATCCGGGGCCCCTGGACTAGTGTAAGCTGCAGACAGCATTGAGAGGGATGCAAATGGGTCTGGAGGCAGGAAATGACCGTTGTGTCTACTAGGCTCATATACACCATGTCTCTAACCCTTAAGAGCTCTAATAGGCCTGGGAATGAAATATAGTATTACCCACTTCACTTCAAGTGGCTTTCGGCTCTAACACATGGACAGCAGCGAGAGGTCACTTCCTCAAACCACCAAAAGTTCTTGGCAAGAAGGCCCATCACAATAACTGTTTATGTGTGTACAATTTTTGTCTAAGAAATAATTGCGATAAACGATACTAATGATTGATTTCATTGTGATTTTTTGCTGATTAATTCTTAACTGTAAGTTAACATTTCCAGTTAAAACAGAGATTGTTTAACCTTAATTTCCCCATGCATGTATCCTATTGTGTGTAGTGAGAAGGACTGTGGTGGTGACAGTGACTAATAAACCGAGAACAATGACATCCAGGCCATTATTCCACCTGATTTTTGGAGCCTCTACTCCTCCAACGGTTTGTCAAAACCATTCTATCTCTGACACATCCATCCCTATCTGTAATACTGGGCTTGTGTACAGATTTTGGAGAAGTACAGTAGTATTCAGACAGTAAATGTTCAAACAAATGTTTTGTGGCCAAAATACTCTTATAGGAATGCACTGCAGGTGTCTGTATAGGCTTAACCCAAATTTTCTAACTGCTCTACAGGTCATATTTCCCAAGCTACAGCCACCAACTTTGAAAAACTCATAGAACTCATAACATAGCTTTGAATTTTATGCTTTCAGAAATGACCAGACTTGTGTTTTTGTACAATTATTATACTTTTTCCTCCAAAGGAATGCATGGAATGGCTTTTGGATCAATCATCTATTGTGCTAGATTTTGGTACGCCATTCCACCATTTAGCCAAATGTTTGTATACTTAGCACCATAACAACAACCTAGCAACACCTTACCAGCCACTTACCAACCAATAGCAATACCCAAGCGACCATTTAGCAACACCATTGCATTAGTTTAGCAACCAGCATCTGTACCATATAAACACCTCTGCAACTGCTTAGCCACACGTAAAACCAACTGACAACACCACAGCAATCACCTTATATACAATAGCAACACCTTAGCAATTGCCTGACAACATCTTATCAACCTCCTAGCAACAACATTGAAAACAATACTTATAGTAGAGAAACACCTTAGCAACTGCTTAGGAACACATTGCCACAGCATCCACCTTCTTTACCATAGGAACACCCATATTCAGGGCTGTAGCAGCAAATTCAGGGCCCTGTACACTCTCAATGTCAGTGGGCTCCTATCCATGCCAGTACACAAGGAACGTGAGCGGAAAAAATGTATGGGCCCCTTTCCCTACTTGGGCCCTGGGTGGTCAGATCCACCTTTCCCCCCACTACCATATCAGTAGCAAAACCTTAGCAACCACTTAGCAGCACCATAGCACCCACCCTTTACCACAATAACACTTGTATCACAGCAGTGCTGCAACCACACTCGCCGTTTCTGCAAGAATTACTTTGATCTGCAATGGCTTCAGAGGCCAGGGAAGTGCCGTGGTTCCTTGAGGAGATGGATGGGCATCATCAACATAAATTATCACAACAAAGTGATCTGCACTGCCTATAACCCTAACAATAAACACACTACATCATTATCGGAAAACACAATAACTATCTTGGAAGAGCTTCACTGTTGCCATATGTTCAGGTGTTCTACTTTAGGCTTATGAACACCTGCTTTAAATCCAAATCCATTTACCGCTTCCATTTTACTGCTAGTCATAAACGCAAGACGCTCTTCAGAACAGACAAAGCTCTATTAACAGGCTGACTCTGCTCCTCAGAAGGTTCTGCTATACACAGATGTGTTTCTGGAGGTGCCTGAGGTCTGTGGGAGGAATCAGGTTGTGGTTTTTGACACAAGGAACTGGGATCAAGGACAGGGAAGCCATCCTACTCACTACAAATTACTCTGGAAAAAAACATGTAGGCTGTGGAAGGGAATCATTCACATTCTCTCTGTAAATAATACTGGAGAAACATTTCCACTCAAGACTGGCAAAGCAATAAACTTCTAAAGCTGAGGAACCCAAGCTTTCATTCAGCTCAAGAATAAACCAGGCCAAAGCACTGGGTTGCTGGCAGCTTTTGTAGGTCGCTGACTTCCCGCCCTCTTCGCCGAGCTAGCCAATAAATGCAGACATGTGTGCCTGTCAGTCAGCCACATCTCCATTTGTCCGTTCCATTAGGGCACTCCCAAACAACATCTGGCTTTTTATGGAAAAAAAGACCAACAAAATTGGAAAAAGACATTTTTCAGATCTAAACTGCATGTGAATGAAAGGAAAACACTAAGAGTGGGTATCTACTACCTTTCCCAAAGGACTTCCAGCTGCTGGTAGGTCAGCTGATAGATCCATGACTGCTGTGAGGGTTTTTTATTTGTTTTTTTTTTTGTTTTTTTAAGTTTGTCTGGTACAAACTGGTTTGGCCAACAGTTGTTTCAGGTCATCTTGCTGTCTAAAATACTCATTACTGGTTGATAAACAGATACTGTAAGGCGTTCCTACGAGAGCTGTAACTAATGATAATTTTTCTAGTCAAACAATCTGTTAAATAGTCAATGATTATTTCTGCCATGCCCTTCATTTCCGTTTCCTTTGGATACGGCTCCTGTTCCAATCTTTCTCTTTCACTTCAGAATGATAGAAAAAAATGTCATTTAAATGCCTAGAGAACTGTTCTGTCTGTCACTTTTGATCACTAAGTGTGAGTTTGAACTGAACCCATAAACCTCTTTCATAAACCCCAGTATTTTGTGTAGTGCAGTTAACAATTAGATGAAATGGAAATTTGGTGTCGACTCATTTTTATAATCCAAATTATTATATGCAGATTATCCCGACTATTCCCTACTACAGCTGTGTTTTGGCAAGAACTTGCCGATATGATGTGTATCACAATAACCACTGTCTTCCACCAATCTCTTGATGCTGGGACTTAAAAAAAATCGTAATATTGCAATACTTTAATACATCAATATTTTTTTACACCCCTTTTTCCCCTATTCACCCTGTCAGACTAAGTAGGCCTCGCTTAATGTACAGTAGACTCAAATGGTGATTCCTGCTGTAATCCTCCAAACTCAGTACATTTCTAATTAGCTGAGATATACATGCTCTAAAAACCTACAGTTCACAGTTTTCACTAGAAACTGACTGAGTAGGCCTCAGTTAGTGCTTTTTGCTGTAGACCACCAAACTCAGTCACTTTTCACTTATTTTATTTCATCAAGTTTCATATAATGGGAATAGCACTTTGTGTAAAAAATGCCACAGTTTGAAAAACAAACGAAAACCATCTGCAATGGTTTGGCATATTTTTATCTTCCAAAAAACTGAGAACTAGCTCCATCATGACAAGACCTTTAATTATGACAGGGCATAATGCTGCTTTTATTGCAAGCAGCTGGAGTACAGTCTGCCACTCCCAACAAACTGCACAGCACAATGTAAATATGGTCAGGGTCCTTGTTTTTGCTAAACAATTCTTGCTACTGTCATTTTTTTACTGTTGTTTTTCAGTTAAAACATTCAGTTAATTAAGTAAAAAACATTGTTTTTAAAACACTGTAACACATTCATCTGTTTGTGATCATTGCATACGAAGTTACATTCAAAACACATATTGTATTATTTTCTATGGCTTCCTTTTGCCTGTGGTGACAACGTGATGCACTCTGCACAGATTTATGTTATGTTTCATTTGAACTCAGTTGTCATAATTTCCAAGTTCCAACTAAGACATTTCCACTGGAATGCCCTCACAAGTTGGATTTCCTACTCGGAAAGTCAGTAGAGCTTTACCAACTCTGAGTTCAGAATCCAAAATGGCTCCACTACCCTTCAACAGTAGTAAAAGAAGTAGAGTTTATACAGTTCATTACCAGGTATATACAGTAATGTCCAACTGGTACATTTGGACATGTTTTAATGCTGTTTAAAAGTGCAAAATAAACATATATTGCTTTATTATTAAGTGGTATTGCTAACAATGCTAACCAGGATCAGTGCTAACAATATTTTTTAAAATATTTTGACTAGGTTTGCCATAAAACAGCAGTGAAGGATTGTAAAAACACTTGTGGTAAACTTTAAAGTTTTACGTTACCTGTGTTGGGAAATGTTTTGAAATAATGATAAATTAGAACTGTCAACTCAGATGTTGGGAGGTTTTCAGCTCTGACATCCAATTCTAAAGTAAATAGAATGTAGCACTCCTTCCATTCCATATGATATAATATGATTTCCATTTCCATATGATTTCAAAAAGCCCTAAGATTGATTGTATATAAAGAATGATGTATGTGAATTTCCTTTTTTAAATACTGTTTTACCCATTTTTTTATCACAATTAATCCATCCAGTCAACAGTCACTGAGTCTTCTTCTATCACCTACTGTGCTCCCAACACTGGATACACAGTACATGTAAAGCCAACCTGTTACCAATGAGGCTTTACCACACGGAGGAGAGCACTGGATCGCCAGCTCTACTACATCAGCCAATAAATGCCTGTGCCTACAAATATCACAGTTGAACTGATTGGGGAGAGCACATCATCTACCTACCGAGAGAGAGCATAGCCTTCTGAGCTCTCTCAGCATCTGGCCACTGATGTCTCTTAATCCTCTGTCCATCATGTCAGCAGCCTAATCTACTGAGCAAGTTTTCTCTCTTCTGATTGGTTTCTCTACAGTATATTGTATCTTGTTCAAACAGTGGCCCGTGCATATAACTTTAGTGTAAAGGTGCTGCATAAACAGCTGCCAGCCAAACAGAACACACTATACACTATATGAACAAATGCATTGAGAGACCTACTCCAAAATCAAGTTAATTAAACAAGAGTTTACCATGATTTTGTGGAGTAACTGCCTCTAATGTCCAGTCAAGGCTTTTTTTAGAAGATTTTGAAGCGAGCATTGCTGTAAGGAATTTACTGCATTCAACAACAAGAGCATTTAGTGAAGTCAGGTGTTAGATGATCAACATACCACCTTATTTCCAACTTAACTCCTCAACTCATCCCAAACGTATTTGATAAAGTGCAATCATAGCATAGAACAGCTCTGTAACAGCATTTCAACAGTTCAAAGCCTGTAGGCGAGGTATCCTATTCTAATCTGCTTCTCAACAGCGACTAGACTAGTATGTGTGCATTTGCACATTAATGTCAGCACATAGAGCATCTCAAAGTAGATAAATGCTTTAATTAGGTGGGGTGTCCAAAATGTTTGGGCATAGAGTTTCTATTGATCTATTGATTAAACCAGTTGGTAGAAAAGTCAAGCGGTAGAGAAAATAGTAAATGAACCAAATTGATGAAAGCTATCACACACTTTGCAAGTAATCTCTTTTTAAAAACAGCAACTCGTACAACCAGTAGTCCACACATCTATCTGCTAGCTGGATTTTCTCATGATAATCCTCTGTCCAGGGCTCTAGTGAGCAAAGTAAAGTGGTGAAGCATGAAACAACACTCTACTATACATGATGAGCACAGCATGTTCATTTGGATTTGGTCAGGGATTGTACATCTCACACTCACAAGTGCACGCTGTGAGTAATCAAACAGCTCAAGCTTTCGCCCATAGCCAAAGAGTCCGCTCCTCCATTCAAAGCCAGTCACATGACTGCGAAGCCCACAGAGGGACAAAAGCTGGACACAGCGGGGGCCCTTCTCCTGCACCACCATGCCCCGAGGACACTGCCGAGATTTCCTCCATCAAAATAGCTCAGTCCTGCAGAATTGACTGGCACGGCTTAATTCAATCATGTGTTACACATTCTTCTTGTTAACTCATCACTAAAGCTCCATTCTTCATCTGCCCTCTTTTATCTGAGCCAGGACAGGTTGCTGAAGCACAGTGCATGTAAACAAGCAGCTCTACTACAGGACAATCAGAGGCACATAATTCAATAAACTAAAACTGATTCAATGATTTAGATAAATTCAGTGTTTTCTTTTCTCTGATTAAATCTCATGGTCCAGATATAGATAAGAGCAGTGATCATTTCATTAGCCTTGACCAGCAAAAAAAGCACTTTCTATCTTTGTATGTGAATGCTTATTTAGGCATTGTTATGTTTATCAAATATGCAGATTTTAAATCAAATTTTAGAGTATGTACAAAACACACCATCATATGCACAAAATCTGATTAACCAATCAGAGCAGTGGGATCTGAAGAAGCACAACACTGCTATAAACCAGTCTTTAAACAACAACAACTTAATGAACCATTGTCTGAAACAAATCCAATTAAAATTGAAACGATGAGTCGATGCAGTATTGCAAAACATACTATTTTGTGATACTTCAATGTATGTTTATGTGTTCTGACACCCCTACTGGATAACAATTGTTTGTTCTTTTTTTGTTTGTTTTTACATGATACAGAATAGTTAAATAACATTATAAACTAGTTTACATTACAGCTGAAAAGTGACTATGGGTACCTATACCTATAATATATAACTGTATTATACAAAATAAATAAATTAATTAATTAATTAATTTTTTTCCCCACATTTTTATGATAAATGGATTAACACAATCCTCTAAATTAACTTGGAATTTTTTTTTACATACTTTGACAGCCCTTTAAAAATGTAAAGTTTTTTTTTCCAAAATCAATACTTTTTACACTCCTACTGTTGTCTCTTGCAAAATGTATGTTTTTTTCATTTGACATAGAATAGCTCAAAAATAGTATGAACAAGCTCGATTTACACCAGAATAGTCACTATAATTATCTATACTGTTATAATAAATACATTTTTGGGTCACTGTCATACTGGGTCATACTATTTGTGTATTTTTGAGAATTGATACAGTGTTTTAAAACAGAATTTCATGATATTTTTTCTTTCACCCTTAGTGTGATACTGTTGACAAAGACTGTTGTCTGTTGTCAAATTTACATTTTTACAATTTTACATTAGGTGGAACAGATTAAAGGTTTTAAATAAGATTAATTTACACTTGAAAAGAGACTAAAGGTACACATCCATATTGTAAAAATAAAAAAATAAATTAAAAAAAGTTTTTTTTTTTTTTTACCTCGTTTATATATGTGGGTTGTCCTGTTTCACGATGAACCGACCAAACTAAATGCTTTAAAATAACTTTTAAACTGACTTTTATTGAAAGTTTATACGATTTTTTTCTTTTTGTTCTGTGACGTTCTTTAATAAAGTGGTAATTAAAAAGGTACTTAAAACATTTCTCTGTTTCTAACAATATCCACTGTTAAATAAACAAGCAACAAGTAAAAAAGACAGAGAGAGAGAAATAAAGAGTCCAGCCTCACCAGTTCTACTCTAAAGTCCTCGTCCTCTCCAAACTCATGGATCCGCTGTGAGAAGAAGCTGATCTGCACTTGACTGAAAAAGTTCCTCTAAGAGCAGCTTCTTCACAGCAGCTTCTCTGATCATCAAACTGCAGCAATATTCCCTCTCACTGCGGAGAACTTCAGTGAAAGTGCGGGTTTAGTGAGCTGGATCAGTGTGAATGAGTGTGTTTACAGAGTGAGGGAAACAGCTGAGGGGTCTCCCCGATAGCATCTCCTCCTCCTCCTGAGCGCTGTTTAGGACCCTCAGCCCAGAGAGAGAGAAAACACCGTGCAGCGCCGCTGAGATGATCTCACTGCTGATGCGGCCAATTAGAGGCAGAGCTGCGGCTCCTGCACACAGTACACTCAACTGGAAATAATTCAGTACAGGCTGTAGTCGTGTTTAAGGTCTAAACGAGAGAAATAAAGTGTATTCTCTATCACTTAAACATTAAACATAACTTTTTGCGCACGTGAAAGTTCGTCCTGGACGTTTACAAACGTCAAAATCACTAAATGTTTAAAAAACTGTAAATAAAGGGAAATGTCGCCCCCTAGAGTTAAGCACTGTTAACAGTATAATTCATTGAGGCACTTTGGTAAGTGTAACGTTTATCAGTTTCATTTCTAAACGTTTCAAACTAAATTCGAAAATAGAAAATTGGGTGTAAAACTTAAATATTCCATTTTTATATTTGGTATAGTGAAAAGGAATTGTGGTTTTATCCAAATTTTAATTTAGTTTTTCATTTTAGCATTTTGCTAACAGAATTACAAGAAAAAATTAAAAAGTGAATTAAAAAAAGTTAATCTTCTCTCGATTTTCTGTGATATTTTGCCATGGATCCTATTGCTTCCCACTGTCTTATTGCATGACCAGACTACATTTTCTGTAAGATATCCCAATATTGTTCATAAGTTGTTGTTATTTGACATAAACAAATCTGTTTCACTGAAAATACGTAGGGTATAATGCATTTGGTTATATTCCGAATCAACACAATTAAAAAAACAACAAAACTTGCAGCACTGGCATTCAGAGCCTTAATAACCACCGCTCTCTATTGGACGTTTCAAGAACAACATCCCTTGTTACCCAACTACAAACACTCTTCTTGTAAAAATCATCCTGTCATAGGTAAAATGTTTAAAACATATAAACTCAATTCCATTAATATATGTATAACACACAAACACACTATTTGCTGAGCATCAACAAATCATAGTAAAATATGAAAATAGATCAAAAATAGATTAATTTAGCCGTATGATCTTTGTACTTTTTCAGAAATCAAGGTCAGAGCATTGAGTGCTGTAAGGAGAATGTTATGTTCTTGTCCTGTTCTGTGTCTCTCTTGTCTGTCTCTGTGCTTTCCCTGCCCTCCTGTTTGTTTGTTTATTTACCTTCCTTAGCACATGGACCTCTCTGTTCTCCTTTTCTCCACCCATGTCATCAGTGCTCCCACCTGTGTTCATTTGTAGCTCCGCCCCCCCATTACCAATTCCCAGGTGTTTCCTGTTTCCTGATCCTTCCATGTGTATTTAAGCCCCTGTGTCAGGTTGCTGTTTCTTCGTTTCTTCAGTCTTAGGGGTTCTTTATTGTTTAAGTTTTGTTTTTAACGGTCTGTTTGGTTTTGTTGTTGATAGATAACTCGCCATTGCGTCCGCCTCCACATCTCCCTTTCTGCACATTCTGCGCAACCTGTCCGAGAAGGAGCTCCTGAGTGGCAGAGAGACTTTGCTGCTGTTCTGGAACCAATGCATATGGACTAGGAGACGAGATATCAAAGTAAAATTCTGGGAGCATCTTCTCAGACGCAGTACATGCGGGTTCTATATGACGTAAAGTCGTACACGGGCAAGAAGAGCGGTTTCCTTCCACTTGTTTTCCCCCCTTTTTCACCTTCTCAGGACACAAAGATTGGTTTGTGTACAGGGGCTGGTTTCTAAGTTCACAAAGGAAAAAGAGCTTAAACTTTTGCTTATCCTCCTGCTAGTCAAGCTGATAGCTGGAAACCGCTGACGTAGTCATATTGATATTCTGTCCATTTGAATTTGAAGTTTCGTTGTACTTTCAGGCACTGAATGGGGGAAAAAAACTTTAATAAACAAAACTTTAAGCCAATGTCTGAAACTAGGTTCTGTTTAATTTGCCTCACAATTTAGTGCCATATCGTCTATACTGAGGTATTGGTTTATAGCTTAATGATCCTTTTTATTATAAAATGTATTACATGCGCACTGTTCTACACCTATGGCAAACAATGATTTCAATTTTTGATTCTTTTAAATTTATTTTCAATAAAGCATAAGGGTCTGCTTAAATTTCATAATGTCTGAGGTGGGAAAGAACAGCTTTGCACTCTGTTTCTCTGCAACAAAGAAATACTAGAATAAAGTTGGAGAAAACAAGGTTCATTGATTACCAATTTGTTAAAACTGACAGTGTAAAGGACGACTGCCAGATGTCAAAGCTATGTCAAAAAGTAAAAATGGGTAAAATGGACAACACAATGTTTGAATTTAAGAGGTTCGTCTTTTTCTATAGTTTATGGGATTTTAGTTTGAGTACTCTCTATACAACATGATATTTTTACGCACGGCGCGCGCTTTAAAGGTGATTACACACTGCATGCGGTAGGCGCTGCGCGGTTTACGCTGACCCCCATAGGGTTCAATTGTGCGGAAAGTGGCGCGTCTCCCCGCCCATAACCACACCTCTACCACGCCGCCGCTCACCGCGGTCAAAGTTCAACGTGGTTCAACTACCACGCCGCCGCTCACCGCGGTCAAAGTTCAACGTGGTTCAACTTTGACCGAGATACCCCTCGCTGCAGAACCACAAGTCCAGGGGGTGGGGCTGGATCTGATCCAAGGGGTGGAGCCTGACCTCCTGACCACCCATATCTTCTTTTCATTGGTTTTAAGTCATCGCATTTCAATTCGTCGTTAAACTTAACACGTGTCGCTTACGTTTCCCGACCAGGACTTATTTTATCTTATCAAATAAATCCTGGAACCCAACCTTAAGACTTTTACCGTTTATAGATCAAAATGTTATTTGCTACGTAGCACATTTAAATCACACAATACAGATTTAAAAGAAGGAACATGTCTGTGATTACAAACATAATAAAATGCTGTACATTTCCTATATAAATATTAACTATTTCATTTTTTATCTTTAATAAAAAGGGCCTAAAGACAAAATAAAAAATAAATAATTAAAATAAAGGATGCCAATGAGTGTCTTATCTACCAGCTACCATGTTCATTTATTATTACAGATATTAATACACAATCAAAACGGCGAACAAACAGAAGCAATCAGATTTTCAATTAAGTAAAATCACCCAACGAAACTAATTAATAGTATTAGCAAAATGAAAATGTGTCTATTATGAACTTACTTTCACGTTCGTGATTGTTTACTTGACTCCGAAAGGCGAGTGAGTAAAACCGGATGGGGAAGAGTCCGATCTGCTTCAGACCAATGAAAACACGACGTAGGAAGAGTTGGATCAGATCCAGCCCCACCCCCTGGACTTGTGGTTCTGCAGCGAGGGGTACTTGGCTTTGACCTCGCGGCATAACGTAAACTCACGCGACCAGAGAACTGTAGTCTAACCATCTATAAACACAAGCGAGTGACTAAAATTAATTAAATAATAATTATAAGCAGTGTTGGGCACGTTACTTTGAACAAGTAGTTAGTTATAGTTACTTTTTAAAAAAAGTAACTGAGTTACTGACTTACTCCATAAAAGTATAGTTACCAGTAAAAGTAACTATTGCGTTATCAACCTCACTGTGATCTATAGTTCTATAAATTCGTTTTCAGCTTCTCCTCCGCTGTTCTGTGTGTGTGTGAGGCTCGTATCACACACAGCGGAACTTTTTGCCGGAAGGCGGGGCTGCGCTCATGCAGCGGCTCTCTCTATTTAAATGAATAGGATGCGCTGTGCTGGTGGACGGGGACAGGATGCGTCTTTCTTGCGTGTGCGCCGCACTAACACTAACATTTTATTTTAAGTCGCGGCCACAAAATATCGTTCTGCGGGCCGCGAGTTTGAGATCCCGGATTTAAAGTGCTCACTACTGTCTTTCTCTGAGGATGAGCCTGCGGACCCCTAGTTAGTAACGCCGTTACTCCCATTACTGATTATAAGTGAGAACCCTCAGCTGTACATCACTTCCCTACGCTCATAAATAACAGGAAGAACAGCAGAATCCGAGCTTTCAGCGTTCAGCAGAGCGGCATACCGCATTTAGTGTGTAAGCACCTTTATGCACGGTGTGCGTTTTTTATAACCAGCATGCGCTGTTTTGCTTCCCTCCGGGTCTTCTCTCCCACTGAAGTCTATATGACCCAGTACAGTTTTGTTCCATTTAAGCACTTTCACTAGTACAAAAAAAACCCTGGGTACAACTTTGAAAGGTATGGTCATATAAGGCACAGCCCCAGCGACAAGCGTTGTACTCAAATACAAATTAGTACTTTATTTATAGTCTTTGTGTAAATCTCTACATGTGACAGTTTTTTTGGGGAGGGGGGGGGGGTTCTTTTCTCCTGTTTGTATTAGTAAGTGCAGGAGGATTTTGTGTATTTTTAGTGTTAGTCGTTTTTATTTTACCTGTCCCTAACGTTAATACTACTTTTATCCAATCTAAAATCAATTTGGCTTGTATTTCTGTGCTCGGTACTGTTTTTGTTCTGGGTGTGAAATGAGTGGGTGTCCTCCTAGTTTATGTTACTGATCTGTTTTTATTTTATTGTAGAGTTGTGCTGTGAGGTTATGTAAATGGTATGTAGACTTAAAATTTAGACTGCAGATTGACCAATTCGTACACATTGTTAAGCTCATCACTTTCACACTTTTTTTACCTCATGTTTGTCGCTGCCTAGTTTAAAATGGGCCAAAAATCACAATTTACAATTAAAAACACACATTATGGGTCAGCAGAGTCAACAGTAATGCACAGGAGAGGATAAAAGTCTCACAATCATTTATTGAACAATTAAAAGAAATATCCATTTAAAATATAAAGAAAAACTTCAGTTCTGCAGAATTTAGTCCAAACCCTTGGTATCTGTTCAAGGAGGGAAATAAAAAACAGTCAACATAAAAGTTCTTGGTCAGCTCCACCACGGACAAACAAAAGAAGAAAGGAAAAAACACATTTACAAATTTAGTTGAAAATTAAACCTGCAAAACAGCACAAGCGCCCCAAAGTTCAATTACAAAAAAATAATATAAATCAAGCCAAATAAAACCAAACACTATTCACAAAATTTTGCACTTAACTAGCGGATAGGTGAGCGGTTTCGCCATTCCTTCTCCTCAACACGCCTCTCAAGAGCAGACAACGCCACAATAGAGTCTCTCACGTTCTCACACCCGCCTGCAGGTCCACGTGGTTTCCCAGCACTCTGCGACAGATACAGGGCATACGCTCGCAAAAGCAGAAGGCAGCTCCGCTTCCCACAGACAGAAACTTGCATCCTCACCCTTCCCCCAGTCAGTACAGCCTCACCGATCCACCTTCCCGGTCAGTGATTCAACCAGCAGCCACTTGATTCACTCGACTTCCAGTTCAGTGAGCGCGAGCCGTTCCTCGGCCAACGCCTCGCTATCACTACCCTGCCCTGTATTTGTGAGAGCCCCGAACAGCGTCGGCGTGCAGCGTCCCTCGTCCAACACTTCCGCTCTCCAGGTGGCCTCTTTCGATCCTATTAAATAGTTCCGTTCAAAGTCACAGCTGTAGCTCATTTGCAGCCAAAATAAAAGTCCCCCTTAAATAGAAGTCACCTTTATAATCAATATTCATTACTTAGTTTGTCACCTGTGATATTTGTGTCCCTTGTTTAGGTTTCTTCAGTGGACAGGTTTGGTTGGGAGCCTTTTTCGTATAGGAAAAATGTCTCTCTAGCGACACTAGGCTGGGGGCGGGTGCTACTTTTGTGTTTTTGTTAGTTTAGTTGCGGGTTAAGTAGTTTTAAGATTGCTTTTACTGTTTTTCTTTCATTTGCACCGTCCTTTGTCCACCCACAAGTATTACTTTAGTTTATCATCTTGTGTTTAAGGTATAGTATTTCCTTTATATTCATTGGATTTGGTTTATATGCATAGTTTCAATTTCTTTGCTGTTTCAGTAATAAATTTGTCTGTTTTGCATTAGTGTTTGTTATTCTGCTTCCTCCTTTATCTCGTTCTTCTGTTTTCCTCCTCGCCCCTAGATGAGCGTTTAAAAGTGGTTTTATGCAGCACATGCTCTTTTATAACAATAGTTATTATCAGACAAGCTCTAGGGGTTGGATTCGTTTTTATTACACTGGGAAATCAGCTCAAAATGTGTCAGAAAATTACAGTGCTGTAAGATTTTCACTGCACTGACTTTAGACTTGATATAACACAGTGGATCAACATAGCAGATGACAAGCAGATCTCCAAACCATCCCTGACCATCAGTAAATTGTGCATTTCATTTGGAAATCAAGGGACCAGAGTCTTGAGGCATACAATCAATACTCACGGAATGCGTTTTTACACGCGGTAAGATAATTTACGCACGGCGTGCGCTTTTACTTACGATATGCGCTTTACGCACGGGGCGGGCTTTTACGCACGGCGGGCGCTTTTAAGCACGGAACGCGCTTTTACGCACGGTATTCGCTTTTACGCACGGCGCGCGCTTTTACGCACAGAAAGCGCATTTACGCATGGTATTTGCTTGTACGCACGGAATGCGCTTTTACGCACGGTATTCGCTTTTACGCACGGAATGCGGTTTTACGCAAGGCGCGAGCTTTTACGCACGGCGCGAGCTTTTACGCACGGAATGCGCTTTTACGCATGATATTCGCTTTTACGCACGATATTCGCTTTTACGCACGGATTGCGTTTTTACGCATGGCGCGCGCTTTTACGCATGGCATTCGCTTTTACGCACGGTATTCGCTTTTACGCACGGTATTCGCTTTTACGCACGGTATTCGCTTTTACGCACGGAATGCGTTTTTACGCACGGAATGCGTTTTTACGCACGGCGCGCGCTTTTACGCACGGAATGCGCTTTTACGCACGGAATGCGCTTTTACGCACGGCATTCGCTTTTACGCACGGTATTCGCTTTTACGCACGGTATTCGCTTTTACGCACGGAATGCGTTTTTACGCACGGCGCGAGCTTTTACGCACGGTATTCGCTTTTACGCACGGTATTCGCTTTTACTCCCGAAATGCGTTTTTATAAACGCTGTTTTGCTTCTCTCCCACATTCTTTCCTCTCATTCAGGTGTCGCGACGGACCATTTTGAACCAGGCTGATTGGGTGATTAATAAATGTTCTCTGTGCTGAGACAGGAAGAGGCAGGTCTTACAGTGTAAGAGACGCCGGAGAGGCCCCGCAGTGAAGGCGCAGCAGCTCGGAGCAGAGCGCGCGGGTCAGAGCGTAAAATGTAAAATCCAGTCATTCAGATTTGGAGCGATTGTGTGTACACACAGCATGCTAAATGAACGATCTTACCATATATTTTATTTTGGTCTTCCTTTGTTGTATATCCTGTTTGAGCTATCTATCTTTCTATCTATCTCTGTATTGAAACCTGTGTGTACGTGACCTGTGTGAGGGAGGAGGAGCCAGCTGATTGATCCTGCATTATTGTATTACTATACATTACTTCTAAGGGCTGGCAGCTGTGGAGCTCAGCGCAATCGACCGTTTCTACCACAGTGCTGCCCAGATCAGACCACCTGGCCACCAATGTTATTTGTGCTGTTGTGGGTATTTTATATAGATGTATTACACACAGAATGCTCTATTTTAAACATTATTTATTTTATTGTTGATGATTATGGCTTACAGCCAATGAAAACCCAAAAATAAGTGTCTCAAAAAATAGAATATTATATAAGACCAACTGGTATTTTTGGCAGTGTGCCAAATCCTGCTGGAAAATGAAATCCGCATCTTCATAAAAGTTGGCAGCAGAGGAAGCATGAAGTGCTGAAAGATTTTCCGGGAAAAAAATACATTGACTTTTTTTTAACACAGTGGTTCAACATCAGCAGATGACATGACTCTCCAAACCATCACTGACCATCAGAAACATTTGCATTTCATTTGGAAATCAAGGGACCAGAGTCTGCAGGAAGAGTGGAGAGACATGCAGCTGCTTGATGTCTAGTGTGACGTTTCCACAATCAGTGATGGTTTGGAAAGCCATGTCATCTGCTGGTGTTGGTCTACTTATAGATGCTTTTGGTCATTGTCCATCTGTACTATGAAGCACTGTCCACTGAGAAGGCTTTGTGGAAAAATGGTTGCAATTCCTGCACCCTTCATAGGATGATTTTGTTTAACTCCTTTAATTCAACCTGAAAGTCTACACTTTAATGATGGTGGCATGCAGAGCCAAATCAGATATTTTTAAGCAGAATAAATCATGGTTTTATATTTACAGTTTAAGTTGCTGTTTCTAACACTTATTTACATTTACATTTCTAGCACTACATTTACAAAAACATCTAAAATACAACATACATTTTACTGTCAGAAAGAATGTTTATATTGTGAGCATCCATAGTGATCACAAATCAGTGTTGAGTTTGAGTGTGTGAGAAAATGTCTTGTAATCCCAGCCTTCTCTCTGCTGAAAAATACAACAAATCAAGAACATTAAGAGAAGCCCAGTATTCCTTCAGTTCTCCTCTGATTTAGGAGACTGATAAATTGTTAGGGCTCAGAGAGATACATGATCTTGGGTTTTATGTTTCAGGATGGTCTTCATCTTTTGTGGACTTCTGAGGCTTGACTACATTTCCCATAGTGCAACCTGTTTTAAGGTAAACAAAACATTATTGGATCATTTAACTTGGGAACACACATGTCTGTATAAGTTGTGAGTGAGGTTGAATACTGGCCAGCATGCTCATGACGATATGACAACAAGGCCTGATTGTGGGTGCAAGATAAATTTTTCATATTGGGCAATCATTTAACATTTCTCAATCCACAGTGTCACGTTTGTACCAGGAATATATCCTAGAAGGCATTACCACCCACAGTGGATAAAGCAGTGGGTGGTAATATCATGACAGGCGGCATTGAGATCCCACCTTTAATGAAAGAGACCCCACACACAGATCCTGTAGGTAAGTGCAGTAATTTTAGCATCCATGGGACATGGTACTAGATGTTGGTGTATAATTAGTGGAAATTGCTTGCTTGATTTTAACTCATTTTATTCAATTACTGTAGTTTGTATTGTAGTTTTTTATATTAAAAATCAACATTGAAAAAAAGTGTGCTGTACACTTATTATTATTAGTGTTACTGACTACTTACACTTGTCTTCACAGCCACCAGACCCAGACATGGCACACGGCGTCACAATGCCCCGACGTAAACTCTGGACACATGTCTGGTTGTAAGGTTTCATGTAAAGACAAAGAAATGAGAAAGAGTTGCACTGCATATGAAAGCACTGGTGAAATAAAATTCAGTAGGACAGAATATGTAACATCCTGACACACACTCACACAGGTTTTGATAGTAAGAAAAAAACAGTACCTGTATGGATGGATGGTCACTTACATCTTCCAGCTGATTGATGAAGGTTTCAAACGGTTCTTCTGGATACAGCTGCTGACCCCACTGTTCAATTTCACTCATCAGAATCTGTAGATCTTCTTCCTGGGGGGTAATAAAAAATAGGTTTTGAATGAATGAGTGAATGAATTAATTATGTTACACTTATGAAAAAGCCTTTTTATAAACCTGAGGATGCTTTAATTCACACAGTAGAATAATGCAAATTCTACTGTATGGACAAGAGTGCTGGGACACGTGTTTATTCGTGGTTTCTTCTTAAATCAAGAGTATTAAATGAGTGTTCATCCTGCTTTTGTTTGAGTGCATGTCCCTACTGCTCAGAGAAGGCTTTCTACTAGATTTTGGAGCATTGTTGTGAGAAATTGATTACAGTAACTGGCAATTAGTGTATTAGTGAAACTTATCCCAAATTTATTAAATAGAGCACAAACTTTGCATTTCTTTATTCCATCTCCTCACAGCTCAATCTGTGGACTTTGTAGACTTGAAGCCCATGTCTGGCATGTTTATCAGCTCTAGAAATTCATATTCTGGTGCCAATACTTGGGTGTCTGCAGACATGTGGCCATATAGTATAACTTTTACATTTCCTGTATAGCAATTACTTTTCTTAGTTAGTTCCTGAATCACACAGTATAATATGTATTGTCATTAATACTATACAATTAGCTCACAGGTGGTTAAGTGATTAAACACATGATGACTCCCACCAATTAGGTTCTAAGCCCTATAGCGGCACATGGAGCACGGAGAAAGTGATTGACACATAAATTGGTTCTATTTAAAAGTGGACTAGGGCCTGAATCTAATCCTCCTCATGTAAATGTTTGGGCTCAGTTTAATTTCAGTGCGCTTTCAATTCACTGGCTGTAAGTGACAGCTGTGAGGACAGAGTGGGATTAGGACAGACACTTACCCGGGCCAGCAGAGTGGACCACACACAGAGACTTAGCACTGTACAACTCACCTGGCCCTGCTGCTTACGTAACGGAGGAATTAGAGTAAAGTTAAAACTGATACAGACAGCTAGAATGTAACACACAGACCTAATCCACTGAACTCTACCTGTAATGACACCTTTACACACATACACGCATACTGGGCCAGAGGCTCCATTGCTTCTATAGCACTGCTATAACTGCTGATTAAATTGAGGTGACTTGAAGGAAAAATGTCTCAAAATGCACCAATAAAACCAATGTTGAGTGATGTATATGAGGAAGATTGGACAAAATGAGATTTATTTTTTCCAAGTGTAATACAACATGTACTGCCCAAAAGTGTTTCTTTTAATGTGAGATGTGTTTATTAATATGTATTTATATTAAGGCTGCATAATATTGGGAAATTATGATATTAACTAATATAATATTTTTCACCAGATGTCACCAAAAGTTATGCAATATATAAATACATCCACAATATAAATACTGAAATCTGTGTATGCTCTAATGGACAAAATGAAATGATATTGGCACCTAAAATTAGCCTGTTGTAGCATGATGTATTTGATATAACATGCATCAATGGCAATAGAAATGCTAAAAGAATATATTGTGCAGTTCTTTTTTATATTTACTGTCGTTAAAATGATGCATATTTAAAATAAAGCACACATTTAATTTAATAAACAATGAACAATAATTTATCAGCAAGGCACGTCTCTCCTCTAATACCCTAGCAGCACAAGCTGCATCCTGTATTATAGGCAACCCAATTGTAAACACTGGCATATGGGCTGCTTCCGGCAAACACATGGACTGCATACATTCAAGAACTTAATACTTGCAGATTAGACATTACAGCCTGGAAAGGTTTAACACACATCCATTCATAAAACAAATACATCTTAATACAATAACCCCTTAAGCTCTGGATGAACCTGGATGTATTAGGCTATTAATTCCAATGCATGTTATTCAGTAGCTCAATTAAAAAGTATTCAGAAACCTGTTTATTAATATTCTTTTCCAAAAACAGTGGTATTAAAAAGTTTATTCTGTGTTGGAGTAACTGTCTCTTCTGTCCAGATGTGGTTTTCTACTAGATTTTTGGAGCATTGTTCTGATGATCTGATTGCATAAAGCTACATCATTCCAGAGAACACAGTTCTTTCACAGTCCGTAGCTTAAAGCTGAGGGTTTATACCCCTCCATCCCTTTAATTAAATCTAACCACTTTATGTAATTAATTAATTTCTAGTGTCAATACTTCTACTCTGCAGGGACTAGACAAGCTGTGGATTTGTTTAATTCAATCATCAGATTATTTCATATTAGTTACAACCTTAAACACTGATTTACGTGTGTGTTGGATGATAACTATGAATAATATTAGACTCTCACAAGCAGAGCCTTGGAAATGATTTAAGGAAAACAGTACTGCACATTAATAGCATTTAATCTACTATCAGTAATTTTCTAATTACTACCCAAATAACTATTTTCCTTTATCATTTTCAAAGGTGGCTACAACTCTTGCACAAAATGTTGTTTGTTTTTAGAGACTGCACATAATTTCAGACTCTATGCATATATAGACTTACTTCATGTCCCTGTCCTTTGAAAGACGTGTTGTTGAGAACATTCCATAGTGCAGGTATTCCTTTTTCAGACACAAGTCTATACATGAAACAAAAAACGTTATTTGAAAACAATTCGTCGTAATCACACAAACGGCCTGTAGGGGGCAGCATTGCGCAAACAATAGTTTGCCAAATTCGTCGTTTTTAATATTTCTATAATAAAAGTCCTTAAACTTTGAATAAATCTCACATTAGACATTTAAATAATGCTAAAATAATCTAAAAACACATAACTTTTCAATAAATTGTTGATTGGTGATGAATGCATTCATTTATAATGCTCACAAACCGACTGTTTGTTTTTGTTAATTATTTAGTAAATAAATATATATATATATATTTTTTAAAGATTTTACATTATGCATTGTTTCACTGGCCTGTCCACATTCAGAGCGGTATGAGGCATGTCCATCTGCATCACCGGCTCCTCTTCCATCTGAGACAAGAGTAAGCCACCAATCTTCTGCTCTGGATGTGTGAGAGAAGTGAAAGAAAAAAATGTATAGCAAAAAACATGTTATTTTCTCTATCTATGTTTAAAGAATAATATAATGCCAGAATAAATATTTATTTTTTTCATTACAGACTGTCCTATTCAAACTACTATGTTTACTATTAGAATACTTTATGACTACATCATTAACTATTGCACAATATATCATACATAAAGTATAGCATGAATGTATAGCAAAATACATTTTTGTATATTGTGTTCAAATTGTAATATAAATTCTGAACAAAACCACAGGCAACTGTATACTTACTGAGTGCATTACTAAAAGAAATAAATATTTTTAGACTGTCCTATAAATGCTACTATAATTACTATTAGGATATTTTATGAGTACACCATAACTGTAACACTATAAGTAATACATAAAATATAGCATAAATGCATGGCAAATTTTATATGTTCTTTAACTGTGTTCAAATAGTATTATAAATGCTGAACAAAAACAAAGACGTCTATATACTGAGTGCATTCCTGAAAAAAATGCATTATAAACATAACATCATACATCATCATAAATATAAGACGGTAAAGTAGCCTATATATAAACCTACCCTGTTCCCCAGATTTGTTGGATGTCTCTGAGAGATGTGCACATGTTGGAGACAGTGGTGCAGGAAACGGCTGGTATATCTCATCGTCCAGGTTCTCATATGAAGGCGGAACAGTGATGTGATAATCATCCGGAGAGCTGCACATCTCTGCAGCCTGAAGACATCCCCCAGCAGTGCAGCCTATATGTCCAAATACAAATTTATTAACTTAAAAAAAAATGATGCAGAAAAATGAAACATCAAAATCAAGTAATCAGTCTAGCTAATAGTATTAATATGAAATATAAAAAATAATAAAACGAAGGCATATTAGTAATAATACCAGAGCAGTGGTCTGAGGATGCACACTGTGAGCGTGCTCCTCTGCTCTATCTCTGCAGGGTCTGTCGACACTGCTGCTGCTCCATGTGGCGCTCAGAACCCAAACAAACCCTCGCGAATCACGCATGTGCGTCACATCGCTGTTATTAAGCTCTGCTTGCGCTGTAGTAGCGAGCACTCTTCTCGCTCAGTCTCCTGTGTACACGACCAAAATAGACCAGCCCCTACTGCCACAGATGTTACGTAACAGTGGTCTGAATTGACAATGTCGTAATAGGCCCTAGACCCACTGAATTCACATCAAAAACACAGCAGCTGGAATAGCCTGTTCACTCTATGGCTTCTGAGCAGAAAGGATGATGTGCAGAAAAATAATGTACATACCCTGTTTTGAAAATATCACATAAATTTCATGGGCTAATACATTATTTTATCCAAACTGAATAAAAAATAATTTAGGGTCTTGTCCTATCCAGGTTATTGTACATTTGTTCATTATTATCTCTTTAACGATACACTTTATTCATCTCTATAGTTGCTTATGGCAAAGCACTATAGCAATGATGATGATGATGATGATTGTTCTGATGTCTTTATTATTAATCTACAATGTAGGAACTAAATTAAATAAAGAAATAAACAAAAACATTAAATGAAAAGGTGACTTAATTAAACGTTTGACTGGTATTGTATTTACAATTTATTTTCAATATGCTAGTTCAGTTAGTCCTACTTACGGACTATCCTCTGCATAAACGTAGTTGTATAGTGGTATTATCAACTCATAATTAAACAAATATTAAAAAAAAAAATTTAACCTGCATTTGGCAAACAGTGTGCAATTGTATATATTCTGAATATTTAGCTTATTATAAAAATAGAGATTCATGTAAGGCACTGATAAAATTATTAACTTGGCTATACTGCCCTACAAAGCAAAAAGGCAGTAACTGCATTTTTTGGCGAAAATGAGTTATTGTGTTTTTTGTAACATTCAAAGCATTATTTGTCATGTAACAAAATATCTCATCTCAAATGTGTGTCGTTTTGGAGAAAATTGGTGGGTGTTTGTACAGTAACTACAAAAACTACTAGTAAAGCAAAGCAAAAAGGCAGTAAGCGCCATTACTGTATTCTTGCCTTGTAGCGTGACAGTTACTGTCATTCTTTGTTGTATCACTTCACGTAATAATTACGCTGTTGCCATAGCGATGTTACTGTTGCCATAGAGAACACCGCGCGGGACTCTTTTGACGCTGCAATTTTACTCTGTGAAACTGCACTTTCTTGTTACGATGGCCCAATCCAGAGGGAAAAAGATGGTGGAACTGGCATTAAAAAGAAAATATCCGGAGTATGGCAAGTAACAACAGCGAATGATTATGACTGATTAGAAACGTATCACAAAAGTTCCTGTCAGCGCTATCAGCTGTTTTCTGTCCGGAGACGTTCCGTGCCCCCTCCCACTCTCCACCCCACCCCTACAAACTAGTTTATCCTCCCTAACTTTATATTATATGTTCTGTATCTAAGAAAACGTCTTACTTTACAATACACGCAAATTCACTCTAGGATCAGGTTCACGGCGAGCGCGGAGATCCGGTAAGTCGGTGTTAGTGACAGTGAGGCTCCGTGCTGGACCCGTGCTGAAGCTAGCTGGCTAACAAGCCTTCTGCGCCCGCAGCACGGTGTGCACAGCGGCACTGTCCCTCCGAGTGGCCGGGTCTCTGTGCTGTGCTCGGCTGGGCTCCTCACATATCACGGCTGAACTTTATATTTATATCTGAGTTTTCTCCCTCACCAGAAAGATCTGTGCTGGGAGGGGTTAAGAAGGGGGGGTTCTGTACACAGTTCTGTAACACTGACTGTAACCCCAATCTAACTTCTGCAACTCCAAGTCATGCACATTTTCTTCCATCCCATTTCAGACATGAAAAAAGAAAAAAATAGCCTCTTACCTTAAGTTATAATGGACCAAATCAAAATGATTACTGTATGTATTTCATCGTTTGCCCTTTAGTGTGCTCTTTCGCCCTCTTGTGACATAAAAAACAACATTTTTTAGACATATAATTTACACCTGATCACATATATCAGTCTACATATTCACAATGATTTGTGTATTACTTATATTATGTTTGGTTTCATCTAATTTAAAACGCATGTTTAAAGGATGCAAATGTATTTATTATTTATTACAGGTATTTATTTATTATTGTGTTGGCCTAATGAAAGCAATATTTTAGTCATAGGCCAAATTAATGTACAGAAGGTTCTTTTTAATAAAATGTTGTTCATTCATTATCCCCTGTTTTTTGACAGTTTTATATGTAACTATTTATTAAATTAATATCAAATAACCTCATTTACTCGTTTCTATCTATTTTAAAAAAAAAATATCCTGAGTATTCACTTCATTAATCACTTTTGTGTATTAGGTTCTGAAGGTCCGGAGTCTGAGGTGACAGGGGGTTCCGTGAAAAAGTATGTTTGTGTAGGCTATGACATTTTAAATCAACTTGAAAAACAACTTTGACGATGAACTTGTATTTCAGTGCATCCAGGTTAAAACTAGTGTATATTATGTATTGCAGATAATTCAGATGTGTTTGAGATTAATGAACATAAATTAACTAAGAATACACACTAAGTACACTCCCATAATAGGGCCATATAAAAATATGAACGCTGCTCATTTGGCCCTTGATGTCATGTCTTAGCCCTGTCTCATGTCTCTGTGTGTGTCCCACGTGACCTGTGCCCCTGTGTCTCAGTACTTTTCCATGTGTTTCTCATTTGTAGCTCCGCCCCTGCCCCAGGTGTTTCTAATTATAGTGTTTCCTGTTTCCTTATATAGCCCTGGTCTACCACTTTGTCTTTGTCGGTCTTTGCACCTTCCCCTGTTGTTTTGTCTCTCCGTGTTCTTCCGTGTTCCATAGCCCTAGTCTTTGCCCGTGTTTTCCTCAGTTAATCTCTTGTATATGTTTTCTAGTTTCTTGTTTATTTCCTCGTTTCCCAGTCCTCTGCTTAGTGTTTTGTTTCTAGTATATCCCTTGTATAATATATCCCTGCCCTGTTTAGTTTTGTTTATTTCTTGTTTGGTTTTTCTAGTCTCTTGTTTAGCTCCGTGTTCCTTAGTTCCTTGTAGATACCCCTGCTTAGTGTTTATTTTTCTAGTTTATTTCCATTGTATATATTCCCTGTTTATTTATTGTCTTTTTCTCTAGTTGGTTAAGTTTATGTTCTCTGATTTATTTTGGTTTATGGTTATTTGTGTATCTTTGTTTCGTGTTCCTCATTCAGTGTTTCTTTGTTATTTATTTATTAAATTATTTATATATCGCCCTACCTGCACTTGTGTCCGCCTCCTCGTCTCCCTGCCTGGGTCATTCGTGACACTTGATGCAGCTTGGAAATATTATATTTTTTAGATGTGATAAACACCAGAAAAAAATCTGAGTGAACTATTAACACCTTAAATGGTTTAATTACATTAGCTGTGGCAACACTGTCTTGCAGGATACAAATGGTTCCAATCAGTACAACTCAAATACAACAAAACCCTAGCTATGACAAAAAAGGTTTTTGAAGAATATTAAGTTACTGCCTTCTTACTTGGTATGGAACTTTCGAAAGTAGGAGTAATACAAAGCAAAAATACAGTAACTGTAAAAAAGGGGTAAAATAAAAAATATATTAAAATTACTGATATCTGCAAAGAATAAGGTTATATGGAGTAACAATACTGCCTCATGTCCAATAATCTACCTACAACTACTTGGGCTGGACAACAAGATAACTTTAAGGTCATTTTTCTCAGTTTGGTGCTCTGTGCAGTTACTGCCTTTTTGCTTTGTAGGGCAGTATAGGTGTGTGTTCTGAATTTGGTCAGGGGATTTTAGTTGGTTTTGGTTGATTTTAACTGATTTTAGTTGATTTTTGTTAGTTTTACTTGGTATTAGTTGAATTTATAATATATTAATTTATTTTAGATGGTTTTGGTTAGGTTTAGCTGATTCTGGCGGGTTTCATTTGGACTTTAGTTTATTTTGGCTGGTTTTAGATGATTGTAGCTGGTTTTATTTGGATTTAGGTCGTAAAAAGGCGGGTCCGCGAATGTTGGAATAATGCAGTAATATATTAATTTATACTAATTTATCGGGACATATCTTCATTTCTATTAAAGTGCTCTAATAAGTGGGCTTATTATTTGAAAACACGCTAATAAACGGCAGCAGATCTCAGAAGTAATTGATTTTAGCGCAGAAACCTGGAGGCCAGCTGACAGCTCTGTTCTCCAATAGGAATATTCTCTCAGAGAGGAAGTGGAGCTCCTCTCCTCCAATAGAAATAAGCCTGTAGATCAGCAGTCCCGCCCCCGCGGATCCGGCTGCGCTCTGTAGGTGAGTTCAGTTACAGGACTCAGAACAGCTCGTTTTCGGGCTGCTGGTGGTTCTGGTTGCTCAGTGTATCAGAACGGTGTGTAGTTTAGTCTGTAGAGGTTCGGGGAGTAGATTGTGGATATATGGTATATTTATCGTAGCTAAGACGTAATGCAGCGCTATAAATACCCCACAGCCCAGTATTGCGTATGTGGACTCCAGCCTACGCAAACGCTGCTGCTATTAATAAACTTGATCTAATTCCTCCTGGATTAACCCAGTGCGTTAGATTTTATATCCAGCGCGGAGGGAATTACGGCCGGTACTCGTAGTTTTTTGGCTAAACGTTGTCTGTTGACGTCACGCTGTATTCAGCTAGCTCTGCGGACCCACGTGGACGAGCACGCGCTCCCCCAGGTTAAGCCAGGTGCTCACCTGGTAGCGTGGACAGGATGATATAGCCACAATTTACAGAACACGTCCCTTCACACTTAATGTTTCTTTATTTTGTATTATTATAAAGGTATTTCTACCTTATATATTAATATTGAAGATATCAAAATTATGAAGGGGAAGTATAAGTCAGTATCAGTTTGGACACACCTCCTCATTCAATGTCAATTTTTTTTAATCTACATTGTAAAGTCACCCAGACAATGAAGAGAAACATAAGAAATCACGTAGGAACTTAAAAGTGTTAAACAAACTAGGCCTGGACAATAATTCGATATCGGTATTTATCGCGATAAGAAATGTTTCAATAACGGTGATATCACTTTTGTGGTATATCGATATGTATTATGTACAGAATCTGTCACGGACAGGCGTTTTTTACTGGCGTCAGCTCGCCGCAGAGCCAAACACATTCAGCCCCCATAGCTGTGCTACCTCAGTGCGTGATGACGCAATCACACAGGCACGTAGCCAGATAGGCTAGGCTAGGCTAGGTTAAAATGGCTAGGCTAGGCTAGGTTAGGTTCAGGTCCGCTCCGCTACGCATCTAAAATGTCTCGAAACGGAGCCGGGACGAGCGGATCCAAGGCTAGGGTAGACTCGGTTCGGTCAGCCGCTGTTTCGCTCGCCCATTCGCGCGTCTGCTCGCTCATCCGCGGCTCCGCTCGCTCGTCCGCTGGCCCAGCCGCGGGTCCGCTCGCTCATCCGCGCCTCCGCTCGCTCATCCGCGGGTCCGCTCGCTCATCCGCGCCTCCGCTCGCTCATCCGCGGGTCCGCTCGCCCAGCCGCGGGTCCGCTCGCTTGCCGGTGAGTGGAGCCGACAAGCAGCGTAACGTTAATACATCTAATCTGTTCCACCAAGTCAAGCATCTTCACTACATACAATATTTTCCTTATACTGACTGAAGCACTTTAATAGATTATGTTGAAACTAAGTTATTTAAAGTTTATGAATCCTTTAGGTTTGTTTATTTGCCGTTGATATCATGTTGAATACCTCTTGTATTCTGGCTGAAGCACTTTAATAGATTATGTTGTCACTAAGTTATTTATAGTTGAAAAATCCTATAGGTTTGTTTATTTGACGGGAAAATCTTGTTGCTTTTATGTATATAAAGGCTTCTTGTATTATATATCCTAGTTAAAACACTTTTGTTTTAATCTGTTAAATTTGTTTACAATGAATAAGAAGCTCTGCCTCTGTTGTCATTTAAAGTTATTTTTATTTGTAATAGTTATATAGGCTTATGTTTGACAGGGATGTCATGTTATTATTTTGCTATATGCAAATAAAATTGAGCATTGATTTATTTTGACTACTTTTATTTCTAAAGTATTAAAGTTTTTGTGAAAGGAGGTTTCAAAGACTTAAAAAACATTTTCATACAGTAGTAGGTACAGATTTCCATTAGATAGATTGATACAAAAAGTGCAAATACACAGTTAAATAATAATTTAAATTTGCAGTGCAAGCTGCAGAGATTGCAGGGATTCTTTTTCTGAGGCCTTCAAAGTATTTATCGATATCGAAATTATATCGTATCGACCGAAATTTAAGGAATATATCGTGATATAAATTTTGGCCATATCGTCCAGCACTAAAACAAACCAACATTTAGGTTTGGGCTGCTGTTAACTTGCCGTTTCCGAGGCTCTTATCTAATTCTAATGAACTTATCCTGTGCAACAGATCATAACGTTTTTGATAGTCTTTGTGACTGCTAATTTAAATTACATTACATTACATTTGGCAAATGCTTTTATCCAAATCTGCATTTAGCAATAGAGGACATAGAAGTTCAAGGCAAAAAAGCATTTTTAGACAGGGCCTAAAGGAGGCCAAAGAAAAATAGTGGGATAGAGGAGGAAGAGGGTTAGAGTAAATTGGAATAAGTGCTTTTTGTTGAGTTCTGTCTTTAGGAGTTTCTTAAAGATAGAAACTAATTTAAACCTGAATTATATTTGAGTTTGAAAAGACAAACTTGAGTGAATTGCACTCTGCAACTGTAGGGGGAGCTCAGTAGCAATTCACAGGCAATGATGCATCAGTTTTTTCAGAAAAGGGAAAAATACTAACAAAAAACAAACAAACGAACAAAACAAGCTGCACTGAGAAATAACTCCACAAACTGCTAACATATAACCTTTATTTTCTATTATGTGATTGTTAATTCTCTATGAATACATGGGAGTTAGAATTACTATATCAATTCTTCAGTTCAAGATGAGAAATGACTCATAGTTTCCCTGTATTGAAATCTAGCTAATTAGCCATACAGTGAAATATGTACATTGCAGACCTGGCTTGTCTGCACACTTAAACCGCAAAGTATGTTAGCTGCATGAAATACAATGAAATACATTGAATGTGTATCATGCATAGCCTGAGGCAATAACTCCAAATGTTTGGGTGATTAACATTAGAGTCAGCACATATTTCATGTTTATGATTTTCTGCACCTCCAGACATGCTTAAACTGCTCCCACGGCTTCTGCATCAGGCGAGGATTCATCAGTTCATCAGGAGCTGCAGCTCACTGAGGCCTCTACCTGTACTAACTCTGTTTACTAAGGTAAACTTTTGTTGATTGTTGTCTAAGGAGGTCTCATGTACTGTGTGGCACAAATGCTGAAACTTTTCAGTATTTTTCCCTCTTTTCCTGCAGGATCCATGTCCTTTATGTGATGAAGCAAAAGAGGAGCTTGAACCATATAAACACAGGGTGAGCACTCCTGTACAGCACACAAATTGTTAGATTGTTTTACCAACATAGTTTTTACTGGTTTTATCAAATTGTAATGCTTACAAAAACACTATTTATAATATTTCATCAAAAAACTCACTAACAAATTAAAAGGGAAAGGGGAACTTGAATTACTATTGTGCTTTGGCTAGGGAAAAATAATTTAAACTTTGTAGAGGGAGATTGGACTCCAAATATTGTAAAAGGGTGAATGTTTACCTTTGATGGCATAAGTCATTTTTAGACAATTTATGGGCATTACATTTTTAGCAGATTTAACTTAACTATCTTTACCTGGTGCATTTGTTATTTCCCCAGATAGAGCAATAACTATTTTAGCTATTAAAAAAAATTGTCTAATTTTGTAATTTGTTAAATATAAACCCAGTATAAGGAG
Organism: Astyanax mexicanus; assembly: GCF_023375975.1. Lineage (NCBI taxonomy): Eukaryota > Metazoa > Chordata > Actinopteri > Characiformes > Acestrorhamphidae > Astyanax > Astyanax mexicanus. The sequence continues at coordinate 28,915,847 of NC_064427.1, read as the reverse complement.
CTTTGGGTTTAATGGGTAATTTACATTACATTTAACCTGTATTGCATTCAGTTAGCAAATTAACTAGATGATATATATATATATATATATATATATATATATATATATATATATATATATATATATATATATATATATATATATATATATCTCCCCAGCACTTTCATATTGTTGTCTACCTTGTTTAGTTTGTGTTACAGGAGGTCGACATCACCCTCCCTGAAAACAGTGTGTGGTACGACAGATACAAATACGACATCCCAGTGTTTCATCTGAATGGACAGTTTTTAATGATGCACCGAGTAAATATGAAGGTCTTGGAAAAACGCTTGAAAAATACAGAGAATGAAGCTGTTCAGCAATTTCTTAATGTAACATAGATCTGGAAAAATACAACTGTGTATAACTGTTTTACCAGAGGTGAGGTAGATTACCACAAATATAAACTCAAGTTAACATACACTCTGTGGACAAAGGTATTGGGACACCTGCTCATTCATTGTTTTTGTGAAATAAAGGGCATTTAAAAGAGGTGTGCTACCAACAGGTTCATGTTTATCTCTTGCAGAGAGTCATAGTCAAGTTGTTAGAGAAGCAACTTGGTCTATGTTCAGACTACTAGCCAACATCTGAATTTTGCCATACCTAGATTGTATCCAGATTCATAGACTAAAAAGCAATAAACACATGAAATCTGATTTTCTGGAATAAGTGTTTAACGTAACTGTAATGTGTTTATATGTCATCCCCGAGAGATATAGTACTCAGCTGGATAAGCTAAGCTTTTAGTATCTAGTTTAATATCTACATCTGCACAGATGTTTAAGCTCCACTAGCATTTAGTCTAATGTCTATTTACTGTATATTTGGGCAGCTGTTAATATGTGTATAACACTGTTAAAAGTGTCTGAAACTTTTTTTCTATGCATATTGAATTGGCAAAGGAAATGGTAGATACCACTTCCTTTTTACACATGTTCCAGTCTTGATCTGTGTGTGCTGATTTTTAATGACACATGCCACTAAAGAAAGACACTATACATCAAAGACATATACACAAATGTTTTCTTTCTTTCTTTCTTTTTTTCTTTTTTTCTTAATTTATTTTCTGCATTGTAGATTAATATTAAAGACATGAAAACAAATAAGATGGGTGATTTGCAACTATTGTTCTGCACCTCCAGGAACTACTTCAAGATAAAGATTGACATTGAAATGCCAAGGGTGTGCAGCTCTGTCCTCCAAGATAAATGGGTACTCAGAAAAAATCAAAAGTATAAAACATATTCTGGTTTGTTTAACACTTTCTGTTTATAGAATAATTCCACATATGTTCCTGTATAGCTTTAATGTCTTCAGTATTAAATTTAACAATGTAAAAATGTATTAAAAAAAAAAACCAAATAAAAAATCACTTCGAATTATGAGTTGGGTGTCTGGACTGCTACTTTTGACGCATACTCTACATAAATAATGCATTAAATTAAATAATTGTTGTATTGTATTAAATAATGTGTTAAATTTTTAAAACAAACTAATTAAATAAACACTACAGTTTTACATTATTATAATGTTGTGGTTAGTATTTAATGGTCATACTTAATGTGCTGGCTCTGTGTGAAATCATTATTATACTTATTATACAGTTTATTTATTATACGGCCAGCAGGCTGCGCGCTCGTCACTGTTGCTGTGCCTCGGCCTCCCATTGGTCGCCGGTTCTTTGTGGGCAGAGTGTGAAGCTGCTGATTGGCTGAGCGCATCCATCGCTGTAAATGCCCGTCTGTAGGACAGAGAGGGGCAGCAGCGGGCGCGCGGTGAACAGCTGAGTTAAAGAGCGCAGAGCCGGACAGCGCGTGCACTGCTGTACCCTGACTGACTATAACCTCCCCCGGGACTCAACTGCAGAACCGGCAGCTTCACACCAGCTCATTCATCCAGGTGCTGAGGTAAGAGACGCAGGATTTATTACGCTTTTTATTCAAACGCTGTTTTAGTTTCGTTTTTGTCCAAAAATACCTGTAAAAGGGGATTTTGGGGGATTTTTTTGTATTTGCAGGGTAAGAGAAAGTTTACCACACTGAGAGTGTCCCAATGATGAACAACAGTACATGATGTTTCCACGTGAATTAAGTGCGATTGATGATTGAACCATTTTTCGTTTTGACATTAATATATCAAAATAGCCTAAGAAGTGACTCATATCTGTTGGACTGAATATTGAATATTGGTAATGTGATTTTACAACTCTGAATTTGACCCTTCAATCAAGAAAATAATCCTTGTTTAGCTTAACTGTATCATTTCATCTTATGTCTCGATCAACCTTACACCTTTACATGTTTTTCACCTTATATATACACCTCTTTATACACCCTTAAATCACCTTGTGTATTTATAAACACACACCAGTACTAATATAGTATTGTATTGTTGCTGTATTGCACAAATCATGTCTTTCCATTTTTGTGTCAAAATTTCAAGATGAATGAACCAATAAAAATGTACGGAGCCCCTAAGGTGACATCATGTAAAAAGAAATAATAATGCTTGACTTGTTAAAGTGTGGAAATGAGATCATTAAGGTGTGGGAATGACTTATTAAAGCATAAGGAGATAATTAAGTTCTGGCCATATAAGTTATTTTTGCACAACTTAATTATCTTGTTCACACACCTTAATACATTGTGTCCACAGGTTAAGATCTATTTCCTACCCACAACTTAATAATCTTGTTCCCACATCTTAATGAACTGTGGTCAGCACTTAATTATCTTGTTCCTCTGCCTTAATGAGTTAGTTCTCGTTCCTGTGCTTTAATAAGTTGTGACCATGCATTACTATTTTTTTTACATGATAGCACCTTAGAAATGATCCAAAATGATACAAAAAAAAATATTTTTGTAAGGTTTTCATTTTGTAGATACAAAGTTTGCATGGTATAGACAAAAAAATAAACAAAATTGGCCTGAATTTTGTAAATAAACGTTACAGTGTAATATGTTAACTTGTGGTTAATTGAAACATAAGGTGGGGGCAAATGGGATAGTTAGCCATACAAGGTTTATATCCTTACCTGAAGGGAAACATAAACTATATATAACTGTAAAACCACAATATGTGTGTTTTTTTTTTTTTTTTTTTTTTTTTTTAGAAATTTATCATTTTTTGTCTATTTTTTCATCAAGAAACAAACAGTGTCCCAATCACCCTTAATTCACCCATCCTTCTCTTTTGAGTATTGGATTAATAACAAATCAGTATTTGTGCCCCCCACATTTGTTGAGATGCAAACCTGGTGTACTACATTCCTCCTGTTCTCTCAGCTGCTCCTGCATTTCCTCAGTCAGCTGAGGGACCACCGAGGCAGCCTGCTGCTGACACTCACTCTCACATTCTCCTATACACCAAACCACCAGCAGCCCACACACAAACACTACAGGCCGAGTAAAACAACTCACGGAGGGGAGGCTTCACTGCACAGTTTTGCATTTAGAGGCAGTCTCACTTTATAAGAACTGAGTTGTTCATTGTTAAGTAAAACTATGAGCATATTCTGGACTGCAGTGCATTAGACTCTCCACGTGTTCTCCTCAGTCAGTGTTTTATATAAAACACAATGTGTGAGAGATCTGAGCAGACAGGTCTACAGCAGAGCTTCCTGTTCACTGGTTACAGTGGTAAAGTAGGTGATTACTTCTCTTGCCACTTGTCATCCGCCACTTTCTTGCACAAGCCTGAGAAAAGCTTTGTGGTTCCTGCTTTTTGTTGCACAATTGCTTGTGCAGCGTTATGCCAAGGTTATCTAGGATTTGACCAGAAGCATTTTCAATATTGACAAATAAAAACACTTACCCAACTGGACATTTCATTATATAAAGTGTTCTATGCATTTAAATAAATAAATGGTAGATGTTAAGAATAAACCACTGATAATGCATTCTTTCTGCATGTATACATTTAAATGTCTTTAAATATCGTGAACATTTTCTTATATTGTCCAGGTCAGCATAAGATTACTTTGATTCTGACAGCAGAGCCTATACAATAAGAAGAACACAGAGAAAGGATATGTATCTGTTGTTCTCAGAGAAGAGAAGTCCAGTGTTAATGTGTATTCATACAGCCAAAATAATACTATAAAAAAAGTAATAAACACACCAAAATAACAGCCATGTTACTGGAATAGACTCTCAAAGGCAGCTATGACCACTGAGCAATATTCCTGTCTAAAAGAAGACAGTTGAAACGGCAATAACTGTTGCATTTCCCCCATGTGGTCTAAGAGATGTCTACTTTTGACAATAAATCTGGCTATTTAGGTCACAGCAATATCAGAATACTGTTAAACAGAGAGTGATGCAATACAGTAGACACATTTGGTGCCCTAAAAAAATCATGTTTAAAATGGAGATGTGGGTGAGAATCTTCTTATAAGTTTAAAGAATGATAAAAAAAAAATCACAGTTTTTTGGGTTGGTTTTTAGAACCATAGAACTGTTTGTTAAGAACATAAACATTAAAAAGTGTCGCATTGCCATATGTGTTTTTTTTCTAGTTATGATGAGACAGACAAAGGCTTTGTAAATTGACTAAATATTAGGACATTCAGTTAGACTATTCACAAACAATAAATAAGTTTTCAATGTAGTATTAATTAGCAGGATCATAAATTATGTGATACCTGAATATTATTGGATCAGGTCTACAATTGGATTTGTCCATCCCTAGTTGGAACGGTTACACTAAAAGCATTTTTTTTACTGTTCTTGTAAAAATGAATCATATCCCACACTTCCTCTATGATTAAAGTGTCTGAAAGTGTAAAGAGTGTCTTCTTGGAACTGTTTCTGCTTCTGTTATTGAGAATGATATTTGAAAACCTGTTGTGCAAGAAGAAATTGCATGTTTCATATATGCACTCATCCTGTACAACATCTCTTCCTTTTTTCTTTCTTTGTGTCTCTTTCTTTCTCTCTGTTTCTCTTTGGTTCTGCACATGTTTCTTTTACTTTTATGAAATGAATCAAGTTCACAAGCACATCCCAATGTCAGACTCAGACACTGCTCTACGCTTAGGCTGGATTTTCTTATTGTAGGTTGTTTTGTTCTGAGGGGGCGTTTTGAGAATGGTTAGGCCGAAGCCTCTTGGCAAACAGCTATTCATACATAATCATAGACTTGCTGTGAAATTGATGTGTTGGTAAGAGTTGTGTCAAGGCTGGTTGAGCACAGAGCCGGCCGAGGGCTGAACACAACAGCAACAAGTACAGCACGCACCACCGTACCATTCAGAGTCTGACGCAAAAGGAAAGATGTGAAACTTCCCTGTTAGGGTGATAATGGCTCAAGGATTTAAACTGTATTCATGTGTCATCACTTTCATGCACAACCTTGTATCTTCATTTTTTAACATTTTTCACTTTTTGACTTCATTTGAATATGGTCGTGAATGGACCAATGGAAATTATGCAAAATTACTTGGTTTAAATTACTTTTTCCATTGAAAGATAAAACTTTTTTTCCTTCTTATGTTGTCCTGCTCATTATGGCGATACAAGTTTTTTTGTGACAGTAGTTTTAGTAACAACATATTGACTGGACAAAGCACTGTTCAAAAAATCTAAAACAAATACACTATACTATATATACATATATATATATTTTTCAATGTAAGCATATTGTTGTGCCAAAGCCTACCCTTGTATAAGTTGTGTGGTTGTATCTTGTGACTTGAGGTCAGATATTCCATTTTTGTGGCTGTACAGGTATTTAATAATCCTCGATCCACTGTGTCACTTGTGTATCAGGAATACATCACATATGGCATGAATTACCGCCCACAGTGAACAGATAGCACAGTGAGTGGGTGGTATTGATCGTGACTGACAGCATCTGGCTAGAACTGACCGTGCAAACAGAAAAGGGCCTACACTAGTACCCTGAAACATAGTGTTTGTCCCTTCAAAATAAAAAATACATATGTTTTTAATTCTTTTAAGGTGGAAGGGTACATACACAGAACTTTCTAAAGAAAAAAAATCTATGTATAAATTTACTATTTACCATCATCAGCATTAAGTATAAAAAAACTTATGAGACACATGCAGGTCATTTTGGACAAATAAAGCAGTCAATAAAGCATCTATATGTATGTTTTAGATATATAGTGATTTCTTGTTTCTAAAAAAATCTGAATTGGCAGGATTTCTACAGTTTACTATTTTAAACTAGTTTTGAAACTGCTCAGTTTGACATTGTTTACATCTCAATTAAGTTGAATTATGCATAAATTGGGAGACATATGTGGAATTCCCCTTTAATACCTTCAAGCACAAGGCACTCACCTAACAAGTCTTAGCAGGCTTGTTCCAATTATCTTCAGGTTAGCACACTTTGAAAAAGGGTGAAAGTGCTACGTTCTACAATTGATGACCTTCTATCTAGGGATGACCCACCTGCTCTCCACCGATAAGCAAAACTTTTATTGTGAATGGAGACTCTCCCTAAAGGCTTGGTAAGATCTGCTGACCATAAAGTCTGTGCAACGCCTCTGGACAATCTAGTTATCTGCATGACAGTTAGAAAACATTGTCCAGCGATAAGCTTGTATCGACAAGGTATGGTGGACGGGCTGTAGGTCGCAGGTTGTGGTGATCTGGTTGTGGGTGGTGCACATCTTGAATGGTTGAGGCGATTAGACAGAGAAGCCCAAAGCTTGCCTCAGTCTTGGGCAATATAACCCACATGTATCATCTAGACTTTTAACAAATAAGGATTAAAATAAAGAGGCAGAGCATGCAGCTTTCCTATTGAGTTATTTTGTCTAGTCTTTGATGACCTGAAATATTTACTGCCATGTTTGCCAACTTTGTAGGTAGATAGGTTAATCCTGGGAGCATAAAATAGAGCAGCAACGCCAATTGGGTTCTCTCAGACTCTGGCTGCTGATGGCCAGCAGCATGATCCAGGATTCGAACTGGCGATGTTGCATCATAGTGGCAGCACTCTGGGTCCTATGTAGTTTTTATGTATTGGCTTGGGTGCTGCTAGGTGGTTGCTAGGGTTGCCAGGTCCGGCAAAAATATTTTGCCCAAAATATGGTGAAAGCTATCCTTTAGAACAGGGGGGGCCAGAAGGAGAAATATATAAGTAACGGGCCACAGACTGTATAATAAAACAAATAATGAAATATACCACTTTAAATAATACATTTTCCTTATTACTTTCATTTACACATCATTTTACTTGACTTACTATCTTTATCTATCTTTGACAGTGTTCTGTATACTAAGATTTTTCAAATTGATGTTTCATTACATAATTGCATAATTAATTACAGCAACTTTTAGACTCTCTAGGCCTGTTTTTCTGCGCTACAACTGCACATCCTCTCCGCTTTTATACTCTTTGGCCCGTTTTTCTGCGCTAAAACTGCACAGCCTCTCCGCTTTTAGACTCTTTGGCCTGTTTTTCTGCGCTAAAACTGTGCACCCTCTCCACTTTTAGACTCTTTGGTCCTTTCTTCTCTGCGCTAAAACTGCGCACCCTCTCCGCTTTAATACTTGTTTGCCCGTTTTTCTTACAGTTTATTTTGAGGTTATTTTAATGCATACCATTTCTAAAGAATTTTGTAAATTATGGTATTATTATTGCGTTTGTATTTTTTTATTTTTTATTTTAAGTATTCAAAACATGCACCCGGCAAATTTTTACCAAGCCTAATTTTGCAGGAAAACTCTTGCTCAGGTATCAGTTCCTGGTATACAGTAACTAGGTGGTTGCTGTGGTATTTCAGGTGGCAACTCTGGCGTTGCTAAAATCCTAGTTTGGCTATTATGGAGTCTCTAGATAGTTGCCATTTAGGTTGTTGCTGTGTTGGTTGTAGCTCAGTGGTTTCAATGCTATTCCAAGTGGCTGCAAGTGTTTATAGCATTCAAGTGGCTACTTTTAGTGTTTCTAGACAACGTAATCAGTCAATTTCGTGTTACAAGTTCTTGTTCTAGAAGGCACATGCCCTGACATGTCTTAGTGATGTTATAATATCTTAGATAGGCAAACATGATGTTTTTTTATGGCCTGACTAATCCCTGCTTATGTGCTCTTAATGGTGCGAACATATTGTCGGACAATTAATCTCTATAATCTGTAATCTCCTGCTGGTTTCACATAATGGAGCGTTAGAGCAGTGAATCGGGTCATACATCTTTTAATGATCAGACCATAATGTTAACTTCTTCTTACTTATGTTAATCTGACCCTGGAGAGAAGCTTGAGGGTTGCCTGCACTTTATCTCTGTGATGTGTTATTTTCTCACTCTAGTGGAAATGTGCGAGCGCAGTTTTGTTTATGTTCTCAGAGTCACGCATTGAAAAGCTTAATGAATGATGTTATCACAGGCAAACAACTGGGTGTGTATCGTACGTATGTCATAATATGATAGCTGTTAATGTTCTCATAGATTATCAGATTAGTGTTATTTACAGTGATTTACTATGTATATAGTGTATCTTAACAATAACAACAAAAATAATAATGGTTTACACTTATTTACACTATTCATGAGCATTAAAAGCAGAATGTGTTCAGTATAAACAGTATCATGCACCAGTTCAAGTCATTGTGGTATATACTAAGTCAGTTGTTTGACCATTGCAGTGATTTGCCAGAGTTAAAGGGATCATAGAAATCCTTTAGGGTTATTAAATAATAAGAGCATACACAAGTCATATACTGTACCATGCACCTGAAACACTGTGTCTTAAAAAAATATGTCAGGACGAAAAGAAGGCTATGAACAGTTTCTAAACCCTAAAACAGCTGTTACTCATTACATTTACAGAATAGTTCACATATACTCATATACTCAGAATAGTTCATATATACTCATATACTATGGCCAATTCTCTGACACACTTGTCTAGTTATGGTATATAAAACAAGCATCAAGATGGTGTTTTTCTGTGCCAATGTCTGCAGAAAATGCAGGAGACCTTGAACTTTTTAGCTATGTGAAAAGTGAACAGTATAAAGTTAAAAACTAAGGCTAGGCTACAAGCTAATGCTTACTTTTACCACCTCTTTTCTTCCTCATTCCCTTGTTCCCTTGAAAAATCAACAACAAACTAGACAACCTCAGCTGACTAAACTTCAGAACACATATCAGAAAGCAAAATTCTGGGTAATTTGTAGGCAGAATTTGGAGAAATAAAAAATCCAGTGAAGTGAATAGACCACTGAAGTCGAGCGTCATTCTGTAGTGCTCGTACGGCTTCCGTGTCTAAGCGGTTTTTCCCTATGAGAAAAATGAATAAGCTTTTCAAAAACCTGCCTCTGTCAAATTCTGTGGTAAATAAATCTGTCCAGACCTCTGTACGTTTTATTCTGTGTACATTTTACTCCTGAACATCAGTGGATCCTCTGAATTTCGAGATCGTTTAAGGGTCGTAATGAGAAAAATGCTAACTTTAAGCTAATGCTACAGCGCAGTGAACTGAACTCCCGGGCGCTGCTGCCGAGATTAGCAGGGGACTCTTTTCGGCGTAACACCAGCGAACTCCGGCCGTAAGTTAGGAGCTTTTTACACACAAGCTGATCAAACTAATGAACTCACTGCGCTTACTGAGGAGAGCTGAGAGTGTCACAGCGTTAAATCACTAAAACAGGTCAGTGATACTCCAGAACCAGCTGTAACACGTTTTAACATTTACCCTCTTTATTATGCAGTGAAATAAATGGGTGTTTCTGGTTGGTTGTCGCCTCGGTGAGGGCAGGTAGTTTGATTAGTTGATTAGTTAGTTGTTAGTTGATTATTTGGGTCAGGTGTTGTAATTAGTATAAACTAATGACCGCAATTAAATACTAAACCCTTCGGGGAAGCGCTGCTGAACTGAGAGCCACTTTCTCTTATTATTTGCCTTTTAAAGCTCTAACACAGGGAGTTCACTGGTGTTGTGCAGAATCAAGCCATTGAGTCATTTTCCAGCCGCTGTGCTGTGACGTCAGTTAAGCATTAGCTTAAAGTTAGCATTTTTCTGATTACTCCCCTTAAACGATTTCGAAATTCAGAGGATCCAGTGATATTTAGGAGGTAAATTTACACAGAATAAAACGTACAGGGTTCTGAGCATATTTATTTACCACAGAATGTGACAGAGGCCAGTTTTTGAAAAGCCCATTCAAATCCCGTATTGACTTGGACGGCTTAGACACGGAACCCCAAAGAAGCCCCAAATATGGGCATAAACAACATGGCGCCGACTACAAAATGACAACAGGACTTCAGTGGTCTATGGGAGCAAAGCTAAAAGCTAAAAAAAAGAAAACAAGAAAGTCTCCCTTACACTCCTAAAATTGCTTATTCAGTTTGCGTTGTAGATTTTGTTGTTTTGTGAGAAGACATTTGAGTATTATTCATGTGAGTTAATGGTGAAAACAGTAATTATCCAAAGCGCCATCCAGGGATTAAAACATTCTGAGAGGATTAGAGCAGTTTGCTGCTGTTAGAAAGAGAGACAAGCTCCAAAAACAAAAGAGAGAATCCTCCATTCTGACCTGATTAGTACTCATCACCCAGCAGGAAACAGGGCAGTGCTGTAACACTGGCACCATACACATCACCCACCAGCCACGCCCACATTCACCCATAACCCCCTCTGCTCACTGCCTCCCTTCAGGACATATTTATATCCTCATAATTGCTTTTTTTTTTTTTTTTTTTTTTTGATGAACCATACCAGAACAGCTGGCACGACTTACTGTAGCTCATATTAACAATGCCTTAGCAGCAGGCACATGACCATAAAGGGCCAATGTTTACCAAAAAGGCGGATAGATCACAGTTATTATAGGGTAGCTGTGCTGGGGTACTTGTGGGAAAGCGCTGAAGGCGTGTCTTGCCATTTTTTAAATGCTAAGCTTGTTAGGGTTGCATTTATTTGAGGCTTTGCTGTTGTCACAAGCAGGAAGTAAAGTCCTATTGGCATGATTTAAATTAACCTGTGCTTTAACATGTTTCTATGTAGAGTTGATGTAGTTTAGGGGTGAAAGAAAAAATGAAAAATGTAAGAAAAGTGTAAGAACAATTGTGTATTAAAGTATTGCAGTATTTTGTTTAGCAAGACTGTATTGATTTTCTAAAATACAGTATTGATTTTTAATTGTTACTGTACATCTAAAGATTGTGAATCATTTTGTGTTGTGTTTAAACTAACTTCATTAGATATACGTATTGTACGCAGCTGTTATATTCCACTGTTCTGATTGCATAAAATGTAGACTTTCTTCATATAAATAGAAGATTTTGTGTTTTTATACTATGATATTTTTTCTAAAATTTGATTTTAACACTAGTATATTGCCTTGCTTACACTATTGAAATCTATTGCTAAATTTTCAATTGTAACCTTTGTATTCGGTCTGTATCATGTCACCAAGTTCTTGCTAATACATGTTCCTAGTACAGTATAGTATAGTACACAACACAAATAATAAAAATAAATAGAAACTTAATAAAAAAAACTTGTCAGGTGACAAAACTTTTTGAAGAATAGACTAATGGAAATAATACAATTATTACAGTAAATCTTTTGGCATTTATTTCCATTGAAAGTTAAGAAAATTTGTACCTTTTCCAGTAAATGTGCCAATTTGCATATTTGTTTTTTTTTTTTACAGTGACTATACTCTTCTTTTCCTCTCATAATTTATAAACATGGGGGTGGATGTGCTACACTAACTTCATTGCACAGCTGCCTTTGAAACAAAGTTTAATTAACTTTTTATTGACTATTCTAATCTATTATTCAATAACATGCCAAATTCATGTCTTTTGACTTTTACCATGTCTCTTAAAGCTAAAGAATGCTGCACTGACATACACTGGTACATATATATTCATGTTTAGCTGTCTGCAATATGTATGTGATTTCCACTAGCCAGATGCTATCAGTCACGATCATTACCACACACTGCATTGTCCAGAGTCAGTCGTAATAATAATGCCTTCTACAACATATGCCAGGTATATATGTAACACTTTGGATTATGGAATGTTAAACACCTGCCCAACTTCAGAAACGGAATGTCCCCTCCATCTGGCCCACTATCAGGCCTCACTCAAACTATAGAAATTCATGTCATCTTGCCATGAGCATGCTGGTCAATGCAGTGTTCAATCTCACTCAGAAGATAATGCCTCACAAACCATCCCATGACTTTTGGCATGTCCATGTAATGGAATTGAATTAAGTATGGGCTCATAATTTTGCCAAAACACATATGCTGGTGACTTTCAAATGTGAAAACTACAGCATAAGTGGTCCATATGTTAAATAAACCATAAATAAAAGTTTTAAACTATTTTAAAAATAATTCTCAACCATACACAAAAGAATCCAGTTTAATTTAATAAGTGAAATTTGTCATCTCCTTTTGAGTTTTTTGCAAAGAATTGTAATCAGTTTGACTCACAATGAACTCAGAGATTTACACTCCTACTGCCTGGCATATCATGATTCATCACACTGCCCGCACACACACAAACACACACACACAGTGTCACTCTGCACAATGACTGAGCATGCTCTGGTGCTCTAATCCAGGCCTACAGATACTGTATAACAAGATCATACATAGATAGAGACCGGACTCTGGAAGTAGACAGACACTGCTGGGCTGTGGTCCTCTGTAGTGTGTCTGCTGTTAAACAGACAGCAGTGAGAGCAGACATTAGTGATTATTTGATGGAAGAGGGTTCTGAGAGCAGCCGGGTGAGCTGGGCCGGGGTTATTGGATGTGGTCAGTGGGGTTGTGGAAACAGTCTGTGTCAGGATGGGGGTGCTGCTATTTTTAAGCCCCTCTGGACTTTTCCCACACTGCTGAAGAGTCAGGAATGTAAAAAGCACAACTCAGACTGAAGTAACCAGGATATTACATGATGATCACTATAGATCCACAGTTATCCATTCATACATGTGATGAAAGCAGGACTGAACGATACGATATATGATATAATCATTGTTGAAGAACATCATGGTTATTGTCACACCTTAACCTGTATCTGTTTTCTTCTTCTGTTCTCTGTTTTCGTGTTTTGTTAACTCCCCCATGTGCTACTGCCCCATTGTTGTGTTAGTGTTCTGTCTCCGCCCTAGCCACTAGTGTTGTCACCTTGTGTCTTGTTTGTTACCCCGCCCCCTCGTTTACCGGTCCTAGGTGTTCCTCACCCTCTCTGTGTGTATATATAGCCCATAGTTTGAGTGTTTTGTGGTCAAATCTTTTGTATCCTTGTGTTCTGCATGTGTGTGTATTGGTTTTGTATGTTGTGTTCCTTAGAATCTCTGTGCTTCATCTATCCAGGTCTGTTTTGTGTTGTCTAGTTTTTCTATGTTTAAGAGTCATGTTTTAAAGTTTGTTGTGTCCTTAGTTTTTCTTAGTCTTAGTTTTTGTCTTAGTTAATGATATATCCTAGTCTTGTTTTTTTTTTTTTCTGTTACCAGTGTTTGTATATATAGTTATAACTGATACCTCCAGAACCAGAAATTGTTTTTGGATTATATTTTGACCTAATAGATGAGCCCTATTTGGTGATATATTATAGAACCTTTTTTAAATAATTTTTTTAAAGGGCTACTCTTTTCCTTGTGGAAAATAACCATTTACCATTTGAAAGGTGAGGCAGTTTTTGTAGTTTCCAATATAAATATGTGTGATTTTGTCCACCTCTATAAATAGAGACCGATATCATCAGATATAGACTGAGCTTAAGTCACTGCTTTGAGGAAATCCAGTCTTGCCCTGTCGCTTTTATCTTGAAAGCTTCAGCGTATAGGGGATAAAAACCAGCAATCTCAGCTCTGATTGTGCGATTACTTGCACTAATTGGTCAATTAGGAGTAGGCAGAAGGCAGTAAAGGCTTTTACAGAGGGCATTCTCTTATCAGAGCATCAAAATAGCAGTCTAAAGACAAAATAGAGCTTTATCAGTGAATGCTTTCTTCTTAACTTGCTGTTATGCATTAGTTGTGTCGTCAGTACCTGAGAATGTGAGCTGGCTATTAATGGAATGCAGTTCCTGCTGGGTTTAATACTTGTGTTCCTTTCCTCGTAAGCCAGTGTAAATAAGCAGATAAGCTGGAGGTGAGTGATATGGCAAAAATATATTGTTATAATAGTTGAAGATGCTTTCTTCTATGCGTGATACAGTATTTGGATAGTCTTTCCATTACGTGTTGAGGAATTGCAACCTTTTTTATAGTACAATTTACATAGTTTCTCCATGTTTACAGACTCAGTAATAATTGAAAAAAACTGAATAATTGCAAGTATACTTAGATGCAAATCCATAGCAGTCAGTGATTGCCTGAAGCCACCTTCAGATATTGTTTGTTTGTCTGTCTTTATGATTTTGTTTTTTAACAATCATTAACAAATCATTAGTTAGTGATGTCAGGTCTCATTTACAGAACTATGCATTGGAGATTTTGTTGGAAAAACTTTTTTATATTAGTTCTTCAGGTTTTTAGGACCATTTTGTTTAAAGGTGATATACAAGATTTTAATGCAAAACACATTTTGTAAGATCCAGTAAATGTTTCTCCACAGTTTTCTAGCTCTCTGGTCTGTTTGTGCTCTAGAAAAATCTAGTGGTTGCACTCGTGGTTCAAATTGAAAAATGCAAAATTATTTCACCCAAACAAAAATTGTGGGGTATTGGTGCTCTTGCAAAGGACTGTAGAGAAGACCGGGCCTTGGGACAGTAGAGATACTTACAAATGTTGAAAGGCATGAAAAGGGATAAAAATGTCTGTCTATTCCTGCTAAATTAGGGGGCAATATTTCACTTGTTTTTGAAGGAAGGAGCATATTTCTTTTTTTGTTGGGTTTAAACATCATCCGTTATTCTCTAGAATTGTATATAGCACCTTTAAAATTGCAGACATTATCTAGAGATTATTATTAATTAAAATCTTCTTTCGTCAGATATCAAATATCTTTCAAGTGTGTGTTAGAAAGCTGGGAGTATTAATCCTTTGCTCCTCAGATTTTATGAGCTGTGCCCTACTGCCCACAGACCAGCACTCTGTGAATAGATGAAAAGAGAAGGCTGAGTTAGAGGAGCGTCGGCAGGCCAGCTGGCCCTCTGGAGTTCACAGCTGTGATAAGCATGCGGCCCTGGCATCCCAACAGCTTTACACCCCCGACAGGGGATACACAATGGCAGGACTCCTCACACGCACACACAGTGTCACACAAATGAGTTTTTCCACCACTAATTTTGTGATTATTAGCAATTAATCACTACATACAATAGTTTATGTTTGTAAAGGTCTGCTGGGTGAATTTCAATCTCTAAACATATTGATATTACATTAAAAGCCATGTCCTACACTTTTTATATAGGTTTTTTTATACAGTCTGTAAAGTAAAACTTTAAATGTGTTGTAAAATTATACAGCAAAATTAGTGGTTATTCCCTTTTTTACAATTTGTCTCTATGATTTATAATTAAACAGTTTTATTGTATGCTATAGTGCTCCGTTCAAAACAGATGTCTACACAGAAACACAGAAACACTCCACAAAATAGCTGCATATAGTAAATATATCATTTTTATGACTTCAAAATGCAAATTAATTTCTATTGGCTGTCATTGCCAAATATACATATTACCAAATGTGAAACAACACAGCTGAGTTTCCCTCGGTTTTATTGAGTAAAATTAATGGGAAAGAAATTATTAAACCTGGTATATTGCATAATAAGCTAAAGTTCACTCAGAAATTAGGTTTCTGTTTATTTTTTTGTCTCTTAACCAAGTGGACATGATGCATTGCAAATTAAGTTGCATTGCAAGTTAAGTACTGTTAAAACTATGCACCCCGCACCAACTACCTTTCTGCTGGCTGCCTATTGGACACACTACACACACTGCACACTAATGAGTGGCAGAAACACACACACACGCACGCACACACACACAGACAATTAGCACAGTCTGGATTCTGCATTAATGGATTTGATTGGAGAGGGTCAGATCTCTCCACAGTGCTGGAGGACCTCGTTTTGCAGTGTCAGCTTTTACGTGTGTGGGCGTGAAAGTAGAGTGCTGTGTGTGCACATGTGTGTGTGTGGGTGTGTGAGATGGGGTGTGTGTGTGTGCGCGCGCGTGTGACGGAATAAGTCAAGGGCATGAGGCTTCAGCAGAACTCCCTCCCTGTTTATCGTGGCAGCCTAAGCATCTTATCTGAGGCAGACAGTCTTCCACTCCGTCACTCTTCTTCTCTTGATCTTTTCTTCCTCTCCCTCTCCCTCGCTCTTTTTTTTAGCTCTTCCTCCAGTCAGAAACAGAAACTCATTCTGTCACTCATCTCCCAGTGCATTTGCACCAAATCTCTAGCTTTACAGAAATGTGGCTGCTGTCCATGTGATTATGTCTACATGAGACTAAGTAAACACAGCTGACAGAGATGACACTGCTATCACAGTTAGCTTCTCATCACGCTGTCACTTCAGTTCTTAATGCTAACCGCTAAACTCTGCTGTTGTTTTGCGCTTTTCCTCACAGCTAAATCGTTTTTACTGATGGAATTGTCAGTAATGACAGAATTACAAGTTTATAAAAAGTACAGTGGAAAACTATGACTAGAATACTGTGTTCTGTTTTAACTTCTGAAAAGTAGCAAATAGAAAATTTTAACTGGAACGCCCCCAATAGTCGGGTTTCCTATTCAGAATGTTGGGAGAGTCTCACCGACCCCAAGTTCAGAGTCCAAGATGGCTGCACCACATATCAACATTAGTAAAATTTGGTAGTAAGATTTTTTTTATTGCAAAACAGTAGCACTGTACAGTTTGTTATGACTTTTATTATCTATCTGTATGTCATTATATCAGTCATACACCTGGTACTGTCCAACTTCTGTCTGTGGACTATGGAGTCTGTCGTGTTTCTGTGGTGTTTGAATTTGCAAAATAACATATAATTCTTAATAATTATTATTAACTGGATTAAAGCTAACTAGGGGTGGACGATATGGCTCTAAAATAATATCATAATATTTCATGGTATTTCTGTGATAACCTTACTATTGACGATATGACAAAACACTGAATTATAAAAAAAATTAAGAATACACTACTGCAAAAAAATGAAAATAAAAATTTATTTTTGCTTATGATATGATATGGCACATCCCTAACTAAGATTGTAACATAATTAAATTATCCAGAATGTCATGACACTAATACTGCACTCCATGTATCTCCATATATCCAGGACTGAGGTAAAATTAATGATACCGGACAGATATAATATGTCTCTAGTAGATATATAATGAAAAATAAGGAGTACCCACCAATCAGAGAGCTTGCATAGTTTTATTTACATAAACACCAGTGAGAAAATTTTAGTATTGGGCAGTAGAGGTGTGCCATATATTTTTTTACACAATATACTGTTTTTGAATAATTGATCTATGTTTGCATGGACTATATTATATTTTACACTATATGCTACACTATATGTGCAGTATTTTTGTTTTTGCCACATTACGTTTATATTACATTATTTATTATGTTACACTTTTGAAGAACTTTATTTTACACAAAATCAGAATTGTGTTATACTTTCATGAAATACAGTAATTTTAGTAGTAAATTCTTGAAATTATTTTTTATTACATTTTTATACGGCATATAGAAGAGTGTTATCGCAAATATAGCCTGAAATACCACAATATTATTAATATAAAGGGTCATAATATGGTTATATCACCAATCACTATTGTACAGTTTACAGTAAAGTAACAATATTGTTGTCAACAAAAAGTTAATGACAAAATTAAAGAGGTGTGGATTAATTCAAAAGTTTAGAGTTTGAAAACTCTAAATGGTTTAAATGATTGCATCCCACACACCTCTTATGGTGAGTGCATTTCCCAACACAGTCCCACAAGTTTGCAAAAATGCTAAAATATGCTGATTGTGTCACCTGAACTTTCTCACTTCTCAACCCACACCGTCAGTTGATGAGTGCTGTGGTATGTTGCATTGTCTTGTTGGCATCTCAAGTCATTTTTTTGTGGTTTTCTCAACCTCAACACATGTAAAACAGCTGATTATCACCAGTGCATGCCTTTTTTAAAACTCAGAAATCCTGTTTAACTGACAATATTAATTTGTGGGGAATTAATCAAATTAGTTGTGTTTAAGGCATTAGCATTAATCTGAAATGACGAAAGTCATGGGATAGCAGTATGTAAATTGATCACAAAGTGTTAACTCAGGGGACAGCTCGAAGCACCCACACCTGTAAGGTGTTATCTTGTGAGATCTTGCGAGGTTAATCACAGGCAAGTATGCTCATGGCAAGGCAATGTGCGTTCTTTAGGTTCTGTTATCAAGTTCCATGACTTTTGTCATCATTTGACATGTCAGTGTATTTATAAATATATATTTTTTCACATTCTAAAGTAAAACTGAAGTCGTTCAGACTATGAAGGAACATAAAGGAGAAAAAAAATTGCATTTATGTTGGATCTTAACTAGGATGCTGTTAACTGAGATGTTTCTGCAGCAGAGATAACTCTTGGTCTTCCTTTCCTGGGGCACACCTGATGAGAGCCAGTTCCATTATAACATTTTTGATGGTCTTTGTGACTGCACTTGAGGATACTTTTTAAAGGTCTTGAAATGTTTCCCATTGACTGATCTTCATTTCTTAAAGTATTTTTTTTAGTTTTTACCTTTTCACAACTTTACAACTGATGCTCTCAAACACATTAAGAGACAAGAAATTTAAGTCATTAACTCTTAACAGGTTCAGTACAGCTGTTATCTGAAAATAAATCTGACTGAGAAAATACAGCCAAGATGTGCGAAGCTGTCATCTCAACAAAGGTGCATCTTTTGAAAAATCTAAAATTCTGTAAATCCTATTCTGTTTTTTTTGTTTTTTGTTTTTGTTTACTGGTATGGTATATGACCCATTCCAAAGTCTACAGTCTAAGACTATTGATTGTGTTAGACATATGCAGGAGTTTTAAGGACTGGAGATATAAGATGTAAAGATACGATTATAACTATCATAACTATGCACAGTTTTAACACACAGGCCAGGTCTTTTAATCGTATTATTGAGACAGTGTGCCAAGTGGACCCTATCAGCTGTAGTGCAGCGTGGGCTAGAGGAAGCTGGTTTGCCTGGGCCTGACAGCTGCAGCTCATAGATAAACACCGCCTTCTATTCTCATTCATTACTCCGCGAGATCTTGTATTGAAACTAGACAGCTGGACACCTTCGCTGCGTACGAGCTGCTGTGCAACACGTTTCATTGTACAGCGGCCTGTCAGGAAGGCCCCACCTGCTGTGTGTACAGTCATGCGCTGCTGAGTGACAGCTCTTTCCTGTCCTTGTGACACTCCTGCTTCCCCCCAGCACTGGCTCTGTTATTTTTACCCACACCCAGCTGGCCTTGGATGTTGTGAAATAGGCATTGTAAATTACTGAAAGAGACCTTGTCTTGGCATGCTTGTGTTCTGTCATCACAAAGGAATTGACACTGGATGGTAGGGGTGTAAGAAAATAATGATATATTGAAGTTTCACAATATTTTGTTGTACAATACTTTATTGATTCTGAGTATTAGTTTATATGTAAAGATTAGTGTTGTGCATAAAATCTGACCACTAGATTGTGCATTGGTGGTTTGAGTGGAAATGGTTTGGTTTCTGAAGGGATGACACTCAACAGAATACTCATGCAAATTATTTCATAGAAATATTGTAATTAAATGAGCAGTATATTGACTGTAGTGAGGGACATCTGTCATTTTCAAAATTCTGTGTTTTTCCATCATTTTATCTATAATGTTCTGCATTATAGATTAATACTAAAGTCATCCCAACTTTGAAGAAAACGTTTGTCATTATTTATTTAAAAAAGGTGTTAAAAAGAAAAAGAATATGTTTTATATTTTAGATTATACAAAGTAGCACTTCTTGTGTAGATGACAGCTTTGCATATCTTGGCTGGATTTTCTCAGTCAGCTTTATGACGTAGAGTCACATGGAATTCAGGCTTTCAGCTAACAGCTGTGCTGAACTTGTCAAGAGTTCATTACTTGAATTTCTTGCCCTTTTTAATGTGTTTGAGAGCATCAGTTGTATTGTGAAGAAGGAGGTGGTATACAGTAACTGCGTAATGTTCTAATACATATTATGGCAAGAACTACTCAAGTAAGTAAAACTTCCATCAAAAATGCTATGATGAAACTGGCTCTCACCAGGACCACCCCAGAATGAAAGAGGGCGAGAGTTTCCTCTGTTGCAGAGAATACGTTTTTTTAAAGTTACCAGCCTCTGAAACCCCAAGTTAACAGCACTAAATGCTAAATAACCTAAATGCTTCATAGAGCATTTTGGTTTGTTTAACATTTTGAAGTTTACTACATGATTTCCTATGTGTTTCTTCATAGTCTGAATGACTTCCGTATTAATTTACAATGTAGAAAAAAATCTATACAAATATTGAAGGAGAATTAATATAATTTATACATAGAGTTTGATATATTTACTTTTTGTAATTTAAATATGCAACATGCAGTGTTTTGTTACAGACAAATAATGATTAATGATATTTTAACATTGTGTTTTGTACATTAAAGTGTTCATTGTATCATATTGTATATCGCCATTTCTATACAATACATAAGCCTAAACCTTTAAATATATTTTGTCTCAAACATGCACATTAACTACAAACTACAACTACATTTTTAAAATAGACTCAGTACTCAGTAGTATCAGAACTGGTATCAGTAGGCTATTAGTCTATGTATTACTTACTACTCAGTACAGAAAAAAAGAAAATCAGTGGTGCCCGCGCCACTATTATTCAGACTGAAAGCTGGCTCTGTGTTGTATCATCTGGATGCATGAAGGGGTAAACTGGTGCAAAGCACTGGGTTAGCTTTGAGCTTCTGTAGCGCACTGTAAGCTCACAACAATGCAGCTCACTGGCTGACTACTGACCTCATTCTCTCTCACTGCCATGGGAAGTTAAAGGAGACGTCTTTTGCTGTCTATGAACTAGACTGGGCACAAAAGAGACACTGTCAGTGCACTGACCACAATGGAAACATTGTGATCCCTGATTCATTTGTGGTATACTCAAGAGATTTATCTACAGGCGGATGCTGGACTTGGTGTAAATTAATGCACTTAGTCTTCCTGACTAAGTGCAATTCTTGTTTGAATTAAACTGTTGGATTTTTAAAAAATTGGGAAAAATATTTTGATGGTAATTTAGCTGTGATGTCATTGGTAGCTATATCTCCTTCCATGCATTTCTGCATGCTGTTCAGTTCTGTTCTGCCGAAGCTTCATCCAGTTCTTTTCATGTACAAACAGTATATCGACAAAAGTACGAAAGAGACACATACTCATTTATATTCTCTTCTAAAATTAAGGGTATAAAAATGAAAATCTACTAGGTTTTGTAGCACTGGTGTGACGATTTGACTGCATTCAGTGACAAAAAATGTTAGTGAGTTTGTTATTCAGTTAGTGAGTTTGATACTAGAAGACCCTTACCCCCAACTCCCCAACTCATCCCAAAAGAGAGTTCTAGAGAGTTCTAGCCACACTTGTCAATGTACATGCTGCTCAAATAGGTTCATGTTTATCTGATCCAGGTCAAAGTCCTATTCAATTGACAATACTTCTCTATAGGGACTATACAAAATATTTTTTGTGCATTTGCACATTTGCATGCAACTCTAAGAAGCTGAATGACTTCAGTAGAAAGAAGGGTGTCCACAAACATTAAAACATATAGAGCGGGCTCCAAGGGGTCCAGCGGACTAAGGCACTACCACTATGCTCACAAGATCAACGGTTAGAATCCTGTTTATGTAGCTTGCCATCGACTATCAGAGCCCTGAGAGAGCACAATTGGCTTTGCTCTCTTTGGGTGTGTAGGTGTTGCTTTCTCCCCTTATCACTCCAAAGGCTGATGTCTCTCAGCACAAGGCATCTGTAAGCTGAAGTATTGGAACCTAGTTGCGTTGCTTTTCTCCAAACACGCTGGCTAATCGGCAATGCTGCATCAACAGCAGCTCAAAAAGAGGTGGTGACTGGATTCACATGTGTCGAAGGATGCATGTGTTAGTCTTCACCCTCCTGGTGTGTTGGGGCATCACTGGTGATAGGGGGAGTCCGAATGAGTGGGTTGGGTAATTGGCCATGTAAATTGGGAGAAAATGGGATGAAAATTAGAAATAAAATTAAAGAAAAAAGATAGAGCTCATGTATACACAACAGTATATCGCAGTTTTATATTAAAAACAGCCTCACATTCATCTTAGTTAGAATGGCCCTTCTGTTTTTGCCACTTTGGCTTTGAATGCTGCTACTGCACTGTGTAACTCTTGTATAATGTTTCGTAACTCAAGTCATATTTGTGTAAAACCTTGTAATATAGCTCAGCCTGTACTTCATGGATCGCTCACTTCTGTATTCTTCTTCAGCCTGTCAATAATTGCTTTCCACAACTGTTGGGGAAGCCTACAAGCAGAAAAACATTTAATGCAAAAAAATATCACCATATTTTTTCTCATAGTAATAGATGTATATCTATTTGATCATAATACATATTACATAAATAGGCATTGAAAAATATGTTGGTTAACTTGTGGTTCAAATAGTAAAGAACATGGCTGTAGTTGTGTTGAACACAAGTTCCTTTCCAAACAGTGTAGAGAAATAAGGCACTGTTGGTTTCTCTACAATGAACTATTTAACACCAAGCCACTCTGAATGACTACAAGTCAACCAATGCATTATAGAGAACATGTAAACAATCTGTGGAATTCCTCTTAAATAACCTTGTTAACACTGTCAGGGGATAAGCAGGGTCACAAGCACATATATGCAGAACTTCGTACCACACATAGGGCTGGACAATATGATTGTAATTTATGTCACAATATATTTCTTAATTTTGCTCAATACAATTGCAATATCAATATAACGACTATAAAAGACAGAAAAACTATAAAATAAAATTTAATGTAATTGAAATTTGTATTGTGGACAGAAGAATCAGAATACCTTTAAAGATTGGGCCTTTTTTAAACATCATTTACCTTCAGTAAATAATGTCACCCTAACCTGTAAATATTACATGTGTACAACACTACAAAGTACCGATTCAAAGCTGTGCTCCTCCTGTGAGTGACCCCTATCATGTCCTGTGTCTCTCCTTTGATTCAGATGGGAAATGCCTTATAAGCACATCAGGCACCACGTCCGTCTGCTGCCATGACAACCAGCTGCAATAGCCAGTTACCTGAGGTGTTGACGGACCACGCGGACACTGCGCTTTTGAGATCTGATGGAGAGGTATCTGTTCCAATGGGGAACCTGGACTGCTGTGACCCCGCCCTCCCTGGAAAAACTATGGGTCCTGACAGCGGGCCAACAAACGAGGAGCCGCAGTACTGCAAGCAAAAGGACGTGCCGTTTTTAAACAACGTAACATTCACCAAACAGAGGTACGGAGCAAAACGTGAACATAATAGAACAAGCAAAGTTTATATATAGATGTTAACTTTACTGTATAGAAGTGTTGTACATAATGCTAAAAGAAAATGCTATTTTAGATGGCATGATATGTTTTTTTAGACTTTAGGCTATGTTCACATAGCAGGAAAAGTGTCCCAAATCTGATTTTCTCACCAAATCCAGTAATTATTTTAGGCTGTTCAGACTTACATCCAAACTTTTGTCTGAACAAAAGATGCACAAAATAGTTATGCTTCACATGAAGTTTCGGTTTCACCTTCACCAGCATCAAAGTAGCTGTCAAGGAGTTTTAGTGGCTGACAGCTGGACTTACCAATATGAATGTGTTCAAGTTTACCGTAAAGGGGCACATTATTTATTGGTTTGTTACATTGAGATCCCACCCCTAAAAAAACTTCAGCTGTCATCTATTTTTCCTATCCTGTTGTTCAGTCAAAGCCCTTATATGTAAGAGAGAGACCAAAACACTGGAAACTGAAGGTCTGATTAAAGATTTTTTTCTAGTAATAAAATCTGAAAACATTCTCATGATTTGGTTCTTTAGCATTTGGTTCAATAATACACAAAAAACATGATTTTTCAAATTGCTGTGGCTACTGCTCTTGCGCAGATCACCTCATCAAGGGGCCAGCATGTCAATCATTCTTGGCACAACCAGCAAATTGATTGGCTCTTATTGTTTAAGGATTCCAATCTAACAGAAAGTTGAATTGAAACCCTCCATCCTCAACACCACAAAGACAAATTGCTAAAGGGTCTTTCTATAGCTTTTTACTATTTTCTTAATTGTTTTGCCAGATCTTAATAGGTAGGTCTCCCCAATCAGATCTTATCATTGGTCAGAGGAGATTTTCTGCTAACAGACACACCTACTTTGTGTTTCTCAGTGAAGGCAAGGTCAAAGATGCTATATAGATTTTTTTAAGAGCAAAAGAAAGGATATTCTACAACATTTTGTATGAATGGACAGATAGATGTCCTTTCATGGTCCTTGAGGGGAATTTAGAGACAGTCTTCTGATATGAAAAGTTGTTTGTTTTAGAAGATAGAAATTCTAATGAACAACTCATTTCATCCCCAAACCAAAAGACATTATTTTATAGCTTTGTTCCAGGAACCACTTCAAGAATTAATTTGCAAAAACAGATTGCTATTTTTTAAAGTTCAAATTTTAGTATTTTACTTTCATTTATAAGAATGTAGTGTTGCATATACATATAGAGGCAGTCACACTAATGTTTTCTGGTTCATAAGAGCTAATTGTGTTCACCCATTTCTTCTTTTTTTAAAGCCTTCTTTAATTTAGTTTTTGAGTAGAATAGACAGTTTGAGTGTAGATCTGGCCCCAGGCAGTTCATACCATGACGACCGAGAGATGTGTGACCATGGAAGCCCAACAAGTGAGCTCTCAGGGACCCTCAAGCAAGCTCTAAATTTAGAGCTTTGATTAGCGTGTGTGTGACAGCTTTGAGGCTGCTCTGTGTGTCAAAGACCAGACCCGGACGCCCCACCTCCCCTGGCCTCCTCCAGGCTCCACCTCACAAAAGAGTGCTGTAGCCAGGCGACAGCTGCCACAGCTGCGCTCACGCAGAGACAGAACCAGCGGCGGCGGCTCTTTATCCACTACAGCCCGGCCACTCTTCAGCACTGAGAGTCTCGGTGCTCGGTGTCTGAGACACACCCTCCCGTCTGTCCGCAACTGCGGGCAGGGCTGAGATGTTTGTCATTCTGCAAAGTTTGCAATTATAAGATTGCTGGATGAGCTGTAAATACGGCAGCAGCCAGATTGATTTATAGGCCTCATTTATTTTAATTGGCAAAAATAATGCCATAAAGTTTAAATTGCAGTTCGTTTGTGGTGCAACAGAGCAGAAAAGGAAGCAAAGATAAGTAAAGCTACTGCGCTTCTCTAGAGAACTGACTTTCAACAGGATGTGGTCCAAAATCCTCCCTGAGGAGAAAAACCCATGCTATTTTTTTGTTCAGATGTTTTGCTAACAAGTAATTTATTTGCATATTAAACATGAAACAGTTTTTTTTTACTTGTACAATTTCCCTTCAGGTTAAATGGTAGCACTTTATTTGAAGCCCGTTTATAGAGGGATTTATTAAACATGCATAAGCGATAAATTACATGCATAAAAAGCAATGGAAACAAAACTTTAAAGGCCTCTTTAATTATACCATTAATCATTTGAATAAATTTAATCCACCCTATTAAATTGGATATGCTTCATAGCAGTATTATAAATACACAGACCTGTCAACAGTCATGGGATAGCAGTGTTTATTAATCCTTTTGTTTGGGTCAAACGGGTCAAAAAAGCTTGAAGATCTAGGAAAATTAGGTAAAAGTATTTTTTTCAGTATAAATATTCTTCTGCTTGCTTTAATTAGTGTAGTTAGCATATAATATGAGAATGATTCATCTCACATATTTGCACCCAGCCCTTTGCAAAAACAGAAACTAAAACTAAATTGCAATATTATGTTTCAATGTAAAACTATAGTGTTTATATTTTGGAAAAGTCATAAAGTAGTGAAACATTAAAAAAAGTTCAACATGTATTTTTTCATAAAAAACGAGTAAATTATGCTATTTGAACCTTTACATGTTAGAGGTAAGAAACACCATTGACCTAAATGTTGATAGAATAATTAGCCATGGAGTTAGTAATGAAACATTCACACTGCTTGTTAGGATTCTTCTGGTTTCAGACATTTTTGGATAATTAAACCAATGCACCAGGTCAAATTAACCCGGGAACACCATTGCTGTTCCTGACAAATGAACATAACATACTACACCTGTATATGTTGTGAGATATTATCTTGTGTGTGGGACTGAATATTGAATTATCAGAATATGGAATTCTTTACTACAAAACTTTTAAGGAGTGCATAAATATGCTAAATTTAAAATCTAAAAGAATGTAAAATATTTATATTTATATAAAGCAATGTGTGCAGAAGCAGTCTGCATGCCTACTATTGGCATAAAAATCTCTTTCTGAAGCTGTGTGGGCATTAAACACTCCACTCAATCCACAGTGTCATGTGTGTACTGGGAATATGTCATAGAAGGCATTTTCACCCACAGTGGACAGACAGCACAGTGGGTGATAGTGATTGTGACCGGCTGTGTCTGGCTATAATTGACTATTTCTGCAGCCCTAACCCTAACACATCCATATTCAAAGCAGCGGGCTCCACACACACATCCCACAGATCAGTGCAGCATTCTTCAGCTTCCAGAGGACATCCAGATGACGAAAGTCACGGGAAACCCATTTTTGTTTCACTATGAAATATAAAAAGAAAAGCTGTAGGATCAGCCCAGATCATGCTGTAAAATAAATGCTTTCTATGAACTTGCTATTTAACCTTAATTTACTTCCATTTTTTGCTTATAAAGAACCAGTTCCTTGTACTTGTACAGAATAGAAACTGAAGAAAATCTGATGCCATTTTATTTTAAATATTCAACTCATATAACAGTAATTTCAGATGCATCCTGGGGTATTAGCCTAAGTATACTTTATGTTGTTGATTGTTTTCAGTGTAATGTTTTGTTAAATCTGCCCATAAAAAAATATAATCTAAATCACTCAACAAATATTTTGCTATATAAATGTGTGTCCGCATTGTTGAGCATAACACTCTTCTGTTTGATTTTATATGTCTATGTTCTGTTCATATGTAATGCTAAAGGATTTATGATTCACGTATTTATCATTTCTGGGCAGAGAAGGATTATCTTGTTTTGCCCTGCAGTATCTAATGCAGAGTTGTTTTTCCATTTCAGTTTCGTCCATAGACGTTGTTTTGTTACAGAACAGCAGTCTCTGTTGTCATCTTCAAACAGCCCTGTTGTTGATGACATTTCAGATACATTTCTGAAATGCTGACTGTTTATCAAAACACTGAGCGTGACGACGACAGCTAAGAAGATTAAACGTCATATAGGGAATTGATTAATCAGAGATGAACATGCATATCGTAAATGAAAACACAAATCTGCTTTATACTGACTACATCAAAATACAAATACAAATACAGACACATTATTAATTCCATCTCTTTAAAAAATACAAGAACAAAGACATTACTCATTTTGTCAAATCTGCATTAACAGAGGTAAGAATGTATAAAATATGTAAAAAATAATTTTTAAGACCTTTGTTGAACCTTTATTTCCATAAATACACTTTAAGCTTTAAAGCTACTTAAAATTTTAATAATTAAAAAAATATATAATATAATAAAATCTACAGTATTCCCTATTACACCCAGTGTTATTTGTGTTACTTGTTGCTCTAGTGTATGAAACAACTGCTCTGCACACTTTTTCTGAGAACTGTGTAGGTGTTCAGAGCAGTTACTCACTAAAACAGCTGAACTAACATCAAATAAAGTAGGAGTTTATGAAACCAGAACTGCTCTGCATTTCTAAAAAAATCCATGGTGAAACTGCAACCTGTTTGACTAAAATGCAATGAAGAAATACGAAAGATTATCATACAGTGTAAAGTGTGGAAGCACATACCTCACTTTGTGTAAAATGCACTCAAACTGTCTAAACCTATTTCACCAAACACCTACACCCATCCTAAAGGCCTAATGGCTTATGTGGTAAATGACTTTGTATGGCACAGTTCAGACTACAAGAATTCTGGAGCTCAAAAGCTGACATATTTATTTGTATGGCGAAGTTAATTATTTAGAATTTTAACTTTAACATTGTTTTTTTTGTTATGAACTTGTAAGTTGGTGCAATTTGCTGTTAAAAATATCTACTGTATGTTTCTACTGTTTCACCTCTGACCTAAATTTTTAATAGATCTGAACATGTACGTATGCATCTGAAGTTTAAAATGTTAAGTAATTTTGAAATGTATTTTTTAACTGCAAATCACACCACTTCACACATTTAAACCACAAAAAGCATGGTTAAAAATCTAATTTAAAAATTAGGCCATTCAGTGTTTAAGGTGTATCAAAAGTTAAATGTATATTCAATTGAAACATACAAAATGCAAATTTTAATACTGTCAAATATTGAACTTTATATCAAAAATAGCCAAAATAATGTGCATAGAGAAAAACAGTTGTATCAGCCATATTAATATTATATGTTGTGAAAAACCCATAAAGCTATTACTTATTACAATATACAATATACATGAGGATTGCATTATAATTGGGGTTTAAATTTTTGCTCATGTATTGTTTTTCTAAAATCAAGGGTAAAAAATATAATAATTTATCCTTCTTTTGTTGGAATAACTGTATCTGCTGTCCAGTGGAGGCTTTATATTAGATGTTAGAGCCCATCTATAAGGATTTTATTGCATTTATTGAAAAAAATGATTTCACAAGTTGATGACAACTTAACCCATCATCATTCCACAGATTTCCACCCTTCTAGATGAGCTGTGTCTGAGCATTTGCACAGAGAGTAGCCAAATTTAAACTGTTTCAATTAGATTTTAGGAATTTTAGTTTAAATTGTCATACTATGAAACGTTTACAGCTTCTGACTCCTCTCTCTTTCCTCCAGTCCTCTCGTGGATCGACCCATGTGCAGGATCTGTCACGACGGCGGTGGGCAGGAGGAGCTGCTCTCACCGTGTGAGTGTGCGGGGACTCTGGGCACCATCCATCGCAGCTGCCTCGAGCACTGGCTCTCAGCTTCCAGCACCAGCTTCTGCGAGCTCTGCCACTACCAGTTCAGTGTGCAGCGTAAAGCACGGCCTCTGCTGGAGGTACGCTTTCCATACTCTCTACACTCTCCATACTCAGGAGGATGTGACCTTGTGTGGCTTGTGGTTAAGGGTGGTAGATTACATCTGGCTGTGAAAGTACTGTACTTTCGATAACATACTGCATAATAATTATATTGTCAGAAAGTCACAAAAAGCATGTAAATAATAAATTAGAGTATGATACATATATATTTTTTACATTTACGGCATTTAGCTGATGCTCTTATTAAGAGCGACTTACAAGGTTATTCCTATTACAGAGGTGGGCTAATTGGTGTAGCACAGCATTGTCACCCAGATGTGGAATTGAACCCCTGGAATTGTAGCCTTCCACATGGTAGCTCACTGGCAGGCTGTGGTGTTATCCACTGCTCCACACCAACAGACACACTAACAGACTAAATTAACTGGTCAGATATTCATACACCATCATGCTGTTGTCAACTGATGTTTAGAAAATGCTTTAGAATTATTTTAATAGGAATACGTTACTTTTGTATTAGCAGAGAACCAAATAAATTTCAAGAGCTGCCTAACCAGCTAGCTTAGCAGTAGAGTGTTTTTTGCCTGGATGACCAGCTTCTCAACCACCTTCATCATCAAAGACCAGCTTAAACCATCTGGAACCACCAAAATCTGGTCTTGAGCTGTATTTTCAGTAGAAATATATGGTTTATTCTAGAACATTAATACATATTTTGTCTCAGATATTTGCTAGAAAAGTATTGATATTGTAGCAGAATTTATTAGCACTCACACTGGGCGCTTAAAATAGTCTAAAGAGTTTCTATGTATTTTTTTACAATTACTAAAAAAGATACATATTTGTTTTTTAGGGGGAACATCTGTTGCTTATATTAAAGAAGCAACCTGATGTTGAGCATACTGTTTACTTTCACTAAATATTAATTATCAGCTGTTTGATAATAACAAAATATATAATGTTATGTTGTTTGCAAAAATATTCTTGCCTAATTAAAGATTTTATGAGAAAGCCAGCAAACTCCCCTTTTGAGGATCAGTGTGCAAAGTACAACAAAGATAGAGGAGTGAGAGACAGTGTTTGAATTTGTTTGTGTGTGTGTGTGTGTGTGTGTGCACGCACACAGTGACTTGAGACTGTTGTGCACAGATGGAATGTGATGGCTATGTGAGCAGAGAGAATCTGAGGACCCAAAAAAAAAACACACACTAATGAAAACCACCAACAGCAGCTCCTGAATTTTTTCAGTGAAAAAGATATGAACTATAAATAACCACTAATATTAATAAAGGGCCATGATAACATCTCTGTAGCAGCAGTGCAGAAATCCCTGATGATAAATGTCCTTGCTGAGATCTGTAAATGACTGAGCCTGGCAGGCACAAACACATTTCCTGGATAATGAGTAGCCTAAACATCCTGATTAGAATCCCGACGTTAGAGCTTTAAACACTAAGATAAAGACTTTTACCCCCTTAATTTGAGCATATAATGCGGCCATTAAGTTCCCCTTTTCCTTTATACAGGGTGGGAAGATATGTATGGTGGCAAGAACCAAAAAAGAGAGAGTTACAGTGCTAATAGCTCAGGCTAGCTAGCGTCCCCCTGCTGTGCGCATGTGTGTGTGTCAGGTTACTGGAGTGCATAATTGCAGTGCAGCAGGGTTCAGTTCAGCCCATTTATGCAGAATCCACTTACTCATCCCTGCATACGGATGCAGTGCTAATTACAGCACAGTGACAGGGGATGACCCACCACAGTGTTTAGCACAAATTTTTAGCATTGGAAATTTCAGCATTGGGATTTACACAGTGTGAATTAGAAATGATGTGTGGGTAAAGGGTTTAGTAAGGGTGAGACAATTTCAGGACAATAACGGCCTCAGCTTACTTCCTTACAAGCAAAGAGGATTCCAAAGAGATCATTTACTTTTTGAGATTTAATTTTACATACTAGGATTTAGATTTTAAAATACTTCTGAAGAAGGTAAAGTATTAATTCAAGCTTTTTACTCAAGTAAAAGTTTCAAAACAACTTAAAGTATAAAAGTAAATTAAAGAGAAGTAGATTCTATTAAGGAAAAAACACATTTTACTAAAAGCCATCATGAGTATAATATTTTAATAAAATAATAATGTTGAAAAACTTGGGATGCACTAAGCTGCCTGTTTCAGCTACATTAATGGCTATTAAAAATAAATTAAATTTAGTACAATGTACAGCTCTGGAAAACATTAAGAGAACAGTTTCTGAATCAGTGTGTCTGATTTTGCTATTTATAGATATATGTTAGGGTAAAATGAACATTGTTGTTTTATTCTATAAACTACGAACAACATTTCTCCCAAATTACAAATAAAACTATTGTCACTTAAAGCATTTATATGCAGAAAATGAGAAATGGCTAAAATGACAAAAAATATGCAGAGCTTTTAGACCTCAAATAATGCAGAAAAAACAAGTTCATATTCATAAAGTTTTAAGAGTTCAGAAATCAATATTTTCATCACAGTTCTCATGCGTCTTGGCATGTTCTCCACAATATTTTTCCTTGATTTTACCAAATTTTGCCTAGTCCAATGGTGGTTCTAGGCTTGTCAGTAAGCTGATAGGCTGGGTCAGGTGTGTTGGGAACAGGGTAAACACTAAAAGTAATGAGTGAAAGGCAGGTGGGAACTATAGGCTCAGGGTTTAAGTAAGGTGAGCCAGTCTCCAGAATGGAGCATTTCCTGATCTCAGCAGTAACCGGGTACTCCATCTACATTGCGCAGTTTGTCAACAAATGAATGTTTTGAGCTTTTCCTGGGTTTTGATACAAAGTTTGATGGCTATACAGCAAAAATGGTATGAGCATTTATTTAAACATGTATGGCTTCAAGACAACCTTGTTATAATAGTGACAAACTATGATTGTGGTTAGTACTGAACTTTTTAAAAGCTCAATGCACAATTTGTATTTACAACAGTGGGGTAAAAGTCACTCAGCAACTGTAGGGGGAGCCATGGAGCAAAAACATAAATTCTTGTCAAATGCTGAATTTTAGCCAGGCTAGGAATGTGTTCTGTAGCAGATTATAAAGGAAAAAGCCTCAGGTTCTATCAGGTTGATAACAGCCTTGTTTAGTAAGTGTTTTTAAATGGTCTAATTACAGACTCTTAATTTAAGAACCTGATTGAGTTGATTACATATTTAGAAGCTTTCAAATAAAGGAAATCAAGTGGATTAATCTGAGCTTCATTTAAACAATGCACACAATTGTACAATGTAATTATATTTATACACTTGTACACTTCATATACATCCCAGGCTTAGAGGTCTGGGGTCAGCCATGCCCTGTTGACCCTGGAGCCGTGGGGATAAGAAAAGCCATGATCAAGGGCTCAACAGTGGCAGCTTAGTAGACTTAAGTATTGAACTGACAACAGACCAGTTACTGCAACACTGTGCCGGTTAGTTGAGTTCTGCTGCTGGTGCACACATTACATTGATCCATTATCTCCTGAAAACTAATCATGAAAAACTATTATAAATATTTTTTTGTATAAAGTTATTGTTATATCTAAACTTTCTGACGTAGAGTCTCAGGGTTAATGAGTATTCAAAAGCTGTTTGTCTTAGAGTGGTGTGGGACTAGCTGGTGAAGAAAGAAATATGCTAATTTTACAATAATGTGATTCAGGCCAAGACCAGACCGGCTCCATCTTGAAGTAAGCAGTGCCCAATAACTGAATTACACCCTGCATCTGCATACATCATTTTCAAATAGTGTTGACAGCATAATGTTTCCTGCTTCCTCTCAGTGCACATCTTAAAAAACAATGATCAAAAGTTCTAACCACTTTAACCTTCTAACATTCAGTTATACCAGTATTACTTCAGACATGAAGAAATATTGACTATTATATAAGTGAAATGACTTTGGCCTGCTTTTTCTGATTTGTGGCTGTATCACCTTGGAAAAAAGGACTTTTTAGAAAAAAAGTGTTGGGGTGTAGTTAAAATGGTGGGTTTAATAAGAGCTGGAAAGACAGAATTTAAATTATTCTATATGCTCTTGATGTATTTGAGTGCTTGCCCCTGTGTGAGAAATCCATGAATACACTTTGAGCAAAGTCGATTCTAACACCCAACTTCAATCAAACTTGCAATGCTAACAGTTGCTACTGATCTACTGGCAGCTGCCACTAACAGCAGCCACCAGCTTAGTGGCTGATTTAACTTGCTGAGAAGTAATTGTCACTATCAGCTATCATTGGCTGAATAACTGATTCCCATTAATAATATAATTTTGACAGTGACCAATAGTAGTGACCTAATTCTAATGTCCAGTTACAGCTCTGGAAAAAAAATAAGATACAACTTAATGATGATGTTTTTGCTTGATTTTACCTAATTAAAAACCTCTGGAATATATTTAAGAGGAAGATGGATGATCACGAGCCATCAAACCAAGCTGAACTGCTTGAATTTTTGCACCAGGAGTGGCATAAAGTTATCCAAAAGCAGTGTGTAAGACTGGTGGAGGAGAACATGCCAAAATGCATGAAAACTGACAAAATGTTGATTTCAAATTTTTTTATTTTTTTATTTTTTTTGCATAATTTGTGGTCTGAAACCTATTTTTTGTTATTTCAGCCATTTCTTTCTTATTTCTTATTAAGTGACAATATTTTTATTTAAAATCTGGGAGAAATGTTCATAGTTTATAGACATTGTTTAATTTACTCAAACATACCTATACATTTTTTCAAAGCTGTATATCTGTATTGCTTTGGGCATGAAGAAATATTCTTTCATTTGATGATGATCATTAAAGTATAATGCCTTTCACCTGCTTTCTTCTGAGCAACTTGCATGATTATTTGTTTTAGGAAATAGTTTCTGCTAGATTTTAGATCATTGCTGTGAGAATCTGAATATATTTAGCAATAAGAACATCCAGGATATTGGAGGTTCCCCACCCTTCCTCATCTCAAAAGAATTGGGTGAAGCACCATCCACTTCCATCCATCAGAGAACACAGTTCTACTGCTCACCAGCTCAGTGTTGGGGGACTACGATGTGTGAGTGCAACTTAACGTAGCTAAATATTACAAATAAACTACATTAAAAGTGGTGTCCACAAACTTTTGGACAGTATTATATTAACCAATAATTACCCATATCTCTTTATAGAAAGTTAAGTTAAGATTCAATAACAGATTATGCTATTATTACATATTTCATATGTATGTAGGTTGAGAAATGCAAAAGTATACATTTAATTTCCGTAGCACCATCTGCAAGACCTCAGTGTTTAGCAAAAAATGCACAACCCCACATGAGACAAGACAATATACAGACTGATTAAATCACCAGTCCAGTAAATCAAACCAATATACAGATTATTGAATCAACTTTTAAAAATAATTTAAAAAGAGATCTGCTTTTTCTCTCTTCTCTTCCTCTAGTGGCTGCGTAACCCCGGGCTGCATCAAGAGAAGCGCACACTGTTCGGAGACATGGTGTGTTTCCTGCTCATCACGCCGCTAGCCACCATCTCAGGCTGGCTGTGTCTGCGGGGGGCTGTGGACCACCTTCACTTCTCCAGCAGACTGGAGGCTGTGGGCCTGATCGCTCTCACTGTAGCACTATTCACTATTTACCTCTTCTGGACCCTGGTTAGTACATCTGTCATGTCACACAGCTCACCTTGTGTTTTGTTTTACAGATTATTATTATGTTAGATTGATTGTGTTTCTGTTAAAGTGCTCAAAAACTGTGGATTTTAAAATGTAATCTAGTAAATGTTCTAGTAATTTAGTTAATTGGGCAATGCTAAAGGAGAACTCCGGTGTAAAATTGACTTTTGGTGTAGTAAAACATGATAAAATGTACTTAACTTTGATGAATAGCACATCTCTGTTCTCCCACAGCGTTCGCGAGATCCAGAAATTTTAACAGTTTGTCCAAACACCTCTCAGACTGGGTAACACGGGGCATAATTTGCCCCGTTAAATCGCTTTTTCTACCGTTATCCAGCTCAAAGTAGCTCCACACCTCCTTGCTAGAATCTAGAGAGCCCTGACATATAAAACGAGGCATTAATAACTTAAAAAGTGCACAAGAAGCTTATTAAAAACCACTGTTTACATCCTATAACGCTAGATAATGTCATAGACATATATATAAATAGATTCCGCATAGCTTAGCAGCCTGCACCTGAAGGCAGGCAATGCAGAGTCTATGTATATATATATATATATATATATATATATATATAGATATGTCTATGACATTATCAATACAAATATGGCAGCGCTTGGAGCTAAAGCTAGCATTACGGGATGTAAGCAGAGCTTTTTAATAAGGTTATTTTGACCAACGAGAGCTAGTTAATAAATCTAAGCAGGGTGTAAAAGAGAAGAGTCAACTTGGCAGGTTTAGTTGGAGTAAGGGATAAAGAATTTAGTTTTTTCTCTATGTTCTTGATTTATTTGAACACTCACTGCATTGGGACAAGGCCATGGATGCATACTAAGAAAACGCGGTTCTGATAACCAATTCCAAACAAAGCGAGCCAAGGCAACTTACTCCCTTCACATACTGTCTTTTCAGCTGCATCAAACTGATAGCCAGTTTGGTTAGTGGCAACTACCAGTCAGTTAGTGGAAGCTATTAGGGGCAGCTGCTAGTCAGCAAGTGGCAGCTGTTAGTACCTGTAATTTGGGGGAGGTGTTGACACTTCAGGAGCAGTACAACAGTGCAACAGCCCCTTACAGTGTACCAAACCAGCTCACTGTGGTGGTGTACCAATGGGTTTACTTACAAACCAGAAACATTATAACACATTGCGCCTGTAGGGTTTGGTTTTATTTAATACTAAATAACTTTTAGTAGTAGTTTTGTTAATGTTTTTTTATTTGTGCTTGTGTTCTAAGAGAGGTTTTGGTGTGGTTGGTTTGGTGCCTTACATAACTTCCGTCTCGCATTGCTGGTAGGGCATCTAAAGGCACTAGTGGCATAATAAACAAGAAAATGGACTCAGCTTCAAGAAAAAAATCTAACGTAGAATTCTGTCATATAAAGCAATAGATTGTTCCACAGAGTTCCCTTCTAAAAACTTCTCCAAAAGTTAAAGCTCTGCTCTGACTGCAGTCAGATTTTGAAGCATATGTTTCTGAAGAGCCCTTGAGAGAAGTTCCCACATGTGAAGCTGCCAGCAGCTCGCCTGTCCTGGAAATTAGATGTTGTTTACTCGCGCTTAGTGATGTGCAAATAAACAAGCTTCAGTACAGCTGTTTACTGATGTTTACTGATTGCTGGGTTGTAGCTGTCTAAGCGATGTGGTCCTTAAAATATTATGAATAGACAGAAACAGACCGCTAGACCGTTTGCTCACTTCCCTCCTTGCAGACAGTGCTGACAGCTTTTTTACATGTCCCGTTTTAGATTGTCCTGAGTGGGTGGCAGTGTGTTTAGTGTAATAGCTTTTAAATCTAGAACTGTGGCGCTCAAAGTCTCTGTGATCTCCCAAACATCAGAAGCAGCTCCAACCCTGCCAGGTCCAGCTGTTAGCAACATGACTAACTCGCTCCAAACCTGCCAAATCTGTCTTTTAGCATTGTCTGCTATTCTAGGCTTCATAACTCAGGTTAAAAGTTACCCACAGGCATAAGACACAAATGATAGCAAACAGCAAGACTTACCTTGCATAAACAGCAGTATTACATTGATCTGTCACCAGCTGTCATCAGATAATCCAGCTCAGAACAACTAAACAGCTAAAATCCACTTTTCAGAAATCATTTCTCAGTTTAAATTCCACATCAGCCAGTATGTCTGTCATCCACTCTCTGCCTGATTGTAGTTTGTGGACATAAACAGATTTTTATGTTTTAATGTTAAATGCTGTGTGAAGGTTCTGCACAATTGATTAATTAATATTTCATTGACAAACAGAAATAAAAATTCAGATGGTTTATATCAGTGTGTTTATTTGTTATGTATTTTGTTACTCAAAGTAAGAAAAATTGGGGCGCTGAGTGGTCCAGCTGTCTAAAGCGCTGCCACTATGAGCGGGAGGTCGCAGGTTCGAACCCCAGCTCATGCAGCTTTGCCATCAAGCTGCCGGTTCTCAGAGGGAGCAAAATTGGCCCTGCTCCCTCCGGGTGGGTAGATGGCGCTCTCTTCCCACATCACTCCTAGGGTGATGTCCGCAGCACAGGGCGTCTGTGAGCTGATGTATTGGAACCGAGTCACTGGGCTTTCCTCCAAGCATGCTGGCTCCTCGGCAATACTTCATCAGCAGCAGCTCGAAAAGAAGCGGTGGCTGACTTCACATGTATCGGAGGAAGCATGTATTAGTCTTCGCCCTCCTGGTGTGTTGGGGCATCACTAGTGATAGGGGGAGTCCTAATGAGTGGGTTGGGTAATTGGTCGTGTAAATTGGGGAGAAAAAGGGAAAAATTTGAAATAAAATTATTAAAAAGAAAGAAAATGTTATGTTTCGATCAAACTGGATGCCTGAAGACAGTTTATTGATTCAACTGTGGTGTAAGATATGAATCAAGTATCTACCAATGTGTAAAGTTCATGTTCCCTATTGATATTAGAACGCTTTCTCTAAGCATCTCTAACCTCTACATCTGTTTTTCTATCTGGTTTTCTGCAGGTGTCTCTCAGGTATCACTGCCGTCTGTATAACGAATGGCGTCAGACTAATCAGCGGGTCGTTCTTCTGCTGCCCAAATCACAGCGAGAATCGCCGGGTAACCCATCACTGCCAGGACTGCCACGGACCAAACGACCGTCCAAAGAAACTATAGTCTGACAGGACTTTGGACTCTAAAGGAGAGGACACAGAGGAGCATGGCCTCAACTTGAGAACTGTGGAGACTGATCTGAGTCTTAGCAGGAGATTCCAGAGTGGATTTACTGAGACACACTGATGAATTTGGTCATCTTGTTTAACTCTGAGACTAACTGAGACTACTGAAGGATGTGGATTGCTGTTTCAGAGCATTGGAGACAGAAAAAACAGCTGTTTGTTGACTGTAAAGTTGCTGTTTTCAATAGCAACTCGTTAGCATGATGCTAACATTAGTTGTGGACATAACATGCTCTTCAGTATATCTCATTCGCTGCGTTGACTTGGGAACATTGAGCAACATTAAGGATCAATGACTGTTTTTGTTAAACCTGGACATTGGCAACAC
Organism: Astyanax mexicanus; assembly: GCF_023375975.1. Lineage (NCBI taxonomy): Eukaryota > Metazoa > Chordata > Actinopteri > Characiformes > Acestrorhamphidae > Astyanax > Astyanax mexicanus. The sequence continues at coordinate 28,877,314 of NC_064427.1, read as the reverse complement.
ATTGACAGTTCAGAGTCAGCATGGTTCATTTGTTTTCTGCTGGACTCCATGCATACCCCATGTGTACTAAAATAAGGTATAATATTTAACATATATATCCAGTTCAAACTGAATGTCTTTCCAAACTTACCTTAATTTGTGGAAGGTTCAAACTCAGTAGATGCCTTTCATATCATATGTTCATACATATATGACCATAAGTATCCAGACTACCCTTCTATTGCTGACACTGGTGTCCATTTTCACCCAAATTGGACAATAGATAATTAAGTAGTAGTAAAGATGTGTTACCCTTATAAAAAAAGCACTGTCAATAGTAAAATGGGCTGCTGATATGGCTGCACATGAGCCTAAAGCACTGGAGCTGCGTCTGTAGAGAGATTTGTATAATGAAGCACCAGCCAGTATTCTGGGATGAGTAGAACATGTCGCATTTCTGATTTAGCACTAGCATCAATCATCCAACTTCAATGCCTGGCTTGACTTATTATTCTCTTATGACTGAATACAATCAATACAAATCCCCCAGCTATAAATACGGTGGCAAAAAAGAGACAAAATGCTCATTTATTCTTCGTAATGTCAGTAGAAACATCAGAAAAGGTGTCTCACAAAACACTGGACATACACTTTGGACATTGGCCAAAAGTCATGGGATAGCAAAGTCATAGCATAGCAAAACAATGTGTCCTATGACTGTTACCATCCCATCCCATAGAAGGTAAAGAACACTGCACTGACATTCAGGATATGCATGTGGGCATATCCCATGAACAGTAAGTTTTAGCCAAATGCTGCTGCTGCACTGTGTGTGGTAATGCCTTCTAAGATTCATTCATATTCATGGTATACTGAGACAAAGGTGTCAAAAGTATTCAAATGCATTACTCAGGTAGAAGTGTAGATACTGGGGTTTAAAGGATAAAAGTATAAAGTAATGTAAGGGGGAAAAATGAAATGCCATTAATGACAAAAGCTAAGGCCATGCCATAGAGTCCTATAGTGCACTAGTACCTTCCCTCCCCTAAACACATTTTACTAAAAGTTATAAATTATATTATAAAAGCTATAATGTTATATTAAAATTCTAATGTTAAGAAAAAAAATCTGTGCAAATATATTTAAGAAGCTTAGTTGGACATTTTACTCAAGTTCTCCTGAGTCTCTCTTGAGTTCATACTAGGCTACATACGTCTGCTATGTTCAAGCTGGAGTGTGGGCGTGATGTGTTTAGGTGTGATGGATACACGCATATAAACCAATAGGGTGTCAGAATGGTATATGTTTATACTTCTCTACATCCAACCACAATCAGATTCACTTTATTTGGATAGGGTTTTTTTTTTTTGAACAATGAGAAACCAGAATTAAATGAAATAGGACAAACAAGGCTATTTTTAAAATGTAAGTTCAGATAATTGTGTGAAATGATAATAAATAGAAGTAAAAATTGGCTGTAGAATAATTACCAAAAATTCTACTTAAGTATGGTAATAAAGTATTTGATTTTCCTTACTTGACACCTCTGTACTGAGATGCCAAATTTTGTAAGACACGAAACCACGAACCATTAGCACACAATGCACTGCACTGTCCACTGTAGTTGTGTAGCAATGTGTTTTATGATGTATTCCCACTACACGTGACACTGTGGATTGAGGAACTTTAAATGTTATCTGTACAACTTTGAATTCTGAACATTCTATCCATCTAGCACCCACTTTAGATCCCCGCTTGATAATTCACGTCATCTTGCCATGAGCACACTGGATAGTGTTGAACCTTACTTACACAGTAGCACCTCACAACGTATATATGTCTGGGTGTTCCCAAGCCATGTCATGTGTGGGGTAACACTCTTCCCGATCGGTTTACATACTTTTGTCATGTCAGCTGTCCCATAACTTTTGGCATGGGTTAGATAAATAGCAGCAGGACTAAACAATAAACAGTCTTGAGGGAAAGAGTGGCTGAAAACTGAGAGACGCACAAGAAAACACAAAGCCTGGTCTGGTAAATTCCACATCATTCTCCAAGTAGACCATGAATTCTTGTTCTTCCCCCTCAACAAGGCTTGGGAGACTGTGGTGGATCGTTCCTAACTGCAGCGCGATGTGAAATATGCTTTTAATAAGGATTGCTGTGCATGGAAGTGTTAAAAGCCTTTCATGCTTTTTGTTTTGTTAACGTTTTACAGTACAAGTAATTAATTTTGAATTATTATTATTGTCGTCATATGCATTGATGGATTTTTTGTTGTGGGTGAATACGAGCGCTGCAGGCACTGAGACAAACAACCACTCCAAGCTTTTGGCCTTAAGATAATGACTCTTCTGTGGTGTGGACTGGACTCATTTCCCCCCGACTTTAAGCCATGAAGAGGAACTCAAACGTATAATCAAATAAGATGAAGATAAAATCCTTCAGATCAGATTTGTGAAGTGTTTGGTTGAAAACCACATAAAAACCATCAGCTCTCTTCTCCACACTGTGAAACATAGCCTTTTAGCATTTGCTTTTTTTATTTTGGTGAAAGAAAGGGCTTGCAGATTAGGCAGACACAACAATATTTGCTCAAAACTTGTTTTAACGTCACAGCTAATTCTCAACCAGTTGTCTCAACATGTTTACTATTAAATTGTGTTCAATGACTATGTTGTTTACTTTTTAATTTGTTAATTAAAAAGACATTTTTCAACTCTTTTTCCATGTGTTGGCTTCATGACTTTACCAGCAAAGTGTTTCAGCAACGATGACATGAACACTACAGCAATATTATGTAGCAATTTTAACTAAAATATATAGCCAATAATAAAAAGAATGACACCTCAGTCATTGCTACTGCTACTTTTAAATGCCTCAGTATCACTACTGGACTGAGAATAGTTTAACCAGAAATAACTAGTCGACAGCTTCCTGTGAAAACATACAAAGACCACTGACTAGAGAATGACAAACACAAACTGCAGCAACAGATTCAGAGCTTCTGTCTCTGACTTTGCATCTGCAAGATGAAGCAGCACAGCAGGTGTGTTTGATAGAGTGAACAGTGAGTGAATACAGTGTTTAAAAACCCCAGCAGCACTGCTGTGTCTGATCCACTCATATTAGCATCACACACACAAAGACCAGGGGGCTCATGTACTAAGACTTGTGTGGACTTCCAACTAAAATGTTCCATATGCTCAGAGCTGGAAAGTTCCGTATGCACAAAAAAATTGGGAAGTATCAAACCGTGCGTAGGCCCAATCCCACGTAATTTCTCTTAGTACATGGCAATCAATTTAAAATTAAGCGCAATTGCACGAACACATCACACCTGCCATGTCTCCTCCCTCAATTACGCAGAGTATAATGTTATAATATTATTAATAATAATAATAACAATATGCTAGAGTATAATATGTTCGTCAAGAAAGTGTCGCAATGCACGTAGCGTAGCCGCTATGTTTTAAAGGAATTATTCTAAGATGGATAATAAATGCTTCATTTAAATGCTTTAAATGAGACGAGTTGCTTACCAAGAAGCCACCCGTCACGCACTCAGCTTGTAATCTTATCCAAACCATGCTCTTGGAAATCTGAAACGGTTTATAAGCCATTCATCAGCATGGGTCAAAGAACCATAAGGGTCACGGAAAATGCGCTCTCGACCAATTCAGCCATTAGCAAGATTTTCCAACGTGTGCGTAAAGGATATCTTAATAGTTGTAATTTAAATGCATCGCCTCTAAGTGTCACCAAATGACACTCAATACATACGGAAAAAAAAACGACCATACGTACGCCCGAAATGAAAGTTCTGTGGGGAAACGCACTCTTACGTTCAAGTCACATTTAGTACATCTAACCGTGAGTGTGAAATATGGCGTACGCTAATTTATTTTTGGCCCCAGGTTCACATTACACTATTTTAAGCCTGATTGTCCACTAACTGACCGTCACTGAAACCTTGGAAACAGATTGCCATTCGTTCAACGTTGATTGGTCTTGTCACAATTTTTAAACTGCTAAAAAATGGAGAAGGGTAATGCTGCAGGCCGGAGCCCCAGTGGGCAGAGCATGTGTCAATCATTTTCGACTGCAGTCAATCAGATACTACACTTTCGTTGTCAATCAGTTTTTTAAGCCAATCATTAGACAGACTTAGCTGTCCATCATTTTTTACTGCAGCCAATCACCTTAACAGATCTGTCAAAAGAAGGCGCAAACTGCGGCGCTATCGGTTAAACATAGCGCGATTTAAACTTCTAAACAGCGGTGAAGCTGAATCTGTATGTGTTTTACAAAATACTATATTAAAAGCTTAAAAACATTTTGTAGTTAGTCCTGACTATATGCCGCTTTTAAACAGAAGTAACTTAATGAAAACGTTAGAAAAGCCCTGACTTTAGATATTTTTAAATCAAAGATTAAAATACTCGTTTTTCTGGAATGGCACTTTCGTGGAACGGCACTAAAATGTGTTTAAACTGTTAATATAGTATTTTGTAAAATACTTATACACATTCAGCTTCACCGCTGTTCAGAAGTTTAAATCGCGCTACGTTTAACCGGTAGCACCACAGTTTGTGCCTTCTCTTGACAGATTTGTTAAGGTGATTGACTGCAGTAAAAAATGGACAGCTTGGTCTGTCTGATGATTGGCTTAATAAAAAGTGATTGACAACAAAAGTGTAGTATCTGATTGGCTGCAGTCGAAAATGATTGACACATGCTCCGCCCTTTAGCCACGCCCACTGGGGGCTCCGGTCTGCAGCATTACATAGATGAAAAAAATGCGAACAAAGATCTGCACAAGTGATGCTGATGCCTCCCAAACCCTCAACAAATACCTAGTATGTTTAATATCGGAGTATTAGTGACGCTTGAAGAGTATTTCTAAGGCCTCGTGTACTAAAGCTGCGTATGTACAAAGCACTGCGTAGCTCATTTCACGCTCAGGGTCAGATGTACTAATGTGTTTGTCAGTTGCACTGGAATTGCAACTAATACGTTTTTTTTTTCATGCACCCATCATAGTAAGCCATTATCTGATAAAATCTATTACTCAGACAATTTCATTGGCTTAGTGAAATAATCCTTAATCAACGTGTATACACATAGTCTATCTTAGATAAAACATGTATAAAATCTTGCAATGATCGATCTATATGCTGGAGATGGCAGCATTTCCATTACTAGAAGATACTGCAAATGGCCAAATCATTTATTTTCTAGTCAGGTTGCAAACCACATAAAATGATCACGACAGACGAGATAGAAAATAACACAAAATTTATTAACCTTTTAAACTGTAAAGGTTACAGCAAAATAAGCATGCAAGTGACATGACAAACCACAATTCTAATAATGGTTAAAATGAAATCAAAATGTAGGTATAAGACTACTGTCAGTTAGATAAAACAGACAAAAAGGGCATAACATTTAAGCAATTCCAACCTCAGGCATTTTCTTATGAGGTAATGGTTCATATATAAATGTTGCTGCACTCAGCAGAATAAGTAAATGCAAGTGTCTAAGAAAAAAGTAGTAGATACTGTGTAGCCAATGAAAAGAGTGCTTACATATCTGCTGGTACAGTAGCTCAAGAAGAGCATGACGCTAGCTTTTATAAGTGTAATGGCTCAACATTTGTCAAAAGACCATATTTGCAGGGACTTGCTCTCAGTGTATACTGGCATGTTCAGTGACAAACTGCAACTGGTAAGAATTTTATATATATAGTGAATCCTGATAATTTAACAAAAAAAAAAAAAAATACAAATAAAAATAAAAGCTGTTTTAAAGTGTTACTCTTGAGACCAATCTTTCCTTAATAGCATACAATCAATTTTAAATCACAACAGCCTGAAAGGTTCTTCAGTTTTTACTGCCGTTTGTCTGACTGCCTTCAGAGACTCTAGACTGACACCATGTGGTGAACTGCAGACTTATGCATGAGGAAGTCCTCATCATTAAACACTGTTTACTACATGAATGCACACACCTGTCTGCCTGCTTTTCAAGTGTTCTCTGAATGGGCAATCCATTTCGACATTTTCCCATGTCTTGAGCTAGTCTACATTCCATTATATGCAACAAACCCCTCCAGCTAAAAACTAGAAAGCTAGTATAAAATTATAACTTCTATAAAGAGGCCTTTAAAATGCTATCTTTAAAAAAAATTGAGATACACAAAGGTAAGATCACAGCACCTGGAGGACTGGGTGATTTTGCAAAAGCTGCCTAAACTGTCACAGAGCTCTCTGTCTCACTAAGGAGTCCCCAACTGATCACAAAAGTTTGGTTTATACAAAAGCAAGTTGCGATGCAAAAACTTCTGCATTCACATAAAAAATAAAAATAGAAATGTACCAAAAATGGTTTACAATCATTTAAAACTAAAAATCAAATCACTCAGTTATACTAGTGATACAAAAATAGTTCTGAGGTGGTTATAGTATTGGCAGCTGAGACTGGTTGTAGTGGAAGGGTAGTGTTGCTGCGCTCACATGATTGAGCAGCCCCTCTTGGCAGCGCGTGGATCTCCCTGAGAAAAAGAATAAGGGGGGAATTAATATTGTGGCATCTGTGCACACACATACTGGGTTTAGTGCAAACTTCAATATGAAAAGTGCCATATATCAGTGCTTCTAACCTGCTGATGGAAGAGATGTTCCTCAACAACCTCCACACCCTCATCATCCTCTTCCTCCTCTTCTACGGTGGCAGTCTTGAACACTGTACTTCTTACAGCCACTTCCTGTAAAAGACAATGTGTTCTTTAGTTTCTCAACTGACATCCAAAAACATATCAGGCCTGACCCTTGCTGGACCCTGAGGGAATAACATTTGCCTTTAAAAGACGCTTTCAAATAGAAAATAAATGGTTTGACCTCAAGACATTTTAATAAACAGCATTAGGTCTTACCTCTCCATCGCCATTGGTCAGGACCACCTTCACATTTTCTCCAGTACCCCAAGAGCTCTGACTCTTCCAGATTAGGTCAGTTGGAGGGCTCGAGCTCACGCCTGCATTAGATGCCCAGATCTAAACAAAATTAAAATAATAATCAATTTTAGACTTTTTTTAAACTTTGCGCGTGTTCCTAATACTTAGCATTGTGGCTGTATTGTGTAGCAAATATTGTGTAATATCGTTGGAAAAGCACATTAGGGTAGAGATATATTTTCTGTTAACTATGCGTTTTCAGTGTTTGTTGCTCAAATTCTTTAGACCTTAATGCAATGCATGCCCAAGAAGCAGTACACATAAAACTGATAGGGGTAGTAAAGCCCTTAGTAGCTACTGAATAGAGAAGCTGTAGGATATGTTCTTTGCACTACATAGCAAAATAAATATGCTCACAGCTGGCGAGAGATCAGCACTGTTTTAACAGTCCATGTTGAAAAAATTATCGATGAACACAGCGGGGCGGCTGCCCACAGGGTACTTTATCCGGTAGTGATCAAGCATCTAAGGTGCCCTCTACTGGAAACCTCCAGTAACACGCATAGCACACGGGCAAGTATATGAACAGTTATGGTCACAACACAGTTGGTCCTCTATGAGAATGCAAGGCCAAACAAGTATATTTCTCTCCTTAGGCAAACCCATATATCTGAAATAATAAATAATTTATAATGATGTGTAAATAATTCCAAATACTACAAAGTAGTCATGTTCTGCAAATTTCTCCATTGTGGGATTAATAAAGGATTATCTTGTCTTTTATTTTAAATCAGATTTGATCAGTTAACAGAAACCTTTTTTTAAACAGTTATTTGTTTTTAGTTTTACTACAAAAGACGATTTAAGGACTTACAGTGACTTTCTGTCCAGCTTTCAGAACATATTTGGGAGTAAACTTGTAGGTAGCAGAAGAATCTCCAATAGTTCTGGTCATTTCAAACCCCACCATTGGCTGGTCCTGCAAAAAGCCACAGAGCATCACAAAGCTTTAGTATGGAACAACTTAGAACTTACAAATTACAAAACTGAAATGTAGAAATGAGACTTCGCCAGCGGTTCTCACCTGATCGGAGGTGTTGTGGAGCCGGATAAATTTCCCGTCCACGTCAAGCTCATCGATGCAGACGTTGCCAGTGGCAGAGGCAGAGTGGGCGATGCTGACGCTGCTGCTGGCCTCAGACTCCTCCACGTCCACACGCTTTCTCTTCCCACGCGTGGTTCTAACGCTGCGGCTGGACGAAGCTCGGGACACGGTTACACGGGACGAGGGGCTGGGAGACAGCTTCAGTCTAAACAGCAGCGAGACAGGGAGAGAACAAGAGAGCACAAGTAAAGAGAGAAAGAGAGAGAGAGAGAGAGAGAGAGCAGTAAATATGAGTGGGGAAGATATTAAGCTGAGGTGCATTTCTGAGTTAACAAGCTGGTGTATATGATTGCAGTGTGAAACCACTTTAAGAGAAGAAATTTAAAAAAGGATCATTTCTGCAAGGTCAAATTTGCTAACTTCGTAAAACTCGACGTGTTCAACACACATCCCCTTCATGGTGAAACAAAAAATTTCAACAGCTCTGAAATGTTTAAAATTGTTTAATTGTCGATATTCTATTCTGCAGGAATATAGCAGAGCAATTTATCGAAAGGATGAAAATTATTTTTTTCTCAAGCCAACTTGTAATCAGTCATACTAAGAACATTACACATGTTATTTAAAGTATTTAGCAGTCAATCATTTTTTTTTTTTTTTACATTCACTGGTTTCACAAACTATTCTTAAAGTGCTCTGTCTGCGACATCCTGTATGTGGCCATTATGATTAATGACATCAAATCACTTTCCATGCTTGACATTGACATAGGGCTGGGCGATTAAGAGAAATGAAGATATACTATGCGATAAAATCGTATATAAAACAGTATATATACATAAAAAGTACAAAATAGTATATATAAATAAAAAGTAGTTTAAAAAGTACCTGAATTTATTATACGTACCAAAAAACTAACTTATAGTAAGTATCCAAGTATGTGCACATATAATTTGTTTAATTGCATTCCTGGGGGTATCTGAATGACTCAATTGCACTAGATAAGATTTTATTTCCAAAAGTTTAAAACAATATAGATGGTAACCTGTGGTCATTTCTTATATCTGGTACAAAACATATTTCGAACATACCAATATTTTATGATACATAGGGAAGCACTACTTGACATGATTGGTATAAAGGTGTGCACAAATCTGACCTCTCCTCTTCTCCTTCTAGCAGTTTCCTGTAGGCATTAATCTCCATGTCCAGGGCCAGTTTGACATCCAGCAGTTGCTCGTACTCCTCCAGCTGCAGCTGCATCTTGGCTCGGATCTCAGAGATCTCACGCTCTTTATCTGCGAGCATCCTGCGGCTCAGGTCCTTCTCCTGAGCCAGAGCAGACTCCAGCTCATTGATACGGTCCTGCCAGCCTCGAGCCTACTCACGGAAAGGTGGAGAGGGAAGAGGATCAGGAGGATCGGAAGAAAAGAACGACTGAGCAAAGACTAAAAGTTTAATGAATATCTGTCAGCACCAACTACATTAACAGTAACAGTATGTACTGTTTTGGTTTTTGCCTATTTTAGTGCCTGACTGTCTCCCTTTTGCCTCCATTTGTACAGTTTATTTTTGTCCACTTTTCCAATTCTCCTGTCATTTACCTGATCCTGACACTCCCCTCCTCCTCTACTGCTGCCTCTGTTCAAAGTCTCCTCTTCCTGTCAAACACAGTAAACCCTACACTACCAAAACCACACTGGAGCAATCATTTTGACACTGTCGCTTACATAGTAGGCCTGCAAAAAAGGTATAAATAATAAAGCATCAATAAACTGTTAAACAGCTTTCTGTATACGGTTTACCACATATGGGATATGTGGCAAATCACTACATCCTGTCACACCCAGATGAAGATCAAACAAGAGGATATGAGGCCAAAATGCTGGCTTTTCTTAATGAAAATGGCAATATAGTTCTTACTAAGCACTTTGCTTGGATGGAGCACCTAAAAGTAACCATCAATGCAGGAATTACAGACTTTAATGCACAATCTTTACTGAACTGACTAAATATCTGAACTTTAAAATGGAACAAATATACAGGGAATAAGTATACAGTATTTAGAACTTACAAAATCATACCTAAATGTGTAATCATCATGCATGCAAGAGAGAAAAGGGAAATACTGTCAGTCTCTGCTGTCAAACTAAGGCCATTACTTAGAAATACAACCGGTCAAGACATGCACAGAAAACAGGAAGCTCTAATTTAGTGAGCGTAGTGAAGTGTCAGCCACAGTTACGCACTTAAGAAATTATTAGAGTTTAGAATTTTAGAAGTCGTCTTTCCAACAATATGAATTTTACTCTAGTCTCCTGCATTTTTTTTAAACATTACTACCTACAAAAAAAAACTACAAATCCAATAGCACAGAAAAAGAAACAAGCAAGAATACCTAAGAAAACACCAAGTGTATATCTAACTTCTTAGCACCAATTAGATACAATTAGTATCTAATTTCTGGCACCAACATTGTGTGAAGTGACAGCAGAAGATCAAAAACAATCAGAAGAATCAGCACAAGGGTGTGACAGCAGTGATACATACCTCCTTCTGCAGACCAGACAGCTGAGCGGTCAGGCTCTCGACCCTCAGAGAAGCTTCCTTCAGCTCCTCACGAGCCATGCTAGCAGAACTGCTGTTCATCTCGGAGGAAAGGCGCACGTTCTCCAGCTGGAACACACCACAAAGAAGAAGTCAATATGACAGCGTCTTGTGAAATAAACAAGTTTACCAAGCAGTTCAGAGAGAGGAACTGAAGAGCAGTGTCTGCTCAGAGGCTGGAAGGAAGTGCAACACAACTCTGCAGATGGTGAGAAAGCGAGAGGAGGTGGTGTTAAGATGATCAGAAATCACCAGGAAATAATCTGACGGATATAAAAACAAACAAAACACACTCATGATTTTATCCACATATAAACCTTTTGAATACAATATATACACATACTGCAAAAAGCTTATTTTTGTAAGTTAAAACGGAAACATTTAACAATGGATGAATTCTTCTATGTTGCACTTAAAAGTCAAGCTCCACTTTAGAGTTTCTGACAACCATATAAATAAAACCTGTTCACAGACACTCATTTAATTATTTATTTAAATCTACTATGCTTACCCAAACTATTAATAATTAAAAAGTTAGGTGTTCTTTAAATTACATTTTCTATTACAATAATTATCTAACATTAGATTTATATTGCTATTATATATGAACATGAGCAGTATCATCTGGTTTTAAAATGCTAAGAATATATTTTAGGGCAATCATTTCTGGGAACTATATTGTCCACTAAATAAGTAAATAAATAGTTCTTGTGGCATGCATTGTCAGTCTTCTGTTTGGTTATTAATGTGTCTGTGTTTCTTAGGATTAAAGGATTACATTAAAGGGTAAATTGTTGGATACTATTTAATGAGTTGCATTTAAACCTCTAAATCATTCTGGTTTCAATAACCAGAAACAATATGAATTTACTCATTTATATTATTTGACACAGATTAAATCAATAACTATATTTACACATATAACCTTAACTAGTTCTGGTGTTCCAACGTTGGGAAGAAAATCTAGCATACTTTATTTCATTCATTATTAGACAAGAACTTGGGAATGACATGAATCATGACACAGGGTTTATGATGTAATAAAACATGATACATTGTGATACTGTAAGCAAAGAGACCATGTGATTGAATCAAATATCAGTCAAAAAAAAATCTAAGGAAAAGAATTATTAAGAATTTGCATAAGAAATAAAACAAATCTGATATAAGCAGGAAATGAGCTTTACCTTAGCCATGTACGTCTGCTCCATCTCCTCCTTGTAAACTTTGACTTGGTCATCGTGCTGCTGTCTCATGTCAGTCAGAGCCTGGGCCAGCTTAAATTCGTACTCGACTTGACGGCCAGAGTCCACCTCCACCAGTCTAGTCTCATGTCTGCGCCGAGTGTCCTTGATCTCCTGTGAGTTGTGAGAATAGAGAGATGAGTGGTCAATATAGAGCGCAATATGTTTTATATCAAATTACAATGCAGGATCAGGGACTGAGTCGTCTGCATGGGAAGGAGCACACCCACACACATGCACACAAAAGCAGGAGTGGGAACGCTGAGTCAACACAGGCAGGGTTACAGAAAGGTGAGAAACAATGGAGCGATAGCAGACTAGCTTTATGAAAATAAGTAAACATTGTAGAGCAATAATCATGTCTAAACATGGCCTCCAAAGGCTACCAGGTGGTGTGTAACTAAGGGGGTGAATCTCAGTTTAAAAGGGCCAGTGTATCTGAATGCATTTCTTTGTTTTCATTTTCATTAAAAAAAAAAAACATGTGCATCCACCTTGCATGAGTCACCAGCTAACAGTGAAGGAGCGTAAGCTGGATTTCCTAAACTGATAGTGGCTTATGTTGCTGCCAACCAATATTTAATGCGTTGCTCAGCAACAATCATGTCTAAACCTGAAATCTGCATTACAAATAGCTGAAACTGAAATTATTGGATTACAAGGAATCTCAAGAAACCCCGCCTTAAAAACAAGGAAATATATCAAATGGAATGCAAACTTGAACACTGATTGTTAGCAATGGTCTGGGAGCCATGTGATTTGCTGGTGTTGATCCATTTTGTTATATCGTCTCCAAAGTCAGCCCAGCATCTACGAGGAAATTTTACAGCTCTGCTATAGAGCTTTATGGAAATGACATTTAATTTGCCAGCAACACTTGGTCCTCTGCCTCACTGCCAAAATGACCAAATCAGTCTTACATAATCTTTTTCTAGACTTTTAAATTTGCATTAGCTGTAAGCCATAATCAATAACATTAAAATATTATCACTGTGAGTAATGACTCTATATAATAAACAAGTGTCACTTTTTGAATTTAATTACAGGAAAAACAACTTTTAAAATGTTTAAAAATGATATAATTTTTTTTTTTTACAGCTCTACTATTACAACTAACAGCAGCATGGTAACTTCCAGGTCAGTAAGTGCACGATAACTCAAATCAGCCTGTCTGTAGCAAAGCCCATTTCAGGGGCTGTGTACAAAATATGTGAACAAGAAATGGTAAATGTTGTGATCAGCAATACACAACAGTAATTTCATGTGAGACTGAACTAGTGTCTGGCTGCTAATACTAGAGATTTAGTACCTGTAGTGGGTTTTTCCAAAAAAAAAAAAAAAAAAAACACGTGACTGACACATTATGTGGTATCTATTAACTAATTTTCCCAGTTAAGGCAATATATTAACATAAATCTATTACTGTAGATATTCAAACCAAAGCATTTAAATAAAATTATAATGTCTGGCCTTGCCTAAAGGCATTTGGCTCCTACAGCAATCATGTCTGCAGACTGTATCTGTGAACTTCATGTATGAAGTAGTTGATACAGTGTTGCATAGTTATACAAAATAGCAATGAATTAAGAATAGGGGTTGCAATATGTAATATTTTTACCATTTCAACCATCTCACAAAAAAAAACACAGATGAGGCTGCGCTTACCTCCTCAAACATGTTCTTGCGAAACTCAAGCTCCTCCACCAAGCTCTGGCATCGGTTCTCCAGGTCCACTCTCAGCAGTGTCTCATCCCCCAGCTGCTTCCTTGCTGATGCCAAACTCGCCTCAAGCTGAGGATCACAACATTAGAGTAGTTACATATTTAAAGTGTTTGATCGTTATCAAAGAATACAAATAAAAATAAAAAAGGGAAGGGAAATAAATTAAAAGTATTCATACCTCATGGATCTGGGCCTGCAGGTCAGCCAGTGATCCCTCAAGAGCTTTCCTCTCAGACAGTGCAGTGGCCAGACTTGCCTCTTTAGAGTTGAGCAGAGCTTCCACATCTTTAAGCCGGGCCTGACAACCAGCCAGGTCTGAGTCTTTCTTTGCATAGCTGCAAGGACAAACACAGGGCTCATCATCAGTCTCCATAGACATGAAGACACAAGCAGCTTTCTCTACAGGAAAGGTTTGATAAAAAGAAAAGCTGGAGCATGCTGCATGTTTCGTTTTTAAAGGCGAGTGTGTAGGCTAGAGCCGGGTCAGAGGTGACAAAAGAATGAGGCGTTAAATGCTGATGGGTCGTTAGGGGGATATGAGTAGTATATGGGTGGCGACCATTGCCATGGGCTATGCCATTTGATCAATGGTAACTGCTGGGATTGTGACCCACTGAAAAGAATGATTACATCAGACCAGTCTGCCATGTTAATGTTATCAGCTCAGTTCCTCATTACAGAGCACTAAGGGTGGAGCTCTACTATCTCACCCATAATCAGCTGAGGGATCGCTGATTGTACAACTGACCTTTTTACAGGTTTATCTGGCCCTGTGCGACTAGAGGAAAGGCAATTTATTCTTTGCAAGAATTTACTCCTTTAAAAACTTTTGATAAAAGATAAATGGCAACATTGTGTGAATCCACTAATCAGAAACAGTACAGGATATGCACAATTTAACTTTCTCTATATTCTTTTGCTATTCATTATATACAAGAGTTCCTCCACAACTTAAGGGGGTGGTGTGAATGAGACTATCAAAACCAACTGTTCCCGCCTCTGAGCATTTCACATAAACACACTGAGGCCGTTCTCTACAGAACAGCTGTGTCCAATATAACCACGTGAGAAGAATATAGGGGGAGGGCAAATCCTTCTAAAAGCCCTTCAACCATCAGCTCGCCAAGAAACATATACAAATAGAGGAACTGCAAAAAGAGTTAATGCCTTAATGTACGGTAATGCCTTATCTGTATTTTTATTTGCAAATTAGTTACTTATTTGCAAACCAGTGCAGTTCACTTTGAAGCTAGGTTCCTACAGATGGCTTTGTAAATGGCTTTACAATTAATTACAGAAGTTTCCATTCCAGAACATCTTCATTCAGATCTAGACATCTGAGGCAAGCTATAACTTCTGCACAATGTCAAAGCACAGCTACATTAGTCCAGTTACATCTGGTGACCTTGTACCTAGATTTTATTGTGATAAATGATTTTAACCAGATATATTTACACTATTGCTGTGTAGGACAATATATATGCAAATGTGCTTGCTGAGTGGAAATTTCCAGAGTAGTTTTGGATGTAGAATTCATCCAGGACGGATGAACACCAAAAAAGTTCTCAAAAAAGTTAAGCCACATTCTAAAGTGGTTAAAGCGGTTTAAAAAAATGCAAGTGTAAAAATTCCCAAGATGTACTTAAGATGTTAATTAAGAAGTTATCAGGAGTAAACAAGATCATTGAGATAATCCTTGTGGGCCTGTTCTGATGTGTCGCTTTAGTCCACATCAGTGTCAATAAACATACAAAATCTTTTACGCAACGTCAATACAGTATCCAGATGTGGTTAATGATTTAGGGGTAAACTCTGAAATTCTGATTATGTTTGGCTCTAATTCTCTGCATCACAAAAGTGAAGGTAAAGTCAACAAGAACTAGAACGACTACAAAGGGAATCAGGTGGGGAGAAAAACTAAACCACCAGAAACACCAAACTAATACAAGACTGAGCCTTTCAAACAAGTGGTTCTTACCATAAGGAACTACCAACCTGCAAACAGAACTGCACAGGGGCCACAAATACTTAATCACCATCACCACTGCTTTATATAAAAAAAGCTTACATCCGAAAGAACAAAAGTTAAACATAACTGGTGGTAAATCCATACATACACCATTGTATTAATAGCTTTTTTTTTAAACAAGCACGTGGTTTAAACTCTGAAGGAGGGCCCCTCTTCACATGTGTGCAACTAAGCGAGAGAGGAGGGGCACCAAGGTATTAAGTACAGACGAGTAAGGGCTCAGTCTAGGTAGAGTAAAAATGACAGGAATGTTGGAGGAATGTGAATCATTCTACACTCAACTGAAAGAAAATAGTAGGATAACGATTTGCTAACCACAGTCTCATGCATGTGAGTGGATCACATGATGTACAACAGTGTGCTTGACATAATGCAAAAATATATATATATTCTGTAAGCTTTTACGCAAGTAAGCAACATGCCATGCTAAGCTTAGCTCAAGCTGATTGGTGTCTGACTATGGCAAATGTAAATGATACTTGACTTAAAAGACTTGCTTGCTTCTACCATTTAAGCATATTTATCTCAGCACAAAGTATACAATTCAGGGTGGAACAAACTCAATGTTAAATGAAAAGAGTTGTACTCTTATGCGTGGCACAAGTGTCCAAATATGGTAGCTCCCTTCAGCAAACACATGACAAAAAGTTGATAACATGTGTCTTCACTGCAAACGACCTGGACAAAGGAACACTACTCAGAAGCAAAATGAGCAGCTGCCCAAGTGAGAAGACCTATAGCACCATCTTCCAGCTGTCACTCAAACCTAAAGATTAAGAAGCAGCTTCCTTCAAGGCTGAATGGGCTAGATATCTTATAATAAATCAATCAGATCAACCAAGAAAGAAAAGAAAAGAAAAGAAAAGAAAAGAAAACTCTGATCCAACACAGTAAAAGTTACTGATTTATTTGATATACTGTAGGGCTGGCCCGAATAGCGTTTTTTGAGCTCCGGATATTCGGCACTGATTCGAAGCGAATATTCGAATATTCGTTTTTAAAAAAAGAGGTAAAAAAAAATAAAATAAAAAAAAGCAAATCACGGCCCCTTTAATCCACTGAAAAATGTTCAATTTGCTCTGACCGACGAGACATATTCACCCCGGATTTTTGGTGTTTTTATCCCAGATTTCTTTGTGTTTTCATCCCGGAATTTCTGCTGCCCCACACCGCGGCTTATCCGCTGCGTAAGCAGGCTAGGAGGCTGCTGCTGCACGGTTTCTCCGCTGCGCAAGCCAGCCCAGTAAATTGCTGTTTGTGTTTTCACACTTAGGCTATTTGCTTAAAAAAACGTTTGTTCAGGAAGTATTTTATATTCTTAAACATTGTTAATTATATTAGAGGACAGTCATTGTAAACTGTACTTGGTCTATTTCGGTTAAAGGATTGTGCAGGGCATATTACTGATTTTGTATTTTTGCACTTGGGCTATAAGCTCAATATTAAATATTTCGTTTGTTTAGAAATTATTTTATATTTTTAAACCATGTTAAATTATATTAGAGTAGAGGAAAGTCATTGTTAATGACGTTATTGTACTTGGTCTATTTCGGTTTAAGGATTGTGCAGGGCATAGCCGTATTACTGATTTTGTATTTTTGCACTTGGGCTATAAGCTCAATATTAAATATTTCGTTTGCTTAGAAATTATTTTATATTTTTAAACCATTTTAAATTATATTAGATAAGAGGAAATTCGTTCAGACATCATTTTTGTAGGCCAGGCTTTTGTAACCGATTTAGCCCCTACTGTTGCCACATTACCCTTACGTTTTATTATATAAATCAGTTTCGAAGAGCCTGCATTTTTTTTAATCATGTATAATAGAGGTCTGCGCGAGACTGATTTTTAAACCCACTCTTCCACGCTCCCGCGTTTCTGTCTCGTTACCGCTCCGCAAAAAAATTGCTTCTTTTAATCCCGCGCCCGCCCGCCACATACACATTTCTGCCGCTCCCGCCCCACGTTCCTAATATAAATTAAATAAACTACATTTAATGCTTCAAATTTACTTATATATTTATTAAAACAGCAGCGCTGAATAGTGCGGTCCCGTTCCTTACCCCAGTCCAAACACCATCGGTGTGTGCGTGTGTGTGTCGGTCCATCCTGCGCATTGAGAGTTTTCTTTAGGTTTTTTTTTTTTTTTACAATTATTACAGTTTTCTTAACTATTTATTAATTTGCTCCCGCATCGTCTGGATTAAACTCCCGCTCCAGCCAATAACAGTTCAGTTCTGTCCCGCGCGCAAGATATTCTGACGGGACCCGTGAGAACAGAAGTGGTTAGAGTGAGGTGGAACTCTGGAAAGGAGAAAAAAAACGAATATCCGAATACCAAAATTAAAAACCGAATACCTACTCAACGAACGAATATCCGAATACCCGAATATTCGGGTCCAGCCCTAATATACTGGATATACCACACATTGATTTCAGTAGTAAGAAGAGCAGTACATCACAAAGTTCAAAATATCAATACCAAACAATACTACAGGAAAAAAATATATATAGAATGACAATTAAAAAGAACACCATATTCATATCAGCATGCATTTAACCTCGTCAGTTTAATGTAAAACTTGATAAAAGTTCATCCTGGTGCAAAGATACTAACATACTTAAAACTATGTTGCACTGAAAAAAAAAACATACTGAACTGACATTTACTTTGTACAATTCACAGTACAGAACCATAACATTTTAAATACAAACAGATGTTCACAGACCACCAACACATCCACACAAACACACCTCTGTTAAAGAGTTCGCAGCACAGCTAGAGAGACAGGTGCTACAAAATAAAGGGAGTCTATTCAACTTTCCTTGGAACAGGTGGCAGGAGTCTGCTCTCTGCTTCAGTCAATCAAATGACCTGCACAGTCACTGGTTAATGTTAAACAGCTTTTACTGTAAGGCACACCCAAAAAGAAGAATTTACATAAAACTACTTTTTAAAGAAAAAGTAAATCATTGTGACTTCTGGCATACACAGCCTTTCATATTCAAAATTCTTTCAAATGAATGTTTTGAAAGTTTTTTTTGCTGGAATTTCCTGTACTAAATCAAACCGTATTAGCTTGAGGATGCATGTGTGCATAACTGCTGCTCAGAGACATTCTATTTCACCCAGGGCTATAGTCTTTATTTCTTTATTAAAGACATATGGAACAAAGCTACAAATATTGGGGCCATAATACAATAAGCCTTAACACTGACTTTACTATCTACTACTCTTTCTAATATAACTACTACTAAAAAATTTAATTATAATTAAAAACTAAAAACTAAAACAGCCAATGTATTGTGGTTTAACCCAAGGTGATCCAATAAAAAGTGCAGGAAATCTGTAGGAAGCTACAACACAAATGTCTTCCAGCCAAGGACTACAGATGGCAGCCAAGTGATTAAAAAGCATGGGTCTCCAATTAAGGCTTTAACAGGGTCAGTCAGGAGACCATCAGACAGAAAAAAACGCATAGAACAAGTCATCTACATCTCATTCAGGTTCATTTACAGATGGCTATAACACTGAATCCTTTGGGAAATGGCCTCATGAATGGGAGTGTGATAATGGGTGGAGCTGCCTGCATGCAGCCTCATGACACTGACACTTCAAGCCCCTCCCCCAAATTCTTTCTCTATGACCCAAGAGCCATTCACTACAGGGCTGGGCCTGATCGGTTTTGTTAAATATTTCTAGTTAGGTGATGCAAGAGAGACGGTACGGAGTCTGGTGAACTTTCTGCACATTGTGGTGCACACGTCCAAAAAAAATAATAATAATAATAAATACAATTAAATGATCACCCTGGTTCACCTTGGCTTGTGTCTATAGTCTGTCTGGTCAGTATTTCAACAAGATAAAACCAGGCACCAGATAAGTAAAGCACAAAGTGGGGCACTTTAAAAGTGTCTTATGTGCACATGCATTTTCTCTAGGTCTCCCTTTTTCCCCCTGATCATTAGGTTTATTGCATTTTAGCCTACACTGCTCAATGCCAAAGGAACTCATCAAACAAGAAGGAAGACAAATTATGTGGCAACTAAAATATGGTGTGTAACCCACATTACCACTTGTCTACTCACACATAGAAAATGCATACAAACGCAAGACATTAGCCTATACATTTAGATGGTGAGAAGTGTAACACTCAACAATAAGCATAGAAGTACTTAAAGACTTAAAGTGAGGCATTTTCAAGGGTCACTAATCACTAAAGATAGTGGTGGGATAATCCTTAAATCCTTTTCCAAAAGTGGGAATATAGAAACACTTATGTAAAAGGCTTTGCTTGGAAAAGTTAAAATCAGTTACAATAAGTACGCAACACCATTAAATCAACAATACGAAAAAGCCACATCACTGAGTAATTAAATTACTTAAAAGTGGCCAATCCACTTAAGGCAACCAGACATTCAGAAAACATCCTGTTAACATCAAGTGACTTGCTCCCCTGTAATTTGCTGCAGGCCCTAAAAGTAAAGTATGTGTGCAAGAGCCAGTTTACAACGTAACTTGCATACAAGCGAACGTTTGCGCTACTACAGTCACGTCTATTTGGTGTGCTCAAGCATTTCATTGGAATCGGTTTTGTACTCTCTCAACATATATAACTGAATACAAAACCAATGCCAATTTTATGTAATGCACAAACATTAATAAAGAAAAACCAGACTATGCAGAAAATGTTGAAATTGTACCTAAAAAAATCTAATTACTTTTACTAGAGAGTACAGCATATATTTCCCTGTGTTCTAGCCCAGATCACGGTTACTCAAAGTAATTTTGGTGGAGCTGCACAAAACCGCGCATTAAAACTTGTAACTTTGTGAAACTATCCACTATACGGTATATTACGATGACAAAAAAAAAAGATTTACTAGTGACATTTTATGGTAAAATGTCTGAACTGGAAATGAATCACAGCCAGAAACTGTGATCCTAACAATGTACCTGCACAGGAAGCTGTGGTAAGGAAACGTAAAGTGACCAAACCCCAAGCAACAACATTCACAAAACACTTAATAGGAAACAAGTTTCAATGCAGTCCACCTTAAACAACCATCTTAAGTTAAGAAAGTGTGTGTACACTTTGTACAGGGAAGTAAAGGCTCTGGCAGGCCCAAGGACAAAATCATACAATTTTCAAACCAAAGCATTATGATAAGTAGGTGAAAAGCTCCTGATTAGAAGTGCCACTGATAAAACAGCTAAAAGCCTTAAGGTCATAAATGCAAATGCGTGTAATTAAATCTAAAAGTATACATAACATTAGTTCCTAAACGAAAAAGATTGTAAAATATTAAAACTAAAAGAATAAAAGAAAGCTATAAAAATAGTTTTAACCTAAAATTAAAGTGGTGCAAGCCTTAACTCAGTTTACTTAAAATTTTGAAAAACTAAAAAAATTGAAGATTTCAGTAATGCATATTTAAATGCAGATTTGACCAGTATGAAAAAAAATTCAATTAGAGATTCCATGTAAATCAGGGGTAAAACATGACCAGTCAACCACATATTAAGGAGGTAAAATGACTTGTCAAGAGTGCCTTAACAGATCCGTATATAACTTGTAGTAAATCATAGCTGATCTCTGAAATGAGGGTTCCTATAAGCAAAAACTCTACTCCAGAGCTGTAATTTTAGTTTTCATTAGTAAAAACAGTAAGAGTTGGTGAGAGTTTAGGCCAAAGCAGCTTCCTATAGGCCTGGTTCCTACGTGCTTCCATTCAAATGTCCGAGGATGGAGGTAGCTAGCTGCCCCTCCCCCCGAGCCACAATAGGTGTGGCACTTGGAAAAGGCAGAACTTCAACCACGAACGTAGTAGAACTGCTTGCCAAGTTATTTCCAACACAGGAGCGTTTCTGCACCAAACTCCAGGCATAAACACACACACCAGCTATCAGTTTACTGATAGGGTAAACTTTTCAGCCCCAAACTGAAAATAAGCCTAGGACAGTTATAGGCAAGCCTGCTTCTGCTTTTAATTCTAGATAGGGTACATTTGGCGGGGCATTTTAAAAAGGACAGAGTAAATCAATTAAAAAGGAAAAAATATATGTTTTTACCCAGGTTTAACACAACCTTACTTCACCCAAGTCCTCCAACTTCTAACTTGGCTATTTCTCCCTCTGAGGCTTGTCAGCTCTAGCTGCAGATTTAAGTTTTCACAGCTAGGGTTAGCTTCATATGTTCTTGTGTTTGAAACCCCTTTAAAAGTATTTTTAAAATTTATTATTCCCAGGAATGCTAGCTAGGTCACCCAAGATATTCAATCAGAAATGTGAGCATACACTTGGCTAACTATGTTCTTAATTAAGTTATTCTCCCTGCTTTTCTGGAACTACTAACATGAAAATGTGTCAAATGCTCTCCATCTCCCTTTGGTTAGCTAATTAACCTAAGCTATATTTCTCTCTTGAGTCACACAAGAAGCACACCAACTTTATTTATCTAGCAAACGTTAGCTTATTTAACAGGCAAAGGACCCCAAGCAGCCCTCTCTGATGGGACGGACCATGACTGAATGGAGTACTTACGTCCACTACTTTCAGTGAATATCAATTTTCTCTGAATATACATTTTTGATACTTAAAACGCACAGTCACATTTATTTACATTTACTTTAGATAGCTACAATGTATTATTGTGAATAATAATGCTTATAATAATTGTGCACAGTGCGACTGATGTACAGTGCTACAACTGACTAGTTATATACATTATGCTTTAAAAGAAAAACAATATAAGCTATTATATAGCAGTTTTGTAACTTAAAGCAACAGCACGTGGTCTCACCTCTGCAGCAGCTGCTCGTGCTCGGTCCGGATCTTCCCCAGCTCAATCTGCAGCCTGGCGCGCTCCTTGGCCGTGTCGTCCAGAGACCTGCGGGCGTCCGCCAGCTCCGTCTCATACAGAGCCTTCAAGCCTGTGAGCTCGCGGCTCCTCACCTCCTCCTTCTCGGAGATCTGCAGGTGCAGGACGCTGTTCTCGGACTCCAGGCTCCGCACCTTGTCGATGTAAATGGCGAGGCGGTCATTGAGATTACTGAGCTCTTCCTTTTCCTGCAGCCGCGTTATCCGCGTGGGGCTCAGCGGCGTGCTGCTCATTCTCCGACCGGCCGGCGTGGAGGGTGCAGTCGCCATTGTAGCTAACAGAACAAGCCTAAATCCACAAAATGCTTCTATTCAAGTAAACCGAATGTCCTCAGCGCTCCGTTGTAGCGTGTGAACCAGTCCAAAGGTCCAATAAAAAAAGCCGCGTGAAAGATCCTGCAGTGTGTAACTAATATCCCCTCATAAACACAATTACGAAAAAACGGTTAAATATAGTAGCGTTAGCCCAGCGACTACAAAATAAGGGCCTTCAGCGGAGAATTATTTTTAGTTTAAATAGTAATATAAAAGTAAGCAATTAATTTCCAACTCATCCCACAATAAAATTATGGCTATAAGAATTCAGGAAAACCCACAAAAGAGGGAAAAAAGGGATTCAAAAGCCACAAAGCCCCTACTTTGTCTCCCAACCGAATGAAAGAAATGGGTTTGACTAATATGGCCGCTCCTCACCGCGCAAAGGCCACGTGACTCCAGCCGGCCAATAGCAGGCGGCGATGAAACGAGACGTTTTCAACCGAAGCCTCTGAGACAAAATTCAAAATATATGGAATCCAGCCAAGAGACGAGCATCAGAGCAGGATCACAACAACAACAGCAGGACAGAACAGAAAACAGAGCATGGCATTCATTAACTTTGTTTATATCCTAAATACTGACTTATGTAGAAATTCAGAAAAAAAAACATTTGGTTGAAATTCCTCTCACCATAAGGCAATATATACAGCTCTGGAAAAATAAGAGATCACTTAAACATTATGAGTTTCTTCTGATTTCACCAAATTGAAAGGCTCTGAAATATAATCAAGAGGAGGATGGATGATCACAAGCCATCCAACCAAGCGAAACTGCTTGATTTTTTGCACCACGTGTGGTTTTTTTAAAAGCAGTGTCTAAGACTGGTGGAGGAAAACATGCCAAAAATGCATGAAACATGTGATTAAATACTAAGGTCATTCCACCAAATATTTATTTTGAACTCCTAAAACTTTATAATATGAACTTATTTTCTTATTTTCTGCAAAAAAATGCTCTAAATGACTATTTTTATTTGAAATTTGCGAGAAATGTTGTCTGTGGTTTATAGAATAAATCAAAAATGTTAATTTCACTCAAACATATACCTACAAATAGCAAATTAATATATTTAGAAACTGAAGTGTTCTATTAATTTTTCCCAGAGCTGTATAAATTAGTCATACCATGATTTACATTCTTAGTGGTAAACAGTTTAATAGTAAACCATGCTAAGGATTTCTTTGAATGAAATAAGGAGTGTTTATACAATACTTACATTTGTGTATATTTAGCTAAATATAATATAATACATTCACGTTAATGTTTTCTCCTCTCTTGAGGGTAGACTAAGTAAACTGTTTTCTGAGTGAGTATTTTTTCTTCTAATGGAATTTGGAAGTTGCAAACCACATAACTACTTAACTCAGTAGAGCCTATTGTGATGTTTTTGTCACAAACCCTTAATAAAATATGTGGAAAGTTCATTACAGCACTCTCTTCTTTACTTTAACTCATGAAGTCCCAAGCTAAGCGAAACATTATGTACATCACAGGAGTGCATGACAGGACAGTGACCATAAATGTTTAATCAACTTACCTTAGTTACAAAATGTACAACAAATGTTTTTTTAGCCTTTAAAGGTCTAATAAAATGTTATATATACTTGTTTATACATATATTATCACTTCTGACCCCATTCCTAGAAGACAATAATGAAATATAAGTTTAGATATAAAATTACTTGTTGTTATAAAAGATACAGTGCTACAGTCATGTGAACATATTATCACACTAATAACTTAAATTAATTTAACTGATATATTTATTTTTAACAAATATTCAGAATTGGGTCCATACAGAGCCCATAATAAAGCATTGTTTCAAAGCATTTGCTATGGAAAAATGAATGAGGACTCAACATCCTTTTGCTATTTGGACAGTAATCTAGTAAGACACCCACTAAAGTAATAATACAAAAGTACTTGCCTTCAAATGTACAAATGTAAGTATGTTTTTGTGAACAAGTAAGTTTTTTAGGAATTATTTCCAACTTAATTGCAAGTTTAAGTTTACAAAATTGTACACTGTTACACTCATGTTAAACATATGTTTGCACTATGCAGCTACAGTGTGTCCAACAGGTCAAAACAAGTTCAAAACAAAGAGTGCACTGTAACCTGTTTTGTGTGCCTGATTTGGGCTTCTTTTGTATTCACATGTTTTTATGTACACAAGCCAGAAACAAATTTACAATGTTTTAAAGTAAATATTTACAAAGTCACCCAAATACTTTTGTAAAGTTACATGAAAAAGCTATGTAAGTACTGTTAATTACATTTCTTTTTTTATAGTCTGCTACTAGTGATTAATGTTAAATTGTTCTGTAGGTCTGCTGAAAATGTGCTGAATACCAGTCACCTACCAGTACAGACTTATAAACAGCCGACTGTACATTTGAATAAATAGGCTGTTAGGCTTAAACAACCCTAAAATCTTTCAAACTGGAGTCTTTGTGGCTTGCAACACCAGCCGTGACAAAACTGACAGGACTGGTTTTCCACACTCAGTTGAAGCCTTTAGACTTTCACACTTCATGCTGACTTGCTGAAAAACGTCTTTTTGTCAAGTAAAACGGTCTTTTATGGAAAGCAAGAGTCTGACTGTTCTTTTTATGTAGTTAAAATGAGATTTAACAGGCAGTGTTATTCAAGTCATATTGCTGCATGGTTGTTGGACATACAATTTTTAGGCTTAGGAGTATTCTTTTTGACTACATAAAAACTGAAAAATAACTGTAGGTTAGTACAATAAAGTAGCTGTAAATCTTATGGTCCACTTTGTATGAATGTGTAACTTGCAAATAAATAGTTCTGCTTCGATTAATGTACAAAGACTATGTTAGATTTTGCCTCAGGTCACACTGTCTAGAGCATTTCAGACATTCCTATGTTGAAGTTTCTATATCTAAAAACAAATACAGCATCTGTTATTGGAAGAAGCAGGCTAGTGTAGGCCAATTGTATTAACAAATTAACTCGTTTTTTTACATTACAACATGCAGTATCTTGTGAATGTCACCTGATGTGTGATATGCATAGTAGTATTTGCACTGCATCTTGATGAGTATGACAGGTCAATTCAAAATCACTGGTAATGCATGATCAGTATGTGATCTACAGTAATGCTTTGAGAAGAATTCTAACAAAATTGCTTAATTCCTGTTTTGAGGTTTATACAGGCATTTGATTTGAGTTGTTTGATGCAAAATATGTATAGAGACACTTACAATTCAGATTGCTTTACAGCGGTAGTGACAGGAACAAGACATCACATTGTGTACAATGCAAATATTGCACCATGTAGTTTATTTACTATTCAAACTAACCTGAGGATATCATTTTGATTAGTGGTGGCACCAAAATATCAATACTACAACCTGGATTATAGATTGTTTCATTTCGATATTCGATCCAGTGAGTTTGGCCATGTTACCAAAGCCAGTATTATACATTGATTTAATTTTGATATTAGTGAAATAACAGTAAATCTGAAAAATAAGCTTACTTTGGGTGTTCATGTATTTTTTTATGTATTGTGGTCTAAAATCACATCTTTAGACGATTAGAAGATAGTAAACACTTTTAGAAGTAATAAACACTGATAATAAAGACAGCTGTTTCTATTCCACAGGCCCGTAGCCAGGGGGGATCGAAGGGTTCGTTGAAGTCCACTTTTGGGGGAAAAAGATCCCCCCCATCACAATGCTGGCTACGGGCCTGTTCCACTGCTGTGAACTTAGTTTCTTCAGAATGGTTTATTTGAGGTTTATCTTCTCTAGATGTTTTTGTTGATATCCTAAAAACTGAATTATGTAGAAATTCTGAGAAAAAAATAAAAATGTTTGGTTGAAATTCATCTCATCATAAGGCAATATATATTAGACAAACCATAATTTACAGTCTTAAAGTCCAGCACAAATGCTAATTTGCCTGCTACAACACACCTACCGAACCTGGTAATTAATTTACAAAAGCAGTTAAAACAGATGTGTTTGAGCTGAAGACTAGTCCTTTAGGACTGCAACTGCTGATGTCTGTTTTTGTGATAGTAAGTGGAAATTTGATCTTTCCCATTGGCTCCTGTCAATATTTATTTGCATAGTGGGTGTGTTTCCCTTTTCCCTTTACTCACCATCAGTTTGTAGTTCTGCCCCCAGGCTACCTTCTCTTGTTTATTTTATCTGTTATGTTTTGTGGAAATGTTGACTTTCCAGCGTAAGTTAAATGGCTGTAAGAGCAAATTGCCATTTGCTGCATGGAGGAGTTTCACTTTTATGTAAAAACTCATTATAATACTCAAAATTTCACTCCCCAAACTGAGCAGAAATCTGTTCCTCCAGAACTGGAATTGTGTAGCCCTACTCTGCCTCTATCTCAACTTGTAGAGAGAAGTCCATAGTCAAATCATACATAAAGTCATGAGTCAAAATTTTGAGTTGAAGCTGCTAAAATCTTTACAGTGTAGTATGTGTTTTCCTGGCTAAGTTGTGCTGAGTTAGTAGGACATGCTTGAGGCATCCCTATCTCCAACCCAGCATACCAGTCAATCCTGAGTAATGACTATGTACTACGTTACCCTGTATTTACACTTGGTTTCAGGAAGTGTCTGGTATCTGTTATTTGATTAAGATTGGTCTTGAGTTTGGCTGATAGTCTACAGTACACACTCAGATAAGCCAATGAAGATTTGCATTACAACAAAGCTGAGCACTGACGAGAGCTGAACTGGTAATATGGAATGTGACGTGCTCGCATTGCAGAGAGGTAATAAAACGGCCCACGCCAGAGCAAACCTCGTAACTGCCACTTACCAAACCAAAAACATTCCTTATTCTTTCTCTCGCCTGAAGCAAAATGTCCTTAGCACATGCATACGGGTCACTACATGTGTGAGTGTTTTTGTTTTTATGATGTAACTCACGATTTAAGAGAGCCAATTAACATCACTGAACAAGAATGGATTACACAATATGGCTGCACAATATATCACTTTAGCATCAACACTGAAATATGCATCATTTTAAAATAAATTTAAAATTTAAAATAAATAACGTGTAATAATTGTCTTAAAATCTATCTATTTTGTATGTTTTTCTAGTTTGGCATTGTGGGTTGTATTGGGGTAAATTTTTGATACATTAAGTTTTTTGTATTTATTTTGTTGTTTTATAAAGTAAGTTACTGTTGTTTGCAAAATAGACAAACGTTTACAAAAAAAGTTTCTTTTAAAACTGTTAAAAAAATTCTCAAAATTAATAAAATAAATATTTAAATTAATAATGTTTTTTTTATTTCACCAGGAATATAATCATCATAAGAAAAAAACATGAAATATTGTGATATCATATGGCTCATGCATAATGTGCTCATGCATTGGAGATGACATGTAAAAGTAGCATTTAAAAATGTTTATACATCTTCTTGTTCTGTTTTTGTTCTGTGATTTTATTATTAATAATTAGTAAGAACATCAACAATATAAAGGAATATGGAATAATGTAGTTATGATGTCTTTAATATTATTGCACAGTGTAGAAAAAAATATACTAAAAAAACATGTAATGAGAAGGGGTGTCCAAACTTTTGACTGTTGCTGTACGAACCAGGGGCACATTATTTTTTGCCCAATATAATTTATTTTACTCCAATCATGGGTACACAGAGTCCATGATTAATATCACAATGTGATGGCAGTATATATACTGTATAGTGTTGAATAGAAAATATTACAAATATCACAATGTCAGTATATCATGCAGCTCTAAGTTGAAACCTGCAGATCTTTTAACAAAAGCTTTAAGTATCTCAAAATAAAGTATTTTAATAAAAAGTACTAAGGACAACAGTAAAAAAAGAAATCAGCTTTAAAACGTTAAACGTTCTGGCTAATCAATTGTGCTTGGGGAAAGCTGAAAATGTTGTATGTCCTAACCAAAATTGAACAATGCAGCTTTTTTGTGGCTGCAGTTCAACAATTAACATTCTGTACATTTTTTTTACATTTTTAGGCTGCTGAATTGTTCAAACTGAAGCATGCATTTCCAAAAAATATGTAGGGCAAAGTTTGAGATCCTCTCACTCTCACGTTTAAAAATACTAAAGCAGTTCTTAAACGTCTAATACACTGCACCTGTGGAATGTTACATGTGCTGAAACAAGCAGTTTTACACAGGGCTGTGAACTAAGGCAAGGTCTTGGGTTGCTACACTGGCTGTGTCAAACCTGCCACTTACTTACTACTTCAGTGTCAAGACCAGCCATGTGATTTGCTGAGAAAATAATACAAGTACAGGAGTAGGCAAACTGGCATCCATTTAGTAGACTATTATCTCATTTCTGTATTATCTGTATTAATCTGATGTTTATGATTATTTAACTAGTCATGTAAACAGTGTACTTTATTGGGTTATTGAATCTGATGATGAGAGATAGCTCAATAATCATATTTCTTAATGCATGTGTATCATTCTGAGATTTCTCAGTCTGTGCATGAGTGAAAACAGACCCTGGTACTAGAAATAAGCAAGCAGCATTTAAAACACCACTTGCTAGATTTTTTCTTTGTTATGCTAAAACTAAAAGATTTTGATAGCACGCTATCCAGCACATCTTACAGCAATAAGCACACCAACTGGCTCTTCGTAAAGTAGCCGACACACAATCCAGCACATCCTATAGTTGCCAGTACACCAACTGGCACATCCTAAAGCTACGGGAACATTCTATTCTATTTGCATGGATATGGCCAATTGTTGCCTTTTTTTAGTCAGCACTCCAACTGGCACATCTTACATCAGCTTGGACTTCAATTAGCTTAACCAGTATCCAATTGCGTGTATTTCCTCTGAAGTAGATTGATAAAACCTAATTAGGAGTTTCAAACTGATCAAAAAAATGTTTTAGGGCATTTCTTAGGAGCTGTTTCGAGGTTTTCTGTTTAAACACTGCACTGTGTTTTTGGCCTTGTTTGGCCTTTGCTTTCTTTCCTTCTCACTCTCACTTTGAAGCACTGGCTTCTGCTTCTGCTTCAACTCTTCCATCACTCACTCCTACTCCACTGCTGTGGCACGAAAAGCTGAAACAATTTATATTCTCTTTCCAGCAGTTCTCTCAGAGTCTTCTGTTCCAGACACTCCACCTTCCCCTTCATCTTCTCCTTGTACTTGATATTTAATTCCAAGTTTTTAGAACTATACTTGTCTGATATCTCTCTGACCTCATTCACGGTTTTGTTGCTCTTGTTCCGCATTGGTAACACATTTTTTTAGATAATGGTACATTTAAAAAAAAAAAACATTAACAGGACATATTCAGCTCCATTTTTTGATTTGGAAACATGTAAAACTTTAAATCAGGGTTTGTCCTCTTTTTTACTCAACAAAACAGATTATTGGCATAGTTATTGGCATAACAGTTTTAGGATGTGCCAGTTGGTGTGCTGGTTGCTGTAGGATGTGTTGGTTAGGATGCATTCGGCTTTGGGATGTGGCAGTTTGTGTGCCAGTACCTGTCTCATCCATTTAAAATGTAGTGATTGGTGTGCCGGATGCTGTAAGGTGTGTCAGTTGGTGTGCCAGCTGCTTTAGGATGTGATCTAGATGGCCATTGTCTTGAAATAGAGCAGAAGTGGTCTGGGAATAGAGCAGCAATTACAATACAGAGCTGAAGTGGGCATCAATTAGGTCAATAAATACAGCTAGAGGGGTCTTGAAATATTCAAGAAGTGGTCTAGAAACAGAGCAGGAGTGGTCTAATAATACTGCTGGATGAGTCTTGAAATATTCCAGAAGTGGCCAATCAATTTAGTATAATTCTGCTAGGAACAGAGCTCAAGTGGTCTTTAAATATTTCAGAAGTGGTGTACAAAAAAAGACAGAAGTGGTCTAGGAATAGCGAAAAATGTTCTAGAAATAGAGCTGGAGTGAACCTTCAAATGTTCAAGAACAGGTTTAGAAATAGAGCAGAATTTGTCTAGAAATAGAGCTCAGCAACTATTTTTGTCATGGGCTAAATAAGTAAGTTCTGGGGCTTTTGTGATGTCAGTGAGTAGAAATATCCTGAAATGGAAATGCCCTCTTCCAGCATTGTTCTCATAGGCGCTATCGATTGGCTGGAGGCTGCATGACAGTTTCAGTGGTGTGGGTGTATCCACTTATAACACTGAAGGAGGGCATTGAAGGCAGCTGGGCAGAGTAGAAGCAACTCAGAACAGCAGGATTAGAATTCAGCATTTAAAATTGACAGTTAAACACACGGAGAGAGAGAGACAGATCGAAAACCAGAGAACAAAAGCTTGTCTTAATCATAAGACAGCATGGACAGCATCAACAATATTAAGTAAGCTATACTGTACTGTTATTTGTTGTGATACATTATGTATTAAATACTTTAAAAAATTGTCATCACAATATAACAAGCTGTTTTTTTATCTCCTCAGATTTTTCCCATTTTCCAACGAGAATGATGAAGACATAGATCCTGATGACTGGGTGCCTCCGAATGCTGCTCTTATTAAAAAAATGGTCTCACAGATTGAACACTACCTCTCTGATGAAAACTTGGCTAAAGACGCTTTTCTTTTAAAACATGTGAGAAGGAATAAGATGGGTTACGTCAACATCAAGCTGCTGACATCTTTTAAAAAGGTAAGATGATGCATCCTAAAAACTGATAGGTTTGCTGTCTTGTGCCAGCATTTTAAGTTTAAGTTTATAATGCAGTCAGTACTAGAATGATAGTTTGTAATGTAATGATATTATTATAATATTAGATGATATTAGTATATAATATAATAATTGTTATTATATTATAATATTATATTAATATAAGATATATGTTTTTAAACATTAAAAACAGAGACCACTTAGTTCTTCATTCAGAAAACTGAAATTAAACAGAAAGTTACACATTAGCTTTAAATTTAAATGGACTCTTAAAGTAATCTGCAGTGGAATTGTTTACACATCAAGTTTATTCTGCGATTTAATTTGGAGAATTTTCTTTTTATCTCTGTCAAAGTAAACCTAAACACATTCAGTAATGTTGAGGTCTGTTCTCTGAAGTGAGAAAACCAGCAGTCTTGGACAGAAACATCTAAGGATTTGTGATAATCGGCTTTAAGAGCTGTCCATGGGAACAGTAACAAAATATGTGTTACTTTGATCATGTATTGCCTATAGACACTGCAAGATGAGTTCTGAAGTGTATAGCTCATTACTTTCTGCTCACATTCAGTCAAGTGCTGCAAAAAGGATAGGACTGCATTTAACAGTACAAAAAGTGGTAATGACCCAAAGTATGTTATGAATGTTCTCAAATTGCCCAGTTACCTGATCTCAGATTAACTGAAAATTTCGTATCATGATACAGGGGTTACAATTCATTATATTGTGATATAATGTGATACAGTAAGCAAAGCAATATATACATTTTTTCTCAATTAAATTTTTGAAAAAACATATTACCATATTTATAGGTTTACTTTTTAACCAATCAGCGCAGTAGGATCTAATGTCGTCACCTAGTTGACAGGGTTTAAACACAACACTAAATGAATCACTGTCCACATCTGTACATGTAAACTAATAATTAAAAATTAATGCCGTGTTGTTTAAATATGGTACAGTATAGCAAAACAAAATATGGCAATATGATACAATTAATTATGAAAACCCTAAAATGAACAGAGCTGGCTGCACATGAAAAGTGCTAGAAAAAATGCATATGTATACATGTATTATGTAAAGAATAATGATTTTTTTATCTTTTTCCAGATGAAGCATTTGACGAAAGACTGGCGGGTCACGGCTTATGCCCTACATCACTCTTCAAAACTGGAGGTAAATGAGGAAGGAAACAAGGTGCGTAGAAAAGATCCTGTACCAGACTCTGTTCTTGCACAGGTGCCAAGTAAGCTTCTGCTGGTCTGGAACATCACAGATTCTCCAGCAGCCGAGGACACATCAGTTCCTCACAGAAGCACAATGGAGATGGCTATAGCAATGCTAGAACCGTTCGGAAGCATCACTACAGTACGAGTCAACCGGCCAGGTAGAGAGCTTCCACCAGAGATTCAGAAGTATGGGGACAAGTACCCCGAGCTCCTCAAAGAGGAGAGTGTACTGGTGGAGTTTGAGGATTTGGAAGGGGCTGGTAGTGCTTACCACCATCTCTCACAATCTGATATCAGCTTTAGGGTTCTTTTAGTGGGGAGAGCATCCAAGAAGAAGGTCATGGAGGCAGACAGAAGGAATGG
The DNA here is from genome assembly GCF_023375975.1 of Astyanax mexicanus. Lineage (NCBI taxonomy): Eukaryota > Metazoa > Chordata > Actinopteri > Characiformes > Acestrorhamphidae > Astyanax > Astyanax mexicanus. The sequence goes on along the minus strand of NC_064427.1, from coordinate 28,844,219 downwards.
TAAGCGTGTCTCCGTCTTGAACAGGCGCATGGAGCAGTTGCAGTCCCGTGGTGAAGATTCATCAGCCTGTAGCTCTTCAGAATCAGAGTTTGCCTCTTCCTCACCTCTGCACATCCCTCGCTTTGCATCTGGACAGCTGTGCAGCAGCCCGCACTCCAGCCCAAGATCAGCCTACATGACTCAGCCTGGCCATCGGGTCTCGTCGCTCTTGGCCTCTGAGGTCTGGGGAAGTCCAGACACCAGTCCTGAAATGGGACGTCGCCACAACTTCCAGGACCATTCACCAGACTGCGGCAATTCCCCTTCCAGAAGCCCCTGGGTCCAAAAGCGCAAACTGGCTGCCATCCAAATCCCATCTTCGGAGGGAAACTCCAAACACAGCCAGACGAATGGAAGACGAGTCCTAAACGGGGACACGGTGCCACCTGGGGTGCTTCGCTTGCCTTACGGTCCAGATGGAAGCAAAGGCTTTCATATCATCATAGCTAGAAGAAGACTTCAGCAGTCTATGAAAATATAAAAAGGGACAGTTATAGAAATGATCCAGCTGTGAAGTTTTCAGCAGTGATTAAATGGGTCCGTATCAGAATACTGTGCCTTTTGGCATCTCATATCTTTCAAAAAATATTTTGATTGTCATATTTATAATCTTTAGACTGCACATAAATCATATTTTGCCAGCTTAATAGTTTGAGTTGTTTTACAGACACAGAGCTATAGGGAATTATGTTTACAGAACAGTTTGCAGCTGTTAATAACAATACAAAACCTAGTTAAACTGGTAGCTAGATAGCTAGCTAACTAGGAAATACACAATACATGTGGCTGAATTTATCAAGCAACTGGTTAGCTGAAACTGTAGGAGTTCACAAGGTCAAATGGCTCGTTGGTCAAAGCTAGCTTGCTGGCTAGTTGCCTGCCTTTTGGGTTGTGTGGGCGGGCTGGCACTTTAGCCCCTAAGCCTGGTCGCCGGCATCGCTAACGGTGCTAGCCCGATGTTTCAAGCAAGTTCGCCACTGTCAGTATTAATGCTAGTACGATGCTAGATAGCATAGATAGATAGTTGATAGATAGTTGATTTGAAATGATTTAAGACACTTATTTGTGTGTTAACAAATGTTTATAAATGTATATGATGAACTACAACCTGCTGAAGAAGTTTTATGTCAGTAGTAACATTATTCAGATGTGGTAGTATCGTAAATTTTTATTCTTATTCATTTTACAGTAAAAACAGCTTAATTTTACTTACTGGAGAAACATATTTCAAAGGCATGTAGTGAAGCTCAGACTCAGACTGGTGTTTTTTACTTTAAAATAAGGTTGCAAAAATATTTCCCTTTATTTTTAAGTAAAACTAGCAACTTTTTTTTCTGAATTGCACTTTTTATTTTATTTATAATTACCTGTCATTCATGTGTCCACCCTGTCATGGCAAGTTGCACAACATGGTTGACAATTGTACGGAAAATTGGCATCTGATGAAACATTGTGGACAGAGTGGCAGATTTTCAAAAAAAAATTATATTTGCTATGATATTTTATCATGATAGTGTGGATAGCTTCAGCTTTACCTCAGCACTGCCATGTCTGCAGCTGAAGCTGTGCACCCTAGGAAAACTGTTTAAAATGTCTAAATAGTTCCTTAAAGTGAAGATTAACGTTCCTTTATTCTTGTAATCTGTTCATTCAGAGTAACTCTTAAAATATTTTGTATTGTTACACAGTGATTGTATGAAATTTAAACAGCTACACTGCAGACACAACAGGCATGTTATATTGATCATGACTCAAAAATACCACAGATCCAGACACCTTGATGTATGATGGTGAGTAGTTTACAGAAATTCATTTTGTACTGTAGATCATTTTAAGCTGCTTTTCAAGTGTTATCCAATTCTACAGTTCTCTATTGTTATTCTACAGTGTTATTAAAGGAAGAGTCACCATGTTTAAATCTCAATCCACTGCAACACTAAAATGTATTCAGCTTTCTCCTGCTGGGGGTGGAATAAGTTCAAACACAAACTGCGCTCCTCTCAGTAATGACTCAGACACATCACTTCTCCAAGTGCACTTTTCTGAAGTATAAGCAACCTTGCATGGCCTGTGTATGGTACTCTAAAGCTACACCCACATACATCAATATTCATGCTCTGTTACTTATTCTTAAACGGTACAGTAGACTAACAATTCTTCCATCCTGACTTACAAAAAGACAATGGCCCTCATTCACAAACAATTCTAAGATTTTTTCTTTTTAGAAAATAAATATGACCATTTTTAAATAAACTTGTCAATGTCAACATACATCCATACAGCCCTTTTATTGGAATTTATTTTCAGAAGTACATCCACTTGAGGGAAGCCAAAAGTGTCTGACAACAACAGACATGGCGACCAATAAGGAGACTGGGATCATGTACTTCTGCTGCCTTGATGTGCTGTTATGGTAAATATTGTACACCCCCCTTAAGTCATAATTTCTTGTGGGGAAACTCACCCAAGTTTACCCAAGTTTATTATGATTACCCAAATGATTATATATTTTTTTTTTATTACGCACCACCAACAAAGCACCTAAACTTGACATCATGCTTGTAAGTTTAACTTCACATGTTGAAAAAAAGGATCTTACCAATGGCATGAATGCAGCCTAATTACAAAAAAAGACAAAAAAAAAAGCAGTGGTGCAAACTATAAAAGCCCATTTTGGGGCAGTTTTTCAGACAGGGATTTGGCCTAGTCTTTGACTCCAGGAAACTACCAAACTACCAAAAAAGTAGAGCAAACCACTAAAGGGTTAAAATGGTTGATGATCACAGCCATTATCATACATTCTGTATTTTCCAAATAAAAAACATAAAAAAAACTAAAATTAGTACAAAAGTACCTAAAGCAACAGGCAGAAAGTTCACCATGTAACAAACATTACTGGCTCATCCTGCAGTCTGAGAAGCATTAGGAAGTAATGGGACACCATTGTAAGACACCTTTTATTCATCAGCCATATCACGACTGTCTCTGCCCTTCTGGCCTCAGGATTCTGTTAACTGTGAGAGATTCAATGCCACTGCCACAATAACGCATCCTAATTTGGACGTGTTAGACCGCATGTCTCCATGACAACTTTTCAGAGTTGTGCATGTGGTGCCCTTTGGAGTTGGCGCGTCCCTGAATCACCGGAGAAGAGGTTCAGACTCATCCAGCAGACTGAGGAGCTACAAGAGGCACTCAGTGAATCACTTTTGTGGTGTACAAAAAAAAGGATAAAAAATTATGCTCTTTTTATAGCAACACCAACTCGTTCAAATAAAATTGTATAATTAAGCTGTTGTACTCACTGTAAATGGAGGAAATGTCTCTTTTTGATGGGAGGAGAAAAAATGAAATGCTGAGCTGCGCTTAACTTGACTCATTTTCTATGCTGTGAGTTATAAATGGTCCCTTTAACAATTCAGCTTAAGAAACTGTCAGATCTTTCCACAATAGACAGGAAATCATCAACTGAATCACTGTTGGGTGGACAAAGGGAGACTGACCACAAAATTGAAACGATAATGGGATGATAACAAGCACTTATGACAAAAGATAATGTGTCAAATCAGAAACCAAGGAAAAGAGCTTGTGAGGAATACACTAATTGGTCACTTTATTAAAAACACCTCCTTGGTTCTATACTAATTGGCCATTATATTAGCTTCACTTACTATATAAGGGCACCTTGTGTCATGATAAAAAACATAGGGCAGGAAGAAGTATAACTTCTCATGACTTTTGACATGTCCAATGGATACTAAACTACACTGTATTGACCCTACAGTGTACTCTGGCCCCATAATTTCTGTCACATTCCTTATTCTCATGGATGATTCTGTTGTGCTGTCCACGTTGGGTGGTAATGACTTCTATGACACATTCCCAAACTGGTACACAAACATAATATCTGGACCAAGAAATATTAAACGGATGGGATGTTCAGAAATGGAACATCCCTTTTATCTGGCACCCACTATCAAGCATAATCATTCACATCACCTTTCCATTAGCATGCTGGCCAGTTTTTAATCTTCTTCACAACAGAGCACTTCACAATTTATTGTGTTATTGATTTAGGGTGTGTGTGTTCGCAAGCCATCACCAAATGTAACACTTCATGATCAACTGACATACATACTGCATAATCCTATGATTTATAATACACTATATGTCAGTGTACAATTACAATTTGTAGTCCAAAGCCGGTATTACACCAAAGCAGATATTGTTTGGGTGGTGGGTCATTCATTCTCAGCACTGCAGTAAGAGTGACATGGTGATGTGTTTATAAAGTGTGTTGTGCAGAAATGTGAGTGGATGAGAAACAGCAGTGCTGCTGGAGTTTTTAAACACTGTGTCTGCTCACTGTTCACTCTATTATCTGAGGTATAGTTTAGAACTAATTATTTGTTTGTGTTTTGGCCTCCCATGTTTTTGTTACCAAAAAAATATATCTTTCGAAAAACACAATTGAAAGTGAAAACTCTGTTTTCAGAGTTGTCATGTGGACAGGCAAAAAAGAGCTTTATGAAAATGCTGAAGTCACAACATGTGAATTTTACATCTCAAATATCTCCTTACTCGTTATATATTGAACTACATAAGTCAAAGAATTACAGCAGCTTTTAGATTGCAACATCTAAATAAATGCAAATACTGTTCTATTAAAGTATATAATGCTTTGTTTAGATGTAGAATCCGTAATTGTGAACTTTCATAGTACACTACACAGGAAGCAGTGTTTATTTTAATATTTTAATTTGGTATTATACCTATTTTTTTTGTCATACTTTGAGGTGTGATGATCTCGCTCTTTATGAGGTAAGATGGCTTTTTATTAGGGCTAGCACACTCAGTGCAAGTGTTTTCATTTCTGTGTGGATGGTAAAAATTTTGTAAAATAGAGAGGGATTTTGCTTTTTTGTTTTTACATCCGGATATGAAAGGATGTAGCCTAAGCTGTGTGTGTTCAATTAATTAGAATAGTTTCCTCTTTAATGAACATGAATTGCAGAAACATCTCCAAGACTGAACAGGTTTAGTGAGATTTTCCTAACAGCTGGGTTTCCAGATATTTTCCACCATTTACCTAGGGAATGATTCCAATTTAGTGCACTACTATGCTTAATTTATGTTAGAAAATTTAACAAACAGCCATTTAATACTAGTAGAGAATCAGAGCAAGTGCAGTTTTAATAAGCCTCACTAAAAAATATATAAAGTATAAGGCTATCATTAAACAAATATGTTTAAACTGAACAAAAGAAAATGACTCCAAAAACTCATGTTAACAAGACATCAGTTTCATGTCCTTCTAGTGCAGTCCAGTTGTGTCCATTTTCTCCAACAGAAGAGGAAGGTTTTTAAATTAGTGTCCCCAAAACGCATCAGCGGCCGAAACCAGGGAGCAAGTCAAAGATACATATCTGAAAGTAACTGAAAGCTGTTTAACCCATCCTGAATATTCTGACTGTGGGATTTAATCATAACAGAAGGTTTACTGTCCTAATGTATCATTGATGTCCGTCTTTGTCGGTCTGTCAGTTAGCCAGTCAGTTGTGTAAGCAGCAGAACGCATGCATCAGAAGACTTCAAGATCATTCGAGTTATAAACTACTGGACTGTCCTCTGTGCCGTGTGCGGGCTCTGGCTGGTCCTCAGGAACCTCCTCCAAGGATTCAAGTGCTTCGTTGGTGTCGCTGGCGAAGGTTTCTCGAGAGACATCGTCATGCTCTTGCAGGTTCAAAGTGTTGAGAGCTTGTTTCATCTTCTTGGCAACAACGTGTCTCCGCCGCTTCTTGGCCGCTTTTTTGCTGGTACACTCTTTCTGGTTCTCGTCATGAAATATTTCCTAAATAAAACAAAAGGAGATCACTTTAGGAGCAAAGTATGCTAGAGCTTATCTTTGTTAAACAAATTACTAGGACTGCTTTGAAATGTTATTAAAACACAACAGACCTCATTCCATTGGCCTTGGAAAAATGCACTAGTATCTTTCAGCATCCTCAAACACTGTACTCCCTATACCCTTCGCTCAACTGTCTGTGATAAGTGAACCTACCTTGACTTCATCATGAGTAATACTGGGAGTGTTCTTCAGTAGGTTTAAATACACCCCTCCAGGGGTCCGCCTTCTACTGCCATCCTACAGGGAACACAAAAAAGATTGTTTAGTTCTTTTTTTGCATGTTAAAGCTACTTTATATGTCCAAAGGTTTGTGGACAAAAATAAATTAATTTAGCTGTTTAAGTTGCATGCACTGCTGTTACATATATGAAAATACAAACACACAGCTTGGTTAGTCCCTGTAGAGGAGTACTACCCATAAAATAGGACCTCAAGTGCAAATAAACCTGAAACCATTGGCACCATGCTTAATACCAGACATGGACTAAAGCCATTTAAACCCCCCCAGACTTGAGATGTGGTTGTAGTGGTGATCATCCAACATCCTGACCTCACCAACACTCATGTCATCATGGAATGCAAATACAGACAGGTGCTCCAACAAAGCAGGACACATCTTTTCCCCCCTCTGAAATCTGGTATATAAAAAAGAATAAGTATGTGTCTCAATCCTTTTCCCATATAAGGACTAAATATCCAGGACATTTTTTAGAGTAAAGTACAGTGGTGCCCCTTAGTGGCAGCTGGTAGGAAAACCTGCACAAAAATAGTGCAATACAAAATAGTGGCCTAAAAGATATACATATGATTTTATAACATTAATAAGAACCACTTTTTATGATCCCAAACTAATTTAGTCACACTGATAATGTGAGTGAAAATAAAAACATACACCAAATGCCTTTTCCTAGCAAAATGATGTACTAACCCTGCTGCCACATTAGGGGTGGGAATCGTTTACTATCTCACGATTCGATTCGATTCCGATTTTGGGGGCCACGATTCGATTCAAAATCGATTTTTGATTCAAAACGATTTGAATTATAAAAATTTCTGCTTCTGGCTTATGAATCTTATTGAAAAAAAACCCTCCATAATATACACTGGTCCTGGAGCAAGTAATGTGTTACAAAAACAATAAAATGTGCAGGAATGTGGGTCCTCAGTGACAGAGAAATCACTGGGATATCACAATGACGTTAATGAACAATAAATAAATAATAAATAACACTGCTTTATTACCAGGCTACTAGCGGTGGTGTGTAGGTGACGCTGCTGGGCTGATGTGATGATAGCACTGGAGCGCTAAAGTTCAGGAGCAGCTGCTGATTAACTAGTTAACTTTAAGGTCGTTGTATTTCTTCAGAAAGGGGGCAGGAGGTGGAGAAATTAATTCATATTGTCCATTCCTTAATTCCTCTGTGATGAGGAGCTGAAATTAGCTCTGATTAGCTTATTGTTATTTTTCCGTTCCGCCTTAAATGCTGCAGCCCGCTGCCACCTGTAGCGTTATTTAAGGTGGAACTGGAAAGTTAGCTAGTTAGCTAGCTAACAGTTACTGAAACTAACTACTAGCGATCTTTTTTATGCTTGTTATGAAGCATTCTGCCATAAAACATTGAAACTACACGTTAATCTAAGGTAATATAGTGCTTGTTCTGCCATCTTACCGGTGATTCTCAAACACCTACGCTCTGTGTGTGTCTGGAAGATCTCCGTTTGAAAGGACAAGCCCTATCCCCAGGGTTGCCAGGTCCAACAAAAATACCCAGCCCAAAATCAGTCTAAAACCCGCCCCTCAGAATCGATTTTGGGACATTTTAAATCGATTCTGAATCGTAGTAAATGAGAATCAAGATTCTTATGTGAATCGATTTTTTGGCACACCTCTATGCCACATACATATTCTACATATTCACATACTGACTGTTTTGATTCCTCAGTGAGTCACAATACACTATGCAGTATTTTGACAATACTACTTGCTAATGTTACTATACTAGCCCTGTATAGCTTATATTGCAAAAATAACATAAGGGAAACACTGTTAAACTTTAGAAAAATGAGAAACATGTAATTTAACTCTTACCACAGTGTAAAGACCTCCGTTTTGTTCAATTGTTGCAGTCTCTGAAAGCAGCTCTATTGCTTTCTTCGCCCCGATCACCTTCACAACACGTTCTATTAACTCCTTCTTTGGCTCCATTAACCTTTTAAAATGAATAAAGAAAATAAAGAAAGACAGTTAAGTACTACAGTAGGATACGATGAACTAAGTGAAATGCTGTGGTAATTATTTAACAAAAACATTAGATTGTGGACAAAAGCTGATACATCTACTTAAAAATTTACCACATACTGGTAGAATCATGTGGTGGCTGAGGCTGAACTGGTTGTAGCAACCAGTGTTACTCACCTATGAGCTATTTCATCAATTACTTTCTCTTCAGGGTCCTCTGGAGTAATCTCATAACGTCCCTTTAAGTCCATCTCGGCTCTAGCCCCCAGCCTATCTTTGGCTGACCGCTTCCTCTTAAGGTGGCAGTCACTCTGCTCTTCTGGTGTTTCATGCTGCATATACTGCTCTAGCTGGTTGTCCAGCATAGCCTCCATGCCCTGTGCCTGCTCCTGCTTCTCCTTTTCAATCAGCTTGCGTGCCAGGATGTAGTTGTATGTCTCGCTCTGACGATTGTCCATACTTATGCCTCCCTCCACCCCAAAGATGCCAAGCTCTGCCGCAACAGCGTCCTGGTTCTGCTCCTGCACCACAGAGCCCCAAATGTTGTTCACCTTACGGCCTGGGGGCCCTGTAGCAGCCCTGGGAGCTCCAAACGGTGCAGGAGGCAAAGGAGCCGGGACACTGGAACATTTCTGCCGCTTTCGCCTCCAAAGAACAGCCTCTTCCTCTGAGTCAGAGTTGCTGTCGCTGGAGTCGGCTTGCATGGAACTGCGGTAACTGTTGGTGGGTGGAACCGCTGGCAGTGCATCTCTTCTTTGGAAGAACTGACTTGAAAAGGCTCCTGCTGAGGGCATCTGTAGAAAAGCAGTCAAATAGATCAGACAGATCAGTAACAGAAAAAAAACTCAATTTTCCAGCTGTATGTGTTAGTTATTTTAATATTACATTTACATTTTTTGCTGGAGATTTATTTTAAGGGTTTTAAGACTAGGTATGCACTAAACACATTTTTGCAGATTTTCATTCATTCTGCCACCTTTTTCCACCCCTGCATAAATTAATAATGTCTAAATGTATTTATATATATATAAAAAAAAATGGTTAACATTTAAAGTGTATGTTTCCCAATTTTTGGCTAAATAACTTTGATTTCTGTATATTCAGTGCCTATCCCTATTTAATATGGAAAAGGACATCAATAAATCATACAACAAAAAGATGTACGCTTAGCTTGGTCATGACTTGACCAGCTAACCCAATTAGCCTTACCCAACTTTGCTAAAGCTAGCTAGCTTCTGACAAAACGGGACTGCAGCTTCACCCTGAAGAGCTTTGCAAAACAGCATTGAAAAATCACACACACAAATGCACTGAGCTAACTATACGACCCGCTGTATATAAACTAGTCACATGCTGCAGATCTAGTTAACTGCTAGGTTAATGTTTTTTAATGTTATTGACTCCACTGAGGTAAACGTTAAGCTAGTTTGCAGTGAGAAACGCCAGCATTAGCCCAATCATTGCGCTGCCTGAAGTCAGTCCTGCACATTAGTAGGTTCTGACCTGGGGCCGGTCATCTGAAGCCGCCTGCATTTCGGGCTCTGAGCCGCTGAGCTCTCCATCCTCCAGATCCTCCATTGTGTCTCTGTTGCGATCACCCGCCATTTCTCCCGCACGGAAGTTTGGCGTAGTTACACGCGCACGACGTCATTCGGCGCGTCTGTTCATTGGATAACTTATTTTTTAACGTATTTTATTTCTTTTAAAACAAGTAAAAAATTAATGAACACTAATTGCGGTTAGTTTTATTGATATTTGCGGTGTGTAAATGACTTTGAATATTTTTAAAGTTTATTTCATTTGTTTTCGTTTTATTATTATTATTGTTGTTATTATTATTATTATTATTATTATTATTATTATTATTATTATTATTATTGCCCTAATAATCCTGTATTATTTATTATATTTATTTGTATTATTTTATGCTATTATAGTAGTTTTCGTTTTTTTAACTGATCTAACCTATTGTTTTAATTTGATCATTTTTGCTTATTTCTTGTACTTATTATTTCACTTATTTTTATATTTCCTTCTTATTTAACTTATTTTCCTTCTCTTATTAACTCGATCTTATTTTGATAATATTAGGTTACTAATATTTAGTACGTTTTTACCTTGTTTATTTTTCTCCTAAGGTGAGTATTTTTTTTTTCATTTTCTCTTTCAACCTTTTCATACTGAAAATGGTGGTTAACCCTTAATGTTTCTCAGAGTGAAAATGGTAGTGTATTATTGGAATTTACTAGTATTCGTACAAGAGAAACGGCTTAATGTATATTTTTAAGTAATAAACGTGAAGAGCTAAACTCTACAGACCTACACTACAAACTGAAGAAGGAAAAACGGTTAGCAGAGGATGGTTTCGATCCATCGACCTCTGGGTTATGGGCCCAGCACGCTTCCGCTGCGCCACTCTGCTTGTGCTCGGCATGGGTCTTGTAACCACATGATAAGCTATTGAGACCGAAGTTAAAAGTGATAGCTGTAGTCATGTAGGGCAGCCATGTTGGGAAGATCAATATCACTTTGCTAGTCTGCATTTTGTAGCTACAGATACAGCAAGAATATATAAGAAGCTTACAGTCCAACATGATTGTCCAACATTGATACGACGGCGTTTTAGTGCCACAATTTAAGGATTAAATCATTAGAAAATATATTCAGTTTTAAATGGAGTTTGTTTTTAAATATACTTAACACTTTAACACAGATTGTTCATGCAGAAGAAGTGTAAGACTTGGTTTTACAGTAACCTCTTTGCCTGGCAACATGTCAGCTCTTTATAGCTACAGCATGAACAATTACAATTAATACAATTTTACATAAATATATTTAAAATAGACCTGGAATACTAATTTGTCTAACCACAATAAACAAGAAATTGTCCATCCTAAACCTGGTCCATTTGTATAATTCAGGAACAACTCTGCCAGTTTGCATTTTTTTGCCTGTAACTGCAGACCAGTTAAGTGCCATTGTGACTGTAACCCTGTATTGTAGTGCGTGACAAAGAAGTGCCTCTGTGGTCCTCTGTGATTTTATTGCTGTAAGAATCGACCATGTATGTGTTTTTCTCAGACTTCTGTAATTTTAGTCCCGTCGGATGCAAGTTTCACCTCAGGTTTACTAATATAGCTATTTGTCCACTGCAATGCACTGTAATTACACTTTGGGCGCACGTTTCCATGGAGATCCACATAAACACAACAGGGAGTGGAAGTGGAGGAGCTACTGAACACGATGTCATGTGACTGAAAAAGCCAAAAAACTCACTGGTCCTCCAGTTTTTTTTTAATTGCATTCCAGATGCAAGGGTTTTATCACTGAGTAGAAATGTGAAATATTTTCCACAGACGTCCCCCTGAGAAACTAATCCCGAACAGATAGGGCTTTAGGAGATGTATAATCTCTGGTAAAGTTTGGTGGAGGGGGGGTTATGGTTTTTCAGAAGTTGTGCTTGGCCCCTTAGTTCCAGCTAAATGAACTCTTAATACTTTTGGAAAATGTTATGCTTCTAACTTTGTGGGATTAGTTTGGGAATGTCCTCTTCCTTTTCCAACATCAGTATCCAAAATACCCATAAACACACTCCTAGACCTAGTGGAAACCTTTCACAGAAGAGTTATAGCAGTTATAGCTAGCTGCAAGGTATAGTATTAAATTTAATCCTATGGATTAAGAACGGGATGTCACTTAATTTCATAAGTACATTTGGCAAAAAACTGTGTAAAACATTTAATGTAGTACTGAAGTGTAAGCATGTTCAAGGGGAGTGTGGCAGGATCAACCAATCAGGATCGTCCCTGTGCCGTGGCCTCGTCCCTCCTCCAGCCACGCGCGCACACGCAGCCCTGCACTTGGCTTCAGCATGCAGCGCGTTCTGCTCCTCACCGCGCTACGGCACTCTGCTCTCACTGCTAAAGTCTGCTCCGTCCGCTTCCAGCCGTCTGCAGCCATGTCTACACTCCTCATCAACCAGCCCAAATACGCCTGGCTTAAAGAGCTGGGTCTGAGCGAGGACAACGACGGGGTTTACAACGGCACCTGGGGAGGCAAGGGCGAGGTAAGCCTAGAAGATTAAGAGCGTGGCAGCGGCAGCCGGAGGAGCAGCATTTCTAAATATACATATAACAGGGCTGAAAACCGCACATTGCTAACGTTACTGTCAGAGATGGGTAATCCAGGTCCTGACAGTGAAAATCCAGCCCAGGATTTGGTTTCAGCTGCCTGGACGGCTCTGTTGCAGCTCAGCCACCCGCACAGCTGGAACGAAATACTGGAGTGGATTTTCACTGTCTGGACCTGGATTACTCGTCTCTAGTGGCTAGCTTTCAAACATCATGATGTTATTAACGAAATGATCCAGTATATGGATCATATCATGTTTATTCTTTTCGTTACACTTTATGCACACTTTGTCTTTAATAAAATCAATTAAAGTGTTAAAAGACAGCTAAGAATTTGTCTAGTTAGCAGGTGAGCCAAGCTAACTAGCTAATAGTTACTTCTTGTCCAGCATTATTTAATCAAGTCCAATTTATTGTGTCGAATAAGATAACCTAGCTAGTTTATTTCTGACTAAAATGTATTATTATTATTATTATTATTATTATTATTATTATTATTATTATTATTATCATATAATATTCCAAATTGATCCCACAAAGTTGAAAGCCTGAAATTGTCCAAAAGCATGAAGAGTTCCTTTAGTTGAACTAAGGGGCCAAGCCCACACCATAATCCCCCCTCCACCAAACTTTACCAGAGATAATCAGAGGAATGTTATACATATCACGTATTATTATGTCTTGCTATCTAGTTAAAGGAGACGTTCAGTATGAAATAGGCTGTTGATGTAGTGAAACATGATAAAAACTAACTACAAACTTTTTTCAAATATTCCATCTCCATTCACCCCCATCTTTCTGAAATACAGTGCTTTGGGCCAATGCTCCAATCAGGCTTACAATGCTAGCGATATGGGCATAGCATTGCTCATACAAAGACATCACTATTTATACACCATTAACATGTCAGGGCCCTGACATTTAAAATGAATAAGTAGGATAGGGGAACAGATTGCAAAATTTATTATGTGGAAATCCTTCAATCCAATCTGTTGCTGAAATGATCTCTATAATATTCATGTATTTATTATTTTAAATTAATTTTGCAATCTGTTCCATTATCCTATCCAATCAGTCGATTTATTGTCTTTTCAAAGTTATCTAAAAGTTCTCAGTGTCTCGTTTTAAATGTCAGGGCACTGACATTTACCAATGAAGTGTGGAGCTACTTTGAGCTTGTTAATGGTGTAAAAATATTGGTTTATTTGCATGGGCAACGCTATGCCACTATCACTAGAAATGTGACCTGTTGGGAACATCGACTAAAAGCGCTGTACTTCAGAATGCTGGGTGAGAACGGAGGTGGGCTATTTGACAAAAGTTTGTACTCATTATCATGTTTCACTACACCACAAGTCCATTTCACACTGGATGTCTCCTTTAACTAGTTAGCAAGACTTAATAATAGTAATAGAATTTTTTAAACAGAGATGGTCTGGTTTGAACCTCCAGTTCTGTCTAAATAAGACTGAAACTATGTCCCTCCAGGGGAGATTTGATTGTTATATAATATGAAATAAGCAGTTTAGTAGTCTGCTTTTATATAGCAAAGTTAATCCAGTGCATTGGACTTCTTTCCCTTCTGAGGTTTAAGCAGCAGCGGCCCCTGCTGGATGTTTGGATGAACTATGTGGTGAACCAGAAAGGGCCACCTGCTGAAACAAAATCCATAGCTAGGAGAAAACATGTTGGCATGCAAAAACTCCATGTGCTCCACGTGCTCCATGCAAAACAAGGCCTTATTTTCAGTTGTCATTAAGGATGTACTGTACTTATTCAACTAATCTATAACCAATACAAAAAGATCCTCATATAAAGATTTTCTTCACATAAACAAAACAACTTTTCCAAGTTGTCACTGTGTGAATTTTGTTGTAAAACAAAGTACTATATAAAGTACTATACTCATCGTCCTTTTTTCACAAATTCTATGGGGCAATTTGTTACACTGATATCACAGGATAAACACATTTAACCAGTTCCAAATCCCCTTTATGTATCACAGCTGGAGTGGATTTAATTTTATAGTCTGATTGAGAACTAATGAACAGAGGTAGTGTAGATTAGGTAATACAGATCACAATGCCGATCACAATACAGATGTGTGAACAAACAGTGGAGAGGCATATACACTGTATATGACAGGGATTAAGCCTAATTTTGGATAACAGAGGTTCAAGTGAAATGAAAATATAATGTAACCAGTTTCAAATTCCCTTTATATATCACAGCTGGAGTAGATTTAATGTACAAAAATGCTTATAAATTATCTTGAAATCTGTGCATTATCATATCACTCAATAATTTTAGTCATTTAGTCTTTATCATCTTTACACCAAGAGCATAGAAGAATCTTTTGACCAGAACTAAGTGATGTACCCTTATGTGTTACAGGTGGAGAGGATTTAAGGTACAATAATAACGCTGATAAACTGTATCTGTAATGCAATTGAACACAGTGGTAGTTTTGTTACAGTAAAAATTTAATATTAAAACAAACAGTGTTTGTCCTATTCAGTATTAAATTATGCATATAATGCATTTATGGTAGTAAGTTAAACCAGCTTATGTTAAACTACCTTCAAATAATTTCTATTATTTTGTCCTTTTCTTTTCCTAGGTTGTCACATCTTACTGTCCTGCTAATAATGAGCCCATTGCCAGAGTGCGACAGGTAATGTTAAACCAAGCACATCATGTTCCATGTGTATTTCTTTTATTGTTATTTTTTTAATGTGTTTAGGAGGATATGCTGGGTTCCTCCCAAGGTTTCTTCCTCCAGCTGTGAAAGATTCCTACTTGATTTGACCTTTTGTCTTGTTACAGATATGTAAAGGTGCTTTAGGACAACTTGAGTTGTAAAAAGCAATATTTAAATATTTTATTTGATTAATGTGCCTTCTAGAGTGCGATTACAGTCACAAAACAGCTTACAAAGCTTACTTTAAGTTCACAAAATAATGCCTTTATTGTGTCTTGTTGATCATGAATCAGTGATCTTTTAGTATCCAGAAACAAGTATGTTTAAAGGAATTTTGGCTGCCTTTCTGTTTCTTATTCTAAATCATCTACAGATTGTTATAATTGGTTACCATTAAGAGGAAGGTGGAAATGAGAAATGTTGTGTTTTATGCCAGTGTCTTATAAACAGAATGAATGCCATGCTTGATTTCAGAACTTTGTTTGAATAATAAGTAAGCAAATAAGTAAATATATAAAGAAACCTCCAGCTTACCACACTGTTGATGTCTGATATGTTTAAAATATTAATTCTAGGCCACCTTGGCGGAATATGAGGAGACGGTACAGAAAGCCAGAGAAGCATGGAAAGTGTGGGCAGATGTAAGTATTGTATAAACATAGAAGAAAAAAGAAAAGAGTGACCACAAGCAAAGAGATCTTTAGCGTTGTTTCTATACTATTGAATGCTTCTCTTTTCTGTACTGTTTTAGATCCCTGCTCCCAAAAGAGGTGAAATTGTGAGACAGATCGGTGATGCTCTACGAAAGAAGATCAAAGTTCTTGGCAGCTTGGTACAATCAGCTTTTTATTGTGCATTGAGATTACACTTTTGAAGAAGGAAAAAAAAAAAAAAAAAAACGGAACGGCTTTGTGTGAAAGATCTCTGCAATTCATTGGCAGGTGTCTCTGGAGATGGGGAAGATCTATGTGGAGGGGGTTGGCGAAGTGCAGGAGTATGTTGATGTGTGTGACTATGCTGTCGGGCTCTCGCGTATGATTGGCGGCCCTGTTCTGCCCTCTGAAAGTAAGTCATTATCTCTGTCAAATCATTCACTTTTATAGTCAGATGTTTACTGGTTAGAAGTAATGAATGGAGGTAGTGTAGACGAGGTAATACAGATAATACAGATGAGTGAGCAAACAGCGGAAAGGAATATACACTTTGGGGCAGTTTCCTCAGACAGAATTTAGGCCTAATTTTGGATTGCAGATATTTTTCAATTAAATAAAAATCAAATGTACAACTAGACTTAATCCCAGTTTGGGAAACTGGCCTAGGCCCCCAAGTGTTGAGCTGTGAAGCAGTGGAACTGTGTTCTCTGGAACGATTGTGCTCCATCCATTACCACAAGGGAAGGAGAGGGGTGTTTGGGATGAGGTGGGGAGGTGATGATTCAACATCCTAACCTCACTAATGCTCTTGCCACCAAGTGCAATCTGATTTTCACAGCAGTTCTGTAAATTCTACAGGGTTTGTACAGTCATGAAAAACCTTGAAAAATCATGGAATTTTAAAATATCAATTTCCAGGCCTGGATAAAATTGGGAAAAATAAAAATACCCAGAAGGTTTTGGAAAAGTTATGGAAATTTGGTCTGTGTTTCAGTTTATCGAAGGAGAAAATCTATTTTGAGCTAACAAATACATCAGCTCAGAGTTAATTCAGTAATGTAGCCCCACACAATGGAGCTCTCAGGACCTGACACACATTTTATTATTACAGATTGTGTCAACATTTTATCTGATTCATTTTAGAACTACTATAATCAATTTTAATTAGGGTTCAAGCACCGAAGGTGCGTAGAACCCTATTGTTTTTGCTAAGATTTTTCTTCTTCTTCTTCTTATTATTATTATTATTCTTTTTCTCCTGAAAAAACAGTTGTGCAGCCTAAACCGTAAGTCATAGAGAAATGAAACTTGGTAGGTAGATGTAGGATCAGTGCATCTCGGTGGACAACAAAAATGGCACCGATTGGTCAAGTGGTGGCGCTATAAACAAGGAAATTCATTTTTCACAATTTTCTCAATAACTCAAAAACCATAAGACCTACATTCAAAATTCTTTTTTTGATGGATTCCTTGGGTCAATACCAACAACTTTCCAATTTGGACCATGCACTTCCGTCTATATAGATTTTTTGCTAATTTGCATAATATGCAAAACCTACTTTTGCAAACTAGTCCTAGGAATTTTGACCAATCCTGGCATGTTTGGTATCAAAACACTCGTGAGAGCATGCGCTTCAATATTCATTAAGAAAAAGTTGAAATATGTAAACAATATGCCCGCCATATGCAAATTAGTCCTTCCGGATATATGCCCCATTCACTTCAAGAGGTAAATTTGGAGCACTGTTTCTCAGCAACCGTGCAACCTAGCAAGTTGAAACTTTGCATGCAGAATCTATCATACAGCCTCTAAAGGATGTTCAAAGGGCAACTTAATCAATCAACATGGCTGAACACCATCAGCCAATCAGCATTCAGCAGACATTTTGGCAGGCTGAATGTTGCCCAATCTGGATGATTTTTGGCAGTTATGTTCAGGTGGAGACACTGTAGTGACCTGCAAAGTGCTGAAACAATCCGCCCACTGGGGGGCGCTGTTCCAAAAAAACGAGTATATGTCAATCATGCTGTACTATTTTGACATCTAATTGTTTTTGCCATATTTAGTACAGTGGCTCTGACAAATTTCTCAATACAACTATGTTTAAAAAGTGCTTTGTTCATTCATAATTGCTAATTGTTTGAAAATAGCTATATTGAAACTACTCTCTGGATATTTGGCCTATCACCTCCATTTCAGTCTTGCTGCACACTGTAGAGTCTCTAGGTAAATGTTCATTAAAAACATTTGTGAAAATTTCACATACAATACTCTCCAGGCATCAAGCAATCTGTGCGTCCTTGGAATTTCTAACCTAAATTGCTGTAACTCTGCAGTATTTGCTGTAATCTCACAATGTTAAAGACCTCTGTACAATATCACTCTGATGAAGCGCCATTTAATACAGAACTAGATTAAGAATAACTTGACATTACATGTCATATCAGAACATTCACTCCTTTGTGCCTCTTCTCAACATTAATAACAGGTGAAAGACTTTTGATCATTTCTAAATGTGACAGAATGTCTCCAATTGTGTTAGACCTTCTTACACATCACCATCCTATGCTCTAGTAGGCACCATTGTGCTAGTTGGTGCTTGATGAAGCGCCATTTAATTCAGAACTAGATTTATAATAACTTCGTAATTACATGTCATATCAGAACATTCACTCCTTTGTGTTAAGTTAAACTTGTTTGGTCAAACATTTCAGCTTGTTCTGCAAAGGTTCAAAGGTCAATCTGAATACCACTTTGTGAACATTCTGGTTGAAGCCACCTGATCAATACCAATAACACCTTTTGACTAGTTCTAACTCACTTAATGAATATCCTACAAAGTTCACTAGATTTACATGTGAATTTAAGCACTGATCAGGTTGAAAGGCCTCTGCTCAACATTAATAACAGGTGAAAAACTTGATAATTTCTAAATGTGACAGGGCATCTCCAATCATATTAGACCTTCTTACACATCACCATTCAATGCTCCAGTAGGCACCATTGTGCAAGTTGGTGCTTGAACCCGATGATTGCCGCTTGCGGCTATATTTATAGTTTTAGTTGATTTTTGGTATTATTTTTTTAATGTCTGCACCAATGTTTTAAAAATCGGTTGGTCATGAAAATTTGCCTTGAAGGCATGTAGACAGCCTTTCGATGACAGCAGAGACAGGTCCTCCAACCTTCCTTCTTAAGAAGAAAAAAATTAAGAACTAAAAATTATTTGGTGACCCAATACTTTTGTCTGTATACTGGATTGATTAATCAGTAATTTGATTTAATAAAGTCTTAACAGCATTATTTTTGAATTTTATATTTGAATTGATCACAGTTGTAACGGTAATAACTTACAGCCTTCACTTGTGTAACAAATATTGTTTAATGCTAATAGATAGCTCTGTAAAGAAGTGACTAATCCTTCTTTTGCTGTAATTGCAGGACCAGGTCATGCCCTTATTGAGCAGTGGAACCCTGTGGGTTTGGTGGGCATTATAACTGCCTTTAACTTCCCTGTGGCAGTGTATGGCTGGAATAATGCTATTGCCCTCATCTGTGGCAATGTGTGCCTTTGGTGAGACTGCCAGATCTTGTATATTGTATCTTAATTTTCATATTAAGAAGCTTTTAATTTCTGGGTAAAGCAGAAATTTACATATGCATGTACAAATTAATATAAAAGCTACAGTATTTTAAATGAGGTTTGTTTTTTTCTTTGTAGGAAAGGAGCTCCAACCACACCTCTCACCAGTGTAGCCGTTACAAAGTAGGTGTGCCTTATTAACTGATACCTGTTCCTGTTTAGTCAGTTTAGTATTGAGTTAGAACAGGTAAAATATTGTATTGCTCTGTAAAATACTTGGCTGTACAAGTCTGATCATTGTTCTGTGTCTGTACTCATGCATGCAGGATTGTAGCTGAGGTGCTGGAGCAGAATAACTTGCCAGGTGCTATCTGCTCTATGACATGCGGTGGAGCTGACATTGGGTAAGACCTCAAAGCTGCAGTTTCTACACAGTTTATACAGTGAGTTAATTTCTCTTTCAGAAAGAGAAGCTTGTGTCATTTAGTATCCCAGACCTTTGACCTTGATAAAAGAAGTGACCCAATAGCTGTTCAAGGTTGTGCTGTGAGGTCTTCTAATTTACAAATAATCTACTCTATATACACAGTTTCTTTTGAAATCAAGATTATTGAAAAAGAGTTTAACCTGCTTTTGTTGGAGTAACTCTCTCCGCTGTGCAGGGAAGTAAATCTTTCTACAAAGTTTTAGAACATAGCTGTGAGGATTTGATTGCATTCAGAGACTAAAACTTTAGTGAGGTCTGAATGTTAGATCATCACCACCCTATCTCATCAGCGACTCTGCAACTTATTCAAAAATATTGAATGGAGCACCATCATTCTAGAGCACATAGAGTACCACTGCTTTACAGCTCAAGGGATGTTTTACCCTTCTAGGCATGGTGCCAGTAGGCTCACAGAGACTGGACAAGATCTGTTTCAGCAATGGGTGCAGTGTATAAGCAGTAAGCAGTTTTCCTGATGGGGACTAAGTCTTGGACTACACAGCATTTTGAGTATAGTTATTTCATTGATGCAAAAATCTAGTCTATGGCTAGGCTGACCCATAGATTATGAAATTATTCCAGCATATTAAATTTTGCACTTTAAATGCCCATATGTGTTTTGTATGTTTAAAGTGTATATATTACTAGGCACTGGCTTTTTTTGTCAGGTTTTGAGAATGTTTTATATATATAATTTTCAGAGTCAAGGCATTGGTTTAATTATTTGTGTTCTGTCTGCAGCACAGCATTATCTAAAGATGAACGGGTCGACCTGGTGTCCTTTACTGGCAGCACTCAAGTGGGCAAACAGGTGGCTCTGATGGTGCAGGAGAGGTTTGGTAAGCATCACTTTATTGTATTCCTCATTTTACATGGTATTATAAGTGCTTGGTATGCAGTACTATAAGTCACCTATAGAGTTATTAGGTTATATTAAAGCATTTTTTCTGTTTCATTTTATATTGCATAAGTATTGTAATAATTGTATCTATATTGAGATGTATTAAGTCTAGTTTTTTGAATAGGTCGCCAGTTGCTAGAGCTGGGTGGAAACAACGCCATCATTGGTAAGTTGAAATGGCCAAAATTCACCAGCAAATGTGCTATAATTTTAAAAATTTGTTAATTTAAAGCATAATTTATAGCTATAATTATGTATATACAATGCACATAGTTCTGCAGTGTTCTAGAAATACTTAAAACTGATAAATACAATGTACCATCACAAATAATGTTTGTCTCTTCTCTTTAGTTTTTGAAGATGCTGATCTGAACCTGGTGGTGCCTTCGGCTCTCTTTGCCTCTGTGGGAACTGCAGGCCAGCGCTGCACCACAACCAGGAGACTGGTGAGTCATGCTTAATTAACAGAACCATTGACTTAAGCATCATAGTAATTCTATAATGAGACTGTAGATATGTGAATTTAATATTGCAAATATATGAACTATTTCTGTTTAAACGTGCTAAGACAGACTTTATCTGTGTAGCTCTTGTTTTAGTACTTACATTTATACATTTAGTACTTACATACTATACATTTTCCGTTAATATATGTATAGATATAATAAGGAAATTCACTGGTAGACAGAAGATCATAAAAAGCATGGCTTAAAAATAGAGTTTAAAAATGATGGCTATATAAACTCTTTATCTGATTTGTGTTCTCTAGATGCTGCACGAGAGTGTTCATGATGAGGTTGTAGAAAGGTTATCCAAAGCTTACAAGCAAGTTCGAATTGGTGACCCCTGGGATCGTAAGTCATGATGTTATTTTTATTTGTATTTAATTTTTGGCACAAGGGCCCCCACAGACTCCAAGATGATAAATTCATCATAATCTATAGTTATTTTGGCCAACTTGCCAAGAAAAAAGGGAGGGAAATCATTTATTTTTAGTTTCCAAAGCCAAATATTTTAAAGGGAATAAGAGAGTCTATTCAATCTAAAAGGAGAAAAACAAACCGTGATTTTTCTGGAGCCAGGTTTTGCTGATGTATTGTTTTTGACAGTGAAGATAAAAAAAATTATTTTGTGTTTTTTTTTTCTACAGCTAGTACACTGTATGGACCACTTCACACCAAGCACGCTGTTCAGCAGTACCTGGCTGCCATAGAGCAGGCGAAGCAGCAGGGCGGCACTCTTGTGTGTGGTGGAAAGGTACAGTGCCCCCACAGAGTTCCATACAGTACTTCTTGTAAAATCATTTATGTCTAAGTTTTTACTTCAGTATGGCAGGTAATCTGCAGTCTTTGTCTTGGAGATCTGTTCTTTTTTGGAGATAAATTCTAACCCTTGATCTTTAATATTCAGGTCTTTTAAAAGACTTAAACAGCTGAAAATCTAGTAGAAACTGGTTTTCTGTTTGATTTTAGAGCATTGCTGTGCAAAAGTAATTGCATTCAGGGACAAGGAACAAAAAAAAACATTCCAAGCCTTCTCCAGTTTATCCCAAATTTACTGGGTCAACAATCCTCATTCTTGAGAACAGTCGTGCTTTGCAGTTCCATGGTGAGGGTGCTTTATTACCCATAGTCTATACTCTGCAAAGAATAAAAAAAGATGTGTGTGCATTTGCACATCTGTGTCAGCAAATGGAGGCAAGTTACAAAAGCATTGGTTTCAATAAAAGGTTTTCCATATATTTATAACTCTTAGTTTGCATTGTCTTCCTTGTAATTACTGTATAAGAAGCTGTAGCATGTAATACCTAATAAATCGAAAAACTCTTGATTTGAATGTGGAAAAAATGTGGAGGGAAAGAAATATATTTTAAACTGTTAAATTGTTATCTTTTGAATCACATTACTGCCTTTTTTGATAGGAAACACACAAAGCAAAACTAAAAAAATACAACAACAAAAACATATATATATATATATTTTTTTTTTAATTAGGTAATGGATCGGCCTGGTAACTATGTGGAGCCTACCATCTTCACTGGACTGGCACATGATGCCCCTATTGTTCACACAGAGACCTTTGTGCCCATTCTCTATGTGATCAAGTTCAAGGTATAGTTTTTTCACAGTTTTTCTATACAAAAGTGAGAAGAGTTTTCAGGTTTCATTTATTAACTTATTAAATCTCCTGTTTTCTCCTCTCAGACAGAGGAGGAGGCCTTTGCCTGGAATAATGAAGTCAAGCAAGGCCTTTCCAGCAGCATCTTCACAAAGGACATGGGCCGAGTGTTCCGCTGGCTAGGGTAAGACACTGGTGCAGCTGGTGAAGCAGCACAGTGCAGACGAGAGAAAGAAAGAGACTCATTTACTTATGATCAAAGAAATAATATGGAGAGCATATTCAAGTGGTTAATTATTCTCATGTAAAAATAGTTTCTGAAGATTGAGATGGAGATTTGTTTGTTCACAGACCCAAAGGCTCAGACTGTGGCATCGTCAACGTCAACATTCCAACCAGCGGAGCTGAGATTGGTGGAGCTTTTGGTGGGTGTTTTTGTCTTAAAGCATTTGTGTTCCTTTAAAAGGCAATGTTGTATTTGGCAATCAAAAAAGTATTTGAGCTAATGTTAAGATTTGTTAGTGTAAAATTCAAGTTTTCAGTATTTAGCAGCTCCCTATTGTTGGGTATTGGTTTTGCTTTAGTTTTTACATCTGTGTGTGTGTATATGTGTGTAGGAGGGGAGAAGCACACCGGAGGTGGACGTGAGTCAGGCAGCGACTCATGGAAGCAGTATATGAGGAGGTCCACATGGTAAGTACAAACGTTGCGACTAATATACGTTTTTTTTTTTTTATTATTATTTTTTTTTTTTACGGGATAACCAGCTTCTAAAGTGCTTTACTTACCCAAATAAACTGTTTTCATATAAGATAAAAGTGTACATTAATCCGGGGCTCGTCAGTACAACAAAACATTTGCAGCTACTCGACATCAGTGTAGATCGTGCATTTAAAGTAGCATCTTGAGCATCAATAAGCAGCAGGTTCTAAATGTAGATAACGGATGGTAATCACAGCAGCCCTGTAACAGATCATGAGCAGGGAATGCTCCTTTCCCTCTGAGCTTCTTAAATTGGCAGCCCAAGTAATGAATCTACTTTTGCCTTTTAATATTACGACTTCTGACTCCTCTGATATTTCCTGGTAGGCCACTGTATTTTTTAAACCAACCATGTCACAGCACTGGTCACACTATGTAACGTTATTTGTGTACATAGCCTATTTAATAAAAAATGCAGCTTGAAGTCAGGTGTGGCCTGCATATGTACATGTTTTTATTAGTGCATGCGGCTTACATTTAGGTGCGCTCAGTAACCCGGAAATTATGCTATATAAGACCAATAAAAAAAAACTTAACAAAAACTACTGACACAGATTTCACTCCAACTTGGTGCATTGGTTGTGTTAAAAGTATGTAATATATGATTTATTTTTCCCACACAGCACCATCAACTACAGCAAGGACCTCCCACTGGCACAAGGAATCAAGTTTGAGTAGCTTGTAGCAAGTCAACGACTGTTACCTGAACAGAATTTTTGGCAAAGGAACAAAAAACACTAATTCTTTTAGCTCTGCGCTACATTATACTACTCAAGATTTTAATTCTCAACTGTAAACCACCTTCAGCAGTAATTTTCTGGTCAGTTTGTAATACTCAGTATGATGTGTTTGTTTTGAGCTCATTGATGAACCGTTAAAGGTTTAATTATTATATAAAAAAAGTCTGATGTCATACAAAAGGTTAAAAAATCTTGCCGGTCTAGTATTGTGAGCTGTTTTTTCTAAGCACTTATCTGTCAGTGTTACCTTGAAATAGCAGGTGCTTTGTACAAATAAATCATGCCTTTATTTTTGAAGGAAATTTCTGAAATGATATTTGTGTGGTTATTTCAGTCTTAATTATGGAATTTCTGTCTTGTAAACTACTGGGGAAACTGCTTAGCAACTAGCAACACCAAGGCAACCACCTGGGAAACCATAGTACCTGCTAGCGACTGTCTAGCAACACAGTTACATTATCTATCAACATTTTAGCAGCTGTTTTACCAGGGGCCACCTAGCAACAGCCTAACTCCCTGGAAGTTGGAAAATGTTGTTCACTGTTTTTCAGAAAAATGCGTTAGTTACGTGTTGTCAGTTTTATTTTTCAAGTTACAAATGCATGACTGTTTACATGCACTCTTTAAAGCAATAGCTGCAAAAAATCTGATTTGTAACCAGATAATGGTTCTATTTTTTCTTAACCACTAGCCAATAATTACACAAAAGCATGTGGCAAACTTTAAAACGTTTCTATTTCTTGAAATGCGTATGTGTCCTGTTCTGTAACGTTTGCACATAAGTGTGTACATGTGCTGAAAAAACTGATTACTGAGATAAAACAAATTCTTTATATCCAAGCCAGTTCAGTTTGTGGCCATCTCGGCAGTGTGGCCGAGCACCTATATTCCCTCATGCAGGCAAAAACCTCATGAACAGTTTGTAAAGTATTGCTGAAACAATTTTTCAGCTTATTATGGCTGCTGCGCCTGCGCATATCTCCACAGCATGGGGGGGGGGCTCCCCTACTAGCATGCTGACCCTCCTCCACACATGCAGCAAGCTGATTGGTTCTTTTTGTTGTAGGGTGAGATTTTTAAATCAGATTTATTGGCCTAAATTGGATCTAAGAAATCGGAGTACCTTTTTTACATTAATTGGATGATTATCAGATAACTGTAGATATTTTAATTAAATTAATAGGTTATTGAGTGCACATGAATACTCTTTTTGTTTTTCTAGATTATATACCATTTGTTTTGACTCTCAGGAACCATGAATGGATTTCAGTGTCCATAAATCCTTAAAAAGTCCTAAAAAATGTATTTGTCTTAAGACCTCTTAAATTATTCTTCAAATATTTACTATTTTCAGATATGTTCATTACTTGCTTTTACCAGAGGTCTTCTAGAGAGGAGAATTACTACTTGAGAACGTTCTCTAGGTTTTCAGACACTAGAGGGCGCTCATAAGGAAGTCCAAGATTAATGGGTTCGTATGGAGCATTTTGGCAAAGTTTATAAATGTTCAATAGTTTTTATAGTGAAATATTTTTTTAAGCAAAATCTGGTCTCCTTTCCAAAAGTAAAGGAATGTCGTGGAGAATATTTAATTATTAGTTTTAATTTGAGTTTTTAGCCGTTTGGCTCCTTTCACCTCTGTTTATTAAGCACTCACTGGCGAGGTGAGGAAAGTGGGCAGTCTCTCTGTAAACCAGCTCTGACAAGAGAGAGGAGAATACCCACTTTAGAATATATTTTTGGATCTTTTTTAACGCTTTTTAACACAAAGAAATATCAAATGTTTCAGTACTAATAATTAAAAGCCTTTTAATCTTCATAAAATCGTAATTTAAATTTGAGTTTTTAGCTGTTTAGCTCCATTCACCCCCCAAGGACTCACTCGCGGGCTCCCTCTAGTGTTTTGAGGGGAGATGGGTGTGGAAAGTGGGCAGTCTCTCTATAAACCAGCACTGACAGAGAATCTGTAACAGGGAGAATACCCACTTCAAAATCGCTTTCGGATTTGTTGGACCACCAGAGGGCGCTCCTGAGGAAGTCCAAAATGAATGTGTTTATATGGCAAAATCATAGTTTATAAATGTTTAATCCTTTTTATACTGAAACATGTTTCATTTTATTTTAACACAGAGTAATAGCAAATATTTAAATACTAAAAGAAATATTTTTAAAGCGTTTAAACTCCATTTATAAGGATTTTAATTTCTAGTGCTCTGGCTATAACTCCTGCACCAGCTCACCAACCAGTCAGTACGCAGTAGCAGTAATGCTAGTAAATCTGTTGTCCAAAAATAGTTTGCTTTAGAATAAAAAGAAATAAATAAAGAGAGTCTCTTTACTTTTTTTTTAGCCAAATATGTTATACTTTTCAAAAGTAAGGGAATGTCGTGGAGAATATGTAATTATTAGCTTTAATTTGAGTTTTTAGCCGTTTAGCTCTATTTACCCCTGTTTATTAAGGACTTACTCGCGGGCTTCCTCTAGCGGTCGAAGGTCATTTTCTGATATAACGGGGGAGAAAGGAAGTGGGCAGTCTCCCCATAAACCAGCTCTGATAAAGAATCTCTAACAGGGAGAATACCCACTTTAGAATATCTTGCGGACATTGACCACCAGAGGGCGCTTCCGAGTGAGTACAAAATTAAAGGGGTTTATAAGGAGCATTTGAGCAAAATCAGAGTTTGTAAATGTTTAATACGTTTATACTAAAAAATACTAATTTTTTTAAAGACAGAACAACCGTTTTAGCACTGGAGACATGTTTTAAAACTTTTAAACTTCAGTTATAAGGATTTTAATCTCTAGTGCTCTAGCTGTAACTCCAGCATCGGCTCACCAACCGGTCAGTTCACAGTAGCAGTAATGCTAGTGAATCTGTTCTACAGGTAAGTCTCTTTACTTTTTAGCAAAATTTGTTATACTTTTCAAAAGTTAATGAATATCGTGGACATGTAGTTAGACATAATTTAAATTGGATTTTTTTTATCTGTGTAGCTCCTTCACCCCTGTTTATTAAGGACTCACTCGCGGGCTCTCTCTAGCGGTTTGAGGTCATTTTCTAGTATAAGAAAAGTGAGAAAAACTCTGACAGAAAATCTGTAATATGGAGAATACCCACTTTAGAATATCTCTCGGATTTGTTCGACCACCAGAGGGCGATACAGAGAGTCCAACATTTCTATGTCAAAATCACAGTTTATTAATGTTTAATCATTTTCATACTGAAAAATATTGTAATTTTATTTTTAACACAGAGAAATAGCGAATGTATTAAATACTGAAGGAATCATTTTTAAAGCTTTTAAACTCCACTTAAACTCCACAATCTGTTGTCCAACAATGGAAACATACAGGTACGTCTCTTTACTTTACTTTTTATATTTTTTTTAGCAAAATATGTTATACTTTCCAAAAGTAGAGGAATATCGTGCACAAGTCATCCTGGGTTCATAGTTTTTTAATGTTAAATATATTTATACTGAAACACATGTTGTTTAACACAGCAATATTAAGGGTTTCATTACTGAAAAAAAAATACATTTTAAAGCTTTTAAACTCCACTTATAAGCATTTTAATCTCAGTGTTCTAAACTCCAGCATCAGTTCACCAGTCAGTCGGCTCACGGTAGCAGTAATGCTAGTGAATCTGTTGACCAAAAATGTTTGCTTTAGAATAAAAAGAAAATATATAGATACGTCTCTTTACTTTTTTGAGTTCTTATCTGGTCACCCCGGTTAATAAGGACTCACTCGCGGGCTCCCTGTAGCGGTTTTAAGGTTATTTTCTGATATAACGGGGGGAACAGATAGGGGGCAGTTTCTCCATAAACCGGCTCTGATAGAGAATCTGTAGTAGAGGAGAATACCCGCTTTAGAACATCACATATTACAGAAGTACATTACCTGCCTCACCTTATCTGAGATCCATTATTTGCAGTTTTACACGTATCCATAGTAACTTATACAAAGTACTTTTACATAGTGAATAAGTTTTCAGCTGCCTATAGATCGGTTTTTGCAACCAAAGGAACAAATTCAGTAAATGTTGGTCAAGAATAAAGAAAATAACCCTTTTACTGATAAAGGATGACTAAAATCTACATCAAGTTGGGCTTCTGGTCAGTTTTTTTTATTTCCATTTTTTGTGGCTTATCAAATTAAAACCAGAAAATACAAGGCGTTATTTGTTTTTGATATTATATTTAAAAAAAAAAAAAAATATATATATATATATATATATATATATATATATATATATATATATATATATATATATATATATATATATATATATATATATTTTTTTTTTTTTTTTTTTTCATTTTGCGACTTCTCGAATGATACACAGCTTTTTAAACCGGTGTAGAGGAAGGAAATTTTGAACTGATACATTTGAGGAATTCAGTCTTATTAAAGAAGAGCTACTCAATGTTTATTAATGAAGTTATCTAGAAAGCAGTGCCTGCTCTTTAATGTAAATCAGTAGCCTTTTCTGCTTTAAAACACGTTTCAGATGATGCTCTGATATAATATAAAGATGTCGGTTAGCAAGCACTGAAAACATCTTTGTGTTTAAGTTCAGAATAATGTGAGATATTACAGTAGCATATTACAGTATTACAGTCCAGCACCTCTAGACAACCAGTGGGTTTGGGGAGATAACGTATAGCACATTGGTTCCATTTGTGGGGTAATTCCCCTCACGTTCATTATCTCGAGATAATTATTGTGGTAAAGGTGACTCTCCCATTCCCTCAAAAAATCTTAAGGCGAGTCATTTTAAATGTCCTTTTGGAGGCTTCGTAGAAAACAAGTGCAAACAATCCCCGAACATTAAAACAAATATGATAGAAAAGTGTTCTAAATCATAACATGATTAAAAATATGCCCTCGTCTTATTTTGCCACACTGCAAAGCCCTAATGCCTAAGTTGCTGTTTTGTTTTCAGTGCAGTGTGAGGGGCTAAGCTACTGTCGTCTATCCCGATGCAAAACAGGTATCAATTAGTAGTTTGAGTAAAAATCATAAAGAAAATGCATGATGTCCATTGCAATGGACGCAGGGTCTGAAAGGGTTAAATTCTGCTCTTTCTTTTCTACCTGTCTTTACCTCCAGCAGGGGGAGCTGCTGCTGCAGCAGGACAGGGCCTTTGTTTGTACTCATGATGTTGTTGCTGGCCACTCTATAAACATTTATTTTACCCCAACATCACCAGATATTACAGCTTCAGGTTTCTGTAAAGTCTGAGGAGCAGCTGTAGAAAATGAGTTTGTGCCAGAGATACAGAGAATATATTTTAATAGTACAACACAATCCCAGCATTCAATAATTCATTACTCTTTCTTCTTTGGCTGAGTGTTTAGGATTAGTGTATCTATTCCTCCAGAGACTGTGGCTTTTGATAGGCTGGGTATTTTGTACACAGGGGCTGATGAACCTTGAGCTCCTCAGCTGTACAGCAAAATAAGCTCTTGCCAGCGAGGTAATAATCAGAACCATATCTTTGCTCTACTCACTGTTTCAAATATGTTAAAATCCAATCCACTATTACAGAAAATATAATTGTTTAAAGTGAGAGTCTGTAAATTTTGTGGATTTGGAGATTTAGAGACCTCTCTGGTTAGAATGTGTAATTGCACCAAGCATGTGGAATAGCAAATTAATGTAAAAAGCAGGTTAATGTAAATGCATTTGTGTGTGAAATTGTATGTTTTTGAATGTATTGTTCTATTCATTTTGTTTGTTTATTAAATATTGTCAAAATGTGGAGACTGCACCCAAGTACATACAACAAACCTACCAGACCACTTTGTATATAGGAATGAATATACACTGCCTGGCCAAAAAAAAAGTCACCAACACCCCCAAAAAATGCCTTTAGGTTTTTTTTAATCCACTGCGTCATTGTTTCAATAAGCTTCTGCAATGTCACAAGATTTATTTCAATTCAGTGTTTCATTTATTTTTCACCAAGATCTTGCAGCATTGATGATGGTAGAGTCTGACCACTGCACAAAGCCTTCTCCATCACATCCCAAAGATTCCCAATGAGGTTAAGATCTGGACTCTGTGGTGAACAATCCATGTGTGAAAAATCTCATGCTCCCTGAACCACCCTTTCACAATTCCAGCCCCAAGAATCCTGGCATTGTCATCTCGGAATATGGCCGTCATCATCAACGAAGAAATATGAAATCCATTGATGGAATAACCTGGTCTATATTCAGTATATTCAGGTAGTCAGCTGACCTAATTCTTTCAGCACATACTGTTGCTGAACCTAAACCTGAACAACTGCAGCAAGCCCAGATCATTTGTTCAGTTAAATCCAGGTGTAGACTTTTTTGGCCAGGTTGTGTATAAGATGTTGCTGGGATGGTCATATCAGGACACAATAATTCCATTATTTAGTATATTTTGTCCCCTCTCCACAATTGGAAAAAAATTATAGACTGCTGCTTTAACAATATCAGTTATTTGACATCATTATGTGCTTGAGCTCATTACTGTGCAACAACAGATTGCATCACAAACTTCTGGATGTCTGTCTTCCACAAATAAGCTGAGTGAACCTTTACCCCAGACAAGATGATGGATTATGGGTATTTTAAGTCTTACAGTGTACATAATTTGTGTGCTATTTATTTTGGTGAACAGTCAGATTGTTATAGTGCACTAAATATTCTGTACTGTTTTGCATACCTCTACAAAATTGCAAAAATAAGACTCATCAGTGTTAACTGTCACACAACAATAAATCCTCACTTTGGTGTTTACCTTGACATCATTGAATCTGTGAGTTGTTCTTTACATTGTTTTAATAATTCATAATGAATACACCAACAGGAATGTTCTTAAATTGCTGGGGCATTTTTACCCTAAAAAATTAGTGTTTTTTTCCCCTTCTTTTGTAAAGTTGCTATTTTGAGTAGTTGAAGGTTTGTGTGTGTGTGACTGTGTCAATATTACACTGGCTAAGCTTTGGTATGGCCTGCAGCCTAGTGTTATGAGGGGTAAACCAGCAACTGTTGGGTCTGTGGGGTTGAAATTCCAGGGCTGGCTGTGTACTTTTAGTTGTGGTCTTTTGCAAGGCATTCAACCCCTCACTGCCCCAGCCTGACCAGAGTTACACAAATAAATGACCAGTATTCTTTGTAAACACATTATTAAAATATAACTACACACTGATTCTCCATCTCAACATCAGCTCAGCTCAGCTCAAGTTACCATTTCTAGGGATTAGTTACCAATCACAAGACATCACACTGAAAAACACACTATAAATATTTTATTAGCAATTCTAAAGTGTAACAAATGACCATAGGGAGCAGACTGTACATATCTGACCTCTGAAATGTTAGAAATTTACAAAAACCGAGTCCTTAGGACCCATTTATACCCATTTTCTCACTAGACAGAAACATTTCTCTTTTCTACAGTACTAGTAATAAAGCTTATTTTTCTTCTTTCTCAGACTAACACAGAGGATTCTTTATACATAATTTGTGTAAAAACAGTTTGTGTGGACCTGAGTAGAGAGAAAGTGTTGAACTATTGCACAGATAAGAATCCTCTTCTTCAAGAATAAGGCTTCAAAGTGTTTTTATTGTAGATGCAGCTTCTACACGGCCAGTCAGCTCTCCTCAAGCAGCTTCCGCAGGTTCCTCTGAATCTGGAAGAACAGTGATTAAATTAAATTAAAACCAATATTACATTTATAATTGTAGATCATCTTAAATTATGAGTCTAGGTTCTGCATTAACATTTGGTTAATGCAAAAAAAAAAAAAAAAAAAAAGACAATTAAATCTCATTTTATTTCAAGCGTATGTATGGCTGCACCTAAAAATCAATTTTAATAGATTTAAAGAATGTTGATTTAGCTGATTTACTTACTAATCTATTAAGTAAACAACATTTTTAGCTATGTGTGTGTCTGTGTGTGCTTGATTCACATAAAAAATAGTAGTGTATTATTTTCTCTTTTAATTATCATCTTTTAAATAGTAATGGACTTCAGAGAATTAAATGCAACAAAAATACCTAGTTTTTACAACTCAGTAAGTTTTTACTGGAAGATTATCATGATTTTTTTCCAAAGACTGGAAATACAACTTAAAATAGCTGTTAATTGTAAATATTTTATTTACGGGTAAAATGTAATGACAGGCAAACGTATTTTGGCCTCAGCATAGTGGAAGGAAAATAATTATTATTTTTAATTATTATTTTTAGGCTGTAGTATCAGGCTGTGATGTTAGTTGAAGCTATTTTGTTCGTACACTGCCACTACAGTAACCAGAACAATATGAAACAGCTGAATAAATAGTAAATATTGAATGATGCCACGTAAAGCTACCATAACAGCAGCACTGCAGAGCTGATTGTTAAATTAGCGTGACTGGTGCCATCTTGACAAAGTGCTCCGCTATAAAAAGCAGGCTAAACATTCCGTTAGTGGATAACCGTACACCTGACAAGGAAAAACCACTAGTGTTTTTCTGTTTTGTTTTTTACTTCCTCGCCTGCACACACCCACACCCAACTGACAATGACACACACCGTGCATGGCATTCTGCTTACCTTTAACAGTACGACTGTACAATACATATACAAAACAAGTTCAGCTTAGTGATTACTGTAAATGATTTCATATATGAACCGATCATGCTGTTACTCAACTGCTTTAACAACAAGGCCAATGTCAAACCACGACAAACCAGTTCCCAAAGCTTTACTTACCTTTTCTAATTTGAACAGGTTTGTGGACAGTTCTCCATATATCTCTGCAGTGATGTCTGGCTGTGCTCGATGATGGAGAGCGTTCCTATAGGAGAAAGCATTTCCAACGTTTCAATGCATATTTTCAGGTGAAAAAACATGGAACAATGGAAGGAAGTCTGTATTCTGAGCAGTTCGTAAACACGTCTATATAGAGCATAAAACGTGCAGATCAAAGTGTCCTGAATGTCAATTTCACCATGAACCAAAACACCATGTTACGCTTAATAAAAGACAAATAGAAGTAGCTTGCTGGGCTTTTTCCGAGCATTGTTTAAACTGTCTGCATGAGTCCAGTCATGCCTGAATGTACAGTAGTACGTGTGTGTATACATAATAAACTACAATGAATTCAGTTTATTGGACAGATTAAGGATGATAACAATAAATCATTGTCTAATTTGATAGTAAATAATTATTACATAACATTTAACATAATTAGTTTGAAAAAACAGAGCCAAATCAATGTACTTTTCATACACTAATTGCACTATTATATGTATATTAATTCATTTGTACACTTTAGGCCTGTCACAATAATAGCATTATTGATTATTGTACAATATATGGACATAAGCTCAATAACTTTGATTATTTATATTGTCCACTGTTTTTTTATAGCAAAGAGAGCCCAATAAGGTGAATGTGGACTTAAAAAGGAGTGTATAATTTACTTTTTATTTATGTACGATATTTAATATTTCAGTTACAATTTGTAAATATTCTTAGTAGATAAAAAAAAATAGGTTTAATTTCATATTAAGGCCAAATATTATGACATCATGATAATGGTCTTTAAATCACAATAACATTGTTAAATGACTATTCTTTTTTTAAATAGTTTATATAAATAGCATATAAATATTTTTTTAATTAATAGTTATGGTCACAGGCCTAGTATATTACTACTATAATTGATAAGGACAACCCAAAATGTACACAGTACAAAAAACAACAACAAAAAAACTCTGAATGAGTCACAGTTACTCACTCATGTGAATATTCTCCAGCCGGGCCCAATGAATTCAGCTTTTGCTCCAGAGCCAGGATCTTGAAAGCCATGTAACATGAGGACAAGACCAGAACACACACCCTGCAACGACACAATGCCTCCATTTAACTCCTTTCACAAAGCAAGACACATAAAGGAAGCAAAAGCCCACAACTTGTTATAACATGCAGAAGCAGCAGAGCGGGTCATTCATAAGTCTTCATTAAACTGCCACATTACCAGTACTCACAAGAACAGATAGATGAATAGAAGAGTGTTGATAGACAGCGGCTGCAGAACCTTCACTTGCTGATCTGCACCTGACACTGCCTTACCAGGACCTGAGTCAGAAAGAGTGTAATGGTGAATAATGGCTAATGGCCTGGGCCAGAATGACGGACCTATCAGAGTGAAATTTCATCCTAAAATTAGATACCATTCAGATGCTTTGGGCTGGAGGCCTGCAGATGAATGTCAGCATGGACTGCCATCTCTCCGGTCTTTATCACGTCCAGAAAGTTCTCAGAAAGCGGTGAATACTCTGAATTAAAGACAAGAAAGAAATTCAATTTACCTTGCCCTAGATTCACAAAAATAAAGGACACAGAGCGCCAAACACTTGGAAAACAAAACAGCTGCCAGCCCTAAACGCTAACCCTACCAGACCCTACTACAATCTCTTCAGCTAACAAACCACACCATGTGTCGACTGAACATTGAGAAGACCTACAGAATACTGAAACACATTATCCAGTAGGACTCTTGTTACAGATCTACCAACAATGCCAGGATTGTCTAGTCTAGTCTAGTGAATGCGGCTACTGCTGGCCATCATGTGATGTAAACCAACAAATAAAACAGCTTTGTTTTTTACCATCAAAACTTTTCTCTAACCAAAGTCATTAACTTCCTATTTGTACATAAAAAAAAATATTCAACAAGCTGTGGCAACTTTCAGGAAATCCATTAGCTGTTAAGCAGTGCTTTTGGCTTGTGCACATATAGTAAGGAAAAATTATTTATTTTTGAATATATAGCAGTGTTTGACTTTAAGCATCTGTTATACAATTGGGCTGAAAATACAAACAGCAAAGTAACCAGAACAGCTGTAATTGAATGTAATTCGATTCTAATGTTTTAATAAACATTATTTGCAGCATTCATCAGTGATCGATGTTCATTACAGGGTGCATTATATCAATGGCATATTCATTTTTCAAAAGTTTGAAGGAACAGGCATGCGTTGTAGGCATTCTACGCAAATCAGAATGATATCCCATTGATCAAAAATGCAAAAATATATTGTTATATTAATTTTGGTCATATGGTCCAGCCCTAACTACTCTGGTTTCTGTCTTTTATGAATATACAGTGTACAGGGTTAAAAACGTATTAATTGAGATAACATACCTGTCATCTTGTCATAGTCTGGGGTTTGAGAGCCCGAGCTGCTGCTCTCCAGCATGTCTTCTCTTCTCTGACGAACCACTCCATCAAGATCTGAGAAATCAGCTGAAAAGTCCTGCAAGTACACACAAACCTCATTATATCTTTAGACTGCATAAATTAAAGAAAACTAGCCACAATCAGTAGCACTCAGTAAAACCATGTTTTTTTTAAACCATAATTTATTCATATATTATAGCCGTTTTGGAAAGGTCAATTCTGCAACAAAGATTAATAAAAGAACATTTTTTTATATGTACATTATGTATGCTTTCAAAAAACTTATAAAGCAAAGGTCAAAAAGCAGAGAACAATGAGCTTTATGTTCACACAGCACAAGGAATATACTGGGAGATTACACTAGGTCAACAGGCACCACTGGACTCCCACATACCACATAACACAGATACTCCCCAAAGGAACAGATACAGCTCTGTTCTTGTAGCATAAAACAAACATAATGAATGGACATAAAGTGGAAAATGTACGTCTGCAACAGGCAAGGTCATACTTACCAGTGGAAGTGATGACGGACAGTCCCCTCTGAAGCTGTTCTCTGCTGATGATGTGATTGGGGTGCTTCCTGTATTGTCCCTCTGAAGTCAATAGAAGTAGATTTGTGTTTAATTATAGAATTACATAGAAAATTACTGAATAAATCTTAAACTGGCTTGAAATGCCGGAATATACTTACATCTAAATGGCTGCAGACTGATATTAGGAACTTATATGTTGTGTCTCGAGACAGGAAAGATACAAATACGTGCTGAAGACAAAAACAGAAACACATCTGTTATTAAAACTGCTATAGAACAGTTTTGGATATATTAAATACAGAGGAAATATAATAACAAAAAAGTGTTTATTTAATAGATAAAACAAATACGGGCAATGGGCCTCATAAACCAATTGTTTTTAAGAGGAATGGTCTTCTTAAAACTCACCTAAGCAGTTTTTACAAAGACTGACAGTAAATTAAGTTTTCTTATTTATGATGTTTCCTCATTTTTCCTGTTTCAGATATTTAGGGGGATTTGGAAAAAGAAAAAAAAACTAATTTTTGTATTATGTGTTACTGCTTCATTCTATTGTGACCCAATGTTTTTGTTTATTAGTTCAAGTAACTTTTATTTACTACATAATCCTTAGGAAGATACTAGTCAATAGGACCCAATGTTGTGTAACAAAAATATTCTGGAGATTACTTACCCTCTCATTTGTTGTAGTGATAACAAGTGCATTTGGTACTAGAATTGCAGTTTTTGTCTTTTTTATATGAGTGACAGAGATAACCGGGATAACAATCTGTGGGATGAAAACAAAACAAATTGTTCATTCCTAAATCTTTCCAGGTGATTAAATCTCAGTAACAGAAACAGATGCATGTTTACACTGGATTTATACCTTGGTATCTCTGCCAAACACTTTGGAATGGAAACAAATCCAGTTATCAGAGACAAAAAGCCTTCCCTGATAAAGAATGTCTTTCTGTAGAGCGCAGGTGTAACCTGAGGACAGACAGAAGCTGTTAGATAAGAGAGAAATCCCTTTGACCTCAGATATCAATTCACTGATATGATTCAACTGCTATCCTTAACACACAGTCTCTGTTTGACTTAAGAGTTAATAAAACTCTAGATAGGCCAGGTAAACATCCTCATGGGATTAACTCATCTACAACAAAAAGGATTAATCATTTTAAATGACTTACTTTGTTTGAGTATCTCATCTTTACTTATTTCTTTGAAGAGCTTATGATACTGGGCATTTGCTTTGGAAAACTGAAATAAAATGGCACAGATTCAACATTAAGTATTTTCATGTTTTTTTTCCATACTAAACACAGATTAGATAAAACAAATATACATAAAACTGTCTATTCATCACTCATATTCTTACCTGGCTGTATCTGGCAGACTTCCTCTCCAGCTTCGACTCACAGTCTGTTGGGCTTTGTGAAAGCGAGGCCTGGTCAACCGGCTTAAACCTTTAAAATAATTGAGAAAATAAAGGTTAAGAGATTTGATATTTACCTCAAGTCACCTGAAATGAAAGCAAAGTATACCATAATTAAATTGTATAATGCTATAATGTATTTATCAGTAACTCATATTGGTCAGAATTTACTTTTTTTTGTGTGGCCCTTTAAGTAAACTTAGATTCTAAACCCCTGTAAATGAACCTCAAGCAAATTTTCTAAAATTTTTTCATCTATGTTGTTTAGGTTAGTTGTTTTTGCTATCTCTGCTGGGTCGATACTCACTGTACTGGGCCCAGATATGTACTTTTGAGAGGGGTAACCAGTTAGAGTTAAGTGTTGGTGTTATCTGGGGTTAAAAGTCTTTACACCACTTCCCCAAAAAACATGTTAGTTTTACGCATTCTACACATATGTGTTTAAGTAAGATACAGGCTGTACTGGAA
Organism: Astyanax mexicanus; assembly: GCF_023375975.1. Classification (NCBI taxonomy): domain Eukaryota; kingdom Metazoa; phylum Chordata; class Actinopteri; order Characiformes; family Acestrorhamphidae; genus Astyanax; species Astyanax mexicanus. The sequence continues at coordinate 28,806,316 of NC_064427.1, read as the reverse complement.
AAAATCCTGCATACTCAGACAGGTTTCCAGAAATGAATATCTAAATGAATTATTTGAAATCTAGCCTTCTATTTTATTGGAAGGAAGTGCTGTTTTCAGGATTGTCCGAGTTATCAGCTGATCGCACATTTGGGCTCAAGGCTCTGAATTCATATAAAAAAATGTAGGATATGGATTTAAAACTAAATTAAATTTAAACAAACCAATTGAGAAACACTGTTTGTTATGGGCATATCACAGTACATGACACAATCTGTGCTCACAATTTTCTTGTCAGAAATATTCCCAGGCACAGACAGTCAATTCCCTCAACATTAGATAAACTTAGCAAGCAACACTATCAGTTTATCAGCTGCTGTTGCTGTTCACACACAGTACCTTCTCAGCTAGCTTCTGATAACATCTTTTTGTCACCTGTACAAAACCTTCAGGACCAGATAACAGTTAAGAGCCTGAGGAGCAGAAGAACTGAATCCTTGTAACTTTAACATGAACTCCCCCTTACATGAGCTTCCTTTTACAAAATAAAGCGGCTTTAACTGGTCAGTAAAAGCGAAACCAAAGACTAAAGTGAAGGCTACACCTGAGGCGAGGCAGTGAGCATCAGTGATGGTCTGTATTGTAAACAAACCGACTAACTGACACACATGCACACAGTTACATAAACCTATGTTTGCAAGGCTTGCAAACTGTCTGCTGACGCAGACACGTATGGAGTGTGTTTAACGATATGAGCCAGCCATCCATACGTTAAGTGACAGCCTCAGCGAGTACTTTCAGAGGACTGATATACTGTGTACATCATCAATCACCAGCTTTAGACCAATTTTAATTTTATCCTGAACAATAAAAACCCTGCAAATTTACCCAGAACACTACTTAAATTCTACTGTCTGATATTTCCACACACTGTTTCACACAAAACCTAATTAACCAGAATTAATTGTGCTGTCTCTGTAATTAAACACACAGTTGGCCAGTATGTAAAAATGCATGGTGACATACTGAGATGCAACAATAACAAGTACCTAAAACATATTCTATCTCAATATATATTGATACTGAATTAATGTTAACCCCTAAATGTGGCACTACTAAATATGCTAAAAATAGGCTAAACATGCCACTAGGTATAAAGATTTAACTTTTTGTCATCAGGTTTATTTTATTTTATTTTATGCAATTTCCATCAAGCACGAACACAGACAATCAGACATATTTGATATCAATAATTTGCCAGGGCAAATTAACTAATAAGTAATGGAAATCTTTGGTCAATGTCTGATTTTTAGGTACATCTTGAAACAGTAAAACAGACTGCAAATATCGATAAAATGTTATTAACAGTGGTGTAAGCAAATATTTATATTTTAAGGTATTGTGATATTTATCATGTGGTATCATGATACGTTTTGTATCACCAAGTTCTTGCCAGTACAATGCTCTACCTTTAACACTAGTACCCTATAGCTGATACTTAATCCACACTCACCTCATTAGAGCTGTTTTCTTCCTGTTCTCTGAGAGATCAGACTCAGTGTCCACAGACAGCTGGGACTCAAACACTGACTTCCCAGCTCTTCTCTGCCTCTCCTCTCCATTCTCTGCCTCGGGACTGGAAATATTTGGCAGGTCCACAACAGCAAACCTATAAATCAGATTTTGTCAGAGTTAAAAATAGTGTGGAAGCGAAATCAGACACTTACTTTCCCACATTTTTTTTTCCATACCTCAGCATCGTCATATGGCATTATACTTTTATTTTCCTTTGAGTTGCAATTTGAACTTCTTGATGGAGAAAGATACTGACAAAAAAAGAGAGCTAAGTAGTTAAATTATTCCTGGGTGGACAATTCTTTAAAATTAGGTTTAGCTAAGTGAAATATTTGTTAAGAAAATCAGATGCAAATGTGGAATGGACCGACAAGGTTGAGCAACATATGTGGGGAGAACATCAACATTTGCAAGTGAACTAAAGGAAAATATAGTAAAATGGCAGCGTATATTGATGGAGAAATGTGCAGATTTTATGTGTAGAGTTGCATACAAGGAGTGAGTAACAAGGGCATTAGTGTTCTAAATAACTAACTCGACATAGGTTAGCTTGCAGCCCTCTTCCTGCCACTGATGAGAAACTATCACTCACTTATTCTGTACCTACATTTTAAAAGGAATCCTGAAAAGTAGGAGATATAATGGTATTTATATCTCTGCAGAACTGTATAGCTATAAATGATATGATCCTGTTCCTACAATATGATAATAATGACTATCAGATTATGAAACTAATCACTTAACTTGAAAATTGTCATATATATTAACAAGACAAAAACACTTTAAAGTAAATAATACATATCTTCTGTTAACGTAACTTACTACGCAAAAGAGCCCATGATGACATGCGTCACAGACCTTTCAAAAGGTGGGGAAAGTTCCACACAGCACTCTCAATCATGGTAACTCAGTATATGAAAATGAGTGACAGTGACATATACTGAACATCCTGAGTGTATCAATACAGGACAGTGTGTGATTGAGAAAAAAAATAGCTTCTTTTAAAAGAGTGTTTTTGCTTCTACAGGTCTGTTCCAACTATTTTAACAATTCAAATGGTTTATTTAAATGGTTTATGTTCCATATAAATTTTTGACAGGATTTATTGCTCTAGAACAAAATCTTGAAACACAAGTTATAAAATTGTTGAGGTGTCATTTATGATACATCAAGAGTTTAACCCTCCATTACATGAATTATATTTTTCAGGAGAAAATGAGTAATCATGAAATTAAGGTACGGTGTGGAATGGAATAATAAGCAAAAATGTTTACACTCTCTTTATCATAATAAAAAATAAACATGAATTTATCTGATTACACATGATTGAATTTAGTATCAACATTCAAAAATGGGCCTTGACTTTTAAACTGTATTCAAATACACTGATCATATCAGCGTGTGGCTTATATAGTTTAGTTTATTTTAGTTTAGTTTATCAAAGTTACACACTTTTAAGCAAAGTCACAATAATAACAGTAATGAAAAATAAGTGCGGATATGCTTTCACACACAAAATAAAAGAAAGAAAAAAAATATATATTCAGTAATCAAAACTTCTCAGTGTCATAACTGACCGAAAAGGTGTAGTCCGAAGCTATTGCTTAATTTGACTACCCTTTTGAAATACTATCTTATAGGTTAGCCATCTTGTACAGTGAACTTTTACACATAAATGATACAGAAAAATGTAACAAAAAAAAGTTAAATAGTTACCAGCTAGCTATTGCATGTGTGTATAAGCATATAAGTTAACCTAGCTAGCTAACTATTTTGATGTTTTCTTCAATATTGTAAACTAGTTAATATGTTTTTAGATATGAATTGAGACATTAAAATCTACGTATTTTATTTACTTTTAGTTTAATGTATGTTTCCAACCCTGTAGTTAGCTGAATTTACTGTTTAAATAATAAATGCGTAGCTACGACCCATAAAAAAGAAAGTTCCACACCATAAAAGGCTCTATCTGTTTAACGGTAGTGAGCGCAGCGCAGCTCAGCTGGGAAAATAAACACCAGAATCTCCTTTTAGTACCTTTGCTGGCTGCCTGGGGCGTCGGATATATTTTTTAACTATACACATACTGAGCCCCAGACCCTGTAAACTGACATTACACGACTATTTTAGGACTTTTAAACTGTTTCTGCTACAACAATGAACTTCGCCAAGTAACTTAAGTCATGATAGCTAACCTTGCTAGTTAGCTAGTTAGCAAGCTAGCGGCCCTTTTCCACAGCAGTGTTCTAAACTTATCTAGCTAGAGAACCGATAAAAACACGCAAGGAAAAGTTAGTTAACCTACTTGTTCTGAATTCTGGAGTCTTTTCTCTCGGTCCTGATGGGTTTACCCAGGTCCGGAGAAGAAAACGGAGTCTGGGCTCTGTCTGCCTGATCGATCATAAGCACCATTTTCGCAAGGGACTGCGCTCGCCTCCCCCGCCTGCAGAGCCCAGAGTCTCTTCAGAGAAGTTCAGACCAACTCTAGGCACAGTTCCTCCAAGGGGTTAAATTTGGGAAGGAGGTCCTTATCCAGGAGCGAACGGGAAATGTCGCCCTCTTCTTTCACAACTGGGAAAGTCCTTAATTTCGCGTCTCTATGTCTGTTTGACGAGCTGTAATAACGAGCTAAATAAAAGTAGCGGCTGTGCTCCAATAAGCGCTCCGTTGAAGTCAACTATTGCTAATCAAAGCTGCTTAAATATGACTTATTTCCAAGCGTTTTCCATTTATTATAATCCAATCCAATACTTCCATAGTCCGCCCAGAGCTGTGCAGCTACTTTCCTCACCAGCAGCAGTAACTAATGTCTGTAGATGATAGCTAGAGACTTGCTTGTTAAACAGCTATATATGCATATCTATTTGGGGGGCGTGTCTCAAATTCACACATTCTTTATGAACTACGTGCCATTTAGCTCTTTTCTCATGTACACAAAGTGAACAGGTTACAGTTATCTTTAGAGATAAATGTATAATGGGGTATATAGGTTAGCTAATATAGTAAAATTACACCAGCAGTGACCTACAAGTCCTAACTAAAGTTTTTTACTTCTAAAACTCTACAGATTACAGATGCAGTTTTAGCTACTAGTAAAATCTAGATCTCAGATATCAGCTATGATATTTTAACTGCAGTGATAATAATGATGATATCACTAGGAATTACATGGTAGATATATGTAACTACAGTTTATTTTAGTAAAAAAGAAAAGAAAAGAATAAGTAAGTATAGATATCTGTAACTGGAGTGCCCACTAGTAAAAATAAACAATTATGCAAAAAAACAGTAAAAAATTACATTAAGGATTAATGTAAAGGATATAGTATATTGTCTAGGTAATGTGATTGGTCAGATTGGATTTATAGATCTGTAGATTTCATATCTGATCTCTGGGATTAGAGTTTCTAATCTATAGTTTTTTACTAGGGTTAAATCTGAATTAGAACATTTCTAAATCAGCTTGCCACAGTATGTCAGTCATAGTATTTAGCTTTCTGATTGGTTAAATATTTCAACATACCAGGCAAACCAATCCAATATAATGATAAATTATTTTATTGTGATTAATCTGAGGCTGAGTAGTTCTTAAACTTTCAGTGTTTCTGTAAATACTTTTGACTCCTTTATTACATTATCGTTGTAATTGATTTTGTGTGGGACATGAGGTTAGTTTATGTGCCTAGCATTTTAACCTGTGGTGCTTATTACTAACTTTTCTTATGTTGAAAGTCTGCATGATGAAGCTTAGTCAAAATCCTAAATAGGCTGTTTTTACAGACAGTATTTTAGATTAACATTAAAAAACACTGCTTTCTTGTGGAAATTCAAATTGTCTCACCTCTACAGACAACAACATCTCACCTCATACTGGCTATCTGTTGTAATTCATTCATCTCCTGTTCATTAACAGGGTAATAAGAAAACTTAGCAGACAGTTGACATAGCATTAGCATACTTTCCTGTCCCTACAAAGTTATTCTGTCCCTAATAATCCCCCAAATTAGCAAAATGGGGTTCATATGTTTTATTCTGCTGGAAAGTAAATTATACAATTTTTGGTCATAAATAAAGCACTGTGTTTTTTTAGCCCTCAAAATTATTACTAACACTATTCCAAACTACACACAAATCACTTTGTATTGTCACCTTTACACTTAAAGCATGTTATATTTCTGTTTTGCTTGCTTTTTCTGTAACCGATCTAATCTAATTGGCCTAAATGTTAGAAACTAAGCAGTATTATCTGAGAAATTGGACTTGTGAGACTTTAGGTATAAATGGTTGGTAAAATAGTGCATATACTGTGTGTTAAAATGATGACAGAAATGATAAAAATACATAATTATAAACATGTGTAGGATGCTTATGTCATGCTTCTGCCCTGACCTGTTTTAGAATGTGTTCTGTATATAAAACATTCGAACCTTTGCACTTCTAATAGCACCACTCATTTATTACTATTTAGAGTACACCCCAGAAGTGTGATGGATAATAGCTTAAACACTGATTAGACAAATTAAGCATCAGGGATTTTGAGCACAATAAGAAGATGCCACTGTAATGGCTTTCCTTTTGTTAAATGAACTGCATTAACATTCCAGATGAGGTCTAATGCTATGGTCTGAATCTGTGTTAATGAACGTGTAAATGGTTTTAAAAATTGTCAGGCTTGAATCCACACCTCCATATTTGCATAGTAATTTGCCTGGGCGTCTTCCCTCGGTCAGTTTACACCAAGCTACACAGGCATGCCCACAGAATATACAATAATCAAGTGAATGCTGTTCAATTTACACCATAAATAGCAAAACTGATCAAAATTTACTTGAATTATTATTGAATTATTGACCTGTATTTAAATATATTTGATCACTTTTATTTACCAAGTATGATACAAGAATTGGTCTTGGTAAAACACACACGTATGACACGTACCACATTGAACAGACCAGACAAGAACACAGAGCACAGACTATTGACACTACGTGCTAAAGTCTGTGTTTGCATTATAGAATAAAATACTACAGTATGATCAGATTTCATAGAACTATTAAAAATAAATAAAATAAACATTATGTACAGAATGTTATAGAATGAAGTGAACAAATGGCTTTACCTTAGTACAATAGGCATGACCTCAAATGTTTTGAGTAACAATAAGGAGGGTGTATTATGTTTATGAATGCACATATATTTGTTTAGCCTAAGAATGATTTCTATAGTGTACTGACTTTGATGCAGTCGATATTTATAGTGTGATTGTTCATTGTTTGAGGATTCTGGTTCTCAGTAGGCTTATTAGCTCTACCCCTACTGTTAGTAACTCTGGACCTGGAGGCCAACTGTTATTTAATGTAATCTAACTAATTAGCTTGTTAACAACCGAGTAATTCGTAATTTCTTAGTAAAAGAAAAATACTAAAATGTGCTGGACAGGAAAGAAGCCACTGTAGCTCTGACAGAGAAAACAGAGAAAAGCAAGCATTAATCCAAACAATATTTATATGTGCACAGTAATAGAAAACTATTAAATTGATAGTTGTGCTGTATTTCGTTTTAAAGGGCAAATAAAATCTTTATGTGTGTCATGGACATATTTGCTGTGGGTTAAATTGACAATGAGTTGCAAAAGATTTGTATCTCCTGCTCCAGACAATGCAAAATAACCATTTTCTCATGTACTACCAGTTGGTGACCAGTAGAGGACGCCAGATGTTAATCTGTCGTAGCTCTTCACAAGCACTTCACAAACTCTCAGTACTGATCAGGCCCTTGGCCAGGGCTCCCTGTAACACAGTCCTAGGGTCCTGTCCCATTACCTCATATATATGTATGTGTGTGTGTGTTTTGGCAATTCTAATACAAAGAACTTTTAAAAAACGTAATGTTAAAATATGTATATTAATTGTAACAGACAAGGAAAACATATAAGCATTTTGGCGTGTAAACAGGATGCAACCATTTAAAAGGCCGACCGAAAAAGAAGATCTAACAGAATTGAGTAAAAGCTTAAACCTTAACCAGGGCTTATCTCTTTAACCGTTTCCAGCTGAACACGGTTCGTGTCTTGTCTCGGAACATGTGAACATCTGAGGAATATTTGCAGAACCCCCATGCAACGTTAGCTTTTCAATCCTAATTACTGTTTCATCTCACACAGCCTCTGGCGGAGGTGTCGCTGTTGCCAGCGTACATTGTGAAACGGGCCTGTGAAAGTGTGAAAGAGAAGGAAAGTAAAGGGAGAAGAAAAGTCCTGTCAGAGTTCATTATGTATCCAGGGAACAATGCTGAAAGTGGCAATGCAAGCTGCACTGCGCCGAGCTGCCATTAATCATGGCTGACAAGGAACCAGGGTTAAAGGTGGGAGAGCTGCCAGTGCCTCTGATAGTGATTATAGTGTAGAGCGAGCGAGCCAGAGAGAGAGGGAGAGAGGGAGGGATAGAGAGAGAGAAAGAGAGAAGAATGGAAACACTTCTAGCAACTCTAAGCAACTTATAGCAAAAGCTACAGACTGACGTTCCCATAATAAGGCCGTGTCCTAACCTTAGGATTACAAAACTCGACACAAACACGAACGCAGATGGATGACACTGACAATGGGACTTCTTGTGCTGCTGCAGCTGTTTTGATCCCCTTTCTGGGAAGGAATGGAAAGGAGACATTAAGCATGATGTCTGGAAACAAAGCTGATATTTAAAACCCACGTATTTAAATACTTCAGCACATGAAAAAAGAAATGACTGAAGGCTGTATGGGTTCTATGGAGGGATACCATTGAAGAACCATCTTCTGACTGTCTGTGACACAGTACTTTGACAATAAATCAGGTGTGTGAAGGTAAAGTAGCCCCCAATATGTGAAACCCCTAAGAACCCTTGTGTAATGTGATGATTCTTCAGTACAATTTTAAAAAAATTCCTCAGGACATATAACACTAGCTTATTTTCCATCTTTTTGTAGACATTTTATTGAACAACCAAGCCTCCTCTTAAGTTCTTTTAATGTTAACTAGATTTTGGCTTCCTGGCCATAAATGATCAGACCATTATAGTTGATTAGAAATCAATTATACTAATAAATGTAGGATCACATAATGTTTGCATGACCTTTAAAGGACTTTTTTTTTGCATGTATTATGCTATTAATCACAGAATATGTATTAATTTCATATTTTGTGTTTTATATTTTATTAGTATGAAAAGGACATAAAGAACTTGAAACATAAGAAAACCTCGAAACCAGACAAAGTTTTAAAGACTGGAGAGACTTAGACTGGAGTAAGATCTAAAAATCCAATTAAGAAATCTGATAAAGAGAACTGGATTTTAGCTGAGTAATCAGATTTCTTAGTGCATATAAATAAATAATGGTGACAAAACACTTTTGGAGTGACAATTAAACTTCTCATCTTCTAGCTGATGTTCATATTGTGACTTGTGTTTAAAAGAAGCTGCTCATGTCATGTTCTATTCTGTGAGATTACTGGCTGTAATGTTACCATTATCTGATTGCCCAAATTCTGCAGTAATTTAATTATCAGCTGGGGCTTGAGCTCCTTTCTTGATTACAGGCCACTCGTTTCTTCAGAGCAAGGCTTGGAGTGAAGAACTGGAAAAGCCAGGTTTTTGGATGTAATGGTTGGGGGAAGGATGAGGGTGAATGTGGGCAGGTATAAAGCCTGCTGCTTTGTATATGAGGGTATATGTTAAGGACTCAATATTAGGTATGTACAACAATATTATTATATCAAAGAATCACAACATTATAAGTGCAATAGTATTTTACAATACTGTATCAATTTATCTGATACATCAAAAACACAATATTTTTTTTACTGTAATTAATGGATTACATGCTAATAGTTGTATGATTATTGACTGTAATGTTACCATTATCTGACTGCACAAATTCTGCAGTAATTTGCAGTAACTATAAAGTGAAAATGCACTCTTTGAGTAGGTGCTTCTTTAAGGAATAATTTTTTGTATGAGATGTTTTTACGAGAAGCTTGAGAAACATTATTTTCCACACCAATTAAAGGTGACCCATTTATCCAAAACAGCTTCATTTGGGAACCTTTATTTTTGTGTAGATTGTATATGGCAACTTCCAAGGTCCTACAACTCATGAATTGCACAGAAGGTGGAATAAACTCCACAGGTTTCCCACTTCCCAAGTCATCACGAATTCAATCTTGTTCTATGAGTTGTGCTGGAGTCTATCCATTCAGATGTCCTGGGTGCAATCCTACTTTGCTCCTTTCCACATGATGAAGTGCTTGGGCTTATGTATGACACCCAGAGCACCTGAGAGCTCCATATTCTCAAAGTCTATCTCTATTTGTCTGCGGCTCGGCGGCTCCCTCCTTGCTTCAGCTTCAGCACTGGCCTCCTCTGAGGAAAACAGAGAGCAGACTAAGAGAGAAAGAGCGAGCGAGCGAGAGAGAGAGAAAAACAGAGAGAGAGAGAGAGAGAGAGAGAGAGAGCATAATGGACTCGTGACTGGAGGAGATTGAGGCGCTGTTAAGTGCTCGGCTTGAAAGCATGTCTGGCCTCATTAGCTGTCAGTTGTAACAATACTGAACTGGCAGCGAAGACAGGTTGGAGTCTTGTGGCCATAAATCACGGGCCGACAGCCCTCTGACAGGCTGGGAACCAGCGCACATGCATGCGGGTGCCTTTTCCGTTCCTTCTCGCTCAGCACATCTGAAGCAAGAGCAAATACACACACACACACACACACACACACACACACGTGTGCGCACACACGCTTGCCCAAAACAAGTCATCAAAGAACCAGCAGCTCCCTTCAGCTGGGGCTTGAGCTCCTTTCTCGATTACAGGCCGCTCATTTCTTCACAGCAAGGCTTGGAGTGAAGAACTGTAAGAGCCGGGTTTTTGGATATAATGGTTGGGGGAAGGATGAGGGTGAATGCAGCACCATAGGGCAGACATACGCCCTTCTGCTTTATGTATGAGAGTATGTGTTACAGGATTTAACATTAGGAATGTATGACCATATTGTTGTATCAAATAGTATTGCATTAATATTTTACAAAACTGTTTTACTTAAACTGATACATCAAAAACACAGTATTAATTTTAAATTAATAAGTTAAATCTTAATTTTTGTGAAAGACAGTGGTTTATTTTGTGCTGTGTTAAAACTGAACACTGGTTTTCAGTTTTGTACTCTTCAAATCCTACTGTTCTGATTGAATAAAAAAATAAATGTAAAAAAATACATTATACTCAGATTGTTCCCTCAACAAATGTGCTAGTATGCTAAATTCGATGATTATTGTTTTGTGAAAATACAAAGAAGCTGAGATATTCATCTTCTGTCATTTGCTGTGACCAACTAGTAGATTCATGCCTCTGTCTGTGTTTTGTTTAAAACTGACCAATGGACACTAATTACTAAGGATTTACTTGAATTGAACTTCAGGAACGTTAAATCACAAAATCTGATTTATAGTTGTAACTTTTGTATAATGAGATATAATGATGTATTGCCAGGTTCTTGACAGTATACAGCCCTACTTAACATGTCTTGTATCAAAAAATTGTATGGTGACTTCGGAATATCAGAAGGAAATAGCGTTCTTAACATTAGTGTAGGCTAATATAACAGGATTTTATTTTAAGAACATTTCAATTTGTCTGATATAAATCAGAGCTAATGTTTTAACATAATGAAAAAAACTATTATTTAAACTCAGAATACTGATAAACATGAGGAATTTTAAAAGATTTGGAATGCTTTTACTTCTTATCTCAAAGGAGATTGTGCTCCATTCTGATAGTCCTAATCATCTGATTTATCTTCAGCTACACAACGTTCACATGGCTGGTTATGGATTAAGGCCTGGAAAAGATTGGAAATTTTTTGTTTATTTTCTGTTTTAGTGTGTTGTTCATTTAGAGTGTATTTTTCTGGATTAAACTAATTCCTAATATAAACTATAGTTTGCTATGGGAGTTTGTACCTCTGAAAGCCTGGTTCAGTTGTTCTAGACTGAGATTACCTAATTTGATTAGGCCAAAATTTGGTCATTTGGTTGCAGCTTTCACACTTGCTAATTTGGTTTAAAGACCAAACTGAAAAAACAGGAGGTAGCCAGGTGTGAATCACTATGGACTGTTTATAGTGGGTCTTAGGAACAAACAAGTCTGACACAAAGAGTAGCTACTGTTCAAAAGGTGCCAAAAATGGAAAGTTTGAATATTTTAATATGATAGTCATCACTGATGCAAATGCAAGGAGTGGAGGGTGGAGGGGGGTGAGGGGGTGAGAGGAGGGTCATGACCTTCTAACTTTTTGATTTTATGCAAGATCAAGTCAAGTCAAGGTTTATTTGTCATTCGCACAGCATGTCAGGACATGAATGCATTAAAGTGCTTGTGGTGAGGCTCAGGTAATTACCCTACCACAGGGTAGCACAGTTATACACATCTAAATACACTAATCACAACAAAATCATTCACAAGATCATTTTGGGTTTTTGAAAGGTTCCTCAAAGAAGTTGTTGTAAATATGCCATATGTGTGAATGTAAAAAAGCTGAGAGAAGGTTTATCATCATTATCATTGTAGTTATTGCTTAAATAACAGAAAAAATACAGAAATTACTATTTTATTTTATTTTTAAAAAAAAAAAAAAAAAAAAAAAAACAGTAACTTTCTGGCAGCCGGGGGAAATTACTATTAATTTTCTTGCATATGTTTTGTAGTTATAAATTATATTAAACAGTGATATATGTAAAAAAAAACATTTGAAAAATTACAAAAAAAGTTTATATTGTTGTTTTTAACAAAGAATTTTTTTATTTTACAGTTTGTTTCCTGGATATTGCCAGGCTACAGCTGTTAAAAATAGATAATTAATTCATTCCACATATACAGATTTCTAAAAGAACATAAGCACATATAACTAAAAACACCATATTTTAGTCTTTTTTAAGGTGATATTTTCCAGGAAGAAAATACAGGGTAATACTGTTAAAATAAATATGCCCCTCATTATTTACAGAACAAATCTGCACCCCTGACAATACTGTAAGTAAGTGTAATAGAAACTTTACAATGTGACTTTAATATTAAACACTTCCCAGTAACAATATTGGCAAACCTAAAAGTTCTAGTAGTGATTGCGTGATGGGTTGAACGGTTCTGTTAAATGGCTCTATCTGCATGCAAAGGCATAAGTAGGCCTATATTCACTGTGTGCACTCCCGCACACACACACACACACACTGTCTCGCTGCGAGCACTAAGGGCTTTCATGTCATGTCAGTCTGCCTGTGTCCATTAGTTTGACAGGCAGTAGTGCAGTGTGACTGGTGAGGAGAGTGGATGTGGGAGGGTGGGGGGTGAGTGTTTTTGGGGGGGGAGGTTAAGGGGGAGAAAGAGCAGGGCCTCAGGGTCATTAATCACGGCCTCTGACATGTGCAAGCAGGGGCCATGGCCCCCCTGTGCATACAGCTGGGCTCCACTGCTGGCATGGTAGATGGATATCCCACGAGCTTCTGTTGCCCTCGCTTTCCTTCTTTTTAGCTCTTTCTTTTAATGACCATTCCTGCTTTCATTCAATCGTCCATCCATCTCCATCAACTGTCTGTCCAATCTATGACACCTTCCATCTAGATGTCCATCCATCCATCTATCCATCCACCCGTCTAAACATCTCAAACCACCTTAAATCACATATTTGTTATTCACTCTTAAAACTAAAAGGTCCTACAAAATGGTTCATTGGAGCGATGCCCTAAAAGCACCACAGTTTATTCCTCTGAAGAAGTTTCCATTGGATGGCTTATTAAAAAAACTGTTGTTGAAAAGTTTTAAGACCCTTCACATCTACAATAATCAGATATTTTTTTCCATATAACCATGAATTCATGCCATGAACCAGTCAGGAGCATTTATTTTCAAGATATTTCCTTAGCACTTAATTTCATACACCAACTTCTTTCACAAACAACTGAGATTGATGAAGTATTCCTTTCCTCAAGTTTCCTCATTTCAGGGACACTTTAGGGAAACTACGCAACCACCGCCATTCTCGGCCTCTCCCCATCCCTTTCTCCTGCCATTTATCTTCTTTTATTTCCTCGCTTGTCTTCCACATGTAACTTCTTCCAGATGAGCTCTGCCCGATTCCCTCTTCGCCTCCAGATTTACAGGCGCTGGGGATTGGTTTTGAGCTGGAAGCTTTGGAGAGTTCTTTGTGTTCCGAGCAAGTTCTGGAGAGTCAGGATGAGAAATAAAAAATAGGCTGCGAGTCCTTGGAGGATTTGAAAAAGCCCGTCTCGGAGTAGCAGGTCCTCAATTGTCAAGTGAAATATGGCTGCTGCTCTTCTCCACAGAAGATAATAAATCTCCTTGTTTGGTGTCCTTACTTAGCTTTAGAGATGGTCGGTCTCTCTTTTTCCTGTCAGGAAAGAGATGCCTTATTTTTATCCAAAAGACCATAGCCAACTTTCATTAGTATGTGGTGCCACCAAAATGGCTTTTTTCTCAGAGGGGAATGACTTTATATCTGACAAACAACAGTGCGGTTGTTTTAAAGTGTTTTGCTCTTTGGAATATAAGTGATTCATCACTTAGTGGCGGTAATTATCACTCTATATCATTCCTTGTGGAGTGGGTTAACAAGAAGGAATGCCGGGGTTTCAGAGAAAAGCCTTTGAACTGAAACTGCAGCAAATGTGAGCGTAATTCCTGTTTCTTTGCCTGGCGCTATTTTTCCCTGCTTCATACAAAGCTCTGTACTGCAAGGTTTTCCACAGCCTGATTGAACCAGACACCTTCATTTGTACAGGCTATGAGGTCAAAAGGCCGGAGCAACCTGAGTGAAAGACGGAAAAGGAGGTGATGTAAGATTTTCACTAAGGGTTAAAGTGTGTGTCATAGCAATTAACCTACTCCATTAGTATTAGTCTGTGTTTAGGAAAAAACGAATGTATATACAGTAGTTTAAATTAGGGGCTTTATGTTTATTGGCATGTTTGATCTTGTGCCTTATTATTACTTGATTTTTGTAAAGCTACTTTGCAACTACATCAGTTGAACAAAGTCATATACAAATTACAAATTAATTTGATTTAGTGTATGTACCTTAATAATAATAATTATAATAATAATAATAAACTAAAAATGAAAATCCTTTAGTGTCACTTATTGAATAGCTTTTTTTAGCACTGTAAATAGATATTTTTTTTGTTGAGATTTTATTTTGTTGAAAGAGCTTCTATTCTAGCCTACAGCATGAGGTTAGCTAGCAGAAGGGATGATAAGCTAGCTGCCTGGGGTTAGCTATTATCTTAGCACAGATACCCACTTGCTTCCTCAACTTTTACTGGCACAGCATAGCATAGTTTTGTTTTTTATCACTCTCATAATTCATTGTAATTTTTTGTTGAGTCTTACCAGATACTGATGCTATCCTGGCAGATAGCGTAAAGTAAGCTAACCTAGCTAGATAGCTTAGATAGCTGAAGAAATTTTTAAAAATCCAGTCATATTAGATAGCAAGCTAAGTCTAACAAGAATGTATTTTTTTGCTGAGCCTTAAACAATTAGCTACCTGAATAGATAATGCCAGTTGGTTAGGATTAGCCGTTATCCTAGCACAGATAGCACAGATACCCAGAGATATCCCGGTTTTACCTCTTTGGTGGTCTAGTTTATATGTACTAGTTGCAGATTTGTGGTAATAGGCTGGTCGTTAGAGTTATTAATGGACAATTGTAGCAAGAAAACTGACTACAGTTAACAAAAACATCTTTTATATTTTATGTTGTCATTTTATGTTGTTACTGCATTATAGTTTTCACTAGGACTAGCTAGCAGGTATGTTGCTTTTGGGCTGGGTGTATGTACATTCAGGAAGTGTAAATCACACTTTAAACCACCACTTAAGAACATACCTTTCTGGACAATCTGAGAGGTATTAAACTATTACTAAGAGTATAAGAAGCTTATGGAGTTGATGAGGTTCAGTAATATTACCAAATTTTACATGAATAAGACTTATGTGATGCAATCTGCATTTAGCAGTGTTCTGAGCTTGGAGTAGCAGTGGAGTGAGCAGTGATGCTATTCTGTCTATTACAGGTTAATGAAGCACTAGAGTAAATTTGAAGGTAAAATGCTACAAAGATTTTCTTTAATTGATTTTTTAATTTAGATATAGCTCATTACCTGCTTAGAAAATGTAAGTTTTTTCCCCCCAATATTAGTATTGTAAAAGAAAAACAGTGTCCGCCCATCTCAGTCAGCAGGTGTTCATCCAAGAACACTACCTAAAGCTTATTATTTTGAGCCTTGAGTTTCGATTTTCATGCGTTTTAACTAGGGCTTTATTTTATTATGTGAACTGACAGAGCAATGAAACATTGGGCTGTTCCTAATGAGCTGCAAATTCTCCAAGGGCAAAATAACACACAATACGATTTGCTCTTTCTCTCTTTCTCTCTCTCTCTCTCTGTCCAGCTCTGTTCTGTTCTGTTATTTTACCGCAGTGTGCTCAGACCCCACCTTCCTGCTGTTCAAACCACAGCAGTGCCACACACACAGGGCCTGCCATAAATCAATGGACAGGATCGTGTCTGCCAGTCAGACTAAACAAGAGCATTTGTGCTGCTTTGCACTCAGTCATTAATCATCTTGACAGTTTGAAAAACACATTTCCCCTTTAATGACTGTATTTGGAGAATCACGTCTGCTTCCTCTCTTTGCATTGCTCCTGCCTCCCCTTTTTTCTCTGAAAGGGGCTCTTTCCTTACCAAAGGGCTGGGAGGGGTGGGGATGGTTTAGGAGGGGTGGTGAGGGGGTTAACCATGTTCTAATTAATCACTGACAGCAAGGTAAATGTTATTATATGTTATTATATGGTTAGTCATGGTTTTAAAATAAACCCAATCACAGTCACTTGCACTGTAATTGTATTATATAAGGCCTCACCTCTTATTTTGCTGGCAACACTGCACAGTAAAACAACACACATTTAACCTAGGAACATTTAACCCATCTAAATATCCAGCTGAAAGACATCGGTGCCGGTGTGACTGGAGTAACTGGTGTAACTGGCTGCTGTGCAAATAATGCAATTCTTCATCAAAGATCAAGAGAAGAAGAAGTCAATTCACGGCCCATAGGTTTCTTCCAAAAACACAACGGAAGGTCATGCCGCAGACGAACTGATTGGGAAACAGACCTCCCCAGTGCTCTGAAGGAGGAGGTTCTGCTTTAGGTCAGACCAAGCAAGTTGGGGCTTGGTTACGCCCGGAAACGGGGTGCAGAAACCGAGAGGAATGTCAGAAGGAGACTGTGGGGTGAATGGAGCCACGCTCACCCATGCACGCGGCTACGCACACGGCCAGCCCTGGCTCCTACATCCCAGTGCCAAGGCACGTTTCTCCATGGAGCGTCTCATTTGGGATGCATGAGAGCTGACAAGTCAGCGGCAGATCAAAACCAGCTGGAGCTGTGCGTATTAGCGGTTTGCCATAATTGCCAAGTGCCCTCTCATGGACCGCTGGGCCTGCCTGGTCTGCCTGTGCTGTTACATGCACCCACCCAAACCCCCAACCCAACATCATCCATCTGCAGGCCAGGAAAGAGAGCAAGTCCTGCAGTTTCAGGTCATACCATAGTTTAAGGTCTTAAGGATTAGGCCATTGGATTGTTTTAAGTTAATACTCCAGAGTTGTTTAACCTAAACTCTGTTTGCTGTGTGTGAAGTATGTGTTTATTACCATGATTCAATTGATTCAGGCATTAAATGTGTTTCGAGGTACATCAAGTAGTTTCTAAGTTTTGTTCAGGGAAGTCATCTGATGATTTAGGTTCAGCACACAGATAGAAGATTAGTTTGAAATGTAATCATAATAGGCAGTAGTCTGTTTAAAGTAATTTCTTAGTACACTAACTTGTAAATTTTGTATAAAAGTGATATACTTAATTTACAAGTTAGTAAATCGTGAGCCCACATATAGGCCCTGTTTACACATGGCTACCTTATGTGACTAGTATCTGTATTGTAGCCTTACAAGATTTAACCACATGCATTTACATTCATTAAAAAAACGCATCTCTTGTTATACTGGAATCTGATTGGATGAAATATACACATTTGCTCATTCTGCAGCAATTATTATATACTTGGTTGATGGATGAATATCAGATCTCAGACAAAAACTCAGACAAAAACAGATCCAGATATAATCTTGATACTCTTCATTTTGAAAAAAAAAAAACAGAGTTGTGGTAGACTACGTGGCTCTATATAATAGCATTATACTCTGTTTTAAAACAATGTTATTTTAAAGAACCAATATATAATAGGCCTTTCATCAAGCAAGAGAGTAACCAACAGTTCTACCACATTTTTATATATAACGGAACTATTCATAGACAGAACCATATGCTCAAGAGTTTATTTGTATATGTAGAACTGTGGTCATCTATGCATTTAACCTTTTTTTCAGTTGTTATGGCTACATAGAGTCACTTTCCTTTACATAAGCTATCTAATTTTATGCTAGGTCATATGATAAACATTTTTTAAGATAAAAATTGCAATGTACAGTACATTACATTAGACTTATTATTATTTAAAACAAAAGACAAAACAAATCAAGAAATGTGTGAAAAGATCAGTATAACCTACCACTATTAACAATTATGACTATCAATCTTCTAAAAACTGTCACAATGTGAACATAACATACAACATACTTATTACACAAGACGTTAGTGAACTTCACGCTAAAGCCACATCATACACTGAAACTGCATGTCTAGAACTACAGTTGGCGCCTCAGTTGTAGATGGATGGATGTATGTGGGGGAGGACGTGGAGACTTATGGTGGGAGTAAAGAAAAAAGAATTATAAGACAGGTTAATTTACTGTAGGACCCATGCAGTCCACCACAAAGCAGTACAGTAATAGTCTGGGACTGCCTAAAAGGATTTTCCTGACCAAAAGGTTTCTTGGTGCCGCTCAACAGGGAGCCATGAATGTGGTTGGCTGTAACTGATATTTTCTGCATTTTGCCTTTCCTTACGTCTGTGTGAGTGGGAGTAATGAGCTGTTTGATAGCTTCGCCGCGTCGTTGAAACATGGACGACATCTGTAAGCATCTCCTCATTCAAGCCACTTTAAAGAGAGACAAAAGAGGGAGGCAAAGCCGCACGTTGTGCTGGGGAGCGTCTGGGAATATCAAAACCCTGTGAGAAAAAGAGACAAATGCGCAGATTGTGGTGTGCAGCCCAAGGTGGCTTTGGAGACTGTGATATGTTGGTTTGATTTCTTCACAGTTAGTGACGAGGACTATTGCTGGATCTCAAGCGAGGCTAAAAGACGCTGGAGCCTGGCAGGGTGATGGAGCAGCAGTTCCACACTCTGTCATCATTAATCACTGGGTCTTGTCAGTTGTCCACCCAGTGTCGGCCTTAGACACCACCAGCACTTCCCAGCATTTTACCCACACCGTTTGGGGGAAGGGAGCAGGGCCAAGGAGTCTTCATATGTATTTATGTGGGTTTACATGTTAAACAAGTCCAGGAATGGGACTTAATCGTCTTAATCTCTGGGCCTGTAAAAGTGTGCCTACAGCTGCTCCCCAAAAGACATCATATTAAACTGCAAGCCAGCTTCTTCCGAGCTCTGCACACAGTAGTCCATTCTGTCTATCTTCGTTGGGCCGGCGGTGATGTATCTCTCCTCGACATGAGCAGCAGGGATGACAGAAATAGAGTGTGGGTGTTGATTCCTGCCATGGCTGGGAGCTGGGGGAAGAGAGAGAGACGGACAGAGTGATTGATGAGAAGTGAAGGAAGAAGAAAGGAAGATGGATCGGATGACAGCGTGATGGACGAGTTACAGCAAAATGGAAAATGGCACCACTATTCATCTCTCCCTCGAGAGCGGACCTCTGCTCTTGAAATTTCATCTACTGCACCTTTATCGATTTAAGACACAACAGTCGTCGCTGGTAATGTCATTTTGGCACCAATTTTCTCAGTTAGCTCAGTATTACTTAACTGAAAGCTTGTAAGTAGCAACACAAACCTGGAGCACATTTAAATGTGGTTGAGTCTGAAGAATGCCAAAGATCATTGCGCCAAAAAAACCCCGACATTAATACATGCTACAGTGAATGTGGCCTGACCTTCTTTTGTCCAAGTCACCGTGTGTTGGTGTTAGTCAGCGCCCTTGACAGCCTGATTACTCAGAGTGAGGGACAGAGATGCGACCCGCATGTTTGTGCGGCATCCTGCCTCACCCGGCGACCAGAGGCTTTGGAAACTTGACCCGTCCACTCAGGTCCAGCCAAGTGGATCTGTTCCCTCACTCAGCGTCACAAAGCGTGATTCGCACAATGTCTGGGAAAAGCGAGCCGAGCCCGACCTCTCCGGTTACCTGCCCAGAACCGACGGAGGCACAATGCCTTTCCGCTCTGATGCGGCAGATCAGTGCTTGAAGCTTTGCAGTTGATTGCATTAAGGAATGGGGCACCTTCAAGAGTGGTCCTAGATCAGCTTGGATAAGAATGTAATGAGAGTCTGTGCCCCAGGGGTAGCACACTGTAACCTTGCGAGCTCACTGTCAGTGTGTGTGAGTGATGGTACACAGATTCTGAGCTGTCAGTCCCTGTTGTGTTGCTCTGCGAGGCCGTAGGATATTATTGTTGCCAATCAAACTGGCAAGCTGAGCCATGCCAGCGGTACGCTGCAGTCGAGAAGCGCTGTTCCAAAGTCAGCTAGACCATTTTAAAGCTCTCCTTGCTCCATCATGTGATGAGCACTGGCATTGACCTCAGGCCCGACACCAAGACCTGTTGCCAATCAAGCTGACAAGATACACTGCTCTGGTTTCTGTTCGCCCTTGATGACTGGTTTTGCATTCCAAATCAAATTCCTCCACCATTATGGGCCACATAGCAGGCCTGACCTATACTGGCAGCTAAAGGCAAAAAGTGTCGGAAGCTAAAGTGTCTGCAGATGCTAAAGAAGCTGAAGAAGCCAGAACATATGAATAGACATAAGCAGTTACAGTTTCCCCTCTGGAACCTGAAAAGCCAGCATAAGCTTCTTTTGGGAAAAGAAGGTGGCTTGTGCCACAGCATTACTCTGTTAATTATGAAAGTGTGATTCATAAGAGTGAAATAACTCAGTGTAATTAAATTTAATTGAACTGTCCGCAGCACGGCACTCCTTGAGGATTGATTACTGCACGCACGAGAGAATATGCACCAAAAAAAAAACACGCGCAAGAATGGAAACTGTAATAGCACGCTGGGAAAGATAACCTTCAAGGCAAATGTTTGCATAACTATGAGCCAGCTCCTGATGTATCAATTGACATCTGCCGTCACTCTGTGGAGAAGGGACACAAAAAGAAATGCTTGGAAGCAGAAGAGAAAGACAGCAGAGGAGGCAAGGGGGGTCCCTTGGGTCGTCATTACAAGCACACACGCAGGTTTCACAACAGCAGCACGCCTCAGGATATGCTGAGACGGCACTCCCAGCATGAAGGAAAGGCACAAATCCACAGTGGCATTGAAGACTGCATCGCCTGCAGTAAGGCACCAGCCTGCTCCCGGCACTGTTCTTGCTTCATAGCTTTGCAGTGGTGGGTGGAGCCTTGCTGCTGTGCACCAATCATAGCTGTGTGTTAGTAGGACAACGAGTAAACAACATGGTGACAGGCACATAACTTCACTAAGATAATAAGGGCTCAGCAGCAGACAGCTGGATGGACAGCTAGCTTGGCAAAGCACTCAAACGTTTTTTTTTAATGGAGCAAACAAGATTCCACAAGCATGAAGCACAATCAAATTTATAAAATGCTTGTTTGCCTTCCTTGTGTGATTAATCATCCTTTAAATTGTGGTGAATATAAAAGGAATGAATTGGCTGTACTGCCCTTCTCCCCAGTTGCAGGCTGTTGTCCTAGTCAAGTCCTAACTGCACCACTCACTCAGCGTGTCAGGACACAAGACAGGGCGAGACAACTCAGGGCAAAGGAAAAGACTGTTCGGCCTTGTGGATCGATACTGCACTTCCTGACACCATCTCTGGAGACCTGCATTATAAAGATAGGCCTGGACCAATCTAAAGTGATGCTGATAAGAATTCCCTGTGGCTTTGAGTAATGCTGATCCCACTGATCCCACTCCCCCTCCCCCAATAGTTTTGCTCTAACCAGAGACCCATTTTTTGAAACACCCTGTAGTAAAGCAGTGAATAGCAAAACAATATAGTATAGACATTGATACTGCATTGAGAGCAAGATAAAGAGAGATGAAAAAATGCAAAAAAAACATTAAAAGTTTAAATATAACCATTTCATTTATTTAACAAAATTATAACTCCAAAGTTGGACAGCACTGCCATCGCTAGTTTTCTTTTTTTTCTCATTGAACCGGCACCTTAACCAGCCTAATAATCTTGACACATTACAAAAAATAATACAGCTCTTTATACCATTTATTTGTAAGCTGTTTAAAATAAAAAAGGAGTATTTAGAAAGTCCAAAAGGACTCAGACATGCACATTCATACCGCACAGACAAAAGAAACAGAGGCAACATAGAAGAGGACATCTGTCTCATGAAGAACAAACAGAACAAAACAGAACAGAAATTTCTGAAGTTTGCACCAATAATGTGTACAAATGATGGGCGGAGAACGTAAGTGAAATTAATAGTGAAATTAATTAATGAAGTCTGATTTTGCAAAAGTAAACAATAATTAAGAACATTGTGTCTTGGATTATAAACTGGCAAGCCAAGCGCTTGTTAAAAAATAAATACAATTCTGTTTGAAAACTGTGTCGGCGCTTCAGTCTTATACACTGTTTCAAGCTTGCATGCACCCTGCATACCCATAATCTCAGCCGAAAGGGACTATAAATTTCCTTTTTGTCCCACTCATTTAGTCCTTTCTCAGCACTGACAGCTGGTACCCAGGGTAAAAAAAAACAGTGTCCAGTATCAGTTGGATATTTTAGCAGTCATCATGCAAGCACTCTGCTTGTTCTGGCTCTTTAAGATTCTCAAGTGTGGAGAGTCTGTGTGCTGCCTCATTGGTAGCCAAGAGCTGAAGCAGATCCCAGTCTTTGACTGTAGAGGGCGTAATGGGAGTAGTAGGGCGCAGAAGCTGGTAAAGAGTGCATGGGCAAAGATGGTGCTGTGGGTAGATGCATTTTGCTGTAGGGATGGTAGCGTGCTAGCCCCAGGCTAGGAGGTGCTCTGAGGGAGAAGGAGGTGGGAAGAGACGCTGGGCTGCTCTGGGGAGGCAGGTGAAGGTGGCAGGAAGCAGCGGCTGCTGCAGCAGAGGAAGAAGAAGAGGGGTATGCAGATAGGAGCTTGCCATCCACACCTGGCAGTGAGGTGTGCGTGCGCAAGTGGGCCAAGAGTTCTTCTGAGGTTGCAAAGCGTTTGTCGCAAGGTCCACCAGCGGAGACCCAGTTACAGGCGTGTGGCAGAGGCTCGTTGGCCAGCATGAAGCCGTATGTGTAGAGGGGGTGCGACAGTGAGGGGGTGACGCTGGAAGACTGGTGGAGGGAGTGAAGAGGATGGGTAGGATAGACTAGTGGGAAGCCACTCTTTAGAGTGGAAGGGTCATGAACACATGTGCTGCAGTTGCTACCACCAAGATGAGGAGCATTTGGGTAGCTTAAACAGTACGGGTCCCTGCAGAGGCCTTGCATAAAAGAGGGAGGAGAAGCTCCAGTCAGTGGGCTAGAGCTTGGGTGTTTTCCTGCAACCCCTACACCAGCACCCCCAAGACTGGACTTGGTAGGATCCAAGCCAGGGACAAACTGACCAGGATACCCAGCGTAAGTGCCCACAATAGACCCATGATAGCCCATACTGGAAGATGGAAGAGGAAAAACAGGGTGACTTGACTTGAAGGGAGAAATAGAAACAGGCCCCAATCCTCCAGGCTGTGATGGTTGCGTTTCTGCCTTGCCCTCATGACTGGGGCTACTGTCCGAACTGCCACTGCTGGAGTTGGCACTTGCTCTGGCATGGCTCGAGTTGGCCAGTTGGGGACTGTCCAGACTAGCCTTACTTGACTCTGCCTCCTTCTTTAGATTGCTACTGTTGTCAGAGTTTGTCGACTCTGTGGTTTGCAACTCCCCATTCACAGTCTGCGAGTGGCCGGACGAACGTCCAGTGCTGGGGGATGCGCTTGGCCTGTGCGTCTGCGTCTGTGGTGGGGAGCCCACTCTGGAGTTCGGAGAAATGGTACGAGGAGGGTGGGACTGACAGCTCTGTGTGCTATTGCTGCCATTACCTCCACCCATGGGAAGACAAAAGCCAGGCTTGTTAGTGCTGCTGCTGCTGTTAGTACCATCCCTCTGGCTGTCTGTGCCTATTTTGGAATAGGGCTTGAAGCTGGACTTGTCATCCAGCGAGGGTCGTTGCTCTCCCAGTTTCAGGGTGGAGGAGGAGGAACGAGATGAGTCTTTGTCGCTGAGTCCACTGGAAGTGACTGAGGCCAGTTTGGAAGATGACGGAGGATCTGGCTTACCTATTTGAGAACAGGTCTGAGCCAACAGGGCCAGCGGACTCTTCTTAGCATCCAGCTGTGAGAGAAATAAAAATAATATCTGTCAATTTTTGTTCATTTCACTGCGAATCATTTCAAATACCACAATAACATTGGCATGTTATTAATTCTAATAATACTACTCTGTGCACCCACATATATTTAGAACAATACTTTCAGTCATGATCCCTATAATTATTTTTTACTTGGGATTAATTGTTTGGGGGAACAGATATAGACAAAATTTGCGTAAAAAAAACAAAAGTTGGAAGAATATGAATTAACTGTGGTGACTAATTTTACCATATTTAAAAGAGCCTAGTGTTTATTTTTTAGGTCTGGAATTCAAATGTGTATATTTTTTTAATCAGTAATTTCTGATATGGTATTAAATCTACTGGTTCACTGGTTCAGTCTGCACAGATGAATTACTTTTTATTATCATGAAAATAGGACATTTATTATTAGGCCAATCCCAATAATTATCTAATCTTATCTTATCTAACTTATCACACAGTATATGGACATGACCTCAATAATTTTTGCTGACCTCAATATTGCCTATAATGTTTTTCTTTTCCTAGCAAGGACGGTTTATGAACATAAAGGAGTTGGCATTTGGTGTTTAAGTTAATTAAATGTATTAATAATCTTAATAATTAAAATGATTTGAAAGGTTAACTACATTATTGTAATAACTATTCTATTATAATTACATTTTACAGCGTAAAATGATCTTAAAATAACAGTAATATCGTTATTGCAATTATTTCTGGGACAATATATCATCCAGGCTGATTTATTACAGGACGTGTTATGTATTGTCCTCTTTTTATATAGGCAGATAACACTTTACATTTAAGCTAACATTTACATTGTTAAATGGTTATATATCTCAAGTGATATCTCAACTAATCAACTGACACTAGTTAAGACATTTTTAAATATTATTCCATTTCAAATTTAAGTTTAAATGTTTGTTAAATGTAATGATTATTAATGTCTTAACTAGTGTCAATTAATAATTAGATAATTTGCCTTACATTTATATAAACAATTATTTTAATAACAAAAAAAAACAGTTAAATAACGAATAGTTAAGAGTTAACTAACAAATTAAATGCAAACTAAGCTATGTGGTGATATATAGGTTAAGTATATAAGGTAAAATAATAGTTACCTCGATGCTCACAGGCGCTGATGTGAGGGGCTGGAGATACTCCGGGTGCAGTAAGTGTCCTGAATGTGCCGTTAACATGGTTAGGATTTTAACGGGGAGCCGCTTCGCCTGGCGGAAAGGATCCGAGGGTTTCAGCGAGGTAACGTTCAGGTTAATAATGTCAGCAGCAGGCGAGCTCTTAATCCCAGAGACCTTTCTGAAGGGAAAGTCTGCGTGCTCTTTATCGGGGTGTAGAAAGCGGTGCACTGTAGCTCCACCGAAAGTATCTTTCATTTGAAAGCGAGACTCGACGGGGGGCTGGCAGGGTCCGGACCGCAGGATCAGACAAGATACATTCTGCCCGGTAAAAACACTTAACGGCTAAGAGTCAGGTCCATAACACGCCTTTCTTTAGCTAAAATAATCCACAACACGCAGAATGTCGGTCCAGTCGAGCTCAGACGACACTTTCAGGGTCGCAGAATTACTCCAAAGCCACTCATAGCTCCGTTTCGGGCTCCGGTCGTCCTAACCGACACACGCCACCGGAAAAAAATCAAAAAGTGTTTTTTCTGAGGCGATTCCTGCGTAAAATCAGCGCTAGAGGAGCTAAACCCGACTCTAATTTAAGTGTTAGCGCTAGCAGAGTATAAAAATCCACATTAACCTAAATAAAGGCAGAAATAAAACAGTAACACGGCTCTTTACAGCTCCGCTCCTGTTCCGCTCCGTCCCGTAATACTTCACGTACGTTACGAGCGCGAGGAAGACCTTCAGATGCACGGGAGCTGCCGTCCAATAGCCGCTGTCTGCATCAGTAATGAGGACCGAGCTGTTTTCCCCCCGCCTGTGTTTCGACAAGCCCCGCCTCCCTGAAATATGATTGGCTTGTCTGGGCTCTGTGAACTCTTAGCCAATCCTCGCGCATAGCGCAAGGAATTATTTCTTATGTTTTGTTATGTTTTCATTATTTAAATTATGTTCTTAATAGGAAAGTAAAATGAAAGTTTGTAATAAACTACATGTATGTGAATGTGTGTTTAAAATCTTACATTTAGTTCAAAGGTATGTATTTATGTCAGTAATCTAACTCTGTATGCCAAGAATTATCTTTTGGGTAAAAAAAAAAAATCACATCACTATTTGTGAAATTTTTTCTCTGCAAACTTTTTTTCAGGCAATTTTTGTATTTTGATAACAAGCTGATTATTTGAATCACAACTCCTTTATCATAAAGTTGCCCAACAAAAACCCAACAATTAAAATAAACCTATAATAATAGCTTAACATTATAGTGTAAGAATATAGTAAGAATATAGACAGCCAAATTATTTATATTTATAGCCTGCTTGTATGCCTCATTTCTGGATGTAGATATACCTTGTAAGATATGGTATGTTATGAAATGGTGTAGTAACAAAAAGATGTTTTGTTGCCTTAGGGGAACGTAATGCCATAGAGAGCTAAACTGAATATTTCAAATAACAAAATTATGCACAATTAAAATTCAGTAAAAAAAAATCATATTCAATTACTTGGAAACACTACATCTGGGTGCTTAGAAATAGCAAACAAGGTTTTATTATCTTAGTTTCAGCCAATCAGCTGTCAAAAAGTATGAAGAATTTAAAGATTTGAACTTAATTAACTGAAGTAGTAACATGTCGAGAAGCATGTTTTTTTTCCAGATTACATTGTCATTTAATCTAGTTTATCACTATGCTCATATCAAGGACAAATTATTTAGATTTATAAAATTTAAAATTTAACTCCTACTGGCACAGAAATCATTCCATAGGCGAGCTTTGCTTTGAAGGAATCCTAGTTAGTACAAAAACAGCAGAGCCATAAAAAAATACAACAGCCCTGGTTTATACAGTGTAGCGTCTGGAGGCGGGACTAATCTGCATGAGAGGCGTGGCCTATCAACATTCGGGGCGTGTTTTTTCTCATCAAATCCACCCAACGCTCCTTTGTCACGTTTCTACACACAGTGGCATGAGAATGACAACAACAGCCCTTCATATGTCACTATATTAGACGCTCTCGGCCCGGATCGGTTTGTATTTGCTAACAGAGATCTCAGAGAGCTGTCTTGCATTCCGTCGGTTTCACAGCAAAGCGTTTCATAATTTGTGGCAGACAGAGGGCGCTTGATTCAGAAAAGCAGGGCTACACGAAGCCCCTCCACCTCCTGTGTAAAAGGGGTGCGCTCACAAATTGAACCATAAATCTAAAAACCCAACAGCTGAGAAAAAAGCCCCGCAGAAAGACAGAAGACAGAAAGAAGACTTATATCCTGACTTGAACTCAAACCACAGAGGCATTTCCCAAGCATTTTAAAAATGTCTGTATCCACCAACATTCCTGCTGACAGATTTTTTTTTCTAATGGATTTTTTAAATTCAGTATAACAAGGAACGATCCCTTCTGTTTTCCCCTCATTTCAACTCTAACCCTTTTTTATTAAAGTAAATTCAATGTAGGCTAATGTGCCGGAGCTTTCTGGAATCAATTGCATTTAGGAAAAAGGAAAAACAGCAATGAAACAAGAAGGACTCTATAGTTCTGTCTATAAATCTGGAATGTTAATAACTTTATTTCATTGCTGCTCCTGACTGACTTGGCAATGAGCTAATTTCGTTAACCTAATTATACAATGAATTGGTTAAAGTGCTTAAAAATGATGCCTGACAAGAGCTATTAGTGGCAGCCCGAAATAGTCTGAGCTGGAGAGGCTTTGAAGCCGAGAATCCTTTAGCCATCTCAATGGAGTGCGAAATGTGTCCTTATCCTTCATAACCTATGGGCTTATTTCTACAAAGAGAAGCGGATGATTTTTTTTTTCCTCTCTCTCGCTCTTTCTCTCTGATCCTGCAAAGGGCTATAGTTTAGGACAGATAGGTTATTATTCCACAATAACTCACTTATTTCATATTTTGTGTCCTAAAAAAATCTTCCTATAGATTTTATTACATATTCTTCCAGTCCTTATAGACTGTATATTTATTTTAACATTTGTAGTTTTTAGAAACCACCAGTGCTTATTTTTAACCATTATTTTTAATCATACACTGTTGCTGGGAATGATTACCCTCATTTTAAACGATTTCTAATGAATGTTATTCTACGTGTCCTAGCCCCTTGTTTTGTGTCAGACACTACATGGAGTCCTCCTGAGGTCGGCGGAGGTCAGCTCAGTGATAAGGAGATTGGGCAAAAGTCCGTCGGGCAGAAAGGTCAGGGGTTAAACTGCATTGGAGAGCATGTGTGGTGATGGGTTTACTGTGTGACTGCTTTTCTTAAGATCACACACAGATGGTTAGCGCGAGATAATAAGTAGTTGAGTGTGTGTGTGAGTGTGTTTGTGTGTTTGATGTTTCAGGGCTACTTCACTCTATTTGGCCTTTTTTATTCTACATTTCTTAAAGATCATCTTCTAGTTGTCATATGTCTGTTGTAATATATATAGCTTTTACCAAAAATGGGAACAATACAGGGGAATAATATGGTTAGCTATATCAGCTATGCAGTATTAACGTTTAATCTCCCTTTAGACAGTATTAGTTTAATTAGATTCATTCTAGTTTCCATGGTTAATATGCGCTGTCTTCTTGTTGGTGCAGGATTATAAACCTTAAAACATGTAAAAATTGCTTAAAAGGACACAGCGTTGACTGTACAAACTGCAGCTGTGATTAAATAATTGGATTTTAATGATGTTTTGTATTGTTCTGGTGAGCTGCTATAGATATTGTGAATTTTTTTTTTTATGTTAATGTGATGATCAAGAGGCCGCTTGCATCTCTAATTTTTAGACGTTTTAGACATTTTGTGCCACCTCCCCATGGAAAACTAATCTTAATAGTACTAATGCCTAAATAATTCTTATGACTATAAAATGTAATAATCATCAATTAAGTTAGCTCCATCACACAAATACTCTACTATATACACTGTGTGTATGTATGTAGAGTATATATATTCTGGAGGAGAGAGGAGAAGCAAAACCTGAATGTAAGGGGATATATAAGGGATATACTGTATAAAATGTATGTTTGTCAAGAACTTTTTAAGGGTATAAAGAAGCCAATTTTTTTTTACACTTTCTTACTTTACACAAATCCTTTACAAAAATAGAATTTCATGGAGACAAAAGTAGTTATTCCAAGACGCCGCTCAGAGACGCCTTGTTAATAGTAATAATCACAATACTGTATTTTGTATAGCACCTTTCAAAGTGATTCGCTGATTTTATAAAGACAAAAGTATTTAAATATAAAAGCAAAACTATAAGTAATGGAAGTAAAAGGAGAAATCATAAACAAAGTTAAAAAATAGGGACATAGCAACATAGCTTTGGCTATAAGCAGCCTCTCCAATCCTTAGCTGAGTTTGCCAACAGAGAACTGCCTTTTTATAAAAAAAAAAAGACCTGATTGGATTGCTAGGTCCTTAATTATAATAATATACATTTATGTGTGGCAACATCTGCACCAGCAATGCATTTGTAACTGGAAAAGCAAAAGGTCTTTGTTTTCACAAGAGAAAAATGTGGGTGTGGGTGTTTGGGGGTATTTTTATGCGAGCTGTTGGCCTTTCATACTGAGTACATCCTTTTTACTGGGACTTTCATGATAACTATGGATGCCTGCATTCCTGGAAAATGCTCTAGTATGAGGGCTGCTAGTATGAATTATGCAGATTCAGACATTCAGATTAACTATTACCTGTTAATATCCACTGTTCTGAGTCTGAAATAGGCCTGAATGTTCTCAACAACCATAAATGATAAACTGTCACATTAACATAAAACCTTGACCATTTATGTCCTGTTGACCAAAGGGCCACTCCCATTTTTCTTCAAACTGACAAGTTACAGGGTTGTGTTCTTGTTCTTGGCTATCTCAGCAGTGGGAATGAATGGACGTCACCAGAGGATGACCTCTTCACAGGGTCACGACCCCAGATGATCTACTTTATCAGCCAGCCACACTGATTCCCTGCTATAAGCAGAAGGAATGCTGATTCCGCTGTGTCTGAATGTGTCCATCTATCTTTCACACCTTGCAGCCTTCTCCTTATCTCTCTTCACATTTGAACCATGCTTTTGGATTAAGCGAAGGTTACAATATCACAGTTCGGTTGTTGTTAGGTTTGCAGAGCTGTTCTAATAAGTGAAGCCACCGGAGGAGACTTGAAAAGCTTGAGAAACAAGCAGAGAGGAGGAGACCAGGGTGAGAGGAAGACAGAGAGGAGGAATAAAAAGACAGCAGGAGGGAGGGAAGCAGAATAGCCAGGGAGAGAAAGGGAGTGAGAGGGGGTGTGACGTGAACAATAGGGGATCGCTATGGGACGTTTCATGGGTCGCCTTGAAGTTGCTCGTCAACAGATGTGTCACCATGTTAATGACTGATTGCCGTTTCCTGTTGTTGATGGTTGTCAAGCAGGTCCCCCTTTGTGAGGCCTATAAATCTTCTGGACGGATAAATGGAGCTGATGGCCATTATATCCACACAGAAGCACTTCATTTAATGACGCATAGATGGAAATGAAGCGCAAATATCTGCCCTTACTCGATTCAGCTGAGGTATCACTACAGTTCCCAACAAAAGCTTTCAGGGCCTCTGCTTTTCTGGCCAGCAGAAAGCATGAACTGCATGCTGAATGATAAATCTGTCACTAATTCATAACAATAATCAGAGATAAGTTTTTTTATTTGCTCTTAAAAATGTCAGAAACTAGCCCAAATGCCACAGTCTAGCATAAAATTGAGTTATTCAGTAATGAAAGACCAGCAGTGTACACTCATGTGAAGATTTCTCATAATATTCATGCCAGAGATATGCAGTTGGCTGGGGACTTTGCTCAAACAACTGTTGACATAAAAATGATCTATTAAACAATCATTTAATATATTTCGTGTAATCAAATGAGGATTAGGCTCAAAGAACTTGCCTGTGGCTCCAGACACACATTCCTTTAGTTCTATAACTTAGAAATAACTCAGTCACCGGTTTGTTTTATGTTCCATGTAATTATTAAATAATAAATCTTAGGCTGTAATAAAAGGTACAATGTTTAACCCTATGAGGACTAAACCTATATGTGGCTAAATGTAGTACTTTATGGTTGTAATTTTCATGATTGAACTAGTAAAAATACATAAACTTGTTATTGAAGGTAAAAAAAAATAGTATGCTAGTACAAATGTTAAAATATTTTGATTCTGTATAAAAATATTCAGAATGAAACAAATTATATTTGTGATTTTTTTTAAGTAAACTTGTGAGATGAAACGAAGTCTATTATGCATATATACATACCACTTTCTCAACATTTTTTAAGTTTAACAGATCTCATGTCAAATGTCACAGGGCAGGAACTAGTATTGTGTCCCATGACTTTTGCCATGTCCCATGGAAGCTAAAGGCCTCTGCACTGACCTGTGGGATATGCTTGTGGGGCCTCCTGCATAAAACGTGGATGTGCTTTCTGCAAGAGCTTCTTGTCTGTTTGCATGGACAATTTTAGCCAGATGCCTCTGGTCTCGATCATTACCACCATTACCACTGTACTGTCCACTGTGGGCATTAATGCCTTCTGTGACATCCACTATCAGGTCTTACTCTACCTCAGATAATCCACTGGCTACTATAACTAATACCTACATTTTTAAATGAACCCACTCAAAAAAGATTTTATAGGGCCCTACTTTGGGAACATTCAAGGTAATGAATTTACAGGTGATGTGCATTGCTGTAGCTGTACCAGAATACATTATTACACATTTATACACCTTTTTTCTGCCCTAAAAAAGATTTGCAATTTGTAATTTTATACAGACTGTAATCTAATGAGCAGGCAGGCAATGAAGATGATTCTGCAGATCTGTGAAGAGGTTTCTCAGGCAACTGTAACACACAACAGAGTAGTATTGGATATAGTATTGGAATAGTTTTGGAGTGTAGTAGATAGTAGAGTTTGTTAACATCTCAAATGATTACAAAGTCATTTAGGTTCAAACACAGACTGTCCTCAAGGCGTCACCTGCGTGACATCGATCCTGAAAGGGTTAAGAAGTTAATAATGTTTGCTGTAATTATGCTGAATACGCAAAGCAGTGTTTAGGCCTCTTTAAGCACTTAACACTGAGTTACACAAAAGACGTTTTTGTAAAGGGAACAGACACACACACACACACACACACACACACACAGGTCAGGCATGTTGACGGCCTTTGAAGTCGTGATTATTTACATATTCCCACACCTACCTAAGCTTTATCTCCCAGTGGTGTCAGTCAACTGGGGCGAGTATTAGACTTATCTGCTCTTAGCCCTACAGCTCAGTCTCTACTCCTGTCAACCTTCTCTCCACTCCCTCATCTATCGCCTCAACCATCACCATCTCACTTAAATATTTAAAATCGGAGCCCCTCAAGACGTCTCCGGCTTCCCTTCACACTTGCTGTGACTTACAGACCAAGTGACAGATATAAACACACACACGCAGAAAAGAAAACACTTGGTGCTGCACTTTTTTTTTTTTTTCAAAGTGATGTTGTGAAACACAGATTCTCAACAAGGTTTTTTATGCTCTAATACACAAACTTTACCTCATGAAGGACTCTTTAACTCTTTAACTGATGAGTTAGATTAGTTACGCAGACAACAGGGTGTAGGGTAGGGTATACTCTATCACTAGGGTTTGGAATTGCTGCTGTTTAATGAAGGGATTGAACAGACTAATCGACTAGTTGACTAGACGACTAGAACATTTACAGCAGTAAGGAGATGTCAACTAGTCAGTAGGAAAATTTAAAGTAGCAAGGATGCAGAGAGATGATTACAAAAGCAGCTATTCTGCAAATCACAGTACAACAATAAAATAATAATAATAATAATTCTGCAATACATAATCAGCTCACAAATAACACCCATGGTAATAACAGGAAATATGCTGAAAATAAGCAGGTTAGCTTCTCAGAGTTTTAAGCACATCCAAAAGAAGACAACAAATCACTAATTTCTGCTGTTTTTGCTGTACTAAAAATAAAATAAAATCTAAAAACAGCGGCCTCACAGCTTTCTTCTTGCTTTATCTATTGAAATTATTACTAATTTTAAAAAGTCTTGTTTTCCACTGAGCTTTAAAATACACGTACATAAAAAAGTTCTAAAGTCCTGTGAAAGAATGCTACAGGGCTCCTACATTGAATGTTGATGTGATTTTAGAGTCACTTGTCTGTTTAGAATCCAGACACCGCCAGTCACAATCCTTGATATTAATCGCAAAGTTCACAATAGGTGATAATGCTTTCTAATACATATTTCTGGTACATGCGGGACATTGTGGACCGAGAAATATTGAATGAATTCTTAACTTTAGGAACAGAACGTCCCCTCTATCTGGAACCCACTATCAGGCCTCACTTTAACTCCGATAATGCATGTCGTCTTGCCAAGAGCACACTGTGCAGTATTCACCTTCACTCCCAAGATAACACCTCACAGCTTATACAGGTATGGGTGTTCCAATCCGCCCCTTAAAGTAACACTTTATGATTTAGTCATTTAGTCATGATTCCATAACTTTTGGCACATCAGTATAGCTTCCATGGAAGATTTTTTTAGGAAACCAGTAATGGTTATTTAATGGTGTTTCTCCCAACAATCATTTTCAGCTTAACTCTATAGAGAAAGAGGTTAACATTTAGCTTAGGGAAACACACAAATGCTCTTTTACTCATATGCATGCGCATACATGCACACACACACTCACTCACACACACACAAAGGTGAGCATTGTATTCCTCATGAAGAAGTTATCACCAGGAGTGGGTGGGGATTGTGGGTGGGGAGCAGGCCAGCCATCAGGGCCAAAATCTGATTGCGGAGCGCTGTTGTGTGAAATTTCATCTGACATCAAAGGTGTTTATCTACCCAGCCTGTAGCCACTCTGTGACGGAGCCACTACCGTCTCCCGCAGAACGCTTAGCTTAGCCTCACAACCGCACGTCTACTACTAAACACCGCCTCTGTCTCACAGGGGCCTCCGGTGCCTCACTGTTGACAGAACTGGTTATCTCTCTGTCTCGTTCTTAGCTGGGCCTTGGATATCTGTGTCACTGACGCTGGTTCTAACAGCCAGCAGGGGAATTGTCAGATTTGTCAGTAGTAACCATGACTGCTGTAGACTCAAATCATAATAATAGTAGTTTTGTCTAATGAATACTGACTCTACCCAAACTAGTTTAACAGATCAGTGATATTAGACAGAATATTCCTTGTAGCATTTCAGCAGATCTTCTCAGGATGCATTCACATCTAAAATATCTAGACCAAAGTTTGAACCATGGTTCATGTTTTTGTTACATTGTTAAATGATATCTGGTCTGGTTAGTTTTGGTTTCACATAGCAGTTTATCAACTAAATTAAATCGATTTTTATTGCATCCTGTCGTCATCACCTACAATGGCTGCATCTTCCACTTGACATCGGTCTCTTGGATGCCTCTTATCAGATAACACTGTGATTTCTTATATTTCTGTTCATAAATAAGGGTTAATCTACAGTTACAGTAGACACAGGAATCATCAACGTAATCAAACACAACACTGGTTCTTTTTTTTTGTTCTGTTGTTTTAAAAGTTGACGATAGACTGACTTAACTATCTGTAATTTTTGAAAATGTACAAACCATCTGATAATGTTTTTTACACTTCAGATTAAATTATCCTTAGTTCTGACTTTGAATGGACCAAATTTTGATTCTTTGGCACAGACCAGAGTTCTTAAATCGGGGAGAATTTTTGGTTTAAAAAAGTCTGGACCAAACACATGTGGAAGAAACTGTAATTCAGAATACAGTAGAGCTGGAAATCCTGCTGCCAGTATTTTACTGTAATTTCACAAGGAAATACAGTATTTTACACAGAATGAATATAATCACAGAAACAATACATATAGAGCTAACAAAATACTTCATATGTCAATTTCTAACAAGCATAATTTAACCTTGTTGTTTGTGGAAAGGTGAGAAGGCTTTCTCTCACACCATCACTAAGCAAGCTGCAACGCAAGCGTCTGTTAGCTGGTGTGACATAATTGGCGGTTAGTGTTCTTCTCCAAGCGCTTTTAGTGGTCTAATTATGTCGCCTTTGTGACATTTCTAAAAACTGGGGTGTCGCTCCACATTCCTTTAGAGGATAGCTGTGAACTTAAGACTTAAATGAGTGCAGATCCACCCCTTACCCTAAACCAAAGTGTTTTCAGAGGCTAAAACCTATTTAATTATCTTTTTTTTACTGGCATACCTCCAAAAATCTTGCAACACCATTAAAACTATCAAAAGTCTGCTGCAGTTCCCCAACAGCTGCATTTGCTACATGTTTCACTGTGTATCCAATTTAAGGCCCTCTTCTTGACTTACAAGAGCCTAAACGCATAGCACCTGCTACCATTTAGCTGACCCCTTTATGCCCTATACCCTCTTTCCTGCACACTGAGGTCTTCTGATAATGGTCTCTTGGTGGTCCCTTCCTTTAAACTGTCAACTACTCCAGAGATATTATGGTGCTGTGGCCCCATAATTCTGGAATGAATACATTTCCTCTGTCAGTCTGACTTTACTCCTCCTACTTTTCTTTCAAAGTCCAACCCAAATCGTTCCTTTTAAGATTACTGCTCTTCTTTGCTCTTTCTTTTAGTAATTATTTTCTTTATAGATGTTATATAAATCCCAATGTATTCTTTTTATTAAAACATCATTATAATAATATTATTGTGCACACTTGTGCACAAGTATTGTTTGATACTTTTTTGACAGTTTTTAAGATTTAAACACTATTCCAAGTCTAAAACGTCTATTCTGATCTGGAAAGGTGTGTTTGCATACAGTTTTTGGATGAGTGCAATAGTTTTTGTCCAGTACGCATCCAAACAAAACTTTTGTGTCCAAAACACTCCCATAGGAATGCATTAAAAAGTGGCCACAAACTTTTAAAACGATAGAACGTATATTGTAGTTTTATGCTTTTAAGCTTTTAGAATCTATCTGACTGCCAGTTTGTAAGATAATTGTAATTTTTTGTCCAATAGGAATAAATAATGGGATGTTCTGAAATGATCTCACAATGAGCAGCTTTCTTACACAACTGCAGAGAGAATACGCATGGTTTTGGACTACACATCTTTTGGGCAAAAGTTTAGACACCCTATATTTTAGCCAAAAGATTATAGACACAGCAGTTTTAGCCAAACACATTTACATCCCACCATTTAGCGTAGCCAATTGTTTTTGGACTCAACATTTAGACAAAAAATGTTAGCACAAAACATAGCAACACCTTAGCAACCACTGTAGCAACACTACAGACGGGAGCCAGATGCACACGGCTAAAAAACTAAATGAGCTAACATGTCCAAAAAGCCAGTAAAAAAAAAAAAATGTACTTAAGGAAAAAAAAAAGATCATACATGGAAAATGCAAACAAAATGAAAACTTTTAATATGCCGCTGGTAAACTACAGTTATACTTTGCGACAAGTAATACAAACAAACAGGTTTATATACATGAGATAACAAACAACATCTGAAAACAACTTAGAATTCCGGGGATGACAAGTATGAGAATGAGATGTGATTGGTTGAATCTGGACATGTGACACTGGCGGATGCGTCCTGGGGATTGTAGTATAGAATAAAGGTTTGGCCACTGACAGAAAACGAAAAGTTAACAGGCAAAACTGAGTAAATATAACTTATCTGATCACTCACAAACAGAATTAAACAATATAAAAAACTAATGCTCCAGCTAACTGTTAGATGTTAGCTGCTTTATGCTAACTGCTAAATGCTAGTTTCTAGCTGTGGTTCCATTGTTGCCGATGGAGGGTTTATGCTGAAGTCATTTACAAGTCAAGGTTGCCTCAGCTGGTCCTAGACCCACCAGCAGAAATCAACCCGAATGATCATCCATCACCTGGATTGATATTCACTCTCTGTCTCGCTCTGGTGTAGGAGCGCTGCTCCCATTATAGTGATTGAGGGATCCATAGTAGTTCTTTAAGAACGGTTAAGGTACAAGGAAATTGATGGCAACCACACGACCCTGGGGCCAGAAACAAATGTCTCTGACTCACTCAGTCGCCACTGCTGGAGCAATCTATTACTATTGATGCTTTACGTAACTGTGAGGGGAAAACAAGGCCCCATGTGGTGGAGCCACGCTTTCCAAATGTATGTCTGAGGGAACTCTCACTGAAAACATTGAACGATCAAACTCAAAGCAGTGAAAGAAGAGGTGGTGAAGGAAAGACAGATCTAAACATTTGGAAACAATTCATGCATCTTCTGGATTGGGCTACTGTGCACTACACATGGTGTGGAGCTCAGTTTGGTTCATGTCTGACTGTATTGTAGGTGCAGGGAGGATGGTTTTACTACGGGTGTGCCATATTGAATCATTTGCAAAAAATATCGACCACCACAGAGCAGGTATTACATATGTGGTGGGATGATGTGATAGTAGTGTGTGTTGTGCTGGTAAAGGTGGATTAAACACAGCAGTGCTGCTGGAGTTCTTAAACACTGTATCCACTCTATTAGACAGTCCTGCCTACCTGCTCCACCTTGTAGATGTAAAATCTGAGACAGAAGCTCTGAATATGTAGCTGAACAGTTTGTGGCCGTCATAGACTAGTCCTCAGTGGTCACAGATTGTTGGCTGGATATTTCTGCTTGCTGGATTACTCTCAGTCCAGCAGTGACAAAAAACTGAGGTGTTAAAAACCTCCAGCAGCACTGCTGTGTCTGATTCACTCATACCAGCACAACACACACTACTTACACACCACCACCATGTATCTCAGTGTCACTGTGATCCTGAGAATGACACACCAACCAAATAATACCTGCACTGTGGTGGCCCTCAGAGGTCCTGGCCATTGAAGAACATGATGAAAGGAGCATAGTAAAATATGCAGAGAGAAAGGTACAGGACTACAGTCTCTAATTATATGTTTGAACTACAAAGTGCTCCTATATGCCCAGTGGATCTGATAAAATGGATATTAGGTTTAGAAACAAGTGGGTGATAATTATTTATACACTATACTAAAGTTTATAGTTAACTTTTTCTACTCATGTTTGAAACAGCTATACTACCGTATTTTTCACACTATAAGGCGCACCATTTTATAAGTCGTGTTTTAAGAGATATTATTAAGAACTTCTAATTCAGCATGCCTTGCTGTTAACTTAGCTAACTAAGTTAAGAAAAGCTAAGCTAAGAAAAGAAATCTGTAATAAAAAAACTTTGTTTTAGAGTCAAACGAGCGCTGGATGTAAATCTACACAAATTAAAAAACGTTTATTTGGGAGAGTAAAATGGTTTTGTTTATTTGCAGTAAGCCTAGATTCCCGAATTTCTCCAGCACTAAAGCTGGAGCATTAGCATAAGCAGCTAATCGCTTCAGCAGTGCTAGCTAGGGTTAAAGGCAGGCTACAGGCTGAAAGAACTCCCCTCTGAATGGGGAAATAGCAGTTAGAGCGGTTAGCGTGTAATGCTAATGTTACTAGAGATGTGCTAGCCGGGGTTAGGAGCAGGCTACAGGCCCATAATACTCACCTCTGAATGGGGAAATAGTGATTAGCAGCTAATGCTAATGCTACTTCAGCCCCGTTCTGGAGAACAAAACAGAAACTCCTGAATAACACTGCAATTTGGCGGAGTGGCTTTACTGCTCCTTAATACCTGGCTGGTAAAATTCATGCATAAAATGCACTGGATTAAAAGGCGTACTGACGATTTTGGGAAAAAAAACTTATTTTAAGTTTATGGGCACCTTATAATGCGAAAAATGCTTCATACAAATTTAGATTTTGTTGCAATAGTACATTTGTTGAAATTAAAAATAAAATTTTCACTGTTTTGTCATATATGCAAGAATTTAATTATCATTATCATTAGGTCATACAACAATGCTTCTAAAAATGCTATGACTTAAAGGCACGTGTAAAAATGAAAGGGCAGCTGTCTTTGGTTTGTAAGCCTCATTAATACTGAACAGATCCATAAAGCCAAATAATCTCACTTGACCTTCACAGTGTCTTATAGCTCAATCAATGCCCGTCATTTAACAATTCCACTGAATTAGCTGTTTTTATAGAGAAGTCAATATGTAATTACTGGAAGCTAAAATAAAACCAGTTCCCAGTGTTCCGTCTCTACATGCATGACCAAAGAAGAAAGCGAATGTGTGTTACTACATCTTGCATAAGCACCGGCAGCAGGAAGATCCATTTTAATATGTGCTGTGTTATGGATTATGCACTGGAAATGTAATCTAAACAATTAGGTAACCCCAATAATGTATTCTCATTAATGCATTAATACTAATACTAATTAGTTTTAGTAGAATCAAGTGTGAAATTGACTACTTCCATCCAATAAAAGCCTCCTTAACTGGAGATCAAGGCCGTGGGTAAGGTGTAATTCTTGTCCATTTGAAAACAGAGTTTCATAAACAGAGTTTAATTCTTAACTCTGAAGTTTCATTGCAGACAGCATAAACCCAGGTTATTTCATGTTTTGTTTTCTCAACTTATTTTCAATTATTAATATACATTATTATACATTCATTCCTGCATTTCAGACCTGCAACTTATTCCAAAATAATGGGATGCTAATTTATATTTAATTTAATGTCAGTAATGTTACCATTCTTTATTACTTTTTAATACTAAGTAAAGATATTATTATTTGAAAATAATGTTTTTTTTCTCTGTAAGTCAACAGCATCGTCACACTAGTGTTATACTAATATGTATGTAGTGTTATTCCAAATCTGACTGATGTTCCGATGCTAGTCATACAGTATGTGTACCGACGTGTCCATGGCCATTTGGTGCCTCGAACATGCTGTAATGGAGACTAAGGTGTCATCACAGCCGGGGTGTCATCACACTCTCCGTTCCACGTCTGTTAGCACTGAGCACAATTTTAACCTCTGCATAGCACGCCATATGGGTCCTGCTGACAAGGAACATGGGTGAGTTCCTCAAGAGCACAAAGAGCTTTTGGTAGACCGGGCCGGGGTGGTGTGTTGGTTTGTGGAGTAGGAATGTGTACTTTTCGAGCACTAAAGTGGGCAGAAAGCAAAAACATCTGTTACAAGCAGGGCTTTCAACAGGTGTTGTTTGAATCCCTTGTAGCCAGTCAGCGGTTGTAAGGATTTATGGCTGCATAGTGGGGTTTACACCCTCCCTATGGCGCTGAATGACCAAGGACAGAGATTGCAAGAGAAAGACTGTAAGGGAAAAAGATTGCGACACTCCAGACCTGTCAGTTAGTGCATGAGTGAAAAGGGCGGGTGTCAGCTGACAGGCTTTGAAGTGAGGACGGCTGCAGGCTTTCAATTAAAAGCCTATCATTGTGTAAGTAAATCAATGCCTATCAGCCCTGTCACATCAAACAAATCATTATTATGAGGTTCCGCCTACGTAATTCAGTTCAGGCTTGACATCTGACAACTCCAGGTTGGCTAACTGCACAACAGAAAGCTTGGGCTGGATCTCATTTTTTTTTCAGTTATGGAACTGCATGAGCTTAATATGTTCTACATTCATGCTGTCAGACTGGAGAATGAGGTGGCGGGTTGGGCAGGGCACAGACTAGCATGGAGTAAAATGAAACACAGATTTGAATGACTGTACATTAGTTAAACAGGTCTGAGTGGAACATGCTATGTTATGGAAATCTAACTGTATTTAGACAGATATCTCTTAAGATTTACCTTGAAAACAATATTTTGCTTCATTAATGCTGAGCAAATCTATAAGCCAGATAAGGCTTATCTGGCAAATCGAAAAGGCCAAACTACTTTAGTGATGACCCTCTTTTCTAGACTGTACTCATGTTAGATAGTATAGAGCTATAGTATAGAAATATAACAGATTGACCCTTGTTTAGAAATATTGCCTACAACCAGACAATCCCAATCCCATCAAATAATAATAAAAAAAAAATAACATTGGACCGCATTCATAAACCTTATACAATACGATTAAAATGGATCTTCCAAAAACCTTCCACCACATTTACAAATGCAGCACAACCACCACTGTGATGTGTTAACAAATAAACTTAGGATGTGATTTCTTGGCAATACAGTGGCTTTCAAAATTATTCATACCCCTTGAACGTTTTCACATTTTGTCACCTTACAACCACAAACTTGCCTATATCAACTACCAACTCTTTTGGGATATGTCCCTACCAGCTTTGCGCATCTAGAGACTGAGATTTTTGCCCCATTCTTCTTTGCAAAATAGCTTAAGCTCAGCCAGGTTGGATGGAGAGCTTCTGTGCACAGCAGTTTTTATGTCTTGCAACTATTAACTAATTAAGTGTATTCTGAAGGCAATTCATTGCACTGGGTTTTATTTTACTGGTTTCAGAGAGAAGGGGGCTGAATACTTTTCAGATTTTTATTTCACTGAAATTTGAAAACCATTTTTGTTTTACTGGTTTGAATGGTTTGTATTGGTTTATCACTTTAATTCCCAATAAAATACATTTGAGGTTGTGGCTGTGAGATGACAAAATGTGAAAAAGTTAAATGGATATGAATGGATATGATGTGACGTGATTCTCAGCTTCGAAATCTGACATCAGATGTAAATGTAATGCAGCATCAGGTTAACTTTTTTTCCACCCCTTGTTTACCCCCCTTACACAGAGAATACACAAGAGAACTTCATCACAGTGTGAAACAGTCCTTATAACTTCACCGTTAATGGGTGTGGCTAAACTCTTCTAGCCTAAATAGGTGGCTGTACTGTAGGCTATGTAAATGCGTTGCGTGCATTTTGTGACATCTCACAACTTTATCTATGCTAAAATGTGTAAAATGAGGTCTCTAAATAACACGTATTACTTGCTTCTGACCACATATGTATTTTATACGCAATAAATCCTTTCACAGTCTGACAGCAGAGTCTTTTAGACTGACGTGTTACATCCAGCTGTCACATGGTAAGTGTTATAGACTGAAAAAGGTGAGCGTTACTTGTAATAATCACACCTAGCTCCGGAAGCTCCTCTTAAATCTCCGCTCTCATTTGTAAGGACGCACTACTGTACTTGAAAAGTTAGATTGAACTGTCGGTGCCGTAATTTATTTCCTCCCAATGAATATATGAATATGAACCAGCGCCATATTTTAGCAAATGCCGTCGACGCGGCTTCCCGGGAATGTGATTATGCTTGCCCCAGAAAGCCGAGAGAAGTCGTTTTTCACCTGAACAACCATTACTTTGTCATGTCGAGCATTATTCAAAGTCTTTGGACTGCTCCGGCACCTATGAAATATTTCCCCTACTGACCTCGGATTCTGCTGAACTAGGACAATCGTTCCCCCGCTGAACGTGTCCTGCTCTGTAGTAAAAGGAGCCAGCATTTCGTGAAGCCTCACGGAAATGGTAAATTATATTACTCCTCTATCTCTCTCTTTCTTTCTCTCTTGCTCTCTCACTCATTTTCTCAATGCTAAGTTTGCAGCCTACATTGTCGCAAAAAGGTTTCAGCAGACGACTTTACATGACTTCAACTGGAGCTGGAAGAGAACCTGTAGGCGTGTTTTGGTTAACAGTGGAGTTAACAGCGGCCTACTTTTTGAATTTGTAAGTTATAAAAGCTATGCAGTGGATGAACCCACGCCTTTCATGCCTTATTTTCTTTTTCGAGAGGTTAAAGCGCCAAGCCGTCATTAATAACCCTGACGTGGCGGGCAATGGGTTGGAAGGAGCTGGGCTGTGAAAGTGAAGGGCCAGAAGCAGGAGCCATTTTCGTTATTGTCTGGCTTGACAAATGGCCCTCAGAACAAGGCAGGGCATACATCATATCACCTTTAATGGCTCCACATCTCACCGGCCATAACTCAGCAGGCTTAAACAGGGAAAAAAAAGGGGGTGAAATACGGCGTTGTATATTCCACCGTGAGACACATTTATGAGTCCTCCCTGCTGTATAAACGCAGTGATTGCTGTTTCAAAGTAGCATGTCAGCCTGCGCCACTGAGTACAACCAGCTGCCCCAGCATGGAGACGAGAGAGAGACAAATTACAGCACTGGCTGAGTCCAGCTTCTATTAAAAAAAAAGAAAAAAACTCTCTCTCTCTTTTTCTCTCTCTCTCTCCCTCTCTCTCTCTCGTGGCCGTAAATTTATAGTGTTTGTGCTTACTGCTATTAAAACCAAAACCGTGCTTGGGTGACGGCCATCCATTTCAGGCCAGCAGCTGGAGGGAATTCCTCACTGACAGGCCGTCCCGGCAGCCGAGGCTCGGAGAGAAAACAGCCGAGCCCCGCGGTCCACGTCCACATACACACATACACCTACGCAGAAATGAACGCACACACACACACACGCCAAAGTAATGTGGATACGTGTGTGCCGTGTTTGTTTTAGCCCAACAGCACACAGTACAACACCGAAAAAGCAAAACTTTAATGGCAGTCATTTGTCACGGCTGTCACTTTGATCACTCACATGCCTCAAAGTCAGCAAGCGAGGCCCTGCCTCGGTAACAGATGGCCCATAGTTAGGCTAAAGTTGTGTTTGCTTGGGCATATTTGTTTGCTGATAAAAAAAAAAAAGAAAAGTTTATCTCTGGCTGTCAGCCTCTGCGTACCAAATGTGCTGAAATGCACCAAAATACAAACACACTCACTCACGCATGCATGCACATGAACACACACACACACACACACACATGCTGACTTTATGTGCTATCAAGGATATTGTATACGTGAATTCCCCAACTAAAGATGAAATGCTTGGATTTGGAACTTTGCTCTAAATGATATTCACAATTAAGTTTAGCTTCCCCAAAACCCTAAATCTTAACCAAAGTTAAAAATGAGAATTGGTATTCACTCCTAAGGACACACTTTACTTTTGCACTTGTTGACAAGTTGAAAGTTAAGGAATCATCACTATTAGTGACAGAAGCATCAGCACTTAAACAGTACATGGTCATATTATGGGTTATTCAGCAAGACAGCACTCACATGTGGACATGTGTTGTCTTGCAGCTTCACCAAAGTTACAGAGTGCAGTTAGCAGTGTATTTAGAGCTAGTGATTATATTTTGTTGGTTTTAAGTTATGTTGTCATGCTACCTATACACTTTGGAGCACATATTTGTATTGTTTACTAAATTGTAGATTAATATTAAAGATTTAAAAACTATGAAGGAACATGACAAAACAAGTGTTGGCTTCAAAAACACCTAGTATAAAAACCCAACCCAAGTGATAGATAAGTATCCCATTGCTCTTTTTGAATCTGGAACAAGCTGTGCTATACTGAATATTTTATATCCATTAGTTTCCATTAGGTTTTTGGAACTGTTATACATTGATTTAATGAGAGGAAGTGTTAGGAAATTACAAGAACAGAACAGCCTTGACTGCAAATCATATATTCAAACTATTAGACCTAATCCCATTTTT
Source organism: Astyanax mexicanus (assembly GCF_023375975.1). NCBI lineage: Eukaryota > Metazoa > Chordata > Actinopteri > Characiformes > Acestrorhamphidae > Astyanax > Astyanax mexicanus. Next base: position 28,761,513 of record NC_064427.1, on the reverse strand, counting down.
CATTTGTACCACTAAACCCTTGTTTTCAGATGTCGGCTATCTTTGGAAGGGAAAGTGCTAGAAATCCTCTCACTGACAAATGGGAAAACCCTTCAAAAACCAAATACATCACTGAAATAAGCTTAATACATCTGTGATAGGTAGCTGAACTTAGGTTTTCACTAGCTTCTTGTTTGAGTTGTCCTTTTCCACCTTAAATCATGCAAAAGCCTCTGGTGCCAGAATGTCACTGTTGCATCATTTAAGGTGAAATTTAGCTAGCTAACTACTTAGATAGGTACCAAGCTATATACTATTAGTGATTTTTAATGCTTGTTTTGAAGATTAGGTCCATCATAATTTATTAGAGACATATAAGGCTTAAAATAAGCTTAGGCTTAAGAAAAGGTGTTTCTCATAAACTTTTTTTTGGAGTGTACTTATGAAAAATGTTAATTTTTTTATTAATGTCATGTTGCCCTTATCACTTCACTCGATCCTTCCATCCCACCATGAATAGGGACACCCTACGCCTGGCATTAGCCTATACAACACAGGGGTACACTAAAAACCCACAATTGGTTTGAACTTAAACAAATTAAGCCTGTTTTTAATCATTACCAAAGTATTTAAGTATTTTGAGTTAGATGAACCTTTATGGGCACATCTCTATTTAAATGGAGATATTTGAGTTAAATCATCTTATAATAACAGAGTTTATATTTCTTTTATATTGGCTTTTGGCACTGGATGTGTCAGGTTCTGTTCTCTCATCATCATCATGTAGTGAGATTTTCTCACCTGCTAAATCTGTGTTGGCTGTGTGCTAAACTTACTGTTTGCTTTATAGCATTTTTTTCTCCATCAAATTATTTTTACAAGTATTTCAAACCTATATTTTTTAGTCAAATTAAATCAAAAAGAACAATCAAAACTTGCTTATTATTACTCTTGCCCAAGGCTTTTTATTGGTTTAGCACAGCAGAGTCATTCAGAGCAGGAATTGAACCCCAGTCTCCTGGCAGGTAGTGGTGTTATCCACTGCACCACACCAACCACTTGAGACATGATACATAAAAGTCTCATTAACTCAGTTTTCAGTAAAGATTCTTTTAAAACAAATGACCTCAAATTATTTAAGCTAATTTAACCTATTTAAGCTTATGATGTAGGGATAAGTTTTAGGGGTAATGACAAAAAACTTTGCAATTAGAACAGGAGCAATCTGATACAAATTTGAAGCCAGCATGAACACACACACATACACACACACACACACACACACACACACACATACACCAGAGAAACAAATTAACACACACTCTTTCTCAGACCCCTGTGTATGCACCTGTATCTTTCTCCTCGTTCCTATTGTTATGGTTCTGTGAGAATCTGCCTTTTATCACTGTCTGTTTAGCATAGCTGAAGCGACCACCATCATTCTCTTCCTCGCTCTTCTCCTCCTAAAGCTGTCTGTTCTTCCTCCGTGTCACATTTGTGTACTTTCCTACGTCAAAAAGCATATGGTAACTCTTCTCGTCTCTCTACTTACTCATTCACAACCTCCTCCTTCTTCTTCTCATCCTCCTCCTTCTACTCTCTCTCTCTGTCCCCCCAAACTCTGTCTACCCCTCCCTCTTTCTCTCTCTCTCCTTCTCTCTGTCTGTCTCTTCCTTTGGGTGTCTGTGGATAAATCTATTAAAATCTATTCTGGAAAGCTGCCACTAACACATCATTTATTTCAGCCGAGGCCAAGAAGAATTATTGTTGTGTACGTCTTCAAGCCTTTTAGGAGATCAAAGTTACTGGAGATAAATCACAGTTCCTTGGAAATGCAAACAAATTCTCTCTCTCAATTTTCTTTCTCTCTTTCTCTCTCTCTCTCTTTCTGAGTCCATGCCCCCTTTCCCCTCCTCAGAGACCCAGGAAAAATTTTCCTCTTTCCTCGTTTTTCCTCACAATCCACACCTCCCTCTTCAAAAGCTGCAGCTTTCTTTCTTCTTCCTTCTTTTCTCTCGTCTTCGTTCTCCCCCGCACCATGCGTCTTGGTCTCAGCTTCCTCCACCCCCGTATATTATGTCAGCTTGGTGGGGGAAAAGCTGTGTTACAGTATTTGGGACAACAGCACTGCATGAATGTTCACACAGAAACTCTTGTCTTGTCGTTCATCCACTCGTGTACTGTGTTGATGAACATGTACTGTGTTGACACTGATTGACACACTGGTAACAGACAGAACCTGACAGAGGTGGAACAGAGATAAACCCTGTTTACACCTGGTCACTTCATGTAATTAGTATCTGGATTATATCCTGATACGATTCTACCCACATGCATTTATTTATTCATACAAGTTGTATAAATATATTATACAACAGATTTGAGGATGTTATATTAATTAGTTTCCAATATCCATTAGTAGACCCATCTCATTTGTCGTTTGTACTACTACCCCTTGTTTTTAGGTGTCAGCTTTCCCCTCAGAAAAGAGTAAGTGAGGGTAGTGGTTGGAATCCTCTTCTTGAGAAATGGGACAACCCTTTAGAACCAAATACATAATTATAATAAAAATATTTCCTCAGTAATAGGGAGCTAAAGTTAGCTATTCACTAGCTTCTTGTTTGAATTCCTGTTCCACCCTAAATCATGCAGGTGCCAGAACGTAACTTGGAAAAGGTGGAACAGAGAATTGACATACCACACTCATATATAGATGATAAATATATGATATGTGTTTTGTTGAAAAGTCTACCTTCGTTTGCTCCCAGCATTCTGAAATACAGCACTTCTAGCCCACTTTACTTAAAAGCATATGACTATTGGACATTGACTGAATTGATAACCTCTTAACTGCCAGGATATCATTCAGTCAATAATCTCAAGGCGTCTTTTTCAGCTCTACTATAAATTATTTACCAACCACAATGAGATTTAAATATATGTGTAAGTGCGCAGTTGTGAGAGTGAGTTAATCATAAATATTTTGGAATCGTGTTGTATCAAAGTCCTATTAAACTATAAGTTCCAAACCCTGGCATGAATGGAACTGTGGCATATGATATATGGATGGATGAGTGAATTTAGATGGATGGATGGATGGATGGATGAATGGATGGATAAATTTATTGGTTGGTAGGTAATTAAGCATCTGAGAATTGCACCTGAAAACCTAAAAAGCTGTAAACCACTAGCAAGCTTGGAATTCAGCATGATATTGTAGGAATTGTACTTATTATATATATATATGGAACTCATATTTAACCACATTGAGGACCCAAATCAAAGTGTGGACCAAACCACAAACCAGTTTTATGTACTGGAAAACCCCTAGTTTGGCCACAGAGATAAATGGACAGTGTAGTGGATAACAATGCAATCTTCCATGTAACAGTGCTGGGGTTTGATTCCCATCCAGTCAAGCTCTCCAGGCCATACCGATAAGAAAGCAAGCATTCGTGACTGGATAAGGTCATTAATGACTGCACCTTTGTTTGTTGCTTCAAACCATTTCAGAGCCCAGTTGATGCGCAGATTTTTATTTTTTATTATTTGCAGGTAAGTTCTGAGTAAGAAACATTTGAAAAACACAAGTGGAACTGAGCATTAATTGGCATCATGTCTTATTTGTAGAGTGCACTGTTATTTGCGTCGTTTCGCAGGGAGAGAGAGGGAGCTCTGTGGGTTGACATGTCAATGCGAGGGAGGCTCGGGGAGGAGAGCGAAACGGAGGCCGTCCTAAACGCAACAAAGTAACAAATCAAATTAAGTTTTCAGAATGCGTCTGCCACCCAGAGTTCACGCAGGAAGATGGATCTGACACCTCGCTGGCCCGGAGGGACAGGCTGGCTTTTTTGATGTGTGATCCACCACGGCTTTTGCGTTGGCTGGCAGATTTTATCGGGCCACCGCGGCAGCATAGAGCGAGAGAGAGAAAGAGAGAGAAAGAGAGAGAGAGAGAGAGAGAGAGCCCGCCGCAGACTAAATAAAAGAGGGGGGCTGGTGATAAAAATGTCAAGGATTATCTTCACTTTGCGAGCCCTGTGATGTCGTATCAAACCGGATTTGTTGGAAACGATTTGGCAGTGAGGGAGATGATGATGTTGGGAGGGGGGGTTCGGAGAGGGGGGTGGGAGCGTGGAGAGGATGAGAGGATTTCTCTTGAATAATTTAATTATTTCACCCCCCTCCCTTTCTTCTGCTTTTTCTTGCCAGATGCCTTTCAAGGCTGTTTTGTTTTAGTCAGATTGCAACCTGCAGAGGAAGTGTTGCAGAGTGTGAATACTGCTGTCAAGGCAGTGCTGATCTGCTGCCTGGATGGAGGGAGGATGGAAGGGGGGGGGCGGTGAAAGAGAGAGAGAGAAGGAGGGAGAGAGAGAGAGAGAGAGAGAGAGAAGGAGAGAGGGAGGGACAGAGAGAGAGAGAGAGCTTGAGAGGACAGTAGATTTATGACTGACATTCTTACTCTCCTTATAAATACACTGTCAGAGTGACATTACATTGCTAAAAGTCACAGTTTCATGTCAACAAAACATATAATCGCGAGGCACGCCATCAATATTTGCCATCGCCCTTCTCTGTCACATCAACGTCTAAAAACCCCTTTCATTTGTCTCTGTTTCTTTCCTTTCTTTTCCCTTTCCTTAACATCTTCCCTGCACTAGTAATGCAATGTAGAAAAAAAAAGAATTTAAAGCATTTCAGAAAATTTAGATTAAACTAATATTGCTTAATATTTCTCTCACAATAAACCCAGATAAACCATTTGTTTCCACATATTTTATTTTTAGTTTGGATAATGATATTTTATACAGTGACAGCTTTCTTCCATTTAAAGCTGTTTTTTTTTCTTATTTTCCTCCCTGAAAGCTGGTGGCTTAAGTAGGCCGAAGGTGATCTTTGCCGTAAACACCCCCTCTGCTGACACCAACACTTCTCGGGCAGAAAAGCCACTCTCTGCACTCGGACGTGCTGACACAAGACGAATGGCTCCTCTAGGAGAGGTCAGCCTCAGGTACGGCTCCATACATATTTCATGGCACGGGCCTTGTTCACACGTACTTCAAATCATTTCACGTGCAGCTGCCGGAACGTTTGTGCGATGTCAGAAGGCGTCCATCAGAGCTTTGTTGTGATTGTCAGGATAGTGTGTGTTTATTACTTTTACATTTTACGTCATGAAAGCATGTTTTTAACCTGTTAAATGTTGTTATGGCATGTCTGTAAAATGTTGCATATTGTCAAAGCGATTTTAAAAAAATGCAAAGTGTTCTGATAGTGTATCTTTACCAAGTTAAATGAAGTGATAATATGTCTTTAACATATTCAATATTGGCAAGTTAGAAAGGTCAAATGTGATAGTTGGTTTTAAAAAGTTAAATGCTATGATACTGTTGTGAATACTTTTTTTATCATGTTTTTAACATGTTTAAATGTGTTACCATGTACTAAGTAATTAACTACTAATATGGTTTAAGCCTGTCTTAAAGAAGTTAAATGTTAAATATTTTAATAACATGTTTATTTAGGAGATTAAATGTGTACTAATGTACTTTTTAACATGTTTAATGTTGTCATTGCCCATTTTTAAGAGGTAAAAATTGTGATAGCATGTTTTGTGATACCATGTTTTTAATCCCTCTAATGATGTGATTGCATGTTTTGTGATAATGTGTTTTTAAGCAGTTGAATGTTGTTATAGCATGTTTATAACAATGCTAGATGTGTAAAAGTGGGCCTTTAACACTGGTAACAGTTGCAATAGCATATCTTTACAAGATAATTGTTGTGAAAATGTTAATAACATGTTTATAAACGTATAATATATAGCAGGTTTTTGAGGGGTAAAGGTTTGTTGTGTTGTGATAGTGTGTACAGTAGACTGTAGACTCCCAGCTAACAGAGAACGTTTTAAGAATGTTCAGCAATTAAATTGTTTAGGTTTACATTACAGAAATAATGTTCCAGGAAGGGTGTGAAAACATGTGACATAATAATGATTTGCATCACAAGGAATACTAACATTTCCAAAACTAAAAGTGTCATTGCAGCCATGATATCAGAATGTTTAAAAATGTTCAATAAAAATGTTCTAAGAACATCCAGAAAACATGACTGATTGAACATTTTAAGAACATTATCTGTAATGCCCTACAAAACGTTCTATTTATCAACAATTAAAAAAGGAAAAAAACTTTTTCATCATTTTTTGCTCCTTGTTTTTGTTGTTGTTGTTGTTTTTAGCAGATTAATGGATTTTAAGGTGACAAAAATGGACAGACTCAAACCTGTTGATACTTCATGTAAGAAGTATATGTGTGTAGCTCATTATGAATACATAATAAAACAACAACAACCTCTAGACATTCATTATTAAGATACACAATTAAACTATTTGTAGAATCTACGAAACTTATATGAATGAATATGTGACGTAAAGTTGTTATAAGGACTGTAGGCCCACGTATGAATGTCTTAAGGTTGAAAGGGTTTAACAGTTTTGAATTAGTCCATTAGTCTGGAACTGGCATGACAATTTCCTGGGCAGAGCTGAATAAGTAAAAGCCTTTATTTAAAGTCCTCTATTATCTGCAATGTTCTCATGACAGCACAGTGGAGTCACCGTTCTGATATGTCAATCAAACTACCTGAGCCTGCTGACATAACATGGATGTTTTATATTGGATGTCACTTGTCAGACAAGCGTGTGTTCATCTGTGTGTGTTAATCCCGCAGATTGTCTGTCTTGTCCTAGACAATGCTGGGCGAATGCATAACTAATGTGTCAGCCTTTTGTGTGTCTCGCAGCTTCTCAGGAACTGCTCTGCTGCCATCTGTTTACAATCTCTCTCTCTCTCTCTCTCTCACTCTCTCTCTCTCTCTCTCTCTCTCTCTCTCCTCCCCTGAGATGGTAATGAATGGAGGTGTCAGTCAGAGCACCTTGACCGCTGAGGAGAGAGCACACACACATTATGGAGCTGTGGCTTTCGGCACCTGGCCTTATTGAGCACATTAGGAGGTTTACAGTACCCAGTTGGCCATGGATTTAGGGAAACGACACTCACACAGACAATGGGAATGATCACACACTCACACACACACACGTATACACACATACAAGCCCATCGGCACAAGAAACCTTGTAAAGTACAAATGCTCAAAAAGTGACTCAAAAAACAACTACAGTTTTTGCTATGACCATCTGGTTTTCCTAAACTTGGTCCTTCTTTAATTCTATATGTAGATCTACATTCATACTTATAGCAGTAACATACTCTTAAACAACTGTAACATTAACATCAATTACAAATAACAAGCCTAACAAGCCACATGTTATATAATACAGGAACTTGTATCACGTCCCATGACTTTTGTCATTTCCCAGGCAAGCATATGAATGCTGGAGCGATCTGTTTGATATGTATGCAGGGCCTCCTACAGTACATTGAATGTAGATGTTGTTTCTCCACAGACAGACAATACTATGTCACAATCATTACCACCTACTACACTGTCCACTGTTCATGGTAATGCCTTCTATGATGACTCAGGATCAATTTCCTGGCTTTAGCAAATCAATGTGGATAAAAGCTTTACTGTAGTGCTATACAAGTAAACAGTGTGTGCTGTATTTAGGTTAGGAGATGATATATCTTGCTAGGGAGGTTAGGGAGTTTGGTCTGAGAGAGGTCTGATATTAGTGTATCAGTGTGTGCCAGGAATGTTATAAAAGACAATATTATCCACATCGCAATTGGTGTTAATGATTGTGACTGGTGGCATCTGGTTCAACTGTCCATGCCAACAGACAAGTCACTCTGACAAGAAATCTCTGTGCTGGAGACCCCACATGCATATCCGCATGAGACTAATTCTTTTCTCTATGGCTTTTGGCAAGTCAAAAAACGGTAGAAAACAGGAAAGTCAAATTCTATATATTAACGCTATCAATCAGCAACCTCTCAGACTGGATCGTCAGAAAATCGCTCATTTCAAGATAGTTTAGTTCCTTTTTGAGTCTTTCCATAATGCATTAAAATCAAGCAATGCAATATACAGCTCTGGTTTTTACTTTTTATAGGTATATGTTTGAGTAAAATGAACACTGTGGTTTTATTCTATAAACTATGGACAAAATTTCTCCCAAATTCCAATAAAAATACTGTCACTTAAATCATTTATTTGTAGTAAATGAGAAATGGCTGAGATAACAAAAAAGATGCAGAGCTTTCAGACCTCAAATAGTGCAAAAAAAAACAACAAGTTCATAAAGTTTTAATAGTTCAGAAAAAATATTTGGTGGAATAACCCTGGTTTTTAATCACAGTTTCATGCATCTTGGCATGTTCTCCTCCACCAGTCTTACACACTGCTTTTGGATAACTTTATGCCTTTACTCCTGGTAAATTCAAGCAGTTCAGCTTGGTTTGATGGCTTGTGATCATCTATCTTCCTCTTGATTATATTTCAGAGTTTTTCAATTCGGTAAAATAAAAGAAGCTCATCATTTTTAACTGGTCTCTTATTTTTTTCCAGAGCTGTATATGTTTGAAACAATGTATAAAACAATAGAAAAACAAGCAAGGTTAAAAGATTGTCTTACGACAGCTGTGAAATGCTAACACAGGTGCCCCAACTAAAAGACCTCCCCATAAAACTCTGTCTGAAGGAGAGAAGTGGAACGTAGAGCGAGAAAGAAAGAGGAGCTCGAGGCCCCGGAGCTAGTGGAGGACAGGCTGGGGCTGAAGTGGATATAATTATCACCATCGTCTTCGCATTTCCCTCAGGGACAGAATCTCAGACTCTTCTCTCGCCGTCTTTGTCATCCTCTCATCTCCCTTTCTGAAAGTACTCATCTCTCCCTCTCTCTCTCTCTCTCTCTCTGTTTCTCTCTCTCCTTGCCGTCTCTCCGCTGCTCTTTGTGCTCAGCTGAGGGATTAGCGGGGCTCGGCTGGTGATGGCTGCAGGTCAGAGTCTGTGCCTCGGTCCGATAATAACACCGCCGCGCCGAGGAGGCCGCAGGCGACAGCGCCTTTATTACATTTTTAACACAGGCTCACCGTCTTTGAGCCCCCGTGTCAATATCTGCGCTTTGTTCCTCCAGTGTCAGCACTCCGACAGTGAATGGCAGCCGCTAAACAGCAATTTTACTGTGCTGAAGGAAGTCACAGCTAATCTCAGTTTTGACTAAACTTGTTTGTGCCACCAAAAAGCTTGCTAACAGAGAAAAGCAGCGGTACAGGCATAAACAAATTACTTCACTACTGTATTTTATGCACCTTATCTTCTTTTTGTTAGCAGAGAAAAAAGCTAAATGCTACCTTTGGCATTATATGACTGTTTATTTCTTCAGGCTTAGCATCAGGTCTCCCTGACATACATTTTGCTAGTATTTCCCCACACCCTTGACTGAAAAGGAAGGAAAAGAGAAGGGGGCAAACTCAGATGATTGGGCAGGAGTTCGGGGCAGCTTCACTGAAAAAAAGCGTGAAGCTGAAGCCCCCCCACACAAAGAGATACGGGAAGAGAAAGGGAGATAATAAATGAAGGAGGAAGATGGGGAGGTGGGTGCGATGTTGTTCGACACGCAGGTAGAGAGGAAGTGACGGTTTATTTAGGTCGGAGAGTGGGAGGAGTAAGGGCGTGGATCAAACTCCCAAAATTAGGTTATATAACTCCACTTAGTGCTAAAGGCAGAAAACTTAGCATTCATTACATAGATAAAAAAAAACATTGTGGCACAACTAGGGTATTTAATCGATTTAAATTCTATTTAAAATTGATTTTAGGGTATTTGAGCTCACTGTCAATTCCTCAGTGTCAGCACTCCAACAGTGAATGGCAGCTGATAAACAGAATTTTTAGTGTGATGACGGAAGCTAATGCCAGTTTTGACTAAACTTAACCAAAAGAGCTGCTAAGAGGGAAAGAATAGAACTATATGCATGAAAGAGTAATCTTATTACTGTATTTATGTATGTGTTATGATAAACTATGACTCCCTTTTTTCAAACTTAGCTTCAGATCTTTCCAAAATAAAAAATATATATGTGCAGTTTTTCCAAAAAGGAATTAAGTCTAGTCTTGGACTACCCAGCATTTTAAATAAAGATTGCCTATTAAAAGGACTAGGCTTAATCCCTGTCCATAAGACCATCCCGTACAGTGTTAAGGCAACTCAGGAAACTAAAAATGTGATGGAACAACTTGCCGATTTGACTTATTTCAAACTAATTTTAGGGTTTTTGAGGTCCTGTGTCAATTCTGGTACTATAATATTGGCAATATAGCCAATCTGACAGTAAATTTCAGCTATTCCAGCAATTTTAGCGTGCTAAATGAGGCTAAATGAAGCACAAAATGATGGCTTAATCACTGTATTTTTATGCACTTTATTTTATTTTTTTTATTTAAGAGAATGCTACCTTTGAGTTAGTAACAGGTTTTCCCAAAAGACACTTAGTGTTAAAGGCAACACAAGAAACTTGGTGGTGGCACAATTAGCAAATATGTCTGATTTCAAAGTGATTTTTACGGTTTTCGAGGCTTTTTGTCAATATTTAGGCTGTGTTTCTCCTGTGTCAGTCTCTGTCAGTGGATGGCAGACACTTTTTACAGCAATTTTAGCTCTTTTTGCCAGCAGAGAAATCTACATGATGTGACTGTTTTTTTTTTTTCAGAATTATCTATTCTCTCGAACCACATTTAGCAGAAAATTGTTTCTTGCTACTTGTACCAGATTTAGCACTAAATGCATATGAGGAAATTGACTGTATTTACTCTATATAATATGTAATAGTAGCTTTTAGCACCACCCATGTAACATTTGTTTGCTAGCAGAACAATTTCTGTGTTTTTCAATGTTACAATGTTAACGTTTTTACAACATTAAAGTTATCAAGATGTTCTTAGAACATTTTTATTTATTTTTTACATTTTCTGGCAATGTCGGTGCCTTTTTAATTTTGGAAATGTTTTATCTTTTATTGTTTCTATAATGTTAGTATTTGTCTAAGTGGAAACATTACGTGAAAAACATTCTAATAACATTGTGATGGAAACTCTTACTATGTCACATGTTTCCAGTATATTATGTTACAGGCTTACCTTCCTGCATTGTTAAATGTTTCTATAACGTTCTCTCTTAGCTGGGTAGCACCAAACTTAATAGCAGTTTCTATATGGCGTGACTGCATTGTGTTTTTTAGTTCAGGTGTTAGCATCAAACTTTGGCATGGCCCTACATGCCTGGCTGATCTGCGCTTCATTATCAAACAGCGCTTCTCCCCCGATTTCCGACAAGGGTGTACCTAGCTTCTTTTAAAACAGTCTATTGTGAAGTGAGAGCTGTTTTAATGAGCTATCATCTTCATAAAGCGCCTCCCTTTTCATCCACACCCCTGCCTGGGAAATGACAGGACGTGACAAAAGAGGCACGGAACGGGGAGTGGGAAGGGAAGCTGAAGGAAAACAAAAGTGGAGCTTTTTTGAACCTGAAAAACACCTTGAAAGGAGCCATTGTGCGCACGAGGAAACACTTGAGTGTGAAGTGACTTTGAAGTGGGGGGATGAGAGAAGGAAGCCCTGCTAAACTGGTAATTCCTCCCTCAGCAGCGGGCGGGGACGCGGCTAGCCAAGGCCAGAACCCGTCAGTCTCCCCTGTTGTGAGCAAACTACCCTGACTGACCTTCAGTCAGCAGAGAACGGGTGGGCCGGCACGTGAATGTCTCTAAGACTTTAGCAGGGATGGTTTAAAATAACGCATTTCTTTCACTGCTGCGTTGAAGATAATGCCTTAAGAAACTTCTATTTCAGGAGATTATTCTTTCACAACCTTTCATTAGGATCACAAATGGAAATTAACTCTTTGTTTTCTGGCTAGAACAAAAGAGCTTAACTGATGGAAATTATACAAAAACAAAAGCAAGCATGCAGTATAGCATATACTGTAGATTTGTTTGGGTCATGCATACTGTGTGTCACGTCTGTATTATATTATTGCTGCCATAGAAAAAAATGTTGTATCTCATTAAATTTTGAAACAATGTGAATCTGACAGTTGTTTTTAACATTGTATGAGAAATTCCAGATGAACAAACCAATAGAAATATCACATATTGAAAGTAAAGAAGGGCTTTCCTTCTTCTTTGCAAGTTGTTTGCATAACATTGACAATATACAGCTCTGCAAAAAAATAAGAGACCACTTAAAAATTGTGAGTTTTTTTTTTTTTTACCAAATTAAAAACCTCAGGAATATAATCAAGAGGAAGATGGATGATCACAATCATCAAACCAAGCTGAACTGCTTGCACCAGAAGTGGCATAAAGTTATCCAAAAGCAGTGTGTAAGACTGGTGGAGGAGAACATGCCAACATGAAACCAAATATTGATTTTTGAACTTTATGAATATGAACTTGTTTTCTTTGTATTATTTGAGGTCTGAAATCTCTGCAACGTTTTTATTTGGAATTTGGGAGAAATGTTGTTTGTAATTTATAGAATAAAACAACAATGTTCATTTTACTCAATTATATACCTATAAACAGCAAAATCAGAGAAACTGATTCGGAAACTAAAGTGATCTCCTAGTTTTGTCCAGAGCTTTATAACAAAACGACTTTATTAATATAATAAAATAGTAATAATATTGTTTTAATATTTTACTGTACACCAATGTAACAACACAACTGGCCTAAATCCTGCATTAGAATTTATAGCAGCTTATTCCAACAAAAGTACCTAAAGACTGTCAATCATGAGGTCAGCTCACTCTAGTAGGTGTTAAGGTGTGAACTGATGACTGCTGTGCTGGAATAAACTTGTATACAGCAAATGCTATATACTGTAGGTTATATAACACCGTCCTTCAATAAAATATACTGTATACATTTTTCTAAGCTTTTTTTTTTTTAGCTTTACACTGACATCCCAAACTTTTTGTGGAACAGTATACAAATTCATCATTAAGTATTACTTTAGTAGACGGGTTGGGAAAGCCAACACCTGTATGTGTTGCTGGTTTGTGTATGGCAAGTCTACGTGAAAAACACAGGAATTGCATGCATTGTGTTCCTGAAGTTGTGCTGACTGTGAATTTAACATTCCTTGATCCACAGTGTTGAATGAGTCAGTGTATCAGGAATATGTAATAGAAGGCGTTACCACCCAGAGTGGACAGGGCAGTGGATTATGACCATAATGATTGTGAATGGCGGTGTCTGGCTTGATGTGTCCATGCGAACAGACATGTGCAAACGACTCTGCCAGAAGTCACATACACATTTAATGCAGGGGCAGCGTTCTGGCAAAAGTCATGGGACTTAGGGCATGATTCCTTTCACAGGACTTGTAGCAATTACATAGTTATATCATACCTTTTAAAATTTGCCTTTCACAGGAATGGGCCTGGTGTTGTCCCTGACCAAGCGAAGTTATTTATTCTTTATTTAAATTTCTTTATATGTTTTTCATTCAAATCCAGGTCTTTTATCCTTAAGAATGTTCAAAAACAAACTCACACACACACATTTCAAACGATCTTCAGATGAATCTCTCTGATAATCCACACAAAAGGCAAACTCAACAGAAACTTCAACTGAAATGAAGAGAGAGAGAGAGAGAGAGAGAGAGAGAGAGAGAGAGAGAGAGAGAGGAAGAAAAAGAGAAAAAAGGGAGAATGACAAAAGGGGAAGAGTGGGTGATTTGGGCTGCAGAGGCGGAGGATATTCGGAAGAACTTCCACCTGGCCCGCCCCTCTTTCCTCATTCTTCCCGCTCCGTCTCAGAACCCTCAGCTCGGCGGCCCGGCGCAGCAACAGCAGAAAGGCAGCACTTTGATAAACAAAGTGGGAGCACAATGGCTGTGAATGGGAGGCTCCCTCATGCTGGCAGGATCTGAAGGAGATGTTTACAGAGGCGCTTGTCAGATGGCGGCGCGGGGTTGTTCCAGCGTGTGTGGAAGCTGTTGGGGGGGAAATGGTGATGGGAGGGGTGGTGGTGGTGGTGGGGAGGGGGTGGTGGTGGTGGTGGGGAGGGGGTGGTTGTAGAAGGCGGCTTTGATGTCTCTCCTGCTCCTGGCTTTTGATGGAGATCCTGTGAAGTGTTCCTTCACAGCAGGACTGTGGGTGTTGACACCCACACGCGGGCCAGGGGGAGCAGGAGCTGCTTCACTTTTTCCTGCCTGTTGACGCGTGGCGCCGCATGAATGGGCTTGTGTGGTCGTTCCTTTAGTGTTGGTAAACACACACACTCACAAATAAAGCAGAGTGTGTATGTGGGTACGACGGCATGTCCTTCATAACAGCCTTCACCTAGGTCTTTATGGTTCCTGCAGAATTACACAGTGACACCTGGGTGTCGGTAGGTCTTAATTAGGTCAAAGGTCACGGATTAATCTTTAAGTCTTTGCTTTATATTGAGTTTTACTACCATTAATTTTAATGATTTAAGGAGATTTAAGGAGTGATGTAGTTCTACCGATCTAGAACAATAAAATACCAGAAGGTAATTCCACATTCACACTGTTCTAGAAAGTTCTCCTCTATTTAGACTGCTTTAGAATGTTTTCCATTCTCCATTCTTATTTTCATGCATACTCTCATCCATTCCCACCATTCCAGAATGTCCTGCTCCATTCACACTGTTCTATAAAGGTCTCCTCTATCCATTCAACAAGTAGCTTGTAGACAAACTGAGTGAACAGTTAGATTAACAATTTTCAGAAATAGCCTTCTGCTAACTTTAACATATAGTTATAGCATATTATAATTGTGTTATATTACATACTGTGGGTATAGCATACTCAACTGACACAAAAAACTGTAACACTTTACTTGGATGGTCCATTTTATGGCCTTGTTGATGCTCAACTGACATTCAAATAAAACTGAATTGAATGTCCATTAAATTTAACTTAACCCTATGTAGAATGTAAATGATTCAAAATAGAACCTAACCGTACACCTAACCCTAACCTTAACCCTTAATGAACCATTAAATCGAACCCTACACCTAACCCTTACCCTAACCTTAACCTAAGCTTAAAATCTAACCCTAAACTTAATCCTAAAATATTAAGATAAGCGTTTGGGTTAGAGTTGAATGTAGGGTTATATTCAATAGAGAATCAATTACTTTCACCTTTTAGTTAATTTACATTTAATAGACATGTAGTTGAATGTTAGTTGAGCATCAAAGAGGCCATCAAATGGACCATCCAAATAAAGTGTTACCAAATAAACAATGTTTCAACTATTCTGACTGTTCTAGCAGGTTAACTTTTAATCACAACCTGGAATGTAGTCTTAAATTTTATTTTCGTCCATTTATATTGTTCTATAATTTGCTCACACAGTTTGTGAATGTTCTGCTCCGCATAGTCTGTTCTAGAATATCTAGAATATAAAAACTCATGTTTTTAGCATGCACATTGTTCTAGAATATTCTCCACCCTTTACACTGCCCACAATTGTTCTTGTTAATCACAATAACGTTCCCCAGAACATTTCATACAGTTCACACAGTTCCAATCAGACAGTTAGTTTAATATTTGCTCCATTCACACTGCTTTACATGGACAATGTTCTCCCGATTCATGCTGTTTAAAAATATTAGCCCACATTTATGGGGTTCTATAATGTTCCCAACTATTTACATGCTACATGTAAATATACATGTAATATTTTTTATCCAAGCATTATTTTTCCCACAATTATATTGTTCTAGAATGTTCTCCTTTGTTAACCTTGCTTGCTTTAGGATGTCCACCTGATGTTTCATTCCTGATGTTCTAGTATTCCCTTATTCACTGTTAAAATGTCCTTCTTCTTATTACACTTTCTAAACAGTTTGTCAGATTGAAACTTTACAGAAATAGCTTTAAGCTAACTTTAACATACATAGTTATAGCATATTGTAAATGCTACTAGAGTGTTATCCAGTGGATTAACAATGGCAGAGGCAGTTAAATGTAGCCAATTACAGCCTATTGTGTAGTTTATTGGAGACAGTAGTATGTCACACCGCTGATTTATCGCAGGCTTGTGTTGGACGACTATAAAACTCTATGATTCAGCTCTAAGATAAAACTCGTCCCATCTGTAGCATTAAATCACTCGTATTCCGCGGGATTGGCCCATATCCCCAGCTCTATCTTTCTTAAACAGAGGCGTCGCTGCCGCTGAGGAGGGATTGATTTACGCCACTCATTCCTGTCCGACCCATTTCACTCCTACACTCTAACAAACAAACCCCACTGTCTCATTTGACAAATTGCATGTGAAGGCCCGGGTCACGGCGACAAGAGGTGGGTTTGGTGAATGGCTCACCGGCCATCGATCAGCTCCGCTGACGAAAGTCCGCGAAAGGCTTCTCAATCCATCAAACTGACACACGGGATAGGATCGGAGCGAAGTGAGTGTGATGAGGTTTCTGGATTGCTTTTCGGGCCTCTTTTGAAAGAGCTTTTCCTGGCATCAGTGGAAATCTCCAGACTGCAGGGAGATTGTGTAAGTTTTTGGTTCGGGGCAAAGTTGTCCATCACGCTGTTTCCCAAAATTATTGCAAAGAGAGCTGCCAGATCACCCGCGAGAGATGTCTCCCGCACAACCTCAACAGCCGTTCACCTGGAGGTTGTACTGCTGTCATAGCGGGTAAAGATTATCATAGTGTCAAGTATATGAGTTTTGGAAACCTTGGGCCTTTGTGCTGGTTCAGGGGATACTCACTGGACAGGAATGACTGGCTGGAGAGCGAGGGAAGCTGAAATGATGTGGAACAAATGCACTTGGTAGAGACAGAGGCAAAACAGTGGCCAGGGACTCGGAGGATCAGAGGAACGGCTGGATATAGCCACGGCTAAAGTTTCCGCGCGCCTCAGTGGAAAAACCTGCCATCTGGTATTAGCGTTTTTGGCCTCGGTGGCCAGTCAAAACCCCCTGGACTTCAATACACATTTCCTCAGCAAAAAGCCACTGAACTGACACAACACGGGCTCAGTGGGAGAGTGCGAGGGGAGGGGGGAGAGAAAGCGAGAGAGGAGCTGAAAGAGGCCGATGTTTGAATCCCAACATGTGTACTTGAAAATATGGGATTTGGGTCAAAGATGGTCAAAGATTGTTTACTCGTTTTGAGTGCATATACTGTACATTAAGGCCTGACTGGCTGGTTTAAAAATGTTACCAACTTTTTTAGAAGCTAAAATATCTTTTACAGGCTGATTCTATATGCCAGGATACTTTTATATGATCAAAAACAATATCCTGTAGTTTTAAATAACAGCATTGTTTTCAGCTCTAAGTTGTCTTTGAATTTTTAAAACTTAAAGTAGAAGAACTATTTTTAAAACTTTCCATTCCAATTTTTTGTAATATACACTATATGGAAAAAAGCGATCTGTGACAATAACGAGTGCCAGAGGAATTGGAAATTAAACTTGGTTGAGATCACTTCCATGTTCAATGCAGGGGGCCTAACATGCATATTCAGAATATCTAGCAGATCAGTACAGCACTCTTAAACTTACATAGGACATGGCAAAAGTCATGGGATACGATACTAATCCGACATATAATGCCATTTGGCCTTTCAGTGTATATTAAGCTAGCTTTTTAAGCTAATAAAGAAGGACATTATCAGGACCAGGATACGTTTACCAGCCTCTCTGTGTGTGTGTCATTCAGTAATTCAGCTTATTGCTCAACACTGGATCTCATGATCATGAATGTGGTTTTCTAAAAGAACCTTTTAAGAGCTATCTGAGTTTTATCTGTTTCCATGAATTTCCATCTATAGGCCTTTACATTCGTTACATTAGATGATTTTATCAACCAGGCTATGACTGTGTTCATTTCGAGTCGAGTCGATCTCATGCTCTCGTTCTCCATAAAAAATTCATTCTCAATATGGCTCAAATGTATGGTATGTATGTGCATGTGTGTATGTGTGTATGTGAGTGTGTGTAGAAAAGGAAATCTAACAAGTCCAGGAGGACACGTGTGCACACCGTGACAGAGGTCAAATTGAGCCTGTCAACAAAATGGCCGCTTTAATTTGAAATATTAATGTGAGCTGTCAGTGGCAATAAGTCAACGCAAACAGACAGCAGTCACAGCACATGTGCACACACTTAAACGAGTCCATAACTGCGGCTCCCCTCGTAAAAAAATGCAATCTAGGCTCCAACCTGGAAGTGCTGAGTGTGTTAATGTAGCCTCCAACCAGCGTTTCCCCTTCGCTCGGATTTGATACGGCGTTGGCCTGTTTTATCCGAATGTCTCGAGTCGTTATGGTGATACGTGCGGACTAAACATCATAAATGAACTGTTGAAAGAGGAGATTTATGGTTCCCTCAGTGCCGGCTCCCTCCCTGCATTCCAAATCAGCTCAGATCTTCGCTTCTTTGCGACTACAATGGGAAGCATAAATACGGAGCCGCTGAAGCTTCTTCAATCGTAGCAGGCATGTTTCTCCAGGGACCGGAATGAGCTCGGCCTTTTATTTGGTCTTCGTGGCTTTGAATGTCTTCTCTGCCTTCGATGATTTCGTAAAGAGAGCACAGCAATTAAAGTGATAGTTTAGTGAAAAATCAAATTGACAATTTACCCCTCACCCCAAATACGTCAAGAAACATTTCATATCCAAAACAAAAGCAGTTTTTGTTTTTTTTGTCTGTGCTTTGGCATTGTGACCACACAAAGCAGAGCTTTTTGAAAAGTGTCCAAGATGTTGTCATAAAACATAAAATGGACCTTTATGAAAATGGATGAATCTTAAGTACACCTTAAATACCTCCATATATGGTCAAATACTTAAAAGGCATACAACTACAGTCTTTACTGTTTTTACAGATAGCAGTACATTTTTCTGACATCTGAATAAATGTAAATCTGATTGTCTGATTACAAATACCGTATGTAATGTTCTATTTGGATTTGGAATATGGACCCTACTTAGGGGATATTGTGTCCTTTGGAAGTGAACCTCTGTGGTGTAAACCTTATGGTGTGTTGATGTGTTTATGTATTTCACCCCATGCAGTGTTAGCATGCTCACACTAGCATTTTTGTCTCTGTGTGGACAGAAAAACCACTAATACTCACACCTATGCGCCAACCCCTGACGTTAAGTGCATTGATCTTGCAACAGTCAACAGTACTTTGGCTTGTCTTTTGTATGAGGTTTGCCAGAAAAAAAACATTTTTGTATCATACACAATTAAACCAAATGCATCTTTGAGCACCTATATGCTTAAGAAAAAACAGAAAAAAATTCACTTCCTACAAAAGTTTCTGAAAATTTACCCTCATGTCAATTTTCATGCAATTAACACAAAAAAATGGACACACCCTAAATTTTGTGTTTTTTTTTTTCATTATTTAAAAAAATGTATGCATTAATTAATACATTTTAGATTCCAATTCTATTTAGATTAGGTACTTCATGCTTTAATGGCAGCTTTGCACATTTTGGCTGGATTTTCTCAGTCAGTTTTATGAGGTACACCTACAATGGCTTTCAGTTAACAGCTGTGCTGAACTTGTCAAGAGTTAATTACTTGAATTTCTTGTCCTCTTAATTTGTGTTTAAGGGCATCAGTTGTAAAGTTGTGAAGAGGTAGAGATGGTACACAGTGAATAGTCATATTTGAGTAACATTTTAATCCATATTATGGCAAAAACTACTCAATGAAATAAAGAAAAAAATACTTTAAGAAATGAAGGTCAGTCAATCCAAACAATTTCACGAAATTTGAAAGTAGCCTTTGAAAGTGCAGTCGCAAAGACTATCAAAAATGTTATGATGAAACTGGCTCTCATCAGTAGCGCCCCAGGAAAGGAAGCGCAAGAGCTATTTCTGTTGCAGAAGTTCATCAGAGTTACCAGCCTCAGAAACCGCAAGTTAACAGCACCCCTGATAAGAGCACCTAAATACTTCACACAGCATTTTGGTTTACTTGCCAAACCATGTCTAAGGATCAGTACCTGTAATCTTCAGTTTACAGCAAGGAGTTCACAAAGTCATGAAGGAAAAGGTCAGTGTTTCTGTCTGAAATCTGTCTTAGACCTGCTGTTAAATGAGCTGTGGAGTTATGAAAATATAGAGATTGGAGTGTCCTAGTAACCTCCTGAACACGATTGAAAGGAGTGAAATCGGGAACTAGGCCAGGCTTAATTACTTGGATTGTTTTTTTTTTTTATTTAAGAGAGTTATTCAGAAATGAGAACAGTGGCTGGATGACCTAAACCCTGAAGCTGAATACTACTGGTGGGTATGAAGTTTTTGTTAGATGATGCACCTGGAAATCTCTGTCTCCATGTGGGTGGAAAACGCCAGCATTAAAAAAAAAAGTACAGTTTAAACAAATATGTAGTTATTTTTTGCTATACACTATAGAGACTCGCACATTCAGCTCATGCAGTCAGCTATAGTTTGTGTGACTTCAGATACACAGCTTTTTACAGCTTACCTTGATTCAGATCAGTGCCTCTGTGTTTAGGTATTATTGCCCATATCCATGTGTATTTGTGTATGTGTGTATGTGTGTTTATGTGTGTGTGTGAGTATGAAAATTCCATCTCTCCTGACCAGATGTCCTTGTCCACAGACTGGTTTGAGCAAGCCAAACATTTAAACACACAGACGCATGCAAACACAACACACACACACACACACACACACACACACATACCACTCACCAGTTTGTATTTCTATTTTTGTGGGCTGTTTCCATTCATTCCTTTACGATTGAGCCCGTCCAATGAAAAAACATATATCAACCATTTTTCCCTTTTGGGACAAATTACTTATTTTCTTCACTATTGTGAGTTATTTTATTTTAAGTGCCTTCACGAATGAAGAAGTGTAAGTCTAAATAAAGCACACTTGAGTTGTCCATGTAAAAAAATTGTCCAAATAAAAAAAGGAAAGAAAGAATAATTGATTTCTCCCAAAAGGGAGAAATGGCTGATATATTATTATTCGTTGGCAGGTTTTGCTCAATTGTTGCTAAATGCTAACCTACTTTCTTAAGCCAGACATATTTCCTTTCACCAGAGTTTCTGCAGCTTTTTACTTTTTTTTGCTGATTAACAAAACTAAAGTGACCTCTTTTCACAGGAAGAGACCTTTTGACTGACATGCAAAAGAGACATTTTGAAAAATGTTCACATACTTGCTATGTGTGTTACTGGAGGCTTCCAACAGAGGCGTCAAGCAATGAAGTACAAATAATTTGTTACTTTACTTAAGTAGAAATTTTGATTATCTATACTATTATCTAAATTTTCTACTCCATGCTTTTTTAAAATAGCCTCGTTACTCCTATTTCATTTCAGCTTGTTTTCATTCCGGCTTCTCATCGTTAAAAAAAAAAAAATCCTAGCCAGATAAATCTCTACATCCAGATGAATTTGATTGTGGATGGATGTAGAGAAGTATAAACATATACCATTGTGAGACCCTATTGATTTATACTGTGATCCATCACACCTGCACATCTTGTCACGCCCCCCCCCCCAAACACACACACACAGCAAGAACATAGCAGATGTACGTAGCCTTGTATAAGGATGATTTGTGCAGAGACTTAAGAGAAACTCGAGATATCGAAATGTCCCAACTAAGCTTCTTTAATATATTTACATTGTTTGTACTAAAATGCATAAATTTTCAATGGGCATATATGTAGCTGGGAGTATAGGGAGCCTAATGCATCCCACATTTATCAACATTTACATTTAAATATAACATTATAGTCATTACAGCTTAGAGAAAAATGTGTTTTGGAGAGGGGGGTAGTGCACTAAACGAGACTTTAACTCGACCAAAGCTTTTGTCCTTAGTGGCATTTTTTCCCCTTACATTACTTTTACAGTACTTTTATACTTTAAGTAGTTTTGAAACCAGTACTTTTACACTTTTACTTAAAGAGTAAAAAGCTTGAGTTGATACTTCAACTTCTACCAAAGTGTTTTTAAACTCTACTATCTAAACAATTCATCATATTCATTTCTGAGGACACTCAGACTTCAACACTTCAAACAGACGCTGTAAAAGCAAGGCAGTCATCATGTGAGTGCATCTCCACATTCTAGCCAAGAAGCAATAAAGATGTAAAAGAAGGGGATCTTTATGTGTAAATGCACCAATTATTTCAACTCATCATCTAAAAATAATAGTTACACCCACAGGGAAGTATCAAATTGCTAATCTTGAACCCAGAACTGTGAATAGAATTGTGAGCATAGTGCATTATTACACCAATAGTGTACATGTAACCATTCCAACGTTCCACCTTTCCACATCTGATACAAGTCAAATAAACATTTTTTTGTTTTACACGGAACATTTTTTGCATAGCATGTAAGAAATGACACTGACACCACTCATTCACTCCCTCACATGACACATCACATGGCACCTCTCAGACCACAATCACTGAAATATTGATAATGTTTCACTCACTATATATATATATCCCTTTCACACACACTCCTTTCCGAGTATTTGATCTGGTTCCTTTTGTGACTTACAAAGCGTTTCTCTTGCCCATGTATTGTTTATCTCTGTGTATGACTCTTTTTCACTTAATCTTTTGCTTAATCTTTTCGCTTAAACTGCCTTGCTGTGTTTTTGACCTCTCTCACTGTCTCACTCATTGGTATTAGTACTGCCTTAAATTTCTGTCTTTTAGTTTTGACACTGCCTTTTGTTGACCATGTTTTCGAATTGTCGCCTTTTAATAAAGCCTCTATTTTTAATAGTGGTGCACATTTGGTCCCCATAAAGACCCAAATACATGCACACGGACACACACTTCAATATGCCACTAGCAGTGGTCAGGGAATCCTCCAGTAGACTCCCGCAGTCCCCACACCGGACTTCTCCAGATGTGTTTTAAATCGAACTGCCCACAAACATTTGTCGCTGTGGTGCACCCTGCCAGGAAGAAGGAATTAAATCCAGCATTAAAAACTGTAAAGACTACAGATTTACTGTTTCCTCTGTGTTTGCTTTCACTGCTTTCACTTGCTGCCTCCCACCTCCGTCTTCCAGAAAGCTGTCTGCTTTCATACCAAAGCTCGGCTCTCCAAGGGAACCCGGCGAGAACACGGCTCTCATATGGGGTATTAGATGCTCAATATAACTGGCTGAAACTCTGCTCCATCAGCTCTCAACATGTGGACTGAAACAGCTTGCTGACAGCAAGAGGACTCATTTGAGTTTTTTTGGCTGGGCCTGGTGCTAATAATATCCAGTGGGCGCAGCTGAAACTGTGGGACTGTCTGATTTAGGAAGATGGAGTTTTGAATATTTTGACAGATGCTGGTGAATCACTCTTCAATTACTTTATATGTTTGGTTTAAATTAGTGCTGTCACTAAAACGTGTTAATGGACGTGATTAATCTGGAAACTTTAATGTATTATTTATAGCGCTGATTAATCATTTTTACCAAGTAAAAATAAAGAGCCTGGTGACATATTAACAATTTATTTAGTGATGTAACCATGGTTGACCATGCTGTGTAACCATGCTGTTGAGTTTAGAAGGTAGATTACTTTATTATTTGTGTTGACATATGGATTAAATGTTATAACAAACTCTCAAGGCCCTATCTTACACCCTGCGCAAGGCGCATAACAATGCACATTGCTATCTTACACCCAGCCCAATGTCTATTTGTATGCCTTCCTTCTGTGTCATTTAAATAGCAACAGTGCTACAGAATATATCTGTGCTGATGGGGGTGGTAGACTCAAAAGGTTGTTTAGGTTAATTTCTGGTGTATTGCTATCTTGGCAATGGAAAACACAGGTGCTCCACTGACTGAATACAACCAGGGCATATATATATATATATATATATATATATATATATATATATATATATATATATATATATATATATATATATATATATATATATATATATCGACATGGCGTATTGCTATCTTGGCAATACAGTTGTTACGATAACAAAGACACACTGACACTTCCTAAATCAAGCTACACAGTGCGGCCCTCAGTCTTTAAGTTCTCCTTCCTTTTTCAAAATCCAATTTCTTTCCAAATTCAACATTATCCATTAAGGACCCAGGGTAAATTTTTACCATCTTGTCCACTACAGACACTTCTTTCCTATAGCTAACTAGCTTTAGCTGAAAAACAATCTTTGTTTCCTGTCACAATGCTGCACAAAATAAAATAATAAAATAATAAAAATAAAAATAAAAAAAATATTTAAAATGAAAAATCTGTGCTTTGATATTTGCAGGATGTTTTGCAGTATAAAGAAGAGAACTAGTTATTTGCATTTGGGCTGTCATCGCCTCGTCATTTTGAAGAGGATTGTTTTTACATTGGGTGTTCTTCAATCTGTCAACTGCATATATAATGCGGTTTGTGGTTGCAGCTACACCCAGAATGCGACTTTTATTTCCCCCATAGTGAAAGATCGGGTTGCTTGTGAATCGCAGTTATAAAAGTGAGATGTATTTTGAAATACTTTAATATTTCTTTCTTTCTTGAGACACATTTTTGTTTGTAAGCAGTATATTTTACGGGTGCATGTGAAGTCTTATTTTTCAGGCTTATTCTGTCATTTGTTGACGGCTGAAAGAAACCAGAGGAGCCGCCTGGAACCTGTCGATACAGAACGTACACCAAATGGAAATGTAATTCATCCTGTGACTGTGTAATTATATATGTAATTGCATAATTGCATTTAAATACTGTAGCAAAATGAGAGTAATTACTCTTAAGAGGGTTTAAAAGTTAAATTCTTTCAGTCTTTCATCTGATTCACTCGTTGGGCTGTAGGTTCCCACACATCCAGCTGGTTCCTTACTGACCCCCGGGCCGCTGACTTTCTTCACAAAACCTCTTTTAATATAAAAGTTTATTCAGGAAACAATGAAAGACAGCTTGTCTTATTCAGTAACTGTTAGTATTGCCCTGGCCTGCCCAGCACACACCCACCCATGTCATGTCACCACCACAGACATGCAGGATCAACACACACCCACTGCCAAGTCTACATCTAAATATAGTGGCAGAAATAACTTCAAAGCTGAAATCGTAACCAGATGAATGCACGTGATAGACGATGCTGTTGCGCATTTCGTGATGGTATGTAGAAATGCCAGAGATTGACGCATGAGACATGAGAATCATATGGCTACCAATAACACTTCTGTGCTTTTTCAGCCTATAATTTTACAAATATGGTTTGTCTTCTTTTAGCCAAATCAGTTCCCATTACCCTAAACACAGAGAAAAGTCCATGTGCAAAAAAATACGCCAAAACTATTACCATTGGTCAGTCCTGTTTAGAGAACAGTGCAAGAAAGTAAATACAAGAAGAAGGTTCTATGTTCTGGACTATTGATATTTATCAATGTAATATAATTAGCATGGAGCAAAAGTAGATATTTTAAAAAGGCATTAGTTCATTAGTTCAACTGTAGTAATAATTATCTGTGAAATACTACATAGTGTGAACCATAGAATACACATGACAGTTTGGTAGAAAGACCTTCCCACTATCAACTAACAGCTCCAGAGCTTATTTGTGACCAGACCAAAACCACCTCTGTGAAGTTATTTTGGTCCACATTTGAGAGTAATTAATGTATTTACACCTGATTCAACAAATTGCATCAAAGCTGAGTCTGATTTAATCGAACTTTAAAGTGCAGGAGTGAAAATGTTTGGTAACGCTTTATTTCAAAGCTTCATAACACATTTATAAGCATTGAATAATGTGTTTTAAAGCCATTCTTCAATTCTTCTATTTTAATGAATATATTATGTCAGTACTCATCACTGTTTTCAATAACATGAGCTATTTTAATAAATAAATGAGACTGTATTCATATAAAATACATAAATGTTGAAAATCAAATTGAATTGAATTGATATTAACTTAATCAAATCCATTTAAAAGCCCCTGACTTAAACCACACCAATCCTTCATCTCTCTAAGCAATGTTGATGTAGTTTGTTTATCAGATTCATAAAGAAATGTAATGCCTTCAAACTAAAGTGATGGACTGTGCTTCATTTATAACACTGTTATGAAGCATCATTCTCATATGGTATAGAGTTTCTCAAACAAAAGTGGTACCAGTTTTCCTTTTTTTAACACCTTCATTAAGCAGACTTGAATCAAGGAATAAATTTACACTTATTTAGCACTTTCTAGACAGCCAAGAACGCTTTACAATCGTTATCCATATACAGTGCATACATACATACATACATATTGTACATACATTAACATGTAGCTGCTAATTCTTATATTAAAAAATACATTTTTATACTAAAAGTGGGTTCAGATAAGATTACACTCTAATACATCCTAATAATCAGTGGCTACTGGAGGCAGTTGATGGCAGTGTATAAATCGAGTAGCCACTCCCATCCCAGTCATTTATGATGAGATTTTTTTTCCTGTGAATCTCATGTGAATCATTTGTCATATATTGTACTGACATCCCTGGAGTGAGATTATATTATTTCACCTCCCTATAAAAAACTAATCCCGTCCAAATGGGCCTTCAGAATGTAATATAAGGGTTCTCTTGGTCATATTTTTGTAAAACTCACTCTCATCTGTTCTGCAACACAGTCACAAGCCATCAATTATAAGTTCCCGCCCCAGCTCACACTCCAAAGTGCCTGACAAAATGAGGAGCCCAGTGATTTATTTCAGATTAAAAAAGAAAAAAAAAATACACAGCGGCGGCATTGTTCTCTTATCTCATCCTCTCCCTCTGCGTTCATGCTCTTTCAGAAAAGAATGAAACCTATTCACAGCGAGGGCCGTGCCGCACGGCAGTGATTTTTCACCACTTTCTCTCTTCTTTGTTTTTCTTCTGCTGCTTCTTCTCGGCGCTCTTCCCTGCAGCAGTCACGGCCTTCTCTTCTTAGCGTTTTCTTTCTTGAGCGATTAAGTGTGACAGATTAGCAGAAGAACACATGATGAGGGTTCATATGGCAGACAGGAAGAGGATCAGACATGTGACGCGATATTAAGGGGTCACAAGGTCTCTCTGGCCTCCTCGGCCGATCCGCCGCCCACACCGGCGTTCACACACGAGCTAATTTCAACCATATGACCCACGCAGCCGTCACTGCGGAGGAGCACACACTCGCCCTGGCACTGGCTGCCAGTTACGGAGGGAGATATCAAAGAGAGAGAAAAACATGTCAGGGTTAAGCACCTCAATTGGAAGTGAAGGCTTGCTATACAATCTAACCACTCTAATTTGATTAGGCCGCGGCGTTGCTATCCTCGCTAGCCAACACAAAGGCCTGACAGGCCGCTGCTACTGTCCACTGTTTTGACTGCTGCTACCACAGGGCCTGGATGTCTGTTTGATGGTTGCTTTGTGTTTAAAGTTTTGCCGGAGATGTTTTTCTGCTCCAGGCGTGCTCCTAGATGTTTTGCTTGTGGAAAAGCACAGGGAAAAGCCTCGATCCCTGCTGATATACTGCTGGATCTGTGACACTGACAGGCAGGCGCACATCATGGAATAACAGGTACAAATGAACTGAATTTGGATTGCAGTTTGTTTGTATAAAATATCTAAACTCTTCAAAACCAATAAAGCACAAAGCAACTGAAGGATGTGTTCCATTTAAAGGCGTCTAAAATGAGGACTCTGCTGCGCATTCCTGCAGTTTGACGTCCGAGTCTCAGCAAATTCCTGCAATATCATTATTCCAAATGACCGCAAATGGCTCGCACTCCGGATTTGTACTGTTGCTGGTAAGTATGAAATATTAAAGGGATATTTTGCTGCAATACTTCATCTGTTATTATGTTAGCAATATCAATATTGTGCTGTGATGGTCAATAATTTTCTCGTTACAAGCTATTATTGACATTTCTGTAGGAAAGAGCAATTCCTCGTGAATTTGATACTGACTGACTGTATGCGGAAACTTGAACCCTGAGCATGTGCAGAAACTCATGAACTCATGACGTCATTTTATTCCATCGAATATTGATATTTAACTGTGTGTGTGTTTTAACTGAACTATTGGGATCTCTGAAGTCAGGTACAATAGGTCTATACCTACATTCTGCTTAAAGTAGAAATTTTAGATTTCTGAATTTTAGATTAACATGATCTTTTTTAAAGGTTGAAAAATGTGTCCTACCAGTAAAATTTCCAGGATTTTATTGATTTTAGGTTGATGTTTGTTTCTACATGTAAGGCACGTTCTGTGGGTGGATTTTACAGCTCAGTTTTAGATTTATAGTTTATGTTTTATGATAAATTAACATTGAACAGTCATTAAAGCATTTTACTGCATGTTGTGCAGTCTATGTAGAGTCAATTTGTTTGTGACATTTTTTTTAAACATTTGAAAACTTTCTGTTTCATCCTACTTTCCCACCACTACTATTGGCCTACATGTACCTGTATCTATGTCATTAGTCAGTCAAACAGCTTTCCTACTTTTTCTATATAACATTTTTTTCATTGTTATAAAATAATAAAACATTATAAAGAAGTTATCTTGTTTTATTTTAAGGCACATGAGTAGACAGGTGATCATTAGGTATATTAATATTATTTATTAGTCCTGGTAAATGACTAAATTGTCATAAGTTGTGTGTTCCCAGTGTTAAGTTAAATGTTAAATGTTGTATGAAGCAAGTATGTAAGTGACTTATGGTTTCTAATGTGCTTCAATTGTAGCTTGTTAGCTACATTAGCCTTATAGCACTAGAACACAACTAAAGAAACAGACTTAATTATAAAATATGACTAAGCAGATGAACCATCTTTAATGTTACAAGAAATTAGTGTCAAATAAGTCTGATATTTGGCTTTAGCTCCTCTGTAGTCTGTAGGAGACATATTGAGTAATATGGTGGTGGTTTGCTACACAAGTCCAGTGGTTTTGATTAGTTTGCCCTGGCCCGTCGTAGATAATCAAAGGCTGCCAGGCTAGGCCTGAATAAAAGGCACAAAGAGTGAAGTGCTCAGTACGGCAGGCCTGCCAGGCTGAACCTGCAGAGCAGAACTGAAATGTGAAAGCACGTGAGAGTAGATGTATGAGTCTACGAAATGTACTGACCCTGTCAGTGAAAAACACGGCTGTAAAATTATGAAATAGCCGGGGCTAAAGAAGTTATTATGTTTGGCACTGGCAAGAATGAGAGCCCAGGGCCATGTGGTCAAATGAACCATCAAAGACTGAGGCTTATGCTTCAAACTGATTGAATGTGAGCCTACAGGGCCACAAGGCTCAAAGAGAAAGAGAGAGACAGACAGAGAGGGGGACAGAGAGAGAGAGAAAGGAGGCGGCATGAGGAGTCAGGAGGTTTAGTTTATTCTCAGTGACTTGAAATAGGACAAAGAGGTTGAGGAAACTTTGTATATAAAGTCTTGTGTCTATCGTGTGTGTGTGTTTAGGTGCTGTTTACATTAGGCTGATGTTTGTCATTGTAAGGAAGTGGTTCTAGGCGAGGGGCCAGACTCAGGGTCTGCAGAAGTGCCAGCGGAAACCACGCCCCCTTGCTGCTGGAGTACTGTACTGGACTACAGCAGGGCTTCCACAGAGATGCATTCATTATCTCATATTCAGACTCACATACACCTGAATTTGACTAAGTAAATGATCTGGGGTTGATGCTGCAGTTGGTCTGCAGGTTTAGGTTCAGCAACAGTATGTGCTGAAAGAATGAGGTCAGCTGACTACCTGAATATACTGAATATAGACCAGGCTATTCTCTCAATGGATTTTTTCTTCCCTGATGACATGAGCAAATTTCAAGATGATAATGTCAGGATTCATGGAGCTGAAATTGTGAAAGAGTGATTCAGGGAGCATGAGATCATCATTTTCACACATGGATTGTTCAGCACAGAGTCCAGACCTTAACCTCATTGAGAATCTTTGGGATGTGCTGGAGAAGGCTTTGTGCAGAGGTCAGACTCTACCATCATCAGTGCTGCGAGATCTTGGCGACAAATTAATGCAACACTGAATTTAAATAAATCTTGCGAAATTGTATATATATTCAAAATGGCTTGGAGGATGGTTTGCAAATTCCCACACTTTACAGTATTTGAAAAACAAAAGCATATTAAACAGCTGAAACAGTCATATTTATGTCTTGGCATTATTTTATTTTATTTTTGTCTTTATTTATTTTTTGGCCTGCCACCACCCCCCTCTTCTGAGAATTTATAATACTTTTATAAACTCAGAACTCACCAAAAAAACGCAGATTTAGACCCAATTTGGACACATCTAATTCAAACATTACAGTAAATTACATAATAATTCAACACCGTAGCAAAATCATTAGGTGTTGCTGTTTTCTTTCTTTTGTTTGTTTGTTTGCTTCAGCATCTCACTCCCCAGTCCCTCCAACCCTGAACCCCCCCCCCTAAAGAAAAAAAAAAAAAAAAAAAAAAAAAAAAAAAAAATATATATATATATATATATATATATATATATATATATATATATAATGTATATATGAATACATAATACAGTAGTCTTGTCAATACTTAGATTCCTGCATTAAATTCATGCGATATGGTTCGGCACGTTTGGGAGTTTTATAAAGCTGGTGTGAGCTGCTGTCAACAGTAATTTCGTTGCAGGTGCTGGACTACAACTTTTTCATCTAGTCAGTAGTTCTACAAGTTTCTACGGGGGCTCGGGAGCGGACCACTGACAGGGCTGATTTAAACAGTGCAGCGCATTGAGAACAAAACTAGTGGGGTAATTGATAGCTGCTTTGTTGTGTAGCTGTTCTATTGGGAAGCATGCAGGCTATCCAAATGAAAATGGATTTTGTGTTGAGTAAAGTGGACAGAGTGGCACTTTAGCGGAGGGCAGTGTTTTGTGTTGGAATAGAGGCTAATGAGATGGTTAGAGCAGGGGTCCTGGGACACGGCACGTCAAGACTAATCCTGGCCCTACTGCAGCCTCTGGAGCTGCTTTCTCTCTCTCTCCCTCAGTCTCTCTCTCTCTCTCAGAGTCTCTCTCTCTCTCTCTCTCTCTCTCTCAGAGTCTCTCTCTCTCTCTCTCTCTCTCTCTCTCTCTCAGAGTCTCTCTCTCTCTCTCTCTCTCCCTCAGTCTCTCTCTCTCTCAGAGTCTCTCTCTCTCTCTCTCTCTCTCTCTCTCTCTCTCTCTCAGTCTCTCTCTCTCTCTCTCTCTCTCTCTCTCTCTCCTTCTCTGTTTCCTTGTTGTTTTGCCCGGCCGAAGGGATTCTCCCTCACTGTCACTTCTGCCAATACCAACTGACATACTGTTGCTCGGGGCAACTGGGCTAATGTTACAGTACCAGTAAGAGAACAGAGAGAAAAAAATGAAAGAGGGAGAGAGCAAAGCTCTGTGGCTGACATTAAAGATGACATCTCACTTATTGGCTTTGTCCTCTCATCTCCTGTCTCCTCTGCCCTGTCCTTGTCTTTGAAGCCTGCGAGCCATTGCTGGAAGAGGAGAGTAATGCAGTCACACGCACTGTAAAAAATGATTTGGTGTTTGAACATAAAAACAGTAAGTAACCCGGCTGCCTTTAAGGGCCTGTGCTGTTTTATGTGCAGTAAAAGAATTTGATGTAGCATGTAAACAAAACATTGTTTCATAACATTCACTCACCAGACCATACAGGTTATACATGGAAAATAAACTGCATGAACAGTCAGCTTTAAAATTCATTTTTTAGTAGTGCCATTAAGCAAGCGCCAATATGCAGCCCACA
Source organism: Astyanax mexicanus (assembly GCF_023375975.1). Taxonomy (NCBI): domain Eukaryota; kingdom Metazoa; phylum Chordata; class Actinopteri; order Characiformes; family Acestrorhamphidae; genus Astyanax; species Astyanax mexicanus. Next base: position 28,729,799 of record NC_064427.1, on the reverse strand, counting down.
GAGCAGCGGAGCCCCACCCACTGATCTATTAAACTGTTATAATAAAAGTTAGAAGGAGGAAAATGTAGTGAAACATGATAACGAGTATGAGTACAAATCCAAAAAATAGCCAACATTTATTTACCACCAGTATTCCGAAATACATCGCTTTTAGCCGATGCTCCCAACAGGCTTACAATACTAGTGATAGGGGGATAGCATTACTCATATAAGAAATCACTAATTTTACACCATTAAAAAGCTCAAAGTAGCTCCACACTTCGATGGTAGAATTCTGAGGGCCCTGACGTTTAAAAAAAAAGGCACTGAGAACTTAAAAGTGCATAGATTTATTCATTATTAATAGTTTATTTAAAAAGACTGATAAGCACAAACAAGTAGGTAAAATAGGAGAACAGACTGCAAAATGAATTCTGTGCAAATGCATTATATCTAAGTTCTACTAATGTGGAAGTGTGGAGCTGCTTTGAGCTTGTTAATCTTGTAAAAATGGGGATTACTTTCTCTTCATAGTGTAATGTTTATTTTTACTTGAGTAAAAAGCTTGAGTTGATACTTCAACTTCTTCATAAGTATTTTTAAATAATAAATGTCAATACTTTTGACACCTTTCTTTCCCATCAACACTACAGTCCTCCATATTCAGGAATCTTGGAATAAAGCATGAGGGTTAAATTAGGATGAAAAAAAGTTATTTAACCAAACAAAACAAAAGGTTACATTCCGTGAACGTATCATTTAAAGTTCAATAAAATCTAAATTTTAAGGCAGACAGTTACTTACTTTCTAACTTTTAAAGACGCACTCATTTTTCACTGTATGACAGAAAAACAAGGAAAGTGGGTGAATTAACGTCAGCGGAAGAAAAAAAGAATCTGCTTCCACCTCAGTTTGAGATTTTGCCAGCTCCTTGATGAGCGTGTTGCATGTGTGTTTTTGACAAATCTTCAGACGTGATAAAAAGGGAAGACGACGCCCCATAAGCAGAGAAGAAGCCATTGTGCTTTGAAAGCCTCTTTCAGCGTGTGCTTGGCTCATCAAAAGCTGCTCAAATCTATTTCATCCCGCTGGCTTCCCCCCCGATCGCTGCCTCCCCAGCCAGCCCTGTGATAACCTTTTGAAGCGCCGCTCCGCACCGAAGGAAAACAACAGAGAGACACATATCTCTGTCAGCACTTTCAGCCTGAGTGAGAGGCACTAAGCTATCAGCCATTTCTGTGAGGGGCCTGTAGCGTAATTAATTCAAACCCTGCTTATCACCCGCCGCCTCAATGGTACAGAGCCGTGCTTTGACAGCCCCTGTCTCGCCGTGACTCGTACAGTATGTTCACATTACGAGCTTTACAGTTTGACTCAGATGTCTTGCTCCGATCTGATCTTCTTAGCCTCTGCGATTCACATTCGCGTTCGTGAGTGACCCCTATCTGTCTTCAGGGTGAAAAGAAAGAGACTGCTGCCCTGAAAGGACAACCCCCTGCCCCCCCACCAGTGCATTTTTATAATCAGTTCAGCTTCATTGACTACTAGTGACGTACTACTGATGTGCTGCTCACTAATGATTCTCTTCTTTTTGTTAAAGAGTCTTTTGCCTGAATCAATGAACTCAAATGATTCATGTCCTCTTAAGATTCGTTCTGCTCAGCTAATAGCTCAATCAAACCATAGTTACAACACAACCACAGTTTGCCACCTCCCAAGGCCTACTGAATAACAGCTTATTTTAATGATAAACTACCTAGCTAACCCCCTTCTGACCTCTATGGGGTGGATTTGGAGTGGGTTTTCTAGTTACAAAACAATAAGCATAGCTATCAAGCTTCTTTCTGTATTTTTCAGCTAGCGAAAAAAACTAAAACATAAGTTTAGGTTTGACAAAGCGGTGCAAGTGTGTGCATGCACATGCAGCCCTCCAGCATTTCCAGTTCCCCCTGTAATCCACCTGAAAGCAGTTGTAGTGTTTTCCCATCTACAGAGTGCGTCATTAGAAGGAGGTTTCCCTAGTCTGGTACTCTAGAAAATAGTGCAGGTAGTTGACCAAGGCCTACACTAATGATACTACATGCACTGACAGACTCAAGGGGGTAGGGGATCCTGGGGGGGGGGGCAACTGCCCCTGCACTAAAAAGTCCTTTCCCTAAAAAGGGCCCTCTGTAGCAGCAAAAAAATCAAAAGTCAGAATCATTATTGTAATACATTATGGTGATATGACCCTAGTGTAGGATGTTAACCAAGGCCTACGCTGATGATACTACATGCACTGACGGACTCTGGCGTACATCTCTGGGTGCCCTTCCCCTTCCCCATTAAGTTCCTTCTAAGACACCCTCTATGACATGGGGATGCAGTGCTGTATAAAGGGTTCTCCTACAGGTGAGAAAACATGATAAAGTACAGTATGGTTAGATGCTCCTCAGTTTCCAGTTATCGTTTATTTATTGAATGTGCACACCATATTGTAAAGTTGGTCCGCTTTTTATTTATTTTTTGAACTTTAAACAACACAATGCCGATATCCAGCCCAATCCAGCCATTTGTAAAATCTCTTAACAATAGTAGCCACCTTATTTGTTTTTTTTTTAACCGACTCATGATAGCAGCTTGTAAATTAGCTGGATTAATTAATTAAATGGATTAAGAACCAACAAAATAATCTAAAAGAATACAGTGACAGCTAAAATGTTATTAACTACATATTTGTAATATACGTAGTATCTGAATACATGTAATATTTGACAAACAATAATTTGCTCTTATTACAGGATTAGCTGCGCTAGGCCATGCTATCCTACACTGTGATTTACTATGATGAGTTGTTGCAGCAAAAATCCAAAAAGCTTTAAAAAGAGAGCCATTTCTTTTCTTCACAAGCACACCATAAAAGAACGCTTTTGGATGGATTTTTGTGTGTTTATTGGAGTGCAAAAAATCTCAGACCACTGGTGGACAGTTTTATTTATTTACATTTTAATGCATTTCTAAAGTAAATCAGAACTTCTTTTTGTATTAAATCTGATATTACTTGCATAACAGTTTTAGTAGTATGTAGAATTGTTTAAATGGATAGAACTCAAGGGAAATAGTGGATAATCTTGAATATTTATTCTTCATTTTTATTCTCATAGCATGTCACATCCTTTATGTGTACATATACAGTAAATATCTACTGTATGCATACATTATGTATGCTATGTAGCCTAAGCTGTGGTTCTGTAGCTATGCATATACAGTATTTATCCTGTCAAGGGTGTTGGTTGAATATCTGTCTGATTTTGAAATGTGTGCATTTTTAACCCTGTAATGTGAACAGATTAATACCCAAGCTGCCTGATGGGGTCTGAGCCCAGGCCTTTCTAAAACTCAGCAGCAGAAACTGTATCTTCTGCATGACAATATGAGCTGGAGGGGATACAGGTGGTCCGGAGGATGGACCCCTAGCTGTCAGAGAAAGTGATGTGGAAGCAGACTCGTGTACCCAGGGTCTCACTTTCACTTTCCGAGAGGTGAAATTGAGGGGATTTGAATGGATGACTGGTTTTGGTTTCTCTCACACTGCTCACACGCGCTCATCTCCCCCTCCTGCTCACGACGGTTTATAGCTTCTGACTAGCCTGTTTGTTTTCACGTCCCTAGTAGCGGCTCGATGATGCGTGTGCATCTTAGCTAGCGATACACTTGCTTTCACTTAGCATGACAGCGCTGCTTGATTAAAGCCGAATGGCTTAGATACGCATTCTTCACATTGTGTAGCACGCAGTCAGCAGGCTCCGTCGACTGTGCCCTGGGTCACGAGGGCGTGGCGCCTTTGAAGTGCCAATCAAAAGCAGCAGGTGCTGACAGGGCCCCCCCTATATCACTCACGGGCCTTGTTTGTTGTTGTTGTGGCAGTGCAAATGAAGCGCCTGTGCACCTTTTGGGATGGTAAAGGCACCCGGCGGGGAACATCAGCTCGGGGCGGAGTCTAAACACCTCTAACAGCAGCAGGCCCGCTCCTCCCTCTGATCACACCAGCTGTCCATCAAGGAGTGGGGCTGCCCAAACAGGACGTCCTGCAGCCCGGTGGCCTTCTGTGGGGCCTGCGTGGGTGAGGAGGTCAGGAGGTCAGTTGGGGAAGGAGGGAGAATAGGGAAGCTCTCTTGCTCAGGCTAAAAACTGGCTGGATGAAGATCAGTTCAAACTGTCTACAGTCTGGGAATTGATACTGTATTTTAACACTGTTAAAAGTGTGAAGTTATCCCTGAACATGTCAAGATTTTTGTCAACATGATATTATACAGCTTTATCTTAAGGATTCTCTTCAAGCATTAAATTTATAAATGTTTCATGTTTGATAAGGAACATTACTGAAAATCTCGATTGTAATTGTAATAGAAAATAAAGTAAAGCTGCAACTTTACAAAATGTAAAAACATAATAATTAATAGAAATCTTGAACTATTAACATTTTAACCCTCCCATTATGTTACGGGTCAAATTGACCTGTTTTAAAGTTTAAAGATCTAGGAAAAATAGTTAAACATTATTTTATAGTATGAAACTTCTTCGGCATGCCTTAATTAGTGTAATCAACATATAACTAAAACTAAAAGAAATTGCAGTGTTATGTTTCAATGTTATGTAAAACTATAGTGTTTTATATGCTGGTCGTTCAAAAGTAATAAAGTAGTAAAACATTAAAAATAGTTTGAACATGTATTTTATTTTTATAAAAAACGAGTTATCCTAATTGAATTATCCTAATTGAACCATTACCTGTTAGAGGTAAGAAACACCATTGCACTAAATATTAATACAGCAATTAGTAATGGAGTTAGTAATAAAATATTTACACTGCTTTTAAGGATTTCTTTGGTTTCAGACATCCTTTGGGTAATTAAACATACAAATGAACCTTTTCATTGTTCTCTGAACCTTTCTCTTTCTTATGGTTGTTTAGTTTTTATGTTTATTTTCAAATTGAAGAATTTGGGGTTGATTCCTCTTAAAACTGATTAAGCATATTAAGAGTACAGAGTGAACAGGCAGCTTCTCTAAGTGACCTGTAAAAGAATATCTACAAATTCCTCAAAGATTCAGAATTTAATTAACTTATTTTACTGCAGAGATAAAGAGTTTTGTATCACCTTCACCTGTAGCCCATATACAGACCAAGGACTGTAAAAGTGCAAAAGCAGCATTGATTTCCTTTTTCCTTTTTTCTCTTAAATTAAAAACTGTGGTATTCCTGAGTGGGAAGAGGAAAAATAGTCTAATAATCTGCAAAGCCAGAAATATTAATTCTAAAAACAATGTTGTCTGGTAGGGTTTTCCAGGGTGCTTTTCTGGTCGTGTCTTTCCAACACTGCTAGTAGTGCTGACACAAGAGCTACTGCAAACATGGAGCTATCAGAACAGTGAACTCAGTCTTTACCTGCTCATTCACACATCATTCAAAAAGAAAACAAAAAGAAGAGAATTAGAACTGAATACAGCTGATCCCAAGCAAAAATCACTGGATTTATCCACTCTAAAATGTGATAAACTAACACATTTTAAAACCACTTCATGCATGCTTGGTGCAATTACACATTAATGCCAAAATATTTAAGGTAGATGTTACAATATGATCTGAAATTCAATACTAGTCAAAAGTTTGGACACACCTTAAATTAAGTGTACAGTGTACATTAAAACTGAAGTCATCCAAACTACAAAAAAGCAAAAGCAAAAACGTAACCAGAAAAAAACAAACCAGAATATGTTTAATATTTTAGATTACTCAAAGTAGGCACCTCTTACGTAGAGGACAGATGACAAGATCACTGGATTGTGTCACGTCTGGTGCTGTTAGCTCCTCTGTCCCTTCCACACCAAGCTCTAACGGAGGTTCTCAGGTTAACAACTACACTACCCAGAATGCACCACCCGCTGACATCACGCACTCACCTGATCACGTGACACCTCACCTGCTTCCTCCTGGAAGTCCCGAATACTGATTACTGGCACTATAAAGGTGCAAGTCAAACAGACTACCACGCCGCGTATTGTAGGTTATCCTCGTACAAAGCGTTACTTATCTCTTGTCTCAGTTTACTTTGTGTATGACCTTGCTTTTTGTTTCTCGACGCCGATTCTTGCCTCTGCCTTTGATATTGGATTGTTTGTGTATGACCTGGACTGTACTTTCACCACCGCCTCTTGGATTATCTCTGATACTGGATTGTTTGTGTATGAACTCTGGACTGTCTCTCGTTTATGGTATGGTTTTGTCCTCATTGCTCTGTCTACTGGTGATCACCCTTATTTCTGTATCGACCCTGATTACATCTGTTTTTTATTATAATAAACATACTTTGTTTTTATCAGTATCTGCGCTTGTCTGATATTCTGTTCTGACCATGACAGGTTGAATGAAAAAGAATAAAATTTAATTGAATATGATCCACAAAAATCCAAACTTTCAAAAAAAGCACAGCCTTCACATAGCTTTTATACATTAAGGCCAATTCATGCTTCTGCATCAAATATAAGCCATGATCTCTGCATGATCTATGCTTACCCTATACAGTATCATTTGATTTTGGTGATGCTAGCCAGGCTGTTTTTATTTTTCAGAAAGAGAATACGTTTTAAAGTATAAACAGGTTAATGCACATAAGTGGTCAAAAATGACAGGTTTTTAAAATAAGGTTCACAAATAACAACATAAGACAGTAGTAAACATTGTTAAATTATTAAGTAATATCTCAGCTAATTATTAATTGACACTAGTTAAGACATTATTAAACATTGCTAAATTGTAACGCTTAACAATATTGTAAATAATAATGAATTGAGACATTTTGTAATGATTATTAATGTCTTAACTACTGTCAATAATTAGTCAACAATCTGAGAGACAATCAGTCAAACTTACCCTGATTTTACTGGAGCTGTAATAACTAGATAAGTCAACCAAGCTTTAATATATTAAATATATACTACAGAATTATCAAAAGTTTGTTTTATAATCTATTACTGTTCTGCCCGTCCCACGTCCCCGTTCTGATCTGTGTTTGTGGACAGATACGAGATGACTAAACATGGTGAAGTCTAAGCAGAGCTGATGTTGATGGGAGTTGAGAGCACGGTGTGTGTGTGTGTGTGTGTGTGAAAGGAATCCCACATTAGGGCCATCACAGCGCGAGTGTGTAACAGGAGGTGGCACAGGCTTGGCACAGGAGTGGCTGGAGCGGGTATGGAGTGTGTGTGTCGCCGTGGGGTCTTTTCTGCTCGTCTCCTCGGCTCTCCACTCGTGTGTCCTCATTATACACACTAAACCCACGCGCTCAGAGCCTCGCATCAAAACACACCTGTTTCCAGAGCAGAGAACTGGAGGCTGGAAGCCAGACTGGGACAGTCATGTTGTTCTGTGCCATCAAATGTTGCACATAAGCACATAAGCTGCAGTGAAAGGAGCTGACAGTGAGCAGTTTGAGTAACTCCTTGTGACAGGAAATACATCCTGAGGTGCTGCTTTATGTTAACACTAGTTAACATCTTAACATCTGAACATTTCTGGACTGTATTTGCATGAAATCGCCAGTTATACAACAATTTTGTTTATTTCTTGAAGCTATGTCTTCATAAGCCCAATTAAAGGGCTTATCCATGCCCTGCCTACAAGTGCACTATTTTGGTACTAGGTTGGACAAGCTTCAAATGTATAGGAAGTAAAGTTTTTGTCCTATAGCAGCTGCTGTGATTGTGGTCCCAGATCAGTTTTAAGAAAATATCAAGTCCACCTCAAAAGCAAAATCAGTGTGTTTCATTCTGAGGCAAAATATTATGGTTGTAAGCTTGTAAATTGACTTTTGGGCATTTTTGCCCCAAACAAAGTCACTAACTTACTATTTATACATAAAAGCTTAAAATACATTTTTATGTTCAGTTTACCTCTTTTTTTGAGTAATTTTAGCATACTTTTACACACTAAAGTATGTATGTTTCTGTCAACAAATGTGCTATTGTGGTGGTACATTATAGACAATTTTTTTAAATGTTTAGGAAGTTTGATGCAGAGTCATTGTGGTCCCAGATCAGAAATTGAAAGAACTGTCAAGTCCACCTTAAAAAGCAAAATCAGCGTGTTTTATTTTTAGGCTAATTAACATGGTTTTAAATGAGTTTGTAAAATGACCTCTGAGCATTTTTGCCCCAAACAAAGTCACACATTTACTATTTATACATCAGGAACAGCTTAAAATTTGCATAGTTTTTACATGCTATAGGGCAATTTATGCTTCTATCAAGATGGACAAGCTTCCCACAAATAAAAATAATCAATTTTTAAAGGAACTGTCAAGTCCACCTTAAAGGAGAACTCCGGTGTAAAATTGATTTTTGATGATAAAGAGTTCTAACCTTTGTTTAATAGCTCTACTCCATTCTCCCACAGCTTTCCGAGATCCAGTAATGTTTACAGTTTGTCCAACTGTAACATGCTTTAGAATGGATGATATGGGGCAGATGAATCACTTTTTACACCGTTTTCCGGGCTCAAACTAGCTCCACACTTCATTAGTATGACTGACATTTAAAACAAGGCATTTGCTACATATGCTACATGTTTCCAAACTGTAGCATAACCTAATCTCTGGGCGCTGCCACCTTAAGGTAAATTACATTCTGAGGCAAAATAGCATGGTTTAAAGTGAGCTTGTAAAATTATCTCTGAGCGTTTTTGCCCCAAAGAAAGTCACACACTTACTAATTATACATCAATAACACAAACTGGCCTAACATTTAGCACTACTTTAGCACAGCTTTTACACACTAAAGTCTGTATGCTTCTGTCAAAATGTGATATTTTGATGCAAGGTTGGACAAGCTTTAAATTTGACACTCCTAGAGCAGATGCTGTCATTGTGGTCCCAGATCAAATTTTTAAAGAACTGTCGTGTCCACCTTAAAAGCAAAATCAGTGTGTTTCATTCTAAGGCAAAATAACATGGGTGTAAGCAAGTAAAGTCACATACTTACTATTCATACATCAAAGAACAGCTTAAAATACACTTAAATTTTCAGTTTACTTCATATTTAGCACTTCCTTAGCAGAGCTCTACGCTCTATTTAAAAGGTCACTTACAAAAAGCTCACTTTAAAAGCAAAATCAGTGTATATAATTCTAAGGCAAAATAACATGGGTGTAAGCAAGTAAAGTCACATAATTACTATTCATACATGTAGCTTTAAACTAGTGGGAATGGGGTTTTGTTCTACAGCAGATGCTGTGATTGTGGTCCCAAGATCAGAATCTCAAAAAGCTGTTATCTAGTGGTTTTTGATTAGTGACTCTCAAATGGCTCTCTTTTCCCTCTGTAGTGCACTACATACTGTAGGTCCCTAAGGTAGTGACATCTGTGACCAAACCATGCATTATACTGTGTGTCTAACAAAGAGCCATTTGGGATTTAGTCTACATGGACTATTTAGGTATATGTGCCTCAGTTCTGTGACTCAAATTGTGGGAGTTGGGAACCACTTGGGAGTAGGCATTTAGCCTTAGCTTTTTGGTGTATTCATAGAACATATCCTTATAGATTTGGATGTATGGGAAATGAAATGGTAAATGTGCTGGCTATGGTATTTCTGGTGGTTTCTATGAAGTTTGAAGTCGGCTATTGTGGTATCCCAGATGGTTACTATGGTGTGGCTGGTGGTGGTGATGTCACAGTGTTGCAAGATGATTACAACAGTATTTTAGACCATTGCTATGGTGTTGTTTTATGGTTGTTAGGTTGTCTAGTGGATGTTGTGGTACCACATGTGGTTGGTTGGGTGTTTCTAGTGTATATGTAACAATTAAGGGTGTCTAAACCTTTGCACTCAATTCATTCACATGGAAATATGTCTGCATATATAAATATATAAAATTCTTTATGCTAATCAGTGGAATGCATCCAATTAAAATTTGTATAAAAGCCCAAAATCATCACCAATCGGAACAATATGCAGTTAAACATTGAAACATGCAGTGTTCTTATTTTAAAAACCATAATGCAAGTCACACAGCAACAATAAAGCAGAAATATTAGAATTGGATGAGGAAAAATAAGGATTTTTTTTAGGTAATATCAGGTAACAAAGTAGTTTCTTTGAAATGTATCACCATTACAAAGTTGCTTCCAATGGCCTTAAAGATGTGTGAGTGAGAAAATCCTTTCAATTGGTAAAGACCTACGAATGAAGTTCTTCACACTCTTCACACTCATCAACATGGTTCTTAATGGAACCAAAGTGTTTTTTCTATGGCATCTCTTAAAGAACCCTTTAATAAAGCATTTTATTTTGAATTATGAAGGACTGTGAAGTGAACAGAACATATGAATAACACACTCAGCCTAAATGTAGGTTGTCTGTGCTTCAACTTCTCATTAGGTTGAGCGATTGCCAATGTTCTGTAAAGCTTGTCCGACCACTCAACAGTTGCTACATAAGAATGCGTTTGTTAGTGAAGCATGGACAGCTCAATTAAGAAGGTATGCATTCTTCCTCCGCTCTGAGAGACACTGGTCATGCTTCTAGTATGTCACCTTTGTAGCACTAATGCTCTTGTTTCAACAGACGCAAAATGTTAGCTTAAGTAAACTTAATAGAGTGAGCGTTATTTACTGAGGCCTATTACAGAGCTAATAGAATTAAACTCATATCATTATCTAAAGAGTGATGAAACTCATTAATATGCAAATACACTGAGCATATTATAACACAAGTGCTGGGTCAGAAAGACACAATAAGTAACAATACATGTGCTTTATATCTGTTAAAGGGAAACAGAATTGTGTAAAATAGAAGCTTTGACTCAAGATCCAAAACATCACAATAAAAAAATCAAGTTTCTGAGGAGATTTCCCACATTATCAGAGGTTGGAAATGGGCCCTAATACCCTTTTGAGGTTGAGATTGGTTGGGCATGGTAGCATACCTACACAGTCCAGTGAAGACATACTTGAGAAACCCTTGCTGTGTGTGGGTGAGCATTATCCTTATGAAAAATAACAGTTGGAAGCCATGCAATGAGAGGCAACACAAACCGCACATTTTGCTGAGCTGTTGCTGAGAGTCCCTTCTAGTGGTGACTAACTGTTGTATGTGATTACTCCCCAGATCATGAAATCAGCATTTAGGAAAGCAATATGCAATCCACCGGCAAGACAAGACTGAGGCGTTCACCACAAGGCCTCCAAACTTGAACCTACCTGTCATCAGATCCCAAAGAAAAGACAGTGATAGTGGCTGACTAATGGATGGCATCAAATTATATGGTAGGCAGTTTGGCAGTTCGTTAAAACAACCATCCTGCTTCTCTCAGCCTATTGTGAGTCAGCTGGGCAATAACGCAGAGTGGGTTTTAGGGGCATATCTAAGCAGATTAGTAGACAATCTCTCACCAGGAGGTACACTACCCAAAAGTAGACTCTGATATCACTTTTTCAGGCTCTGTTCTGGTTCGCGAGCCTAATTTTGAACCAGTTCACTGTGGTTCCACCAACAAAAGTAGGTTCCAGAACTAGGAATGTTCGTTCTTAGCGGGAACCGAAGAATATTAGGTTCTTCAATGCCCTCTGTTGATGACATATGATGTGACGGTTTTAGGGTTCCCTTAAACCAGTGGAAACTCTGGCTGGTTCGCTGAAAAGCACCACAGTTCGGGGTGAAGCGGGGGACCTGTAATCATTTGATTATTTATTCATCTGCCTGAGACATACATATCAATTTTGCAGACATTTTGGTGCACTTCAGGCATCTCAGGCCTAAAGAGAAGTTGGGACAGGGGCAATTTTGGGCTAGTAATATGATAAAAACCTTAAAACAGTGCTGTTGATTTGTCTTGGCTCAGAGGTCAGACAAGTCAGGATCCTACTGTTGATCTGGATTGTGCTTCACTTAAATAATAAAAGAAACAATCCAGAATATTTTGGCTACAAATCCAAAAGCCTGGGTCTGTTTTGGTGTGTCTGTATATTTCTGTGATGCAGCAACAAATTAAATACAAGGTCCTAAAACAACATATTCTATTCTACCTTGAGGACGACTTTCATGTTTTTTTTTTTGTTTTTTTTTTCAACAAGACAATGCAAAACCATACATCTTACTGCACACAACACACTGCACTTCTTACAGATGCATGGCTGTTGATGAAGAGTCCTGAGCTGTCCTCAACAGAGAATTTATGGAGGATTTTGATTTGCAAAGGCAGCGGGAACTATAATAAAGGCATTTTTAAACAGTGCGGTATGGAAATTCTGAGAATTTGACATGACAGCAACAAAATAATACAAGTGAAAGACTTTCCTCTGTCAAATCTCATTTGAAACGCGTGACCTTAAGCTTGAGGTCTTTTGTTAAATTCAGCGTCTGAGCCGTGTGATTGAGTTTGATGTTCTGGACTCCTCAAAATAAACACCGGCTCTTATTGAGTTTGGGTTTGCACTGATTGTCACGTCCTGTTGTTTGCATTTCACGTTAGATCAGTATTGCTAGAAGCGATTGGATTCACATGTCCCGAGCCTCAGCAGGTCATTTCAGTGTTGTTTTAAGGTAAGTGCATCATCTGAATCTACAAACTGAGGGGCCGCTCTTTGTGTGACCTGGGTAATTGAGTTACTTTCACACACCATGCATCTGATCAGTATTAGCCTGTGTGCCAGTGCTATTCAAGACGTGCCTGTTTTGGGGGATGGCAGCCGTCAGTCAAATATATGAAAGAGTGTTTTGTCTAAGTAAATAATTCTCTATGTGTGTGTGTTTGTGTGCTTGTGTGTGTGTGTGTGTGTGTGTATGGTGCATTCCAGCAGAGTTCACGGAGAAGGCAGGCCCTGTGGCGTTGAGTTGGGAAAGTCCATAAATTAACAACCTGACGGGAAGGGAACACACTCACACACACACACACACACACACACACATACTCACCATTTGACTAATGGCTTCTGTGCCACCAAAGAACCAGTTGAACAGGTACTAAAAGGGTCAGTGTTCAGTGAAGAAGGGTGTATGGAGCAGCACACGCTTACACACACACACACACACACACACACACACACACACACACACACACACACACACACACTTTCTCATGGCCTGTCAGTGTGTCTGAACTTCCTGTGTGTTCTATTCCGTGTAAAGAAACACTATATAGACCTCCTGCTGCAGCAAAAACCTCTACAGTATAGAGTTCACACCAGCAGGGTTAGTTTATTCTAAACAGCAAAGAATCATCCTCTGTTTTCTCTCTCTCACGGTATACAGTATATATATATGTGTGTATGTGTGTGTGTGGGTCTATATTTTCAGATCGAAAAACAAATGCTGATTTAGTGAAAAATAGATAGATAATAATATACTCACTAGTTTTTAAGGGTTTTGCAGTAAACATGATACAATCCCAAATTAGAAAAAGTTAAGATTGTATGGAAAATTGACTATAAATACAGCAGTATAAACCCAATATATTTTTCATGTATTGTCTGCTTAACTTTAGCTTATTTACTACTATACATTAATTCCTGCATTTCGAGACTATAACACATTATACCACAGAAAATGTGGTTTAATGTGATTTCAAAGAGTTTAAAATCAACAGATTATTGGGTTATGCTTTATTTAAACTGTAAATCTGTTACTGATGTCTCATATATGCATCTAAAAGTTGCATTCCGTGGAGAATCATTAATATTACCTTTAATAGATATGCAGTTGAATGTTAGTTGAGCATCTGTGAGGTCTATATCTATATTGGACCATCCGAATAAATTGATGCTGATTTATTGATGCAGGAATAGATGTTTAATAGTAAATTTTAAAAAAGCTAACTAGACAAAACATGAAATATCTTGTGTTTTTACTGTCTATAGTAAAATAAAATGCAGACTAAATGTACAAAAACTGTGTTTTTATTTGCGTTTTCCATATTTTCTCAACCTTTTCTGATTTTGGGTTGTAGTTCTAGAGGCAAAGAGTCAAGGAACCATTTGAATAGTTAAATTTAGTTAAATGGCTCTTTGCCTAGTTAATAATCTTTTGAGGAATATCCTTCATTTGTCTTTTTTCTTTTTTCCTATCTTGTAGTTGTTCTACATTGCATTGTGAAAAAGGAAAAACCTTCTTAACTTTGAATAGATGTAAATGTAACAATATACAACATTTCATGGTAAATGGACCAATAAAAATACTCCAAAATGACTAGGAAGTGTATATTTGTACATTTTACTTTTTTTTTTCCTTTTTTATGTAAAGCTGCCAGTTTTGGAGATAAAAGCAACATTATATATAAGATAAATACCAGACACTATGACCTTATACATTTAATATACATCCAATATACAGCTCTGGACAAAATTAAGAGACCACTTCAGTTTCTGAATCAGTTTCAGTAATTTTGCTATTTATAGGTATATATTTGAGTAAAATGAACATTGTTGTTTTATTCTATGAACTATGGACAACATTTCTCCTAAATTCCAAAAAATATATATTTTATTTTGTCATTTAGAGCATTTATTTGCAAAAATGAGAAATGGCTTAAATAACAAAAAAGATGCAGAGCTTTCAGTTAATAATATATAATATAATATAAACACGTTAATATTCATACTATTTTAAGAGTTCAGAAATCTATATTTGGTGGAGTAACCCTGGTTTTTATCACAGTTTTCATGCATCTTGGCATGTTCTCCTCCACCAGTCTTACACACTGCTTTTGAATAACTTTATGCCACTCCTGGTGCAAAAATGTAAGCAGTTCAGCTTGGTTTGATGGCTTATGCTCATCCATCTTCCTCATGATTATATTCCAGAGGTTTTCAATTTGGTAAAATCAGATAAACTCATCATTTTTAAGTGGTCTCTTTTTTTCTTATTTCATAAGTATGAACATACACTATACGTGATACACACACACACATGGGAGATGTATAGATGACCCTTTGTCCTGACACTGGATAAAAACAAGTGTGTGTGTGAGTGTGAGACAGAGAGAAAGAGAGAAAGAGATAGAGAGAGACAAATGAGCGATGAGCCGCCACTGTGTGGAATAGATCTCTGTTTGTAGTCTCACCTGCTCGGCTGGAGCTGGACTTTGATGCCCCCAGTGTGTGAGTGTCTGTTTAGGGGCAGCTGAGTGACTGACAGAGTGAGGTTGAATTGGGGTCACAGCAGGGACAGGCTGGAGGGTCAAAAGTTTACGGCCGTATCCGACTCTCTAGAATCCTCTGGAAACACAGGCATGTGGCCGTGAAGTCAGCATTTTCAATTTGTTGATAAAAGTAATGCGCTGAGTTTCCTCGATTCCACAGTGTCCATCATTTCCATATGAACGTAATATCATCACTGTCATAACAAAGTTTTATATGAGTCTCTGAAACGAGACCTTTAGAGGGGCAGGGAAGATCTGTATCTCCTTTTGCTCTCTCTCTGTCTCTCTCTCTCTCTCGTTCTGTCTATCTCTCTCTCTCTCAGATGTCTTTACTTACAACTCACAATAAAAACTGTAGAATGAAGTCCAGGTGTGTGTGTGTGTATGTGTGTGTGAGGTTAGCTGGGAGGGCAGTGTTGGGGTCAGGGCAGTGAGAGAGTGATCAGAGTGCTGGTTTGTTAGTCTAGACTAAAGCTTGAAGCTCAGCCCTGGGGTAAACTTCAGCTTCCAGAGTTCAGCTGTGGTTCAAAGGTTATTTAGCGGTTAGCTCATTACTTTCCTTTATACAGCAACCTTTCTCTTCACCATCTAACACACTTTAGTCCTCTTTCATTGGTGCCAAAGAAGAACCACTTTTGGTTTCATAAAGAAATGTATTAATTTAATTTAAGAAAATATCAATATATCAAAGTATTGCAATATTTAGTTTTGCCATATGATATTTATTTTTAAAAACACTGTATTCATTCTTAATTATTGGCAGAAAGTGGTTTATTTAGTTTTGTACTTTGTGATTAGATAACACTATGACTGCATAAAAAAACTTTTCTTTTATTCTGTGTAAATTCCATTTACGATTTTTACACAATAAATTCCTACATTTTCATTCAAACAATGACAATATATATCACTTTTCTTACATGCTGTAACCAACTAATGTAATTGTTCAGAGAAGTTGTAACAGTAAAGTACTGTTTCAATCAACTACAAAACATTGCTGTTGGCCCATAACCATTTTGGGTATCTACAGCATCCCCCCATTTTTAATTAGTATTATTAGTTTATTTTTAGAGCTATCTTCTCTTGTTTTAAATTGTATTTTTTTGGCCATATATTTATTGTTTCTTAAACAAGAAAAGGTCCATCTTTCTTTTTGGTCCTGTCACCATTTGTAGGCATAATGGGCATATCACCTACCTTTCCCTGGATATTGAAAGATATAAGAATATTTACAAAGATTTATTACTACAAGACTTTTCCCTCATCACTCCTAGCGTAAGCTGTGAGCTGATGTGTCAGAGCTACTACTTCACTGAGCTTTTCGTCTGAGCATTAGCAGCAGTTCGAAAAGAGGCGGTGGCTGACTTTACATGTGTCGGAGGAGGCATGTGCTAGTCTTCACCCTCCCTGAGTAGCAGCTGAATGGGTGGGACAATGGGCCTAGCTAAATTGTCCCAAAATATACTTATAAAAAACACTGTAATAACAATGTAGTTACAGTGTAATAACTATTAACATGATTATAGTATTAAAACTCTATTTAACAAAGCCCAAAAGCAAACACATTTACCTTATAAACATTTGCATTCTGTTTTTTTTTTTGTTCCCAAGAGCCACATTTTGTGTCGCACTCGATGACACGTGAAACTGCGAACACCCACCATAACCCTGAGCATCTCTGAGCGGTTCGGAATCCGTCAAATGGATTGGCCACAGGCTGGCTCTAAAAAAACACACACGCTTAATATTTATTAGTCATTCCACCCAGGGAATAGTCTTTACCTTGGCGGCGGGCCACACTTAAGATCAGTTGTGGAAACATGCAAATGTTCCTTGTGCTGTTTTTCTCTGAAAGGGAGGGAAAGACTATAAAACGAGAAAAGACCAGGAGTTCACGGCTGGGCCTCACCTTGCCTCGGAGAGCCCGGATCAAAAGCAGGCTTTGTGAGAGTGTTGGAGAAGCTGTGGCTACATTACAAACAAATTATCCAATTCAAACTCGGAGATTCACCTCGGCCAACCTTCTCCTAACAGCGCAACACTTCACCATAATGAGTGACGTTAACACGGACCTAACAATGGCTTCCAGATCTTAGGAGGAATCTGTCTGGCAGGCAGGCAGCAGGCAGGCAGGCAGGAGCCGGGAGATGGAGGAAGATGTGGGGAAGCAGCGTGTCGGACTCTGGAGAGACAGAGAGAGAGGGAGAGATAGAGAGGAAAGAGAGAGAGAGAGAGAGAGAGAGAGAGAGAGAGAGAGAGAGAGAAGACTGACTGACAGAGAGATTTAAGCGGAGAGAGGGAGTGTGTGAGAGACAGGGCGAGTGAGAAGCAGACGCGAGAGTTGAGAGACGAGAAAGACAGCCAAGTTTTCAGATGCGATGTAGGCGTTCTTCAGTGACAGCTATAATTCTCCAGCCTACAGAATTCCATCAGCGCCGGAGTCGTGTTAAAGCCGAGCCGGAGGGGCTCCGGCCCTTTCAAGTCAGCCGCACTGACAGGTAGATTTATGAGGGCTGAAATTTGGACAGATCACGCGTCAGTCTGGGCGCGCTGTCAAAGCCGTCACTACACACACACACATACATACACTGCTTCGCCTGCAGGGGCCATGGATTTTACACAACTCCTCGACAAGGACAAAGTTTACTCATTTTGCTCACACTCACACACACACACACACACACACACCCTCACGTACTGACACACACCAGGCATTCACATGTGTGCTTTTACTTCTGCACACACGCACACACACACATACATATATATATAAATACCTGCACAAACACACACACACACACACACACACACACACACACAGAAATGCACACTTGCTCCCTCAGACCAGCAGTCGGACGGCAGGCAGGCAGGCATTCATTCAGGCATCCTGAATTACACTTACGTACGCACACACTCACACACACTCACACACCTGTTTTAACTCATATCTGTCATTGTTGAGAAGCCCTGGCAGGGTTCAGGTATTACACACACACACACACACACACACACACACACTGATGTAAGGTGGACTGACAGAATGAAAGTGACATTCAAAGTGAACAGATGAATAATCCAGATGAATGGAGCTCCAGAGTGTCAGCTTAGGAAATAATGAGACGTCCTTCAAGAGAGAGAAAAACAAGTACGACTCCACATCCCACCCCGTCAGAGCACAACGCCCAACTATACTCAACTATACTCAAATAGACTTAACTGTACTCAGCTACACTTAGGTAAAATAAACTAGACCTAGCTATACTCAACTATAGTCAAGTAGATTTAGCTATTCTCAGCTATACTCAAATATACTCAGCTATACTTAGCTATACTGAATATATATAAAGAACAAAGAAAAAGAAAGAAAGAGGTAAAGACAACTAAAAAATAAAAAGCAGGAAAGAAAGAGTTAAAAAAAAGAAAAGAGTAAAAAAAATAGAAAAATAAAAAAAACTAAGAAAAGAAATAAAGCTGTAAATAACAAAGAAAGACAAGACAAGACAAGAAAGTAAGTAAAATAAATAAGTAAAAAGGGCTAAAGGCAGACAGAACAATAGAGACACAACAAAAAAGCAGAAAGAAAAAAAGAATAAAAAGAAAAAAGGACAAAAAGAGGAAGTCAACCATAAAAACAGTACAGACCAATACAATTGAACAATAGAAAGTAAGACAGAAAGAGATGACAGACAGGAAGAAAGAAGGATAGACAGGCAGAAAGCGAGACAGAGAGAGCAGAAAGAAAATGAAAGATATAAAATGAAAGACAGACAGAAAGAGAGAGACAGAGAGACCGAGAGAGAAAGACAAAGACAGAGAGATAGACTAAAAGTGAGACAGAGAGAGAGACAGAGAGAGAGAGTGTCAGGCTGTTGGGGGATGTCTTTCAGCAGCACATCTGGATGTGGTATTTGAGAGCTGATTAGTCATGCTGACGTTGTGCGGAGATAAATCTATCACCCAGAGGAACACAAACACTCGGAGAAATGAAAGGAAGCGAGGTGACACGGCTCTGCTGTTTCAATAAATCACTGAGACGTGATTAAAACCATGCGCTGGGGTGAGGAGAGAGGGAGGAGGGGGCGAGCGGGGCTTTCTCATGGACACAGCACTGTCCAAATCTGCTGCACCGCTGAAGCGGCTATGGGAAAAAGTGATGGGAGAACTTCTGTCTCTCCTCTCCAACACATGCCTCCCTCTGAAGAGCCGAGCTGGATGTGTTTTACAGCCCTGTCTGAACAATAACAGCACTCTATCACTGCATCTATCAGCGTCTGCTGTGGAGGAGCCATTTAAACGTAATCACTCCCCTGAGTGCTGATAATGCTCAGACAACCTGTTTTCAATCATCAACAAGCACCTAAGAAGAAATCTCATATTTACACTGACTTTAAAAACCACGCTCCGTCCAGAAACATACCCTGCTGAAAAATACAAATTAAGACCAGCTTTAGCTGCTAACTGGTTTCAGATGGTCTATGCTGGTCTTTGATGGTTAAGGTAGTTAAAAAAAAGCTGAGAATACAGGTGGAAATATACTCTATACTGGTGGACTGCACAGAGCTGCTATCTTAGCAAGTATAATAATCTTAAATGTAATCTAGATATCTAATAATTTGCATTTTGAGATTATTGAATTAATATTATAAGAATTGATAACTTATTTCAAGCTTCCTCATACTCGTTTTAAGTGATTTAATCTACTAAAAGTGTCTTCCATTGGAAGCCAATGGAATAAGACACTTTCAGTATCTATAAATAAATTAGAAATAAGCTGAACATTCTTACAAAATTTGGATTACAATGCAAAAAAAGAAATTTCAGACATTTAAACTAGATTTCAGAGGATTGAAATTTGTCACACCTGTGAATCTGCCTGCCACCATTGCCCCAGTCTCATTTCTACACCCAGGGTTGCCCAAACAGTGTGCTACAGCCATAGAAATGTGCAAGTTAGCTATTTTTCTGCTAAACAGGTAATCACTGAGCTTCAGTAAGGTTCGCTAACCATAGCTGGATAATTCACTACCATCACTAGTGAAGAAGAGATTGGAATGTTTGACACTGAAAAGTATATATTCACTGACCAGCTACAGAGTAAGACTTGTCGTTGCTTGTCACCGTGCGTCAATCTGGCAACCTGCATGAGCTTCGCATCTGGGGAAGGGCAGGTGGGACAATAACTCTATCCAGTGTTGGGAAATTGCACTCCTGTAGCCATTTAACACTCTCGCTTTAATTTATTACAGATTGTTTATTTCTTTATTACTGATTGTTCCCTTACTTGAGCTCTCACCAGGAAGTACACTACCCAAAATTAACCTTTTTAGCACAAAAGAGAGTCATTTGATTGCTCCTTCTTGTGGCATGTTTTGAAGTTTTTAAGTTTAGTATAGTGTTTGTACATATTCAAATCTATCTGATTTGACTTAACAATATTATTTGAGATAGTTATTGACATTAACTGTCTTATAATAATGCTAATTGTACACTTATTCATGACTCTTCAGTAAAGTTAGCATTGTAACTTCAGTATAATATAAAAAATAACAAACTTCTGGCACTAAACGTACAGTATTTTGACTGACTGACTGCACCTGGTCTAAGACAGAAACAGTATAAATTGTTTTTGGGCCGAAGCAGTGCTTTCGGTAATGAGCGTGTTTGCTAACGCAGTCCTGTCAGACAGCCTGTGATAAGCTAAGCTAAGATAAGCCAATTCTGATCAGCTGAAGAGTGCAGGCCAACAGAGCAACATCATGGAGACCTCTAACCCCATCTCTCACACACTCCCTCTCTCCAGCGAAAGGAAAGAGTGGGAGGAAAGCGGCTGGGGAGAAAGATGAGGAAATGGTGGGATGATAAATAATGATGAGGAGAGAGGGAGGGAGGTCAGAAGGGAGAGAAAGAGGAGAGAGGAGTCTCTGTTCAGGGCTGGCACATACTTCCATCCAGGGACGGACGCACCGCCTGAAAGATCAAGTGAAAGGGAGAGAAAGTCAGCGTGTGGTTGGGGGAGATATTGCTAGAGAGAAAAAAATATTTAAAAAATAATAAAAAAAAAAAAACTATAAAAAATGCAGAACCATCCAAGACAAATGAAAACAAAGAGAGTTACAGTTTTAAATGGTAACAATATCCAAAGACAACAAGTACCAAAAACTTTAGCAGGTCCACGGCCTATATAATTTTCTTGTATTTGTTTTCGTGTAGTCCATATATAACGTTTGTGTGGTTTTATATACAAAAAAAAAAACACACTTTATATACAAGAATTAAACACACTGCATTTATTTGAGACTTCAAGACTGATTTATGTCAGTGACCTCTATTCTGATTGGCCACTCCGTGTTGTTTAAAAGCACACCAGGCTGAAAAGTACAGAGCAAACTGTTAAGATAACAGCGAAACTCTCGTGACAGCTGAAATAATAAGCTTCAGTCACTCCTTTCGGATAAGTGGATTCTTTTTGGAAAGCTGCAGTGATCCATTTGCAGTGTAACAGTAAGAAACTGTGCAATATGCAATATAATAATACATTTTACAGAC
Source organism: Astyanax mexicanus (assembly GCF_023375975.1). Classification (NCBI taxonomy): domain Eukaryota; kingdom Metazoa; phylum Chordata; class Actinopteri; order Characiformes; family Acestrorhamphidae; genus Astyanax; species Astyanax mexicanus. Next base: position 28,708,102 of record NC_064427.1, on the reverse strand, counting down.
TCTATGCAGTAACAACACTGCTTATAACTTCAGAGCTTACTCCTTACGACTTTTTTTTTTAACTTCCATCATTAGCCATCATTCCTAACCACAAATCAGACAATAAACTTCTGTAACAATCTGTAACACTTTCTATGAAGTCTCTATGAATATAGTCATAACACATTATATTGCATTTAAACATATGTATACAAATGTATAACCCATCATAGCCATGTACTTCCCTGTACTAATGTAAGAAGCGTTGTACACTAGAAAGGTAGTGCTAGAAAAAGGTTTTTATTGAAAGCAAGAAAGAAAAAAAATTAAATAAGGATATATATATTGATCAAAAACAAGTTGATTGAGGAATACATTGAATACTGAATGATTCTATCAATTTATTGCAAAGATAAAAAAAAAAGTAAAAAAAAAAAAAAACTCAGCCAGGTCAATTTTGATGCATTTTGCACTTCAATGGCTTAATATGTGTATTTTACTGTTTACATTAATGCTCACTACAGCTCCTACAGATCACTATCGGTTGTGACTCTTCATGATCAGTGCAGACATGCTACAGACAAGCTAGGGCAGGCCAGACTGTTCCCGTTACGGAAGAGGAGCTCTTTGAAGTGCAGTGTAGAAATGATTTACTTATAAAAATGTTTTGATGGGAAAACCAACTGGAACAGCAGGTTGCATTAAAAGAACTGAGTGATATATTCAGACTTTACAGGCCACAGTTAACTTCACTCACCACAATGATGTAATAGGTTATGAATCATTTTGTACTTGCAGCTTATTGAAACAAGCTGATAAAGTCTGTCGTGTGGGTCATTCTAGAACTGAGGGTACATTTCAAGTATGTTACGGTTTGACTTAATGTCAACTCTTTTATCATTAAATTGATGAATTGATTGATTTTTCACAAATTTGTGTCTTGGCTCAAAGTTCTAACCTCAAATTAGATTCCATACGGTACCAGTCAAAAGATTTCTTTATTTCTTTATTTAATTTATTTTGTAAATTGTAGATTAATAGGAAAGACATGAAACCAAGTAAAGGAACAACTATGGAATTATGTAATATACAAAAAAAGCCCTCCACAATCCACCAATGAGATGGTGATTTGAGGTGATTTATGATGAACTGGAGCTTCACAGTGTGAAGGAACTACAGCAACTATTGTTCAGCACCTCCAAAAACTCCTTCAAGATGCTGAGAAATCTATTCCAGGTGACTTTTCCTCATGAAGACATTGAGATTAAAATACCAAGAGTGTGCAGATTTGTCACCTGTATTAAACATGGAAGAAATTAATACTAAAATAATATATTTGATCAAGATTAAGTTGTCATATTGTCAGACAAAAAAAAAATATGGCACTGAGCACAGGTCACATGCTTTTTTTTTTTTTAATTATTAGAACCCTTTGCAGATTATTTTTAATTTAATATCAAGGTAAAAGAATTAACCAGAACATTGTGACAAATGTAAAATATATATTTTTATTGCTGAAATTATTTGCTAAAAAATAGATATTCTGTTCAACTGATTTAATATGTATTTTTAATTGTAATTAAAATGATCTTAATTCAAGGTTAATGTAAGAATAGGGAAACTAAGAAAGTCACTAAATTGAGGAAGAGGAGTGAAAATAAAGGAAAATAAAATTAGTATATATTTTTTTAACTGACTTAATTAATAGATTTTGTTTCTTCTTATTGAAAAAATGGTAAAAAAAAGGTCCATTCTTGAATGAACAAATAACATAGTTTTGAATTCTATTTTCCTCTTTTAATTGTTGATGTTTTAAATATTTGTCACTTTGGTGACACAAAAACAAAGAATGTAGTAATAAATCTGATTTATTCTGTCATTTTTGATTTTTGGTTGCACCTCAACCAAATTGGTCTTAAATATTAGTATGCAAGTAAGCAAATATTGTGTAATTAGAAGAACTAATAAAAGTTAGTTTTACTTAAAATTAAGAAGTAGTTTGGATTGTAAGTCTAAGATTAATGTCTATTTTTTGAACAGTGCTCTAAAAACCAACAGCTTGTCTTCTGAGGGTTAAGAGAGAACCGTATCTGTGACCTAAAACAGCACAACAGGCCTATTCCATTTACATGAAAATAACACTATTTCTGCATGACACAAAGCTCCCATGTGGCAGTATAACCTACAGTGCTGTAGTGTTTTATGTCGAGAAATTAGACTCTAAATTATTGCGGTGTTTTTCAGGCACCCCCCCTTAAAAAACTAGTTCAAGGAGAGTGCCAGACCAGCCTCCTCTTTCATCTCCATTTTCATCGGAGTCGCTCTCTACGGCACCATTGTTCCAGGCAGACATCTTTTACCTCGGGCGCAGAGCGGGAACGGGCTTCGGAAATGTCCGGAAGGAAAGCTAATCCCATCACTCAGCCGGGGAAACGCTAAATCAGACATGAAAGGCGAGTGGAAACGTTCCGTCACAGATCACACAGGAGCTGCTGAGAGCCGAGGAACCGAGCAACAGAGGAACCAAAGTGTGGCCGGCCTCGCTCCGCTCAGGCCCGCTTCAAAGTGCGCTGCTGCAGGAAGCAGTCATCCCCACTTCCTGTCCGAGGCCGCCCCAGGGGGGGTTGGGGAAAAATGAGGTGTGAAACAAGCTTTTCTACCCTTCGCTTTTTTGGCCGAATTCCCCGAGTATTGCTCTTGCTCTCTGCTTCACCCTCCCTCAAGGACGCAGCGGCTGTGGCATTGACCACCGCTCTGTTGACTGCATGTGATGATACGTGTGATAGAACGATGAAAAGATTTAATGCGATTCGGGGAATAGGATTGAAAATAGGGCTGAATTCTGTTCGGTTCAGGGTTAGAACAATTCTGCATTTATAGAGGATGTGTGTGTCTACATGTGTGTGTGTGTGTGTTTAGCTCTTTCTGGGGACCAAATGCCCCTAAAATGACTCACAAACTATTGTTTTTTACACATTAAACAAAAATAATAGGCTCATGAATAAAAAAAACTTGAAAAGGTCAACCTATTGAGGTAATGTTTTGTATGTTTGACAATGTATAAAGTGCTAAAAACGCAGACATGAGTAAAAGTATAAGAGCTTTTATAAAAAAGTGACTTGAATAGAAATTGAAGTATTAAAGTATTCAACAATTTTGTACTTAAGTGTTGCAAGTAGTTTACTGTAAAATGTAGTACTGAGATACTGAAAGTAAAAGTATAGTTCTGTGTTATTAGTGTAGTTATTACAGAAAGCAGTGGAAAGTTCTCAGAGTGAAAGGCAGAACGGGAGCAGCGAGGTCTTCTTATAAGATCAGCTTGATCGCGTTGATTTACAGTGCAGAGCATCTACAGCTCTGGCTTTAGTGATAATGTGGGTTTGGAATGATTTCTAACATTTTTATAATTGTAACAATACAGCACATAAAAAGTTTATCAGAGTAAAAGTATTAAACTTATTGAAAATCTGTAGTGAAGTAAAAGTGGAGGTAGGAGAAAAAAAACAACACTCCAGTAGATACAGATACAATAGAACATTTTAGTACTTAAATGCAGTAGTGAAGTAAAAATAATATTCCAGTAGATATATATGCAGCATTTTAGTACTTTGTGAATTAGTAAAGTACTTCTACCTAGTTACTGTACATCTTTGTATAGTGTATATACCAAGGTATATCTTGCAGGGATTTTAACACACTTGTAGGTTGCTAAAGCTGGTGCAGCCCAGCAGGTTCCATAAATGCTTGATTGGTGAGAGGAAGTGCTGCAATCTGGCAGAGAAATTCCTGGAAAACACAGTTTTTGCTGTGTGTGGGTGAGCATTATCCTGCTGAAAAATGCCTGTTTATCCCATCCCGAAGTTCTTTGTGTCCCTCATGTTATTAAAAGTAGTGGTTAACATGGGATGGGATGGATCCCCAGATCATCACATCTGCAGTTGGTACAGTGCTTGACAGCAAAGGCTTAGATTAGGATCTGGTAACCTGTTTGTTACCAGATCCCGAACAGAGCCTGAATTTCAGCAGTTAACGGTCTCTCACCAAGAGGTACACCATCCAAAGGTAGCCTGTGAGAGCTTTTTAAATGGACAGCAGATGAAAGCACTTTTTTAGCGCCTTCTTGTGGCTAATCAGACCACACCTGTAATCGTTTACATATTTTAAAGCAATCCGGGTGCTGTTTTTTTCACTGTCAGTGAGTGTGTATACTGTATCTACCTCCACAGAGATAGTTTTACAAGACTCAGTGCGTCAGTGTGTCCTTGTGTGTGTGTGTGTATTTGTGTGTATGTGTGTGTTGGCAGGTTCACTGCTGATGTCTAGAACTCCTGGCAGCTGCCGTTACTCCGTTACTCACTGTACTTCTCACTAACATGGAATAGACAGACTTGTCAATCAGTGTCTTCCCAAATAAACAAACACTCACCCTCCACACACTCGCGCCCGCCCGCTCGGCTGAACTCGTGTCTCGGCCGGGTTGTCGCGTGTGATCCTGTGGCGGAGTACCTGTGGGTGATGAGCTCGTTTGGGATGGCTTTGATTTGTGAGGCGGCTGCCACGCTGTGGCTCGACCCCATTAGCTGAGGATTCCCAGGCTTGTTAGCAACCCCCCCCCCCCCTTCTCCACACACACACACACACTTTCCCCTATAATTTACCAGGCCTTCATCTCCACAGAATGTGTTTCTTGTACAGAGTAATGGAAGCAATCCATCCTCTCTGTCAGAGGCGAAAAACAGGCCGCTTTTTCTGAAGGCTGAGGGCAAAGTGTTGGAGCAAGTTTGAGACTGGCTGTTTACATTAGCGCGCATGTGTGTGTGTGAGTGGGTGCATGTGCATGAGTGCCTTGTGAGTGTGTGAGCGTGTGTGTGTATGTGTTTTCATGCATGTTTATGACATGAGTGTCCTGACTTTCTAGGAAGAGCGTAGAGATCAAGGCTAAGCTACAATATTGGGGGCAGAAGAACAGTCCTGACCTTCTAAAATGCTTCGCTTATGAAAGCTACACACTGACACAAAGCTAAAAACCAAGGTTCTTAAAAGTTTCTCTGCTTGAATGCATGGTTTCAAATTTGATGTGCTCTCAAAATAATAACTCAACTCACAGCCATAAAACCTCTGAGTTGACCCCAAACCTCTCATGACCCCAAACACACTGCCTTGCAGAGGAAGCTAAAGGTAAAAGTAATGTAATGGCCGAGCCTGTCTCCAGACCTAAACTCTATTGAGCATCTGTGGGGCATCCTCAAATTGAAAATGGAGGACGCAAGGTCTCTGAAATCCACCAGCCCCATGATTTAGTCATAGAGGAGACAAAGAGGATTCTAGTGGTAATCTGTGAAGCTCTAGTGAACTCCAAGCCTAAGAGACTTAGGTCAGTGCTGGAAAATAATGGTGGCCATTATTTTCCAGAAATATTTTCCACAAAATTATTTTCCACAAAATATTGACACTTATTTTGAGGGCACAGCTACTTTACACTCTTACCCTGCGTTCACACTGGAACGCGACGAGTCGCTTGTGTCGCCCAGCGTTTGTCGCTTGTGGGCGTGTCAAGGTCAACGCCGGCGTTTATCATGGTCCAGCCTCCGACAAGAAAAAAGGCACAAAAAAGGAATCACTTGGCCACTTTATTCTCCAGCTATAACTCCCAAACTTGCTGGACTCTTGTGCGTTTCTGTGATTTAACTGCGCTGGAAACGCAGCCGTTCCCACAGACTGATGTGGGTCCACCCCGTTCAACAGAAAGAACCGGGAAAGAAACTAGAAATTCAGAGAGCAGGAGCTTGAGGACGTCGAACCGCCTTGTTTGTGATTGGTCCAAAGAAAAGCTAGGAGCCAATCGGGTTAGAATGTCGCTTCACCGCGTCATAACTCATTTGCATAAAGTTGAGAAAAATTCATCTCCGTGTCGCTTGTCGCTCTGTCACTTTGTCGCTTGTCGCCTCTCGCGTGTCGCGGCGACAAATCGCGCCCTGCCATAGGAAATGAATGGTCGCCTGTCGCTTTGTCGCTTTCCAGTGTGAACGCAAGGTTATACAAGCTGTACCCTGCTTACTTTACATTGTATCATGTCATGTCTTAACTTTCTCACTTTTGCAAGATAATATATAAATTGGAGCTTTCAAATTAATGTGTTATTTCCCTTAATTAATCACAAAAAAATATGTGCAGTTAAATTTACATTGATTAATCACCTTCCTTTTTGCCCTTTGACCCGGTGCTACAGTTCTGTTTGCTGTAACACAATAGAGGCAAATAAAGCTGTTCTGCTTGGAGCCCTTGGCTGAATTGAATAGTACTTAAACTTCCTTAGTAAAAAGTGATGAGTGTGATTAATTTCACATTTCACATATTTCACATTTATGGCATTTGGCTGACACTTTTATTCAGAGTGACTTACGTGGTTGTTCCTATTAATGAATTTGGTCAATGAAGTGTTAGAAGTCTTGCCCAAGGACTCTTATTGGTGTATCACTGTACAGTCACCCAGACCGGGAATTGAACCCCTTAGTCTTCCACATGATGTGATAGCCCACAAGCAGGTAGTGGTGTTATCCACTGTGCCACACCAACCACCAATTTAGATAAATTAATCCCAACGCATGTATTTGCAATTAATTGAGTTCATATTTTGATAGTCTAATTTATATATGTATGTCCTGACACTGTGCAAAAACAAGCATGTGTCTGTGTGTTTTTCTGGGCACTTGCATGTGCATGAGTGTAGCGGGGAGAGGGGGGGTGTTTCTGTTCTAAGAAATATACACACACACACACACACATACCGAGTGTTATAGTTTGGGAAAGGAAGCACATGAGTAGAGGTTGGCGAGCTTGCCAAGCCTTTTATTGCTTGTGATGAAATAATGCTCCGAATACATTTCCAACTGACCTCAGAAATATGGTTTTGTGTGTGTGTGTTTGTGTGTGTGTGTGGATATGTGTGGATGTGTGTGTGTTTGGGTGGGAAGGATAATTCTGGGTTATTAATGAAATGGACTGGGTTTGTGCCCTTCTGAAAGCACAGAGGTTGTTCCTCATATAAGTGTGTGGCACAGGTCAACAAGGAGATTAATCTGCATGTGTGAGTCAAGCACTGCATCATACTCTTAAAAATAAAGGTGGCAGAAAGAGTTCTGTAGGGCTGAACGGTTTAATGGACTGGAATTACAGCTCAATGAGCTCTGAGGAGTTCTTTACATAACTTTAACGGAATGGTTCCTTTGGGAATGAGGAAATGTCATTCCTGATGTCATCAAATGGTCCTTCTGACAGTTTTCCTGCTTGAGAAGGTCCAAAAGGGTGTGTTTATAGCATGTGTTGGTCTGGGCCAAGCAAGAATATGTTCAATTGTTAGATTTTAGCCCTGGTTTTCTTGTGTTCATACTGACATGTTAGTGGTCAAATAAAATTTTGAGGAAAAAACAGTGACATAGACTTTACTACAATAAGTTACAGTCTGTAATAATCAACCGACATGAACAAAACTTGGTGGGCAGTCATGCCAGACTGCATAGAGTGAAACAGTCAATACATCTTTGGATGCACATCTTTGTGACTCTACTTTTTCTGAAGAAACACGGCGGTGCACTTTTTTAGCACTTCAATGCTTGTCCACATGCTGCTGCCATCTCAAGAGCTTGCCTTGAAGACACTATGCTTTGACCAGTTGCGTTGCCAGATTTATTTCTGATTAAATGCTTTTGGACCCCTACCACAAATTCTGCAGCACATACATGAGAATATTCAAGCAGGATGGGATGGGATTATAGCTGGACACCATTATGAACCTCTACAACACTCTAAAACATTTATTTTTTATAACTTTATTTCAAATGTATTCCCATTTTCTCCCCAATCCACTCATTAGGGCTGCCCCTATCACTAGTGATGCCCGAACACCAGGAGGGTAACCACAAGCGCATGCCTCCTCCAAAACATGTGAAGTCAACCACCACCTCTTTTTGAACTGCTGCTGATGCAACATTGCTGAGTAGCATCACAGCGCACTCGGAGGAAAGCGCAACGACTTGGTTCTGATATATCAGCTCACAGACAGATGCCTTGTGCTGATTAACATCACCCTTTGGAGTGATGTGGGAAAAGAGAGCGCCATCTACCCACCCATAGAGAGAGCAAGGCCAATTGTGCTCCAGTAGCTGATGGCAAGCTGCATGAACAGGATTCGAACCGGCTCTCTAAAACATTTCAAGATGACTGACATTGTGGTAGTATTAAACTTTATTGGTATTGGTATTATTACTGAGGTAAGTATACAAGTCAATGTAATTATAAAAGCTTTAAAAAACCCTGCTGCTGCCAAGGTTGTTCTATTGTTACTGGGGCTAGACCACTGTCAATCACTATGGGGTCTAATAACTGTTAATAACTGATTTTAGTAAACGATCATCATGGTGAAATCATCAGGATCATTGAGATTAATATTAAATATTCACAGTTGAGTTGGCAACCCACTTGAAGGCATCCTAAATTGCTACAAAACATGGTTTGGAAACTTTTGGAAGAAAAACTTCATAGAAAATATGAAGCTGCCGAGCAGGAGAAGACAAATGAGAGGCCTCATTTAGAGTGTCTTCAGGGACTAAACACGAGTCAATGACGGGAGGTGTTCGGAGGGTCAGTTTTAATCAGTCTTCCAGACGGTGGGCCTTTTCTACACCTGCATGGCAAGCAGTCCAGCAGCCCCCAACAGCAGGCTGGTGCTCTGACCAATGCGCTCGGCTGGCCATTTATTTCCGGCGTTCTGTTGGCGGAGCAGAAAAAGAGCTCACAAATTACGCCGACTGTTCTAGCCCCTTTGTATTTTTAGCCCAATTCAGCTCTTCCCCCCTCATTCCACCCCTGAAAGGCAATCTATCCGCCCCCGGCTGGCCCTGGCTCCGGCCTCTATAAATCCTGGCGACAGCGGCGCTTTAATGGATAATTAATTGATGCTGCTCCTGAGCTGTAATAAGACAATAAATTACGACATAGGCCAGTGTGCTGTGTCAGTGTGTGTTGCTAATGGCTCTTCAGGGCCGGCTGCAGCAGCGTAATAAATTAGACAGGAATTAACTGCTGCCTGCTACGTGCCTCCGCTGCCAGGGGAGATGGAGAGAGAAAGAGGAACGAGGGAGAGGGAGGGAGGCAAGGGAAAAGCAGGGAGAGGGAGAATAAGAGAGAGAAAAGAGAGAGAGAGGGAGAGAGAGGGAGGCCCTGACCGATGGCCCTCTTCAGTATGATGTAGTGGGTGTGTTAGGCTCTGTTACATACGACTGTTTCTGCTTCGATTTCTCTTTGCCCTCTTTCTCTCAGCCCTCGTTTCTTTTCTCTCCGCACCGCTCTCCCATACATTTGCAAGGCAATCAGTCGGGTCTGTTTAAAAGATCTATTTTTTTGGCACAGCGCAGTCCTTCACAGAGAACTGAAGTTTAGAAAGAAGTAAAGAAGAGCTTTGTTATAACGCTGGAAAGCCAGAAACAAAGCGTAAACACATGGAAAACACACAGATGTAAAATTTTCATTGGATCATTTACCAGCTTACTCTTTTCTAAATTATTTTTACCCTATTTTCTCACCAGTTTTAGCTAAGACCCACCCGCTCTCAAGTCAAGTCAAGTAGTTTTATTGTTAATACTGCATATGTTCAGAACATACATAGAATTGAAATTGCGTTACTCTCCTTCCCAAAGTTGCAAACCAAAGAACAACTAAACAAAACACAAAAAACAAATATAGACATACGCAAGACAAGAGACACAATACAATATAAGTGCAATATAAGAGTAAGACTGTACCAGTTAGGTATGATGGGGTGTGAAGAGGGAATGAAATACCAGTATTAGTAGGACCTACATAAACAGTAGTGCAAATAGTATAGAGCTATAAAAGCTTAAGACCTGTAAAAGTGAACGAGTGCATAGAGATTTTTAAAGGTCGCAGTTGTAGGGCGAATTAAGGTGGGTACAACAGTACAAGTAAAAGCAGAAGTGATTCTTGATGGAGGGGGCGTTAAAGCAGGGAGAGAGTTGAGCATCCTCACAGCCTGGTGGATGGAACTGTCCCTCAGTCTGCTGGTCCTAGCCCAGAGACTCTCAAGTCTCATCCCTGATGGCAGCCTAAAAGGGTTACACTAGGAAGGTGAGGAACAGAGCATGCCTCCTCCAGTATATTCCACAACCAGTGCAGCATTGCTAGGCAACCATCATGTTCAGAGGAAAGCAACAGATCCCTAGCTCTGAAACTTGAGCCAACACAGGCATGTGGCAGCCAGCATCACAATGGAAGTGATGAGGGGAGAGAGCGCCATCTACCCACCCTGAGAGAGCATGGCCATTTATGCTCTCTCAGGATCTGGCTGCTGATGGCAAAACAGCCTGACACAGGATTCCAACGTGTTAGAATCTCTAAAAAAAAAACCTTCTTTGAGTTCACTGTCCAAGTCACAGTTTGCAGTGTGATCTGTTAATAGGTACAGTAAATTGTGGCCATGAAGAGATGCACATGGTCAGCAACAATTGATATGATTGATATTAACAGGCCCAATGTAGGCAAGGCAAGGCAAGTTTATTTATATAGCACCTTTTATACACAACGGTCATTCAAAGTGCTTTACAAATTAGAAAATACACAGAGGAGTCAAAATAAAAAAAACATGTAAAAGAATAACAGTAAAAATGGAAATAAAAACTAAAATAAGAATAAAGCATAATTGATTCAAACATGATTAAAACAAGAGAAGTAAAACATGTAAAAGAAAAACAAGGAAATAAAAAAAAATAATAAGAATAAAGCATGAATAAAACATGATACAAAAGTGCCATTTCAGAATAAAAGTGGGCTGAGCTGCAGTGTTTTAAGCTGAGCTAAACAAACATGTAGGTTTTTATCAATATATTTATCAATGTATCAATGCACCACCTCCACCAGCCTGTAATTTTGACACAAGGCTGGATGGATTCATAGAGTCATAATGCAAATGTCGTTTTGAACAAAACATTATGGACATCCCTGGGAAAGATATTGTCTTGCTTTAATATCTCATTATGCTTTTCGGCATCAATGCTGCCATCACAGAAGTGTCACACAATCACACAATATCATACCATAACATACCCTGGTTTTTTGATTTGTCTGACCAAAATACACACTTCCCCTCTGCAATGGTCAATCCAAGATGCCTTAGAACCCAGAGAAAGTTAATGTCACTTCTGGACATGTTTGTGCACAATATTGTGCACAGTAAATAATTGATAAAATAATTGTAAAAAAGTGATATTTGTAAATGTAAATGTAACTCCACATTGTAGGGCTTTTCTAAGCTCCCCAAAACTAAAACATTTCTCCCAAATTCCAAATACAAATATTATCATTTAGAGCTTTTGTTTTTGCAGAAAATGAGAAATGGCTGAAAAAAACAAAAAAGAAGCAGAGCTTTCAGACCTCAAATAAGGCAAAGAAAACAAGTTTATATTCATAAGGATTTAAGAGTTCAGAAATCAAAATTTGGTGTAAAAAGCCTGGTTTTTAATCACAGTTTTCATGCATCTTGGCATGGTCCCCACCACCAGTCTTACACACTGCTTTTGGATAACTTTATGCTACTCCTGGTGCAAAAAATTAAACAGTCTAGCTTGGTTTGATGGCTTGTGATCATCCATCTTCCTCGTGATTATATTCCAGAGGTTTTAAATTTGGTAAAATCAAAGAAACTATGTTTAAGTGGTCTCTGATTTTTTTTCCAGAGCTAAATATATATATTATGAGGCAAAAGTTTGGACACACCTTCTTATTTGTTGTTGTTCTTTAATACTGTATTAAATGTATTTTATACATTGTAGAATATTATTAAATACAACAAAACAATTAAGAGTCATGGATATGGAATTATGTAGTAAACAGTAAAAAAGTGTTTGTTCTCAATACAATACCCTGATTTAAATCTGATAAACTGAGATGATGATTTGGGGTGATTTAATTGGGATGAGCTGGAGCTTCACAGTGTGAAGGAACAGCAGCAACTATTGTTCAGAACCTCCAGAAACTCCTTCCTTCAAGACGCTGAAAAACTATTCCAGGTGACTCTCCTTCATGAAGGCACTGAGATTAAAATACCAAGAGTGTGCAGATCTGTCCTCAAAGATAAATGCAGCTACTTAGAATAATCTAAAGTATAAAACATATTCTGCTTTGATTCAGCATGTGTTCCTGTAAAGCTTTAACCATCAATATTCAATATTAAATTTACAATGTAAAAAATAATTTAAAAGAAGAAAACACACTGAATGAGAAGGAGTGTGTTCAGGCGTTTGACTGGTACTGTATAGATTCATATATAGGTTTTAATATGCAGGATTTATTCAGGATTTAATCATTTGGCATTTCATTGTTTTAGTAATATAATTAAAGCTTCGTCTGTGTGAATAGTAGTGTAAAAATGAAACTTAGCTAAGAAGAAATGACCATCTTAATGGCTTTAGCAAAGCGAAGAGTGAAATCTTCTTTTCTCCAGGCGGCAGCAGCAGCTTTGTGTGGCGAGGAGGAATTTCAGCTCCATAACAAGGGCAGCATATCATGCTTAGAAATACAGCATTGCTTTAGTGAGGGCCTAATCCTATTTTAACTGGTTGTCTGATTAAGAGGTGAGGGAGGGATTAGTGCGTGCATGAGAGTGTGTGTGTATATGTATGAATGTATGTGTGTGTGTGTGTCAGTGTACGCACGCTAGGAAGTGCATACATTAATTCGGCGATATAAACATATATAAACATGCTTGTTTGCTAGAATGTCGGCATTGATGTGTAATGTATGAAAATAAGTGTGTGTTTGCGCTGGTGTCTTTGTGTGTACGGCGTTGTGTGTGAGATCGCGTGTGCTGAAAAAGGGAAAAGAGGGGGAAAAATTGCAAATGAGATTAGAAGTGAACAGCAAAAGAAAAATGGGTGCTGGTTTTATGTCTCTCTAATTAAAAATGCTGCCAGTCTGTGCTCTCCTGCAGCTCTAATGGCGCTCTAACGAGCCGAGCTTAGTGGCAGTTATGTAGATAAAACCTCGCTCTGATTGATCCGAACGGCCTGTTGAAATTCGTTTCACTCCACCATATTGATCTCATTCCGCCGGTTGAAAACTGCTAATTAATAATGATAATAAAAGTGTCGCAGCTCATTAAAATCACCTTGACAGGTTGTTCCTTACCCCCCTCTTTGTCTCGTCACCCCTCACCACTTTTTTCTCTCGGTTTACTTTCAGTGTGCTGCATGCTTCAGTGTTTCTGTGCTGCTGTAGTTTTTAGTGGGGTAAAACTCTTCCTGCTAGGTTTGCTTTATTACGCATTATAATTCAAATGGGACATAAACAGCGGTAGTTAGAGCAGCCTGGAGCCATTCTCAGGTAGAATTGTTATTAATTCTGATTCAAGAGAAATAAAAGTTCTTTTTTTTGTTGGAAATAACTTGAGTTGATGTAGAAAAGTAGGCTCAACAAACGAGTTAAGCTGCATCCAAAACATTGCATTATTTCCTACATACTACAGGCCATCAACAACAAGGTTATAGGTTCAATACCCGGGTTAGGTGGGCGCCACTATTGGGCCCTTGAACAAGGCCCTTAACCCTCCTCTGGTGTCAAAGTGATGGCTGCCCACCACTCTAGGCACGTGTTCACAAAATCACTGCAGATATTTACTGAATGTACTCCCTACATAATATGTCTCATAGATAAGTCAATACTAAAGCAGTATACTGGAGGGTGCTGCATGAGTTATACATTTTAAAAATAATTAAAAAATATTATAAAAAAAATAATAATATTGTGACAGTAGTGCTATTCTGCCTTGAAAGTAGTCTATTTTCATGGGTAATTTTTGCATATTTTTATGATTGCAGTTTATATGAATGCGCTTAATATTCTACCCTTAAATATTGTGTCAGATTTATATTATACTGAATTGTTTTATTTTTTTTTTTTTATACAAAATAAGCCTTGGTAAGTTTTTTTCTATTTTGTTTTTACTAAATATTTGATCAACGGAAGTCAATGTAAAAAGATTTTTTTTCAGGTAATTTGGAGAAATTGTATTGGTCCATTCATCAAGATATTTTGACACAGTGTAAGTGACAAAAATGGAAACGTATGCTTTTAGCGACGCCATTAGTTCGTTTCCATATCTCTAAGACTACTGTTACCAAAGAATCAAGAAATACTGCAACATTATTTCAGGGCCATATTGGCCACAACTACGACCCAGACTATCAAACTCATTGGCTATGGCTATCAAAGCCATCATTTAAAAGCTCTCATACACAAGGCATGTCCAAAATTGTCACATTTTGTTTATTATAGTAGTGCCACATATATTACTATTGATTTCCGCATGTAGGGAAAAGAGAACAAGGCACAGTTTTCGACACTAATTTAAAGAAGCAAAATGAGGCAATTGTTATATATTTGCTACTCTGCGCCCCCTACAGATTTGACCCAAATGGACCAAATGTGTCATTTAGCCAAGGTTACACAGATGTTTGCATACCATTATATGTAAAACCAATCATTGTTATAGAAATTAAGAATTATATTTCCGCTGATGCTAGCAAGTAAACACTAAACACACCACCCAATTAAACACATGTTTCTCTGTTTGCATAAACATTTCAAGTAAGTCATGTGCTGCTAGTCACAATCATTACCACCCGCTGCGCTGTCCACTGTGGGTGATAATACCTTCTATGATGAATTCCCAGTACACACACGAATGACACTGTTTTAATAAAGCTTACTGTCCACCATTACTTTTATATTGGACCTACTGTAAACTGTGTAGCTGTGCAGCATGAAACACAATAAAAGAACACAAGGAAAGAGTAAACACTTTCAGTCTCTACAGTCTCTGGCAAGAATCTCCTGGTGAAAAGTGTCCCCTCCTGTCCCTCTTCCTCTATCCTCCTCTATCTCTAGTCTACCTGGCACATCCCCCTGCACCTACCCCCCCTCCTCCCCCACACAACCCCCCATCCACATCCCCTCCCCAACTCTGTTCCCTTTGTGCAGATGAAGATAAAGCTGTATGTGTGTGTCACCAGCGGGCCAGGCCGGCCCACTCGGGAGAGGGAGAGACGAGAGCTTAATCCATCACGGCTGGGCGAGAGAGAGAGGGAGAGAGAGAAAGAGAGAGAGAGAGAGAAAGAGAAAGAGCGAGCGAATGACACACCAAAAGACGGAGTGCCCAGTGAAGCAGCGCCCGGCCAGGGCCCGCAAACTTCCCCCATATTTCTCCACCGCCTGTCAGGCCGTCTAATAAAGCACGGCGAAATATGGCAGCAGGCAGGAAAAATGAACTATCTACTGCTGATGTAATGCGGCCCATCAATCTGCCGTAATTACTCAGCGCCGTGGAAGCCCCGGCTGGATTTATCGCGTCCTAACTTGGCATCTTAACGACTTTGTGCTTTTAATATCATTACGGCGTAATTTATTCGCCTGCCTCCATCCGCCCGCCTGCCTCGGTGCACCCAGTGCCGATCGGCAAAACACTGCCCCTCTCTCTTATTTATTTATTAGTCCACCCGGCAGAACGGTGGCTGTAGCTTTGTGGCCGATTTCTCTCTCGCGCAGTAAGAGAGGGTTCGCCTTTGACCGAAGGTTCCTTTCTCTAAAGATGTCGTTTGGGGGACTAATGGAGGCTGAGGTAAAGAATAAATGGCCAAAGCGAGACACACACCCCCTCTCCCTCCTCCCCTTTCAAAAAAGCTTTTAAGCTTATGAGTGTTTGGGGAGAGGTCTTCAACACCATGCAATGATGGAGACATGATGGAGCACCGGACCACCTGCATGGTGAACTACAGTATACTCATTATTCAATATTCATACAGTGAGTTCATTAAGAACATGAGGAGGAATGATTGAAATCAGTCTGACAGTCTAATGAAGGCCTACAGTTCAACTGGGACTATAAACCAAAGACAAAGAACCCAACAAACCTAAATATACCGAGCTCTGCAGGGCAGGACGCCCCGTACAGCGAAGACGCTCTGGCCACCCATTCAGAGGTTAAGCCAGATTGCGCAAATTTTGAGGAACGAGTTCTCGCCCTTCTCGCACTTTTCCGCCATTTCCCTCCCTTTCTCATTCCTGACGCCTTCATTTCCACTCCTCCACTCACTCCTTCACCTTTATCTTCATCTCCCTTCTCCCCCGAGTCTTCCTCCTCCTGCTGCCCTCGCTCACGGCACGTCGGCCCCAAAAAGCCAGACAAAGGTGGGGGACAGAAGAAGAAAGGATGATGAGTGCAGGGAGAAAGGGAGGGGAGGTAGAGCAGGTACATCCCCCACCATGGCATGTGGAGCTAATGTGCAGCGGGTGGCTCCAAATGGTGTTAAAGAAATAAAGTTTGGTGAAAAATTAATAAAACATTTAATATGTTTTTTTCTTGTACACCATACAAAGGTAAGGCATAACCGGTGATCAATTTGTATTCATAGTTCTTCATGAAGGCTATGAGGCTTAGAAAGCTAACGAAGCTAACAAAAGAAAGCCAATGATAGCTAATGAAAGCTAATACTGTGTATGAGCATTCAACTATAGGCATCCAAAAAAGTAGTTGACTCGTTGAATTGTTGTCAATGGTGTAATACAAAAAGCCCTTATGACATCAGTAAAAAGTGTTTTCTTAGTAGCTTCAAATAGTAATGAGGGTAACATAGTAACAGATGCTATGAACCACTAATTAAACGTAATATGGAAAACTATATATATATATATACACTATTTTTTACATCAGCTACCAGCCTCCTCCCACATTACTACCAACCTCATCCAATATCGCTAATGTGATTCTGGCACACTGACTGCTGGACTTGCTCACATTGCCACCATGCTAATAGCACACTGGTGATGGCCTCGTTCATTATCATTACTGTTATCGCTGGTAATAGTCAGATCCCTTAGTCTTTAAACCTTCCCTTTGAAAGGTTCTGTGGCCATAAGTATAATTTAATAGCCAATGTGGTTTGTAAGTGTTCTGTGCTAAAATGTGTTGTGATGATTGTAATGATTTGAGGCCATTTTAAACTTTTGTATGAAACCTGTGCCTACCAGCTCCAGTGCAGTACTAAAGAACTTTGAGAGGCTATCATTTAGTAAGCGTGGTTCTTTAATTTTGCCTCAAACAGTACAAAGCCTAGCTAAAAACAGCACTACAACAACGTAGAAAAATCAATTTTGTCTGTAGCTTTGTTCATTGATTATATTTTATCAAAACATGTCATAACCCTGGTTTTACGTCGTTTAAGGCTATTATTTAATGATTTAGGTGAGCGTATACAAATTGGATGCTAATATAAGCTACCATGACTTGTTATTTACAGTAGCCTACTAGCTCCAGTGCAGTACTAAAGAACTAACTTTGAGAGTAAGCATTGTTCTTTAATTTTGCCTCCAACAGTACATACTAGGGGTGGGTGATATGGCTCTAATATAATGTAATGATATTTAATTGTATCTTCGCAATAATGATACTCTTGGTGATATGACAAAACACAAAATAAAAAATAATTATTTAAAAAATACACTACTACAACAAAAAAAAAATATATATATATATAATTTTATTATTGCATACGATATGATATGGCACATATTAAAATATACAAGAATTGTATCAGATCTGTAACAGAAGTCAATGATCCATAATGTCATGATACTAATAATCCACACCAAATATCTCCATATATCCAGAGTTAAAGTAAAATAAATGTTACTGGACAGATATAATCTATCCATAGTAGTATCCATGTCTATAGTAGATAAATAATGTGGAATGAAAATGAGAGGTTTTTTTTTTTTTTTTTGCTAAAAACAGCAAAAAAGTAGTACCCTGATGTGATAATTTGGGGTAGGTGATATGGCACGATATTTAAGGGTATAATATCGTTCACGATATTCAAAAATGTGGGCGATATTATTGTGTATAATGCGATATGACACACCCCTACGTACATACAGTAGCATAGTTAAACCAGGACCACAACAACGTAGAAGCATCAATTTTGTCTGTAACTTTGTCTATTGAATATAGTGCATCAAAAAAAAAGTCATAATCCTGGTTTTACCTTGGTTACGGCTATTATTTAATGATTTAAGCACATGTGTACTAATCTGATGCTAATATAAGCTTCTATGACTTCTATAACTAGGCTATCTATTCATTAGCCTCTTAGCTCCAGTGCAGCACTATGAGAAGCTAAATTCAGGGGGGCAGTTGTGTCTTGCCTGAGTACGTTTTCTTGGGGTAAAAGGAAAAATCTGTGTGAATTTGAGCATTCTCTGAACTACCCCTTTAATGCGGTCCCTCTAAATGGCCGCCCCCCTCTCCTCCCCAGTCCGCCTCCCCCCCCTTTCTTCCTGACAGTGACATATTAGTTTTGTGGGCTCCTGGAATCTGATAGCGGCGAGTTTGCCACCACACTCAGCCTGTGATTAATGCCCCTCCATTTGGGCGCGGTAATTGGCTACGACTGCACCGGGGAATAATCAGACCCTTTCTATCCCACTCTCTCTTTCTCCCTCTCTCTCTCTCTACCTCTCTCTCTCTCTACCTCTCCTTCTCTCTCTCATTCAGGCACTAGGTGCCACCACGCTAATGAGAACGCGGGTTAATTGAGCCCGCGGCATTGGGACCCGACAGTTACTGATGACTGTTATGACAAAGCTGCTCTCTCTCTCTTTCTTTCCTTCTTTCTCTCTCTCTCTTTTTCTGTAACACACACACATACATTGCCACACGTGCACACACTGAGTACTCACATGAGCAGGCACACACACACACACACACTCCCTCTCTCTCCGGCCTGCGGGACACAGAGTGCTGAGATGAGCAAGACTTCTGGGCGAGCCTCATAAGGAGGAGGAGGGAGAGAAATAAATAACCAAAATATATTAAGCAGGCCTGGCCTCTGCCTCATTTTTCTTCCCTTTTTCCACACACACACATATACACACATACACACACACACACACACACACTCGTCGTCCTTGACTTGTTCACAGTCACACTTTCCTCCTTAACGCTTCTTCTCTCCCTCTTTTCTCTAGTGTGCTTTCTCTCTCTCTCCTCCTTCCCCTCTATGTCTCACACTTTCTAGCCTTTCTACTCTCTTTTTCTCTCCCTCTCCTCCTTGCCCTCTATGTCTCACACTTTCTACCCTTTCTACTCTCTCTTTCTCTCTCTTTTTCTCGGGTTGCTCTACTACGAATAGATCGTGCTGTAATCTCCCAGAAAGAGAAGGAAGGAATAAGAGCGAGATTGGACGAGGAGAGAAAGAGAGAGAGAGAGAGAGAGAGAGAGAGAGAGAGAGAGATGGTGAAGAAAATGGAACACTGAGATGATAACAGTAACACTGATGATGTCAGCTGGAGAAGAGGATGATGATAGAGAAAGAGTAAATCCAGGTCAAGTCATATTTTAAAGCTCCTTGGTGGATGATGTAGTTACTGCTTTAGGACGGAGGGAGGGTTACTAGGCCATGAAAAAGGAGATTACTTTATTTTGAAAGTGACTGGATGTAAATATCCCCATTCATATTTCTTAGGCTGCTTGTAAATTAGATTGTGTGTCATCTAGATGTGTATGTACATCTAGATTCGATTGTCCTTAATGTGTTTTAGCTGTTTTAGCAAGACTTGTAGGGGTAAACAAGTTGAGGTGAGGTTATTTTCACAAATATTTTTTGGCAGTTCTGAAACGTTTAATAGTCAATCCGAATGCAGCAAATCAGAATGTATTGGAAATAGTTCCAGTGAAACAGTCCTGTTAGATAGTTAACCCTTGTGTGGTGTTCATATTTTTGTTACTCGTTTACTTTGTAATTTGTATTTAATTCAGCAAAATTAAGCAATTTTACATTAAAATGCTTTACACATGCTTGCTTCACATAAAATGGCAAGCAATATAAACAGCTTACATGGTTAATATTTGCCCTTTACCTTTCTAATGTTACATTTCTTTTAAAAAGTGCTTCTCTTGGTTTTTTAATAAAATGTAAAAGAAAATGAATTTAACTCAAGATATGAGTAGAAAATTTGTTTAGTTTCAAATTTACAAATGAAGCAATGTTTATTAGCCCTTGGCCAAACATCCGCAAAGTTAGTTGCATCGTTTAAAGAAATGCAGCACATCTAGAATCCTGAAATACTTGGAATGCAGCTTTTGTTTGGAAAATCAACAACATGGCAGACAGTTGTGGCTTTATTTCCATATATAACAGAAGATAACACCCATGTTTTTCTACAGTCATTGGTTTATATATATAAAGTAAGTTGCAAAAGCAGCCAATGAGAATATAAGTTGTTTATATACATATATCAGCCTTAAACTGAAGTATTAAAAAGCCTGTTGAGATCTATGTGTTAAAGAGTAAAAAAAAACAGTCCTGTGAAAAATATATCAGTGGTTTTAGGAAATAAATACATACAAATATCATAAAAGGACCTCAAAAAAATCAAAGGCAAAAGCCTCACAGGCAAGAATAATGTACATTTACAAAATATGTATACAAAGGACTGTTTAAGTAATGCCACAGAAAAGACACATTTGATTCCCAGAAGCATCGTTTTTGTAAAGTGATGTGTGATTACAGTACTTTTAAATCAAACTGATCTGAGCCTTTAAAAGATTATTTATTCTCTATACAGATATTTGCTTTTTATGATCATGGTTCTTTAAAGAAAAACTTAAATTTCCAAAAGAATAACAGACTTAAGCAGTAGTTTTTTTTTTTGAAGATTGTGTGATGTGTGAAATGGGCCCTTTACATTTTTTTTTTTGAAAAGTTAAGTGTCCCTAAACTTTTGACATGCAGTGTAACTACTGTGTTCCAGTTCACACAATGATTCATTAGCGATGATGGCATGCTAATGCTCTCTCTCTCTCTCTCTCACTGACACACACACACCCAGAGCATAAGTGGCAGGGTAAAGATTGATGAGGGCCAGTGTTGAGTTTTTGCATCTGTTTCCTTGGCTGTTCTGGGAGAGTGCAAAGACAGAGGAGCAGAGGAGGAGTGGGGGGGTCGAGGGGCGGAGGGGGGGCACGGCATAAAGAGCACAGGGAGTGGGAGGGGGGTGCATAATGAGAACTGACCTCTTCAACTTGGAACGACCCCAGTGTGACCCTGATAGTTTTTCTTAAGCAGCAGTGACTGGATGGAGAACGTCAGGCCGGGAAGTAAATCTCCAGACCCTTTGAGGAGACATCTGGAGGTAAGCTGACACGAGTTTCTGTCTCCTGTTATCAGACGGCCTTCAGTAATGAATCGCTCCTGCTGAACCGTCCAGCTAATGAGCAGAAATATAATATTTACTAACAGAATGAGGATTAAGTCATACAGGAAACTGAATGTCTGCTGCAGTGTTTATGTATGAACATAATCTGTAACTGATACTTTTGTGCTAAAATGTCAGTTACCAAATACAAAAAATACATAATACAAAATATACCTCTGGAAAAAATTAAGAGAGCACTTCAGATTCTGAATCAGTTTCTCTGATTTTTTAATATATACTATAGACACCATTTCTCCCAAATTCCAAATAAAAATATTGTCATTTAGAGCATTTATTTGCAGAAAATGAGAAATGCCTAAAATAACCAAAAAGATGCTGAGCTTTCAGACCTTAAATAATGCACAGAAAACAAACAAGTTCATATTCATAAAGTTTTAAGAGTTCAGAAATCAATATTTGGTGGAATAACTCTGGATTTTTAATTTAACTTTTCATGCATCTTGGCATGTTCTTCTCCACCAGTCTTACACACTGCTTTTGGATAACTTTACGCCATTCCTGGTGCTAATATTCAAGAAGTTCAGCTTGGGTTGATGGCTTGTGATCATCCATCTTCCTCTTGATTATATTCCAGAGGTTTTTAATTTGGTAAAATCAAAGAAACTCATCATTTTTAAGTGGGCTCTTATGTTTTTCCAGAGCTGTATGTATTCCTGTAAACTAGGAGTCACCTGATATAATCAGAGTTTTAGGGCCCTATGGTACACCCTGCACAAGGCGCGTCACGATGCTCTTTGCTATCTTTCACCCTGTTAACAGGCTATATTTGTGCTTTATGCCTGTGTCATCAAGGGTTTAGGAATAAATCTACACTGATAAATGTGATTGTCTGGAGGTGAGGTGTGTTCTGGTAAATTTCTTGGGTGTTACTATTTTGGTGGTGGATAAAACACAGGTGTGCTACTGACTGAAATGAACCTAGACAACAGTCAATTGTCAGAGTCCATTTCTAGAGGTGCACTATCTATTGAGTGCATGCACACACACACACACACACACACAAGGACGAGCTGCAAAAGCGCAAACCCGACTTTTAACTCAACAATAAAGAGAGAATAAAGAATAAAATTACATTACTGTTCCTTTAAATGAGCTGCTGGTAGGAATGTGTACAATTTTCTGTGGAGTACCACGCGGTCCTCTTTTAGGGCCTGTAAAAGTAATGTTAATTTTTGCAATTAAAAAGTGAACAACTAAAGAACTAAATGGTGGGAATATGTAAAAGTAAAAGAAGATATACATATACAACATCCCTTGTCCAAATGTTTCAATGACCTTGTCTGTGATTATTATTGTCTCAAATAAAGATTAGGCTACAAAAATGCTGGAGTTTTCGTTTAAGGGAAAGTAAGCGTATGATCAAAGCATACCAACATAATCACAGAAGAGGACATGTTACTAAATAACTTTGCATACAGATGCACACACGCAATTTATGTGTATATATGTGTGTGTGTGTATATTTGTGTGTGTGTCTGTGTGTGAGTATTAGTCATGGACATGTCCTGAGGGCTGATTAATTCCATGGCTGTGAGCCCTATCTGCAGTGTTTAGGCCCTCAGTAATTACACTTTACGAGGCTCCTTCTGTAAACGGGGTGTAAATCTGCTCTCTGCGCCTCTAACTGCTCCTCCATCAAACATCGTAATCCCCATAAAGCGCCTTTACTGCCAGCCGCTCACCGGGCCATCTGTACCTAGCACCTCCATAAACGGGCTGGACCACGCCGAGCAGACTCAGGAGCCGGGCCGACCCGGTGGGGGCTTGTTTAAAGCAGTGTTCTGCACACGTTCCCCACTGTGAAGACAATTCAGAGAAATTCAGGCCCCCTGGAGACGGACTGCGGCGAATTACGATTCATGAGATTAGTGAAAAGGAGGAAAAATGGTCAGTGTCACAAGAACACTTAATTGGTGCATCTTGGCTTTTTGGAAACCTATTTGCTGTCTTTGCACTGTGTTAACATTTTGGGAATAATGGATTGTTATCCATCAGCTGCGTAAAGTTATAATATAATAAAGTCTCACATATCTATTGCCTATGTAAAAAAAAAAAAAAAAAAACAAGATTTAATCCAATGTTAAATGCTGCGTTCACATTTCACATTACCAAACTGAAGTGGTTCAAATCTGAATTTTTGTAGCAATTACCCCACAGGCTATCTTAGGTAATCTTGTAGACAATACATTACAATTAACTACCTGGCCTCTATGTTTTAGGCAGTAAGAGCAAGCCATCATCTAAATATCTATTTAAGGATATATAAAATCTATGTTAAGTATAAGATTATTTAATGTTTTATTTCCTCTTTATTTGAAATAATAACAGCATAAATACACTCAAGGTTTATGCAGTAATGTGATATTGGCACTAATGTGATATTGGCACTAGTTTTCTATCTAAAATAAAAACATTTAATTTTATCTGATACCTAAGGCTGCATTTACATTACCAAACTGAAGTGACTCAAATCTGATTTTTTTTTTTTTTTGCCTCAGTGTGACACACATCTGTTTTATTCCAGGTTGTGTGGACACATCAGATCTAATCTTTTTAAATCAGGTTTAAGTCGCTATAGTGAGGTGGTCCTAGATTGAATAGTTGCTTCATAAACACTTTATGAACACTTCATGACGTGTGTAAATGTGTTTTGGCATCCATGCACATCCTGTGTATTAAATGGGGAACATGAGTTCAGTCTCTGAAAGAATCAATTATGCAGATTTACAACTTAATTAACAAATACATTTGGGTGAGGATGTAATTAAAGTGTGATAAAACAGTCATAAATGTTTATTGATGGTACTCAGCATCGGTCCACCGGTTTCTATATATAATATAAGGCCCTTTAATTTATTTTTTTATTTTTTTATTTTTTTGTTAAACCTTTTAAACAGTTGATTATCATTAGTTATTAGTTATTGTGTTGTAATCCATCATGTATAAACTACTATTAATATTCTATTAATATTCTGTGGAGTCCCACAAGGTTCTATTTTAGGGTCTATAAAATCTGTTTAGATTATGAGAGTATTGCAATATTTTCTTTTTGTTCTCATGGCAAGGAGGTGGGAATTATTAGAAGTGTGTGAACAAACTAGCAATTTTACTATGTCAGTAAATGATATTTCATATATTAACTTTTATTACTCTAAGAGTAGATCTTTTTGTTCCAAATAAAAGTAATGGCATTTGCTTTAAACATTGATTTATTTGACATACAAGTTGCTGCTTAGTAAAATAAATGAAGGAAAGAAAGACTATACATTTAAAACAGTGAAGCTGACTCAATAGGAATATTTGATACTGAAAAAGTAGATGTGTGTGTGTGTGTGTGTGTTGGGGGAGGTGTTGTGAACAGGGTCAGACTGGTAATTGAAATGCTCAATATGTGGTAAAACACAGGCATGGCACCTTATTGTGAGCATGCATATCATATTTTACACAATTAAAATGCCATCTGTTTGGGTCTTGTTAGCATTCATTAGCAATAATGCATCCATTCAGCAGCACTCCCCAGAGCACAGTTCTCTCTCTCTCTCTCTCTCTCTGATACACACACACACACACACACAAACACACACACAGAGGAACATAATTACAAACACACTCTGTCTCATTTACTCACACTGCACAAATGATCATGAAATTATAAAGAAAAAGTGAAAATGTGGAAATGGCAGAAAGTCAAGAATAGGTCAAGTACAATCAAATTACAATAGTCTCACTCACACACACACACACACACGCACACACTGAACCCAAACGCTGAGGCTATTTCTCAGTGCTAAGTCTGATTGCTTTGACAGTCACTGATATACAGCATGACAGTTATGGACATAATCCCTCTGCAGTATTATAATAAACACACATAAACACAGAAAATACACACAAACGGATGAGGCTCACATTTCAGCTTTTCTCACTGAATGAAAAAGAAGACTGGATTTTGGAGCTGCCCTACATAGGCAAAATGTGTGTGTGTGTGTGTGTGTGTGTGTGTGTGTGTGTGTGTGTGTGTGTAATAAGATGATTAAAAGGATCATAAGATGGAAAGCATTTTTGCTCTAATACTTTTTTGTTTAGTATGTAAATATTAATACCAATAAAAATATATATTTACTGTTGCTGTGATGGATTTTTTTTGTTCGTGGTTCATGGATTCAGCATGCTTGTGGTGTCACTTTCATTATACAGTGCCAGTCATGAGTTTGGACACATCTTAAATGTAGGGTTTTTTCTTTTTTTTTTTTTAATGTTCTGCATTGTAGATTAATACAAAGACTGTTAAACTGCAAAGTGTCAAAGAAAAAGTGTCAAACAAACCACCAGGCACCACTTTAGCACATCTTGTCAGCTTTATGAGGTAGATAAGAGCCACCTAAATTATTAGTATTTAGTTTTGTTTAACATTTAACAACAGTTTAACATTGTTTTACATTTACTATGTTTATTTATATGTGTTCCTTCATAGTCTGGATGACTTCAGTATTCATTTACAATGTAGGAAAAAGAAAAAAAAAGAACATTGAATCAGAAGGTGTGTTCAATCTTTAACAATCCTAAACAATTTTTGGTACTTTTTTACTTTTTTTATGACAAAGTGCAAATTTTATTTTAGACAAAGGCACATAGCTTATAGTCACACGCTGGAGTTTTGGAAAGTAAAACATTGTAAAGTGTGTTAAGGTTGTAGTTAGATTTGATTAGATTGAACTTAACCGAACAGAACAGCTTCAGGTTTATAGCAGTCATACAAATTCATGTACAGGAATCTGAAATGTCAACAGACACCACATTACTAAAAAGGGGGAAGAAAGTCACCAGGCAGGGGGTTGATATAGACTGAAAGTTCTGAAGAGATGGTATAGAAATGGTGAAATATTCCCACCTGTGTGTCAGTGTCAGCTCTCAGTGCAGCTTTTAGAGAAAACAGCTGGGCCCAGTAGACTGCGCTCACAAACTAGATGCAACGGAAGATTAGAAGTGACATTTTACTTGTCAGGCAACAAATGCAGAGTTTGCTATTCGTAGGATGCTCTGCGCTGTTGGCTTGGGAGGGAGGGAGCTATAGGAATACTAAATGACAAGTCGATATCTGCAAGAGAATTAAGGCTCGTTAACTGATTTGATTTGAAGAAAAAGCTTTATTTTATTGTTATGTTTTTTTGTTTTACTGTCTTCAAAACTAGTTATTTTTGCATTGACCTTTCCACAATCTTCTGCATTGAAACTGTAGCTCAGTTCACGCCTGCCTACTATATTTGAAAGTTTCCGATGCAGCTCTGTCTTATCGTGCATGCACACAGCAATTTTAAGGAATTTTAATTTTCAATGAGTCAGCGACACCCATAGCACTTTTCCTCCAAAGGAGCTCTGGTTCTTGAACTGTGGTGCTTTTCAGTGAAGCAGCCTGTATTTCCACCAGTTTTAGGTGAACCGTCAAAACGTCGCATCATACTTCATCAACAGAGGGCGCTGTACAGCAGCATTGCTCCTGTACAAACAGATACGCCTACATATGCCGTCACGGTGCACTCTGAAGAGCCTAGTATTTTTCGGTTTCCGCTGCGATTAACGTTCCTGGTTCCAGATCCTAATTTTTGGGTGGAAACGCGGTGAACCGGGTCAAAATTAGGTTTGCAAACCACAATTGTACCGGTTCCACATCGGAGATTAAGCGCTACCAGTGGCGCGCAGCTCTTCAGTTGTTAAAAGGGGGGGCGCGCCGTTCTCCTTCATTTGTTCACCGACGTGTGTTTCAGAACTTTCGAATCGGACAGTTCTTCGCACCTGACACTCTGGCTGAAACTCCACCCTCTTTGCCTAACAACAGAGCGATCTATATTCTGATTGGCTCAACAAAAGTACATTATAATATACAGCCGATGGATTGGCAAGCGTGACAAATACCATGTGTGGCGTGTGAGCGTGTGAACTCGCTGAGGTGCGTGTCTGACACGCTCAAAGCGTGAGACTTGAGAACACTGAATATTATTATACTACTAATATTAATAATTTGTTTAGTTTGTAATCCAAACTTACTAACCATGCTGAAATGGAAAAGTGTAACTAAATAAGTAACTAAATAAGTAACTATAAATGTTTCATCTTTTTTTTTTAGCTTTTTAATTGAGGCAAAATACAAGGAAGGCAATGAGAAGTGAAATCATTGCATATTTTAATTTTAAAGACACGGTAAACAGAAAAACATGCTGTGTGATTTTTGGTGATGGCTGTAAACCCTGTAAGTGATCGTAGACATCACTTCTGAACTCTATGTACTATGACTATGTTATCGCCATAATTAACATGAGTATCATAGGTCCTATAATATAACCCTGTGGGACACCACAAGATATATAAGGGAAGTTTGGGGCAACCAAGAGGGATTCTTCAACAGCATTACATGAAGCATTTTTAGGGTCTTTATTTTAAAATGTGGTGGCACTGTGTACATTTCTTCCCAAGCTTTTTCAAGCTTTGTTCAACCTAAAAATGATTATCTAAATAACATGTATCAGGAAGATGCCTTCAAGGAGCATGAAGTTGTACTCTGCCCATCCTCACCCACAGTGACACGACGGGCTGACTCATTCAGGACGGCTCAGGCTGCTGTAGCTGTGGCCTCTCTGATTTACTCAGGGATTCGTTTCAATCTGACTTCAACAAAATTGGATTCCGTCAGAGTCGCACGGTCGGGTTTGCATCTTCGTCAGCGGAATTTCACAAGAGGAGAAGCGCTGGAGGAAAAAAAGAGCCCTGCAAGCAGGAAAAAAGAGAAGACAAATGAAAAGACATGGGAAAAAGAAGATGGTGGTGTGTGTGTGAGTGTGTGTGTGATGAGGGGTGTTGGAGAGGAGAAAAATGAAGGTTTTTGTCTGAGCTCCACTGTGAATCACCACTGACGCACATTAGAAAATCATTTGTAAAGAGAGGGATGTGCGAGGAAGAGGAGAGGGAGCAGAGGGAGTGTGGAAAAGCTGGGCCCACCAAAAATAGTAAGAGACAGATGTCTCCATTTGTCAAATTATAGTAGGACACACACACACACATATACACATTCTTCACACACAGACAAATTATTATACTATCAGTGTCCTAACGGAATATGATCCTTAAAGTAGCTTGTGTAGCTCATTTTAAATATGACAGAGAACGCATGTATTTTTAGTTGTTCTGTGATGTACAGTAAGTGTGTGACTTAGATACTCCTTTTTATGTAGGGCTTGTAGAAGAACAATAAATAGTTTGCTGTGCTTTTATTGTCTGGTGTACAGCACTATACAATGGGTCACTGAACCTGTTTAACATGTTTTAACACTGTAATTGTTTCTAGTTTTTGGTAATTATTAATAATCCACAGACATATTGCATAGTTTTGCTGTCCTATCAGAGTCCCCTCAGTGGAGTGTGTTATTAGCACGCAGTAGGGATTGTAACCATGTTAGCTTTTAGCCTAACACCTGCTTACTTCCCTTGGTTTACTGTAGATTTCTCAAGTCCTCCCAGTACAAAAAGAATAATAATTTTGACATTTGTTTAGCTCCAGTTTGGTAGTTAGCTGAGGTAATTAAGGATATTTTCAAAGATGCAGAAGACTGAAAGAAGCTAGTATTAGCTTTTAGCCTAACTAGCAAAAGTTACTTCATGTTTTGCTGCTTTGTTAGCTAGCAGGGCTATTGCTAGTCAGCTGAATGGGGTGAAAAATGGGGTAAAAATGTCTGTATAAGTCAATGCCTGTAACATTATTTACATTATTTATTTATAATTTCTCTCATTTTCTCCCAATTTAGCTAGAGTAGCAGCTGAATTGTCCCACCCATCCAGCTCCTACTCAGCTGTATATCCTGCATCACTAGTGATGCTACAACACAAGGAGGGTGGAGACTAACTAGCACATGCCTCCTCCGATACATGTGAAGTCAGCCACTGCTTATTCTTTTGAACTGCTGATACATCAGCTCAGCACACAGACGCCTTGTGCTTCCATTACTCTAGAAGTGATGTGGAGAAAGAGCACCATCTACCTACCTGGAGAGAGCAAGGTCAATTGTGCTCTCTCAGGGCTCCGGCAGCTGATGGCGAGCTGCATGACCGGGATTCAAACCAGCAAATAATAAACTCCTTCAAACACTATTTATAAACCTTTTAAAGGATATAATAAAGGAGCCTTACTTTAAAATGGTACTGCTTAATAACTCAACGCTGATGTAATGATTCAAGCTCAAACGTAGTTTGTACAACATATACTAGTAATAGTTGTACATAACCATCTGTTCCTTGTAGCCTGGAAGCTCCAGTGCAGCTAAAGAAGCTAACTGTGGACATCGAGTGCATTTTTGCTGATGGACTGCGCTGGGGCTAAGGAGAAAACTGCGTAAATTGATTTTGCACCCAAACTATGGCTTTAATAGCATTAGCCTTGTGAAGAAACATTAGCTTGCAGCCGCTCGCGGCAGAATACAGCTGACTTCTTTCCACCTGTCGAGAAGAACATTATCTCCCCTCTCCTCCTCTCCTGTTCTCTCTCCTGTCCTCTCCTTTGTGCACGAGGAAACAGTTTCTTTATCACTTCTTCCCATCACACACTGAAACAGGATGACTTTTCTTCTCTCTCCCCCCTCTATCGTCCTCTCTCTCTTTCTATCTGTATCTCTCTCTCTCTCTCTCTCTCTTTCCTCCCCCTCTTTCTCTCCCCGCTGGTTGCTAATGGAAGATATACAGTGACATGGTAATGATCTCCGCGTAGCCAGGGTGCACAGGCCCTATCGATTGGCCCCTGATTTATAGCAGGTTACGCTTGATTATCGGGCCATTAATCAGTCTTGGATTACCCTATCAATAAAGCTGCCAGGCTGGGTTTGTTTGTAAAGTGCTTGTCAGTGTATGTGAAGGGGGGAGCAGAAGGGGGGGCGGTGCACTTTTTTTCTCTTCCCCATCCAGACAATTAGATAGAGCTATCTACTCAGCTTCTTTTCCCTGCCTCTCTCTCCAGTGGAACTGCTTTGAGTTTCTTTGAGATTTTATACTGAAACAGAGTCAGCACACAACAATAATTACTTTTTTTTAGTGTGCAACTTCGATTATTGGGTTGTGCTGAGGCTGCTTACAAAAATGTAAATGTAAAACTATGTGATGACAAGAATAAAACAACGATATTCTTGTGAAATCAAATTATTTTATGAAAAGAACAATGCACACAACACTCTGCAGGATATTTGTGTGTAATGCCTCTTGAATTAAATGTAGTTGTGATTTCTGCAGCTAGTTGCTTGTCTGTTCATATGGATAATTCTTGCCAGACACCACCGGTCACGATCTGATCATTACCAACCACTGCACTGTCCACTGTGGGTGGTAATGCCTTGTTGCCAGATGTTTTGCCAATCAAGCACTTATGGGACAAGCTTGGGTGCAACATTTGGCAACCTAAAATTATACAGGGTCTACAGGTCCAGCTGCAACATCTTTTGGCAAATGTGAAACAGGATATCATATAAAACCTGTACACCTCCATCTCCCAATAAACGTATACTATCTTAAAGTGGCATTCTGTATTATTTGGTTTCTAAACTGAAAGCAGAAGCATGTCTGAGTGAAAAAGGGGTAAAATATTATGTTTAATGGTACCAGTGTGCTGGAACGACCATCCCTGCCAAGCATAATATATTCATTCTAAAAACTGGGCTGTCGGGTCGCTGTCGGGTCTCTCTCTCGCCCCCTCTCTCTCTCTCTCTCTCTCTCTCTCTCTCTCTCTCTATCTCTGACTGAACATAACCTGGAATTGGATTCATCCTCTCAGAAAGGAGACCGCATCACACCCGCCCAGTATAAAATTATTCCTTCGCATGCTGGATGCAATTACCCATTTTCACCAGAGAGGGCCCTAAACATTTATGGACATCAGCTTTAGTTATTTGACCTTGTCTAGCCTTTCTAAAATCTTCCAAAATGTCAGATTCCTTTTACGTATTGAAGAAGTTGGTTGTTTAAATTTTCGAGTGGAACATGCCCTCACAATTATATCTCCATGTCTGCAGTAGGTATGAATAAGCCCTCATGTTGTTTACGCTGTCCTTCATTTGCTGAAAGCACCTATGGGACAAAATCTTATTCCCCAATTTAGTATCTGGCTGAAGAAATGATTGTTCCTGCTGCTGCCCCTCGTTTTACAGCGAGAAACGAAGCACGGCATGGTGCAAGACCGGACCCCCACGAGCAGTACCTGGAACCAGCTTTTTTACGAGAGCTAGCAAATTGCCGGTAGTGATTTTCCTATAAAAGCTGGAATAATGGTCCTTGATTTAATGAGTGGCCTGCTGCAGTGAGAGGACCTGTGGCAGGGAGAAGAATTACTGGAAGCTGAGTGGACGTGTCTGAAGTGCAGCCTGATAACTTAGCTGTAGGTGCAAAGGTAGATGTAAAGGACGTGTTTAATGGCTGTTGCATGCGCTGTATCTCTTGCTTAGTGCTATTGAGCAGGTCTTCTGATTGATTCACAGGCCTGTCAGTTAGATTTGCTGCTAAAATAAACACACTTCTGTTAAATTGCAGTCTTGTAAAGTCAGGTAAAATAACCATATCTATAAATAAGGTGGAAAGTTTAGAATAAGAGTAGCCATAGTGTAAAAAGTTAACGGCAAAATATTTACTAATAAAGGCTTGTAAAATTACAGTAATTCACTGTAAGACCCGCCTTCTCGCTGCCATATTGGTCTGTATGTTTATGAATCTACATCAACTATTGGTCAAATCGCTTCTCAGCAAAATGCACAAAATGTAAATGTAAATAAAAACAAATCAGTTCAAGAAAAAAATGCTGTGATCTTGTCTGAGTGGGGCCAAGTTTCGAATCAATAATCAAATCAATTACTGTCTGACTCACAAGAGCAACTAGCCAGACAGTGCCCAGTGAGACATTAAACTGTATGTAGTAGTTACCTTTATGTATTAGTGTTGTTCTCATTGAATATATTAAAATGTGGTACTTTTTTCATATATTAGGACTTCAAATTAAAACAGATTCTATTTTTTTTTAACCACAGTGGACACCTTTGTGCTACCACTGTTCTTTTTGGAAAACCATACTATGCTCACCCTAGTCTTAGCTTTATAGCTGTTGTATAATGTCTTTAAATAAGATCATTTGTCAGGTTTTTGACCACCAAAGCAATATTTGACTTGTAATAGTCATGGCTAGCATATGCTATGCTATACAAGCTAAGTGTCAGATAAAGTTTTGTATTAATTCTTTAATTACTCAGCTTTTTTTAAATGTTAAGTATAGTTTTATTAAGTGTTAATGTGTCTATATCATGGATTATATTAAATAGTACTTATTAGCAAGTATGAACTAAGTAATTACTAAAATTCTGTATCTGTATCTACTGGATTACTTTACTTTCAGTCCTTGGGTAGGATATTTTAGAATAAACTACATTTAATACTTAAGTACAAAAATGTTGAACACTTTAGTAATTCCACTTACTGTAAGTGTGGTGCTTAAAAAACACTTCAACTTCTACTCAAGACACTTTTTTGACAGAGTATTTAGTAAAGTACTAAAGTGTGAGTCTCTCGTTTTTTCTCATATATTCAACTTAAATGATCCTGTAAGTCAGATTTCCTTCTTGGAAAGTTAGGAGAGACTTGCCAACCCTCACCACAGAATTCAAGATGGCTGCACTGCACATCAGCAGTAGTAAAAGCTGTAGCAGTACACAGTTTACAGTCATGTCTATCTATATTTGTGTGTCATTCTATGCTGTTGAAATGCATAAATAGTAGAGCTTAAATCGGCCTCTTAAATCCAGCCCACAGCCCGATTTAATCCCGACTTTTTCTATTTAGGAAATAGAGCGTTAAAACTAGGTTTTTAAAAACATTTCCGGGCTGTTTAAATGAGTTCAGATGTTCAGAATGATGTTAAATAACATTGCAGCACTGAAGAAGCATAGACCTTTAATTGCGTAATGTGGACAAATGGAGGAGCTCACGTGTGAGTGAGCCTCAGAGCTGCGTGATTATAACATTCAAACTTGTGCAGCTTTAAAAAAAACAACACTGTTTGATTTGTTACTTTGCTATATTGTGATGACTAGGCCATAGCTTTATATAAAATAAAAATAGCATTACAAAAAACAGATGCCTACGTCAAAAACATTTTTTGAGCCTGTCCCGACCCGGCCCAAGAAAAGTGGTGGGAAATTTCGTCCCGACCCAAGTTTACAAATAGCAAATAATACATTGTTATCAATTGCTATTGCTAGTAATGCTAACAACAACAACAACAACATGAGACATAAAAAGTGTGACATATTTTGGTTAGATTCTCTATAATCACTGGTAAATGATTGTCAAACCAGTCTACAACTTCAAAGCCTTACTGTTTTTTGGACATGTTTTGAAACAGAGTACAATTATCGTTATCTTTAACAGCGGTGAGTTAGCTTCCTAGTCTGACATTTAGAGTTAGAAGTTTGTGTGTGTGTGTGTGTGTGCTTAGAAAAAGGGGCAGTTGAAGGGTGTAGTCTGGCACTCCATAAATCTCACCTGTATGATGCCAAAGAAGAACAAGCGCTAATAAAGTCACTACAAAATCTAGCACACCGCTAATGAGTTAGCGCTGTCAGGAGCTAATCCTGAGCATTACAGCTCCAAACACCTTTTGATAAATGGCACAGTGTTCTGTTAGTGATGCAAGGTCAGTTTGGATGGTGGTGTGCACATTGCACAGTTGGCTTCAGTAGAGTACAGCAGCAGTGTGTTGGTGAGGAGAGGAGAGAGCAGCCCCCTGATAAGGCTGGCAGCAGGGCGCACCCGCCCCAGCGCTGTCTGCTTTGTGTAGGGCACAGTCGCAGTGTAATTGAGGAGTGTGCTTAAACAGGCATTATTCTAAGTGCTGCAAGCTCCCACTGCACGGCCGGCCTTTCATTTATCATCAGTGGCACCAGCGCAAGAGAGAGAACAGAAAGAGAGAGAGAGAGAGAACAGAGAGAGAGAGAGAGAAAGAAGGAGAGAGCGAGCAGCCAAGTCTACAAGTGTGTGTCAGCATGCAGCTCTGTGGGGGGATGGCAGGGCTAACGACTCCTGCAACGCTCCATCATTCATCTTCTTTTAAAAGCACTTCCTGCTCCTCATTTCATGCAGGCCTGCATCTCCATGACACCCGTAATGACGGAGGGCTATTCTCACGTTGAGAGAATATTATAGTGATTAAGTAATGAAAAATTAATTGCAAAGTCTGATGGGCCTTGTAATTTTTCTTATGAATTTGTCAAACGGAGCAAAGTTGCGGTAATATTTTTAGGGCCCTTGCTTCTTTGTTAGCAGCACAGTGTGAATAGAGTCGCCTTCCGCGCTGCCTCCATTTCGCAAGCTCTCGCAATTAATTCCACTACAAGATATACAGAAAGAGAGAAAGAGATGAAAAGAGATGAGAAGGATAGCGTGAAAGAAGTGGATAAGTGGAGAATATGTGGTGAGAAAGAGTGAGAAAGAAGGATAGCGTAAGGATAAATGAAAAAAAAAAAGGCCTGTCACAATTTTATAGTAGATTGGACACACAAAAATTATTTTTTTAAAATGAATTAGATGCTATGTCCTGCACATAAAAAAACAGAGATACAATATAAGTACTGTCTTGTACTCAAAGGTACATTTTTCAGAATTGTTCCCTCAAAGGTATAATATTTTTCACTCTAAAATACAAAGTCAAAAGGTACATTCGTTGTTCTGCATCACTCTACTAATAAACAATATATATTTTATTTATACATTGATTAATTAGAAAGCCAGACAATTTTGGATCATTATGTTCTTGACACATATTCAGTTGATGATAATGTTTATAATCTTTATCATCTTTACTGGTACAAAAAACATGGGTACAAAAGAAAAAGGACTTTCACTGAAAGGTACTCTGTTGTACCTCAATATAAGGTACAGCCCCAGCGACAAGCTTTGTACAAGTCCTCATTCAATTAGTCCACATATTAATCAGTCTGTTTTTTTAACCCACTACTGTGCCTAAGATTATGTAATTAATGTGACATAATTTATCAGCAACAATGATCTTATGGGAGCATTTTACTTTGTATTTTGTGAATACCCTATTACGTTAAGAATACCCTACTGTTACTTAAAGGAGCATTAAGGATTATATTTTGTGTAGTAACTCAAAACATGATGGATCATCAGATATTAAGGAAACATGCTGAGTTTAAGCACTGGCAGCCCTTGTCAGCAGCTTCTGTCAGTATTTTCTTATTTGAACTCTTTGGTTCAAATTCAGGACAATTCCAAGAGGACAATGCTCGTCCACATACTGCTGCTGAAAGACACAGATGCTTTGCCAGACCTGTCTCAGATTAAAAATGTGTGGGATGTTGTAGCACATGCTTTCAGAACTCCACCCGACTGTAAAATCTGCATGAACTGTGTGAGAATATTCAAGCTGCATAGGGTGGATTCTAACAGGATTGCAGGACACAATTAGGAACCTCTACAACTCCATGCCGAGATGTCTGGCATGTTGCGTTACACATGCATTACACCTGTATGTTTGCCCATATCATTCTAATTATGGTTGCGCTTTGCTTTAGCAACCACCACGGATATCATAGTAATGCCTTAGCAACCACCTAGCAACATCATAGCAACCACCACCACAGATACCATAGCAACACCTTAGCAACACCTTAGCAACCACCACAGACACCAAAGCAACACCTTAGCAACCACTTAGCAACGCCTTAGCAATCGCCACAGACACCTTAGCAAGCACCTAGCAAAATCAGAGTGGCAGCCATTTTAGCTTACCATTCTGCGTTTACTTCAGGAAATACACTTTTCTAATTATATCTAATATAAGTTCCAGGTACTATTTCATTGAAGATAAGTGAATATTAGAGCTTTAAGAACAGAATATATTGACAAGCTAAAATGATGCAAAATGATGTAAACATAGTGGGCAATATCAAGGTCATCAGAAATTATTGAGGGCATGTCTGCGTATTGTGCGATAAATCGATAACATAATTATCGTGACAGGCACAGAAGAGTGAGACACAAGAAAAGAAAGAAAAGAAAGAAAAAAGGGGCTTAGGGATGGATAGAGTGGGAAGGAGAAAGGAGAAAGAGGGAAAGATAGAGAGAGAGAGAGAGAGAGAGAGAGAGAGGACAGTGAGGTTTAGGTTACTGAGAGAGATTACATTTCAAAAATATCACAGACAGGACAGACAGGATAATCAATCACTCCAGGGAGTACACTCACGCACACACACACACACACACACACTCACACACACACACACACACATGCACACACACAAAGCCACGCACACGCTTATACACACAGTGTGAGTGTGTGTTGAGCAGAATTGGAGTCATAAATCAGTGCTAGCTGTCATTGGGGCTAATGTGTGCAGAGTGCTAGAGAGGGACAGTGGCGAGGCCTTCACGCTGTCCCACGCTTCACTGCCATCTCTGAATGTGTGTGTGTGTGTGTGAGCGAGTGTGTGTGTGTGTGTGTGTGTGTCGGACCCACAGAGGCTACAAACCTCATTACAGTGACATGGTGCAATTGGCTTCACCATGTAACCTCATCATTCTCCACTCACAGATAAGGACAGTGATCGCCTTGCATTTCTGTAGCGTGTGTGTGTATGAGTGTGTGTTTTTGTACTTTGTCAGGACAAAAGTGTCTAAACTTTGTTGGACTTTGTTGAAAAAGCAGCTTTTAATAATAGATAAAGCTCAAATTAAAGGTCAATTTATGCTTCTGCGTCAAGTCTAGACTATACAATAACCATACCATATGCATAGCCATGTCCCTACATCCCACTGTAGGCACAGCCTGATGCACACATCCCTAGAAATGTAGCTACCTAAGTGCTATGACTATGGAGTGCGCAACAATTGTGATTGGATACGGAGCATCACAACCCAACCTTGCTTACACTTGTTTTAAAGACACAAAGCAAACAAGACAAGACAAGACAAGACAAAACAACACACATACACACAAGCGAGACAGTGAGCACATGTCTCTGGGGTGGTGGGCAGCCATTGCTGCAATGCCAGGGAGCTGTAAGGGTTAAGGGTTTGCTCAAGGAACCAACAGTGGCAACCCACCAAACTCTGGTATCTAACTCAAACCTTGTCGTCAATGGTTGCTCTGATGCTCTTACTGCTGAGCCACCAGTGATTTAGAACACAACATCCGGCCTCTGCAGACTTTTGTCTTGTCTGTTTTTCCTGCTGCTACACTGCTACAGTTTTTCCAAGCTGCATTACTCACTGAAAGTTGTTGACAGTGTTGATGAACTCATTAATTTAGGGTCTATCCAAAGTAATCCCACACTGTTGATTTTTGTTTCGTTTTTTAGGGGGATAAAGGTTCAAACAAATCAGTTTTGCCTCCCTCTCCCTCTTTCTCTCTGCTGATTGTTTGAATGTGGTGCAGTTGTTGAATCTACAGATAATATAGCTTTGCTGACCCACCAATACACAATTATAAACACTCACAACGGCGTAGGCCACTGTTGCTGGCTACGTCACAGGCTTTGAGTTGACTCAAAGCAAAAGTATAAATTGACCTTTAGGCAGCAGTAGGTCAAATAATAAACAAGAATAAACTAAAAAGGAAATAAAAGGTCATTAAATTAAATACAACTTTAAATGTAAAATTAAGTTACATCTTTCCTCAGACCCTGTGTTGAAAAAAATCTGTGTTAACCAGTAGTGCTGGTCTTAAATGGAGTCATTCTATAGTCCTTGTTTTTTTTTATTTTCCACACAACTTAATAAAGGTAATTTTTAAAAATTCTACCAAATGACAACTACTTACTTGTTGTTTCCTTTTATATAGAACAACTGAAGAACAACGAATTGGAAGCTAACCTGAAAATTGGGATAAAGAGAATGAAACACAGGTTTGGAGATGGTTATATTAACAAATAAAACAAAAATGAGAAGAGAAAACTTTAAATATATTGGGTTTATACTGTGTGGTATAAAATAAAAGTCATTTCGCATTTTGTATTCTTTTTGTGATTTGGGGTTTTATATCAAATATATGCGATAAACTTACTACCTCAGCCAGTAAATTATTTTATCTTATTTTTTTCTAATATAAGTTTTTTACTAAGCATTGTATAAGAGTATGATCTTATATAGACTTCTCACCTTATTTTAAGTAATTTAAACACAAAATAAGCAAAAAAGTCAACATTCGAATGTGGTTTGATCCTTGTGTCTAAATTTGATACACAACATCAGAGAGACACAAAGTCTTACTTTACTCATTTTGAGACTTTTTTTTTTGATTGCTTATTTTAGGAAGTCTTACTAAGAAAAATGTGATTATCTCATTTGCATATTGTTTTGCTTAATATGAACACATACAGCTCAATTCACATATATTTTATCTTTTTTTTTTGCAAATGGATTTGTTGCAGTGCTGTTATGACACACAGATAGTCCTGAAATGTCTTTAAAAGTATTATGTGTGTGTGTTTAAGTGTGTTTCTATCCAGACATGCTTTCTTGTCATGTCTCTTTCTTCACACAGGCGCGCACTTTGGACAGGATTATTCTACTCATCACTTCCCTCTGAGTTCTCTGCCTCTGATGACTGAGGCCATGGCCTTGTTTTTACAACAGATCACCTCGTGATTTATGCGGTTGTCATGAGCGCAACTCCAAAGCATTGGATTATATAATTACACCGACCTTTAATTTCCTCTCTGTTTAGTTTTTCTTGTGTTCTCGCCATTGAGACGCTTATTCTTCCATTAGCTGAGTGTGGTCCGCTGACACGCGGTTGAAATGAGTGACGGTTAGGAGCAGGGAGAGAATAAACCGGTTATTATGAGCTGGAAGGATTTTTCGGTGAGCTCGCCCCTCTTCGCAGATTTGGGTTTGTACAGCTGAAGGCTGCGGCAAGGAAAATACTGCAGCGATGACAGTTGAAATAATATGCTTGAATCAACTGTAATGTAGAGTTAATGTTAAAAGTAACCTAAGCGGGCCTGATGTGCACATGCATACACATTTTCACACACATACACATGAAGAAGACCACCCACAATATATTCTTCTTAGAAATGTCTTACTTTATTTTTGCAGCTAAATCTGATGTACTGGCCAAATTGTGCTTATAAAAAAAAATCGTAATTTAATGAGAATATATTACAGTATATTGTGTTTCTGTTTTGGAACACACTGAAAAAACATAACCATATTGTAGCGTTACCGAAGCAAGGCCATTTTCCCATAGAGAAAACTTTATTTAGAACAGGAAAGAGCAAAAAGAAAGACCACCAATGGAGAGCTGGTTCTTTGCAAGGAAATAGCTGCCCACCGGTGGAGAGCCTTGTTCACCCTCCAATACAACATTAGAATATGAATAAAGGAATAACGCTTTTACAATCGGAGCCCCCAAAACAAAATCAGATAAATATAACAAATAACTACACAACTCCCCAAAAACAACATATATATATATATATATATAAAATTCTATACAAAGAAGAAGGGTGACCGCAGAGCATGCTTAAACCTGCCCAGACAGTAGTTGCCACAATAAAGTATATTTTACATAGTTTTATCTTCTTATAACCTTCTTAAGATCTCTTTTAACTAATAGGACACTAAAATTAATAGAGAATTATTTTAAAAATTACAGTTGTAATTACAGTAAAGTACACTTTGCTTATTCAATAAAACCAGGACACACAGTGTCACTGATGCTAAGCACCAACATCAATTTAAGCACTACTAGCATTTTATTGTGAAGAATCTTCAGCCTGCTTAACATGAATGAGAGACTGAAAATATGAATTACAAGCCATAAGGTCCATGAGGTGTTTTATACACTCTAAACAAAGTGGTTTTATAATAATACTTAAAAATAGTGATTTGATTCAGAATGAGAGTGGATCTCTTTATATAATCTTTTTTTTACCAGTGATTTATTTAAAGAATCATCTACAAAATGTTTTTTTTATAACCATATTTTATGATAGTGCATCTAATAATGTCAATAAAGGAAAGTGAAGTATTTACTAGCTTGATTTGATCACTAATTTACTAGTTTAATCACTACAGCTTCAGAATTTGATTAAATGTCATGAAATCACAATTGCAACCATGCAGAGGGCTTTTATTTTGAAACAACAGATACAGAAAGTGGTGATGTGATGAGGCTTAATCCAGTCCTCCTATCTCTACGCATGAGAGGGAGAGAGACATTAGGAAAACAGGGAGATGAAAGAGGAGAGAAAGGTGAAGTAGATTATATTTACAAACACATAAAATTTACAGTTAACATTTTGAGGGCACTACATTTAAATTAAGCTAATTTAAATGATCAAATAGAAAGATGATATGTGACTTGAAATTGACACAGAGAAAGACAGAAATGCGGTATATTAGTAAACAAAAAATGCTAATGCTAATGTACCTCAAATAATGTTACTACCCTAGCCCTGTACAGCCTGTATCATTCAGCTCCAAAATAGAGAATTTGTGAAGGTAATAAATTGAATAGATTGATTAAAAGTTGATTAAATATCATAGTACAAAATATACAATAATAATATTATTAATTTTCATTCTGCTAGCCCCCATGGGATTTTAGTAACACTTTAGCACATTAGCGCTAACTTAACTGTTTTTTTGTGGATTGGTAAAAGTATTGCTTACGTTTCCTCTGAAGCTTGTAAAAGACATTTATGTATTTAATCTTTGAGTTTACAGTTTAAAGTGCTTTTTCATATGCTTCTGAAATCATTTATAAATACAGTGTGTAAGTGTATATACCACTTACAAAATCTAATGCATTTATATTAGCTTGTAAAGTAACTAATCATTTTCAAGGTTGGAATCCACTGATGTCATTTCACTCCTCACAAAATTAACTACCGACTGTGTAACTGAGCACGGTTGGGTTTTACGACGGAGCCTTCTGAAGCTTCATGGCATGGGTGCTGTGCGCAGTAACAGCTGTGTTTTACGTCGTTGTCTCTGCAGGTTAGTGTACATGTGCTATTTCTAAAGTGGGTCATGTAATGGATTTATAGCTAGGCCATAATGATACAGTGCTGTAGTTCAAATTGTCTGCCTCCTGCTGCCCACTCTTAACCACACGGGTCAATTCCAAGCTGCCGCAAGTGTGTGAACATAAATGGGACTCTTTCAGGGGCTGAGAGGTTCTCTAAGCTTGGACTCGAAGCACTGTGTGCTGGATCCAGCCAGTATGAACATTTTGCCACCAGTGCTGCTGTTTGTTTTAAAGCAACAATAATTAAGATTTTTTTTATTTTAATTTAAAAACAAATATTATAGTAGTATTCCTGAGTTTGGAAAGGGCAAAATATAAAAATAAATAGTTTTACTATCCTGCCATGACCATCCCTGAGAGACGTAATATGTTCATTCTAAAACCCCAGTGGTAGGGACGACGGCTGGTCAAGCGTCTAAAGTGCTGCCACTATGATTAAGAAATTGCTGATTGGAATCCTGGTTATGCAGCTTGCCATCAGCTGTCGAAGCACAACTGGCCTTGCTCTCTCTGGGTGGGTAGATGGCGCTCTTTCCCCTCATCACTCCTAGGGTGATGTCGATCAGTACAAGGCGTCTGTGAGCTGATGTATCAGAACCCAGTCGCAGCACTTTCCTCCGAGTGCGCTGGCTACTCGCTGATGCTGAATAGCAGCAGCATGTGCAAGTCTTTACCCTCCTGTTGTTGTGACATCATCTGTGATGGGGGATATACAGC
Organism: Astyanax mexicanus; assembly: GCF_023375975.1. NCBI lineage: Eukaryota > Metazoa > Chordata > Actinopteri > Characiformes > Acestrorhamphidae > Astyanax > Astyanax mexicanus. The sequence goes on along the minus strand of NC_064427.1, from coordinate 28,665,999 downwards.
TGGCTAGCAGCTAAATGATTGAGATAATTAGACTAGCTAAATTGGGAGAGAATGAAGAAAAAAATGAGTGGTCTGGTAGGTTTGTTGGATTTAATTGCTTTTACAGTTGTGACCTCATTTAAAAAATGCACAAAATAAAAAAAACACCATTTATTTGCATTACCCAGCATCAAAAGCCTTACTCAATGCAATTGCACCTTACAATAGAAAGGTCTATAAATCATATAAATCTATAAAAAAACTTTCAGACTGTTGCTTCAAAGAAGAATATAAATCATGTTCAACTGGAAGTTCAAATTATGTTTTCCACTTTTGTGGCTTGTCACATCTTAGATGTGATTATCAATTTTAATGTATTATTAATACTACTACTGCTACCGCTACTACTGGTAATAATAATATTATTATATTTAAATATGTGGTGTTCTGTATTCTGTTTTTGTTGTTATTTACCATAGTTGTTCCCAACATTTGTACGGACAATGCTATTACAGATATTAATCGTTGTACGTACTCCCTCTGGCTCTACATAGTCACATATTCATTGAAATAATGCCTTGATGCATGAATGAAAGTAGTTCTGCCTTGTAAAAGCAGTTCCTGTTAATCTGTCAATCCATGTTTTAACACAACACACCAGATGTTTGTTTGTTTATGCGACAAATAATTAAAGTTAAACTAATGTGAGTGTACACATTTTACCAGCGGCTAGTAAATTATTCCTATTTAATTCCCAATCACAACAGCACAGAATAAACTAGTAAGGAATTTCACCTTCCCACATTGTATCAACTGAACACAAAATTTATACTATACTAACTTATAACTATACTATATACTATTTATACTATTCAGCACCCCCGCCATGAAAAGCACCCTCTCTTGGGGGCGCATACACACCGTCTTCTTGATAAAAGAGGAGATAATCTGCTTTAACTTACTGAGAAATACACACCAAAAGGGTACATACATAATGACATACTTTTCCTGGTGGGGGTGCTAAATTTGCACAACACCACCATGTTTGTTTACAGGAACATCGCTTCATTGACATCATGTTGTTCCTGGCTTGGACATGTATCACGCTCACACTGCATGCGTACAGTGCTCGAGTCCAAGTGAACCTTGCTCTGGCCCAACTCTTCAAGCGGGCCAGTTGCAAGTACACCTTAACTCTTCTTCTACGAAGTCATGCTGTTGTGATGGATGCAATATGTGGTTTAGCATTGTCTTGCTGAAATATACAAGGCCTCTCCTAAAAGAGATGTTATCTGGATTGGAGCATATGTTGTTCTAAAACCTCTATATACTGTCAAGCAATGATAGTGGCTTTCCAGATGTGTAAGCTACTATCAGAGTTGCATGCTTTTGAACTGTGCATTGATGACAATCATGATGGTCCCTCTCTTCTTTAAAAAAGTCTTAATAATGGGTGACCATCCATTCATTTGTCCCAGTGGTGTCCTCTTTTTGGGATGTACAAAATGTGTCTGGGCAGGATTTCTTTTTATATGTTTTGAGTTTATCAGTTTATCAATTCAGTTTGAAACACAGACAGACAGACAGACAGACAAATAGATAGATAGATAGATAGATAGATAGATAGATAGATAGATAGATAGATAGATAGATAGATAGATAGATAGATAGATAGATAGATGTTTTAGTGAACTTTTATACCAGCCTGGCCCTACTGGTGAACTACACACACACGCACACACATATTTAGAGACAGATTACCCTTTTTGACAGACAGTGAGGAATAGAGAGGTCAGCCCTCAACAGCTACTGTCAGTGATCCATCATTCCCCTTCTTTGCGAGCTAACTCACTTGATATGTGTGTGTGTGTGTGTGTAGGGAGAAAGAAAGAGAGCGTGAGAAAGAAAGAGAGAGAGAGAGAGAGAGAGAGAGAGAGCCACGGGTGTTTAATCAATGTCTCAATGTGCTTTGGAATATGAGTGTGAACTCGTCTTCTTCAAGTTAAGGATAGGTCGTCTTCTACTCTCTCTCTCTCTCTCTCTCTCTCTCTCCCAGGTGACTTTGTGATTAATAGTACTCAGCTGTCAGGCACACTCTGCCCTGAATTTCCTCCCACAGTGACACCTTTCTCACTCAATCTCCATCTCCCTCGCTCGCCCCCTCCCCCAGAGGAGCGGAAAAGAGCTCACTCACACATTATCCGTGAGAGACAGGCCAAAGAACAGAGAGATGTACAGATGTTACAGGAGTCTTCCCTTTGAACCGACCACTTAGACAGGCTTTGGACATTCAGCTGTTATCTGGTCCTTTTTCAGTCCAGTACATTCCATGCTAGACAGTACCTTCCTAAATTTCCTTCGGGATAAATAAAGTATCTATCTATCTATCTCTATCTAATAAAGAAATTTTATTATCATGAAAACTGAATTTCCTGTAGTATGTTAGCTTTAAATGCTCCAAGATTAAGATTTGAAGCCATACCATTCATTTCCTAGCTAGTGCAGCAAAACTAAGCTGCAAAAACAACTACAGTTTAGCCCTTGCATTAAAAAATACACTGATATAACAAAATGTAAACACCATTAAGTATTATTTCAAAGGATGGCTTGGGAACGCCCACGTTTTGCCAACACTGGCCATTGTGCTCATGGCAAGGCAGCATTAATTAATGGATTTGGATTGAGCTTTTTTATTTCTAAGATTGTGCAAGAATTTAACATTCCTCAATCCACAGTGTCACATGTATGCTAAAAATACAGCATAAAAAGCATTATCACCCACAGTGGACAGCACAGTGAGTGGTAATTATCATGACTTAAAGGCATAGTAAAAAAAACACATTTTTTTTTTTACTATTTAATGTTAAAGGAAGAGAGATTGAAAAATAGCAATATTGAAATATAATTTAATATTACTGCATTACTGTCATTTAGTCCTGTAGGCTTCATTTACTTTCAGTAAAAGTGTTCTGAGTGATGTAACTTTGTCACAGCTTAGTACCATAGTGTATATTCATAGAAAAAGCTTCCTAGTAGATGGGATATTTAGAAAAGATTCTGTATCTGTGTTGCATGTGTCACACCAATGAGCTCCCAGCTCCAGACTCCATTGCCCAAAATGTATCACACATGTTCACATGACACTTCCCAGACCAGAATCACCTGAGTATTGATTTCACCTGTTCCCCTCACTTTATATACAGTACCCCTGCATTTTACCCATCCCCAGCAGAGTATTAGATTTGGTTTTATCCGTCTATACAAAGCGTTCCTCTTGCTTATGTATTGTTTATTCTCTGTTTGCCCCTTTGTATTGCCCCTTTGACTGCCATGGTATCGACCTGGACTGTCTCACCGTTCTTGATATATTCTCTGCCCTTCGTGTTAGTTTTCTAGTTTTTACCTTGGATGTTTTTGACTACGATTTTGGATTACCCTTATGTAAAAAAAAACAAAAAAAAAAACTGTTATTGTATCCACAATTGTCTCCTCTCTGCCTGGCCCTGACAGCATCGTTAAGCAGTGGCTTAAAGTACAAAGTACACCTCCTTTCTGTAGGGGGAGCCCATGAGCAAAGGAAAAATACATTCTCACATAAAGATTTCTTTAACATAAAGTAGAAAACAGTCAAGTCAGTATGTGTGTGGACCTTTTATATGTGGACCATTCCTATATATTGATAAAAAATTAAAGACAACAAAGGTTGGATGTGGCCTATTTAACATCCTAACTATCATTTTAATAAAAAAATAAATAAATTTATTATAATTATTGTGTTAAAAAATGAGAACAAAATCTTCTCTTCAAAACCACACTCTATACAACACATATAAATAAAATTTAAAAAACTTCCCAAAAAGCCCAAAGCCAACAGAAAGCTGCTGTTTGTAAGTTAAAGGCCTACATGCTGCCTGTCCTGCAGCAGGCTTACGAGTGGTGACTAACTGTGAAATTATTTTAAATGTCGATTGTAATGTCTGCGTTTAAAGTTTATTGGGTCTATTAAAAGCCATTTGTTTAGCCAGTGTGAGAACAGTCAACAAGTCTGCATACAGAGGCCTGAGAAACGCAAATAAAGCCACGTCCTGTTAATTATGTTGTCAGGCTACACGTCCCCTTATTGTATCTTCATCTGACGTTTTACACTATTGTTTCCCCGAGCCTGCACGCACGAACTTTTATCTGCCAAAGCAGTTGAAGGGCGTGTGAGTGTAAATGTGTGTGTGACACACACCTGATCCCCAGTCTTAGGCGAGCTGTCAGTCTGGGCTGATGGTGTGACAGGCGGGTGGCAGGGGCAGGCCGGAGAGCCCGGTGACAGTGAAAGATCTGTCTCTCTCACTCTCCCTCACTCTCCCTCTCTCTTCAGCACCTTTCCTCCCAACCCTGATCCTCCCGCTGTCTCATTTCACACACATACACACAAATACACACACACACCTAAATGGACATGCGCAAATCCAAATGTGCACACATACACACACACACACACACACACACACATATATATATATATATATATATATATATAATAAACAGAAACACCGTACAAGCATTAGAATAGATATATTTTTTTCATCCTGTTTTCGGTTTGTAAAAAAACAGGATGAAAAACTCTACATTTTTGTGTTGTTTTTCCCACAAATACATCGTCATAATACATTTTTGCCTTTTTTTTTACCATTATAACCTCTCTTCATTATTTTTACACATATAAATATATAAACTGTAAACTATAACAGGTTCTGACAGTCTTTCCTTTTACAAATGAAATGTGATGGACTATGTTGGAATTCAAAAAGGAATATAAGTTATAAAGAACAAACTGTTCAGTTCCAACCGGACTATTTTGAAAACTCTGAAAAGAGCATCTCTTCAGTCTTTCTTTTCAGATATTTATATTCTTATGCTTTATTACATCCAGCAAAAGCATGACAGTTGGTCCTTTACCACACAACTTCTGCTCTGAAAACTTAAGATTTAAACTGTCTGCAGCAATAACTGTATAAAACTGATCTAGCGCATCTGCGGGAAACCCTGTATGATGTGTTACCCTGCCCACCCTGTATGTTTCAATAACGAAGTTTCCATCTTTCTTTTTTTAACTGCTTTTAACTCTTCTAAACTGCTCTATCCTATCTCCAGTGTCTAATTCCATGAGTTTATTTAATCCAGAAATCAGTCTTTTAAATCAGTTATTCTGCCACATCGTATATATAATGAGAAGGCAGGTTTAAACTTGGCTAGATAAACTGGAACATGGAGTAGATGTAGTAGGAGTTGTAGTAGAAATTACACAAATTGCCCTTTTACTTTTAAACAGTACACTTACAAGACAAACTGGGCATCAAGTGGAAAAATCTGCTTTGCTTTCAAGCCGAAAACTCAATGAAGGCAGTCTGAGACTGGCAGTCACAGCCGCTTAGTCTGGGAGAAGGGGGAAGGTGTACCAAATGAGTAGATGAGTCTGTGTGCAAATTGCAAATTTGTAAAAACAATGGACATATTTGGTATATATACTAGGGAATCGAACAATGGTGTCCATGTTTTCTACAGTCAATGGTCTGCAGTAACACCACGCCTTATCACTTCATTAAATGTTGTATGTGTGTTATGACATCACAACCACTTTGAATTCAAATTGGGATGCATTTGTTCTTTAGATGACATCCATAAGGGTATATTTTGAAACTTAATAGTATTAAGATTCTTGTTGTTCTGTAATATAGACTTTAAAATGCGTAAGATGTATTATATATTAAATGCTAGTTTATAAGATTTGTACAGAAACTCTGCATTTTAATGGCTTGTTGTCATTCTTGCCATTAAAAACATCTGACTGGAGGTTTATGTCTTGCTAGAGGACATAGGGTCAATGTAATAATTTCAAAAACCAATGATCTCAACTGTAAGGTCCATTAAACTGAAGACAGAGGGATGAGACGAAATCCAGGCACTAATAAAGGGCCATTCAAACGATCAACAGTTAAGGAAACAACAATATATTTTAAACATATAATTTATAAAACATAATTCAGTGGTATATCATGCAATTAGGTAAGAATGCACAGATTTTATAAGCATTTGAAGGGGAAAACATTTTTGGCATGATTCTGCTGCCATATAGAGGAACCTAAAATTGAAACCCTGGCTCTGAGTATGGAAACCTGGAAGCCCACAGAAATCTATGGATGGCTTTGGACGGGAACCTCTCACTGGGGTTTGGCGTGGACTGCTAGACTGTTCTGTTTCTAGAAATTTGCATTATATAGTAGGTGTGTAACCCCACACACTCAACAGTGTGACAGTCCAAGTCAAAATGGACCATATTCCAGAATACACAGTAAGATTTGTCTCAATGTATATAGGATAAATTAACAGAACATAGGATTAGGACTACGTTATGCTGGGAAAACCAGCCCACAGTGATCCAAGTGTTCAATTATCATCGGTCATCCTCTCCTAGAAGAATGCACGAAGGCAGGCAGACAACATAAAACCAGACAGTTCAAAAGTTCTTCCATTTAATCAGCACAAACCACCTCGTGCTCCCTCCTTCATCAATCTTGAAGGTGCTTTTTGACAGCATTGCCCCAGATCCTGAGGCACCGTGCTTTTACAAAAGCTTGCTACATCTGCCCCCTGGTGTCTGCGTGCTGAGTTGGGGCAGTCTTCAGAATGTGACTCTGGTGACAATCAAAACCAGATGCTACTGATAGGTGGTGAAAGTCACATTGTCTTTTTCTGTGCAGTAGCCACATTATCAGCCATCTTAACTAAGGAGCAGCAGTGTTTAGATACAGTATACAGTACCAGTCAATTTATAAGACACCCTTAAAATTTAGTGTTTTTTCAATATTTAAAAATGTCTCCATTGTAGATTAATACTACATAATAATACAGTCATCCATACTATGAAGAAAACCATATGGAATTTATTTAGTAAACAAATAAAGGTCACCAAACCAGAATATGTTTTATATTTTAGATCCTTCTAAACTTGGTGGCAGCTTTGGACATCTTAGCTGGATTTTCACAGTCAGCTTTATGAGCTAGACTCACCTGAAATGGCTTCAGTTAACAGCTGTGCTAATTACTGGAATGTCTTGCCCTCTTAATGTGTTCGAGAGCATCAGTTGTAAAATTTTAAAGAGGTAAAGTTCGTATACAGCGAATAGCTCTATTTCAGTAAAGTTCAAATCCATATTATGGCAAAAACGAAAGAAATTTCAGGTCCGACAAAAGTATCCTCAAGTGCAGTCCCAAAGACCATCAAAAATGTTACGATGAAACTGGCACTCATCAGGACCGCCCCAGGATAAAGTCATCAGAGTTACCAGCTTCAGAAACTGCAAGTTAACAGCGCCTGAGATAAGAGCCACCTAAATGCTTCTTCACAAAGTATTTTGGTTTGTTTTACACTTTTAACTTACTACATGACCCATTATGTGTTCCTACATAGTCTGGATGACTTCAGTATTCAATGTTAATTTACAATGTATGGAAAAAAAAGAATAAAAACACTAAATGAGAAGGTGCGACTAAACTTTTGTCATTTTTTTCAGCCTGAGCTATAAGGTCTACAAGCTAGACAGCCAACATCTTCTCCCCAATTTACACGGCCAATTACCCAACCCACTCATTAGGACTCCCCCATTAGGACTGCCCCAACACCAGGAGGGTGAAGACTAGCACATGCTTCCTCCAACACATGTGAAGTCAGCCACCACCTCTTTTAGAACTGCTGCTGATGCAGCATTGCAGAGTAGCATCACAGCGCGCTGGGAGGAAAGCGCAGCGACTCGGTTGTGATACATCAGCTCACAGATGCCTTGTGCTGATCAACATCACCAACATCACCCTTTGACTTTGGAGTCCATATCGGGAGAGAGCACCATCTACCCACCTAGAGAGAGAGCAAGACCAATTGTGCTCTCTCAGGGCTCCGGTAGCCAATGGCACGCTACATGAACAGGATTTGACCCGGCGATCTTCTGATCATAGTGGCAGCGCTTTAGACCACTGGACCACTCGAAACTCCTAAAAAAACATACATTTTAATCATCAGAGTGTTGTACTAAGAAAAATGAGTTAGCTGGGTTAGTCTTTGACCAACACAGGCTATATTTCCATTTGAGTTTGATGGTCTAGCTGGTTTAAAAGCATTGATAGGTCAGCTTGACGTATAAGGTCTAGAAGCTCGACAACCAACATGAACAAGCTTAAGCGTGATGGTTCACCAGTTTGACAAAGCTTGACGTCCAACATAACCACTCTAATGAATCAGATTCCTTAGCATGGCCAGCATTACCAAGCTGGACAATCAACATAACCAGTAAGACCAAGCTATAACTGGAATGCAGCCTGCACACTGCTTCTGGTCTTAAGCTGGATTTTTCAGCAGGGCACGGTTTTGAAGGCACATTGGGTTTTTGTGTGACAGTGATGATATTCGGTATTCATGCAATGTGCTCTTGTTTTTCTTTGGGCCCAATCATGTACCAAGACATGAATTTCTCATTTGAAATGTCCTTAAATAAAAAAAAAAACGTGTGACTATTTTTTACTTCTGTCCTCCACATGTTGACAGTAATGCCTGTCCGCTGTGGCCGTTCAGTCTGATAGTGTGGCACCTTCTCCCCGTCCTCTTTTCCTCTCTGCCTCCCCGCGGCTCTTCTCTTCCTCGGGGGCAGATGAAGGACAAGCGTCAGAGCGAAGGAGGTCAAGCATTACTGCAGCTATCTAATAACCACGCAGACCCCTGACAAGCCATCTGTCACCGGCTGGGTGCACGCCCGTCTGTACGTGTACGTTAGCCTCTCCATTAGCGTGGCACCTGAGTGATGCTTCTGCCCAGTGCGCCCGCCGCTCATACATCTCCACTCAGACACCTTCCTGTGGAGAAAGGATCAATGCCTCCAGCACCATGCATCATGTGTCACTAGCCAACAGTCGCTTTAATGAGCCTGAGTGTGTGTGTGTGTGTGTGTGTTTGTTTTCAGACATTTTTAGCCCAAAAATATCCTGAATTTGAGGTAAAACTACAGAAAACTGTCCTAACCTATACAACCTACACGCACAACCTCTGGTCAAATGATCTGTTACTGTGAATAGCTAAGCTATTCAACTAGCTTAGCTATTTTTTGAGGATGTTATGATCATTATCTTGCTGTAAGCGTCGTTCACTTTTAATCTTCTTCTTTTTACCTCTATATTTTGTTTATTATAGAGGTATATAATTAAATCCATTCATCTCTCCATCAGTGAAATGCTCTCTGTACCACTGGCTGCAACACAATCCTAAAGCATGGACAACCCACCCCATGTTTAACAGTTGGAGACATCTTTGAGATTCCAAAAGATACACAAAAAACACACAAAATACACTAAACAAACCAATTACCAAATAATCCACAGTCATTTGTGCATTAGTGAATGATAAACATATAACAAAAAAAATCTCCAAATGCAAATGTATAAATTGTTAACAGATCTTTGTTTAAAACACATTATGTTTCACACATTAAAGCGCACAATAAAAACTCAATCTTATGAGCTGCTGTGTACAAACAGGTCATGATAACCAATTACCAACAATTCAAAAAATTTAGAGACCACTTCAGTTTCTGAATCAGTTTCTCTGATTTTGCTATTTATAGGTTTATGTTTGATTAAAATGAACATTGTTGTTTTATTCTATAAACTATGGAAAACATTTCTCTCAAATTACAAATAAAAATATTGTAATTTAGAGCATTTATTTGCAGAAAATAAGAAATGGCTGAAAAAAAATGGCAGACCTTTCAGACCCCAAATAAGGCAAAGAAAACAAAATCATTTTATAAAGTCATAAGAGTTCAGAAAACAATATTTGGTGGAATATACCTGGTTTCTAATCACAGTTCAGTCTCCTCGACAAGTCTTACACACTGCTTTTTGATAACTTTATACCACTCATGTTGCAAAAATTCCAGCAGTTCAGCTTGGTTTGATGGCTTGTGATCATGCATCTTCCTCTTGATTTTATTCCAGAAGTTTTGAATTTGGTAAAATCAAAGAAACGTATATTTTTTAAGTGGTCTCTTATTTTTTCAGAGCTGTATGTGTGTGAGTCAGTGGAGTCAATATTAAAAAGGCTAAATCTAAGGAAACATGAACAAAAAGTGACGTAGGTTTGAGATTGAGATGGGTGTTGAGTTTCAGGGTTTCAGGGTGCTTGGTTAAAGTGGATGATTATGGCCTGTGTTATCTAGGACATTATACGCAGGGCTCGGTTATCAGGCTGAGTGATGAGGAGAAGAGGATGAGGATAGGAAGAGAGTAACTTGAGCACTGAAGATATGCTTGAGTCATGTGCTTAAGTCATCTTAATTGCTCACAATACAAAAAAGCTCTGGCAAACTTGGATGGAATGGTAGGGATTTGAAATAAAAAGAATAAAGAACTTCTAAGGACAATAAATTGCTAACACAGTTAGTGACTGATACCTATCATAATCACGTCACATGTCCAGAAGGCCTGGTGTCTTGGTGTGGGGTTCAATTTTGTACACTGTCAGATCACCTGTGGTCTTCATTACTGGCACTTTGACAGCCCAATGTTCTAGGTTCTGCAACCAGTTGCCAAACCCTATTTTGAATGGACACATTCGTGCACTATTCCAACAGGACAATGCTTGTCTGCATGCTGCTGCTTTTTCAGGAGCTTGGTTTCAAGACATTTATAATATGTCATGTCCTGCTGCATGACAAATATATTATTAACAGTTGGTATCTAATTGTTATCAGCAGTTAGCTCTATATTAATGTCTATAACCTTATGCTTGTTATGTATTTTAATAAAGCCCTGGTTTTTGCACTTGCTTTAATTGTCCTGATGGCCTCCATGCTCTGAGGTGGTTTCCAAGCTTTGTGTATTTACACTTCCATCCTTCACCTCAACACCCACACACACACACACACACACAAGCACGTAGGTCACATATTTTTCTCTGTTTAGCACTTCTCTGACCCATTCATCTTTTTTCATGATTGAATTCTCGTTCTGCTGCAGGGGGCATTCATCACCGGCCCCCTCCTCACTCATCATTCCATCCATCTCTTTCTTTGTTAATAACTCCCCTTCCACTCATTTTCCATTAATAAAGATGAACTGACTCTACTGTCATCCCCCACCCCCTCCCTTCTCCGCTGTACACTTTGTCTCTTTTTTCTCCTCCCGGACTCTACCCTCCTTTCCCTCACTTTTCTCTTCCCCCCCTCCCTCTGCCTGCTTTCCACTTCATCTCACCCTCTCTTTCTTCATCTGTACTTCTCTCTCGCCCTCTCTCATTTTTCCATCCTCTTGACAGAGACGTCCATCATGAGCGGAGGCCTGGACACTGGCTGCCCTTCGATACCTGCATCATTTGCTCTCTCTCTTTTTTTTTCTCTCTCTCTCCCTCTATCTCTTTCTCACACTCTTAGTCTTTCTCTCTCTTTCTCTTTCTCCTTCCCTCTCTTTCACTCTTACATATTGGACCATCAATCATGCTCAGCAGGCAATCAGTTCAGGCCGATTTGAACCTACCATGCCTTCGACTATCTTTCTCAAACTCTCGCTCTCACCTCACCCATTGCTTTCACACGCTGTACCCTTGAGTCTGCTCTGACTAACTGCTGCCATTCAAACTCGCAAATCAACAGGTTTACAGAACTGTGATTGACCTTCCATCCGTGCTCCAACCCCAACCACATTTCTATATACATTGTAGCTACTATTGCAAGATTGGACAAGGTTTATAGAGCATGCAAAAATCCCATTCACTGTAATGTAATCAGAAATGTAGCATTCATTACTGAAAGTCTGTAACTTTCAGTTAAGAGTTTTCCCTGCTAGAAACTAGGAAGGCTGGAAATAGCTACTAATTTACTATGCTAACCACAGTAGCCCCACTGTAGTAGCCTTTTTATTTTTTTACTACTAAAAAAAAGGAGGGGTGAATATCAATTTACAAAACCTTTGTCTGAAGTAAAGCAGTGCTGAAACACATTGTGCCAAAAAAACACAGCGCATTCACACTTACCATATATTTCCCACTATGAGGCGCACCGGATTAAAGGGTGCACTATCAAAAAACGTCTATTTTCTGATCTACTTTCATAAATAAGGCACATTTTATGGTGTTGCAATGTTTTTCTTTTTAATTTAGCAGGCAAAACCTAAGCTAAGTTATTTGAACAAAAATGTAATTCTTAAAAAAAAGCATTTCAGAAGAGTCGGACAAGTCAACGGCCAAAAAGCTAGCACATAGCACGGTTAGCGGCTAATGCCAATACTGCTGGAGAACTAAACTGAAATTCCTTTATAACGCTCCACTTTAGCAAAGTGGCTTTACTGCTCCTTAATACCTGACTGGTAAAATTCATACAGTACATAAGGCGCACTGGATTATAAATCGCACTGGATTATAAGGCGCACTGATGATTTTTGGGAAAATTTAAGGATTTTAAGCGCAACTTATAGTGCAAAAAATACAGGACACACATTCATAATAACTAGAAAGCGACACAGAAACACAGATAACTCTGTAACTATTAAAAGTATAAGTCTATAATTACAAATAAAGCCAGAGAGCGGTGAGCACTGTTTCCTTCACCTTCAAAAGACTCTTGGAACTAGAGAAAACTGGTACAGGAAGAGTCACGTCTGGCTGACTTACATGACAACAGCTTTAGCCTTTAGCTCAGCTTAACATGATTGGACTGAAGTCTCAGTTTCAGCTGTGAAGAGAAGAATAGAGGTCTGGCAGGTAAAATGCAGTAATAAAGTCATTGCTAAGATGAGAAAATAAAAAACAGCTTGTCTAAAACATACTATAAAACAGCACAAAATTGGGGAGATCTAAAACTTTTGGTAGTGTATATAAGCATATAATAACTTATTGTATTGTGTAATGTCTATTTAAAATCCAACTTTTTAATAAACACTTAGAACAAATGAAAGATCTCCAGAAGTTTTATTTTTATTTTTTATTTAATTTTATGATGCCAGTGGAAAAGAACATGGTGTAGCTCATATAAATCACTAAGCAATAACCTTTTCACCTTCTTTTGGTAAAATAGGGGGAAAAAAACTAAATGTAATGACCATTCACAAATTCTAGTCTTTCATAGCTGCTGTTAAAATAACAGCTGCTGAAAATACAGGCTTTCTGTTGGATTTCTGGCATGCTGGAGCTAATCCTCATCAGCGAACTGGAACAAGACTCGAAAGCCAAAAAAGTAACAGAATATGCAAGAAAGAAAAATCCTATGTCCTTATACTCAACCCACTGCAAACTAACAGCATAGTTAAAGGCCTCTCCCATCCACTTAAGTAGAGTTTCCCTGTATGTGACACATGTGCTTAGAGTCAAAAGTTTCTCTGAATTTGGACAGAGTCTCCATTCCCCATTAGCCCCACATATGATTCCCATTGCACACCGCCACATGCCATCGCTCAATATTAGCGCTCATGTGTATCAAATGTGCAGAGACAATAATGTGATATTACAGGCATATCAATTATAGAAAGACCCTTGGGGTCAGCTGTGGGGGGCCTGTCAGGAAATGGATGGAGGAGGGTGAGTGGAATGACTGCATAAGCTTGACATGTGTGACATGCAGTTACTTAAAAATACGCTGCGGTACTAACGACTGTATTAGCATCCAGCTTGAAGCCGGAATTGCGTCTGTATTTTCTGAGAGTCAGTATGTCATGCAGAGTCTAAAACAACATAATAATCATTGGTGAGTGCAAGCTTTTAATAGATGTTAGCTACATTAGCCTTAAAATATCTAGCTCAAAACTAAAGAGGCAAAGCCGGCAGACATTATGTCAATCTATAAAAAACTAATTTTACAGAGGTAGTAGCAAATCACACACCCTTTATACCTGAGAGTGACCTTCAATTAAATCACAGATTTATATAATTTCTCTGCAGCCTTGCCACCACCAACATACAGTTGCAAGAAAAAGTATGTGAACCCTTTGGGATTACTTGGATTTCTGCATAAATTGGTCATTAAATGTGTTCTGATCTTCATCTAAGTCACAACAATAGACAAACACAGTCTACTTAAACTGCCTGTTCCAGTCACCCTGCACTGTGAATGTTAACATGTTGTGCTGAATAAAACCATGCAAACATATAATTTTTGTTCAGTATTAGTTTAAGCAGACTGTGTTTCTCTACTGTTGTGACTTAAATGAAGATCAGAACACGTTTAATGACCAATATGCAGAAATCCAAGTATCCCAAAGGCTTCACATACTGATTCTTGCAACTGTACTGTAATAGAAGCATATGGGGTTTCATTTTTGGTGATTTTGTTTAAAACTGTAAATCTGTAAAACAAGTGGACAAATCTGACATTAAGATCTATATTATACACTGCCTGACCACTCTAATAATAAGTTGGACCACCTTTAGCTTTAATATCAGTACACATTCGCTGTGACATTGTTTCGATAAGCTTTTGCAATGTCACAAGATTTATTTCAATCCAGTGTTGCATTAATTTTTTACCAAGATCTTGCAGCAGCATTGATGATGGTAGAGTCTGACCGCTGCACAAAGCCTTCTCCATCTATCACATCCCAAAGATTCTCAATGAGGTTAAGGTCTGGACTCTGTGGTGAACTCTCTCAATCCATGTGTGAAAATTATGATCTCATGCTCCCTGAACCACCCTTTCACAATTCCAGCCCCATGAATCCTGGCATTATCATCTTGGAATATGGCCGTGCCATCAGGGAAGAAAAAATCCATTGATGGAATAACCTGGTCTATATTCAGGATATTCAGGTAGTCAGCTGACCTCATTCTTTCAGCACATACTGTTGCTGAACCTAGACCTGACCAACTGCAGCATCAACCTCACATCATTTACTTACTTAAATCCAGGTGGCGACCTTGTTTTAGACATAAAAGTGAGCTTATTCAAGCTCCACTGTCCTGCACTCTGATTTTTGACAAGCCTTTATGTTAAGTCCAGTCACAAGGGGATAGAAGAGCCACTACCTAAATGTGTGAAACTCCTGAGAATCATGGGAGATGTGGGATGTCTGAGCATGCCTTAGATGATTCATTAGATTTGGGCTATTGCAACACTGTAATTTTTTCTGTTTTTTCGCTAAGCTCTGGCTTAATTTGGACTGTTTAACTCAAATACTAAAAAAAAAATAAAAGCTGAGGTCAAGTCCTTCTCAAGTCTTCCTGGTGTCAGATTCTCGCTTTAGAACCTGTTATGGTTACATCAGAAATACTGTTAGATTCAAATATGTTTTATAGACTGAAAACATCTCGATAAGTTTTTAGATATTTTTCACACAAGCTCTTAGGTTTTTTTAAGCCTTAACGTTAAGTGCAGTCACAAGAATATAAAAGTGCCTCTACACAAATGTGTGAAACTCCAGAGAATCACAGGAGAGGTGGGATGTCTGAGCATGTCTTAGCTGATTGGCTACATTGAACTGCTTTAAACTTAAATGTAACTTAAAAACTCCTCAACTCCTAATGTAAGATGTTGGCTGCAGAACCTGTTGGGGTTACGTCAGAAATACCGTTAGATCAATATAAGTTTTGCAGACTGTAAACATCCTGCTAGGTTTAAGACGTTTTTTTTTTTTTAGATGAAAGTGAGCTTATACAAGCTTGAATTGTAAACAAACTAAGTTAATTCAACCCACAAGACAGTGTTGTTTAAGGACTGCCATATTCATCTGCTTTATTGGATTTGGAACCACTGTCCTGCTCTCAACTTTCGTCTCTGATTAAACCCAAACGGAGCTGATTGTTTCAGACTCTCTCCCAAGCCATCAGAGGAACTGTTTGACATCTCTGCGGCCTCGACGAGCCTTTATGTTAAGTGCGGTCACGAGAGGATAAAGGAGTCAGCATGAATCACAGAGAAAAGAGATCACGATACAATGCGGGGAAAGAAAGGGAATTACACTAGAGAGGGAAGCGGACATGCGTGGAAAGAAAGGCGCTCAGATGAAGAAGTAAAATAAGGGGGGAGCGAAAAGAGAAAGAGAGAGAAAGAGAGAGAGAATGGATATTGCATGGGGAGGGAAGGAGAGCAGGGAGAGGAGATGGGCTTTAGCTGGGGATTGGGGCGGCCACGGCGGGGCTATCATTACCATACATCAGCACAATGAATGAGGCTTTCAGCGAGCGGTAATAAGAATTTGATAAATCATGAGCAGAGAATTAACTAGACGTCAAAACAATGAGAGGAGCCCTGATGGATGGCAAGACGGGACGACACAGATTAGTCTAGCCAGCCAGCGCAGGGAGAGAGGGACGAGCGAAGGGGAGAGCGAAGAGGGATGAGGGGAGCGAGGGAGGAACAGAAGGGCCAGACAAGGTCAAAAGAGGAACTTGGGAGGGAACAGGCAGAGAGAGGGGGAGATAAAAGTCACCGAAGGAGATAAAAGGAAGGAAGACAGCAGGCAGGGGCAAGAGAGGGGTGAACCATACAGGAAAAAATATATATGAAGGCCTGTGTTTTTCTAATGTGAGATACATTTCCAGTACATATTGTGCTTCATCCTTATATCCTGCATTTCAGGATATTGCCTATAAATCAACCTCACTTTAAAGCAGCAGTACCTAAGATTCTTATTCTTTCCAATTGAAAGCAGTAGTATTCCTGAGCTGGGATTGGAAAACAAATATTCTAGAGAAATGGAATCAGTGTGATGCAAATACAGTTCTAAAAAAAAGAGAGCACTTAAAAATGTGTTGAGTTTCTTTGATTTTAAGAAATTGAAAACCTCTGGAATATAATCAAGAGGAAGCTGGATGATCACAAGCCATCAAACCAAACTGAACTGCTTGAATTTTGCTCCGAAATAAAGGCATAAAGTTATCCAAAAGCAGTGTGTAAGACTGGTGGAGGAGAACATGATACCAAGATGCACGAAAACTGTGATTAAAAACCAGGGTTATTCCACCAAATATTGTTTTCTGAACTCTTAAAACTTTATGAATATGGCTTATGATTATTTGAGGTCTGAAAGCTCTGCATCTTTTTTGTTATTTCAGACATTTCTCATTTTCTGCAAATAAATGCTCTAAAAGACAATATTTTATTTGGAATTTGGGAGAAATGTTGTCTGTAAATTATAAAATAAAACAACAATTGTCATTTTACTCAAAAATCTGAGAAACTGATTCAGAAACTGAAGTAGTCTCTTAATTTTTTCAAAGCTGTTTTTCATTCTAAAAACAGAGTGGTCTGGTAGGTTTTCTTGGCCTTGACATTTACCTGAGCAATCGCTATGCCTTTAATGATGCTGAAACAAGAGCTGATGCGAACATGGAGATATCAGAATATCAGATTCCTCACTATAACCATCAGATTCATCTGCTCTGAAAGGAGACCATACCACAAGGCACGTTTTTAAAGTACTGTTCCACATGTTCAGTGCATACATTCTCACCAGAGAGGTTTCTAAATTCTAAAACTTACAGACTGATACTTTAAAGTAACAAATAAAAATAAAGGTTTATTTGTAATGTTACTTTAAAGTGTTACTTGTTGAATTGTTAGAATGACATAATGTAAACAGTTAAGAGGGGATACAGTGGGATGGGTTCATCCAACATCCTGAGCTCCCTATTGTTCTTGTCGCTGAATGCAATCAAATTATTTACAGCATTGTTACAAAATCTAAAATAAAAGTCTTCATCTGCACAGTAGAGACAGTACTCTTACAAATTCAAAAAAGATCAACTCTTTCCATGTAGTGTAGCACATATAAACACAAAACTACATTAAACACAAAAACATTTTGTGGCATATGTACAATTTGGAAAGTGCACACAGCAAAATATATTTCCCTTGAATGAAAGAATGAAAGTTAAACATGCAGACTGAGTACAGACATTGTTTTGTTGAAAGAGTAAGAGCTAATCAGTCTTGCATATTCACAGACTGAATGAACGTTGACAGCTCACAGAAACAGCTTTCCCCAGTTGTTTACCCGCTGAAACTCAAACCTGGGCTCAACTGCCAAAAGCGCACAAAATCACTTGCACGTTTTCTCCTGTTGACCCAAAATGTAATTGTGTAATAGGCTTCTGGCAAAACACGACACACACTTTTCGACATAGGCCGCAAGCCTAATTGCTAAAATCTCTCGTGTTGAAAGGAAAGGCAGTGTTCATTGAGTCAGCACAAATCCCACAGAAAGGAGAGCACGGCTGTACAACAACATGTGAAAGCTGAGTGAATAACTCTTCAATGTGAAATCAGATAAAACAAGCAAAAGACTGCATGAATTTTGGATCTGAACAATGAAAAAACATGGCTGAGAATGTGGCCAACAGAATTGAAATAATGATACATATTTGTACCAACGTTACTGTCCACTACACAACTGCAAACCTTAGTTACTGTAGTTCAATAATCTATCGGTTAACAGTGTGTTTCTTAACCTTGGTCCTGGAAAAAAAAGTCCTTTTAGAGTGGCAATTGGTGGGATAAAGCAGGGAAACTGGGTAGCTATAAAACATACTTTCGCCCATATACAGCTCTGAAAAATATAAGAGACCACTTAAAAATGATTAGTCTTTGATTTTTGAACTTTATGAATGTGAACTTGCTTTCTTTGCACTATTTGAGGTCTGAAAGCTCTGCACCATTTTTGTTATTTCAGCCCTTTCACACAAATAAATGCTCTAAATGACAATATTTTTTTTTTTGTGGAGAAATGTTGTCTGTAGTTTATAGAATAATACAACAATGTTTATTTTACTCAAACATATACCTATAAATAGCAAAATCAGATAAACTGATCCAGAAACTGAAGTGGTCTCTTAATTTTTTTCCAGAGCTGTATGTACATAGATGTCATAGGGTGTCAGAACCAACTTTCCATGGTTTGAGCTTCATGTGATGGCGTAGCACTGCAGTTAAACCATGCTAATCCGCCCAGTATAGGCTTGAATTACTTGCTAGCAACTTTAACCTGATAGCTTACAAACACATCTTGGCGTGAGTAAGAGTAAATCTTCCTAAATTTGATTTTTAGCCAAACTGTTCCTTTACATGGGCCTTAACTAGAGCAGCCCATGTGTTGTTTGCTCAGTGTTCTTGCCAGTACGGCTGTTGGAGGTGAGAACATGAGCTACTAATGCTCCTGATCTACTGATGCTCCTGCCGACCATTGTATGTATTTTTCATGAGGCCAGCCTGAGGAGGGTAATGAAATCTGCTGTAATGTTTATAATACCAGGTCTTATCAGCGCCAAGGGAGCATGACTCTACACAGCAACACTTGTTTTGAGACAGGACGCCCAGTGACCGTCTTATTATCTTACCCTGCCGGTGACGCACGACTCCAGGTCACACAAAGCCCAACAAAGGAGGTCTGAGATGAATGTCTTTACAGCTCAGTTAAACATGTTAATAAAAAAATCTTATCAATTCTTAATAAAAAAAAAACATTTTTTTTAGATTTCCAATATTTTGTCTAAAGCCCTATCCGGATGGGATTAGTTTCTCAGGGGGTCCTGAGGTAATTTTCTTTTTTTATAGGGGGGGTCCTCTGTGATTTTTTTCCCATCCGGAACGACCATGTATGTGTTTTTCTTAGACGTTCTCTGAGAAAATTACAGGCTAAATTACCGGCTGTGTTTCGCTGAACTCTGTGGTCCTCCGGTAATTTTAATCCCATCTAGACAGACAGTCCGGATGCAAGAGTTTTATCACAAGAGTAGAAGTGTAAAATATATTGTTTTTAGACGTCCCTCTGAGAAACTAATCATGTCCGGAAAGGGCTTAAGGGTTAGTTTTCAGTGAAGTTTCTCCAGCACTAAAGCTGGGTGCAGCAGCATTAGCATTAGCCACTAACCACAGCATTAGCTGGTTGTAAATGCCGCCTGGTAGCGCCAAACTGAGCAACCCTAAGTGCTAAGGGCACTATCAGCTAGCGGTTTGTCCCACATAGCTTGTTTTAACATGGCAAACACACAGACTACAGTCATAATATACTCCTCACTGAACAACAAAAGAGCTAGCGCTGCGGTCAGTAGCTAATGCTAATGCTGCTGCACCCAGCCTTAGTGTTGGAGAAACTAGAAACTATAGTGATATCTTTGTGCTTCTTGGGCCCCCCAGGTGGTATTGTGGTATGGCCCTAAGTGGCTGCGTCATTTGAGTGGGCCACCTCTGTCACTATATATGTTTAATTTAGTCATTCTGAATGTAGAAAGTCACCAGTACAGGTCTAACATGAGAAAATAAACCTACTTTTTGAAAAGGGTGTCCTATTTAACTTATTATTTTAGAATTAAGGTAAATGGAAGAAAGTAACAGCACCATTCCCTTAACACCATGTGCAAAGCTATTGTGAGTCTATTGTGACTCTCTCTCAGGTCTCATACAATACATTATAGCAACACTTTTCCTGCCCTAAAGACACACTGCAGTCAACACTGCCCCCTGGTGTGCAATATAAAGAGTCCCATGTAAGTGTACTCTTGCAGTCCATCCTCAAATTCCCAGAAAGCAAGATGTCACCTACTATAAATACAAAGCCATGACACGACTCTATGACAAAACAACACCGTCCTGCTGCTGAATGGGCTTTAATATCTTTTACAGATTTGAAAGAGTCAGAATATGCAGCATCACACACACATACACACACAGGGCCTGTGTCTATTAATCCCCCTCCCCGTGGCCCCGGTGTCTGCATGTATATGATTACTCCATGCTGATTTAGCTGTCAGACAGAGCATGTGTTCCCAGTGTGATTTATAGACTGTGGTGTCGAGCCAGTGGAGCGGCGATGAATTGGCCAATATTGCGCCAGGCTCATTTGCTTGGCATTACATTAGAGCGGAAATGATGGCCACACAAAGTCATGTAAATGAGCCTGCAGAGGCTCCCCATCACTCAGCCTGTCAGCTCCTCAGCTCCGTCTTTATTTACTGCTCTAATCACCCTGATCTGCTTCTGCCCTGACAAACCTGCAGGCCGTCTGTCTCACGCCACAGCTCCACTGATCTCCATACTGCCTACCATCATCAGCACAGGAGAGAGCATTTTCTATGTGGCAGTGGAGGATCTAAGATTTTTCTGACTAAGAGGCCATCAAGGGGCCACACTTTTCATAAAGGGGCTTACACAGTCAAATCTATGGAGAACTTCGTGCCACAAAAAAATACAAAATGAAAGCAGCAATAAAAAAAAAAAATAAGTTAAAAAGTGTATGAAAAAAGATATATAAAAAGAAAAAATATATATGAAATAGATATTTTAAAATATATTAGCTTACTTTATTATTGTTTGCCGTGCTTGTATTTTCTGCATATTTTTGTTTCTAAAATCCCTTGTTTCCTTCTGCTTATTTGTTTGCTTCTGTATGTATGTAATGAACTCCATAAAAATCCCTCTCCCAATTGTACATGCATCACACAGAGCATTTTATTATTTTATTTTTTTACCTATTTCTTTTCAAATACTGTCATTTCAAAACATTAGAACATCCCTCTTCTAAAAGCTTTAATCACACTGATTAATAACTATTTATATCATTAGCGCCACTAGTGTTTGAATATGGAATTGCATCCACTTATTTCCGAGCATCGCTCGCGCGCAAAGGACAGATGAGTGACAGGACCGGGGCACGTCAGGGGGCCAATCAGATTTCAGCTTGGGCCAATGCCACTGAGGCCTCGCTCCTAAAAACGCCCAATGGTAAGGTGTCATGAAGGGGCAATATTCATTAAGGGGTCAAGTATTATTTCACCGGTCACACCATGTTCAAACACTTGAATTTTATTTTGAAAATCTTACACAGTAAAATCTATGGAGTTAATTTTGAACACAGATTAAAAAAAAGTTAAGTTGTAACTTTGATTTTGTGTGTATTTTTATGGCACATTCTTCCTAATATTACATGCATTATTATATATAAACAAAATACTCTCACAAATACACACAGCATGTAAGAAAATCCAGCATTTTATTTATTCTTGGCCCATGAGCGCCACTAGTGTTTGGCTATCAAACTGCATCCACGTATAGTCTGATAAAGTACTAGACTTGAGGAAAAGTGCTCTGTCAAAAAGTATATATATATATATATTGAACCCAGCCATATATTTATTGAACCCACCCACAGACCACCTTACTCCTGATGGGTGCACTAAGCAAACAGAAAGATGTTTTCTGTGTTCTCACAACATTTCTTATTCTTACTTACTTGCTGTCTCACGTTAAAGTTCCCAAGAAGACCTGGAGCAGCTGAATAAGGGGTGTACTACCGAATCATGTGTAAGCATTCTGTAAGAAGTGCAGGAGTAAAAATGTGTCTGACTCTGTGACTGTATATCCTATAAGAAAAACAAACAAAAAAACTTTTAAATGACTCTTTTCTAAATGATTTGTCAGTATAATTCTGTAAGTAAGTTTTTAACCATCATTGAAAACAGGTTGTGTTTGGGTGCGATATCATGATAATCCACTAGAGGGAACCAATCACCAGCTCAAATACTGGATTAAAAGATGAACGAATGGAACCAAATAAGGGTCTTCTACTGCATTAAAAATCAGACCACTTCAAAAAAAAAAACCTCTTACAGAGTTCTCTCCTAAACGCAAAAGCTTTATTATTCAGTAATTGTGAAAGAAGGTAAACTTGGCTTAATTAACGTTATTAAATTACAGGAGTGAGACCTTGTGTGTGGAACCTGCAGCAGTTCAGTTGAGTTAATTTGGGAATATGAGACACATGGGATAATCAGCTTAACTTCAGAACATCTCTGTTGATTACATTAATAATAAATCAATAATTACTGATTGATTCTTTCAGTGTTTAGTTGAAGTGTTAAAAAAAAGTGGTTGAATGTGGGCATCAAATCCACATTTAATAAAATATTAACATTACATTTTTTCCATAAACACATTTCAAGAAACTTAGCAATAGTGTGATCAAATAAACAAACAGACACAAGTGATGGCAATAAAAAACATTTATTGACAAAGAAATGTACAGTCATTAAAAAAATTAAGAACAGTTAAAAAAAAAAAAGTGTCCAAACCTCTTTTGAGTAAGCACAAAATAGACAGCGGCAAAGAAAATTCTCTCAGAAAGAGAGATAGAAACCTTGAGAGGAACCCATCCTCCTTGGGTCAATACACAAACTGAAAAATGTAAAAATCTGAAAAAGACAAAGAGCATAAACGTTAAATGAAACAAAAATATATACAATGCAAATATAAATTCCCGTATAAAGACATACAATTAATAAAGAATGTAATACAAAGCTGCAAGAAAAAAAAAGTATAAATATCAGAATTAAGTACAGAAAGATTAATAGTACAATAGTAAAAGGTAAGTACAATATTAATTGATTAAAGCACTAAAAGACAAACGTTAAAATGTTTTTAATGAATATGAGCCCAAAATAAGACTAAAACACCAATACAATAACCATTAATAAACCAAGTAACTAAGCAATAAAAGAAATGTATACAAAAAGTGTATGGATTAAAACACTAACAGTATACTACATAAAGATAAATACAGTTAAGTAATTAATAAACATCAAAAGATAAACAATATCACGATAAAAGGATTAAAGCCTTAAGTACATGAACACAAATACAAAACAGGAAGCAATTAAAAGCATACAATCACAAAACAATTAAAACATTTATATAGTTAAAGAAAATCATTACCTTTTAAAAACTATGGAATCAATAGCTTTATTAATACCTGCTATTTTCCTTAGGTGTGTTTTATAAAAAAACTCTAAACTAGAGAATAGAGCTGGGCGATATGGCCCAAAAAATAAATCTTTGAATATTTTTTTAAAAATCCAATTTTCGATTTAAATCGATTTTTCCCCCTACTAAAAATCAAACTAAAGATGATAAAGAAATGGTTAAAAACTAGTTCTTATTTAATTTGTTTTCACTTAAAATGTTCCCTTTGTGGTTAAAGTACAACCAGAAACAAGCAAAAAAAAGAGAACATCTAGTAACTTTTAGAAAGCTTTCTCCAACATAGTTTAGGTACTGACACAATGCACCCTCAAACTTAAAAAATAAATAAATAAACACACCCTTAAAAACAAATAGGGAGGGAGGGAGGGAGGGAGCTAGCTAAGCTCACTCTGTGCCCACAGAGGAGTGTCTGTGGTGAAAATGAAAACTCAGAGAAAAATCGATTTTCATAAAAACACATTGTCCTTAACTGTAAATTCGAATTAATCGATAAAATCGATTAATCGCCCAGCTCTACTAGAGAACACTCTAAACTAGAGATTGAAAATATAGATTTATTATTATTATTATTATGGTTTTACAGGGTACCTGACTGAGGTGTGCCTGATGTGGTGGCTGTGTCGTGGTGTATACTTAGCCAGGGGTCGTAGAGCAGATGGTGGAGAGATGATCTGAGACTTCTTTGAGGTGATCTCCGTGCTGGGGTTGAAGGGTCACCTCTCACACACAGCAGGATGATTCCTATCTGCAACACTGGAGGATTTGGCCTCATGGGTAAACCACTCTTGAGGAAGGTCCTGAAAAGTAAATTAGAGACAGTGACTGAGCATTAAGGAATGTTTTTGACCTGAATCTCTATTCAGTAATGGTAGCTTCTACAAAGAAGACAGTTCTCTGCCTGTAGTGTTCACTGAAAACCCATACCAGAAGAACAGAAGATGAAGGCGTGGTTCCTAACTACATCTGAACCAGGATGTTCTATGGCTTGAGGTCACAGTGCAGAGCCCCTCTGGCTTGGACCTCAATCATGTCTTCGATTAGCTACTTTAGAAGTACCTGCAGAGTACACAGAGCGCATTATAGTAAAGTTAAATTGGCTGAAATTTATCCCAACATTTGCAATACTTGTGATTGTCATCACGCTGCCACATTCAATAAAAAATATATAAGTACCTACAGAGTGTAAGAAACAGACAGAAGGAAATTACAGTCGCTATAGAACAGGCAAACAGTTATCCAGTGGGTAGCTGCTACATTAAGGGTTCAGGTACCTAACGATTTTCCAATGATTTCACAGTTGCATACAAATTTCCAGAGTCAGGATAAAAGCACGAGAGTCTGGCTAGAGTCGAGCTGCAGTTGAGTCAGGTCATCTCAATCGTTAAGTGTAAGGTGGTTACGATTGAAAGTTTTAGTCAGTCGGGTTTGGGTACTGGCGCTCCGATAAAATCAACTGTGTTTATTTTTTATTATCGCAAGTTTTGAGACTCAACTCACGCAAATAGTGACGTAAACAACGTCAACAACCAATTGGAGAGCTAAGGGAAGAAGCAACAATATATTTCACGTGACTGTTTAGAACTGATTTAAAAAAGAACACTTTTTGCAGTTAAAAGGTCTTATATGGTTCTTTCTTTAATATGTACAGTATTTAATCACAGGTAGCACTTTAAAGTCATTATATTTATTTATTTTTTTGCACTACTTTGTTTTATTGTGCAGTGTTATTTGTAATACAAATAAGTTTAATAAATACAAATTTTGCATATTGCATTAATTCTATCTAAAACAAAGGCAAATGTACAGCAGTGAAACTGTGATTCTTTGCTATTCAAGGTTGTAGCAAAAAAGGGGGTAGAAGAAGTATATAGGCAGAGTTAAACACAAAATGTATTCCATTAAAAATATCAAGAATTCACAGTGTGGTAGAAAAAATAAACTGTTGATGGGGACAAAAGTTGTGAGTCTCTGATAAATCACAGTATTGATATACATGTTATTTGTTTATAAGTTAATATGTAAAGTGTATATATATGTAAACTCCACCAGAAGCATGATGTGAAATAATCTCAGAAAGAATCTAGTTGCAGTCTTGCAGTTAGTGACCCCCAGTCTTTGCTAAATCTTAGCCTGTGACTAGTCTGTGAGTAAAAGTCTGTGACGAGTCTTTAGCTGTTCTCACAGCTAAAGTCTCGGGTGTCAGATTTTAGTCTGTTAAAAGTCTTTTTAAAGTCGTGTAGTGTATGGACAGCTCAAAACGAACACTAGCTTCAGTAGATGCTTAGTTTATTGTCTCTCACCTTGGCTTATTCCTCCTGCAGGCATCCGCTGGCCTGGATGTAATCGAAGAGCTCCAAGCAGAGCATTGGAGCATAGGCTCCATCACCGACACGACCTCGTCCTGAAGCTTAGACCAGTCCAGCAGCTCTATGGAGAAGCTTGAGGTCCCTCCAGCAATGAATGAGTCAACACCAGCCATGTGCATGAGTGCCACTTCCAGGGGGAGGTTCTTCAGTTGTCCCTTTAGAATATAAAAGAGAACACACTATTACACAAAGTTCTCCTCTGGAGAGCACCACAGACAGACCCTCACCTTGTGGACGGAGTGTTAAAGAACTGCAGCTCACATCGAATCTGTTAACTCACAGACTGTATTATCATTGCGTGTGTGTGAAAGCTCACATCAGTGCTGTGTTTTACATGTTTGGGTGGTAAATGTTTAATGTGTAAAATTTGTTTAAATCGTGTTTTTAAACTGACCACTGCTCTCCAGTATCTCTGTGTGGATGTGACCTTTCTACTGTTGTTCAGCTGGTTTAGCAAACATTTTGCTTTTTCAATGAATCAATCAATCAACCTTTATTTTTACTCGGTAGATACATTGAGGGTAACCCTCATTTTCAATGCAGCCGAGCTTACATAAAATTAAAGGGACTGAAACTCAAGTTTAAATTATAAAAACAAGCGAACAATGTAATATTTAATTAAGAAAAAATTAAATAAATCAAAATAAAAGGATATGCAAACAGGAAGAAAATAAATGAAATAAAAACATAAAAGGCCAAAAATAAAAAGCAGTAACAAAACAAATAAAAGGATGAAATGAATAAAATAAAAGGGCTAAATAGTGAAACATAAAATTAGATAAATAAAAAAAACAAAATAACTAAAATAAATAACAAGGTAAAAGAAAAACTCAACTAAAACAGTTACAGGCTGTCTGAAGGTGGTATTAAAAATTTTAAATGAGTTAGTGACACCAGTTTTGTGTGTGTGTGTGTGTGTGTGTGTTACTTACATGCAGTAGGTCCTCAGGTCAATAGCCTGCAAACACTGCCCCAAATCCTCCTTCACCCAGAGAGTACAGCTCCTCGTTCTTCTGCCCCAGCTTCCCTAAAGAGAGTGGAAAAACAGGATTAACTGACAAGTCATTAAACACACTTCAAATAACGTGATCAGAAATCAGGGCCGATCACATAATTCTCAGAGTCAGAATCAAATGGAAATGATCCAGGTGACTGACATATCAAAAAGTGCAATGTTAGGTTGTCCATACCTTCATGCAGAGAGAGGGTGCGCAGAAATATACAGTAGACTAGTGCTAGTCTAATCATTAAGTCTCTAAAGCGATGATGATTCTAGTACTAGCAAAGGCATGATTTTACATGGTGGGAAGGAAAAAAAAAATGCACCTTCAACAACAAACATGATTTACCACCTGAGAAACAATTAGCACCCAGCACAATCCTCCCAGTACACTGCAGACACTCAGTACAATTAGCAACAGCACTGGAAAAACAGGATTAACTGACAAGTCATTAAATTAAACTAACCGACATAAAATAGAATGAATAAAATACATATTTTTTAAAACACACAGGCCCGCATGAAAAAGTTCAGGACATCCAGAATGGCAAGTATTTAAAAACACGGTCCAGTGTTAATTTTTAGTAACATGTTTAAAGTCCATACTATCTAAGACAGTGAGACAAATACAGCAAATTTTCTAAAATTACACTCTTCTACTGCAGCACAGATTTACACTCCCTCCTTAAAACATGCTCAAAACCAGAAAAAAAAAAAAACAAACACACCCTGGGAGGTTAGTTCTTTAAATAGATTTAGATTAGCATAGGTAATGTTTATTTCTGGATGATCAGCTGTACTCAGCAGGGCCAACATTAGTAGCCTAGTCTTTTAAAATTAATTAACTACATTTTTAAACCCATCAAGTCCAGTAACAGCTGTGTTTATTTGGTTTTTAAAGTCACTGGTTAGCTGCGGGTGTAACTTTACAGACCGCGATCTCAGTTCACAATTATGCAGCTACACAGCTTATAAAATCTCCTGCTCTAACCAAATATCCAGCACAACAAACCCAGCTTTAAACCCAAACCATCGCTGTATAAACAGAGACAGGGGAGAAGTTTTCTTTCAGTGTTTGACAGAAACTGTGAGGATTACAAAAAAAGACAAGAGTGTGTTTACTAATCCGTTACTCGTTCGTGATGAAGTTAACGCTAACTTGCACGTACAGTGGATTCACGCGGTTAGTTAATAGTATGCAAAATGCAGTGACTGCTGCGTCTCGCGCCTCGTGTTTGGGGTCAAAATAAACTAAACACCTTAGCTAATAATCAGCAGACGCTAGCTCTGTAACTTAGTTGTCTAACGGAGTTACATTAAGTGCATAAACTACCTGCACAGATCAGAACATAACATCAGCTTACCTGTTCATGTCAAATACATCCACAACGAAAGCATTCTTTTCTTATATCTTTATAAAATCCAGTTGCAGCGTCTGTGGAATTGCACGCGCCCAAGTGCACAGCCGCATCCCATGCCTGAAGCTGGACGCATGCGCTGACCGCGCCGAAATCTGCCGCTAAATAATATACTTTTTGGCGCATGCGTAGACGGCCGCTAAAACTGGCGCATGCGCAGACGGCCGCTAATTTTGGCGCATGCGCAGACGGCCGCTAAAACTGGCGCATGCGCAGACGGCCGCTAATTTTGGCGCATGCGCAGACGGCCGCTAATTTTGGCGCATGCGCAGACGGCCGCTAAAACTGGCGCATGCGCAGACGGCCGCTAATTTTGGCGCATGCGCAGACGGCCGCTAAAACTGGCGCATGCGCAGACGGCCGCTAAAACTGGCGCATGCGCAGACGGCCGCTAAAACTGGCGCATGCGCAGACGGCCGCTAATTTTGGCGCATGCGCAGACGGCCGCTAAAACTGGCGCATGCGCAGACGGCCGCTAATTTTGGCGCATGCGCAGACGGCCGCTAAAACTGGCGCATGCGCAGACGGCCGCTAATTTTGGCGCATGCGCAGACGGCCGCTAATTTTGGCGCATGCGCAGACGGCCGCTAAAACTGGCGCATGCGCAGACGGCCGCTAAAACTGGCGCATGCGCAGACGGCCGCTAATTTTGGCGCATGCGCAGACGGCCGCTAATTTTGGCGCATGCGCAGACGGCCGCTAAAACTGGCGCATGCGCAGACGGCCGCTAATTTTGGCGCATGCGCAGACGGCCGCTAATTTTGGCGCATGCGCAGACGGCCGCTAAAACTGGCGCATGCGCAGACGGCCGCTAAAACTGGCGCATGCGCAGACGGCCGCTAATTTTGGCGCATGCGCAGATTTTTTTTTTTTTTTTTTATTCGTCTTGTGGGAACAAACCGCTAAGATTATTTTAGGTAAATTAACTAAAAGTGTTTTGGTAAAAAGCCAGTTGACTTTTTAACATTAGCCAGATTACCATACTTTAATTCAGTATTAATAAAATTCAGAAGTTAAATATCTACAAACACCCCGCCGGATTAGACCGGAGAACCGAGAGGCGCTCTTTCAGTCCTGTTAGGTATTTTAACTAGCGTTAGCTAACCGACTGTTTCAGCTCTCGGTGAAGCGCGATCTTATTACTGAACTAAAGCGTGGTTTAAAAGCAGCTGCTGATTGAGAAAAACAAACCCTGTGCTGTGAGAGAAGCTCGTGAAGCAGCTCTTAAACAGCGCTGGGTGTTTTGTTTCTGAACGAGCAGCTGCTGCAGGTAATCGAGCTAACTGTAGCTAATTAGCTTAGCCAGCCATCCTCCACTCGCTAGCTCGCTAGCGTTAGCTATCTTACAGCGTTATTCGCCATTTACACGCTTTAAATAGTCTTACCACGCTGTAGCTTAGTATGCTGTAAGAGAAGCTCGTGAAGCAGCTCTTAACAGCGCTGGGTGTTTTGATTCTGAACAAGCAGCTGCTGCAGGTAATCGAGCTAACTGTAGCTAATTAGCCTAGCCAGCCATCCTCCACTCGCTAGCGTTAGCTATCTCACAGCGTTATTCGCCATTAACACGCTTTAAATAGTCTTACCACGCTGTAGCTTAGTATTATAAGACCGCGCTTCACCGAGAGCTGAAACAGTCAGCTAACTAAGTTACTCACCGGGACTAAAAGAGCTCCTCCGCGCTACTCTCCTCTAACCCGGCAGGGTAATCACTACTGGTGCTGGAGGCCCACCGCTCCGCCTGTTTTAGTGCCGCTGTTTTAAGACTGAGAGGCTTTTAATGAAAACAGAGTAAAGCGGAAACACAGTAAAGAGCAGCGCAGCGGACCTTCAGCACCAGAGTGAAGAAATACTGGATTATTTAACCAAACATTAATGATTGTTCCCAATAAATTACACCGGAGGTTTTAGCTCCTACAAACTCCCTGAAGATCCCGAAGAAAAGGGCGACTGTCTTGTTGCTACTGATTGAGTCAGTGGAGCCACGACCATTCAAAACTAGGTTCGGGGTTTTTTGTTGCCCGAAAGGTTTTTAATTTGTGTGTTTTAATATATTCATTATATATTATATTGTATTAAAACGTGTGTTATAAAAGTGAATAATCATAATTTAATAGAACCGGTGAAATATATTATTTTAATTATATTAAAACATAAATCATGCCTCAAAATCTCAAATCTCCCCCTCTTTTCCAGTGACTTTGGTTTCTTCCAAAAGTCTGTTGATGAGAGGACGGGCGGGGCTGGAGTGGAGAAACAGGGCCGGTGTTCTGTCGAATTCTCCTACCTTGTCGAACCGTGCTGCCCCAAGGTTGGCGCATGCGCAGTACCTTTGGGAAGCATGTATCGATGGGTAGAAAAAATCGACAGAACACCGGACTAAAGAAACAGTTTTTAACACACCTTGGGCTGAACAGATGTATTCACTTAGTCGCAGTTAAATAAACTCACTGACCATTTAGGAATCACTTAGACCAGAATTATAATAGAACAAACAATAAAAAATAAAATGTTATATAAAATCTAAAAAACAAAATCACCAGTGTCAGTGGCTGTCTTTACACTACAAGCCTCAAGTGTTTTTTTATTTTATATAAATTAACCTTTTTGTCAAACAGCACACATGCTCTCAATATTTTTTTGGCTGCTCTGCCAATGCTGGCTGATAATGACAGCACTAAGGGCATGAATACTGGCAAACAGATGCATGAAATCCACAAATAAGGAAAAATGAAATTTGCAATGGCCTTTTTTATGCCCAATCAGTTGTTTGAAGACTGAGAACATATGTCTGCACTCCCCTCCAAAGGAAATTGGGGGGGGAAAAGCATTTTTAAAAGATGAATAATGAAGACTGCAAATTGGAAATCAGTTAATTACAACTTTGTCAGTGTGTCCAGGCCCGGAGTGGCTAATCGGGGGATTCGGGAGGATTCCCGATGGGCCGGCTGTGTCTGCTTTAGTGTCTTATTGTGTACCTTGGGGAAGATGTGGGCAGTTATTAAGGAGTATATCTGTGCTGGTGTTTTTCTATAGTTGGTATGTAGAGTACCAATCAAAAGTTTGGACAAAGTTTTCTTTTATTTTTTTCCCTCTACATTATCCAGACTATGAAGGAACACATAAGAAATCAAGTAGTAACTTTAAAGTGTTAAACAAACCAAAATACTCTGTAAAGCATTTAGGTGATCTTATCTAGGGTGCTCGTAACTTATGATTTTTGAGGCTGGTATCTTACTTTTCTGGGGCAATCCTGGTGAGAGCCAATTTCATTGAGCGTTTTTGATAGTCTTTGCGACTGCACTTGAGGATACTTTCAAAGTTCTTGATTTTTTCTGAACTGACTGATCTTCATTGTTTAAAGATATGTTTTTACTTAGTTGGGTAGTTCTTACCATAATATAGATTATAAAACAAAAGCTTAAAATAATGAAAAAACACACAGTATTTAAGGCAAACGTTTGACTGGTATATGCAGTATATATAATGTATATAGTGAATTCTGATTCAAAATAATTTTTTGTAATGATATGTTTATTGAATTTTACAAACATTACAGTGGTATCAGAACAGATTTAACATCTCTCGCCACATTAGTATCAGAGGAGGTCAATAGAGTACATGAACTGAAATAGATAAACAAATAACTAAATAAAAAATAAGAGTAAGACAGGGCAAAATGAAATGAAATACGGATATGATACAAAAGAAAGAATCACAGATCGTCCAGTATTTTCCAGACTGATTACCAAATTTTACAGAATTCTTTGTGTCTATTGTGGATTTCAAAAGTGAGTTTCTCCAATGGGAAAAGGTTTGATACCTCATCCACATATTGAGTGACGAAACATTTGGAGATATCCACAGCAGTACAATGCATTTTGCTAGATAGGATAAAACTCCCAACATATAAGCTTCATTTTCTTTTAAAACCACATCAGGGCTGTGGTTCAGAAGATACAAATATGGTGACACATCAACATTTTTATTCAACATTTTTATAACAACTTGATGTACATCTCTCCAAAATGTTAGATATTTTCTACAATTCCAAAACATATGCATAAGCGTCAATATATGTTTAATAAACCGTTTTGTATAGTGTTGCAATGTTTTTTATGTAATTTGTGGTTAATAAAACACCCAGAAAACTGTTTCAAACTCGATTTATTTTGAGTGTCTATGCTCATAATTTTGGCTTGAGTTCTGACTAATTATCAAATATTAACCTTTGTTTTTTATGTAGTAAAAAATATGTACTTTATTCAATTTCCACTGTATGCCTAACACCGACTGTGCATTAACAAGTGGGCTAAGGGCAGAGTACTGAAGAAAAGAAACTGAATTCATAACGTTAAAGCAACGTTGTATCAATGTTGTGTGTTTGCTGGGATGCTGTTTTTCTTTTTTTGTCAGAAATAACATTCTCCACACCTCCTATCGCTTGTACATTAAGTAATTAATGAATTCTGGGAAGGCTTGAGTGAATGCGGCACAGTGATTTGTTTGGGTCTGCTCTCTTTCTTCGAGCCTCGTTAGCTCCCACGTCACGACTCGGGTTTCTCCGGCGAGTCCGAAGAGCAGCGGGGAGCCGCGGAGAGCCAGTCACTCGTCTGCGGCGGCGGAGCAGCTAGGCTAAGTCTCGCTATGCTTTCCTTTACGGTGTGAAATGAAGAAAATATGGGGGCCAAAGAATCAAGGATTGGTTTCCTCTCTTATGACGAGGCGATTAAGAGAGGTGAGTCAGGCTGCGGCGTCTTTAAACGCATTTATCCGCTGGTTAATAAAGCCTGCAGTTCATGTTGTTTATGCTGCGAAGCTAGCTGTCTGCGTTAGCTCGTTAGCTAGCTAAGCTAAGCTAGCTAGGCTAACAAGCTAACTACCTAGTTCACATTGGATGAAACTAACGGTTAGCTAGCTTAGCATAGCTAGCCAATTTAGCTACATTTGCGACTATCAGGGGTGTTCTGTCGAATTGTGTTACCCTGTCAAATCGCACTACCCTAGTGTATATTTAACTGTAAAACACTACGTTACTATGTTATCAGCAAAAGTACCAGTAGATGTAGCTAGCATATTTGGATAGCATAAATCACTGTATCATGGTTATGGCAATGAGAGGTCATTACAAACTGTTTTTGTATACGTTATGTTTTCTAATAATAATTGTATTTATTATTACTAATGTACATTTAACGTTACACTTTTGTGCAATGACAGTGAGTCCAGGTTGTTTAATGCACACAAAAAAAATCAAAAACAGATTCATTATGAAATAAAAAAACAGGATAAATAATAATTAAAAAATGTAGGTCCGCGCATGCGCAGTGCCTTTAGGAAGCACGTATCGATGGGTAGGATAACTCGACAGAACACCAGCTCAGCAGCAGCGGCAGAGGCTTAGCTAGCGCGCTAGTCAGCTGTCAACCTGGGCATATTTAGCTTTAGTTATTTAGCTGGTTATCTAGGTTAGCTAGCTAGGTTAACTCATATCTGATGAAAGGGTTGCTATTGTTGTCATTATTCTTAAATAGTCAGGCCAGCTAGTTTAGTAGTTAGCTGGCGGTTCATGTCTCTGTGGCTCACACCGTTGCTTTGTGGCTGTCAGTGTCGCTGTCAGTTTAGCTAGCGTTAGCTTCCCTGCCTCTGTTTACCATCTCGACCAGACAGTCAGGGGTACGTTTCCCAAAAGCGTAGTTGCTAACTACGTTAGCAACTTACATAGTCTGGACGATGCAGCTGCGACGCAGGTGTTTCCCAAAAGCGTGGTTGGAACTATGGAGGTAACCACGTTAGTAACTTGCATAGTGCGAACCTTAGTTAAGCTACTCAGGTGTTTCCCAGAACCGTGGTTCCAGCGAATGTTCGCAACTACCGTGGTTCAGCTGCGTCGTTCCAACTACAGCTCTAGACCTGTCGTTAAGAGCTTAGTTGCTGGTGATTAGTGCAGACGGTGGACGGTAGGATACAGAAAGCTGATAAATCACATTAATATTGCTGCACGAGGATTTAAGATATCAAGTGTACCTATTTGTTTAATGTTTGTGTTAATTACATTAATTGAGCCACTTCACTTTTACCCATGTGCGCCCAGGTAAAATAATAAAATTCAGTCCTTTTTTTAATGTATGTCTTTAACATTTAGCTTTATTTGGCAAACATGAATTCAGTGTAGTGAAAAGAGAAGTGCTCTTTAGCTAAAATGTATTTTACAGTCTTGGAAAGATGTATGTTAATTATTCAAGCAGGCATCTCTTGAGTAAAGATAACTTGTGCTGTGAACATTTATGAAATAGTTAATAATTATTTTTTTAAACCCATTGTGCTATATGCACTCTGTGAATAAGATATGCAATAAGCAGGTGTTTTGAATTACCTAATTATCCTCTGGAGGTAACAGGGCCAGACAGAGTGTGAATAAAGAAAATTTATTATTTAGCCAATACAACGTGTTTCTAGGCCTATACAAATGTTATCAATTAGTATTTGTTAAATAATATATTACAGGAAATACGTAGAAATATGTAGGCTACATTAATATATATGTAAAATAATAACATTAATTGCCATTATGAAATAAAACATTAAGAGAATAAAACCACGACTGGGATTCGAACTAGGCTTCCATCCAGTGTCTGTCGAGTTTTGCTACCCTGTCAAACCGTATTATCCTAGTGCATATTTAATTTTTAAATATAAAAATGCTAGAAAAAGCCCCATATTTAAACATGCTTTCGGTAGAATATTTGGAAAGCCTGAATCAAAATATCAGGAGACAGTTTAGGGTTATTAGGGTGATTATAAACCTTATTTTTTTTATTATTGCTAACTTATAATTACTTTCATTATCATCAGCTGTCATTTACGCATTTGTAATACTCTGAAATAATGGCAAGGGGTTTCTGGTTGTTTAATGCAACCAAAATAACAGAATTACCATAAAAAAACAATAAATAAATAAAAAATGTTTCCACATGGGCGCTGGTGTTGAGAAGCACATCTCGATGGGTTGCACAATTCGACAGAACACCGCGCGCTGCACGTCGTAGGCGCTCTGCTGAACCACTGAGTAACACACATTTCTCATGTCTCATTTTAATAAGACTTCTTCAGAATGGTGATTATTTTATTTAAAAAATATATTGCAATAGCAAATATGTGTATGTTTTTTTTAAGTAACACTGTCTGTTACAAATAATAATGAATATATAGCAATTATTGTCTACATTTTACTTGCAGTTCATTGTTATTTTATTAATAGTATTGTTGTCCGTTATGTTCTGGTGATAATTACAATATAAATAGCCTAAATGATACATTAGTAACATATTTTTGGCATAATATTTTAAAGATTGTGTGTTTTGCACGTTTTCTGCTGGGAAAGTCTGGCCGAACACATCTGGAAACACCTTAGTTAAGACCACGGTGGTTCGAACCAACATAGTTCAGACTTCTGTGGTACCAAGAAAGTACGATGGTTTCGGGAAACGGTCGTACTTCAGATGTTAGTTAGTTTAACGATGCATCGTACCACGTTAGTTCAATGCTAGGCTCCGTCGTTGTACGGGAAACGCACCCCAGTTCAGCTGTCATTTAGCTAACCTAGTTAGCTTGCTAGCCATGACTTTACATTAACATTAAGACAGCTATCTGCAACAAGCTGTGTAGATTTTAAGCACAAAACTCTCGTCAGCTTACTCCCTAAATTAACGTATAGCTTTATTCTTGTCTCATAATCAGCAAAATGGGTTAGCTTGCATGCACCGACATTGGCTGCCTTTGATTTACACCTACAGTTCTGGAAAAAAAATAAGATACCACTTCAGTTTCTGAATTTCTGATTTTGCTTTTTTTAGGTATATGTTTGTGTGAAATGAGCATGGTTGTTATATTCTATAAATCACTGACAACATGTCTCCCAAACATTTGTTTGCAGAAAATGAGAAATGGTCAAACTAACGAAAAAAGGTGCAGAGCTTTCAGACCTCAAACAATGCAAAGAAAACAAGTTTGGTTTAATTGCTTGTGATCACCCATCTTCCTCTGGATTATATTTTAGAGGTTTTCAATTTGGTAAAATCAAGAAACTCATCATTTTAAGTGGTCTTTTATTTTTTCTCAGAGCTGTATCTCTTCAGCACTCCTTGACCTCTTCTTTAATATTAGTTAGGTTAGCTAAGCTAGCTAATCTAGGTTATCTGTGGTGTTTATGATGTGTGTGTGTGTGTAATGTTTATAGCCAGGTCTGCAGCTTTAGTTTATGATGTTTTTACGAATATTATTATGATTATGGTAGTGTGTACACACAGCGGACTTAATAAACACACACTTAAACACTGTCCACTTACAGAAAATAGTTTTTTTTCAGTGTAACATAAAGTGAAATATTTTTCCAAAACCTTGTGCCACTAAGAGGCAACGCGCAATTATTTATAAATACAGTCTTTTTATTTGTTTATATTGTATATATTGTACTGATTGTACTGATTATTTTGTATTTTCTCTGGGACTAATAAAGGATTATCTTATCATCTTATCTTATTGTGTGATGCTACACAACTACTCTAAATCATTAACAGGGTAATAACAAGAATAACATAAGTATAAATAATTCAAATGCCTTAGGGAAATTCATATTAATGATATTTATCTTTGCCATATCATCCATCTCTTGTGTTATATACTCTGAGAGCAAAGAAAACTTTTTTTTTATTGGATTAATCTACATAACTTAATGCTGTGTTCATGAAAATATATTGTCTGCTATGCATTGACGAGTGTTGACAATCTGTGTCATTTATGCTGATATTATTATTACAATTTATTTTTTAAAAACTGAGCTTGGGTCAGTTAATCATCTTTATTGTGAGCATCTTTCACACTGTTGTTTTACTGGAAAATAAGCAGTCAAATTTAGACAAAAAAAAATATTTCTGACATTGTAGTTGTTTTCCATTATTGCATGATATAGTTCTTGCGCATGTGATGGTGCTTGGCAGGTGGCACAGATTTCAATTTAAAAATAAAATGTGCATTTGTTTGGTTGTGGATTAAAGCTATGAAACTTTATCTACATTGAGAGATTGTGCTCTTTTAGATTGGATGATCATGTTTGATGTATTGCCTCCTTCAGCAGCCACTATAGGTGGAGCTGTTTGAGTATGGTGGTGCTAGAGTCTAAAGGGTGGAAAGTAGATGTGGATCTGTTTGCTTGTGTCCCCCTTTTATAGGTAATAAGCAAATGTATATAGATTGATAACCATCCATTTACATACCATGGTATACTGTGAAACCGGTTAATGCTGCAACCCAACAACATTATTTAGATACCATATTGCACAATTTCTCTCAGTGTGATTCCACTCTCCTGAACCTTCAGTATCTGCATTGATAATCTTTAACACTGGTTACTGTTTCACACCACTGTTGACACTTGCTGTAATGTCTGCATATTGCAGCATGTACCTAGCTTGAGCCCTGGTTTAAAATAAGCAGCCTAATGTTTTATTGATAAAATTTTGTTTGGAACACTAAATCTTGTGTGTGAATCATTTGTGTATATAGACTGTTTCCAGTGCATGCTGCAGCTTTTCTTTAAAATATTCTCAACTGTCTGTGTTTATCTCTTTTTCAGTGACTGATGTCGAGCTCAAACGGCTGAGGGATGCATTCAGGAGGACCTGTGGACTGTCCTGCTACATGAGTCAGCAATGCTTCTACAAGGAAGTGCTGGGGGACATGGTTCCTCTGAATATCTCAGAGGTATGACTGGCCTGTATCTTCGCAAGCCTTGGCTGTAGAGGTGTTGTGAATTCCTCGAGTTCACAGTGTTAAAATATGGCCTGTCTGTGTGTTGGCTTGTGGAATGTGCCTTTGCGAGTTTCAGCATGTGATAATTGGCTTTGACAGGTTGCAGCAGATTTGCCTGAAAGCACCATCCACAAGCTTCTG
The DNA here is from genome assembly GCF_023375975.1 of Astyanax mexicanus. Lineage (NCBI taxonomy): Eukaryota > Metazoa > Chordata > Actinopteri > Characiformes > Acestrorhamphidae > Astyanax > Astyanax mexicanus. The sequence goes on along the minus strand of NC_064427.1, from coordinate 28,627,520 downwards.
CACAGTAGCTATAGACTCATAACGGTCTGGTTTTCTTCTTGTTTGTTAAATTTGTTTTGAAGTCTCAGTTCTCATAATGCAACATATGAGACAGATTGAATTGCTTGCTTGTTTGATATTTCATTTATCGAGGCTTCAGTTTCTATTCTTACTGCAGTTGCTGTGTTTAGAAACAGTGCGTTAGTGAGGAACATTTGCAGCTTTTAACATTTCTTAGGGAGAACTGCAATTAAAATTTAAGTTAAGAAGTACTTAGTGATGTATGATGGGTCAGAATACTCTAACACTACATTTCTGAATTATTTTAAGCAGGACTATAGTTACAGAGGGTTTTGGAAAATGCTCGTATTTCTAAAAACATTCTTAAATGACCTTGGAACTATTGTCAGAATCTCCCCAGTGAAGGTTCTGTATTAATCAAGGGATTATTAAACATGGTACAGTATGTTAAAGTCGTCAGATACAGAGAGGCAGCTGTTTGTTGCCTAAAATGATCAAACATTTATTTTGGTTACCTGTGCATTATTCCCACAAGACACATTTAACACCTGACAGCGAAAATCATATGTGAATTTAGGATAGTCCGTTTTTTGCTTTGTTAATGTAAGTTTAAGCCTTCAGAGTCTGATTAATCCTTTCAGACCTGAATTATCTCCAGCAATGGAAAAAAAAAATTAAAAATGCTGTTTTCTGTCTAAATGCAAAGAAAAGAGGACTCTAATATTATACTACAAAATCTATATAGTAAATGAGTTTAGTTAACTAAAATATTTAATAGTTTTTTTTTTTCATTGCTTTGGAAGCTTGATTATAATGGCTCTAGTTTTACTGTTTCTTCAGTGTTTTTGCAGTGGGTAGGGCCAAACCACCTTTTCATTGGTTTATAAAATTGTTTATGGTCTGTTCTGATGGACAACAGCTCTCAAATGCGATATAAATATAAATTATATTTACTCCTGATTGGCTACAGTACATGTACCACCCAAAAGGAGGTTGGCCTATCTTGTCATACTGTATCTCTGCAGTGTGCTCCTATTTAAAATTTCAGAAAAACATTGACCCAAACTCCTCCCATCCCCCATATTCCTCTGCAGTGTTGTTTTCTTTCCAGAAAACATAGTTGCCAGGTTTCAGGATCAGTAACACAACTCTTAAACTTGCTTCCAGAGTTAAACAGAGCTGTGGGTGCCCAGTCATACTGAGCTGACATACATCTGTTTTAAATATAGCCTACTGTTTTACATTGCGTGACTTCATACCCCCTCCTGCAGCCGCTTTACTGTGTATAGAGGTTCAGTATTGCCAGTCACTCTGTCTGTATTTGTGCAAATATATGTTAGTGTATGTCTCAGTTCCTATGAATTTTGAGGCACATGACCACTTCCTGTTCCTGTACAGGACATATATTTCTCTTACTAGATTGTACTTGAGGTTCTTATACTTTGTTTCAGTGTTAGATGTGCAGTGCTTTAAACAAAACAGTTGTGTTTCATCTTTTGTCCGGCCTGTAATATTAAACATTTTAGTCAACACATTTTTTTGGCAAAGCAATTTTAGTTTGTATGGATGGGAGAAAACAAGAGACCTCGATTCATTTTTTTTTTTTTATTAATTTTTTGCTCATGTCTAATCTCATCCCATGTTTTTACAGATGATAAAGGCACACACTTTATGTAAGATGTTCTGCTGAATACTGATACTGAACTTTTAAAAAATCTTTTTGTGACCTTTATTGTATTTGATGGGTGAATCTTTTTAACATTTCTATTTTATAGTGCGTTTTATTTATAATAATACAGTATAACTGACCTTCCCGATCATGTACCTCCTGAATTACTTTTATAATAATACAGTAAAATCACTTCAGGTTTGATGTGTATATGTCAAGGGGTATTTTCTAAACTGATTTCCTTTTTTTTGCCAATTACTTATGTAAAATAACTCTTTTATAGTTTGAATGCGCTTTGGTTTTTATCAGCCTACCTCTAATGGTTTTGAATGTGCTTTAATTCTAGACTGTGGTTTGATGGCATGTGCAAAAACATCATAAAATAGACAAAAAAATTCTGGAGAAAATGTGTCTCAAATTTAGTCAAAGCTCTAGAACCACTTATGTTACTTCATGTTTAATTTAAAATGTAATACAGTTTTGCACTGTGAACTCTAAACTGTTTTGTGTGGGTTATGAATAATGAAAACTAATCATAATAATGGCACCTTGACACCCAATCAAGTTTAAAGTAGTTGGTATTTAATTATTTAAAATATGCCTTAACCAGTCTCGGTCCCATTGCACTGGTTCCGTTTTTGGATGGCTGGATGGATCGATGGATGAATGAATGGATGGATGGATGGATGATCCACACAAAATTAGTTAAATTGTGTATGAAACATTTAATGCAATATATTTTAGTGTGGTTTGTCTAGGGTCACTTTTTTATTAAGCTATTAATTACAATATCTGAAACTTCAGGTTCTAGGTTCTCCAAACATACCAGAACACAAATCTGAAGCTTTTTAAATCAGTATGGCTGTTTGTTACAAGAGACACTGTTTCTGAACAAAACAAAAAGTAACATGCAGAAAAATTTCAGATGGCTACTGTAGATCTTAACCAGTCAGAACAAGCACATCGCTCTAAATTTGGACATGAATGAGTTTCTGTTCTTTCTGTTCTTTGAAGGTAATCTACAGTTCATTTGGTGGCACATTAAAAGGCCTGCACTTCAACAACCTTATCGTTGGCTTAGTGCTGCTGACCAGAGGACGTGATGAAGAAAAGGCAAGATGTGAGTGACCCCCTTTTATACAGGCAGTTGATGCATGCACAAACTGATTCTAGAGATATTTACGTACTGGTAATAAGAGAGAACAGGAATAGGAAACAGGAATAGGCTATTTTTATTATATTATTTATTTATTTTGTATTCATTCATTTATGTATTTATTTATTTATTTATTTAAATCTCTTGCAGATATTTTCAGCCTTTTTGCCAGTGAATCAGGCAGCTATGCTACACGTGAAGACATTGAATCCATGCTGCAGGCTGTGGATGGAGAGGTGCATCCCTCCCTCAGGAAGTGCTTTACAGAGGTTAGCTGCTTTCCTTTTCATTCAGTATGGTATTATTAAGTGTAAAATAGTGTTGTGTTCTAATTTCTCTAACAGATATAATAATGTAATGTAATGATGTTTACGTTTATATCTAATGAATATTCAAATACACAAAAAAAGGGTTAATATTGTGGTGGCTTTTCTGTTTAGTTGCATCACACTCAGTATGCAGCAATTGAACCATATATATGAGGTCAGCTGACTACCTGAATATACTGAATATAGACCAGGCTATTCCATCAATGAATTTTTTCTTCCCTGATGGCACGGCCATGTTCCAAGATAACAATGCCAGAATTCATGGTGCTGAAATTGTGAAAGAGTGATTCAGGGAGCAAGAGATCCTCATTTTCACACATGGATTGTTCACCACAGAGTCCAGACCTTAACTCCATTGAGAATCTTTGGGATGTGCTGGAGAAGACTTTGTGCAGCGCTCAGACGCTACCATCATCAATGCTGCTGCAAGATCTTGGTGTAAAATTAATGCAACACTGGATTGATTCTAAAATAAAAAAGAATATTAGTTGAAAGGGCTTGATTATTGTCTTCTGAGAGGTTCCAAACCTATGCAAACAGGTTCAATATGATATTTCAAAGGTTTCTTTTTTTTTTTATTTCACAAAACCCTTCACCAGGCAAATAATCGCAAAGCCTGCTTGAGTTCTTATGATACTAAGTATTAAATTTTGCATTTATTTTTGAACCCCCCCTTTTTAAGAGTATTTACCAACCTCTAAATATAAATGTATTCTACAGCAGAAAAACTCTGCCTCATAGTTTTTTTTTGTGTTTTCCTTCTCTGACAGGCTGAGAAGGTCAATTATGAGAAGTTTAAGAGCTGGTTGCTCCAGAACAAGGATGCTTTCACCTTCTCCCGCTGGCTCCTGTCGAGCGGGGTGTGTGTGACTCTAACCGATGACAGCGACACACCCACCTTCTACCAGACCTTAGCTGGGGTCACTCACTGTAAGTGCACTGTTGAAGTTCTGCATGTGGGAGATTATTGTATTCAGAGTAAATTCACAACTCTTAACTATAGCCTGTACTGAACTGATGTAGTAGAACTGAAACCTGGCCCAATATTTAATCTTATTTTTACAGTATATTGTCCCAAAAATCATTGTGATGAATGACAATATTGAATTTTTAGGACTGTTTTATACTGTTAATGTAATGATAATATAGTTAATGTGTTAATGTGTTACATTAATGCATTTATTCCCTTAACTGTTTTATGTATTTAAATGATGTAGATATTAATTATATATATATATATATATATATATATATATATATATATATATATATATATATATATATATTTGTTAATGTCTAAATAAAATGTCTAAATAATTTATATATATATATATATATATATATATATATATATATATATATATATATATATATATATAATTTAATTTATTTATAATTTAAAACCTCTGTGTTAAACAGTCAACATGCCATTATACATGTATGTGGGTTTTCCTACCTGAGAAAAAAACATAATGGCCAATATTGAGGTCAGCAAAAAAAGATTGAAGTAATGTTCATATAATATATGATAAGGCATAACCCACATTTAAGATATCAGCTTATAAAGTATTTTTTCCTTAACTGGTGACATTTAGTTTATTGTGGCTTTAAAGCACTAAGGAAGTAAATGAGTCTAAAGGTGCCTTGTATGCTTTGCCACTGCACTACAGTATATTTATATATGTAGATATAAATCTCTATATTTTTTTTATTTGTTGTGTGAGCAGTAGAAGAATCGGACATCATTGACCTGGAGAAGCGGTACTGGTTATTAAAAGCTCAGTCAAGAACTGGACGCTTTGACTTGGAAACGTTTATCCCATTGGTATCTCCTCCTATTCACCCATCTATAAGCGAGGGTATGATATTATAACATTATGACATATTTGACATATTTGATTTAATAGTAAAATATTAAAAGTATTTTTTTTCCGGTAAGTTAACATACCTATTTAACATCAACTGTGACATTTGTGCTCTTGCAATACTCCAGGTTTATTCCATGCTTTTGATGAGAACAGAGACAATCACATAGACTTCAAAGAGATCTCCTGCGGGTTGTCAGCATGCTGTAGAGGACCTCTGGCTGAGAGACAGAAGTGTAAGTGCTTGAATTGAACCTGGAGTATTTCATTGATGCATTTAATAACTGGAAATAGACTTTAATGTCTATTTTTAATGACAGAGTACAACACTGCTACCTAGTGTTTGGGGTTAAATACGACATAAAGTGAACCACTGACATCAATTTGTACATGCAAATTAATTTTATATTCTTACTTGTGCAAGCTCTAACTATTTGTGTTTTTTTTTTTTTTTAAAGCTAGACTTCATGTCCTGAGAGAAATTGAGTTACTTATTTTTTTTAGCATATTAGAGTACATATTAAAGTGAGCACTTGCACCAAAATGTCATAATATACAGGCCTGGAAAAAATAAGAGACCACTTATTTTCTGAATCAGTTTCTCTGATTTTGCTGTTTATAGGTATATGTTTGAGTAAAATGAACATTGTGGTTTTAGTCTATAAACCAATGACAACAATTCTCCCAAATACCAAATTAAAATATATTGTAATTTAGAGCATTTATTTGCAGAAAATGTGAAATGGTTTAAATAACAAAAAAGATGCAGAGCTTTCAGACTTCAAATAATGCACAGAAAACAAGTTCATATTCATAAAGTTTTGAGAGTTCAGAAATCAATATTTGGTGGAATAACCCTGTTTTTTAATTACAGTTTTCGTGCATCTTGGCATGTTCTCCTCCACCAGTCTTGCACACTGCTTTTGGATAACTTTATGGTGCAAAAATGTATGCATTTCACCTTGGTTTGATGGCTTGTGATCATCCATTTTCCTCTTGATTATATTCCAGAGTGTTTTTTTATTTGGTAAAATCAAAGAAACTCATCATTTGTAACTGGTCTCTTTTTTTTTTCCAGAGCAGTTTATACTGTTCTTTTTTGCTGCTGTAATTTACTATACCTAAGTAATAAACTATTGCTCATTCTGTCTTTTTGCTTTGGAACAGTTTGTTTTAAAGTGTTTGATGTTGACCGTGATGGAGTTTTGTGCCAAGAAGAAATCCAGGAAATGGTCAGTGCACTACTGGAAGTATGGAGGGACAATCGTACGGACTCTATCCCTGTAAGTGATCTTGTAATGGGCATAAATCCATGACCCAGTTTAACATTGCATTGACATGTAGCGTGGCCTTCAGATTTGCAGATTTTTTTCCATGTTGTCAAATCTGGATGTTCAATTCAGTTTCCAATGTTGGATGTTGAAAATTAAGAAAATAAGTGCTGTTATTGATTGGAAACTTGATTCAAGGTCCAGATTTGAGGACCTCTGTTTTAACTTGTTTATTTAAGACTAGGGTCAATATTGGCTGCAACTGCATGTTTTTTTTCTCTTCTTTTTGCAGGAGTTGGAGTCAAGTGTGTCTGATATTGTTGAAGACATTCTTAGAATACATGACACTACCAAGGTATTTGCGTTATTGTTGTATTTTTGTATTATTATTGTATTTTATATGCTATATATGTGAAAAACAAATATGCAGAAATTCAGTAAATGTAATATCTAACTTTTATATAATATTATAACATTATTAGTTACACATTTAAATGCATTCACTTTCAGTTTACTAAATTACGCGATGAGAATTTAAAGAGCAGAGTAATTTTCTAGGGTTTTAATTTACATTAAATCTAACCTCAGGGCATGACTAGGGAAGAAAAAATCACTTTTCTTTGCTCCCAAAACACAGAAAGGACATCTGACGCTTGAAGACTATCAGATATGGAGTGTGCAAAGTGTGCTCGCTGCAGAATTCCTTAACCTCCTTTTTCAGGTATAAATAAACAGCTGCGCATAACCATATTAATGTTCTACTTTGTTGTCTCAGCTGTGTTTTAACACTGTTTTTTCACTTTATGACTATGAAATCGAGTTTTTACTTTATGACTTTCTACAGGTATGTCACATTGTTCTTGGACTGCGACCTGCCACTCCAGAGGAGGAAGGACAGATCATCAGGTTAATTTCACTTCCCTCCTGTTTTGTGTTTCTGTTATAGTATCTCTTCCATTCTGTCACAGATTGTTCAGCTGAAAAGCTTTATGTTGTTGCACTGGTCATTGATTTGCTCTCTGTGTGCAGAGGCTGGTTAGAGAGGGAGAGCCGGCATGGCCTCCAGCCTGGAGACTACTGGTTCCTCATCTCCACACAGTGGTGGCAGCAGTGGAAGGATTATGTGAAATATGTAAGCTTAAAGCAACTACATGGTTTGTAAATTAAATAAGCTTGTAGGCATAAGCTCATGCTGTCAGATTTGGGTTGCTTGTTACAGCTATACTATATGTCCAGTACTATTCATACAATATTTCTGCCTAAAGAAGTGGAACACCCATTATTGAGAGTTGTTCTGGCGTATTGCTATCTTAATAGCGGAAAACCTAGTGCACCACTGACTGATTTGAACCTTGACAACAGTCAGTCGTCAGACATTCATTGCTTTCTTGGAAACCCAGGTTCGCGTTCAACAAGCAAAGACACACAGCAGTTCAAAAAAACAACATTTAACAGTAAACTGAATACCAAGTAAAAAAAAACATTGCTCTTCCCGTAAATCACCTGTGACACAGCGTGAATGTGCAGATCAGTTTTGTCTGTTAAGAAGCACAGAAGTTGAATGCGCTGTTAAAGTAGAAATCCGCCAAGGTCAGAGGGCACCTGGCTCTTAAAGAGAATGGCAAGTGACAGGCTGATCAGTTTATTGCATATTACACCCAAAACACACCCATGCAGGTAGGGGTGGGCGATATGGCCTTAAAACAATACCATATTTCTTGGTATTTTTGCGATAACGATACTAATGGCGACATGACAAAACATTTAATAATAAAAAAAAATCAATAATACACTACTGCAACAAAATGAAAATGACATATGATATGGCACGCCCCGAACAGAGATATATTATTATTATAGATTGTAACAGAAGTCAATGAACCACAATATCATGATTTTAATAATGCACTCTAAATATTTCAATATATCCAGGATATAAGTGAAATAAATGATACTGGACAGATATAATCTGTCTCTAGTAGATATATAATGGGAAATGAGAACAGTGTGATTTTCTTTTTTCTTTTGCTAAAAACAGCAAAAAAAAACAAAACAAGAAGTACCCTGATGTGATAAGTAGTGGTGGGTGATATGGCATGATATTTTAGGGCATAATATTGTTCACGATATTCAAAAATATTGGCTATATTATTGTGTATGATATGATTTGCAGGTTTTGAGCAAAGACACACTGACACACCCTAAATGAAGTTGCATGCGGTGCTGGTGACCATTATATACCAATATATCACTGATATAGGTCCCTTACAGTCCTGTGCAGAGGTTGTAGGCTTCTAAAGACATTATTAAATGGCATTAATCTTAGAAATAAGAGAATTTTAAGTGTAAAAACTATAGATCACATTAAACCAAATGCTATCGTTATGAAGAAAGAAGTTAACATCTTGTCAGCTAGTTTGAGTTAAAGCTAGTTTCTCATTGATAACCCTAGCCAAGCATGTGGTTTTGTTAAAAGAGAGTGAATGTTAGATAATTAACTATGAGATTTAATCAAATTTCTAACACAAACGAAATGTAACCTACCTTCTGAACTAAGCAGTAGTGCCGCTGTGTTTACATGCTGAGAGAATAACCTGAAGAAGTTTAGGTAAAATAATATATTTGCATTTAAAAAAATGAAAACAAAAATGTGCAGATAAATCGCAAGCATTAACACAATGTTGACCACACTAATAATACTAATAATATATGTGCAGTTTGTACAGTGTACACAGCAGCTGATCTTGATGACATGTCATTCTTAGGACAGCAAGGCTATAGTGGTGGAACAGCCATCAGTATTTGCTGCTGGCAGAAGTCCTACCTCATCAGCTGGGGTGGAACAGAATGGCCAGGGGGAGAGCTTGACCAGTTCACACTCTTCCTCTGAAGAGAAGTTCTCTGACAACATCTCCAGTGCGTCTGAGGCATCTGAGTCCACAAGTAGCAGTGAGTTTCCGTGAAGGATGTCTTATTCTGCTTCTGCATATTTATTGAAGTTTTTGCATTGCAATTTCTCATACACTTGGCTTCTTCCATGTGTTACAGGTGTTCTCCCATCCGGCACGACTGCTACCGATATCTGCTTCTCTCGACATGCAGACTCAGAGGCAGACAGTCAGAGCTTCCTGGGGGCAGATGGGAATGTGACGGCCCTCAGGCCTGGTGCTATAGACAACCAGCCGCTGGTTACCTCAGAGCCTCTCAAGGTGAACACTTTTATGTAGCCGTATGCTTCGGTCTATAAGGCATTTAAAATCCTTTTGGGGCCGCGGGCAGTGTGGCGCCACGGCGGCATTGATAGAGTGGCACCACGACGGGATTGATGCCACCTCTCGGCCATGGGGCCGCTCGCTTCACTGACAGTCTGACGTTAAGCAAAGTTTAAGGGTTAACTTCACCTAGCACTCAGTGCTATATCTTTATAACCAAGGCTGTATCTCTGAAAACATTTTGTCCTCTGAGTTTAAGAGCTGTAAATTTGACTATGAGGAGGAAGGCAGGTAGCCTTCTCTGCTGCAGTGCTGTTAGCCAATCAGAGGCGATATGTTTGCATGTATAAATTCATGAGCAAGAGACGAAATCCTGTCTTTCTTCAGACACCTCTAATTCAGTGATATGAAACAGGGCTAAATAGAAACACCTGTGCACTTTTTCACAAAAAACAGCTCACATGACATTCATTCATACTAGAAACCACAACTAGATATTTTAAAGTCAATGAAAAAACGATGGAAATAAGACCTTTAATTTTCCAAAAATTGGCACATTATAATCTGGTGCGCCTTATGTACGAATTTTACCAGTCAGGTATTAGAAAGCAGTAAAGCCACTCCGCCGCTGAAGTACAGCGTTATAAGAGTGAGTCTTCAGTAAAGTTTCTCCAGCGCTAAGGCTGGGTGCAGCAGCATTAGCATTAGCCACTAATCCCATCACTAGCTCTTTCGCCGTTCAGAAGCGAGTATATTGGACTGTAGTCTCTGTGTGTTTGCTATGTTAAAACAAGCTACGTGGGACAAACCGCTAACTGTTAGCACCTTGGGTAACCAGAACATTCAGGGTTCATTTGTCTAGTGATATCAGGTGGCATTTATATCCCGCTTAGACAAAATATTGGAAATCTAAGCTTACTGGAAATAAATTACAACGCTTTACTCACCCAAATAAACAGTTTTCAGGAGAGAAATCTGTACAGAGTAACATCCAGGGCTTGTTTGACTTTAAAATATTTTTTTTGAAGGAAAACATGGCGAAATCCTTGTTCACTTCCATGTAGGCATCCTTACCATTGTCTCTTAATCCACCTTATAATCCTGTGTGCCTTATAGCCTGAAAAAATACGGTAATTAAATTATTAATTTGTGTTGGTTTTCCACATCCTTTAAATCAGGGTTTCCCACAGCGCTCTATAGTTATGGCGGCTGCCTTGACAACAAATACCTGATTTTCTGTGGGAAACCCTGTATTTAATAATACATAATGGTTAAAAGTTAAAGTTAACTGGTATAAAGTTCTGTTGTGCTTTAACACTGTGAAAATCTGAAGTGTTACCACAGGCAGGTGACTGCTTTGTACCACCCACACTTGTGTATGTTGTGTGGTGTTATCTTGTGATTGAGGTTTATTACTGGCCAACATGCTCATGGCAAGGCAATGTCAATTATCACAGTGTGACAATGGCCTCTGGCTAGAGTTGTGCGTGTAAACATACATGCAACTTTGGCATAAACCACATCCACATTTATTGCAGTGTAGGGGTCTTCTAGCTAGTTTTCTAATGTTTGTGTGTTATTATGTAATAGTGTTTTCAGTGTTATGTAATTATCTCTGAAATGCCTTAATGTCTTTCAGGCTCCTACGTTGACAATGGAAGGGGGTCTGCTGAGACGCTCTCCAAACCTACATCTGGGCCAAGACTTTGAGGTTGTTCCTGAGCCAGTCTGGAGGGCTCTCTACCACTGGTATGGAGCAAACCTCAGCCTTCCAAGGCCGGTACGTATAGTGATGGTATAAAAAGCCTGTCGAAGAATGTCCTCACAATCTCTGTAGTCCTAGAACTTGATGATTTACTCTTATTGTACAGGTGATCAGGACCAGAGATCTGGAGAATGCAGAATTAGAACTATTTCCCAGACATCTGCTCTTCTTGAGACAACAGCCTCCAGCCCGCACACCTCAGTCTAATGGCTGGATCAACATGGGTAAGACTTGACTCTGTACATATGCAGATGTAGAGATTTATCCTAATGCTTTGGGTAAAATACCTGACTTTTATATTTTATTTTATTAAACTAAGGCAGGTTTAAAATTTTATGAAAGATTGTAATTAACAAAAGCCAAAAAATATTCAAGCATTTTTTAATGGAATGTAATGTCTTTGTGTGCAATCCTTTAGAATTGATTGCATAGTATAAGCCCTATTCATATAGAATTCGTTTTACTTGGAGGTGAAGAGGGGTTTATTGTCAGTTGAATTTTACTCCTGTCTGAATGTGCCATGACAGTAATTGTTCCCTGATGATACTTTTTCAAAAACGATACAGACACCTTTAAACTAAAAAAAAAAAAAACTCAGACTAAATTAATCTTGTTCAGATTGAAATATTCTTTCATGTCCGGAGGAAGAAGAGTTTCACAGCTTTTCTAAAGTGTGGTGGCGCGTTGATGATAATGTGCAACACTCAAAACCACCAGCTTATAGCCTACATATACTGTATATTATGAACATGTACCTACTAATTTTCAATATAAACCAAAAAATATTATTCTTAATAAATTGGGTTAAATTGGTTAAATATCACCATGTGTTTGTGTAGTTGGCTGCAGTGTGTAAATGGAGTAGCCACTCCCATTTCAGTCATTTATACACAGATTTCTAACCGGTCATACATTTTCCTGATGTCCTGTGGTAGGGCTGATATTGTCCAAAAAATAAAAAGTAATCTTAGTATTCTTCAAATATATAAGTGATTCTTGATTACGATTACGATTGTTAGTTCTTATATAACAACTTCACAACAACAGTTTTTTTTTCTTGAATACTAAGCAACCCCCTTCAATTTTACTGCAGCTTTTATATTAAATACAGTGCAAACATCCTTATGCTTCAGTTTAGGGAAAGTGTAAATTATGAAAATTACTGACTGGTTTCTAAGAGAAGCACATGTTAATATACTGAGATTCCTTTTGGAAGCTTCTTAATGCAAAGATGTACAATATCCTTTATCCCATTTTTAAAATTGCAACAAACCATTAATTTGATTAATCAAATTAATTTGATTAACCTTCCAGCCATATTCCATACTCTACCCCCCACGTAAATCTAATCCCATTTGAATAAGATTATTGATCACCCTTCAACACATAAGGATTATTTGTATGGGTGTATTTTGATCCAGAAAGAAAAGCCAAAGAATCATTCAGGGGTTATGAACCAACAAAAAAGCCCCTCAGTCTATGAAAGGTGAAACTTGCACAGTGCACGCTCTGTTTTCTAATTCACTCAATGAAAATGCGTGGCCTATGGTCTATGAAAGTCACAAGACCTGCAGGCTCTGAGCAAGGTCATGTGATGCTCCTTGTATGTGGTTGGGTTGTGGTACAGAAAGGCTTTGCTTTGAACAGTTTCTGTGTCACATGGAAGTAAATACCAAGGTTTAGAGATTAGTTATTCAATATCTTTATTATATTATAAGATTGTTTTAACATAAGCTTGTTACATTTTGCTTTACGTTTTAAATAATTTTGTGCTCAGCATGATTTCTTTAACAGTTGTAAAATTTCCCACTGCTTACTGTAGGTAACATGCCGTCTCCCAGTGCCCCTCTAAAGCGGGTGCTGGTCTACACTGGGTGCTTCAGCAGAGTGGGCACTATTAAAGACATTCACGATTACCTGTCACAGAGACTCCGTATTAAAGAAGAGGATATGAGACTCTGGCTCTACATCAACGAGGTGAAGAGCCTGCCTGTGATACACAAGCATATGTACACGCACGCACATACATGTATGTGTGAGATACTGTGCAAAGTTCTGTAAAATAATAAATTAGATGAATAAAAAAAGCTCCTCATTTAGACAGTAAGTGTTTATTTGCTTAATAAAACACATTTATATAAAAAATAAAATAAATCCAACCATGAAAGTAAATAAAAATAAATTGAAACATTGTTACTAGTAGTAAAAGTAGTGGTTTTATGTCACTGTGTTAAACATCTCCAAAGCTCTCCTCTTAAGAGTCCAATATTGTTTATAGTTATTATCCAACACCTGCTTTTTGGTACATCTGTGCTTAATGATGTTAAATCAGGAAAGCTGTTGATGGAACCAAGCTTCGTTCTTTGTTCTAGCTCACAATTTCTCAACTTCTTCTGTTCGAAAAGTTCTTATTGTGTCTTATCTGTCCCAATGTGACCTGTGTCCCAATAGACAGTTATTGCTGAGATAAATAGTGTTAAATAATGTTCTTAAAACTTTTGCATAGTACTGTATATGTATATTTACATTTTGTCTGTTAATAATAATTTAAAAATAGGCTGAAACTACCAAAATGAACATTTCAAAAATTTTATTCATTTTGCCGCTTTTTTTTTATCAGTCTGTGTATTTTTTTCTTGCTTTTCAAAGAAAAAAACAAAAATATCATTTTAAAATATTAACTTTTTATTTATTATTTTTTTTTTCTTCTTTTTTTTACCTTTTTTTTAACAAGACAAAATCATAACACAAAACAAAAACTCATGATATGAAATGACTGAATAGTAAAAAGAATAAGAAAGTCTCATTAGATACATGCACAAGAAATATTACATTAACTAACGCGACATAAAATAGCAAGGTCGATTTAGAAACCACAAATATTTAACTTTTTAATAGCTCAGCAGACAAACCAACAAAGCACAATACATTTATCTTGGCAGTGGTCCTTTAATTCTAAATTTACATTAGCAGTGTTATTTTATTAAATATGTAACTCAGTAGTGTTTAATCATAAATGCAGCTCAGAATTGAGTGTGGGCCTTAAAAATCCTCTGTTCCTCAGTTGGATGAAACAATATAACAGAACTTAAAATGATCAATGAGAAATTGTTCGGTAAAAATCATTCAGTTTGTTTTGGCAGAACTACGAATTGGGTTATTTTTGTTCGTTTTCAGCAGAATATTTTAGGTTGCCAAATAATTGATGCGTCCCTAATACGTACCGTATTCATGTTAAGTTTTGAACATAAAATATTCTAGATAAATTTATAAATATGTGTGTGTGTGTGTGTGTGTGTGTTTGTTTGTAATGGTCAGGGTTTTGGTTAAAAATTTACAGATACAAATGACTGTAATCTGTTCCTCAACAGAATTATTTGACTCTTCTTGACGATGAGGATCATTCACTGGAGGCCCTTAAAATCCCAGATGAACAGTATATGGTTATTGAAGGTGCTATTTTCGGATACATTTGTTCATTTTTGTTTATAAAAATTCAATTATAAATATAATTTATCCATTTTCCTAACTTCATCTGTTTTCTTTTCTACAGTGCGCAACAAAGACATGAGCTGGCCAGAGGAGATGTCATTCCTGGCCAACAGCAGCCGAATAAATCGATATAAAGGTGCCTGATGATTAAAGATGTAACAGTGTAAACAGTGTTCTGCATGCCTGTGTGTCTGTGTTTTTGAAGTTTGCTTATTTTTTTTTTTTTTTTCTCTTTAAATAGTTCCCACTGAGAAAGGAGCCACGGGACTCAGTAACCTTGGCAACACGTGCTTCATGAACTCTAGTATCCAGTGTGTGAGCAACACTAAACCACTCACTGACTACTTCCTGTCTGGATCCCACCTCTATGAACTGAACAGGTGAGGGTTTGTCTGCATCCAACACTTCATATCTTCTATTTACATGATTAACATGCTTACATAGCTTTTTGTAATGGTGAATATTTATACACTGATATGCCAAAAGTCATGGGATAGCAGTACACTTACAGAAGTGTTAAGTAATGAAGTACAAATACTTTGTTACCTTACTTAAGTATAAATGTTGTTTATCTGTACTGTACTGGAGTAATATTTTTTTAAGACGACTTTTTACTTTACTCCTTATATCTGATCTTTCTACTCCTTACATTTTAAACATAGCCTTGTTAGTCCTAATTCATTTCAGCTTGTCTTTATTCCTTTATTCTCATTGTAAAAAAAAAAAAAAAACACACACAATCCATCCGGATAGAGTGAATCTGATTGTGGTTGGATGCAGAGAAGTACGAACATGCACCACTCTGACTCAAGAATATAGCAGACGTATGTAGCCCAGTATGAAGATGATCCTTGCAGAGACCCAAAAGAACGCGAGAGAAATGTCCAAACTAAGCTTCTTTGATATATTTACACTGAACTAAAATACATTAATTTTTTTAATGCTAATTACTGCAAGGCAACATGAATTATTCTAGTCAGAGTGAGGCCTGATATAATGAGTGCCAGATGGATGAAACAATTAATTTTTCAAGTTCAAGGTGCAGACATTTTACATTCCTTGACCCACAGTATCAAATGTGTGTACTGGAAATTCGTTATAAAAGCATTCGCATTACCACCCACAGTGGACAGTAAAAGCCCATTGGGGGGGTGATGATTGTGACTTCCAGAGTCTTGAAATTTTGTGGCAGCTGTTCAGAGATTTCCCAAAAATCCCATTCAGTCTAATGTATCTGGGCAGGTGTTCAGGTGTTTTTACATAATTGAGTTCACGATTCCCACTTCAGTTAAGCTAATCGAAAAATAATACCACAAATTATCCACCATGCTGTTTGAAATGAAAAACAAACTCTATATTTAGGTATTCTATAATACTGTTGTTGTGTAATATCATTGTTGTAATTATTGTCTTGTTTGGGTGGTATTCCCAGCTGAATTAGCTTAATCCTGAACATTTTGTCTAAAGTTCTGTTCTGTGTTCTGTTTTAACTTCTCTTCCACAGAACTAATCCTATCGGGATGCGTGGTCACATGGCAAAATGCTACGGTGATCTGATCCAAGAACTGTGGAGTGGTACTCAGAAAAGTATCGCTCCACTGAAACTCAGGGTATGTCTCTAAACATTCTTTTATACACTTATACACAAAGTACACAGTGTGTAGAGTGTTGAGAGGACTTTTTAATTTTATTTTTTAAATTAGATTTCAATAGGCCTTGACGATATGTCATAAATCTATATCATAGTATATATATATTTTTGTTTTTTTCGGCTAATATGATATAATTCTGATATCGATATGAACAGTATAAAAGCCACCACCCTGTGTATGGTGCAAGTAATTGCGCACTGATAAAGCAGGGTGATATGGTAAAAATATTCTATTACAATATTCAAGTATGTTTTTAGTATACCGTATTTTTGGCACTATAAGGAGCACTTAAAATTTTCCCAAATATTGTCAGCATCCCTTTTAATCCTGTGCGCCTTATCTATGAATTTTACCAATCAGGTCATAAGGAGCAGTAAAGCCACTCTGCTGAAGTGCACAGTTATACAGGAGTTTCAGTTTATTCAGAGGTGAGAATCATTGGCCTGTAGCCTGCTGCTAACCCTGGCTAGCACTGCTGGAGCAGCATTAGCATTTACCGCTAACTGCGCTAGCTCTTTTGTTGTTCAGAGGGAAGTATATCGGACTGGATGCTGCACGTAGTGCTGCCGGGCTGCATTAGTCGCTAACTGCTAATGCTAATGCTCCAGATATAGTGCTGGAGAAATTTGGAAATCTAAGCTTACTGTAAATAAACGGAAGGTCTTTACTCACCCAAATAAACAGTTTTCAGGAGGGAAATCTGTGTAGCTTAACATCCAGCACTCGTTTGACTTTAAAAGAAAGTCTTTGTTTATTACAGTTTTGTTTACTTAGCTTAGCTTTACTTAACTCAGTTAGCTACCCCTCACCACCACCACCACCCAGCGGCGAGACCTGCTGAATTAGAAGTTCCTTGAAGTATCTCTTAAAATATGCCTTATAATCCAGTGCGCCTTATGTATGAAAATAGACCAGAAAATAGACGTTTACTGCGAAAAATACAGTACACAGTGTTATTATATTTTAAAATGCAGACAAAATACAGCAGAAGTGGCAGATTCTGTTATTCAAATGCTCTTTCATGTGCATTACAGTGATTCTTATTTTTATTTATTTTTTGGTGCACATTATCCAAGTAAACAGGATTTTTTTTTACCTTCTCTGGCCTGGTGTACTGATGATATCCATGCTACGATATGAAAAATGATCACAATACGATAAAATGTTTTTATGGTGTCCAGCTTTACATTTAATTAACAAAAACTAGTGCTGTTACATTATAATTTGGTTAATTTAATACAGATTAGGGGTGGGCAATATTATATCGTATACAATATATCGTGACACAGAAATATCATGATAAAAATCCATATCGTGATAATAGGGCTGTTCTGTCTTAAAAGTATTCTATTATTTACTGTGAAGCTTTAGGTTTATTTATTGTATAATTGTTTTAGTTTGCAGTTTATATGCATGCACTAAATATTCTGCAATATTATTTGCCGCA
Organism: Astyanax mexicanus; assembly: GCF_023375975.1. NCBI lineage: Eukaryota > Metazoa > Chordata > Actinopteri > Characiformes > Acestrorhamphidae > Astyanax > Astyanax mexicanus. The sequence continues at coordinate 28,609,662 of NC_064427.1, read as the reverse complement.
TTATATTATTTTATGCTATATTATTTATTTTGCCACATTATGATTATACTGTTATACTATTATACTATATTCCTGAAATGAATGAATTATTTTAGTTTTCCTATATCGCCAAGTATATCGCAAAAATACCCTGAAATATCGTGATATTATTTTAGAGCCATATTGCCCACCCCTAATACAGACCTTCATATTCTGCCTCATTATCTATTTTCACATGCTGTTTCTCTTCTGTTTTAGTGGACTATAGCGAAGTATGCTCCACGGTTCGATGGCTTCCAGCAGCAAGACTCTCAAGAACTGCTGGCCTTTCTGTTAGACGGCCTTCATGAGGATCTGAACCGTGTCCATGACAAGCCGTATGTGGAGCTGAAGGACAGCGATGGCAGACCTGACTGGGAAGTTGCTTACGAGGTTAGGCTTTCATAGTTCTTCATTCAGTTCCTCTGTGAATATAAAAAACTTTGGAATAAATATTCCCTGGCTGTTTCCTTGTGTTTCCATCTGTGTCCAAATAGTTCCTCAGTGCATTGTGTAACCACTGAAGTACCTTCATTGCAAATACAATGAACTCCTAATCTAACATCTGTGACTTAATAGCGTCAGATTGTGGTGCAAGCGCTTTTACCCATTAGGCATGTCTGAACAGTGTGAATTTCACAGCTTTATACTATAAACATGCTGTTGTTAATTATTTAGAAGTGAACTTGAGGGGAAGCCTGTGAATCATGGTTAAGTGCCTGTGGCTTAATTGTTTTAAAAAGATCATTTGGACCAGTTTGGAATTAGAATGAAATGCTTAAAAGCATTTTTACGTTGATTATTAGAATGTTAGAATGCTTCATCAGATGTTCAGATTTTCAGCAGTAAAAAAGCTTTTCAAAGGAAAAGTATTGTATAATTTTAAAAGTGCTTAGTGAACATTAAGACTAGCCAACAAAGCACTGTTTTGCTACTTCAGAATTCTTTAAATGGTCACATAATCGCAATTACAAAACCCTGTTGAGGCCTTTAATTTGAAACAGTGGTTGCAGACACAGCAGCCAGCTTTGTCTAGGCTGAAGGGGTTTAGCTGCAGTGCGAACAGACAGGATCCGATGGGTTAAAAGTTTTGATGCTAACAGTCCTAGCTAAGTTTAAGCAGTTTATTTGCAATACTAACTAGTAATTGCAAAAGTGGTGCTTTTGGCAGATCAAATCTAATGAACCATTTGGTTCAGAAAATGATTCAATCTTGTGAGACGTTCAAATCATTCTCCACCACAGTTACATCTGGTGTGCAATCAGGCACTTTATTCTTTTGTACCCAAACTAGATCTGGATCTTTTTTTGAGGTCCTTCCATTTCACAAATGCTAATGATTTAACAAATTATGGACAATAAAAAAGCAATGCAACGTGTTCATGAACAGTTACGATGCTTTACCTCTCTTTTAAAATGTGTCAGTGTTGCCTTGTTTCATGTTGACAACAAATACAGTTCTAGCAGGAAAACTCTAGAAACAAAGTGCAGCAAGAAAGATTTAATCCCAATAAACTCGTATGACAATTAGTAATAGTGAATATAGTGTATATAGAGTCTTTGGCGAAAGCCCCGTCGAAGCCCAGGTCCGCAGCGTCTGGAACCTCGCAGATCCTGCCGTACTTGTACGGCGGGGGCGGAGCCTATCCCCTGGGCAACCGGCGGGACCGAACTGGAGGCGGTGGGGAAGGAGGAGGGTGAAAACGTATGTCAGCGTCTGCAAGCAGGGGAGAACAGGTATGAGGGAGGTCTTTTAAGGACAGGTGGGAGTTGGTGATTGGCTGAGAAAAGTGGCGTGATTTCGAGTTTCCCGCTAGAACCTACGCGAAGCTTTCAGTTCTGAGATCAGAGATGCAGATGCAGATTTTTTTGTTTTGATACAAACTTCAGCGCATCCAAACACTGATTCAAATGAATCAATTCATTTTCACCCTGAGTTTAATCTGAGAGTCGTCATATTTGAGAGACGACTTATAGCTTCACAAATGTGATAGGGGTGCATTAGCAGCTCATATGTGGAGCATCTTCTGCTGGAGTGGAGAGTAAACAGCTGGTCTGAAGTACTTGCTCACGTCACGGAGGTGAAAAAAGGCCAGGCAGCTTGCTTTTGCTGTTTTTGCAGCTGTATCTGAGATGTGTGGATACAAAAGAGAAGCCAGCAGTTTCAATTCGTAGGCAGCACCTAGCATGTTCACACAGCCATGAAAACGATCTGATCTGAGCCACATTGAACAAAAAATCATATTTGAGTCACTTTAGCCTGGTAATGTAAATGTAGCCTGTTTTTTTTTTTTTTTAACTGGATTACTCACTGATAGTTGATGACAGGTAGAAGTCCATGTGTGTTGCTTCTAACAGCGGCCCTTTCGCTCGGGAGTCCTTTTGTCTGTCGGTAGCTTAAAGATAACTCTGACTTTTTGGCTCAGTTGGAGAAAAAAGTTTGCTAAGGGAAAAAAATCTCAAGGAAATACTCCAAAAAAAACATTCAATCAGTTCGGTATTAATCATTCAGGCTTATTATTTATTTTGTCTTTTTTTTGGGGGGGGGCTGAATAATTTCTGTTGCCACATATCCAGTGCAACCTAAATCCTAATAGTGTCTGTATCACAACTTTTTGTACTGTGTTGTCTGTCTCAGGCTTGGGAGAACCATTTGAGAAGAAATCGCTCCATTGTGGTGGATCTTTTCCACGGTCAGCTCAGGTCCCAGGTCAAGTGTAAAACCTGTGGGCATGTAAGTGCACGCTTCGACCCATTCAACTTCCTCTCTCTTCCCCTGCCCATGGACAACTCCATGCACCTCGAGATCATAGGTGGGTGATCACATGAAGGTAGTAAAGATTAAAATAATAATAAAATATGTTTATGGATTTGCCTTGTTATACCGTTATTCTTTATCTCTATTCAGTTATAAGGCTAGATGGCTCTACACCGGTGCGATATGGACTCAGACTCAATGTGGATGAGAAATACTCCGGACTCAAGAGTCTACTTAGTGAGCTGTGCCATCTGAAAGCAGAGCAGCTCTTACTGGTGGAGATCCATCTGTCCTGCATTAAGGTACTTGTGCAGAATTCTCCCTAATTTCTTGAGACTGCACTGTTTACCACTGTCCCAGACTAACTGAGAGCTTTTTTTTTTGTTTGTTGTTTTAGAATTTTCCATTAGATCATCAGAAAGTACGCCGTGCAGTGAGTGGCTTCCTGTGTGCATTTGAAATCCCACTGCCTGCATCCCCCTCATCCAATCTTGAAATCACATCTCCGAAAGAAGCGGGCGTAGGTAAGAATAGAAGATCTTTTTATCCTGTGTTTTCAGCATTTTATAGATGTTGTAAGAAAGGATGCGATTAGATATTGTAATTTTATAGTTATGGTTTCTTCTAATGGTGGTGGTAACCTATAGCTTGAGTGCAGTAATCAACCGTATTTTTCATATTATAAGGCACACTTAAAATCCTTTAATTTTCCCAAAAATCATCAGTGCGCCTTTTGATTTAGTGCGTCTTATGTATGAATTTTACCAGTCAGGTTGTAAGGAGCAGTAAAACCACTCTGCTAACGTGCACTGTTATACATAAGTTTCAGTTTAGTTCTCCAGCAGTATTAGCATTACCCGCTAAACGCTAGCTTTTTGGCTGTGAGTATTATCGTTCAAAGGTGAGTATATCAGACTGTAGTCTGCGCGTTTACCGCGTTTAATCAAGCTTTGTGGGACGAACCGCTAGGTTATATCGCCCTGGTTTACCGGAACACTCAGGGTTCCTCAGTGTAGCTCTGTCAGGTGGCAGTTAGGCGACATGAGCGGTTAGGTGGAAATCTGGAACTCTAAAGCGATTCTGTTTATTTACAGTAAGCTTACTCACCCAAATGAACAGTTTTCAGGAGAGAAATCTGTGTAGATTAATATCCAGCGCTGGTTTGACTTGTCTGACTCCTCTGAAAATGTTTTTTAAGAATTACAATTTTGATTACTTAACTTAGCTTTACAAGACCTGCTGAATTAGAAGGGAAACATGGCGACACAAATGTTCCTAACGTGCCGCTTAAAATGTGCCTTATAATCCGGTGTGCCAGTAGACCAGGAAATAGACCTTTCGGTTATTATAGTTATATTATAATTATTATTATAGTAGGGGTGTGACGAGACACTAATACCACGAGACGAGACGAGACACGATATTGGGTTCACGATGACAAGACGAGATTCAAAAATAAAATTTTAAAGAAAACTTTTTTTTGGACAAAATCATATACCTCAAACTTAACAGACTGGTTTCTCTCACACATTGATTCTATAAGGAATAGAAATAAGAATAAAAAATAAAAATAAAACTTTTCTAGGTCTTATATAGTGCAAACAATAAGTGCAAACCACAACCAGTCATATTAAGACTATGGTTTGTGTTTTTTTTTCTCCTAAATCTCTTGTAATTTAACTATGCATAACCATAACCAGTCATATTAAGACTATGCTTGAAGTGAAACAGAGACAGAACATGTTTTTAAATACAGTACAGAGCTAATGGATTATTACAACTGCCTATGAAACAGTCACGTGTTGGATTTACTTACAGTATTTATATGTGGTTTGTGTCTTGGTCACTCTGTTACCGTTTATTGTTTTCACTGGAGCCAAAATGCAGCCAGACATACTAAAACTTAAAAGTAGCAGAAGCATCTTCTATATCAGGGGTATTTAATTATTTTAAATAATTAAGTGCTATATCCTGTAAGGCTGTTTGAACTGAATGATGTAAAAATATAGAAGAAGAAGAAGAAATGCCTCTCTGGACAGATTTTGTTTACATTTATCCCCTGTCTATCCGCCCGTTCTCGTTTTTCCACCCGTTCTCGGGCTCCCTCCTTATAAAGGCGTTTTTTCACGGACGTGGTACCGCGACCCTGACAACACGGGTTCGATCCCGCGTGAGGAGCGGTGTGTTTATTTATTTATTTATTTATTTCCTTACTGCGTCTGCACAGATCTGATTGACTGAAGAGAGCGTTTGGTGATCTTACCCCACACGTGATTGGTCTGTGAGTTTACTGCGCCGCACAATTAAATCCTTCTCAGTAGTTTATCGGTTTGGGTCCGCATTGGACAACGTTTGGGTCCGGACCGCGGTCCGCCCATTTTCCTCTTCTGCTGAGAGCTGCTCTCACACTCGCTGCTACTGTGTTGCCAGATCCGTCTTAAAAAGTCCACATTAAACTGTTTTTTTTTTCTCTCGCGAGACAGGTTTAAGCTTTATGAGAAATATCGTCACATTTAATCTCGCGAGATCTCGTGGCACGATATCTCGTCACACCCCTATATTATAGTATATTATAGTTTGGTTATATAAGGTATTATATATACCTTATAGTGCGAAAGATACGATAGAATGTAGCAACATCTACGCTTAAGGTTTGATAGTAGGATATGATGTTGATTGCTCTTTTCATTGCCTGCTGTTAGATTTCCCATTTGCTGCTTGTTATATTTATAGGAGCCTTTCCAGTGGTAGCAAATGGAACCAGTCCTCCAGTCTCCAGCGGTACATCCCTGAGGCTCGATATAATTCCCAAAGGCATGCCAAATACCGTGGTACCCTGTAGTACAGATGGTAGCCCTGCCAACGGCCTCCCTAATGGCCACATTATGACACCCCCCACCGGCCCCTTCACTGGATACATCATTGCCATCCACAGGAAAATGGTAAGAACTGCTGACGTGTGTTAAAATACAACATTCAATGCGATACAGTGGCTTAAAGAAGTATTCATACCACCATGAACTTTTTGTAACAAAAACTTGTTTCAAAAATGTATCATATTAAGTCATTTAGTGATAGCTCAACACAAAATAGCACATAATTGTGAAGTGGAACGAATATGATAAATGGTTTTTGAAGTTTTAATTAAATAAAAATCTGAAAATGTGATGTGCAGAAGTATTCCACCCAATAATAAGAATATCAATAATTAGCAGTGCAACTTTTCACTGCAATTAAAGCTGCAAGTCATTTGAAATATATCTCTTCCATCTTCTTCTTTGCAAAATAGCTCCACCTCACCCAGGTTGATTGAAGAGTTTTTGTATCTTGCCACAGATACTCAATGGGATTTAGGTCAGAACTTAACCTGGGCCCTTCTAACACCATTCCACTATAGCTCTTTATGTATGTTTAGGGTCATTGTCTTGCTGGAAGGTAAATCTCCTGTCACTTAAAATCTCAATAAAATACATTCATGTTTGTAGTTGTAAGGTGACCAAATGTAAAAAAAAAAGTAGGTACCAAGCCACTGTATGTTAAATAATGTGAACATTACTTAGTAACAATGTATTTGTTACAGACATGTTAAATCATTATTAATTGCATTCATTACAAATCGACATTTTAAATGCTGTTTTTATTTATTTGATAGTTTTGCATGTCTTTTAAAAAATATACTGATGTTTTTTTTCTCCCTTTTTTTATTTATTTATTTATTTTTTACAGATGCGCGCCGAGTTATACTTCCTCTCATCTCAGAAAAACAGGCCCAGTCTGTTCGGCATGCCACTGATTGTTCCCTGCACAGCAGAAACTCGTTGCAGAGACTTGTACAACACTGTGTGGACACAAGTGTCCCGGCTGGCCAGTCCTCTACCTCCTCAGGAGTCAAGCAACCATGCTCAAGACTGGTCAGTGCCAGTATGCAACACTTATGATGCACACAAAGAAATTAACCTCTGCCTTTAACCTCTAACCTCGTGCAGGAAACACACATACAGACACACACACATACAGTGAGATAGTGTCATCAATAACCCAGTGCTATAACCGCTGAGCCACCAGTCCCCCCTCCACCATACTAATATGATAAACCCATTCATGCACCTCATGTCTCAGAGGAAACTGTGGTGGTTTATAAATAAACTGGTATACCACTTAGCTTCCCTCAGCTGTTCTGTTATAGTGCTAACTTGTTAGCTTCACTTGTTAGTTTTCCCAGATCTGTTCAGCAAAGATATTTGACACACTGTATAGAGTAAATGATACATTTGATACATTTGCTATTTGTGTACTTTTTTTTTTTCATTTTTCCAGTGATGACAGTATGGGCTACCAGTATCCATTCACGCTGCGTGTAGTACAAGGAGACGGGAACTCTTGTGCATGGTGTCCATGGTACAGGTACGAGTAATGATATGGTTCCTGCGGGGTCTTAAAACTTCAAAAAAAAATTCAAAAGCTTAAATCCAAGTTTCTAAAAAGACTTTTTTCCATTCTATGGTCTTACATTTTTTAAATACATTTTTTGGTTGTTATTAAATGTACAGGAAAATAACACAATAATCAGTCTCAACAAACATTTGTTGACAGCACACCAAGGGAAATAAATATAAGTGTCATTTAAAAGGTTCTATAAAATAAATAAAGTTATTGCATGTGGGCAAGACCGTAACATATAGAGAAGTGACCCTTCTTCTTTCTACATCTCCAACACATATTTGACACATTGACTATAAACATGTAAACTGTATTTAATCTAGTCTTAAATGTTAACTTTTGCTTTTTTGCTTAGTAAATTCCAGAGAAGTGTAGTCTAATCGGAAGTTCTCTGTTTCTGGGGGGCTGCCCATGTTGGTAATACTTGTAGTGGAAAAGAAAACACTGGAAATTGTTTTTATTTGTATTTTTTTTATTTTGTATTTTTTTTAATAAGACTTAATTTAATAAGAGCCATCCCCAGTAATCGATATGAAGCTCACTGTAAAGTATGCAAGAGGACCATCCAATTAAGTCACACCTTGGGTGTGAAGGATATCGAGTCTCACGGCAAAGCAGAGAAACACCAGCTTGCCACGAAAGCCTCAGCGCACTTAAACCAATGCGCAGTTTTAACACAAACTGCATCTAAAGTCTTAATATATAGATTCAAGATTTTTATTGAGTACAGGTGTACATGTGAATGAAAAACTTGAGTGCAGATTCCCACCAATGTGCAGAAAACAATATTTACAAGAAGAATAATAAAAATAAAATATAATATAAAATAAGACATACAGATAGCTTTACAGTGTAACACTATACACAATACACATAATAACACTATAGACATATCTTGCACGGAAATATGTTAAGTAAGACTGAATAAGTAATATATGATTCTATGTAGATATGCGGATATCTAGAGTGTGTGTGTGGAAGTGAGGAAATAATCCAGTAGGTCACAAAATAACTATGAGTAAGTGCAGGTAAGGAATGAGTTGAGTTGAGGAATGAGTTGAGTGGGAAGTGGGGAGTACAGGAGGCTGAATGCTGTATAATATGGGAAAGTCTGATATATGCAGTGTAAAGTAAAGTGCAGGGTGCAGAGTTTGTATGGGTATCAGTGGGGTGGGTTGGGCTGAACACTGTTCTATTGGCTGTTCCACAGCCTGGTCGCCTGGGGGAAGAAGCTGTCTCGGAACCGGCTGGTTCTGGTCTTCAAGCTTCTGAGCCTCCTGCCACTCAGCAGCTGTGAGAACAGGGAGTGGCTTGGATGGGACGGGTCCTTCATGATCCTTTTGGATTTAATTTACGGTACATGATTTACTAACTCTACATCTCTTGTTCTCAGATTCTGCAGAGGCTGTGCCATAGAATGTAATGATGACAGGGCTGCATTGGGCAGTGTTTGTATAGCAGTTGACTGGGACCCCACTGCTTTGCACCTACGCTATCAGACATCACAAGAGAGGGTAAGAGTTATAAATCAATCTAATTTATGGGTCATCTATTTAACATCTTATCAGGCCAGCATTTTTGTCAGTTTTCTGCCTGATATTACACATCTATATCTTGACGATTTCTATTCAAGCATTACATAGAAAGGTTTCATGATTGATAAGAAAAGTAAAAATGCTAATTGTAATTGTAATAGAAATTATTTTTAAAAATGTAATTAAATCTGCAACAAAAACATAATGAATAACAATCACAAAATTGGCACTTCTAAACTTCGATTTAAAATCGATATTTTCCTGATTTTTTCTTCAAACCTAGGTTTGTTATGTTTGTCTAGTTTTTATGTCTATTTTCAAACCTGCAGTATTTGGGTTAATTCCTGTTACTGATCTGGAATTATTAAGTGAGTGAACAGGCAGCTTCTCCAAGTGTCCTGTAGGAGATTTCAAAGCCCTCAAATTTTCAGAATGTGAATAAGTTATTTTACTGCAGAAAAAAAAGTTTTATATCGCCTACACCTGTAGCCTGTACATGGGACAAGGCATTTTAAGGGGTTAAAGAAAGCTCTGAGGGTCCAGACCATGGTTCATGTGTGTGATACATTATATTAATTTGGTCTGATTTGTTTTAAATTTGGGGTTGACTAAAGAATTAGGTTGTGCCAGATTCTGCTTCTCTGCCATAATTTGACTCTCATTCACACAGATCATTACACAGGCATTACGCAGCAGATAGAGAATAACAGATTACACTTAGATTTCTTATCATTCTGTCCATAAATAGGGGTTAAGAACCAGTTACAGTAGATACAGAATTTACCAGCTTAAGCTTTTGTGGCCACAGCCCTGTGTGAAGGGGAATCGGATGTACTTAGTCCAAGTCTGTACCATCTAGAATGGTGCTTTCACACTGCAAACAATTCGGATCATAGATCAGTTGACCAGATTTTGGTCCTTTGATCTGAACCTTTTATTGTACCACTGCCTGAAGAGCAGTACTAGTACCAGGGCAAGTTCTTTATTGTACGCTTTATTTATTGCAGCTGGTGGAGGAGCATGTGAGTGTGGAACTGAGTCGTCGTGCGCAAGCAGAGCCCATCAGTCTGGACAGCTGCCTGAGAGCCTTCACCACTGAGGAAGAACTGGGGGAAAATGAACTGTACTACTGCTCCAAGTGCAAGACCCACCGTCTGGCCACCAAGAAACTGGACATCTGGAGACTTCCACCAATACTGGTACCAGATCAGCATTTTATTAAACATTTTACAGCATTTAGCATGATCAACAATTACTGTTCTCATTTCAGATAATTATCACAATGATAATACAAAAGAAACATTTGAAAATGTAGATTTTAATCCTTTCAGACCCTGCATCAACTACAATGGACATCATGGTGTTTTTTTTCTCCAAATGTATTGTTGCACAGAACACTAATTGAGACCTGTTGTCCATCAGAATTTATTATAAACCAGCCGAGGAAACAGTACCTTAGCCCCGCCCACTGCACTGGAAAAAAAAAATCTGCAACTCAAGACATTAGGGCATATCAGCACTACAGAACAAATGAGACATTGTGATTTAGAACACTTAAAAAAAATTGTTAATTGTAATTATTGTATACATTTTATATTAGAATAGTAGTGTCGTATTTTGTGTGCATAAAACAGCATTCTCATATTTGTCCATCACTGGAACATAATTCAGGTCTGAAAGGGTTAAAAGATTAAAAAAAAGCTCTAGAAATTAATGCTGCAGCCTTGACAGTTGTGCTTGCATGATTTTGTATATATTAATTTGGATGATTATCTCTGCCTTATTAGTAGCTTCCTGCCTACCATAGTGGCTGTCTGAATCTAAGCAAATTTATAGTTGGGATACAGAGGGCTCAAATTTCTCAGCACATATAGGCTAGGAAGGTGAGAGTTCTGTACATCAACTTAAAATTTCAGTATCTCTTGTGTAGCCATAACCAATAGTAGGGGTTTGCCATATCATATCGTATACAATAATATTGCCAACATTTTTGAATATCGTGAACAATATTATACCCTGAAATATCATGCCATATCACCACTCCTAATTATCACATCAGGGTACTACTTTTTTTCTGTTTTAGCAAAAGAAAAATTCACACTGTTCTCATTTCCCATTATATATCTAATAGAGACATATTATATCTGTCTGTTATTTTACTTTATTCCTGGATATATGGAGATATTTGGAGTGCATTATTGGTGTCATGACATTCTGGATCATTTACTGTTACAAATATGATAAAATTCTTGTATTTTTATTATCTCAATTAGGGGTTTGCCCTATCATATTGTATGCAATAATAACATTTAATTTTCATTTTGTTGCAGTACTGTATTTTTGAAATATTTTTTTATTGAATGTTTTGTCATACCACCAAGAGAATCATTTTCGCAAAAGTACCATGAAATATCATGATATTATTTTAGGGCCATAACGCCCACCCCTTGACAATAGTCCTGAATTACAGGGCCTTTCCAGAGAGGATAAAAAACCTTGAGGTTTCCTTCTTTAAAAGCATCTCCAGAAATGTGTTTTAATCTTTTTTAAGCAGTCAAAAGTTATTTTACCTCAGTATTAGTCATAATATAATATCTCATGTATTCTTTTTTAAATCCAGTATAGTTCCATTAACCATATCTTTTTTGTGTTCTCTGTTACAGATTGTACACTTGAAGCGGTTCCAGTTTGTCAACGGACGGTGGATTAAATCTCAGAAAATCGTGCGTTTCCCCCGGGATAACTTTGATCCCAGTGCGTTTTTGACTCCTCGGGAAGCAGACCACAGCCAGCAGGGGTGGAGAAGCTGTTTGGGAGAAGATCTGTCGGAACAGGAGCACGGGCCAAACTCTGGAGCAGGAGAGCCTCCTTCAAACTCAACATTAAGTAGCTTAAAAGGTCAGCACTGAAACTGCTGAAGTCTGTATGCCGTCAAATCAGCCTTGGAATGGAAACATGGGAATAAAATAGGACAGTGTTAATTATCAGCAACTGAGTGCAGGGATTTTATGATTCCTCACAATGTTGATGTGTGTGTTTATGTGTGTGTTTGTGTCCTTTACAGACTCTCCAGGCTCTGGGCGATTGTTGTCTTCCTCCCTCAGCAGAGGCGGCAGCCCCACCAGCAGCCCCAAAGTAGATGGCCGAAAGCAGGGGCCGAAGCAGGCGTCTCACCTGGACTCCAGGCTGCAGCTGTCCCTCAGTAAAGAAAGCCTGGACAGTGGCAGGGAAAGCCCTCTGGAGCTGGAGCCCTGCAGCAGCACTAAGCCCGAGGCCCAGACTGAGGCTGAAGCCACAGGCCTGGACTCAGCACTGGGCGAGGACACGAGCAGAGACTTTGATAACGGCACGTCTGTTTCTGAGCTGGAGAGCAACGGCTGCACTGAGGACAGCATGGACCTGGAGGCCTCACAGGACCAAAGAGAAAGGATCTGCCTGGAGCCAGTCTATGACCTGTATGCAATATCAGTGAGTGTCTGCATCCTGGCTTTTAGTACCTTTTTTTATTGCTTTTGCTTATGAAGGTTTTAAATTTATTTCGCATTTTTTATTCATTTGAAACCAGTTGTAAGCTCATATGTGATGGTATGGTCTGATATTGTTTTAAATGGTCAAATATTTAATATTAAACAATACAATTACTGATACTAAGTGTATTTAATAAAGTGTATTTAGTACCTTCCACATTAGGCATTGTCACTTTGTAGATTTTCAGAGATCCAGGTCGATGGCAAGGAAAGCCTCCCTCAGACCAAATTGAAAGGAACAAGCCGTTTTTCATTTTCCAACCTCAATCATAAATAATATAAATACAGCATAGCTGCTGTCTTAATGCAACATGTGACTTCCCCATGTTATTGTTTTGTGGGTGATGTCCTGTATTTAGAAAACGGTTTAATAGCGCCCCCTATTGCCCAACAGTATGGTTGTTTTTTGTGGTTTAAAATAATGACATTCCTTAGTGTGGGTCATCTTGTATAACATTTTAAAAAGAGATATCCTTGGTGTCAAAAAACATTAGCTTTACATTCCTGTGCATATTAGAGCTGGGCAATATGACAGCATTTTTCTTATTGTGATAAAATAAATATGCATTGATTTCATCAGTGCTTAAAAACCCAGCAAGCAAGCAAGCAATTACACATTTCATTACAAACAAGTTCATATTCATAAAGTTTTAAGAGTTCAGAAATCAATATTTGGTGGAATAACCCTGGTTTTTAATCCCAGTTTTTTAATGCATCTTGGCATGTTCTTCTCCACCAGTCTTACACACTGCTTTTGGATAACATTACGCCACTCCTGGTGCAAAAATTCGAACAGTCCAGTTTGGTTTGATGGCTTGTGATCATCCATCTTTATCTTGATTATATTCCAGAGGTTTTCAATTTGGGAAAATCAAAGTCTCTTTTTCCCCAGAGCTATATAAAACTACTGTGTATCGTAAGAATTCTTTTAAATGTTGTGTTACAATATTTATACCATGTCACCCAGCCCTGGTGGTGATTCAGTTTGGCCTTAATCTGTACAAATAAGTGGGATGAGTGGGTTAAATTGTTCATATTGACTGATTGTTACTCAGAATAAAGACGAACTTTATTAAGTCAAACAACAGCTACTTTTATCCGTTCCGACATTCACAGCTTCCCCCGTGTGAGAACTGCACGAGCACCCTCAAAAAAAAAAAACACTCCCCAAACTTCGCTCCGCCACTTCAAAGTAAAAGTCCCCCCCTTTTAATAACAATGGAGGTGTTATCTTTTACATCTAAATATATCACAATTAATATTAGGAGATATAGAGACAACAATACATATTTATAGAACACAGTTAACAAACTCACTCTCTTCTAAAAAAAAAAAACAGACACAAACTGTATCTCAAAATGACAGTATGGAGAAACAGCAAAGAAATAAAAAAATAAGCCCCCTTTTTTTTTTCTTAATAAAGTGTCCATTGTCCTTCACTTAGTGCCTGAAGTAACTTGTAAGCTGATGCTCCCTTTTTGGTAAGACAGTCTGCAAGCTGTTCTTTTGTGCTGTGCCACAACACACGTTCAACTTTGTGTGTTTGTAAGAGTTCTTTGATGCTGCTTATCTCCAGGCGGAGTCTTTTCTCTGTTACTGACTTAGTGGACTTTAATGCATCAGCAAGTGAATGATTATCTGTGACACAGATTATGGGTGGAGCATGTTCAGCATCCCCAGTTGTCAGTTCAGAGAACAACGTAGCTAAGAAAATGGCATTATCAATTCCATCAGACATGGCCAGTGTTTCACCAGCAAGTGTGCTCCGCACAATCCTCTTGAGTCTTTTGGATTGCCAAGATAAGGGTGAGAACTTTCCATCTTCTCCCATTAGAACAATCAAATGTCCTCCTTGAGTGCCACCATCTGAAAGATTTCCAAATGAAGCATCACTGAACACAGTCATTTTAAGATGACTGTCTTTGCCCAAGTTTTGGAAGTTGAGAAGCACCTTCCTGGATTTAAGTTTGCACACTATTCTGTTTGCTTCATGGACTGTCTGCACAGTTGCACTTTTGAAGCTTGATGCCAGGTTGCTAGCATCAAACAGGACATCTGGCCTACTCTGTCTTGCAACCCAAAGAATTTGGCCTATTTTTGACCTGAGTTGTTCCTTCACTTCCTCACAAAGGGAGCAGTCTTGTTTCAGTGCTTGAGAGGGATCTATATGTATGGGCTGCATGTGTTGAATGTAATTGTCTTGATGTATTTGTACCCTTTTGTCATTTGTCTCAAAGTCTATTCCCACATAACAGAAATTATCATGCTCTTCACGTCCAACTTCGAAAACAGATCTGAGATGGGGTATTACAGTGGAGGAGAAATTTTGTGAACCACCCCACATAAAGTCATCTACATGACAGGCCAGTACCCCTGTTACATTGCAGTCCTGATCTTGCCAATAGAAAACAGCTGGATCGACTCTGGACATTTTTCCTCCTGCTCTCAGCACAATTTCCTTCACTTTGTTGTACCAGTACAATGACGCATCTGCTAGACCATACACACACTTCTTGAGCTTCCACAAAATTCCTTTACAGTCAGCCTCAGCAGGAGGCCTGATATAGATGTCACGTGCCAGCTCTGTTCCTTGTAGAAAGGCAGACTTTATATCCATGGATTGAAGTGTCCACTGTCTTTGACAAATAACTGCCAAAAGCAGCCGAAGTGATTCTGAGGCACATGTAGGTGAATCCTTTTGAAGCTCAGACACGTCCAACTCCTCAAATCCTCTAGCCACTAGCCGTGCTTTGGGAACTAGTCCATTGTGTGTCTCTTTGATAGTGCACACCCATCTGGTAGAGATGCACTTTTGTCCCTCATCTCTGACCTCTTCAAATACATCATTATCTATCCAGTTGTTTATCTCTTCTTGTTTGGCAAGGTCAAATGACAGATCTTTTGTCACCCATATATCCTCATTGTTGGTGTTAACATCAGGTACAGTAGGTTCCACCTGAAGATTCTCTAAATTTGATACGTCAACTGAATCTGTACTGCCTGCCATATTAATAGGCTCAATGAACTGTAGATTGTACCAGTTTTTATATTTTCCTGTGGCTTTGCCTGCACGTCCTAGAACTTTTGCTGTAAGTAAAATTCCACTTTCTCTGTCTCTGTATTTCAGAACTTGCCCTGTCTTTAGCCGGACTAAAGTTCTCAGCTCTGTACCCCTCTGTGTCTCTTCGTTGTCATCAGAGTGCTGTGTCTCTTCTTGTACTCCTGTGCCTGTGTGCTCGGTTTGCACCACAGACTGCTGCACTTCTGTTGCAGTTTCTGTGACTTCAATGCTGTTGTCAACAGATGTTGTGCTATTTTGTCTTTGTACAACATTTGTGTCATTATCTGCGTTGTCCTTTATGACACATGAATCTTCACTCGCTGTATTCACTTTTCTCAATCTGAGGTGGTGTACCCTGACACAGGTTCCTCCATGTCTCACAAACACCACAGCACCATCCTGACCAATGACAACTCCTGGTCCTTTCCACTCAGGACAGTCCACTCTTTTGTAATAAACTTTATCCCCCATTTCATATTTTTCTTCTGTGTGACGAACTTGTTTCCGCAGTGCTCTCCGTATTCTCTCTGAGCATTCTGCTTCAGTAAAAGCTTTTCTGCATGCATGTAAAGCAGAAATGTGCTTTGCCACCCATTCACTTTTTGTGGTGCCCTCTAAAGCTGGAGGCTTATCAGTAAGCACAGAGGGCAGGTTAGGATTCTGGCCAAAAACCAACTGGTGTGGACTGTAGCCATGGACATTTTGCATGGTGTTCTTTGCCATAAGAGCCCAGTCCAATGCAGTATTCCAGTCACAGCCGTTACTTGTCTTTACTTTCATCATGACCTCAGTAAGTGTCTGATTGTGACGTTCCAAAACTCCATTGCTCCATGGACTATATGCGGCTGTTGTTTTTACCTCTATGTTGAAATTTTCTGCCATATCTCTCACTTCATCATTGTTGAATTCTCCGCCATTGTCACTGAATAATTTCTGAGGTGGACCATGCACACTGATCCAATCATGAACAAAGTGTTTCACAATTTCAGACGATTTCTTTGTAGTCAGAATGCTACCAGCACTAAATCGTGAGAACTGGTCAATAATGTGAAGATACCACACACCTGGTTCCAGTTCATGCAGATCTACCGCCACAGTTTCATTGTACTGAGATGCCAGGGGTAATCCTACTGCTGGCTTAGGTTTGGTCTTACTGTATCTCTGACATGTTTCACATTCACTGACAATTCTTTGAAGAATGATGCCACATTCTGTATCTTTATTTCCTGAGCTGGCTAGAAGCCTCTGTAGTCTGTCAGCAGAAGCATGACCAAACTGTCTATGAAGCTTCATCAAGATTCTGTGTTTTTCTGCGGAGTTCAGTTTTTCTGAGACAGTCAGGATTTCGCTGTCACAGTGAGATTCCAGACCTTCCTTCTTTTGTTCTTCTAAAGTGACATTTTCGGCAGTTGTCAAGACACCATCAACTTGAACGCTATTTTCACCTTTGTCCATAATGTTCACACAGTAATGACCAGAGCTTGTAAAGTCAAGTTTTACAGGATGATTGAACATCATTGCACTGTCATTTTCCATATCCAGCACTGTCCCTGCTCTTTTCATTGATGCTTTACTCAGAAGTAGTGGAATATTTGCTGGGACAACTTCAGTTTCAATGTGACACTCTGTCTGTCCAATTTTAGCAGGAATTTTCACCTTTTTGGTGGAGTAGACTACTCTTCCATCCCCAAATCTAAAGGGTCTATGACTGCTTGTCTCTGTCTTCATCAGATGTCTTATCTTATTTTGACTTAATTCAGTGACATAGCTATTTAGCCATTCCTGACCACACACAGTACGAGTGCATGCAGTATCAATTATAGCTGAACCAAAACACTCTGTCATGAAGATTTCTGCCTCTGTGAGTGATTCTTTTGAATACAGAGCAATGTTGCACTCATCTACATCATTTGTTTTACAATCTTCAGTTACTTTGATTTGCTCACTTCTGTGTGGACAGTCCTTGGCCCAGTGGTATGTGCTTTGGCAAACTGCACATTTAGATCTCCGACCGTACCTGTCCAGAGGATTTGTGCCTGGCAGTGGTGTCTTTTGATCATTTTGCGACCAGGATTTTCCCTTCTGCCGTCTTTGCTCTGTTACATATGCAGTTTCCTGGTTAATTCCCACTGTCACTGCAGATGGCTTTCCACCAAATATTCTCTTCAGTGCTGATTTCATTGATGCAAACGTCAATTCTGTGCATGCAGTCAAAGCCAACTGTCTATCTTTTATGTCTAAGCACGCTGTGTCTAGCAACTTGAATGCTAACACTGCGTCGGGAAGATCCATCTTGTATTTTCGCATTCGTGAGTAGCGCTGCTCAAAGTCAATAATATAGTCCGTCATAGACGAACTACTGTCTCTGACAATCCGGTCAAAACTTGAGTATGCCTCGTATATTCTGTCCTTTTCTTCCTTGAGAAACAAATCATCGAGTTTCGCGAGCAAAGTATTCATGCCAGTGTCTTTATTCAAGTCATCTACCGGTATTTCCATCGCGGTCTCCCTCGCTCTTCCAGACAGCGCCAAAGCCACTGCAAGCGCCTGCTTACTCTTCTCCAGCTCCGTGACTCTAGTCCAGATAGCGACTTCATTCTTCCAACTTTCATACGGTTTCCCTTCATCAAATGTTGGCGGGATTCTGTAGTTACTAACCATCCTCTGCTACCAATGTTACTCAGAATAAAGACGAACTTTATTAAGTCAAACAACAGCTACTTTTATCCGTTCCGACATTCACAGCTTCCCCCGTGTGAGAACTGCACGAGCACCCTCAAAAAAAAAAAAACACTCCCCAAACTTCGCTCCGCCACTTCAAAGTAAAAGTCCCCCCCTTTTAATAACAATGGAGGTGTTATCTTTTACATCTAAATATATCACAATTAATATTAGGAGATATAGAGACAACAATACATATTTATAGAACACAGTTAACACTGATGATCAGTTTTCTTTCTTATGGTATATATATTTTTTTTCCATCTTTAGCCATTTATAACATGCAATCTTCAGCATCCTTTCTTATTTAACTGGAATTAGAACTGTAATAGCTCTAATTACCTGTTTTTCACCTTAAAATGATTTGAAGACAGCTTTCCTTTTTTTATATTTTTTAACATGAAGGTGTTAGCAAAACGCTCAGTGGACGCAATGTTCCTTTTCAGTGCTGTAGTAATTATTGCTGTCTGTGTTCGCAGTGTCACTCAGGGATACTTGGAGGAGGCCATTATGTCACGTATGCCAAAAACCCCAATGACAAATGGTACTGTTACAATGACAGCAGCTGCAAGGTAAAGTGCAAGGTGTCTCACACTCAGTCATTTAAAAGCAAACTCCCCTCTGTATATTTATTGATGCTCACGCTGATTGTACAAATCATTGTCGATCTGTGAATTTATCGATTACAGGAGGTGAATCCAGAGGAGATTGACACGGACTCGGCGTACATCCTCTTCTATGAGCAGCAGGGAGTGGACTACTCTCTGTTCATGCCAAAGACTGATGGGAAAAAGATGGCTGACACCAGCAGCATGGATGAGGATTTTGAAACGGACTACAAGAAGTACTGCGTTCTTCAGTGATGCTCTTCAGCGCTCTTGTCACTGTCTGAGATATCAACACTCAAAAAGATGAAGTCTCTCAGATTGAGAGGAGCTTTTTTTGTTTGTTTTTGTTCTCCCTTTGTTTTTATTTCCTGTTTTAGCCAAACTGTGGTACTGTCCAGTTATTTCAGGCTTGCAACATCGGACAATTCACGAAAGCGTCTGTTCTCCTGACCCTGTCTTGTTTGTTTGTTTGTTTGTTTGTTTGTTTTGTTTAATTTTTTTGTGTTAATCTGTTGCGATTTTATGTACAGAGTAAATTAGTAAGTGCCGGTCACATACTGTACGAACCATATGTGACAAATGATAGTCATTAACATCAACAGTGTGCGTATGGGTAAGATGCGATTGGTACTAAATCTATTTATTATTGTTTAGAATCTTTTAAATAATTTGTGGCATCGATTGTGCTAACATCTTTTTTTTTTTTTTTTTTTTTTTTTTTTTTTTTTTTTTTTTGAGTTTCTTTTTTAAGCTATCCTGATCTTGGGTATTTTGTTATGTAGATTACATACATCTGATCATTATAAATATTTCTTTGTAAAGAAAAGTGGAGGGTTGCAAGCATTTTATCTTGTGTTTATAAGATGTTAAAAAGTACTGGATGCACTTTTATGCTTTAAGTTGCTGTCATTTTTCCGGTCTCATTCTGCAATGTTGCACATTTTGGCTACTTGTTGTATTATTATTGTTATTATTTTGTATTATTATTTTTTTAATCCACACGTTGAATGTCATTCCACGCTTGTTTACAGAGTGTGTCATTGAAGCATATGACACAACCATTCTGCTTATTTTTTTTGTCTGTGATTCAAGCAGGTTTCTCTGTGCCAACAAGTCCTGTAGTACAGTTTGTGCCATTGTACCGTCATCGATGTCTTCGCTCAGGATACCCGAATTGTAAATTGCGTCAGCATGTCACAGAGGAAGTGTCTGAGCACTTTATTTATTCATATAGAACGCAAAAGAAAAGAAAAATGAATTCCTGTGTGAAGGGATGACCTCTCTTCCGCTTTTCAGCGATCTGTGGCTAAACATGAAGCATTTTACAGCGTGGACCTGTATAATTGTGCTGTAATATTAATGTTAATATGTTAATCTTCTCTGCTCCAAGAGAAGTCAGTCAGAGAGCAGTGAGTGAAGCAAGGACAATGAGTTTTTTTTTATCTTGCTACATTGTGCCACTATATGACATATTTAACATGAAGAAGTTGGATTAGTCAATCTTGTCTAAATAGTATTAAATATTACCCAAATGTGGAACCCCAGCCCTGTTCTAGTGAGTTCTTCTCTGTGTCTCTAATCGTCTTCTGTTGTGTTATGTTGAGTGGTAATCTGGACTTGGCTAGTTATGCTAATTGGTAATCAGTGACTTTACCTGTAACGCTCTGTAACAGTTCACGATTATTCTCTTTTGGATCTCTGCTGAGCGCCACAGTAGTCCTCTTATCAGGTCTCTCTTTTTGTTATGTTAATTTACTACTGAAATGGTCTTTTTTATATTTAGTGTAATCTTTTTTTTGTTCATTTGTTTGCATTAAACTGTTTAATGTAATTCATCGTATAGTTGTATTCGAATCAAATGATTTGCACTGACTTCTTAAAAGACAAAGATTGTGTACATAGCTTTTTCAACATATGTGTACTGGACTATAAAATATTAAAACATGAAGTAAAGAAGTGTTAATAGTTAATTAGTGTGTAATACAAGCATGAATTGAATGGATTGGGTTGAATTGGTGGCTAGGAAAAAGACGTTTTTTACACACACACACACACACACACACACACACACACACACACACACACACACACACACACACAAAATAAAACATTCTAAAAAGAGATGCCATAAAAGAAGAAGCTTCTCTTTCGGCTAGATGGCCTAGGCCTCTTTGTGGAGAGCAACAATTTTATGTTTAGTCCATCTTCAGAGAGTTCTTTGTCATGAAGCGCTGTGTTGAATATCCAGTGGCCGGTATGAGACAATTGTCCACAAAAAAACTAATTTAACAGCCCTGCTCCCTATTCTTATTCACATCCCGAACTTTGTAACTCTTAACGAGTCACAATACCTGGAAATGAATGCGACTCAATAGGTCATATATTGGATGTTCACTGTGGGGTGTACTCAGTTGTGTTTTCAGCTATTTAGACGTTAATGGTTGTGTTGAAATAAAAATATGTCCCTATCCTATTTCTAATTTGTACCCCTACTTTTGATTTCGAGTGTAACTCTTCCTCTTGGAACAGAGTTACAAAGGAAAGGGGTGAAATCCTCCCCCTAAGAATTGGAACAAACCTTCAAGCACCCCATACAGATATAGCATTATAGCAGTGAAGCGCTGAAGTTAACAAGTTAACTTTAGGGCATAATATGTCTTCAGAAAGGGGAGAAGTGGTGCAGCATTGAATTATTATTGTCAATTCCTTAATTCCTCTGTGATGGGGAGCTGAAATTAGCTTTTATTTCCTTCTAATTCTCCGTTCCACCTTAAATGCTGCAGCCTCTGCCATCCGTTGCATCCTGTAAGGTGGAACTGGAAAGTTAGCTAGCCAGCTAGCTACTGAGACGGGGCTACTAACGACTTTTTAGTGTTTTTTTAAGCAGAAAATGGCCATAAACCCTTGAAACAACGCATTAAACTATGGTCACATAATGGTTATTGTTAATTTTTAACCCTCTATAGAAGTGTGTTGCCCACAGGAAACAAACCACATTTTTGATAACTTATTTTTTGCTATGTTAATAAGTGTATTTGAAAGCCTTTTTTAAAGCATACAGCTCTGGAAATAATTAAGAGACCACTTTAATTTCTGAATCAGTTTATCTGATTTTGCTATTTATAGGTATATATTTATAGGTATATTGAATAAAACATTGTTGTTTTATTTTAAAAACTACGGACAACATTTCTCCCAAATTCCAAATAAAACATATTGTCATTTAGAGCCTTTATTTGCAGAAAATGAGAAATGGCTAAAATAACAAAAAAGATGCAGAGCTTTAAGACCTCAAATAATGCAAAGAAAACAAGTTCATATTGATAAAGTTTTAAGAGTTCAGAAATCAATATTGGATGGAATAACTCTGGTTTTCATGCATCTTGGCATGTTCTCCTCCACCAGTCTTACACACTGCTTTTGGATAATTTTATGCTTTTACTCCTGGTGCAAAAATTCAAGCAGTTTAGTTTGGTTTGATGGCTTGTGATCATCCATCTTTATCTTGTTTATATTCCAAAGGTTTTCAGTTTGGTAATATCAAAGAAACTCATCATTTTTTAGTGGTCTTATTTTTTTATTTTTAGTCTGTTTTTTATTTTTATTTTCTCCAAAATATTCTCAACAAATACAAATATGATGCTATAGAGGGTTAAGAAGGAAAAAATACTCAAATTTGTGGGTGTGAGTGATTCTCATAGCCCTCTGTTTAGTGTAGCCCTAAGACCCCCCCCCCCCCCCTCCACACACAAGGGGTGGGGCTAAGTTTCATTTCTATAGTGCTGTCCTATTAAAATATATAATAAATAAAATATTTGCAGAAATGTAAGGAGTGTAATGATTTAGTTGGATACTACACAGTATAAAATTAATCCACGATGCAAACAAACTAGTTCATTTTATTAGACATGATTATGGATGACTTGTCCATGTTTTAGGCCCCAGTACTGAAGTCTAAACTGGTACATTCTCACAGCAATTCAATGGTGTATTGTCTTTTTTGACAGGAAACCACAATAAGAGTGGGCTTTAAGCAGGTTAACTGCAGAGCGAGGGATGCAGCATGTTCAGCGCTCTAAACAGAAGTGAGGAAATGACAGCCCATCTCTCTCTCTCTCTCTCTCTCTCTCTCCCTTCAGTGGAACTTGTTGCTTTGTATCTGAGACAGTTCACCACATAGTGAGATCACAGTGGCCACAATAGAAGATCTGAGCGAACTGGCATTTTCACGTGTAAGTGTCATTTTATTTCTTTTCTTTTTTAATCATTTGTAATCAGTGTTTTATACTCAATAATCTGATCATAATCAATGTACTGCTTTAGTGTTATTAAGCAATTTGATTGAAAAAAGGGGAAGATTTTTGTCTTTCGTTGGGTAAAAAACGATACCTCCAGGTGAACTTCCATTTTCTGTTGGACATCGTCTTTTATAAAGTTACATATTGTAAAACTGAAAGGGAATGTGTATATTAAGTCTGAATTATTATCGACTGACATTAGTTAAGACATTATTATTAGCACTTATTATGAACACTGTATTTATACAGCATTATAAATGTGGTTGTAACTAGTTGTAACTTGGTAATAATGCTTTGTAAGTGTGATTTTAAACTCCCGCAAGCAAGCAGTATGATTATTTCTAATATGTTTTAAACAGATACAGTGTATAAAATACTTTTCTACTATTTGAAAGGTTTCCACATCGGGACCTTATAAATCCTTCATAAGCATTGCTGAATGCATTTATCATTGATGTCCAATGAAAAACAAGTATTTGTTTTGACCTGAAATAAACCCTTTGTACATCGACTTCCATTGAAAGTTAAGATGTTGTTATAGATCCCACTGTTCTCTTTTCTGCTATTCAGATTTTATAAATATGATTTTATACTAAAGCCCTATATGGATGGGATTAGTTTCTCAGGAGGTCCTGGGGTAATTTTCTTTTTTTACAGGGGTCCTCTGTGATTTTATTCTGTCTGGAACGGCCTCGTACGTGTTTTTCTCAGACGTCCTCTGTGAAAATTACAGGCTGAATTATCTACTGTTTTTGCTGAACTCTGTGGTCTTCTGGTAATTTTAGTCTTGTCCGGACACACATCTCTTTGTTTCGTCACCACACGTTTAATAAAATAGTTCACTGCCGCGCACCATAATTACACTTCGGGCGCAGGTTTCCCTGTGTTTCCCACAAAAACACAACAGCGAGTGGAAATGGAGGAGCTTCTGAATGTGATGTCACGTGACCAAGAAAGCCTAAAAACTCACTGGTCCTCCTGTTTTTTTAATTGCAGTCCGGATGCAAGAGTTTTATCACTGAGTAGAAGTGTGAATATTTTTCTCTATAGAAACTAATCCTGTCCAGATAGGGCTTATGAGAGTTTTCCTAAAATTTGATTCAAACAGTCACAGTATGTCATCTTGCTTACACTATCACAATATATCATGAATTGAATATATTGAATTGTAAGCCCTGTGATGCATTTGTTCACTACAACCCTAATAATATATGATGGTTAGATGTGTCATCTAATGATTTTTCAGTGGTCAGATATCCTTTCTGTTCTTCTCTTGTTTTTATTGGTCTAGGTCCATATCCAAGAGCAGACTACTGGTATGGCATCAAACAGCACCACAGAAAGTCCTCGTATTTGCACAACAGCAGGTGAGTAATGGTGTGAAACGGTTAAATGGTGTGAAACGGTTACCACTGTGTGTGGTAGCTACGTTGCTTGCGTGCCTGTGGGTGGGGAAGAAGATAAACAAACACATGCACTGTAGCATCATTATCAGAGTTTAAAATTGCTATTGCTTTATATATTTCAGATATAGATCACTTATCACTCTACATAACCATAATTGCATCTGTCTTCATCCTTCTCATCATCACAATGGCTTTAATGTGGCTGAAAACGTGAGTTTGCTAATTCAGTAAGTCGTCAGTCTGTAATATTTCTTTTTGCAAGATTAGTGATATCTAAGGTATGAAAATCCTATACTCCTCTAGGTACAAGTCTTTAATACGCAATATAAGGAATCTACAGGATGCAGAACAGTGGGTGACTGAAGAGCTGACCCCCACAGCCCCTAAAGCTGATCCTGTTCTGCTGAACTCTTTACCTCTGAAAAATCACACAGTTAAACTGGAACAAGGAGCAGTTTCCACCTCTGCTGCAAAAAGCCAAACCACCAGAAAGATTTCAAGATCCCAAAGAAGATCAACACAAACGGTATATTCTGGGTGAAGGATCAAAATATTGCATTAATTCTTTCTTTCAAACAGATCCCTTTATATGTGCATGAAAAAGGCATATCCTTGCTGTCTATTGAAAAAGAGCAACTTAAAACCTTCTTAATTTTCAATGGAAGTCAATTAAAAAAAAAAGTCAGACCCTTTTAGAATTCTGCATCAAACAAGACTAAACCAGAGTACAAACGTAGGGCCCTAAGCAGACTACGCCTTAGAAAACCTATAAACCAGCCTTTAAGCTATTGGCTGGGTTTCACTTGTACAGCAGACAGTGTTTTAATGAATTCATTTGAATATTGAAAATGATACCAATTAAAATATGCATGTTTTTCTCAAAGGATCTGTTTAACTCCCAGGTAGGGCTGCATGCTGTGAGCAGTTTTTGCAATAAAACTTGGATCCTCTATGACAGACTAAGCAGTCAGAATGTACTGTTCAGTTAAGGACAGAAAAGGCCTTCAAACTTCGAGAATATGTTGTTTTGTTGCAAGAAAATGCAATTTGATGTAAATTGTGTATGAAACAGACAAAGAGTTTATAACTTTGTAAAGCATAGCAAAAGCTTTAAAGTGTAGGAAAGCTATTTGCTAAACAACATACAAACAATAGAAGACAGCTGATGTAAAAGACATTTAAAATAAAATGAGAAAATAAATTTCAAATCATAGCAATAACACTGAAATGTGAAATATAATCATTTTTAACGTGACATGTAAATTGCATGGATATTTTTTGCGTTTTCACACCAGCACTGTTTGGTCCGGTTAAAACGAACTCTGGTCCGTTTGTAACTTTAGTGCGGTTTGATTGGGCAGGTGTGAAAACAGTAATCGCACTCGGGTGCGGATCAAAAGAACCGGACCGAGACCAGCTAGAGAAGGTGGTCTCGGTCCGGTCCCAAATGAACTCTGGAGCGGTTCACTTGTGGTGAAAACATGATCCGGTCCCGATCCGACCAAGCTAAATATAGTCCATTTATTTGAGCTAAACTGCTGATAAGACGCAGTTTAATCTGATATATTAGACAGATAACGCTAATTACCACAGCTATGAACAAACACTGAGTCCATGCACGCGCGGTCTGAGCTACGTTCACTTCTCACAGCCGCGTGACTCGGTTTACTATGTTTATACCTGCGCTGCATGTCTGAACACTGTGTTTAAAAGCGCAGCGTTTCAGCCTTCAGTGTTAAAGCACAGATATTCGCGCTGGAACAGAATCTTCTCGCTATTTTTTGTATGAGTTACTTATATTTACTCCCACGCTAGACAGCTCTGACCAATCAGAGGACACAGCCTGCTCGCGTGGTTTATTGGTGCGCATTTTGGTGCGTTTACATTTATGTCTGTGTAAAACCAGACCAAACAGAGGCAGAAAACGCTCCAAGTAAACAAACTCATCAACTGATTCGGACCAGAAAAACCAACTACAGGTGTGAAAACGGCTAAGCCTTTTTATCATTACCACTGGCGCTAGACTGCCCCACCAGTTGACCAATGGTGTAGAACTGCCACTGAGTCCACCATTAAAGCACCCGAGCGCGCACACGAGTCCCCTTTTTTGGCTCGATAGTTTCATATTTGTGCTGACGAGAAGTTCATTTATACACGCAAAATGTTAAAACACGCTGGTAATTTTTTTTATTTTTTTTATTATTTTTTTGCGCCCTCGAATTTTTTACATTGATGTGACGCCATATTAGTGTCTAATAGAGTGAACAGTGGGTGGATACAGTGTTTAAAATGGAATGGAATAGTTACAGTAGTTGTGTTTGGATAAAGGTGAATAAATAAAAGCAGGGTGTAAATATTGCCTCCGGGTTTGCATGATATGAATGCAGATATACTGTATAGCTTAACAACAGTCTATTTATTGCTTAGTTGAATTTATTTACCTAAGCCTAAAGCGACTTTTGCAATGTTGTTTACAACTTCAGAGAATATTCTGAATTAATTTAGTATTTACTGCCACTGATTACTAACAGTTTATTGATTAAATACATTAATTCTGCACACATTTCTAAACTCTATTCACAGAATTCCCGGTTTAACAAAGCTGACCTTAAATTGGATCAGCTCATTAAAGCTGGAAGAGAGGGAGTGTTCTATAAGGCAAAAGTAATGCATGGCACCATCAGAGGTCACAGCAGGTTCACCTGTAAAGTCTCCAAAAAAGGTATAAAGGATTACAAACTCTTTACTTTTTTAAGAGAGAAAAGAGCATATTTGAAACTGCATTCATTTTGCTGCTGTTGGTTTATAGCATGCTGTGATGTTCACTGATGTATTTTTCTTTTTGTTTCATTGCTGCATGTTTTAGGCTGTAACCACAGGCAGGTGGAACATGAGGTTTCAGTGATGCAGAAGCTTGGCACACATAAGAACCTGCTGCAGCTGCTGGAATGGGATATCACTGATGGTAAGAGATTGTCTTTTGTTCAATTGCATCTCCACTGAAAGCTGTATAACTACACAAAGTTGCTGTGAACATTTCAGGATGTATGACAGGATGTATGACAGAAGACCATACGCTACCAATAAGTGGTAGGGGTGTGAATGTCCGATCTTGCTATGATTCAGATTTATTTTAATCATGTACGCAATAATCATATATAGCTCTGTGGGAGCTATTTACAAAGCAGTGTGACATCCTGCACTCTAAACAAAAAGAGCTCTGTGTATAATCAGTTTAGTGGCCTAAGCTTTTGTCCTTAATGGCTTTTTCACCTTAAATTACTTTACTTTTGTACTTTAAGTCGTTTTAAATCCAGTACTTTTTCACTTTTACTTAAATAAAAGCTTGAGTTGATACTTCAACTTTTACAGAAATATTTTAAACCCTAGTGTCTTCTACCTGAGCAATGAACGTGAATATTTTTGACACCTTTGGTGACAGAAAGTTTTAGAAATACCACCAACCTAAGCAGATTGCATCAGAAATTAGTTATTATTTTTTATGTTTTGTGAAACTTTGAAGGGAGTACATATAAAGGAGGATGTACTTCATATGAATGTAATTATATTTTAACCATAGGACTTGATATAACACAGTGGACCAACAGCAGCAGATAACATGTCTCTCCAACCATCACTGACCATCAGTAAATTTTGCATTTCATTTGTAAATCAAGAGAACAGAGTCTGGAGGAAGAGTGAAGAGACACACAGTCCAAACTGCTTGAAGTCTAGTGTATAGTTTCCACCAATCAGTGACGGTATGGAGAGCCATATCATCTGCTGGTGTTGGTCCACTGTCAGTGCAGTGTTTTCCCAGAAACTCTTACAGCACTTCATGTTTCCTCTGCTGAGAACTTTTATGAAGATGCAGATTTCATTTTCCAGCAGGACTTGGCACACTACCCACACTGCCAAAAGTACTAATTGGACTTAAATATAATATTCACTTTTTCGGAGACACTGATTTTTGTGTTTTCATCGTCTGTAAACCATAATTATCAACAATAAAATAAATAAATGCTTAAAATAGATCCCTCTGTGTGTAATACATCTATATAATATATTAGTTTCACATTTTGAACTGATTCACCGAAATAAAGTAACTTTTTAATGATATAATTTTTTGAGATGCACTAGCATTATATTATCTTATTTCAATGTTCTAATAATCTACTAATCTACATTACTTGTGTGTGTTTCAGCCCCGTATATGCTGGTTATGGAGTATGTAGCCCACGGGACCCTCCGCAGCTTCCTGCAGGTCAATCAAAACAAACTGTCCTCGGACGAAGATCTTCAGCATCTCTTCACCATTGCTGCCTATCACATAGCACACGCCATGAAGCACCTGCGCTCCAAAATGGTACCCAACTCAATCTGTACTTTTCCTCTGTTTTGTAAAAATGGTGGGTTTTATTTTTGGTGTGGTTCATTTCATTGTCTTATTCTAGCTCATTATGTGATCATCAGATACTGCATTGTGATTTGGCACTGAGGAATATCATGGTGCACAGTTTTCCACGTGAAGTAAAAGTAGCCGAGTTTGGACTGGCTAGGGAGGTCACACGCACATGGAGCAGACGCGGCAGCTGCAAGAAAGACTACAAGGTAAGAGCTTAAGTGAAGTCAGAGGTATTTTTATTCATGGGTCAACATCAATCTTGCTTAAGTGTTCAGCCCCCTTGAATGTAATTAACATAAATCGATTTCCAATGATATACAAACAATGAAAAAGTGATTTTACAGATTTTACCGAAAATATGCTGGTATGTCACAAAGCAGACATATTTTGCATCTAAGCATTATTAAATAACATTCCTTTGACTATTTATTACTACATTATTTCTTGTAGACACAATGTAATTCTGTCAAGTACCAAATATGTTACAATCTGGCCATACCCACAACTTTTCATTGACAACTGACAAGTTGTTGCTTGAGAGTGCATCTTCAGAGCTTGGTAATAAACTTACACGCCTTGCTTGAGCAGAGAAACCTTGATTCAACTTGATTCACCCTCAGTGTGTAGTCACTCCCCCCAGACCTTCCCCTGTGTTTTCTTGTTCTCTACTTTGTATTAAGCTTGTGTTACCGGTATCAGGATATGGCTACCTGTACCTAGATAACTGTAAGCAAGAAAGGGAACCAGGCACGTTTTCGTGTTTTATGACTTTTCTTTAATTTTCTTCAAGAGAGGATTTCTTTTACTTAAACTTTTAATTCACAGATAAGGTTATCAATTTTAACTTATACTACACATTTTTCCCTTTTTTGGCCAGGTGTGAACAGTAGTCATGTGCTTGTGCACACACACACAGAAATACATATAAAATAATTTACATTGTTTTCTCACTTGTAATACTTGGGTATAACTAAAAACAGGTGAACAATATTATTGACAGTCTTTTTAGCTTATATACACAAATTTACTCAGGCTTATTTGGTCAAGGATTTAGTAACTGCAGTGTTTAATTTATATTTACTGCTCATACAACTTGAACAAGGCTTATAACAATATATTTTAAATTGTTTAAAACTATATTCTCCCTATTAACTACCAGTTAAAACTACACTGCGTTTAGTTTACATTAAGGCCCCATCCACACGAAAATGGCGTTTTCAGTCACTGAAAACGGAGCATTTCGAAAACGCCTTCCAAGGTGGAGATTTTTGAAAACTCCGTGTGGACACAAGTATGTATTGCTGCAGACTGGAGCACCTCCAAAGAGGAGGGGCTTACCTCCAAATGGGAGGTCCACAGCTCCAACGGGGAAGGGCTTACCTCCAAGTGGGAAGTCCACCAACAGTATACGGCTCGAGAGTGGGAGTGCGTTTGTGCGCGAGACCTCTCTCGCCACGGCTCCGGCGAATGTCATAATAAAAGTCTTCCGTGATTATATTATATATATTAGATTATATATATTATTAAGTCTACATCGTAAGGCAGGGAGACTTCACTCAACACAACTCCATTTCTCTGCCGAATGCCACAAAAAAAGTCCTCCGTCATTAAAAGGCTCATGGATGTCAATAAATATATTAGTCAACAATTAATGATTATTTATATTTCTTAAATATCAATAAAATAAAATACATGTAGTGTGTATGTATTTATAATATTATTGGCTACAACTGTCTTTATTATTTAGATCTTTACTATTTTCTAATTTGAAAAATTCACAGCATGGCAAATGTTTAAACGTTTTAAATAAATAAAATGTGGTTGCAATGTGCACAACATGCTTTTAGACTCTTAGAAAATGCATTTTAAAAGAAATAAACATTTAATAAACGTAATAGATTACTTAATTAAACTTTGGGGTTATTTACAAGCAGAAAACATCGTGAAAAACACCATACGGCGTAACACCAAGCCCCATCAAGCACCATCCTACTTGGAGGTAGGCTCCGCCTGTTTGGAGGTATGTTCCTCCCCTTTGGAGGTGCTCCAGGCTGCAGCTATACCCTTCTATGTGGACGGGGAAAACTGAGCTTTCTGAAAACGCTGATGTCACACAGCGAGTCTGCGCATGTCCGCTTTTTGTTAACATTAGCTTAGAGATCGGGAGGGGAATCTTTTCGGCGCAACAGCAGCGAACTCCGGCTTCATATTACCCACAGCTGATCCAACTAATGAACTAACTGCCCTCTCTGAGGAGAGCTGAGAGTAATACAGCAGGAAATAACTAACCCAAGAGCACGGAATTACCCAGAACCAGCTATAAACACTGTAGCACGTTTTACCAGTGTAGCTGAGATCAGTGATAGTGGCAGGGCCGCTGCTAAGGTTTTGGAGGCCCTAAGCATAACTGGTCAGGGAGGCCCCCCCCCCCCCCCCCCCCCCCCCCCAAAAGGTTTACGCTAAATTTTTCTATTTATTAAAATTACACATGTAACTGTGAATATTTACAACGTTATAAGTAAGGCCAATAACAGTGAAGAACAGCACAAGAGTACTATTTATAATGTATAAATAATAAATGAAACGATGCATGTCTATTTTAAGCAGTGGACACGTCATTTACACAAGCCAGCCTTAAAGGTTATGAAATTATCGTTTATATTCGTGGTGTATTTATATCAGCCTGTCAAAATCTATAGAGCTGTCTGATCCTGCTGTCATACAGACCATTTGGATAGTGCACTGACGGCATTAGTCAATAGGTAGGCTACTCTGTTTATTATTTTTTTATTAAAGTCACTAAAAATCTTCAAACTACACTACTACTATTTGCAAACGTGCCACGTGCCTTGCAATACCCAGATTAGTTTCTAGTTAAGCGTTTAAAGCTACCAAATCAGCAAAGCCAACGTACCTAGCTCAGGCAACACCACTGAACATGAAGTAATCAAAACTATTTAAACCTTTAACATCGAAGTTACTCACCAGAAAGGGATGCATGGGCCTCATCTTTCTGCTTCTTTTTCTTCTTCTCAGCTCCAGACTCAAACCGTCGCTTCATAGTTGAATTACCATTTAGTAGCAACTTCGCGTGGTGAACTTGTCTCCTGCCAAACTCAAGTAGCGTTGCTACTTTAGTTAGGACTAAGGTTGCCAGATAAGTTACGATTTTTCATCCTATTTGTTTATTTTATTTTAAGTTTTTAACTTACACAAATATTGCACTGGACAAGTTTTTGTATAGAATGGCCACATACACTTTAAAAATGGTTAAACATGCGCAAGATTTAGCGCCTCCATGCATTTTTTGATTATTTATTTGACTGGAAAATGTCACATCTGGCAACAACCAACAGAGCAAACCGAGCCGTGCCATTTCAGGCAATAGGGGTGGGGGCATTATATTATGCACAAAAATAATAACGTGCCGCTTTTAAGTAGTAGAGTAGGTGCCCCATGCAATGTTTAAAGACAAAAAAGATGAGCGTATCATAAATAATTCACATTGGGTTTTAAATTTAATAATGTCATAATTTCAACACATTTCATTCTCAGTCAATTTGGCTCCCTGCAACTGCAAAATGGTTGAGGCCTAACGCTGGCTGCGTTGTCTGCGTATGCAGAGCGGCGGCCCTGGATAGTGGTGTGTTCTACTCTCTCGGTATGAGCTCTAATTATACTGGTCCAACACCAGCCTGGTTATACAGACTGACCAGCTACACCAGCAAACTCAAAATCCATCATTTACTGTTTTGAGCTCCTCATCCAGCCTGTTTACTCATCACCAGCCTTTCTGGATTTTACAGCAGGTCAGTAATGTGGGTTATAGTGACTTGTTTATCTTATGAAGATTCTGATTAAGTTTATTATGCAGTAAAATAAATAAGATATTTTTATTGTTTCTGGCTCATTGTTTTAGTACATTAAACCACGTAAAGATTTGTCCTTATAACAGGTGTCAATGTAAAGAAAACTCACATTAAGCCTTTTTTTTACGTTAAGTGTTTTAGACTGTTCTTTAGACTGTTAGATGGATTAGCCATGTGGTTCTGGAGTAACACATTGTTCTGCTAGTTTTTTCTGCTGCATCACTCAGCTCGCCTCAACGAGGGCAGATAGTTAGTTAGCAGAGGTGGAAAGTAATGAATTACATTTATTCAAGTTTCTGTAATTCTGTAATAGATTTTATGAGTAATTTGTCATTTTTAAAGTAGTTTTTAAAATAGATAATTTTACTTTTATTCAAGTACATTTTGACACAAGTAATTTACTTTAGTAATTGGAAAACTCCCAATTACTGAGTAAAAAATTAAATGCTGGGGGAAAAAAACAATTGTCTGAATAAAAAAAAATTGGCACGGATGCTTGTTGTAACGCGGGGAACAGACGGGAGGCGGATTTAAATGCGGGTAAGACCAATACTTTAATAAATAACAAATAAATAAATAAACAGACAGGGGAATAACGAATAAATATGTATACATAAACAAACAGGGAAAACCAACAAAGAGCTAAGCTAAACAGATAAGTATCTAAACTAAACAGACTATAACTAAACAGGGCTAGGGAATATAAACAGGGATAAATACGCAAATATATACAAAATAAACAAAGAAACAAACAGGAAATAAACGTGACTAGAAATAAACAAGAGCGTGAAAATACAAACAACCAAGGAATGAGAAAAGAGCTAAAACGTGAACGTGGCGAGACAGACAACAGGGGAAGGTGCAAAGACCGAAGGCTAAACATGGACTAAACTGTGCTATAAATAGTAACAAGAAACACTGAACACCTGGGGAAGGGGCGGAGCTACAAATTACACACACGTGATGGAAAAGTACTAGAGAAACACACTAGGAAACGGGGAAAACACAGGAAAACATAGCGAGGGCGTAACAGAAGCCCCTCCCTAAACGCGCAGCTCCCGAGGCGCGTAAAAACGAACCCCGGGGGGCGGCGGCGGGGAGAGGCCGGGAAACACAAGAGACGAGACCGGGGACTTGACTTGAGACAAAACAGGAGATGGGACAGAAGACTTGACAAAGAAAGGAGACGGAACAGGGGACGTGACTGGAGACTGGACATTGGGCAAGACAGGAGACTGGACGGGAAACTGGACAGGGGACGATGACTGGACGTGAGACATGACAGGTGACTGGACAGGACTAGACATGGGAAAAGGAACCAAAACATTGACAGGAACGGACACGAAAACGGTGACAGGAACAGGCACAGACAAACCAGACAGGACAGGAACCGGAACATAGACAGACACGGGGACCAGAACAGGAAGCGACATAGGGACCAGAACCACTTGGGGATGCCCAGGACTGGCTAAAGTCTGTGGGGTAGTCCATGGAGCCAGCAAAGTGCCAGCAAAGCAAACTTCTTGGGCTGGAGTCCGGGGGCCTTGGGGCAGACCTGGGCACACGGGGCTTGGGGCGAAACTTAGTCCTGGGTGCCGGGATAGGCGTGGGTGTGGTGACGGGCCTCGCTGGCGACGCGACGGCTTGGGCAGCAGAAGCTGAAGGCGCGGTGACTCGGGCAGCAGGAGCTGGTGGCGGTGCGGCGTCTCGGGCAGCAGGAGCTGGCGGTGCAGCGTCTCGGGCAGCAGGAGCTGACGGTGCGGCGACTCGGGCAGCAGGAACTGGCGGTGCGGCGACTCGGGCAGCTGTAGCTGACGGCGCGGCGACTCGGGCAGCAGGAGCTGGCGGCGTGACGACGAGCATCGCTGGCGTCGGGGCTGGAGCGGTAGGCACCGCTGGCATAGGAGCATGGACGGTGGGCACTGCTGCCATCGGCACATGGGCAGTGGACACCGCTGGCACAGGAACATGGACGGTGGGCACCGCTGGCATCGGCACATGGGCGGTGGGCACCGCTGGCACAGGAACATGGACGGTGTCTGGCACCGCTGACATCATAGCAGGAGCGGTGGGCACCGCTGGCATCGTAGCATGGGCGGTGGGCACCGCTGGCATTGGCACATGGGCGGTGGGCACCGCTGGCACAGGAACATGGACGGTGTCGGGCACCGCTGGCATCGTAGCAGGAGCGGTGGGCACAGCTGGCACAGGAACATTGGCGGTGGGCACCGCTGGCACAGGAACATAGGCGGTGGGCACCGCTGGCACAGGAACATAGGCGGTGGGCACCGCTGGCACAGGAACATTGGCGGTGGGCACCGCTGGCACAGGAACATTGGCGGTGGGCACCGCTGGCACAGGAACATAGGCGGTGGGCACCGCTGGCACAGGAACATTGGCGGTGGGCACCGCTGGCACAGGAACATTGGCGGTGGGCACCGCTGGCACAGGAACATTGGCGTGAACAGACTTGGACCCTTTCTGCTGCCGCCCTCGGAGCCTCGAAAACCCGGACTGGAGCTGCTGATTCCCCGGAAGAGTCCAGCGCATCGGAGCGTGGCTGGGCGGCCGCCGAGGAGGCTGGATCTGCCGCCGTAGGAGAAGCAGGTGCCGCTGCAGCCGGAGAGGAAAGCGCCGTAGCAGCCAAAGAAACATGAGCCGTGGAGAAGCTTGGAGCTGCAGCCGCCGGAGATGCTAACTGAGTTAGCCGTGTAGCCTTGGAGAAGCTTGGAGCTGCAGCCGCCGGAGATGCTAGCTGGTTAGCCGCTGAAGCTAGCTGCGGAGCCGCCGAGGTGGAGCGCGCCCTGGGAGGCGGGTGGAGTACAGCCTCCACAGCCAGCGGCAAGCGGGCTCTCGTCGGGAAGGAGAACTCGTCCTCCGAACTGGACGCGGCTGCGAGGAGGTCCACGTAATCCCAGAAATAGTCCTCACAGCTTGCGTTATTGCCCGTCTTGCCTACCCCGTGGTTCGGAGCGAGGCCGATGGCCCCAACCGTTAGCCCCCCCCAAGAAAATCCTCCGGATCTTGGGACCTCTTAGAGCGCCGTGACCGAGGCCTTCTTCAGCCTCGAGGCCTCGGATTATCCTGCGCCGAGGTCCCAAAGGGAGCGTGACGGATGGCCAGCTTGCATCCAGCCCAAGGGTGACCCGCAAAATCCATTTGGTCGGTCTTCATGTAACGCGGGGAACAGACGGGAGGCGGATTTAAATGCGGGTAAGACCAATACTTTAATAAATAACAAATAAATAAATAAACAGACAGGGGAATAACGAATAAATATGTATACATAAACAAACAGGGAAAACCAACAAAGAGCTAAGCTAAACAGATAAGTATCTAAACTAAACAGACTATAACTAAACAGGGCTAGGGAATATAAACAGGGATAAATACGCAAATATATACAAAATAAACAAAGAAACAAACAGGAAATAAACGTGACTAGAAATAAACAAGAGCGTGAAAATACAAACAACCAAGGAACGAGAAAAGAGCTAAAACGTGAACGTGGCGAGACAGACAACAGGGGAAGGTGCAAAGACCGACGGCTAAACATGGACTAAACTGTGCTATAAATAGTAACAAGAAACACTGAACACCTGGGGAAGGGGCGGAGCTACAAATTACACACACGTGATGGAAAAGTACTAGAGAAACACACTAGGAAACGGGGAAAACACAGGAAAACATAGCGAGGGCGTAACACTTGTGCGTGGAATAACGAGGCAATAACATCCTCATGCAATACAAAATGTGCCCCACCGGACAGAGCTGTCAGCTTTCAAAACTTCCACATCAAACCTGAGAAAGTATGTGGTGGAGAGTATTTTTATCATTAAACAATCTGCTTAAATGTTAAATAAAACATGTAAATAGCAGTTAAAGCATAGCAATGGCAAGTTAAAACATAATAATGAACTATAAATAGTAAAACTATAAAAATACAGTTTATAGTCACCTATATGACCATAACGTTTAACAGTAAAGAAAAAAATGGTTCATAGAAACCTATACCACTTGTTCTTAAAAATGTTTTATGGGGTGGTCTAAACAAATACTGCCGGAAAGGTCCAAATTATTATGTGGAATAATATTTCATTAAAAAACTATTTGATTCATGATTTGTTTTTACTTTTTTACATCAAATAATTAAAAGTAACTATGTAACTTTTACTTAAAGTACATTTTAAATTGAGTACCTTTTTACTTTTACTCAAGTAGATTTTTAGATGGGTACTTTTACTTTTACTTGAGTAGAATTTTAGCAAATAAAGGTACTTTTACTTAATTACAATTTTTAAGTACTTTTTCCACCTCTGTTAGTCGATTAGTTAGTTGGTTAATTGAATCAGGTGTGTTGTAATCAGTATAAACCAGAGCCTGAATTGGTTCTGTTCTCTCTGCAATTTGTGGATTAATAACATGTCCACAGCTTAATTTAATGTATCTAACATTACCTAACACAGCGGAGGTACGTAACTGCGCTGCGTGCATTTTTTTCTGATCCTCCTGTCCAGAGGTACAAACCTTACCGCGAACAAATTCTGGACCAACAAGCACCCAATTTAAAAATGAAGTAGTTGTTGCTAAGAAGTGGCGAGAAAACCCCCGAATGTCTAGAGAATTCTTTTCA
This sequence comes from Astyanax mexicanus, assembly GCF_023375975.1. NCBI lineage: Eukaryota > Metazoa > Chordata > Actinopteri > Characiformes > Acestrorhamphidae > Astyanax > Astyanax mexicanus. The sequence continues at coordinate 28,572,383 of NC_064427.1, read as the reverse complement.
TTGCAGCGTTTATGAATGGCATGGCAGGCTCTATCAACACAATATTGTGGCGTGGAACAGGAAGGAAGACCCGTGAGACTCATGCTGTACGCTCAACAGCTCCTTTATTGAACAGGCTTGCCACTCACTTACAGCCTTTAACAAGACTAGGAGATCTAAAACCATCCCCACAGAGCTCAAATAGCCCAAAGGCCACCAACCCAGCTGTGTGTCTCCCAGATGGCAGATCCAGAGTGGTGCCCACCCTCTCTGCATAACCCCTCCCAAGGGAGATGCCCCACCCCTGTCATCCTCGTACACAGGAGAACAGAAACATGCCTACAGGCAGCCACACACACAACCCAGAGCCGCCACAATATATAAAAAAAAACATCTTTAGGTTCAGCTTTTCTGTTATTAAACAGTTTAGGATTGCATTACAACATTTCATCTACTGTTTTATACCAGTTTTGTTACAAGTACAATTTTTATGCCTTTTGCTCACCTGTAAACAAGAAAGTGAAGCAGACACACTTTGAGAGAGTGTTGCAGGATATTGGTTCACGATCACATTTGTGCTCAGCGCCCCCTAGAGGTTTCAGAATGAAACGGGTACAATAAAAAGCCAAGGCATGAATATTTGGATCTCCTTTTGCTGTACTTATTCTGCAGCTGATTGTTGCTTTACAATGCTACACTGACCACTTACACACTAATGGAGAATTATTGGTTTCAGCAGTTGGTTTAAACTAAGCTGACAACAGTTGAGAGAAAGGTTGGATATAGACCCACACAACTATAAATTATGAAAACGTTCAAGTGTTTCAGTCTCCCAGACATCTTGGTTGCATTAATAATTCGAAAGGGTCACTGAAAGGCTGAACGTCTTCTGAGAGAAACCACAGCCAGGCCTAAAGTACAAAGTCTGGTTTACATTCTGGCCTCTGTGAAAGTTAGTAGGAGGTTATAAGTGGGGGAACGCTCAGAAGCTATCGATTCTGCATAACAAAACATCTAAAGAAAACATAGGAGTGGGCTTAGATGTATTAACATGTTCCATGATGAGATGAAACCAAGATTTGGCCACAATTTTAAAAAAGTGCTACATTCAGACATAAACCATCCCCGATGTAAAGCATGGTGGTGGTAGTACTATGACATGAAATATGATTATTTTAAAATGATTCTGGAACTAGTATTTTTTAGAATACACTGAAAGCACTAACTTTTGTAGAGTTAAAGAGACTTTTAATAGACATTCATTGTTATGTGCATTGCTGTGAGGATTTGATTGTATTCAGCAACAAAAAATTAGCACCTGGAAATGGAGTAAAGGTGCTACTAAAGGTCTACATTACTACATCTATGACAGCTATAGGTGGTTGTTAATCTGGGAATGGGAAGAAGGTATTGATTCTGCAAAACAAAATATCTGAAGAAGACACAGGAGTCTGCTTGAATGTTACATGATGAGTTACATGATTTTTTTTGCTAAATTCAAAATGATCAGAAAATGTTATACATTTAGAATGATTGTGGAACTATTTTAAGAAAACACTTTGTTAGAGTAACTGACTCTATTGTCCAGTTAAAAGAGGTTCATGTTTATCTACTTCAGAAAGTCTTATTCTATTGGCGTACTAGACAAGCTGTATGTGTGCATTAGCACAGACTGTGACAGCAATGGGTGGTAGGGTATCTATGAAATAGTGACACTTATTACTGTTTAAAAGTTTGGAATCAGTTTTCATACTCTACAGCGAGTCAAAGCCGCTATCGCCAGCTCTTCTTCTAATTGTGGTGGCTTAGGTTATTTTAGTTCGTTTTGTTTAAAAGGTCACTACACTGAGCTAGACAACAAATGTGGCTATATGTTGTGTTTAATACTTCAACAAGTTGTTAATGAATAAACAAGACACTGTAATTATTTGTGCACAAATACAAATAATTTTACATAATGTTAAAAAATGGCTACAAACAACTTTTGAAACATCTGTAGGTAAATATCTTAATATCTTCTGTTGTTTTTGACAGTGGCATAAATGTGGCAATAAATATATACTGATTAGAAAGTATCATAAAATGTTCCATGGGCTGAATGCTTGTGCAAGGAAATGCATGAAGGGCATAGTGTGGTCAAACATACTTCCTGCAGCTTGTTTTGACTGTGTAGCATCCGGTTGTGGCTTCTGTGTCCCCCTGCAGGAACGTGTTCCCTCCCGGTGGTACCCTCCAGAGTACTTCAAGAATGATTTCTATGGATTCAAAGGGGATGTCTGGTCATTTGGGATTGTATTATGGGAGATGCAAACATTTGGTAAGTGTCCTTAAATTAAATTAAGTTAAATTACACTGAATGTGAGAAGAATAAATGCACCCAGAAGGATTTTACCAACAACAATGAAACTGGGTGTGTAGATGTACCAGACTATCATGGAGTGCCATGGACTTAGAATGGCAGCAAATCATCTTCAGTCCTTCACTAGTCCTGCTTAAGTCTTGTTTGAGACCCTACCAACAAATTCATGTGTTTTCAGCATGACAGTGTTCATCCACATACTGGTGCCACCTAAAAATACCATTGGGCTTTCTATGAATACTTATTTTTAATTTTTTATCATTTATTGTTTCAGGTAACCTTTAACTTCTTTCTGAATAGAACTGAAATCAACACTTTCATCTGAGTGCTATTTTTTAACTTAAATGTACATCTCTGGAAAAAATGAAGAGACCACTTCAGTTTCTGAATCAGTTTCTCTGATTTTGCTTTTTATAGGTATATGATTGAGTTTGAACATTGTTGTTTTATTCTATAAACTACGGACCAACTGACTCCTAAATTCCAAAAAAAATAAATGTAATTTAGAGCATCTATTTGCAGAAATTGCTGAAATAGATGCAGAGCTTTCAGACCTCAAATAAAGCAAAGAAAACAAGTTCATATTCATAAAGTTCAGACATCAGTATTTGGTGTAACAACCCTGTTTTTTAATCACAGTTTTCATGCATCTTGGCATGTTCTCCTCCACCAGTCTTACACACTACTTTTGGATAACTTTATACCACTCCTGGTGCAAAAATTCAAGTAGTTTAGCTTGGTTTGAAGGCTTGTGATCATCCATCTTCTTCTTGATTATATTCCAGAGGTTTTCAATTTGGTAAAATCAAATAAACTCACAATTTTTAAATGGTCTCTTATTTTTTCCAGAGCTGTATGTTATTTGTATCGTCTTTGCTATGTCTCTACTAAACTGCTATAAATAACCCTAATTTACATTCCTCAGGCACTTTGCCGTACCCAGACTTGAACACATCGGAGGAAGTAGCACGCTTTGTGTGTGCTGGCCACAGAAACAGTGAGCCTGAACAGTGCAGACCTGAAATGTGAGTGGAAGTGAAGAGGTCTTTTCACACCTCTCAGTTAAAAACATATTATGGTTTCTACTGACATTTAAGATGGGGTTGCTTTTGCACCACAGCAGTGGCATGTGCTAAACTCCTGTTGAGTCTGGATACATGCAGAACGACATACATTATATGTCCTAATGTTTGTGGACACCCTTTCTAATGAACCGATTCAGCTATTTTACTTTTGCACTCATTGCTGACAGATGCATGTACATGTGTAGATGCATAATACCTCATTTCAGGTGTGAATATTTAGCTGTGGAACATAATGTGGAGATCTGTGCTTCATCCAATACTTTCGGAATGAGTTGAGTGTGGTGGTGAACATCCAACTTTCTGACTTCACTAATGCACTTATCAGTGAATGCTATCAAATCCTCACAGCAATATTCCAAAATCTAGTCAAAATCCTACTTCTCTGGATGTTAGATACAATTACTCCAGCAAAGATTTAAGCTATTTGTAAAACTCATGAGTATTCTGGGATTATTTGTTTGTGCATAAGTGAAAACAGACCCTGCTACTAAAATCAGCAAGCTGCGTTTAAGACATACATGCAAATATGCACTTAGGTGTTGGCAATATTGCCCTAAAATAATATCACAATATTTGTGTCGATATGACAAAACATTGAATTAAAATAAAATAATTTCAAGAATACACTGAAGGAACAAAATTAATATTATTGCATATGTCACGATACTAATAATGCACTGCATATATCCAGGACTGAATAAAATAAAAGATATTGTACAGATATAATCTTTCTCTAGTAGATATTTATTGGGAAATGAAAACAGTGTACATTTTCCTTTTGCTACAAACTGTAAAAAAATGTTTTACCCTCATGGCCAATATGGCTCTAAAATAATATCACAATATTTTAGGGTTTTTGTGATGATAATATTGCATATGATTTGATACTTTTGTTCAGTGTGGTTTATGTAATTCTGTAACTTTCTCTGTAATTTGCATCGCAGCCAACAAATGATGATGGACTGCTGGCAAGAGCCTTACTCCTTAAGGCCTTCCTTCATGGACATTGTGGGAGTTCTGGAAAACATTCTTGAAAATGATCGTGTGAGTGTCCATCAGACTTATTCTTTGTGGCTTTTGTCATAATATAGCATAATATTTATTCTTAATGTTATTCCTATGAGTGAATGAACTGCAGTACGTATATTAAAATAAAACATCACATATTTTCTTTGTCTTAACAGGACTATGTGGACATAAATGAGAGTAGCTCGGTGGAGCCTGTAGCTTCAGATACTGTAACAACATCTGAAGTGCATACAGTGTATTGTAATGAAAGTAAATGCTAGCTCAGCACTGTTAATCAGGTTAAAGATGTGGATTTAACGAGTATAGGGGAAAGGCTATGGTGAAGCCACTGGAAGCCACTTTTTTTAAAAAGGGCTTGTGTGTTTGTTTAAATATTGGTATTGTTATTTAAAGACTGGCTGACTCCAGAGGGGGGCAGGGGGGAAACAGTGTCCTAAAGCAGGGCTTTTATGGCTTTTAATGGTATTTATGACTTTTCCATTCTCCTAACACACCTGACTCAACCAATCAGCTCATTAACAAGCCACTTTAGAGTTGCAGTGGGTGTGTTGAAGCAGGCAATTCACTAAAATATGCTGTGCAGGAGGGTGTCAGGACCAGGATTGAAAAACTCTGTCTTAAATGATGCCCTTTCCAGTAGAGACAAAGGTACACCGTGCTGTATAGGGTTCTACTATACTATACAAGTGTAAAAACATGAGTTATAGAGAATTTTTTCATCAGTGAATTAAACATGATCTAAGGATGTAAATACATAAAAAGTACACTGTCAAAGTTAAATATAGTCTGTAATAAAATAAATATATTATTTTACCCTGTGTGATGTCTCATTTTTGTTTTTTACAGTTTAATACTACAATGTGAGTTTGAAACTGCTGTTTGAAGATAAAATATTTACATAATGTTGTGATATAGGAGATTAGGTTGATGTTGGAAGACAGAACAGTTGTTAAGACAATTCTGTGATAGTCACAGATTTGAAATAGATGGCATGCTGGTGTTACAAATGAATACTGATACTTAACCATTACATTTTGTTTAGATTTTCATCATATTATATCATATATAATATATAGTATCATATATCACAATTTATCTTAAGCATAATGAGATATGAGATTTTACCAGCTTAAATGTCCACAAACATTTGGTCATATAAAGCATGTGGAAGAGCAGTGAATAAGATTAGTTAAAGAGAGTAAATAATTTGTGTCAGTATCTTAAACAACTACAACCCTTTCATTTAATCATTCAAATAAAATAATTGCATCACTCCACTTCATGCATTAGCAATCAGTTTAGTTGTAGTACACATGGCTTTGTATAGACTACAGTTCAAAATATAATGCTGCAATAAAAACTGCATTTTCATGAGAAAAGAAACTGATTTTAAACTAAAAGTAGCATATTGCATTACTAAAAAAGAACATTAAAAACAAATTAAAAACGTTTTTTAAATAAAAGAAAATAAAAAGAGCAGCATATTGTGCTTTACTTCTTATGCAAAAAACGACAAATCTGAGGTATAAATACTGCATTACTGAAAAAAGAGACTCTAAAGACGTTTTTAAAAACTTAGAAAATAAAAGGAGATAGTGATGCATATTGTGCTTTAATTCTTATGTAAAACAAACCGATTTAAATCTACAAACCGATTAAAAAACTACAATCATGAGGTACAAATAGTGCATTACTGAAAGAAGAGGCTCTATACGTATTTCAACCTTAGAAAATAAAAGGAGATAGAAGTAAAGCACAATATGCTGCACTAACACAAAACAAACTAATTTAAAAATACAAACGTATTTAAGCGCATAACCACGAGGTAAAAATAGTGCATTACTAAAAAAAACCTTTAAAGACTTATTGAACACATTAGAAAATAAAAGAGATTACTTCTAATGCAAAACAAACTGATTTAAAACTAAAGTTACAAACCGATTTAAAACTACAATCTTAAGATAAAAATAGTGCATCACTAAAAAAAGAGGACCTAAAAGCAAATTAAAGCCGTTAAATGAGATACTTCTAATACAAAATAACTGATTTAAAACTACAAACCGATTCAAAACTACAATCCTGAGGTAGAAATACCGCATTATTAAAAAAAAAACAGGCCCCTGGTAGTTGACGCCGCTTTGACGTGGGCTGTGTGACGCAGGCGGAGGCTAGCGGAGCAGCTAGCGCGGTTAGCCCCGCTGGTGCAGCAGCGCTGTGAGTAAGAGCGGAGAGCTGTGAGCTGTGAGCGGTGGGCGGCGGAGGAGGTGGAGGACATTTTTCCGCTTCGCTTTGCTGGATTACACGAGCCGCTGGATATTAATGAGTCGCTCTGGATAGAAGGTGAGTTATGGTGGTCGCAGTGTTTGGTTTATGAGTGTAAAAGGCGGTAGTAGAGGCTGGGTTAGTGCGGTTGTTCGGTAGTTAGCGGGTCGGGGTGTGTTTATGTTGTGGGAGTGAGAGGAGGGGGGGATCATGGAGGGCGATGCTAGTAGCGAAGGCTATGAAGAGATTTGAGCCGATATTACTGACTGTAGTTACTGAGTGACGGTGTAAAAGTCGTGTTTTAATTATTCTGATATCATGTGATATTTCTGGGCTTGTATTCTGGTGGTCTGAAGGCTGTCGTTAAGCTAACGTTTAGCTAGCATCCAGCGCGAGCAGCTAAGCTAACTTAGCTAGGTTAAGCTAGCTCTAACCAGCTGTAGCTAGGTTAGTTAAGCTAAATGCGCAGCTAACGTTACGGCCCAGCTTAGCCGAGTCGCTACACACAGCTGGGACTGCGGAGCTTTATAGCTGCTGGCTGTGTAAAGGCTGCTGTGCGGGCGTTGTAACTAAAATTGTTATATTTCTAGTGATATTTTGATTATATTAATAGATAATGCCGTTTCTGCTTGTGTAGATATAGGTTAGCATATCTAGATAAAAATAAGGTAGGTCCAGTCACACTGGCTACATGGGCATGTAACGTTACTCATCCACACATTTGGATGGATACGCACCTAACCTAGCTTACGGGTACATAACTAAGTGAAGTTACATGTGTCCATATACATATAGGTAGATTTTTACAGTTTATTTAAAACAAACACAGAATATGAATAAAATACTGACACATAAAACATACAACAATATTATTTTACCTCAGTCAATCAGTGACATTACATAGTAATACTAGAGACCCTGGCCTGTGGGAAAACTTAAATTCCATTGCTACCCGGAGCGGCGTCTGAGTTTCAAAAAAATAAATTGTAATAACTGGCCTGGTTTTGGCTAAAACAGCTCGCAACAGGTGAAACCTATTAGCTAACCAGATAGAGGTGTGAATTACCGAAGGGATGAAGGTTATGACCAGTTAGAGAAACCTGAACAATTTATCTGTCTATCATTAAGTACGATACAATAGGTTAATTATCAGTGTTCAGTGTTAAGTGTTCTATCAGAATAAGATGAACCTTTTTTTCCGCTCATTCATCTGATATTGAATTGTATAAAAAAAAAACAGTCTGTTTTTGTAGATGAGTTAGCCTACCATCTCAAATATTTACTATACTAGCTCAACACTGTCTGCTAAGGGTGCAATTAATTATTATTTTGGTAGTTGACTAGGATACAATGATTTAAAATAAAAACATTTATTTTACCCATACCCTGTCCCTCTGCTTCCTGTAAGTATGGCTCATGTTCCTAGTTTTCTCTATCGCTTAAAAACAATAGAAACAGCAGGATGTGGGATTTAAATGCCCGTTAGATGCTCAGAAGCCATTTTTGGGCACTTTTGGGGACCCAAACCAAGTTGAGTGTAAACTGTGTAAGTGGACCCATTACCCTTGCCCATTGTATTTATGTCCACAGCATTTTGTGTAGTGCATTGCAGTTAGTCAGCACATTTTTATAATCAACATTTTAGATTTAGCTGATTAATCATTGCAGTCCTAGTGTCTACCCTTCTCACAGTGTGTAGTGTGACAGTGTAATTTAATTTATGAGTGCAGTATACCTGTTGTAACCTGTTGTAAGGGGGATTCCCTTGTGTACTGTACCTAAATGAGAACAGTACTCACCACCCCAGTTGGGTAGTAAGTTAGTTATTAATATTACATTTACTAACTTAATAAAAACCTTAACAAAGTATTACGTTAAATTATCAGTTTTTATTTGTAAACTCTATTAAACTGTGTTTGGTGTCATCCCTCCAGAAACCATTTCCACACAAATTAACCATGACCCAGTAGAATACATAAAAACTTAATGGTACACACTAATACTTCTCTGGGTACCAGGTCAAGACAAGAGGCTCTATTTGTAATGTTAACTGTGTACAAGTACACAGTGGAGCAAACCAACAGTCCCCCAGGACCATGGCGGAACAAATAGCAACACAACAGCTATACAGAACAATGCACAAACAAAGAGCAAAGAAACAATACAATAAATGCAGTAAATAGAACAGACCATGCAATTAGCTGCCATAATTTTGCTTGACTATTGGCTTAGGATGTTGTTCTAAATAAATTCTAATGAAAGTTGTTTTCTAATTTTTTTCTGTGGTTATTCACTCTTCTGGCAATCTTTTCCAGAGGCATCCAGCTCTGTGCCATGTCTTTAGAGAGCTCTTCAGACCTGGCCAACGAGAACACCTGTTTGCCCCCGTCACTGACCCTTGACCTGCGCTGCCCCCACAGCACTCTTTTAGACACAGAGTTAGGCAAAGCTAAAAGCTCCTGTACCTCCTCTCCCAAGAGCCGCCGTATCTACGCCAGCACCACCCAGTCCCAGCTTCTCAACGGCATCATGGGCGGACTGGATGATGAAGCTTCCCTCCAGCACCGTGAGGAGGAGTGGGCCAGGAATCAGGAAAACGAGCAGGGTCACCCTGTTCCAGGGAGCAATGCCAAGTGGATGAAGGAAGGCCAGAACCAGCTGCGCAAAGTAGCAGAGAAGCAGCAGGACCTAAACAGAAACCCGGACCAGAACCTTAACCTGGTCGAGAACGAAAATGAAAACGAAAGCCCCGACATGAACCCCAACCGAAACTCCACGCTTGGGGTGCAGGGGAGTGATGTGGAGAATAACAAGACCCTGGAGGTCCTATGCTCTGACGTAGATGTTAGGAACACCGCCAACGAACCCATTCTGATTGATACCTCTGAGGCCCCCATAGGCAAGGAACGAGAGAATGAGAATGAGGAGGAAGAGAAAGAAGAAGAGGAGAACTTCCCTCCTGGCAGTGGAGAGAAGGACACAGACTCCTCTGAGACACAGAGCTGCAGTGAGTCGAGGAAAGACAGTGAAGGCGGAGGGAGGAACACATGCTTACTGTTCAGCAAGAATGGAGCTAGTGATGAGGACTCCAGCTGTATGTCTCTGTCTCAGGGGAGCACTGCCAACAGCACCCCTGATGGAGATCCAGGTAGCTTGTCTCAACCTGCTTCATGCTTGTCTTTACAGTTGATCTATGGAAAGACTTATGCTTATAGTAAAGTGTGCATATTTATTGAAGATTGGTCATTACCTTGTGAACATTTTCACGATTTCTGTGAAGCAATAGAAGTAGTTCAGAATGGTGTTAGCCTAAATAAACCTTGTAATGCGAATGAAAGTTTAGCACACTTTCTTCACAAATGGAAAGCTGTTCCTATACTGTACTATAATAACATTTTATAATACTGTATTTTGTGTAATAAAAGCTTGTTTTGGCCATTTAACTTTTAGTCAAAATACTTTAAAGCATGACCTGTTTTTTGTTTTGAAAGTGGCAGTTTGCTGAAATGTGGATTGGCAAAGTTGTATATGAACATCAGTGCCTACTACAGCAGTTCTAATTACTCTGTGTTTTTGTTTTTTTCCAATGCCACCCCCACTACCATCTGGTGTGGCTACTTAGAGTCTTATTGGGACCGCAGCGCGTTCGAGACCGACACAGACCTGCCAGCCGGTTGGATGCGTGTGCGGGACACCTCTGGGACCTACTACTGGCACATTCCTACAGGCACCACACAGTGGGAGCCACCTTCTCCCCTAGAGGAAGGTGCAGCCCCAGAGAGACCATCCAGCACCTCACCTGCCATTACCCCCTCTGAGGAGCCACAGGTACAAAGAAAATGTTGATCGTACTTTTACCATGTTAAGACATAATAGATGGTTTTCTTACTTCTTGATTTAAGGGAATGCATTTGTTTAAAAAAAAAAAAATTAAACGTCGTAAAGTCTCACTTTCCTAGCTGAATTTAATGTACAGAGTGAGGCAAAACAGGTGCAGGACATCCTTTCATTGTAAGGGAAATTAATAAAACAAAAAGGAATATGACATCTAAATACCCCAGCAAGTAATGGGTGAGGGGGGCCTATCTTTTTGGCTGCGTTTGGAACATGGCCTTCATATTGAAAACTGCATATTTGGTTTCTGACAAAAGTGTGTCCTGCAACTTTTTTACACACATTGCACTTTGTCTAGTATAATGTTGATGCTTTTATGTTTTAGTTTAATTGTTTTAACTGGCTGTGTTTTAATTAGTTACACACACTTTTTTTTTGGCAGAATTGCTTTTAGTTTCACACCATTTGATGTTTTTGACTGTATGATTTCGTTGGCAAAAATTGGCATAGTTTTCATTGTCAGTGGAGAGATTATTATATCATCAGGTAGCATTGTCAACAGTTAGACACACAGGAATCATCACCTCAGTCTATCTCTGGTATTTTGATTCTAAATCAATAACAATGCATGTGGTTTTGTTCTTAGATTACATGGAATGGCGTGTCCCGTCAAAATAGATTCAATGATGATCTGTGGAAGGTCGGTGAATATTCTTTTTTTTTTTTTTTTCTAGCATTTTATTGATTATATGTGTGCTAATAGAACATAGCATTTAATAACATATATTTTATACATTTAAAGGCTTACCTTTATCTTTCTTTTTTTTTTTCTAGGAGGAGGATGTAACTTCTGATCAGAGTCTGAAGGATTTTGAAGGGGCTACTCTGCGCTATGCCTCTATTAATCTCAGGTATGCTTTGTTTGATTTAAATGTTTTATTTCAATGACCAGGTTTAAACCTAGTCTTAAACTACACAGCATTTTGAGATTTGCCATTGAAAAGAACTAGGCTTAATTTAGGCTCTTGTTTTAAGATGCTTTTTTTCCTTGTTTATTTTTAGCTGTTCCCAGTCAGAAGGAGAAGAGAAACCAAATTCATACAGCACCGATGTCGAGGCCAAGGTATATTTAAAAAAAAAAATAATAATACATAAATAAAAAAATTGCATTATTAATGTATGTTAAGTAATGCACATCTAAAATAATAAATCTAAAGTCTTTACAGTACTGCAGGTCACATACTATTTATTTGTCTTGTTTTTGTAGTGCTTTGCTGTGCGATCTCTGGGATGGGTGGAGATATCAGAAGAGGAGATGGCACCTGGAAAGAGCAGCATTGCTGTGAATAACTGTATAAGACAGTTGTCTTACCACAAACACAACTTGCATGACACTGTTGGGATCTGGGGAGAGGTATGTGTGTGACGATTCCATAAGAACTCACCGTTCTGTGCCTTGAAAGTAGTAGTTTGAAATGTTGTAAGTTGAGAATGTTTGTTTGTATTCTACAGGGAAAGGACATGCTCCTGGTGCTTGAGAATGAAATGCTGAATCTGATTGATCCTCTGGGACAGACACTCCTCCACTCTCAGCCTATCGTCAGCATTCGCGTGTGGGGTGTTGGCAGGGACAACGGCAGGTCAGTCTGACAACCAATCCTAGCTGTTTTTAAAAGACCAAACTGATAAAATAAAGAAAGCTTATGTTTTAGCTTAACTTAATGCTGAACTGGTTTTACCTAGATGCAGACGTCAGGATATTTCATTTGTAGGTGTCTACCAGCAGAATAGCATGTAATAAAAACATATATGCTATGGTGCTTTCTCACTTTTTACAAAGTTGTGACCACTTTACAAAATGTTACGACCACTTTTTTGTTTCTACATTTATGGGAATTTTGTAGTTCTTTTTTTTTTGTTAGTTACAGACTGTAGTACATTTGTTTCTCTGCATATTTTATCCTCCTCCTTTTACTTTGTGCTTTTTAATGGTTAGGACCCCAGAAGGCAAGTATTATTCGGGAGGTGAATAGAGTGGATCAGAAACAGCAGTGCTGCTGGAGCTTTAAAACAATGTACACTTACTGTCCTCTCTATTGCAAACTTCTACCTTGCTGCTCCACCTTGTAGATGTAATAATAAAGTAGGTCTGCAATTGATGATTATTTTAGTAGTCGACTAATCTGACGATTATTTTTCCGATTAGTCATTGATTATGTCTTCCATGCCCGTCCTCTCTGCTTTCTGTGGGTACGGCTCCTGTTTCTAGCTTTGACTGATGATTCGAAACGATAGAAACAGCTGAACATCGGATTTAAATGCCCTTCAAATGTCCAAAACATTGTCCTTTGAATGTGGAAGGTGCTGATATTTAGTAAGTAATGTGAAATATGTTGTGATTGGGCACTTTTGAAAACGCAGGCCGAGTTGAGCGTAACCTGTCTAACATTGTCCCCAGTAATTTGTGTAGTGCTGCTTATTGACAATTAGTCAATAACAAACATTTGAAGTCTCTCCATACATATTTTGTTTTAAAAGGCATTTAAATGTCTGGATGTTGTTTAAAATGTATTTTAAAACAGAATATTTTAATTGACATTGTCGATTATATTATGTCAACATATTCGACAGTGTCGATTATAAAAATATTCAGTTTTAAAAGGCATTTAAATGTCTGGATGTTTAAACAACATCCAGACATTTAAATGCCTTTTAAAACAGAATATGTATGGAGAGAAACAGAAGGACTGCAGAAAAAAGAGTGTAGAAACAAGGTTGTGTTCATAATATTTTGACTGAAGCATGTATAATGCATATAAAGTAATACATATATAGAGCATATATACAGATTTTTTTTACTTCTTCAGTTTGGTTTTCCACTAGTTTTGGCTGGTGTACTGTTTAAATAATGTTTATTGAAAGTGTTTCTGTCTTTAATACTGAAATATGTAACTATACACAGTCCAAGCATACACTCCTGGGTCTTTGCATTCTCAGCAACTGTGCTTTATTTTTATTTTTTTGCAAATCTAAGCACTTCGTCTCTGGTGTAGTCATTATACAGTAGCTGCATAAGCAATATTTGTTGCTGCATATAATAATATTTTGTTACAAGCATGCTTTGTTTGATTTACGTTGACTTGCTAGACTAAGTTGTGCTTTTATTGTGCTCCCTCTTTTGTTTGCTGTTCAAACCTTGTTTGATTTCTCTCTATGCTGCTGCATTTTGGGACTCAGGGAGAGGTAGTGTATTGCTATTATTCTGCACGATTTTTCATTCTATGTGATTGTCATTACAGTATGCTGCTTCTACAGCTCATTTTCACCCCTCCAACCTCATATGTATGACATATGTATGTCTTAGTGCTGTATTAGAGGATTTGATTAGTTTCATGTTTTTCTTCTAATTTAATTATTACTATATATAGTCATAGGGTAAACATATTTTGTGTTGGTAAACTTTTATAAATACATTTAGAATTGGTTCCACTACTTAATTTTTAACATAATAGTAAAGTAGTAGTGTTCTCTGTAGTAGTGTTTCATTTTCATTTCCATTTTCTGCTTGTATGTTTTTCCATAGCCTCCTGTCTACGTTCATACCTTGAGCTCTTGAGCTATACGTTCATGTACACAAGCAGTGTTTCATGTTTTTTTTCCCTCACCCACAGGGACTTTGCGTATGTGGCTCGAGACAAGCTGACCCACGTCCTGAAGTGTCACGTGTTCCGATGTGACACTCCTGCCAAGAACATTGCCACCAGCATGCATGACATCTGTTCCAAGGTAACTGTATCTCTGCTGTGGAGAAAAAAAATCATTACACACTGTGTTTACTTGAAATCCTAACTTGTACATTTGTTTTGTTAATAAAAAGCTACAATTACTACAACCAAATGATTTTTTTTTTAGGTTTTCATACAGTTGCAAACAGTTTTATGGCATGGGGAAAGAAAGAAATACCCATCTCTAGAACACTTGAGTGTTGTAGAGCAATGGGCACTTTTTAATTTCTTTTTACACTTTTTTTTTGTTTTAAAGTCTAAACTTGCGTTGGTTCTTTTGTTTGCAGATTATGGCTCAGAGGAAGACCTCAAAGTCAAGTCTGAACAGACTCAACATCGATCCGTCCAAACTAGTGGATCTCCCATTCCAGGGTAGGAAGTCAAAATCATGCAACTATTCCAAATTGTTTGAAATGCAAAGAGCAATAGACCACAATTCAACTTATAATAGATCCTCCATTTAAATTCTTCTTTTCATCTATTTTTTTTCTTTTTACATTTTTAGAGTTCCCAGCACCAAAGAATGAGCTGGTACAGCGCTTCCAGGTGCGCTACCTTGGTAATGTTGCAGTGGCAAAACCAGTAGGTAAGGAACACTACAAAGCCTCAACATAAGGGGTAACCTTTACATGTTTGAGTAGCAGAACTGGAAAAGCAATGGCATAACTGAGGCCAATGTTTGGGAGCATTGTTTAATAGGGAATATAATAGTGGGAATTCTGGGCTGATGCTGATATCTGAGATGATGTGTATGTATATGTATGTATAGCCAATATACACATTTATTACATTTATTTATTTATTTACATATATTAACTTACAGACAGACCAGGCACTCTGATATAACTTTGAAACACCTGTATGCGATCAATAAAATAAGAACTTTGTTTTCAAATTTATTTAGCTAACTGGTCCTTACATAGTTTGATCAGTAGATCTATTAAAACTAATAAATGTAAAAAAAATGTTAAATCATTACATTTTATGGTAGTGTGGTCAGTGTTATGTCAGTAACTATCAGTTTAAAATATCTACACATAGATTATGATGATAAAAATGTATTATATGGATGTAATTGCAGTATCATCTTTTTAAGTAATTTTCTGGTGTAAGGCCAGTTATTAGTTAAAATTATTAATTTTTTTCCTTTTTTGAGAGTTACTCAAATAATTACTACTGAACATCACTCTTACTGTGTATGTGTTTCACTCAGGCATGGACATGGTGAATGCTGCTTTGGAGACTGCCCTTGCTGCCAAAGATCAGTGGACTTCAGTGACTGTGAATGTGGCATCTGCTACTCTTACTATCCTTGTTTCAGATGTGAGTAGTGCTCATGGCACATTATGCTTTTTATTATATCTTTCTCATTGTTAAAACAGCATTATGCAGAACTCATGTTATTTAAGTAATTCTGTGTTATATAGATGATAAGTTATGTAAAATCCCCTCTTTCTCCCTGACGTTTGTGTTTGTGCAGACTGAGGAGGTTCTGTCCGAGTGTCGTGTTCGGTTCCTCTCGTTTATGGGCGTGGGGAAAGATGTCCGCACTTTTGCGTTCATCATGGCTGAAGGCCCTGGAGACTTTATCTGCCACATGTTCTGGTGCGAGCCCAACGCTGCCAGTTTGAGTGAGGCTGTGCAAGCTGCATGTATGGTAAGACATAACGGAGATCTAGATCTTACTGAGAACTGAAATCTGTTAGAAATTTTGAATGCTTTAAAATTTACAGCTGATGTGTAGAATCAAGAATGAGCTTATATTAGAGAAGTGTTAATCAAATCCTAAAGGAAAAAAACTTCTCAATAGCTAATATCAAATAGTAAATAGAATATTATTAGAGATAGACCGATCCGTGTTTTTGGGGGTGATTTTGATCACCGATCGTCTTTTAGCTTGATACAGCTCTGCCTAATTTCACCCACCTCTGAGCAAACACTGGGAATCTTAGCCAACTATAAATAAACGGAAGTGCTTTACTCACCATAATAAACTGACTTCAGAAGAGTTATATGTGTAATTAGTTTCATCTTTATAATTATATTTCTATTTACTTAGAAACCAATACTGCAGGAACAGGAATCCTAACATCTGCTGCCTCACTGCCTCTTTTTCAGAGTCATCTTTCTGCTTAAAATAGCCTAAATTTACTGTTAATTATACAGCCCTGGAAAAAAAATGAGACCACTTCACTTTCTGCTATTTATAGGTATATGTTTGAGTAAAATGAACATTGTTGTTTTATTCTCTAAACTAAAGACACAATTTCTCCCAAATTCCAAATAAAATATTGTCATTTAGAGCATTTATTTGCAGAAAATGTGAAATGGCTGAAATGACAAAATATACAGAGCTTTCAGACCTCAAATAATGCAAAGAAAACAAGTTCATATTCATAATGTTTTAAGAGTTCATAAATCAATATTTGGTGGAATAACCCTGGTTTTTAATCACAGTTTTCAGCATCTTGGCATGTTCTCCTCCACCAGTCTTACACACTGCTTTTGGATAACTTTATGCTTTGCAAAAATTCAAGCAGTTCAGCATGGTTTGATGGCTTGTGATCATCCATATTGTCTCTTGGGTACATTTCAGAGGTTTTTAATTAGGTAAAACCAAAGAAACCCGTCATTTTAAAGTGGTCTCTTATTTTATTTTCTTATTTTTTTATAATAAGAATAGTATAATACTCTAGCTCAGCTGCAGCAGAGAGAGACTTTGATTACCTGTACAGAACTGCACTGTCTGAAACTGGTTTCTTTCTGACACGGTTGCTGCTGTACTTCTGCAGCGTATGGTATGTGTGGCATTAGTCCCTCACATATGAACTGCAGAAACCTGAAATCTCCAGACTGACTAACTGAGCTGAGCTGATTTAGCCTGATCATGTAGCAGGAGCCTGTAACAAGAGTCTTGCTGCAGCCTGTAGGAATGTGGGGTTCTGTGAGTGAGTAAATTCTCACTCCAACTCCAGAGTTCCATCTAGTGGCTGGACAAGGAACTGCAGGAACCTGACTGGCTAAATCATTGGCTAAAATCAGCCGATCGCGTATTTTGGCTGAAAATGGTCTAATACCGATATATAGATGATTGATCGTTCCATCTCTAAATATTATTATCAATTAGAGATTTACTTTGATTAGATATGTTGACATTAAGTTTGTGTTTTATATTCACATCATTCCCATATGGCAACAGATAGGCCTGCCACGATAATTACTTTTTTGTTATTTTGCTCAGTCCACTCTGTGTTTTTGATGCAGTAGTCATTGTGTGACTAGCTGAAATATTGGTAAATGTCATGAAACTGAAATTATACATACAAAAATGATCGAGGTCACATCCATTTGCCCATTTGTATGACAAGTAATTTTCGTGAGAGCCTAGCAACAGATATATTTGTGGTTCTAAGTCTGAGTGAATTTATCTGTTGTTTCAGCTGAGGTATCAGAAGTGTCTGGACGCGAGACCCCCCAGCACCATCTCATGCCTGCCAGGCCCTCCTGCAGACTCGGTGGCTCGCAGGGTGGGCTCCAGTGTCAAGAAGGGTGTGCAGAGCCTGCTGGGCAGCTTCAAAAGATCTGGATCCCAGACGCCCTAAGAGAGAATTCACCCCACCCACCTGTCTCCCCTCCTCCACCTGCCTGCTGCCTCTCTGCCATTTCAAACGGAGGGCACTGCAGGCTTTCATCAAACCTGGAACACACATTTCACGTCTCCTGACCTCTTTTGAGGAGCTCAGGTTTTTCCCTTTATCTCTGCATTTCTGTGTTGGATGAGTGAGTGAGCGAGAGAGAGAGAGAGAGAGGGAGAGAGAGTAAGGGGGATGTGTGGAGGAAAATACTAAATTATAGTGCAGGATGTGACTGCACTGTGAGTTACACAATACAACACTAAAGCAACACTAATTCACTCACACACACAGACACACACATTGGTGTAGATGGGTAGTACTGCGTATTCAGTAACGATGATTATTACTATTAAGCAGTTGTACATCTTAAAATGGTTGAGTGTTTTGAATGTCTAATGTATGCGAAGTCTTTCACCATGAAAACTGGACCAAAATCGATTACTGTAATTGATAGATAGATAGACAGATTAGACAGATGAGAGTAACACTACGTATGCCGTTTAAGAACACTGAAACTAGCAACACGCAACACTAACGTTAATGTAAAGTTGGGTACTATTTATTGTGTACTGTAACACACTGCTATTGCCATCGATTTCCATAGATTTTCCCCCGTTTATGATGTCTGTATAGACTGTATAGATGAGATTTGAAGGGAATTGATCATGATGATTCTCGACGTTCTCTGATGTCGAGTGCATGTTTCCGTTAACACCTGCGCTGTTCGTAGATCACACTTTTTTTTTTTTTTTTTTCTTTCTATACTGTAACAGACGGGTGTCGCATCCTGTGATTTTAATTTAGCTCAGTCACTAAGCAGGGCCTGCTCTTGCTGTGTTTGTTTTACCTCTGCTGCAGACTGTCACTCTGAATATGATCGAGTTTGATCTGTACCTGACACACTACCTGAGTGGAATTATTTAATCAGATTTATTTATATTCTTTCATAAAATATGAAATAGCATTAATGGATCGTAGTCTTCCAAAAGGAATTGTCTCGTTGTAGAGCTCCTGTATGTTTTACAAGTCTAGACAGGCGTTAGTGACTTACATTTATGTTCTTTTGAAATAGAATCAGTAATATTTAATTGATTTAGGTTTGTGTGTTTTAATTAGAGTTTTTAGTGAAATATTTTTTTGTTTGTTTTTTTTTTTTGTTTTTTTTAAGTTTCCCCGTTGGCGGGAATTCTGTTTTAGACACAATTGAGGTCTCACCACTATGTGGTTTCTGGCAAAGGAGGAACTCGACTCTAAATGTGGATGAATGTTGTTAATTAATTAAAGAAAGAAAGAAAAAGGATCTCAAGCTTTTGCTTAGAAATTTGAGTTAGCCTAGATTTAAAAAGGATATTAAAATGACTCATATTATAAAACTACACTTTCACATATTTGAGCATGCTTCTGCTCTCTGCTACTGCGGCGATGCACAGCTAGAGGGCGCTGTCTGCGTACTTTATTTCCCCCTTTTTCATGCGTCTGACTGTGGGATTGTACAGCACGACGGGTCCATGGTTAAATGGCTTCTTTGTGACTCGTCATGTGTGATTTAATTTTTTTTATTTTTTTGTTTTTTAGAACAAAAAAAACGAAGGATTTTTTGACACTTCAGAGAGCCGTGTGTCACTGATTGTCTTGTACATGCACATTGTAATATACTGCACCATGTGTTGCCTCATAGTTAATAGGCTATAATAAAAACGTTAACAGCCATTTACAAATATCATCATGCTCTACGATTATTCACTAAATGTTACTGTATATATTGAAACTAATAATATAGTAATAGTAGCAGAATGTACCCCTATCCAGTAGCAGAATTGCTTTTTTAAATGCATTTAAAAGAACACTTTTTAAAATGCATATATAGATATATTTTTTTTTCTTTTCAGTTTGTGTTTACTGTACTCCTCCCTGAAATAGATTTAAACACGCCCACCCTCACTGTTTCAGTTTACACTCCAGCTGCCATGTGGAAGAGCCTTAGCTTGTAGCTCTAAAGCTGCTAAAGTGAGAAATCTAGAACTGACTGAACTCGACTGAAGCCTAAAATGAATGGAAATGAATGGATTAAAAGTTGTTCGGAACTGGATTTATGTCTTGTTTTTTTTTTTTTTTTTTTTTTTTTTTTTATAATCACCTTGTTATCCCAGAGTAACTCACGCTGCATTTGCTCTACTAAACAGAATCTGTGTATGTGGTTGTGTCTCACAGCATTTCATGTATATAATGTAAGGATCTTCGTTGAAAATGCACTCTAAAGACTGTAGATCTAGATCACTCTGTGTGATGAACAAAAAAATAAATAAAAGAGAAACGGAGGTTGTTAACAACATGGAATAATATCTGTGTATTGTATCTTGTAAAAGGAATGTCAATGTTTTTTAGGTGCTTGTAATCCATCCAGTTTAGGAAAATATCATCTTATCTCGCCTAAAGGAACACACTGAGGAATGAACGAGCGCACACAGATGACATCATAACCAGCCTGCCTATCGACGACTTCTTCATATTCCTCTATGCATAATCAAACCATGTAGTTTTATGATTAGGAGGTACTTGCTAGGGCATTTTCATATCTGTAATAATATGCAGATATTATTCAAATGCTCCTGTTGGTCCTCCCTGGTGTGTTTCCCTAGACTGTAAGAATGCTTCTTCTTCTTTTTTTTTATTTTATTTTTTTTTAACTGCCGGGTGTGGTGCAAGAGATTGCTTTTATTTCTTTTTTTTTTTATGATAATTGTTATTGCTTGTTTTGGATTACTTTCTAAAATGTACATTAGGTGTTATGTATTTGTATATACATGTATATTAATATGATGTGTCACTGGGCAAAATAAAACGTTAATGTCCGTTTCCATGTGTTTATATGTGTTTATTCTCTGGTATTCAGTTTACCTTTAGGATCAGTAATCAACACCATCAACACCGCTCTAAATGTATTAGTATATCCCTTTTGGCTGTGCATTTACTATCGTAAAATATCAGTTGTGTATTAATCTTACTGTAATACTGTAATCTTACAAAAATACGGAAAGATTAGACACTAGAAGCATAATAAACAGTGCACTAGTTGCTGTTTTCCATTCAAAACACTGCTTTGTTCAAGACAAACAGTTTTTAAATACTGTATTCACTCACTGTTTACTTTCTTAGACACTCCTACCTAGCTGCTCTACCTTACCTAGATGTAAAGGCAGGCAGGCAGACAGTCGTCTATTGCTGCACAGTTTTGGGTTATGTTTACATTACCAGGCTGAAGTGACTCAAATCTGATTTTTTGCTCAATGTGGCTCAGATTGGATTTTTTCATGGCTGTGTGAACGTGCACATTTTTTGAATCAGAAGAATTTTATGTTACTTAACAATCACATTTGAACATGATGATGAATCCAGCTAATGAAACACTCACCTGCCGTTTTTTTAGGTACACCTTGCTTGTACCAGGTTGGAGATGTGTCGGCTGCACATTCATGATGCGAATCTCACGTTCCACCACATAAAGGGATGTGGTGGTCATAAAGGGATGGAGGACATGGTCAGCAACAATACTCAGGTAGGCTGTGGCGATGCTCAGTTGGTACTAATGGACCCAAAGTGTGCCAGAAAAATATCCCCCACACCATTACTGCACCACCACCACCAGCCTGAACCGTTGATTCAAGGCAGGATGGATCCATGCTTTCATGTTGTGGAGGCCAAATTCTGACCCTACCATCCGAATGTAGCAGCAGAGACTAATCAGACAAACGTTTTTCCAATATTCTGTTCTCCATTTTTGGTGAGCTGTGCGAATTGTAGCCTCAGTTTCCTGTTCTTAACTGCAGGAGCGGCACCCGGTGTGATCTGCTGCTGCTGTAGTCCAGCCGCCTCAAGGTTGGACGTGTTGTGCCGTTGTTCAGAGATGCTCTTCTGTAGACCTCGGTTGTAACGAGTGCTTATTTGAGTTGCTGTTGTCATTCTATCAGCTCGAACCAATCTGGCCGTTCTCCTCTGGCATCAACAAGGCATTTACTCCCACAGAAGTGTATCAGCTCACTGGATATTTTCTCTTTTTCTGATAATTCTCTGTATAAACGGTAGGGATGTTTGTGCGTGAAAATCCCAGTAAATCAGCATTTTCTGAAATACTCAGATCAGACCACCTGGCACCAACAACAACCATACCACGTTCAAAGTCACTTAAATCACCATTCATCCCAATTCTGATACCTAGTTTGAACTCCAGCAGATCTCTTGGCCATGTCTACGTGCCTAAATGCATTGAGTTGCTGCCATGTGATTGGCTGATTCAACATTTGTGTTCATGAGCAGTTGGACAGGTGTACCTAATAAAGTGGCCTGTGAGTGTATGTGAAAGGAAATTTTGTTTTTGTGATAATTGTGGTGTGTGTATTGAAATTTAGGGGCGAGGAATGATGTTGGTGTCCTGGGTTGCCTCAATTTACATATTAGAGTAAATATCAAGCTTGATGAATATGGATGAGCTCAAATCAATAAAACAGAACCAACAGGACCATCATCCCTCCCCCATGTTCCGAGTGGTTAATATTCAGATAGTGTGTGGCATGCTGACGGGGAGGTAAATATATTCTCATGTAAATATGCTGTGTTTCCAGTTGACACAGTTGGCAGATTACAAATTTCCATTTCCACACACTCTCTTTGTGTGTTTTCCGCTTACTGAGGATTTGACGTTGTGCGGTAGACTCGCTGTTATATATCCCAGTCTCTTACCCGCAGAAACTCACTTTCTGTCAGACAAACTTGCATTTGCATTTGTTTGGGAATGACAGTGAGTCGTTAGTCTCTGTTTGTAACGCTTTATGTATAATACGTTCATTGGCTTATTCAGTAGATGCCACTCATGATCCTGTCTAGCTTAGCATACAGAACGCCTGAGGCCTCACTAAATTAATTATGTTTATAATTATGTGGGTTTGTTTTGGTCCTAGTTTCCATCCAAGGCCTTGTGAGAGTGATGTGCACTTTTCACGGCCGTGTTTAAACCCTACTCACAGTCTATTAACATTCAGTTACACTGAATGTTAATAGACCTACTTAGGGGCTTCATAATACATTCATAAGCACTAAGTAATGTATTTATAAAGCAATATTCCGATAGTGAGGACTAGTTTATGCTATTACTCACAACATGATTTAAGTTTGATTAACGATATTGAACCTCTCAAATTAAAGTGGTGACACATAATTTTCATTCATAACACCTTTATTAAGCAGAATTCAATAGGCATGTTATGTATTGTAAATGTTCCTTCATGCCTCAAGTAACTGTTTTCCCCCTCAACAACCACAAAAAAGCGCAGTGACTCGGTTCCGATACATCAGCTCACAGATGCAGCCTTATGCTGATCGACATCACCCTTTGGATTGATGTGGGGAGAGAGCACCATCTACCCACCCAGAGAGAGCAAGGCCAATTATGCTATTTCAGGGCTCTGGTAGCCGATGGCAAGCTACATGAACAGGATTCGAACCAGTGATCTCCTGATCATAGAAATTTGTTTGGTTTGCATTCTATAAAAGTGGGTTGTGACTTAATGACCATGAGAAAATGTGGGTCCCGTGCTGAGACCAGTTGAGAAACCCCTTGTCTACAGTACTTTGAATATTTCATTTATTAAGGATGAACACATGAGGCATTAGCATTGAAAAACTATGTCTCTATGTTTTATGTAAAAGGGCAATTTTAGATAATGTTCAGACCTGATTCTCTGGACATTTTCCCAGAGTTCATATGTGAAAACTGTTTGAGAGACTCTGCTTAGGGGAGGCAGGAGTTAAAATTGACAAGTTTTAAAAATCAAACAGCATCACATCAGTGCGACCCGCTGTTATCTCTCTGCAGAGTTTCCAAATGCTCTGTTTGTGTAAACCTGTGGTTAAATCGCATTTAGGCTCTCAGTGGTGGATTGTGGGTGGAAGCACAGATGTTGTACTCAGCTATTCTGATGGAGGAGAGAAATTTGTTCGACTATAAGATTAACTAATGTGTACTGAGCAGATATTTGCATAATAGCTGCCAAAAAAACAAACAAGCGCAGTTACAAAAAAGCATGTTTGATTATTGGAACTGGATTTCTGGATTTTAGTTGTCGCATTAAAGAGTATTTATAATTTAATAATCTCAGCACCTGCAGAATAGTACATTCACACATTCCAAATGATAATTTTAAGTGGCTTTGGTTAAAGTAGAATACAATTTGAGTAGCTTAGGGGTAAAAACTCATGGTTTAATGGTAGTAAATATTTTCATGTGGTAATTACATCACCTAGAATACACAGAAGCTTATGTCTTCTTGTATTAATAAAGAATTGTTTGTAATATACTATTAGGCCAAGAAAACAAGAACGTTTAAACATATAACCCCAGGTTAATGAGCCCTACATTAACTTGCAATTCAATTCCATATTGATTAAAAACTTACGTTGTAGTCACACCAATCATGGTTTGGTTGAATCGTGCTGGAGCATGGTTTTGCCCCCTCCCCACTCCCCTGCTGGGCCTGCACTCACACCATGTTTAAACAATCCGTGCCCGAGCATGCTTACTTCCTTACTCAGTGCTCAGTTGGCTAGTCGGTGTTGTACCGAATTCAGCACCCCCACCATGAAAAGCACCCTCTCTCGCAAAGACAATCTGCTTTTTTTTTACTGAGAATTACGTGCCAAACGTCACGGTTATCTCAGTCACGGTTACATACATAGTGACATGGTACGTGCTCCAGAGAGGGGGTGCTTTTCCTGATGGGGTGCTGAATTCGCACAACACCGCCATGTTTGTTTGCAGGAACGTCGCTTCATTGACATCATCTTGTTCCGTGCTTGGACATGAATCACGCTCACACTGCATGCGTGCTGTGCTGCAGTCCTAGTGAACCATGCTCTGGTCCACCTCTTCAAGCGGCATTGGATTGCCTACTGTGACGTATAAAGACCTATATGGGCTCTCTAATAAGTAGTTGTGAGAACTTCTCCTTTTATAAGCCGTCACAGTCACATTAGCTTCTTTCTAGGCTAAAATCTCACTAGATTAGTTAGGCACACTGAGGTGCCCCTGTTATCGCCCTGCTGCTTACACATGTTCACTCTGGTTTGTTGATGATGGTGAAGCAGAAGGATTCCAGTGTTTCAGGGGTTTTGTGTCTGGGTTACCTTCTGTCTCTCTTCTTTAATTAAGGCTGTTTTAATCAGATCTGTTAAGAGACGTAAGCCACACTCAGGTAGTCTGTTCACATTGTCTTAAACAGTCCAATTAGAATGAATTCCATCTCTATATCTATATTTCTGACACTGATGTAACACAGACATTGGGCTCTTCTGCTACCTGTTACACACCACCTGCCATAACAGTCTAATTTGTGCTTTTTTTTTTTGGATCACATTATCAAGCCATCGCTTTATATAAAATAAAAAATAGAATAAAAAAAATATAGGTCTATGTCACAGACCATTTTCTTGAGCCCGATCCAACAGGGCCCGAAAAAAATGGTGGAAAATTTTGCCCCCACCCGGCCCGAGTTTGGGTTGGGCATTGGGTCGTGCTTGGGCACAGAATCTAAACTCTATTGAGTCCCCATGTAGGCCTTCTTTTTTCCCAAAATTTGAGGATTTTGGGAAAAAGTTCATATTCATAAAGTTTTTAGAGTTCAGAAATCAATATTTGGCGGAATAACCCTGGTTTTAATCACAGTTTTCATGCATCTTGGCATGTTCTCCTCCACCAGTCTGACACACTGCTTTTGGATAACTTTATGCCACTCCTGGTGCAAAAATTCAAGAAGTTCAGTTCAGTTCAGCTTGTGATCATCTGTTTTCCTCTTGATTACATTCCAGAGGTTTTCAATTTGGTAAAATCAAAAGAAACTCATAATTTTTAAGTGGTCTCTTATTTTTTTCTAGAGCTGTATTTTATTTGATTTTATTTAGACCTACTTCATTCACAAAATACAGAAGTTCTGGTTTGGGATCATTTTGTTTAGCAGCGATTTCTTTCTGCACCATTTGTTTTTCCTACATTCAAAAACTGAAAATTCTTGATTAAAAAAATGACAACACCTCCTCAGAGGTCTACAGCAGGCAGCAGCCATAACTGGTTGGCTCTTACTGATCAGCAGTTTAGACTCTGTGTGAGGGTTGTTTTTGTGACACTGCTGAATGCTCATTCTGCTGCTGTTATTAATCATGATCTGGTGTAAGCAGGAAGCACATGGCAGGGGGGCTCCCCAGCAAGATGCCCCCCCCCCAAAAAAACCCTCAAACACGTCTCCTGTCACAGCTGCCACTTGATAAAGAAAAGGCAGGATGGCGCTGTAAGAGATGCGGCACAAATTGCCGCAACCTTCCGCTTTTATTTTCACTTAGTTGACATTTGCCTCTGAATCCCTGGTTGCCAGGCGTCAACCAGGCTGTGGTTTGATAGAGGTTCCTAGAGAGGCGCTGGAATATTAATTGAACCACACGGCAGATCCACACTTTACCAAACGCCATGACTGACTGTTTTGTAGAACAAGCCACATCCAGCCGTGTCTTTAAACAACGCTTCGTCATTCAGATGCTTTTAATCTCCTCCTCCTGAATCCACTCTGTCATTTCTGAAGCGTCTCGAGTCTCGCAGCTCTGGAAGGAGATGAAATTTTGATTGCTGTTTCTGGGATTGTGGAGATGAAGATGGTTGGTGGATGACTTTATGAAAGGATCAGGCTGTTCCAGTCTTCACGTAACTGACTCTAGAGGGAGCTATAAGTCTTGCCTTATAAATGAAACACATTGAAGTCACATTGGGTCATTAAATTAAAAAGCATTTTGTTATTTGCCTAGATTCAGTATTCTGACATGCCATATGTCATGGGATAGGAACTAGTATTATGTGTTCCTTGACTATTCTGATGTCCAATAGAAGCTAGAGCACTGCACTGACCTGTAAGACATGTTTGTTGAGCCTCCCGCATTAAATACATGTGTGAGTGATTTCTGCCAAATAGATTTGTCTGTTCTAGCCATATTCTAAAGGGCACAATCATTATCACCTATTGCACTGTCCACTGCTGAGAACAGCATTTATGGAGATGCAGATTTCATTTTCCAGCAGGACTTGGCACACTGCCAAATGTACCAATTGGTTTTATATAATAATCACATTTTCTGAGAGACTAATTTTTGGGTTTTTACTGGGTGTAAAACATAATCATTAACAATACAAGAAATAAACACTTAGTATAGATCACTCTGTGTATAATACGTCTACTGTATATAATAATATAAGTTTCACATTTTAAACTGAATAACTGAAATAAAAGAACTTTTTAATTATATTCTATATTTTTGAGATGCATTAGTATTATATATTATATACAATTAAATTAAAAATAATTTTAATTTCTCTGCTCTCAATGATTTTAAACAGCACTGTGTAAATGTACAGATATAACAAAAAGTTAAAGGTGAAGTTAAAGTTCACAACATGCCACCTTAGCAGTGGTTTACAGAAGGTATTTTTTTCTGTTTGATACTCTTGTGGAGTATTTTTTTTTTTTTTTTTGTGAAAGTTTTTGTGTGTTTAGACACCCTTTCACCATGATTGTGAAATCAGTGAGGAGATGATGCTCTGATCTCTAGGGGAAACAGGCAGTCCTTGGAAAGCCTAATTGCTTATAAATGGGATCGTTTAATGAAAGGTGGAAAATCAAGCATTGATGATGATTTATTGTCAAGACAGGGATGATGCGTACGAGAGCCAAGAGGGACCGCGAGCACACCAGGCATACACACAAAGACATAGCCATGAGGAAGAAGAACCCTGGGGACTGTGGTATGTGTGTGTAATATCAACACTTATCCCACATCTGGTTTATTACCCCTGCGGCTTTGAGTATTTGCTTTAATAATCAAGGTTTTATAACATCCAATTAGCATTTAGTCCTAAGGATAACAGTTTCTCTCAGATGGACGATGAATCCCACAGGCCCTGTGCATTTTTCTCCGGATGGAGGACATCGTTCTCCTTTCCGGCATTCCTTTGTAGCCTTCTGTTCTATGCTAATGTGCTGTTGCCCTCACGCTTGTCCTTTCTCAGGGATGTTTATGTGCATCTATTCATTAGAGGTAAATGATCTCCTCTACCATGATTAAAGATTCAGACGGGGTCCATTAATCACATCGCAGTTCTTGGCCAGCGAGAACCCTCTGGCTGGCACACGCACACAAATACTCAGATTACTACAAGCTCAGAGAGAATGGAGTAGTGAGGAGAAGAATACAAACCATGAGGGGCATGAGATGAATGAATAGGCACAGCATCAGTAGAGGTACTATATACACGGTCAGCATTTATACAGCATCATGGGTCATTCATCTGTGTAAGTGAAGAATTCCAGATGACCAAAATACCTAATAAAAGCTGTGTTCAGACTGCCAGCCCAAGTCTGATTATGATTTTTATCATATCTAGATTGCATCCAGGTTGCTTTTTAATAATCTGTACAGCAGAAGAATAGGTGGTTGAGACCTACAAGTGCAATCATTGAAAAGTTATTTTATTGCAGTTCAAATTCAGTTCAAAATTTAAAACTCATATATTATATAGATGTATTACACACCAAGTGATCTATTTTAAGCATTTATTCACCTTCAAATGTGTATATAGTCTGTTTTTCTTAGGAATCCAAGCTTTCAAGGCAAGGCACGTGATAAGTTTAGCATGGACACCAACTAAACTCTTTTCCTCACTTCTTAAAAACTGTTCTTATAAACAACACAACTTATTCAGCAGCACCTGTTTTTGTAAAGTTTGTGAAAATATGTAGTCCTCAGACAATCATTACATAAAGTGGCTTCTAGGCAAACAAGAGTCAGTTCTTGTGCATGTGAGTTTTTTAACAAAGGGTGTCACTCAGTTCAACAGTAAGTAAGTGAAAATGGCTTTTGGTGGTCCGGCGAAGACCATGTTGATTGACATTTATTGATTTTTTTTTCCTGGACAGAACTTTAATTTTAAGGATATCAGTATGCCTAGATTGTTGCATATAACGGTAGTCACAATACCAACATTTTGAGTTCAGTACCAAAACCAGGCCCAATCTCATTTTACCCTTTGGTGTCCTGATTCTTGTTAGGCTGGAGGGGTACATGACCCTTCAAACAAATTGTTTTTTCAAAATCACTTGCAACCAATCAAAGAAGCCCACAAACTTGAGCATTTTCTATATTTATTGTTCATTGCAAATTCATTTTGATATAGCAGTTTCCCAACTCTCTCCTTGAAGACCCCAATCCTGCACATTTTAGTTGTTTCCTGTAAAAATACATCAGCTGCTCCGGGACATATCAGGGGCTAGAAGTTGAGGTTGTCCCAATTCTTGGATGGCGGATTTTAGCCCTTCCCTTTTAAGAGTTACACTCAAAAACAAAGGGAACGGGTACAAAAGAGAAATGGGATTGGGCCCAAGTGTAGTATTATGATTCTCAATACTAAAACAATACTTTGGCCGAAAAATTGCTTTCTTGTGGGTGAAGATAAAGTATTTACTGAAATACTGAAAACGCTGTGATGAGTTATTTGGTAATAGTTAGATTGGCACTGTTATTTAGAAGTTATTTTACAAGAATGTACACTAGCACTGTAGTAATATGTGTTATTTGTGCCCATGCTAGCTAACTACACAAGTGCCTCCTCACTGCTATAGCTAATACAGCTGCCATCCAAAGCATGCTTGATGAAATTTATTTATACAGTTTCATATAGTATTGAAAGCATCAATTAAAAAAAGAATTTCTAACCACCATGTAATTTTGAGTGCTAATTTTGATAAAGATCTGTGTGAAATTTACACAGAGAAATCCCAGGTCTAGAAATATTGTAGGTGGTAAACTGTATTCATATAAACATCATAATTAAATTGAGCATCATTTTCATAATAAGGTTTCAAAGGTTGCATTAGGTGTTCTGTGTAGATTATGCTGTATGAAAAAATATTCACTATTCACTGAATCATAAGAACTTGGGCACCATAGGCCCATCTCTCTGTATCTTTTTGCACAGCTGAATTGTGGGTATTTTATGCTGCCCTACTGATTTACGGTGCACTAATATATCAGCACAGTTCTGCCTGTAACTGATTCAGACCCTGGTTCTGTTCAGTTAACTGTAACACAGTGATTTGTGTAGGCAGCGTCTCATTCGTCTAAGTGTTTGCCATCTCAGTAAGAGTGTCAGAAACACTTTCTGGGCTTTCAGGGCTTTGAGACAGATGTAACATGTCCTTTCACTACAGAGTTATTTATGAAGGGCACACTCCCTTCTTCTTCATATAAAGATACACACACACACTGCCTGCTACATAAATATGCCAGGAGATGGATGATAGAGGCAGAAATTCTTATAGAGGACAGAGAAGGGTGTCGGCAGTCAGATTTATATTTATTAAAAATATAAACTAAACAATAGAGAAGAATATTAAAATAACAAAATATACAACATTGTTTATCTTAATAAATGCCAATCTTAAAAAATGCAAGAGAGTAAGCTATTTTACTAGTTTTAATATTATTAATAAGCATATATCATCACTGTCCAATGTAAAAAAGAGTTTATTTTAGGTCATTTTGAAAAGATTCTATTGGTCCGTTCATCGAGAAATATTGGCACAGTGTAAGGGACAGTTTGTCTGTTCAAATTATGTAGTAAACTAAAAATCGACAAAAATAGAGATAAGTGTTTTTCATAGGACAGCGACGATATGTAACAATATCTAATATAGGCCCAGAGCCATATCAAGGCATTTGGGGGCCCCAACACACTGTTTCAATAAAATATTTTTGACAGGGCAAATACTGCATACACATGTTGCAAATATTATACACATAATCATGTTTAAATGTTTGCTTTCTTACCTTTATTTTCTGGCTTTCAGGATTACTGACATTACATATTTTGCCGGCTGCAGGAATCATGAACCTGGCTGGCTGCTGGCTACTGTCAGACACTAGAGGAAGGCTCAATCTTAAGGGGGATTCTGATAACAGTGTAGGCCCCATAGTCAGCCCCACCAGCATGTTGACTCTCCTCCACTCTCTGCACAAGCAGCATTCTGATTGGCTCTTTTTGTTGAAGGGAGGGACTTCCATATCCATAACGAGTATTATGATTAGCATTATGAGAAATCTTGAGTTTATCCAGATTGATTTTTAAAAGATCTGAACAGCCAGAAACCACATGAATTCTGATGTTGGATTTCTTGGAGAACATTTGGAGGTGTTTAAAAGGTGATTCCAATCAGATTTGTACAGATGCATTATGCTTTAAAATTTCAATATGGATTTCAATGTGTCTTTGCCTTACTCACAAAAACAAATAATAACCTCTTCAAATCCAGAGTGATGGAAGTGTAGAGATCCAAGAAGAGCACCAAAGGTTAGTTGCTGAGACTGACTTTGTTACCAACACCTTGTTGTTAGCGATGCAAAAGACAAATTGAAATCTGAGTTAAACATCCAGAGAGTACAGGCCAAGATACGGCTGTACAAATCAGAATGTAATCGCCTTTCAAACCCCCTCCAATCCTTTCAATTAGCAGAAATTGTGAGCTATGTTTTTTCCTGTTCAGACTATTAAAAAGCAATCTGGATCAATCAGCTGAGAGTATGAACATAGCAACTGTGGTTTAGAACTGTTCTGGATCTGATTGAATGATCACCTTTCAAAGTACCTCTAAATATGGTTTGGATCTGATTTGCAGAATTCAGATTGTTTGTGTTCTTTTTCTGTCCAGACTATCCAAAAATAATCTGGATGAATCTAGATATGATAAAAATCAGATTTAGGCTGACAGTCTGAATACTGTATAGTCAATGGGGTTTGGAACTGTTCTGAAATGTTATCCTTTTTTTACTTGCAAATAACAATGTGGAAAATAATCTCAACAGATCTGATTTCAGAAGCAAATTCAATTTGTCAGCAGTCTGAACAAAAGCTAAAGTGACTTTCAAAGAGTTGTTTTATACATTACTCCTTTAAACAGAACATGATCTCATTTATGAAAGCACTAAACACCAGTAATCCTGCAGAGCTGTTGCATATCTTATCTTAGCTTGATACATCAGCACACAGAGTACCACTCCACCCAGTTCTTTCAGCTGAAGTAGCCAGAAGAGGGCGATCATGAACCACGCTTTCATTCAGTGAGCTGCAGGTTTAGTTTTAGTATTCTGTGTAGGAGGAAAATACCTGATTGGCAGAATAAACATCTCTGGGACTATCTGGGTGTATCCACATTAGCCTGTTTTACCCTCCTAGCCTTTAAGCAGCCGCTTTTGTGCCTCAGAGATCCGTAAGCTGGAAGAAACTGGAAGCCAGGTGCTGCATAATATATGGATCTCTGTTATCCTGAATAGTGCTTTAAAAATTATACTCAATTTTCTTTGGCCTTGTTGTTGAGACATTTAATCCGGTTGCCATCAAATGTGCTTGGGATGTTTTGGCTCTTAAGGAAATGTTCATAAATCTTTTATTTCAACTCTAAGGCTAAATATTACATGGAAAACCATTCAGACTTGTTGAGTCAGTCTCAAGTCAAAAATGCCCTGTATAGAGCTCACTGGAATGCTTACAGTTTGAAAAGAAAATCATAAAGCAATGTAAATATGCATTCATATATCCACTTTTAAACCAGGTAAAAGGTCAATAGAGGACAAACAAGCAATATGAATTCCATGCATACCACACACTACTGATCACCAAATTACAGTCCTCAAACAATCCAGATTTACATTATATTAACAAATGTATTGAGATACCTGTTCATTTACTATTTCTTATAATATCACAATTATTAAAACTAAATTGCAGGTCCTGCAGAAACTGCCAGTGTGATTGCAGTGCTGATTCGTGGCTGGTTGCTATGGTGTTGCTAAGGTTTTGCTAGGTGGTTGATAAGGTTTTGCTAAGTGGTTGCTAAGGTGTTGCTTTGGTATATGTGGTGGTTGCAATTGCTAAGTGGTTGCCAAGGTGTTTCTAGGTGGTTGCTATGCCATGCATTTGCAAAAAAAGTGTTTATTCTACGTTTGTTTGGCGTAAGACTGTGTAAAGACCTTTAAGAACCTCCTGAAGACAGAGCTCTTCACTAGCACTTACTTTTCTAATACCTCTTACAAACTAACTACTTCTAACCTCTTTTCATTCTCCCCCTCCTTTCCTCCTCTATTCCACTATTTCCATTTGGCCTCCTTTAGGCCTTGTCAAAAATGTTTTTTTTTTGTATTTTTTTTAGCTTTTTTCCCCTTTATTGCTAAATGTACATCATTATTTGTACATAAGTCACTTTGGATAATATGGTCCACCAAATGTAATGTAATGTAATGTAATGTAGTTTTAATGTAATGTAAAGACTGCAGACAAATTAGATTTAGTGATCAGATTAGATTTGCCTGTTTGGACATCACACAAATCCACACTTCCATCTCTTTGGATTTGATAAGGTTGCTGCTTGTCGTGTTGTGAGTATAGTAAAAGACACATTAAAATCTAATTTAAACATCCAGAGTGTCCAGACTGAGACACAACTATACCAAACAGAGTGCAATTGCCTTTCAAAAGCGCTCCAAACAATCTGATTTGCAGATTTTTTTTTTCTCAAAAATCAATCTGGGTACAATCACCTGGCAGTCTGATCATAGCTTCTGTGGTAGGTCGGAACTATTTGGAACTACCTCCAATCTGGTTTCGATTTGATTTGCAGAATTCAGATTGTATGTTTTTTTCCTGTCCAGACTATTGAAAATCTACCTGAATACAATCTAGATGTGCCAAAAATTTTGGGATTTGGGCTGACAGTCTGAACATAGTCACTGTGGTTTGGAACCATTCTGGATCTGATTGGATAATCACATTTCAAACTACTTATAAATGTGAAATGTGGATACTGGCTATCTAGATTATCAAAAATAAATTAATTCAATCTAAACAATAACCCTGGCAGTCTGGACTCCCTCTAATACCAGGGACAACATGCACAAGTTAGACAGAATGTGAAGATTTTTTGTTTCTCTGAGATTTTATACTGCAAAATAAAGTAATAAAAGTAATTCATAGATTAAAGTCTCCTGATTTAACTCTCCTTGTAAAATGGTTAATAAATGCAGCTGAGATGTGTGTGGTAGGTGTGTGTGATTTGGAACTAAAATAGTATCTCTATATATCCGGTATTTTTGTTGTTCGGTAGACACAAATAATCTGTAACCCAGTGTTACATGGGCCAAACCAAGAACACACACTTGCAGATACCAAATACACAATTTGTAAAAAAAAAATAAATAAATAAAAATGGCAAGGCAAGAGAGTAGTCAAAAATACAAAACAGGACGTCATGTGATCAGCAGAGTCAGGAGAGTCTGGTGTGAGTGCATGCTGGGAATTGGAGTCTTTGTTGTGTGGTTCAGAAATATCTACCACAAAAGTAGAGTAGCATATTTATTGCATGTAAAGCGCAAACAAACTACGGTAACACAATAAAAAACTGAATAAAGTAAATGGCTGAACAAATACAAAACAGATTGATTTCAAGAATATTACAATATCAAGATGTGTTGTTTTTTTTATTGTGTCAGTAGTTTTGGTGATATTATTGTGTACGATATAGCACATCCTTACTAAAGTTTGCTTCTTTAGTTTGGAAACTACACACTGCAAACCACAACTCTAAGTAATAAAAGTCAAACCCTCCAATTAGTATAATGCCCACTGCTAATCTCAGCTGATCACTACATTCGGGACAAGCAGTAAAAAACTGCGTAAATTAAAAAATTCGCTTTAGGGGATGGCATATGAAATGTGTCTTCATGGCTGCACATCCCATTCCGTTTAGCATTCATTATCTAGTCTGGCTGAGCTGAATGCACACAAGGGCGCAGGGAGGAGCGGTAGCAATAGCCTGGCCCGGGGAGAGAGGATTAGGGGGGTGGTCCTCCGGGGGTCTGGAGGAACGGGGCTCAGCAGGGAAGGGAGTGTGGGCGTTCAGACGGAGGGCACTGCATGAACCGCACTAATCCCTGCGACGGATGTGCAGACACAGGGAAAACTCTGCAGCCAGCTGTCCCAGCAGATGCTGTGTGTGTGTGTATGTGCTGGGAACTGGAGCTGCGGGCCAGGCACAGAGCAGTGTGTGAGTGTGTGTGTGTGTGTACACGACTTGTGAGTGCATACGTGCTCCTGCATACCCTGCATATACATGGAGCAGAGATTCCAGGGAGATTGGAAGGGTCTCTATGCTGTATCAGAGATCCTGATCAGATTTAGGCTGGAATAATGCATGGATTGTAATGAGACAGCTGCCCCGAAGGGAAGATCCAGAGAGCTGTCTCAGAATTTTTATTTATCCTAGTGGAATAAAGCACCAGGATGAACTCAAAAGCAGATAAAGGGGAATTGCAGTGAGCTGGGTTCGAACCAAGAGCGTTGGAGTGAAAGGCCAATGAATAGACCACAACACTATTGGGGAGTGTGAGTGGTTGGTGACTGTAGGTTGGTCTTGCTTTCTGACGGGAATACTCAAGACTGCCCCGAGGAACCGGAAGGAAGCCCTTATAAGGTAGTGACACCAGCTGTTGTTAATCGCGCTGATTACCACCTGGCTTAGAGCGTGGCCTCCCTCTAGTGGTGGGAAGACCACCTTGCGGGCGGCCCCTTACATGGATATGGAAAGTGATGCACAGTTTTGGCTTCCTAAAACTCTCAGCACTACAACATTCATCCATACAAGCAGATTCTGAATGTTATACTGTAACAGGTGGGAATAATATACACATAAGTGTGAATAAGCTTAAAGCTATGGGACAGGGAGAAAGGAAGAAGTGTAAGAAAACATTTTTTTTTTACTTTACGTACAGTATTGTGCAAAAGTTTTAAGCACCTGTGAGAATTTCAGTAAACAAAAAGCTTTTTATCTGTGAAGAAAGTGTTTATTAGCTCAGTAAAACACTGAGCATTACAATACATACAAACACCAATTTTACAAAAAGCAGTGCTTTAACAAAAAGCATCTCCTAATCTAATCCTCATCTGAGTTTAATAGAGTTATTTCTAGTTGATTTCTAGCTAACAGAACTGAACATTTCTTCAGTTGTTAAACGGGGGAGGGTTCAAACCCGACGTGGGTTTCAGAACTTTTGAATTGGACAGTTTTGAAACTCCACCCTCTTTGACTAGGTCAGAGCGATCTATATTCTGATTGGCTCAACGAGAGTACAATATAATATACAGCCGATGGATTGGCAAGCGTGAGAAATACCATGTGTGGCGTGTGAGCGTGTGAACTTGAGAACACTGATATTCACATGCTGGCTGAGGAGCATACAGAAAAACTACACTTTGTTCTTCAGCTTGGCTCACAGGATATAACATACTTAGTTACAAATGAGAATTCCCTGTTACATTTTACTGGATATATGTTTATTTTATATTCTGTTCAAATCATATATGGTGCTTTTTTCAGGTAAAAATACTCATATTGCTGAGATAAATAAATTATTGTAATTTGCTTTGGTGCCTAAAACTTTTGCACAGTACTGTATGGGGTTCATAGTAAATACTTCAGTTGTACAATGGTAACAAAGTTTACTTTAAACCTTTTAAAGTTTGCCTCAAGTTCATACTAAATGATTTTAGCCTTTCTAGTTTAACAACAATTTACTAAGACAACAAAAAGTGTCCATTGACACTGCTATCAGTATCAAGGAGGCTCCTCCCACTAGTTGCTGACAGTAGTCAACCAGTCAGGTTCGTCATTCCTGCAGCCGGCAAAATATGAAAATCTAATATAACTAGAACTTTTTTGAACCGCAGACATTTTGGACCACCCCACCCTGCTGCACACTAAAAACTGATTGGCTGACTTACAGACTCTTCGTAGAGAACAGGCCAATCGGAAACCTCTCTGATTTTTCAATGAAAAATTTGTGTTTTGTTTCACAATGTCTCTTAATATTACGCTCTTAATATTACACTCTTAATATTACACTTAATATTATGGCAACTGATTCCTGAGATTATACACACTTCCCTCTGAACTTTTCTGCATTTGCTGCCTATTTTCAGTTTCTTTGGAGTTGCCAAAGCTCAGGAATAGGGCTGCAGCTATCGATTCTTTTTGTAATCGGGTACTCTACTGAAAAATCGATTCGATTAATCGAGTAATCGGATAAAACATTTTTTTTGTTAAAGAGCAATTAAAAAGGAATTTTACTCAATAATGAATGACCAATTGGTTTCCTTTTTTAGATAAGTTATATTTTTAAATTCACAACATTTCCAAATTGCAAATACAAATAAATAAAACACAATAAATAAATAAATACCACAATAAAAAAAATAAATGTAATTACATTACTTTCACATTTGGATTTCTTGTAAATAACAAATATAGTGTATAAATCAATAAAAAAGGCATAAACATCGTCTTTGTGTTGTGCATCTTAGCTTCTGATACGTTGTCAGTTCTGCCAGTGTTGGATCAGTGTGCTGCATTCTTTTACCACCAAGCCGCTTCTCCAAAATATATCAGGACCTGTGGAATAATTGTGACACACAAGTATTACAAATGTTGCTTTTTTCTTTATTTATATGTTGGACTATTTGGGTCTAATTACATCACTAAGACTAATAACTCTAATAATAAGTTAATGGCCGTGCATTTATTAAGATTGACACCTATCGCATTGGGGCACATTAGACACTAGTGGTAATCAATATTTTACCCAATAAATAAGAGACACACTTCCTTATATGAACAACAGTGTTCATACTTTTTTGTCTCACTGGCCAAATGTACTCTTAGATGAAGAAATCAAGCATTTAGTTTCCAGCCAAAGTAACTTCAGTTTAGCTAACTTTTAACATTTTTATTGTTTATATTCTGAACTCCACAGCGCTGTGTTTACTGTTTACATAAAGCCTGTATGAACTCTGTTCTAATAAACTAACCACACATTATAGACAGTGCTTCTATTAATTCACACTCCAAAGCGCTGTCGTTTTGTTATTAATTCACATTAATGTTAATCTCATTGATTTATTATAAGTTATATTTACCTGCTCTCTCGGCGTCCTCGCGTCTCGGGTGTCCTCGGCTCAGATGGTACAGCATTAAAACGCGCTGTTTTGGCACTGCACCGAGTACAGGTCACAGTTCGAACATAAAATGCTTTTATTCCTTTAAAATCGCTGTTTTCTCTCGCCACTTCCATTTTTGCCGCTGCTCAAACCTCCGTCTCCTTGTTCCCGGGCAGGGTGACGTAACGCTGAGCGCGTTGTCAAAATAAAAGTCGCGAAAATACCGCGCGCTGAGTTTATTAATTAAATAAACGATTACTCGAGGCACAGAAAATTAATCGATCAATTTTGTGAATCGAGTTACTCGATTTACTCGAGTAATCGTTTCACCCCTACTCAGGAACGTTAGGGTAGCCAGGGGTTGCCAGATTCAACAAAAATATCCAGCCCAAAGTCAGTCTAAAACCTGCCCTTCAGTTTATAAGGGATTTATTATCAATATTGCTATTTAAAGCCATTAATAATATTGTAACATTAGTTGTTTTATTAGTTCTTTAATGACATTTTTTTATATATATATAAGTCAAGAACATTTTAATAGCAACATCATTAGCAAAAACACTGACTTTTACTTACTTCTGTTCTTGCCTCTTCTGAACTCTGTTCTCTTTTCTTGTAAAATTTTTTCATCTTCTGGTGATTTCTGGTTATATTGTGGGTTTTTTTTTTTGTTTGTTTGTTTGTTTTTTGCGACTTTTTAGTTTTTTGGCGGCCACAGTAAATTTTAATAGTAGCCCAAAAAAAAACACACCCAGCAACTCCTGATTTTTTACCTGTGACTAGATTTGACGGAAAACAACGCGAATCTGGCAACTGTAAACTTAGGCGTCATTAAGAAAGGAAAGGAGATGAGGAGCGATTTAAATTGGGTTTATGTGATAGCGACACCTAGTGTTCAAACTTTGAATCTCACATTCTAAAAACCTACTTAATAGGGGGCTAACTTTCATTCTATTTGTAATATACCTTGCGGGCCCTTACAACAAAGTATACGGCCGCAAACGGCCCTCGGGCCGTAGTTTGGACACCCCTGTGTTATAGTAACAGAACAACGCAGATCTGTTCCAGTTAGCTTGCCCCCCCCCAAATGCCCTGAAACAGCTCTGAATCCATCACACTCATTAAGAATGCAAAGAATTGTGAATAAGCATAATTATGCAAAACAGAGAACTCCCCGTGCTGTGGTAGAGTGGAGGTAGTGATGGAGGAAGAGCAGCTCACACTGCTGGACTCCACACAGTAATCATCTCATCAGCATATTTTACTGTGTTGGTTTGTGATTAGAGGTTCAGGGTATTTTATGATTTTTGTATATTTATTTATTATTTTAACAAAAGTAATGAGACAGAATTTGCACTCTGGTACCCACAAATACTTATTTCTTTGCAGCTACAATAAAATTCCAAGTGTTTGTTTTACTTAAAGATTTGAAATGTTTAGCAGTAAGCATTCGCATATATTTAAAGGGTCAATATCAACAAAAGATGGTTTGTATGCTTTGTAAAAGAGGCATCCAATCAGATAATCAGAGATCATCTACACATCTGTCCAGTGGCATTCTGTTAGTGATAGTTCCAAAGTTGGGTGGAAAATCTCAAAAATATTTATTATTAACTATAATATTACCTGTTTCTATTTAGAACATGCGAAAAAAAAACTAGTTACTTTACAGAAAAATACATTTTTTTTTGTATTTTATTGTCTCATTGTTTCAATAAGCTTCTGCAATGTCACATGATTTATTTTAATCCAGTGTTGCATAAAATTTTCACCAAGATCTTGCAGCAGCATTGATGATGGTAGAGTCTGACCACTGCACAAAGTCTTCCCCATCCAGCACATCCCAAAGATTCTCAATGAGGTTAAGATCGGGACTCTGTGGTGAACAATCCATGTGTGAAAATGTAAAAATGATGATCTCTTGCTCCTTGAACCACTTTCACAATTCCAGCCCCATAAATCTCGGAATATGGCCGTATCATCAGGGAAGAAAAAAATCTATTGATGAAATAACCATGTCTATATTCAGTATATTCAGGTATTGAGGTCAACTGACCTCATTCTTTCAGCACATACTGTTGCTGAACCTAAACCTGCAGACCAACTGTAGCATCAACCCCACATCATTTACTTACTTAAATCCAGATGAAACCTTATTTTTGGCCAGGCAGGATCAGCAACAAGTCATTTTGGAGTATTTTTATTGGTCAATTTACTCATTTCAACCAAAGATTAAAAAAAAACCCAACAACTGCCAGATTTATATTTTGTCAAAAAAAAAAAAGAAACAGGAAAACATTGACATACAAGGCTTTTTCCATGAAAGCAACTCCATGAGCTCTTAAATGTCAGTAATCAGTCATAATTGTGTAACGATGACCTTTCATAAAAAGTGTGAGCACAAGTGTGAAACCCACATGTTTTTAACAAAGGAAGGGAACAAAGAGGGAAGCAGAGGCTGGAAGAGAGAGAAGCAGGTGGAGCTGGAGGGGTTGATTCAGGCTGGGTCGATTACACGGCCAGAGGAAGAGTCTCTCTGGATACACTGGGCTCAGATACACACCGCACCAGCACACACACACACACACACACACACACACACACAATTCAGCCACTTTAGCAGACACACAAAAGAGCGTCCACAAGGATGTGCGCTTTCAGTGAAAACAGAGGGCCTCGAGCCTCCGAGCTCACTCTAAATATGATCAAACACCAGCCGCCAGCTACCGCACACTGCCTGCACACTGCCAGACAACAGCCTCTCACCAGAGCTACGTGCTTTTAGATAATAGGATGGGAGTAGAGAGGGAAAAGTGTAGTGTTAGTGTTTGTGTGTGTGTGTGTGTATGTGTGTGTGTGTGTGTGTGTGTTTGTGTGTGTGTAAAGAGAAGGGAAAGGGAGACAAAAATAGTTTGGGCTTGATACGAGACTGAGACTTCACACTCGAGTAAATCTGTTGTTGTATCGCT
The DNA here is from genome assembly GCF_023375975.1 of Astyanax mexicanus. Lineage (NCBI taxonomy): Eukaryota > Metazoa > Chordata > Actinopteri > Characiformes > Acestrorhamphidae > Astyanax > Astyanax mexicanus. The sequence goes on along the minus strand of NC_064427.1, from coordinate 28,531,324 downwards.
TTCTTCTTCTGAGCTGAAGAAAAATAGACACAGAGGATTGGTGGATATTGTTTTTTTTTAAACAAAAGCAGAGAAAAAGCTCCACCTCTGGAACATAGCTCAATAAAAACCTGTTATTTCAGTAACACTTTCTACGAATTTCTATAAGAACTGGCGTTTTCACACCAGCACAATTTGGTCCGGTTAAAACAGACTCTGGTTTGTTTGTAACTTTAGTGCGGTTCAATTGGGCAGGTGTGAAAACAGTAATCGCACCCGGGTGTGGATCAAAACAACTGGACCGAGACCAGCTAGAGGACGTGGTCTTGGTCCACTCACTGACATCACTCATTTACCCGATCACATGACACTGCACAAGGCACTTTCAGGAAGCTAATCGCCTGAATACTGAACACCTGTCCACAACCCTACTTAAACTTCTCACTTCTCTCACACCCTTGTTGAGTATTGCAGGTTCTCCTCTCTACAAAGCGTTATGTCATTTTTTTTCTGTTTGCCTACCCGTTGTGACCTAATTTTTGTTTTTCTCGACTTGTTGTATGTGACCCTTGGACTGTTTATCTTGCCTGATATGTTTCTCCTCTCTGGCTATTGTTTACTGGTGGTGACCTTGCTTGATTTGACTATCTCTTGTGGTTTGGCTTTATTTAATAAAAGCTTTAACTTGCATCTGCACGTGTCTAAGTTTTAAAAATAAAAAAATAATTGTGTGTTTATCAATTAATTTATAAATGGTACCCAAGGAACAGGTATCCCAACATCGGCCACCACGCCGCCTATTTTCCAGAATCAACTTACTGCTTAAAATAGCCCATATTTACTGTTAAAAATATATATAACTCATTATTTTAATAATGACAACATTAATCTAACACTCCAGCTGAATTTTAGCTGAGATAGTCTGTGAGTCCCTGTTCAGAAATGCATTATGGGGATATAAAATAGTTTAAATGTGATTCCGTTAGCATTCTGCTGTTGATGTGTTAGCTAGTTAGCTAGCTCTGTTACGCTCTGATTGGGCTGAAAGATGTACAGGGGTTGGACAGTAAAACTGAAACACCTGGATTCAGACCACAATAATTTACTCTCCTGACGGACAGTTCTGGTGGAAACAGGAGTGTTGAGATTCACATTGAATTCTGCCGTGATTTGATCAGCCGTGGTTTTATGTTTTTTGGATACAATCCAGGTTAGCACCCGAACATCTTTTTCAGACAGCTTCCTCTTACAGCGTCCACAGTTAATCCTGTTGGATGTGGCTCGGTCTTCTTGGTGGTATGCTGACATTACCCTGGATACCGTGCACCAACAATTTGTTCTCTTTTGAACTCTGGTATGTCACCCATAATGTTGTGTTCATTGCAATATTTTGAGTAAATCTGTGCTCTTACCCTGCTAATTAAACCTTCACAATCTGCAATGTGCAAACCTCCCACACTAAAATGACAGGTTTCAGTTTCATTGTTTAACCCCTGTAGTGTTGAGATTGGTATTATCTGGTTAGTGGGGTTAAAACCTTTATTCTTTTTCCACAACAAGTAGAAATCTAAGAATACTCTGGTTAACGCTAAAATTACTAAACCTACTATTTTTTTATAATGGAACTTGGGCTCTCAGTCCCCCATGAGGCACTATATCCCTATTGTTATGCTAATCCCCCACAGTGCGAGATATTAACGGATAAAGAAATACTATTACAAGTTTTCACAGGAGGCACTAAAAATGTAAATCTACGTTTTTACATGATTTTTTTTCTAATGCAGTGCATTTACAGAGTTTCAGAGGACTATTTACTATTTAAATCAGTGTAATTAATCATGATAACAGATTGGGGTTCTGCCCACCATTAACCCCCTTAAGCGTTTAACCTTAGGCCAACAGAGCGTAGCGATAAAAAGCAATAACCAGAGATTTCTGCAGCGCTACACCTGTGTGAACTGATGAACTGCGCTGACCTCACATCTGCTGCATGTGTTTTGGTCAGTCATCAGCGCACCAACCAACACTCATCTGCTGTTGATAAAACAGGCCTCCACTACCAGGCTCAATACCAGTACAGTTGACTGGCTAAACTAACTGAATATGGCATTTTTTGACATTCTTGAAATGATTGGTAATAGACCGGCTTTTTGCTTTATGTTCACTGTTTACTGTACGAAAACATTTCCAATAATACAGTTCTGGTGGTATGACTGTGTAGCAACTGTGTCTACTACACACTAATACTAAAGTAAGGTATAGACAGTATACTACCTTTTATTAATGTGTGGGATTGTCAGGTTAGAATGCAAAAATAAAAACATTATACCGTTTTGCACTAACAAGACGTGGTGAAGTATTGTTGCTATGCTAAATGTACTGTAAGTCACTGCAAGGGTGTGTTCCCATTTGCATATTAGTTTCTAATATTAGCTAGTTTTCGAGTATTAAGTATGTAGTCAATAGTGTTAATTATGTTGATAAAAGTTTTTAAGTTTAGTTTGCTACAAAATTTGAAAAAACAAACTGTCCCTTACACTGTGTCAAAATATCTGGATGAATGGGGAAATAGAAATGCTTCAAAATAAATTAAATAGACTCTTTTTACATTGACATCTATTGAAAGTTTAAAAAGGTTTTTTCTAAAAGTTTTTTTTTAAAGTTGCTGTTTTGGAGATACGTGTTTTTTATTGGACCTGTCACAAAAATGCATGAGCTACTCATGTCTGGAATAAGGATAACAAAAAATAAATAAAATTATTAATAATTTTAAAACAATGTTATTACAAAATACTTAAACATTTTTTTTCTAATAATTGTTTTTTTCTAATAATTGTTTTAATCTTCCTTTCTGTTACATATTGCATTGTGGGAGGATTGTGGTGCCCATCGAAACCCAAAAACTAAAAAAAACAAAACAAACAATATTGTTATAAAGTTGTATTGTGGATATTAAAGTATACTCCAACTTTGTATGACACTTTTATCTGTATTATATAGTAACATATTCACCAACAATAGTTAGTATTAATAATTAGCACACAACTGGAACACACAGTACACTGCAAAAAACTAAATCTTAGCAAGTGAAATTATATCATTTTAAGGCAATTTTTGTTTTCTGATAAGAATTTTTGACTTAATAAGCATTGTTTTGTGTAAGATTGTTTTACTAATTTTGGGAATAAGAATCTTATTCAGTCTTTTTTTTAGAATTTCCACCTTGTTTTAAGTAATTTAAACTCAAAATAAGCACAAAAAGTCATGAGTGAAGTTATTCTGCTTTTTCTGTACTAATTTAACCAACAAAATAAGGACATTTGGCTTGATTTAAGTCTTACTTTACTCATTTTATGACTTTGTGATTGGTTGTTTTAAGAAATCTTCCTAAGAAAAATCTGCTCACCCTATTGGCAGATTTTTGGCTTCATTTAGGCATTTGCGTCTCAATTTACATATATTTTGTCTAGTTTTGCCAATAGATTTTTTTTGCAGTGTAAGTGTCACTGGTACAACGAACAGCTACAAGCAGCACCTCCTTATGGGAAAAAACTGCTAAACATGAGTAAGTGAGTTTTAGACCAAAGTTGTGAGGAGCTTAACATCTACTAATAAACACACACAGGCCTAAGAGTCTAGGGTTCCAGTAATAATGACAGCCTAAAATGTTAAGTTGCATAGCTTTTTTCTGAATTAAGTCTAACAGCCAAGATGTGTTTTCTGATTCTGCAGTTTTGTGCAACAGCCACAAGCTAATGTAGCCAAAAAAAAAATAAAAAATAGAAAATAATACATTGTCAATTCACATCATCACACTTGTGACAAACCTCACTGAATTGTTAAGTTAAGAAACTTTGCTTCAATACTCTATTCTGTAAACTATGTATGAATTCACCACCCTGTCTTGTCTCCTGTATATCTAGAATTTTCTTCTGAGTTCAGTTTAATTCTATTGAATGCCGGTATAATTAAATAACACAGACCCACCACATATATTTCCCTGAAGAACTGTTGAATGACTGGGATAAACACATTAGGTTTGGAGTAAACAGATTTTCTGTTATTTTGCTAAGCAAAGGTAAGACATGTATTAATGATTTTCTCTGGTAATTGATTATACACTGCACACAGATGTGGCAGACGGATTTCGGGTCAAAAAGAGCTGGATCCATTCATTGAAATGTTCTTTAGGTCTAGTGATCACCGACCCTCTTCCTGGAGATCTACTTTCTATGTAAAGGTTTAACCACTGACCAAATCCTATCACCACAATTAGCAAATCAAACAGGTCTGAAGGCTGTAAGTGAATGGGTTAGATGGGGTCGATTAGGGTTTGGGTTGATGTCTGTAGGACAGTAGGAGCCCTATCGTACACCCTGCACATGGTGCGTCGCAATCATTGTTCATTGCTATCTTAGCAATGAACAACCCTGTCAACAGTCTATTTGCACACCTTGCACATGCGTCATTAAAATAGCGCTAGAGTTTAGGAATATACAGTTGCAAGAAAAAATGTGTGAATTTCTGCATAAATTGGTCATTAAATGTGTTCTGATCATCTTCATCTAAGTCACAACAATAGACAAACACAGTCTGCTTAAACTAATACCACACAAAACAAATATGTGTTTGCATGGTTTTATTGAACACAACATGTTAACATTTACATTGAGGGCGGGGGAAGTATGTGAACCCCTAGGCTAATGACTTTTTAAGGTGATCATTTACGCTGATGCTTGCTCTTACAGCCTACAACATAGAGACCAAGCAGTTAATCATAAGATCTACAAGTTTACTTAGGTAGACCAGGAGTGATGGTGAGTCTTAGAATCTGGGACACACACACACAGATCTATGTTTTAAATGTATATGTGGCCACAAATTCGAACAAAATCTAAATTGTTAAGTAATGATTCAAAATACCCAATTTTACATAAACCAGACTTCATTTATTTGAGTTTTTTAATTTTGTGTTTACAGTGTAGAGGACTTATAAGGAAATGGGGAAGCTGGTGATTGTCTGAGGTCTGAGTTTTCATGAGTGACATACATTCGAGTTTCCTGACAAAACATGCACTAAGCTTAGTAATCTCTGCTTTGTGATAACGTTTGCTGTAAAAAGCACAATTTATATATATTTACATTTTACCTGAACTAAATTACATTGATATGAATGTTAAATCAGGCTTCTGCACTTATGTAATATACAGCAGCAGTAAGAGAACGCTGCTTCACAGATTATTTCTCTAGAATTGCTAATAAACTCTATATGAATGTATTCATTACTGTCGACCGCTCTGTTCAATACTGTTTTTACACAGTTTTAAGCATCGATCGGCTCCTGTCTGGCACAGATTTAATTGTCTTGCTGGGTCTTAGCTGGTAAATGTGAAATCTCAGTAGCTCGGCTAGCGAAGAGAAAAAGGTCAGCATGGTGAATCGATTGCAAATGGGGTAATTTGCAATAGATCTGATTGACTAATTGGTTGCCGTCCAATTATGGTGATGGCGTTTGAGTGTGATGTTCTACACTACTGAACATATGGCTGATCTGAAGGTCATGGTGGGTAGTAATAAGAGAGGTGCGTATGTTTGTGCATATGATGATATTAGCATATTTAATATGTGTAAGTGCTGAGGTGAGTTCTAACACCTGCCAAAATGCCATTGTATTCCATCCAGCACGAGCCCTGTTCCATTAATGACACGTTTACCGCGAGCCGATTTCAGGAGGCTTCATGTAGGCGATTGTACAGAGCTGTTTGTGCAACTTTTAGCACGATCAATAATATCGATGCCCATAAAAATGTAATGGTTCTCAAGATGAAAGCCTCTGTGAAGTATTTTCCAATTTCACTCTTTCCCTTTTTTTTTCTCAGGAGCGTGAGCACATTCCAGTCCTGCAGCACTGTATCAATTAAAACTGTATCAATTATAGATTATATATGATAATCTATCTATCTATCTATCTATCTATCTATCTATCTATCTATCTATCTATCTATCTATCTATCTATCTATCTATCTATCTATCTATCTATCTATCTATCTATCTATCTATCTATCTATCTATCTATCCTGTCTGTCTGTCTTTTTTAGCTGTCTGTTGCCGCCTGTCTAAATTCTGTCTGTCTTTCATTGATATATCTGTCTGTCTTCATTTACTCTTTGTCTATTAACTTTCTGTCTTTCATTGAGCTATCTGTCTCTCTTCCTGTTGTCTTGATTTCACCATCTATCTATCTATCTATCTATCTATCTATCTATCTATCTATCTATCTATCTATCTATCTATCTATCTGTTTTTCTTTAGTTTTGCTGTCTGTCTGTTGCTGTCTGTCTACACCATGTCTGTCTGCCTTTTACTCTCTGTCTATCAACTGTCTGTGTTTCATTGAGCTATCTCTCTCTTTCTGATTATATATCTATCTATCTATCTATCTATCTATCTATCTATCTATCTATCTATCTATCTATCTATCTATCTATCTATCTATCTATCTATCTATCTATCTATCTATCTGTCTATCTGTCTGTCTGTCTGTCTGTCTGTCTGTCTGTCTGCCCATATATCTTCCATAGCCTCTTTATACACTGAATCGGCTAAAGCTCCCCATGTTCTCACACACACATGCACGCACACACACACACACACACACACACACACACACACACTCCATATTGTGGCTGCTGCCCTCTTGCTCTGACTCTCCTGCAGTCATACACGCGGTGAGCAGTGGAGGAGTGTGTGTTAAGGGGGGGAGGGATTTGGGGGGAGTAGAAGATTTATTGCTGAAATTAAAGGCTGAGACGTGCACATCAGGACAGCAGAGGTGAGCGGGGATCAGCGGTGTGAGCAACTGTGGGGGCGTGTCTGTGTGCAGTAGTACTATAACTAGGAACTAGGGTATTGTAGGCAAAAGATTACTGTACAAGTGTTGAACTTTACTCACAAGATTACACCTGACAACTTATACAGGCTTATATCTTCCCCTGTGTTTACACTTTATGTTCATGGAGGGGTTTGTTTATAGCTTTTTCCATCATGTTTGGACAGGCAGCCTTATAAATACATTTCGGTCACATTAGTTGCACATCCCACTTCCCACTTCAGTTCCGTGATTCTCACACATATTGATACTAATGTCGACATGTTGAGGTAAGTTAAAAGGGGCATTCTCTTTAATTTGTTATAGCTAATCTAGCTATAACAAATAACATTAGCTATGTATAGCTAATGTTATAGCTATATATATTAATAGCTATGCTATTAGCTGTACTATAATTATTATATATCCTTAAGATGAGTTAGGTTATACTCCCTGCAGACACCTGAAATGTGTTTTTGTTGGATGGGGTGTCTCCGCCTCAGACTCAGTAAGTAAACAGTAAGTCTAGAGTTTAGGGGAAGATGATTGCTTCACCTACGCTAACCACTTTAAACAAGGCATAAAACTCAAGCAGCTCGAGATGTGAGCAAACACATCTGAGAAGTGGGGCGTAATTTTAGAATCTAACTCTTCTGTCTTTAAAATCGATGCAATTCTGCTCAAAAAGACATTAATTTTAAGACCTGTTATTTTTCCAGAGAATATGGCTGAGGTTTTGATTGAAAAGAGCTATTGTAATCCGGCCCTGTGTGTGGATATCTTTGCTTCCACATCTATTTGTTGAAGAGACAGGACCTTTTCATCTAAGCCAAATGAGCGACATCACAGTCATCCCGTTATCCACAGCCTAATCGCTTCAATGCAAATGAAGGCACTTTTGAATATTTTCAGGCTGGTGCTTCAGGCTTTCGCTAAATAAACCCTTTTCAAAAAGAGTGCATTGAAATATTGAAACCAAGTAACAAATAAACCCACGAAAAAAAGGAGGAGAAGAAGCCAAGTTCTTCAAAAGACCCTGGCTGGCCGTCCGCCCCAAGCATAAAGGGTGTTTGCAGGCATGGCACTGTAGGGGCATTGTGGAACTGTTTGTTTGCCCGGTCCTCCAGACGGCGGGCTGTTTTGTCCAGCTGTCAGTCTCCGAGAGGCCGAACAACAGGATGTTATCGGAGAGCTTCGTCTCCAGGCTAATGAAGGACGTCTGGCTCCCTACAGGTAAAGGTCAGGCCCCAGAGCAGCCAGCGCCGCCTCACAAAGACCCACGCATCAAACCTTCACTCTGTTTACCAGCCCGTCCTCCGTCACTCTGACTGACATTATTCATCATTTCCTCCCTTCATTCCTCTGTGCCACGCCTTACCGCTCAGCAATGGGCAGCGAAACTGGGCTGGACTTCTGAAAGCTTTAATTCAGGCTTAATTATGACCCATATTTAAAAATATTAGCTGATACACATTACTGATTACATGTTCAAAAGGTAACTGTAATGCAGTCTCAAGGATTACTAAAGAATTACTATTAGATAAGTAGATATTCATTTTCTATAGGAAATACCAGAGTAAAGGTGTTGTTATCATGTTACTGCAAATATGTTATTACTGTGTTATTACAATTATGTTTTTACAATGTTATTAAATTGTGTTATTACTATGTTTAACTATTATAACTATTAAGTTACCCTGGTTACAGATATTGAGCAGCCAAAACACGGAAAACATGAAAGTATTGGGACACCAACTGATTCTTCTGAAATAATTAATTTATCCTTAATGAATTACTTTATATGAAAATTTAAATAAGGAGGTAGAATTCATACATAAGGTGCACTGTAAATTTTTTTGGAAAAATTCAAGGATTTTAAGTGTGCCTGATAGTCCAAAAAATTCTGTAACTTTTGGCATGCCAGTTTTTAATTTGCCAGGTTTAGCTTTAGCTCTCCAGATTTAGAATTAATTTGCCAGGTTTAGCTTTAGCTCTCCAGGGTTAGCTTTAGCTCTCCAGATTTAGAATTAACTCGCCAGGTTTAGCTTTAGCTCTCCTAGTTTAGTGCTAGTTCTCCCGGTTTAACTTTAGTTTTATTACTTGTGGTTTAGCTTTAGCTCTCCAGATTTAGTTATAAGTTGTCAGGTTTAGCTACAACTCTCCAAATTTAGCTTTAAATTGCCAGGTTTAGCTTTAGCTCCCTAGATTTAGCTTTAACTTTAGCTCCCCTGGTTTAGTGTTAGCTCTACTGGTATACTTTAGCTTTATCACTTCTGGTTTTGCTTTAGCTCTCCCAGTTTAGCTCTAGCTTTAGCTTTTTTAATTTAGACATAGCTGTACCTTTCCCAGTATATGTTTTGCTTTAACTCTCATACTTTAGCTTTAGCTTTAGCTCTCCTGGTTTGACTCTCCTGGTTTATCTCACCAGGTTTCTCAGGGTGGAGCCATGGACTGCAGCATGGTGATTGGAGTATGCTTACGTACACGTGACTTATTTCTAGAGCAGAGCAATACTGGTGAAATACACATTTATTAGACTTTTGTAAAAACACTCATGATAAATACTTATGTATATGTGCACTGGGGGCCTTATTGTGCTAATATAGCATGATTAAAAAAACTGAAAAATGTTGGTACAGATAATTGTAGTATTATCTGAAGTGGTAAAGAGCTATTGAGAAATGGTATGTTGGACTTTATTCTATGTTTTTAGCATGTAAGCATATATATATATATTTTGGCAGGTTTGTGCTGAAGAAACAGCTGAGGCTCATGGAGCTGACCCATGACTGACTCAGCAGGGTCAAGATGATTGATTAATTAATAACAAAAGGAGGAGAACATCCTCTGTAATAAATCATCATCATCGTGGGTAAATTTAGCCAGTGGTGGAGATTGGGGGGTTTAGGGGGGGTGAAGAAATTATCCCCCAGGTCTCACAAAGATTACACAAATGCAAATAGCCGTAAACATGCTGTAAACAAACAATGAACAATTAGCACTGCTGACAGCAGAACTGGAGATCACAGTGTTTTTTTTTCCTCTGCATGTGAACTGCTTTGATGTCGCATTTCGTGTCTGGATTTCTTGTGAGACGACAGGGTGTGGTCAGCATCTGTGTGCATAATAAACGGAAGGCTTCCTTTCTTCATCAGCAGCTCTGTAAGATTCTCCCCATGTTTTAATTACACTGCCTATGAGAATCAATAGTCCACTAATGTTTACAGGTGGAGCAGAAAGCGGAGACAGTACAAAACTATGAATTTATGATCATTATCAACTGTGAATAAAACCAATTGTTCCAGATGTGAGGCGAGCTATCAGCAGGCTTCAGCTGAACTCATCAATATTTGGATCCATCCTTGCACACATTACTGCTGTCTGTATAATTAGCATGGATTTTTCTCGCTCTTCCATGAAAAATGCAATTATCTCCCACTTGGATCTGTTTTGCCTCACTTCCACTCTCAGACTTCCATTGTCAGTTTTGTAAAACTGATTTGGATATATTTTAGGTTTTGAAAAACTTATATGAATTATAACATATACATAATTTAAACATAATTTCTGCAGCAGCCAATCATGCGCAGCGTACTCTCAACCGGAAACGACCGTCCACCTGGAGGACTGCATTGGAGGACTTAGATTTTCAAAATGGACTAAACGCGATTTTACATAAAGACATTTTATATTTTTAATCTAAAATATGGGAAAATGCTAATAATTTCTGAACTGTATCTCCATCTTACCTCCCACAGACATATTTTTATGCATATGCATATTGCATATTTTTATTCCTCTCAGTCCAAGTTCCAGCACTGTTTCAGTGCTTTCGACACAAACACCTGGTGGAATTAAGCATATATTTAGCTAAAAATAAATCCTATCGTTTCTAAAAACTGCAGCGTCATCGCTCTCCGGTGAGGATCTGTGATTAATGATGGAAAAAAAAATCTCTCCTTTAAAGTTTCTTCTGTGACTTGCTGAGTGCGTTATTTCTCAATTTTCAGTCAGAACCCCGCGTTCTGAAGTATAACTCCAGTGTCCGTCAGTGTGTGTACATGAGGCCAGTACGTGATATGAACGCATGGGCTTGTTAAACATTGTTTTGATTTGATTTGATATTATTTATTTATTTTTTTTTACAAGTAAACCTAGTTTTGAACCGATTCTTTGTCATCTGTAGTTTGATCTTTAGTAAGGGGGGGGTGGGGGGAATCGGTTATCATCAAAAATCATACAGTCATACATGAAATAGCTATGCTTGAAGAACCTCCCATTTCAATCTAACATTCTAGAAATGTTCTTCTCTGGACTTTTCTTAAGTTTCATTACGTGTCTCCTATCTCCACAATCCACTAATTAGACAGGCGACTGGTTTCCTCATGGTCCACTCTAATAGATACTCCTACCCAACTGGTCCACCATGAAAAGGGAGAGTAAAGTCAGAGACAGAAGATCAAAATTGGTGTTGGTCATCCTCCAGTCGTTCATTCACCAGTGGTTTGACTTGCATCTCTTCACAGACTGTATAAACCCAAGATGTTTCATTGATTGGACAAACCTTTGTAAACCTTTGTACTACCGTATGAAGCTGCATTCACAAATGCAACTTGAATAAACTTCACTGTAGGCAAAAGAAGCCGTATGTTAACCAAGTCCAGAAAAGACTTGGGATCTGGGATGGACCATCACACAGTGGAAATGTGTATTATGGTGAGATAAATCAGTATTCCAGATTGTTTTAGGAATAAATATGCCCTGATCTCTAGATACGTCCAAAAGCCAGTGTTTGTCATGATATGGTGTTGTGTGAGAACTTAATACTTCAGGAATGGCAGCATTAGTGGCAGCCATATCTGTATTTAACTACATAAAGAGGGGAATCTGTTGATATTACCTGTTTAGTTGCATTGCCCACTGCTAAGCCTCCACCCTTCTTCATCTTCTTAAAACCAAACAGTTTAAGTAATGCCTTGAGCAGGTCGTGCTTTACCTTGAGTACAGTGCTCAGAATTGAGTGGCAGCTGTAATTATGGGAGAAGTTCAGCTCATTGGATGCTTCCTCAATGCTAAAGAGGCCTGGTTGCTGGGGAAACTGGATGATTGACACATGCCTCCTTTGAGAGCTTGCCCTGGGCTCTGTTAGAGTTGAGAGCAGATTTGCTATCAGATGCTCTGTTACAGGTTTGAATCCTGTGTAGCATCCAGTATCTTTTACCCCCTTCGGAATCATTATCTTGTCTTGTGGTTTCGGCACTCGTAGAAGACAGCAACTTACCCTCACGTCTCAAGGGTAAAGTGGTGTATACTCAGCAATGTGTATGAGTTTATATATATATATATATATATATATAATATATATCTTATTTAACCAGCAGATAATTTAACCATTGAGATTATAATCCCCCTTTTTGTGAGGGAGACATGGACATGTTTGTGCACATCCTTTTAAAATAAAATAGCTTCTTAATCATTTTAATAGATAACTGATATGACAGAGTCTTTAACCAAGAATGTGAGTCTGTTTGGGAAGATTTTAAAGCTTTCTGATGTTTTAAGAACAGACTTTAAGGTACTATTACTGGTCTGTAAATGTCTTAATGGTGCAGGACCAGCATATTTATCTGATGTGCTCCAGCAACACGAGCCAAGCAGAACTCCCAGATCATCAGGAACTGGTCAGTTAGTGCTGCCTAAGGTAAAAACCAAACACAGAGAGGCAGCGTTCAGCTACTATGCTGCTCTTAAATGAACCCAGTTGGCAGAGAGCATTAGAAGCACACCAACTCTAAACACTTTTTTATCCAGGTAGAAAACCTTCATGTTTGATCAGGCCATCTCAGTTATATATATATAAAAAAAAAAACACTGCAGCTCCACACGCTTTTATTCTGTAATGACACTAATACTAATTAATTTAGTTAATTTTCCTTCTTTTGAATATATTGTTTTATTCATGTTTTTTCCTTATTTCCATTTGTATTGTTTCTCTTACATGTTTTTAATTTGTAAAGCACTTTTAATTGCTATATAAATAAACTTGCTTTTAGATGCAAATTTAAGAACATGCAAAAATAGTGTATATACTTTCCAATATTCCGATTATTCCGTACTAAAGCAAACTTGCACACATTGGCTTACTTTGTGGACTAGCTCATACAATCCCAAACAGGTCCAACGTTTGCTACCAATGCTTGGCAAACCAGTGGCATAAGACAAATCCCCATTGCCCAATGTTGGTCCTCACTGATCTAGCGAGATCATGTTTGTAGGGTTTGTGCAAATTATTACTTGTTCACTTTTAACACTTGTGCTCTAGAGCAAAACAGTCTGTATTAAATGTATTTTTGGTGGCTTGACTTGGTCTGAAAAATATCAAAGTATTCCGTTAAATTTGAAGAAAACAACAGATGTAACAAAGACCATATTTTGGTTATGAAAAAAAAAAAAAAAAAAAAAAAAAGACACTGGGGACACAGAGGCCCATCTTATTTAGAATGAAGAATTAAATAGGCCTGTAACCCATGCCATAGCTTGACGCACAGACAACAGCAGCTGTGATTGGTCCGCTGAGCCTCATTTTCCCAACAGATTCCTGCCATAGACGAGTGGACTTTGAATAAATATAAACCAGTCTTGAGTTGTAGGGTAGGACTGTGGTTGTGTGTGCGTGTTTTCTAAATGTATTAACTATATACAAAAGATACTAAAGATAGCCTTAATATATGGCATCATTAGCTATTTATTTTCATTTGAAACAAAAAGTGTCTCACGTGGGGAAAAAAATAAATAAAAATTTACCCATATTTTACATGTTTTAATGTTCATGCACTGTGAAAAACACACAGTATTATAAATATACAACACATTAAATACACACATTCTGATCTCAGATCAGCTGCTTTCACTTTCTTAGTACCAAGACGCAGGAAAAGAGTTGAAATGTGTAGAAACTGTAAAGTAACCGTTTTTTTTGTGATGCAAATGAATTTATTCAGTTCGAATTTGACATCACTATCTAACCCTCAGCATTTCACACTGATCCAGGAAAAAGAGAATTTGTAGTCTATTTTCTGACTTAAAATTGTCATGTACAGTGTCAGAAATTACAGAAGTAAGTTTTTGTGTTCTGTTTGAGATCATTAAAAATTCATGTGAAATTAAGAAAAAAAAAACTTTTACCCACCTTTTACATGTTTTAATGTTAATGCAATGTGAAAAATACAGTATTATACAAATATACAACAAATTAAACACACACATTCTCTGCCACTACATCAAAATATGGACAGTGATTAAAAGGATAGATTTATTAGATATACATGAATAGACAAATGTTGGTTAAAACAACCTTTATTAATAAATTGAAAAGCTTCAATGAGATACAAAAAAAAAACCTGCAGGAAAAGAAAAACTAATCAGTATAAGTATACAAATGTTGGAACTTAAAGTGTTTTTATATAAAAAAAAATCTGAAAGTACTTTAAACAAATAAACTAAGAATTAAGGAACACATACTTATCTGTGGTATTTCGCTCTGGTGGGATCCAACCATCTGTGTCTTCATTCAGTGGAGAAACTGTTGTGTTTGTTTGGGGGACTTTTATGGACAGGTTTCCCTCCAAAATCACTGGAGGTGACATCACAGCACTTCCTGTTCAGTGCTTTTGAAGGCCTGTTTGAGCCTTAAGAATCAGTATGTTACAAAGTAATTTGTTGTGTTAAGTAATTTTTTACTTAATAGGGAAAAAAAACCCAAATGAATAAATAAATAAATAAATAAATGGATAAATAAATAATATAAATAATAATCGAATGAACCAGCCGATTCAGAAAAAAAGATTCGATCTGGTGAGACCTTTGAATCATCATCCACCACAGTGACATCTCAGGTACTTTACCTGTTTGTCTTCAAGTTCAAAATGATCCCACACAGCAGACCTAAGCCTTTTTCCAGATCCTTCATTTCCACAAATGTTGATGGTTTGAAAGAATTATGAGCAATAAATAATAATGCAATGCAATGTGTGGGTGATATTTCAACACAGAAAAAAACAAGGTGTATGAAGGGGTTCAATGAGATCAGAGAATATTTTTCAATCCTCATTTAGAAACATTTGGGGACAAAAAATTCTTTTCTCTCTCTACCTCTGATCAGCTGATTTTACTTCCTTAGTACCAAAACATGTGTTTTTGAAACATTGTGATTCAAATGAATTAATTCAGTTTGAATCTGAGATTCAAATTTCATTATCAGGTGGATTCACACATATTGATTAAAAAGAGAATATGTAGTCATTTTTCATAACTGTGTGCTGTGTGGTGTCAGAAGTTACAGATCTACAATTACAAATTACTGTTTTCTGCTAATGTCTAAAGTGGTATTTATTTTACTTGTTATCTCTTTTAACATCTTTTATCCCGTGCAAAACTAAAAAAGCAAATTTCATCACTGAACACATCTTTACCACAGACTCAAAAATGTATATATTTTTTCCTTGATGAAGCAAAACAGTTTCATTGAAGCTATTTAGTGTTTAGCGCTGCAGGTGCTCATTCTGAGCTGCGTCTCGTGATAAATGTCATGCTGTCCTCACCCTAAAGGTTGATCTGAGCGTGATCTGAGTTCAGTGACAGGCTTCATATTAAAGGAAAAGAGGGGCATCATTGGAGAGGACAAGGCTGGACGCCTCTGTTCGATCACTGTCAGCCTCAAATAGAATTATTAAATGCATTTTCTCTCCAAGTTCAACACTGATGAGCAAGGGTGTCACATTTGTGCTTTGATGTGCAGTGACCCTAATGGTTGCAGGTTGGTTTCATGCGATATTATTTTTTTTAAATCTCTGATGGGAGATGTTTTGGTTGAAGTTGGGTGAGGATATGCTATCAATGGAAACTTTAAATTGGGGGTGAATGATGTCCCGTCGTGGTATGAGCTACTGAACTTTATATATTTGAATTATATTGATTTATTGTAAAACATGTCACACACCAATTTAGTAGTTTCATACACATGGTCTCATTCTTGTTCAATGTTCTAATAGTGTGTTAATCATTTATTTCTAGATATTTTCTATAGTATATTTTTTGAGACAAGCAGCACAACAGACACAGATTCTAGTACAGGGGGTTTAAACCCCTAAAGGGGGTCCTAACATATGCAGAGAATTAGATCCAGACATTATCCGGATTATCAGAATGACTTATTCACTTAAATCTATGACTCAACATGATTCTGGTTCGCTGTGGATCATCTCATTATGGTTTCCTTAAAATACTGAAGTTACTCCATTACTCCATGTGGTGGCGCTAATCAAATGAACAGGGTAAACCTGCAGTGAAACTGACACCAAAACAATCCCTTAAAATAGTAACAAAACCAACCTTCAAATGATTTCAACAGCATTCTTCACCTCAAATACGACTTGTATTTCTGACTTCGAAAGGTTTAGACAATCACAACAACTTGAGTTCCCTCTATTGCCTTTATTGACAATACTTTAATTAAATTAAATACCAATTTTGAGCCATTGGGAGCTGTTTAAAGCCCGTTCTATGCATAGTTTACATCCTGATGGTGAGTGCTCAAAACTACAAAAAAGCCAAAAAAAGAAACCAACTAAACCAACTGAAAGAAAAGATCTCTTTGAGCACAAACTAACAGCACAAAACCTGCCTAACAAAAACTGACAGCTTTTATAGAGATGCAGATTTCATTTTCCAGCAGGACTTGTCACACTGCTCACTCTGCCAAAAGTACTAATTGGTCTTATATAATATTCTACTCTTCTTTCTGATATAATATATAATATTCTATTCTTTCTGAGACACTGAATTTTGGGTTTTCATTTGTAAGCCATAATCATACAATAAAAGAAATACAAATTATTAAAATAGATCAATCTGTGTGTGTAATACATCTAAATAATATATGATCTTCACATTTTAAACTCAATTACGGAAATAAAGTTACCTTTTAATGCTAATCTATTCTTTTAAGATGCACTATTATATCAGGTAAATAATGTTACAGAATAATAGAAGATTAGATGTAGAAGATAGAAGACTGTGATGTCCCTCTCTTAATATGCCCTATGTGTGTGGCCAGCCAACCAGCCACGGATACTGCATATGGATATTTTGGAATTTGGAGTTTTTTTTTATAGTTATATATTTCTGGGGGGTCATGTGCAGTTCACGTGTTGTGAGATGAGTAATGAGTTGGGTTTGCGCTGGAGATGTAAGGTCAGGAGTGTGGAGCTGTTTTGAAAGTCAGCATGATGTAGAATGGGCTGTAGATGTTTGCGGGGGCTCCGGCTGTATTCAGATCCACGCGCAGAGCCATTGAAAGTCAGCGAGTGTGTCGGGGTGGCCCTGGGTTGTGCTGAGTTAGGTCTGGAATCGTGGCTCTAATCTAATAAAACGGTAAACAGCGTTAGTGAGGAGCGTGTGCTGACATGGCAAGATGTTCAACTTTTACCTTGACCTTGCTGAAGGATCCTCGTGTTTGATGTGCCTGTGGATTTGTGCGTGTGTGGGTGTGTGAGAGAGAGAGAGAGAGAGAGAGAGAGAGAGAGGTGGGGGGGTGGTTTGATAGACAGTGGTAGGGCGAGTGATGGGCTGTGGGATGTGTGTGGAGGGAGAATGTGCAGTGCTGATGGTGAGGATCTGAAGGTCACAGGATGGATGGAGGGCTTCCTCTCATCTTCTGCTTTTCCTCTCTGGGAAGAAAAGAAGCAGGAACGTATTCCTATACCTCTGTGTGGTGAGGCTGCTCGATATGTATAAAAGACTGAAGGTATATAATGATTGTGTTGTTAGATACTAGGGATGCAACGATACAGTGTGGCCATGGTTTGGTTCGTATCGCGGTTTCGATATATTAATAGTATCTAGCTCTAACTGCATACGTTTTTAGCCCTTTCTTTTTTTTAAATAATTTTATTTCTGATTTTTCCCCATTTTCTCCCAGTTTGGTTATCCAATTGTCCCACCCCCTGTGATTCTTGGAGGATGTGGACGAGCACACGCATCCTCTGACGCGTGTGAAGTCAATCACCCCTTTTTTCGAGCTGCTGCTGATGAATCATTGCCTGAGCAGCTAGCGCGCTCGGAGGAAAGCACAGCGGCTACGTTCCGATTCATCCGCTCACAGACGCCTCGTGCCACCCAGCGCCACCTTGAGCCTGATGGGGAGAGAGCGCCATCTATCCACCCGGAGGGAGCAGGGCCAATTTTGCTCCCTCTGAGCTCCGGCAGCTGATGGCAAAGCTGCATGAGCGGGGGTTCGAACCTGTGACCTCCCGCTCATAGTGCGGGATTAGGCGGCGCATTAGACCGCTGGACCACTCGGCACCCGTATTTAGCCCTTCCTATTTCAAATCAACAAGGTGCTCCTACTCACACTTTCAGAGCCAATATTAAACAGAAAAAAGGCACAGATGAATTCAAATCACAAAATTAATTATAAAAAAGAAACACTAATTCTTACCATTAGTCAAAAAAAGGCAACTGATATCACATTGTGCTTTATCTGCTGACTGTCTTTTTACCTTGTTCATTACATTACATTACATTACATTACATTACATTTGGCAGACGCTTTTGTCCAAAGTGACTTACATTAGTGAAGTAGTAGAAGTTAAAGGTAAAACATCTTTAGTTAGGGTCTAAAGGAGGTCAAAGGGAAATAATGGGATAGAGGAGTAAAGAAGGGGAAGAAGGAAATGAGGTTAGAAGTAGTTAGTTTGTTAGAGGTGTTAGGAGAGTAAGTGCTCTTTGAAGAGCTCTGTCTTCAGAAGTTTATTAAAGATAGCGAGAGATTCTCCTGATCTGGTAGTGGAAGGTAGTTTGTTCCACCATTGGGGCAGAACTCTGTATGAGAACAGTCTGGATTGCTTTGTGTGGATTGTGTTTGGTAAAGCGAGGCGACGTTCATTGGAGGAGCGCAGCGGCCGGGAGGTAGGGTAAGCCTTCAGGAGCGAGTGCAGGTAGGTAGGAGCCTGTTCTGTCATCACCTTGTAGGCGATTGTAAGAGTTTTGAATTTGATACGAGCATCAACTGGTAGCCAATGGAGCTCAATGAGCAGTGGGGTGACATGTGCCCGCTTTGGCTGGTTGAAGACCAGACGTGCTGCTGCGTTCTGGATCATCTGGAGTGGTTTTACTAAACAGGCCAAAAGGCCAGATAGTATGGCATGTTAATCATACTCAACGCTGAAGCCAAAATGTTCCCAAACAGCAGATTTATAAGCTTATGGCACCTCTTCAAATGTCCTTTTCTCGGTTACGCGTTCACTCGCCATGATCACGCAGCTGAGAAAGTTTTGTTTAATTAGCCCTAAAATCTTCAGCGTCTGCCTTCAGAGCACTGATTTGCTCCTGAGAAATTCAGAAAAAAATTCTGATTGGTTGTTGCACGGTTGTGGAGAGACACAATGAGAGAAGTATATAAAAAAGTCTCCCCCTGGGTCCTAAGCAGTCCTGACTATTGCCCAGTACACAGAATACAGTGTCCAATCAATAACCACAAATAAAACATTAGTCACCATTGAGTCACCAAGGAGCAGAACCAGACAGAGACAGCTGGACAAACTCTTTTTAGGTGCAGTTCAACCTGATTTATTATCGCAGACATATTTGCTACAGCTTTTAACTAATTTTGTATCTGCTGTTACTGTTGTGTCTAAGTTAATTCGGACCTTTTTCCTGTATTTACTTTCTTTTTATTTTACTCCCAACCCAGATGGCTCTGACCAAAAAGGAGAGAGAATTTTCTCACATAGTTTTTATGATGCATTTAGTTGAATTTGAGGTTTTCCTTGAGTGGAACTAAATCAAACCAAGGAGGGGAAATAATCCAAGTTTATACATTTATTAAACTGATTTACAGGGTTCACACACTTTTTAACCATTACGTTTTCATGATTTTTTCATGACTTTTCCATGCCTTCAAGGCAATTTTCATGACCATATGATTTTTGTTTTGTCCATGTCTGCACTGTCTTAAAAATCGTATGGTCCGGAATATTTCCTTGAAGTCATGGAAGAGGCATGAAAAAATCATGGAAATGTATTGGTTAAAAAGTGTATGAACCCTGTAAATCAGTAAATCAGTATTACTGACATATTACTTAGTTCAACATTGAATTTTCCATCGATAAACGGAAACACAAAGACTTGTAGACCAAAAAAAAAAAAAAAAAAAAAAAAATCCAGGCCTGGAAATTGCTATTTTCAAATTCCATGACTTTTCCAGGTTTTTAATGATCGTAGGAACCCTGAATTTAGACCAAAAAAATAATTGCTATAGTCAATCAAGTCAGTTCATTTGCTTTAAAGAATTCCCACCAGTCCATTTTTGCTTTACTAAGGAGGAAAATCAATTGGAATTTAGTCTAGTGCCTCCTAAATCCATAGTGTGCCATCTTCAAATCAGCACTAAGCTGTCTCTGACAGATCCTTAAAGGAAAGGGTTATTTTTTGCTTCTTGGGCTTAGTTTTAAAGAGGCTGCTTCTTCCTCTCAAGTGGAGGGATTACGCTTCTGAGAGGAAATATCTGCTCACACCAACACATCTTTTGTCAGAAATGAAATTTTTATGGGGCTCTGAAGTTCTAGGGTCTTTGATAGCTCATGCAGAGCACGGTTTGTAATCTTTTCGTCTTCTCCGTGTTGACAGTAACTGTGTGAACAGATTCTCTGCAGATTCTCTGGGTAGACAAGTTCAGGTCCACTTCTGCATGAATATCTTAAGAAATATTCCTCTCATCCACTTCGCCTTGAGTCCACCTGCCATCGGCTCAGCCACACTGGATCAGACTGGATTTGAAAATGTCATGTCTGTTTCTCTTCACTCTGAGAGGAATCCTCTTTTTCGCCTTGCTCTCCCACCTTCAGCAACACGGCTAGCCTTTCTTTGGGGGGGGGATATTGGAAATTTATGACATTTTCTCCTCTCCACAAACGGAACTCCTGCTCCTGCTGACCTTCATCCAGGCAGAGGGATGGAACGTGATGCCGTGCAGGTTTTTCATCAGTACAGGCTCAGTGGCTACCTCGCTGGGGATGAAGCGAATGAGGCATGAGGCTGCTAGGTCACCCTGACTAAGGGCATCTGCTGGGCAAATGAATGAAGTAGTCAAACACAATTATAAATGGAAGTTTTGGATGCCGTCCAGTGGACAGAGCAGTGCTACACCTCTCAGGTAGGTCAGGAGCTCCAGAGTGTTTTTAAAGGAACCTCGAGATGTTTAAAAATGCAATGAATTACACTGTGAGCCTGGAAAACTTGTAGTTATTACACGGAAATTGTAAGTTAATTTAATTTAGTTTTTTTTGTAGACTTTTTAGATTTTACTTTATGGTCAGGTGAATGAAATAGATTTGTATTTAGTCTTTAGTCTTTTTTTGTACGTTAGTCTTTTTCATTTAATTAAGATAAAAAATTAAAATAAAAGAGTAGAAAGAAAAACTATAGAGTGAACAGTACTATAGCACACAGCCAGTGATGCTTGCTCTTACAGCCTACAACAAATTAACCTAGGGTAGCCTTGGAGGGAGGGGCTTTTAATCACTACAAACTGATGGCGAATTTTAGAACCTGGGTGATAGACTGTCACACCTTAGGCTGTGTCTGTCTTGAGTTTTTAACCTTTTTTGTCCTTCCTGCTCCTCTCATTTGTAATCCCTTCTGTCTCATTTGTAACCCCACCTCCTTGTTACTTCCCCAGGTGTTCCTTGTCTGTGCCTGTGCATAAAATGCCCCATGTGCTCCTTTGTTCTCTGTCATGCTTTTTGTTTGACCCAGTCCTGTTAGACCCTGTCTGGATGGATTTCTGGTTGATTCTTTGTTTATAAATTTTACTTCTTTTTTGTTTGTTAAGACCTGGTTAGTCATTTGCTTTATAGTTTTTTAGTCTTAGTGTTTATTCCTTTGTCTTAGTTTTGTAATGTCTTGCATTTACATCCTGCCTCAACCGTGTTAGGTATACCCAGAATGCAAATAAATTGTTCCAAATACCAAATGAAAAAAGTGGTGGTCTTTGTGAAAAGTGCACAATTTTTATTTATTATCTTGAAAAGTATGATGCATGCAAACGTAAAAAGCATATAGTCACAATATCAGTTACAAAACAAGTTTTTCATGAAACTGTTTTGCGACCAACGCTCGCGAGAACTGCGACCTGCTTTCCGACCTTTAGTTCTAACAGTTCTACAAGGACTACTGGTTTATTCTTTACAAACTAACATACAGACACTCTGGCAGAAGCTGGAAAGAGACCGAAAATGTCTGTGAAAGCCAGAAAACGAGAAAGAGAAAGTAATCTGCCTGAAACATTTATTACACTCTACAACTGTAGGGGGAGCCCACAAGCACAAAATCTCAATCCTACCTAGTGGAGCTTTAAGTGATGCTAGCTATAAAAAAACACAATGGGCAATATTTAGGTCTGCAAATACAATACATACAATGTACTGTATGTCATACATACCACATACAAATATAATTCATCAGGCAATACAGATGATTCTGTATTTTCTATGTTTAATGTTTTGCCTGATTCTTTGTCCTGTGATCATATTTCTGTAAAGCTGCTTTGTGACAACACCAGTTGTATAAAAGCGCTATACAAATAAATTTGATTTGATTTGATGATGTACACAGAGGCTTTTTTCAGTTTGTACTGTATGTTTCAAATGCTTACACTCCTTGTAATATCATATAGCCCATCTGTTGCTTCACAGTTTGTACACAACCCTCTATCTCAACCATCAATGGAAGGGGACCACCATACCCAGATGGCAGATGATTCTGGGCCAAATACAGACCAGTTAAGGCATTTTCTCACAGTTATGATATTTTACGGCATGTGAACTCACACATGCAACCTCCTATGTAAAATGCTTCTACAGTATTTTGGCCCAAAACTGTACCCAGCTGTCGCTGTGCTTTATGCTTCACCGTCATTGCCTTCATGTTTCAGCAGATTGATTGAAGATGTATATATGGGCCAGAACTAGAGCAGGTCATGTTACAGTGTATTGCATCAGTAAGAGTATATCAGACACAGCAGCATTGCTGGTCCTTAAAGTAGTATTTTTGTGACCCTGGAAGGTTTTCCGACTAGGTGACCCACTGATATCAGTGATGATGGGATAGAGAATGGCTTTAGAATATATTCACAATTAAAAGTTCAGAGCAAACTCAAAACAGTACAGGTAACAGATTACCCTCAGATTTCTTGTATTTCAATTAATCTACAGTTCATGATTCACCACAGTATCCTTTTCTGTCCATACTGCTGTATGTGTGCAGGTGAAGAAAAGCATTTCTCACATCAGTTCTTTTTCTTCTTCTATTGTTTAATAAGAGTTTGTAGTCTGCCTCAATGTACAGTAATTGGTATAGACCAAGTCCAAACCATCCAAAAGAAGTGTTTTTTTTCATACTGCACATAAACTTAACCATGGTTCAGTTGATCTTGACTGACACCATCTAACTAAATTTAGTTCCTTTTTTTCTAGACCTTTCACACCTGTCATTTTAGTTTGGAACAAACTAGTTAGTTTAGACATGTCTGAAGGTCCAGACCATTGTGGCCTTGGATATGTCGACTTAAAACTTTTAGTTATTACACATAAATTGTATGTTAATTTAAATGATGTTGCTTGTAGACTTTTTAGATTCTACTTTATGGTCAGGTAAATAAAATAGATTTGTATTTAGTCTTCTTTTTTATTTAATTAATATTGAAAATGAAAGAGTAGCAAAAAAAGCTATAGAGGGAACAAAATAGCACACAGCCAGTGATGCTGGCTCTTACAGCCTACAACAAATTTACCTAGGGTAGCCTGGGGTGGGGGTACTCACTACAAACTGATGGCAAATTTTAGAAACTGGGTGACAAATCCAGTATGCAAATAGATTGTTCCAAATACCAAGAGAAACAGAAGTTCTATGTGGAAAGTGCAGATTTTATGTATTATCTTTAAAAAGTATGATGCATGAAAACATAAAACAGCATAGTCACCATGTCAGTTATAAAACCTACAAAACAAGTTTTTGAGTTATTGATCGATCCTAGAAGAATAATAAGTACAAGAAGAATCCAACTGATAAGAATATTTACAAGCACTACAAATATTCTATAGACCAGGACACCTTTCACACGTGTCATTTTAGTTTGGACCAAACTATTTAGTTTGAACATATCTGAAGGTCTAGACTAAGCAAAGTAAGTGAAATGCACATTTTTGGTCAGTTTCCCAAACAGAAATGAAACTAAATCACATCCTTTCAACTGAAAATATCCTTTTATAATGCTGTGTAGTGCAGGACTAGGCTTAATCCCTATCTGTGAAATTGACCCTTAGTGTCAGTGTTTTATATCTATTTTTTTTTTTACATTGTATACATTTTATCCTGTTAGTTTTGGTTTTACACTGCAGTTTAGTGAGTGGACTAAAGAATGTTGTCCTGTTGTCATCATCTACGTCTGTGTACGTGTCATGGTCAGAACAGAATAGCAGACAAGCGCAGATACTGATAAAAACAAAGTAGGTTTATTATAATAATAAACAGATGTAATCAGGGTCGATACAGAAATATGGTTGATCACCAGTAGACAGAGCAATGCAGACAAAACCATACCATAAACGAGAGACAGTCCAGAGTTCATACACAAGCAATCCAGTATCAGAGATAATCCAAGAGGCGGTGGTGAAAGTACAGTCCAGGTCATACACAAACAATCCAATATCAAAGGCAGAGGCAAGAATCGGCGTCGAGAAACAAAAAGCAAGGTCATACACAAAGTAAACTGAGACAAGAGATATGTAACGCTTTGTACGAGGATAACCTACAATACGCGGCGATGAAGTCTGTTTGGCGTGCACCTTTATAGTGCCAGTAATCAGTATTCGGGGCTTCCTGGTGGAAGCAGGTGAGGTGTCACGTGATCAGGTGAGTGCGTGATGTCAGCGGGTGGTGCATTCTGGGTAGTGTAGTTGTTAACCTGAGAACCTCCGTTAGAGCTTGGTGTGGAAGGGACAGAGGAGCTAACAGCACCAGACGTGACAGTACGTGTCTCTCTGTGATGCTTGATACTCATTGTTTTGTAGACATTTTGGCGAGTTGCCTTTCCAGATGTTGTCCCAAATTCTAGGGAAAGGAATCAGATCACTGGTTGTTTTTTTTTATATTCTATTGTTTAATGGTTGGTTATAACCTGCCTTCACTTCCAAACCATCTGAAGAGGTGTTTTCAACTTCTGGTCCTTCCCTGCCAGTAGTAACAGTATTAGACATTATCCTGACATAATTTTTATTTGTCATCTGATGTCATGACCAACATTCAACCAAAATTTAACGTCTATTGATGTTGGTGGCAGGCTGGGTTTGGATTAAGAGTTTGACCCAGACTAAGCTAAAGGGTCTAAAGGTCTGGACCAAAAAAAATAGGTGTGGTGAAATTGAGGGCCAGTTTCCCAGACAGGAAATTAGGCAAATCTTGAACTACACAACATTTTGAATAAAAAATATATTAAGATATATATTAAGAAAATATAGACTAAGACTAGGCTAAATCTCTGTCTATGAAACTGCTTCTTAGTGTGTTTATGTCTTCCTGGTGATGTGCCAAATTCTCCCTGCCAGAATCAGATTTAGTCAGTTCTTTTTCTTCTTCTATTGTTTAACTTTCTGTAATTGGTCTAAAAGTCTGAACCATCTAAAAAGTATTTTTACTCTACAAATGAGGTGAACCATGATTCAGTTGACCCAGACCAAGACCACCTCTTTTGGTCTAATCAAAATTTGGACTAACCTGAAAGGTCCAAGGGTCTAGACTAATCGAGGAAGGTGTGGTTGGTGCACCAACAAAGTAATGTTTCTAATGAAGTGGCCAGAAAAGATACAGATCTGAAAAAACCATCTATGTGATAGTGTGATACATCTCATTGTCATGCTGGCATCACTGCTGTGCTGGAAATGGGGCACCACTCAAGTAATATCTGGTCAGCTGTGGTTTTATGGAGGTTTCTTTCCACTGATAGCTTGAGTTACAGTTGTGCAGTTATAGATGGGCTATAAAACTATGGATGAGCTACAAAGTGCACTTTTTATAGTGCTTTCTAAAAAAAATGTTATATACCTAATAAACCAGCTTTAATATATTTTATTGTTGTATATTTGAGTCTCTCTGTAAAAAGGCAGTTTACCTATCCACCTATATTTTTTAAAAGAATACAATAAAAACCTGAAAAACACAATTTTTGGTGTCACTTCTGTAGTCGTAGCATGAAATGATCATCCAGCACAGATATTGCTTGTCAAGACTCCTCTTTTTGAACTGCCATACACACTAGAAACAGTGTCCCAAAATAATATTGTGTGAAATCTAAATATAGCCGGCTCATGATGATCTCTTTATCTTACCTTTCATTAACTGTGACTGTAGTCGCCCGCCTGCTCTCACTTCTGTCACGCCTTCATTCTTGTGTTTATGCAGCGAAATCTCCTGCCTGAGTTTAAAGCTTCGGATTGCATCTTCATTTTTATTGCAGGTCTCCTACTGTTTTTTTTCTTCCCCTCAGAAAACCATCTTATTAATCTGACAATATTGTGAGCTTCCTAATTCCATTGAGATTTCTAACTGCCTCTACCATGGAGAAAGAGACCAGCGCAATAACAGCACACTTTCATCTACTCTGCTCCAGATACAAACCATGCTAAGCAAAGTGGTGTGCACAAGATAACCTGCATTTCCCCCAAGTTTTTTCCTGTCTCTTTTTTTTTAAGATTTACTGACATATCGAGTCTGAGTCAAGACTGAGACCATGAAAAACCAAGACAGAGTCTAAGACCGAGACCAGATTAATATTGTAGCTAAGGTTCGCTAGCTCTTTGTTAGCTTTAGTTCTGTCCCTGGTAACATTAGTATTTTAGGTAGCTTGTAGCTAAGGTTCGCTAGCTTTTTGCTAGCTCTAGTTCTGTCCCCGGTAACATTAGTATCTTAGCTATAGCTTGTTGCTAAGGTTAGCTAGCTCATTGCTAAGATCAGTGGTCTAGCATGTTAGCTAGTTCACTGGTAACATTAATTATCTCAATGTTTGTACTTATCTCTCCTTTTTTCTAAATGTCTGGAAAAATTGGTTGTGTTCCCTAAGATCTCTGTTATCGAAATTTACATTCTGCTGTATTTTCTGCATACAAATTTACAATGATTCACATAACTTTAGCAAGCTGATGAAAAAGAGCACATTTAACTTAACTTCGCACAATTTAAAATGAAATGTTCATTAATTGGATACTGAACGAAAGCGGGAGTAGCTTGTTTTTTCGCTGTTAGCCAATCTGTGTGCAGATTTTAAGCATACAGAAAAAGGACTGATTCCGTCTGTTTGAATGAATTGTTGATGTTCAGTAACGATAAAAAAATAGTTCAGTTTCTAATGAACTTCACCTCAGACCGATTCCAAACAAGGTTGAGTCTGAGACAAGAACAAGACCTCTTGTTTTTGGCCTTGAGACCGAGACCGGACTTTAACAATTACATTAATTACAAATTTTGAACTGGGGGGGACCAAGCTGTAAAATCATATATATATATATATATACATATATATATATATGTATATATATATATATATATACGTATATATATATATATATATATATATATATATATATATATACGTATATATATATATATATATATATATACGTATATATATGCTGCAATAAACTTTAGAATATTCACTTTTCTGATCAACACTAGCCATACTGAAACTGTTATTTGTCTGGTATGTCAATATGTCCCCAGTGCCATCTGTGCGCATTCTTACACCATGATGCCAAATCACTGACAGCCTACTATTCCATATCACACACCAAAACTTCATGCCCTCTGCAAATTTTTATTTTAACATTTGCTGATGTCAACAAGATGAAAAATCTCATAGCCAATAGCCAAAACCAATCAACTAATCAACTAATCAACTAATAGCCAATAGCCAAAACCACCACAATCTGATACTGGCTCGACAAGGATCCAGAAGCACAGCCTAACACTATGTTCATGGTCCATTGCCTCAACTGCCAAGTAACAGACCTACCGAAAAATAACCAATGAACAAACAGAATCCCTCCTTAATCTAAGCTCACTTCCTTAACCTATGGCAACAACACACTTACCTAAGCACAATCACACACAATAAATCACATTATAAGTTGCGTGAGTAGAACACAGCAACCACTACCATCTGATACTGGCTCGACAAGAATCCAGAAGCATGGCGAACTATGTTCATGGTCCGTGCCTCAACTGCCAAGTACTCAGACGTCTGCAAAGACTCATGAGACAAATTACTACAAGAACAGCAGGACCACACCAATCCCCTTCATCCAAACTCTAACACAAACTTCAGTGCAATACTGTAATTCCCTGGAGTGTGACTGAAATGAAAAAAATCTTTCTATATATATTATATATATAATTATATTATATATTATTTTATATGAAAATTGCACCACAAGTTTAGGTAAATTGCAGGTTCTTCTGTGCTTTATTTGTACCTACATTTAAGTACTGTATGTGTAGGACCCTATAAGTGTTGTGTATGTACTGATTTATAGAGAACAGTTAAACCACCAAATGTTGGGAAAGTTAGTTAGAAGGTTAGTTTCAGAAAGTTACCCAGTTGTTACACTCTTGTTCCTGTTGTAATTTATTTATACCTACAATTAAAGTACCTGTAGGACCCGGTAAGTATTTTGAATGTACAGAGAAGTTACACTGTAAGTAAAGGGAACTTACCCTCTAAAACACAGGCTGTATCATAAAGTGTTACCCACATGTTTAAAATGAAATAATATACTTAATCTTAAGGACAAATGCAGCTTTCAGTAGATGCTTACTGTCATCGCTGTGTAATTAACTGCAAAAGCATCGGATTCTCTTTGTGTGGTTATCAGCGCATGTTCAACTAAGCCTTCTATCAAACAAAGCAGCCTAATTTCATGCATATAATAAAAATAATTAGTGTCTTAGAGAAACATGACAACTGCAGTTGCGACAGAAGCATCCTCAACAAAAACTATTAGTACCAGGAGCCTCAATCATGATAATGAATCATAATCCTGCATATCAGTAATCTGTCAGAAAGAATAGAAACCAATAAGCAAATAAGATCAGATAGACTGAATGAATGGTACTTATTAAACACACACACGCACACACACACACACACCAACACACACAGTACAATGCAGATGTTTGCAATTGGAAACAAAAGCAATATTAAATGACCGGTTCAAAAACCAAAAGCTGGAGTTGCCAAATCCTCTGTAAACAATCAAACCTGAGCCTCTATTTTTGCCAAGATACCAAAAGTATAAATTATGTACCATATTTAAGGTGTTACCAGGTGGTTGGTACGGTGTTTCATATGGTTGAAATGATGGCTGCTGTAGTATTTTATTTGGTTGCTAAGGTGTTGCTTAATTAGTGCTATTTGTTCCAGATGGTTTGTAGGTGTTTGTAGTGAAGTTGCTTGTTGGTCTCTACGTATTTCAGATGTTTAAGTAGTTGCTAAGGTGTTCCAGGTGCTACAAATTGTAATAAACATATGATAAATGTTTGGGACCGCTTGTCGCTGGGGCTGTACCTTATATTGAGGTACAAAAATGTACCTTTCAGTGAAAAAAAAGTACCTACACTCTAAGAAATATAAGTACAGATTTGTACTTAAAAGAGTACAAAGTTTGTCGCTGGGGCTGTACCTTATACTGAGGTACAAAAAAGTACCTTTCAGTGAAAGTCCTTTTTTGTACCCATGGTTTTTGTGCCAATAAAGATTATAAAAATTATAAACATTATCATCAACTAAATATGTGTCGAGAACTTGATGATCCAAAATTGTCTGGTTTTTAAATAAAAAATGTGCAATTAAAATATATATTGTGTATTAGTGCAGTGATGCAGAATACTGAATGTACCTTTTGGCCGAATAAATGGTACAATTTTGTACTTATTGCTGTTCGGAATGACTTTGTACTTCAGAGGGAACAAATCTGACCCTGTAAAGACCAATATTGTACCTTTGAGGGTACAATTATGAAGAATGTACCCTTCAGTACAAAAAAGTACTCATATCGTACCTCTGTTTTTTAGAGTGTATGTTTTTTGTGCCAGCATAGATGATAAAGATTTTAAACATTATCATCAACTGAATATGTGTCAAGAACTTGTCTGGCTTTCAAATGAAATATGTGCAATTAAAATATATGTTGTTTATTAGAACAGTGATACAAAATACTGAATGTGCCTTTTGTCTGGTTAAATGGTACAAATCTGTACTTCCTGCTGTAAGGAAAGACTTCTGTAAAGACCAATAATTTACCATTATAAAGAACGTACAATTATAAAGAATGTATCTTTGAGTACAAAAAAGTACTTATATCGTACCTCTGTTTTTTAGAGTGTAGTACAGAAAATATAATACATCTTGGTCCTCCAAATGGTTCTTGTGTTAGATGTAAGCTACACTCTAAAAAACAGAGGTACGATATGAGTACTTTTTTGTACTCAAAGATACACTCTTCATAATTGTACCCTCAAAGGTACAATACTGGTCTTTACAGGAACAGATGTGTTCCCTCTGAAGTACAAAGTAATTTCTAACAGCAGTAAGTACTCATTTGTACCAGCCAAAAGGTACATTCAGTATTCTGTACCACTGTACTAATAAACAATATATATTTTAATTGCACATTTTTTCTTTGAAAGCCAGATAATTTTGGATCATCAAGTTTTTGAGCCATATTCAGTTGATGATAATGTTTAAAATCTTTATAATCTTTACTGGCACAAAAACCATGGGTACAAAAAAGGACTTTCACTGAAAGGTACTTTTTGGTACCTCAATATAAGATACAGCCCCAGCGACAAGCTTTGTACTCTTTTAACTACAAATCTGTACTTACTTTTCTTAGAGTGTAGTATCAAACATTTAGGTCTTAAACATACTTTTCACAGTTTTTTTTTTATAACTTTTCTTTGAGATGTTTCTCAGATGTTTCTTCACTCCAGAGAACTCTTTTAACACCTTTATTTTCAAGAGTTGAGAGTCTGCGAATGTCAATATCTACAGTCACTGTTTTGCTCATAAAATGATGGATGAAATTCTGCAGGCAGTACAATTGCAGCAGGGGGCTTCAGCACCTCTCTGAGCTCCCATCTCATGCTCTCTCTATTATGCTCTCTCTCTCTCTCTTTCTCTCTCTCTCTCGTTCTCTCTCTCTCTCGTTCTCTCTCTCTCTCTCGTTCTCTCTCACTCTGACTTAATCATTATTCTGCCCAAATACGCAGCCAGGCCCAGCCTGTGAGTGGCAGTGGATCCTCACATCAAGTGACTTCAAAGCCGGCGGTGGTTCCACATTGTCTCTGTAGAGACCCATGCAGCTCAAAGGCCTGCGGATTCAGCGGCTGCCATTAGAACAGAAACACCCGTCCATTATTCTCCTTTCCACCCATTCTTTAGCTATTGTTGCAGACTTCCCCTCGCCTTAATGAAACATAAAGGGGATTACAGGTTGCCGGGCAAAAATTTTAATTAACATTCATCAGCATAAGCATATCAGATTAATCCCTGTGAGACAGATATAGTTTAATAATACGTTTAGAAAATCTGTCATTTACTAAAGGCAGCAGTATCTAATAATGGAGAAGGAAAGCTTTAGTAGAATGTTCATATAATAATTAATATGGCCTGGAAAAAGAATCCATATACAGGGAGCTGAAGTTCCTAGAATACATAACTAACCAAACAATGTGAAATAATATCAAATCTTTATGAGAAATGTATATCATTTTTCTTAGGGGTGTAATAATAAGTGTAATTTTACTATACAGAACACACTGTATGTCTGAATAAGTTGAATTTACATAAATATTTTAAGGCAAATATTTAACATAATGTTTACAAAACTTATTAATTAAAGATTTTGTTATATCAGTACACAATTAATGCACAATAATTCTACATTAAATATCACAGTTAGGTAAATAAAAGAAGATTTGTATTTAGTCTTCCATTTTGTTTAATTTAAGTAAAATATAGATTTGAAATACTCATAATAAACTAGATGGAAAAATAAAATGCTATAGAGTGAACAGTAAGTTTAGCACACAGCCAACACAGAGTAACTGCAGCTCAGGAAGTGATGCTTGCTCTTATAGCCTACAACATAGAGGCCAGGCACAGTTAATCACTACACACTGATGATGAGAGTGCAGTATGCAGATAGATTTTGCCAAAAGCCAATAGAAAAGTAATGGTTTTTAAACCTGACTGTAAAAATGTAAGTAGAATTATTGTGCAAATCTACTGATATAACAAAAAAAAATTTAATCAATCAATTTAATCCACTTATAATGTAGTTGGGAGTAGTTAGGAATTTTACGTTAAGTTAACCTCTTATTCTTCAGTAAACATTACTTAAAATGTTTAGGGCAACCTAAACCTATTTCTCAAATAATTTAAGTAAACTTAACTCACCCAGGTTTGCGGTGTATTTTGCTACTACCAATGTCTCCGTCCATTTTTTTCTGTGTATCTGTGCTAAACCACCAAGGTACAGGATATGGGAAATATCAGACAGTCAAGGACACTTCTACTCTGTGCTCTTCATGTTAGCACTGGTAGCATTTTGGAGCATTTTGGACATGATTGGGTCCTATTGGGTTTTATTGGAATCCATAATAAAATAAAACAAGGAAACAAAACCACAACTATAAAAAAAAAATGCATCAGGTAAAATAGGTCAGGTAAAACTCTAAAATAACCCAGAAAAGGTGGCTCTGAGTGGTCCAACAGACTCAGGCACTGCCACTATGATCGGGAGATTGCTGGTTCGAATCCAGTTCATGTAGGTTGCCATCAGCTGCCAGAGCCCCAAGAGAGCACAAAGAGCAAAATTGGTCTCAGGGTGGGAAGAGGTCGCTCTTTCCCCTTATCACTCAAAAGGATGATGTCAATCAGCACAAGGCTGAGTCTGTAAGCTGATGTATCTGAACCGAGTTGCTGCGCTTTTCTCCAAACATGCTGTGATGCTATTCGGCAATGCTACGTCAGCAGCAGTTTAAAAAAAGCTGAGTCTGACTTCACATGTATCGGAGGAGGCATGTGCTAGTCTTCACCCTCCTGGTGTTGTTGCATCACTAGTGATAGGGGGAATCCTAATGAGTTGGTTGGGTAATTGGACGTGTAAATTGGAGAGAAAATGGGATAAAAATAAATAAATGAATATAAAATTACCCAGATAAATGTAATACTTTCAATTGATTTAAGTATGGGTGGGTGTAAATGTATGTATGACTGTGTGTCCAGATATGGATTGGATAAAATGCTGTAGTGCCTGACGCAGTCCTCCAGGTGGACGGTCGTTTCCGTGTGCTATTGGCTGCTGTTTCCTCCCTGGTGTATGGATGAGTGCTAAATATAAATGGTTGTGTGGAAAAACGTGATTGTAAACTGCCCTTGAGTTTCTAGACAGGTGCTATATAAGTGTAACTTAATTTATTCATTCACAATGAATATAAAACAACCAACAACAAAGGACTAGCACAAACTAACAAAAATAACTTAAATATAAAAAACAAGAACCAGAACAATAAGAAACAGACAAAGAAACAAACAAACTAAAGAAAACAAACCAGAAACCTAGCAGGAACAAACAAGGCACGACTGTGGGCCTAACAAACGACAGAGGTCAGAAGGAACAAAGGAAAATATAGGGTATATATATACAAAGACAGACAAGGAACACCTGGGGAAGATAACAAGGGGGCAGGGAAACAAACAAACCCAGGTTAAAACATTGATGGCAGGGCTAGGGCTAGGGTTGAGAAAAGACAACACCAAACAGGGCCATGTGCTATAGAGCACATAGCAAGGAACACAAGCAGAATAGTGAAGAAAAGTAAAAACACAAGACAAGGACAGAAAGAACCATAAAAGGAATAAACATGACAAACCTGAGCTCATGTTTAAAAGTTTGTTTTGTTTGTTTTAGACACAGCCATGCAGTGTTTTTCAACAGAACGCTGGAAGCCATTCTAATTTATGTCATTATGTCCGTCTCACTGTATTCAATGCGCAGCACGTACTGTAGCACAAACACTGCATGCATGCATATTTAATCCCCCTCAGTTTCTTCCAAGGTTGTTTTTACTCTTCAAAAATCATCAGTCACTTTAGAAACGGCACTAATCACGCGTCGTACAAGGGCACGGGGTGCCTGCCCGCTTTACTGTGAGCATCACCACATAAACAGACACTTCATTAAGAACATAGATAGATAACCTTGCATCTCTGTGTTACTTACAGTCCTGATGAACTTTGCCCATTTACTGGAGGTGGTGTTGGGGGATGGTTGTTAATTGTGATTGGGGGAAATGTGCTTTTAATTGTCTCATTTCAGCACGTTAATGTGGTTTTTTTTTTTTATCAGAGCCTGGAGGCATCTGATTAATTATGTTGTTGTTGGGTCATCAGAGAGATGCACCAAGCCTCGTGAAGCTCCATTATCCATCACCCGCAGCTTGTTTTCAAATAAATTCCTGACAGCACAAGATTTGATGTGGTTCAGGAAAGCAGATTTCAGTACTAGCATGTACTGTAGATGCAGCATGTGAAGCTGGTCTCCAGCAAACACAAGACGTCCACTTTTTGAACTCGCTGTGCTTACCCACTGGCTTTGGAGAAATGGATAAAGCCTGAATCAATATTGACCTCAGAGCAAAGCTGACAAGACTCCTTTCTTGTAAGAACTGGCAGCTTCAGCTTTTGTCTTACATCTGAGTGAGGGCTATCCTGAATGTGTGGAGTCAGGGGAAGTGTTCCAGCTCTGGCACATGTTTGTAAGTGTTTGATGGAGCCAAAAAACGTATTATTGTATATCAGGTGTTATTTTATGTATATACAGAATTTGGATAATGAAACTGAAAGACCACAATAATTTATTGTGGTGACGAACAGTTCTGGTGGAAACAGGAGATTTGAGGTGCACATTGAATTCTGCCGTCATTTGATCAGCCCTGGTTTTATGTTTTTTGGATACAATCTGGGTTAGCCCCCGAACATCCCTTTCAGACAGCTTCCTCTTACAGCGTCCACAGTTAATCCTGTTGGATGTGGTTCGTCCTTCTTAGTGGTATGCTGACATTACCCTGGATACCGTGGCTCTTGATGCATCACAAAGATTTACTGTCTTGGTCACAGATGCGCCAGCAAGATGTGCACCAACAATTTGTCCTCTTTTGAACTCTGGTATGTCACCCATAATGTTGTGTGCATTGCAATATTTTGAGCAAAACTGTGCTCTTACCCTGCTAATTGAACCTTCACACTCTGCAATTAATGAAGATTGGCCACCAGGCTGCTCCAATTTAGCCATGAAACCTCCCACATTCTACTGAACTTATTATTTGTTAGAATTATTACTGATTATAAAATCACATTATACTTATTGTCGCTGTCCAATGAAATGCATATATCTCAAAAACAGCAACTTTATAGGAGAGAGATAAAACCTTCCCAACTTTCAATTTTAGTCAATGTAAAAAGTGTTTATTTCAGGTCATTTAGGACCATTTCTATTGGTCCATTTATCTAGACATTTTCACACAGTGTAAGAGACAGTTTGTGTCTTTAAATTATGTAGTAAACTAAACATCCACAAAAGCAGAGATACTTGTTTTTTATTGGACAGCGACATTATGAGCTCCAAAGTCATGAGTACAAGCTTCCAAGCTGGATTTAAAGGCAGCATTAGCCGATTAGCAGCACTAGCATCACCCAATAGAAAGGGTATAGGGTTGGGCTTCAGTCAGTCAAGTAGACTGATGGAGATGGAGAACCTATAGAGCAGGGGTCGGTAGTATAGTTTGGCCGTGGGCCAGATATTTTCCAAGCTATTACATGGCGGACCACAAAAAAAAAAAATCTGTTTTGTAAAATGAAGTGTAATGGGATGAGGTGCTACAGACTAGTAGCTTTCCAGCCCAGAGGGTTGTTGTACCCAATTGCAGAACAGTTGATCTCAAAGCAGAAAAAAAAACAAAATAAACAAACACTGTGAATATGAATTGTTTCTATAAATCTGAACATCAGAACAGAAGAGTTTTACCAACGTTTTTTTGGATGCTAACATCTGTGTTGACTTCCAGTTATACCACATATAAATACCACCCCCACCCACAACTGTCAGTCTCCATCCAGTCTCCTGAAATACATCAGCAGTGTGTATCAAGGCGTGTTGACAGATACCAAAATTTCCTTGATGTCTGCAACATCGTCACAACATGAATGAAGTATGTGGAAACAGAGTGGCGATGCGAGTAGCTGCTGTAGCTGTGCGTGATGTGAATACATGTATCTCATATACGTGTCAGAGACGTGTGAAAGCATCACTGCTGCACCACCTGCTGTCTCTCCTGTGTGCAGATCTGATGCACATATGCTGGCAACACATTCTCAGTTTCAGTGTGGAATAAAAAAAGCATTTTAGCCTAGAGTCATAACTATGGAGTACTGTGTGCATGTGTGTCCTCCTGACTGTAAAGATCACCATCTGCCCTTTCTGGGAATTGATCACAAACATCAGTGTCCTCCAGACCACCAGTGGTGTATGGTAAAACAGTTAGAAAGGAAAACTTGAGATGATTGGACTCAGTTACCGTGCTGTTACCAACTTACCAATGAAGTTCTCTATATCTCATTCAGCATCTCTGAGACTCTATTTATACTTGGTCACTTTTGGGGATTTTATAGCAGTTTTATATTGGTATTTTGGTTGTGCTGGGAGGAATTTTGGTTGGAGGGATGGGTAGTGTTTACACTCCTATATTGTGTGGCTTAAATGCATGATTGGAGTTGTATCTGTTTTTAAATGCGTCCTGTGTTGGGCAGACTTGCTGTTTCGAATCCTGGTCATGCAGCTTGCCATTAGTTGTTGGCCTTTCTCTTTCTCTGGGTGGTTAGGTGGCTTTCTTTCCCTTTATCCTCTCCTAGGGTGATGTCGATCAGCACAAGTCATCTGTGATCTGTGATCAAAGAGCTGCCAAGGCATTTTTATTTTATTTATAAAAGTTGATTGGATTTAGGCTACTTGGTAAGGACCAATAAGGATTCAATTTTCAGTAGTAAATGATAAAATTATCAGGACGTGTCAACAGATATTAAGGAAACATGCAAAGTTCCAGCACTGTCGTGTCTTGTCAGTAGAGCCTTAACCAGTATTTTCCTACTAGAACTGTGTGGCACATGCCAGAAATCTGCTGCTTATTCCCCAACACTAATTCCACCCCAGAGGTTGCCAGGTTTAAAAACAGAAAATGAGGTGCTACAGCCATGTGAGTTGTGTGTGAGCCTATGGTCAAATGCCCAAAGAAAGGCATCAGTTAAAGAGCTTAAAGACCCACGGAAATCAGGTTTGGGACAAGTAGTGAAATACTCTCTCTGGAGTAATACCTTCATCCATTACATTTGGGGTTGTTCACTAATCTGTTTTTGTGGCTGAATGCAATCAAATCCTCACTATTATGTTATAACTTGTGTTGAAAACCATCCCAGAGGAGTAGAGGCTGATGTTCTATTAACAGGGAGAGCATCCGAAGTTCCTATAAATACCCTTAGGAAACAAACACTGTTGGGACATATTTGATTTTTATAATATACTTTAAGATGTTTAGAGGGTTAACTGCAGAATATGTGATGGATTTGAGAGATGGTGATGGTAGGAGAGATGCTACAAGATGCATGGCTGGATAAAAGCTAAGGTAAATAAAGAGATGGATGGCTAAGCAGTGATTGATGCAGGCTTGGACGATCAGAGAGGTGGCCAAAATAAGACGTAGTAAAGGTGATTGATAGATATGATCGTGGCTGTGACATTTCCAAATACACTGAGGCCGAGGCCCATATCTGTGACCTGTAATGGTAGAATTATACTTCAGCAGTGGACAGTAATGATGAAACATGGCCAGTGGTGATCCACCCTGAGATTCGGTGAATAAGGCTGGACACGTATAGCTATGTACACATCCATCTGTAACAGGGGTACAGTCCACATCTTCTGGATCTATCTAATGGCTGTGTGCACCACCTGTTTTCTGTCTTGTGCACTCAGTGCTCACGGCGAGTATCTGCTGCACATATGCCACCTAACACATTCTCACCGTGTCCAAGTGGGAATGCACCATTTTTATCCCATTACAGCCAGAGCTATTACAGCGATCTGCAGATGTACCGCACCACTAGAATCTAATGAGTGCCTTCTTTTGTGTAAAGCCTTGGGTGCACTGCACCATGTTAAAAGGTAAAGCAGTTTATACGCCATCAGATTCAACCCACTGCATTGTCTCAAACTTGAAAGTGGAAGATGTAGCTTATCCTCCACAATGATATTGCGATGTTGTGATTGTGTGATACTGTATACAGCTCTGAAAAATAATAAGAGACACCTAAAAATGATGAGTTTCTTTGATTTTACCAAATTGAAACCTCTGGAATATAATCAAGAGGAAGATGGATGATCACAAGCCATCAAACCAAACTGAACTGCTTGGATTTTTGCATCAGGAGTAAAGGCATAAAGTTATCCAAAATCAGTATGTAAGACTGGTGGAGGAGAACATGATGCCAAGATGCATAAAAACTGTGATTAAAAAAAAGGGTTATTCCACCAAATATTGATTAATGAACTCTTAAAACCTTATGAATTTGAGCTTGTCTTTTTATTGATAATGTATTCATATTTGTATTGATAATGTCAAAGACATATACATACATAGACTCTGTATAGCTTGCCTCCTGGCACCGGCTGCTATGCTATGCGTAGTCTATGTATATACTGTACATGTCTATGACATTATCAATATAAATATGGCAGTGAACGGAGCTGAAGCTAGCATTACGTGATGTAAACAGTGTTTTTTAATAAACTTCTTCTGAATTTTTTTTTAAGTTATTAATGCCTCGTTTTAAATGTCAAAGCTCTCCGGATTCTAGCAAGAAGGTGTGGAGCTACTTTGAGCCTGGATAACGGTGGAAAAAGTGATTTATCGGGGCAAATTATGTCCAATTTACACCGGAGTTCTCCTTTAAGTCATGCATGCAAGTCATAACATTATCAGTGCACGGCTTGGCTGAGTGTTTGTAGCATTGCGGGAATTGGGTGTTTATGTGCTGTATTATACAGGTGCATGCGTGTGTGTGTGCGTGTGTGTGTGTGTGTGTGCATGTGTGTGTGTGTGTTCCCAGTCATGCGGATCAGTCATTTGTGAATGCTCAGGGAGCAAGAGTGAAATGTCAATGAGCTTTAGCATGGAAGCCAATGCAAGTGTGTGTGTGTGTGTGTGTTTGTGTGTGTGAGTGTGTTTAAGAGAGAGAAAGCAAGATTTGCATGTACTGATTATGGTACACTCTGACCATCTGTAGTGCAGAGTTTTGGTAATCATTGGCACTGCTAGCGAGTCATTAGCATCAAATAGCTAGCATACAAATGCTTCATTTGCCCGCAGGCTGTGAGGACTCACATCATGTTTTTTATGCTTATTCAGCTCTGCTTCTCTTATTCACATTTAGCTTCTCATTCAGGCTCATTACACTTGTGTCTCTAAGTGCCACTATAGGCCTCAACAACACGGACCGAATACTAGTGTTGCAGTTTCATTCTGCAGCATTGTGCTATTACCAATACTGCACTGATATGCCAAAGGTTATGGGACAGCAGTATGTACAGAATATTGATCATCATAACGTGTTACCACAGGGGTTGGCTTTGGAATGCCACACCTGTAAAAGTTATGAGGTGTTATCTTGAGAATGAGGTTGAACACTCGCCAGCTTGCTAATCAGGGCAAGGCAAAATTAATCATCATAGTTTGTATGAGGTCTGATAATGGGTGTTAGATGAATGAGTTTCCCCGAAATATAGTGTTACTGGCCAAATAAAATGTTGATCAGTGTTTAGTGTGGGCAGGCAGTGGAGCATTATGGCTTTTATGAAAACTTATTTCACCTTGCCATAGTGTAACTCAGATGAACGCAGTCGTGTAAAACAAAAGTCAATACCTATAGACTGGGGCATATAGGGCTAAACATAGCGGAGTACAGAACACAGTCCAAGGTCGAGCACAGGCAGGGCAGTATCGCAGGGAAGGCAAAAATCAGAGTTGAATAAACAGTCCAAGGATCAAGACACAGGTAGAGAAAAAATCGGGGATACACAGAAAAAATAGTAATACACGGAAAAACAAACCAGAGATAAAGGAAGCGCTTTGTAAAGCTGGACGAACCAAACAGTTCTCAGCAAAGAAGCAAAGTTCATGACTGGCTTTTATACCTGCCCAAACAGGTGTTAGTAATCGTAAAAATTACTTCCTGACGGCGTCACATGATGGCCAGAGTCTCTGTGTGGTGTGTTCTGGGTAGTGTAGTCTTGTGGAGTCCAGAAACCCCAAAAGTGTCTCCTTTTTCCTTCCGATGCTCCTCGGCTGCGTCCAGAAACCCCAAAAGTGTCTCCTTTTTCCTACCGATCCTCCTCCTCTCCTCCGTGCCCTGGAAACTGATTTCGTGACGCCATCTTGCCACCTGTCCGAATACCGTAGGAGACGAAAGAAGCCGCTTAAAATCCACCTGTAGTAAGCTTCCAACGGAGGTTACATCAGTGTATCCTACTCCGGAAGACTTTTAAGGATTTTCCAATGACATCACTGCATCCACGCCCACAGAGCACCCGAAAATGGGGAAGGCAACGCCCAAATATACGTCATAAACATATTAATTAACTAGGTTCCTTATCTAATTAAACAGCCAGTAAAGCAGTAATATAATTTATAGTTTAGATAAACCGTATGCTCAGTAAAACTATATTTATGACCCTATGTGTATCATGTTATACATATAAAAACATATATTATTTATAATATATATATATAATTTTAATTAATTCATTTATTTACTTATTTATTTTAACTTAGGGACTGATGAGGAAACTGAATCCCTCATAAGACTGAGGTCAGACAGGGCTGCCAGAGTCACTGGCCAGAGATGTGGCCAAAAATGGGGCTGGGAGTAAACAGGATTTTATTGGAATATCTGAATTTTTAGCTGTGTGTGATAGTAATGTTCTGAAACGTGCTGAAAGTGATCGTTGTGATTGGCTCAGTTCAACGGTAGTCAACATCCTATCTAAAAGGGATCAGCTGTCCTATTTCCCCAATTACAGCTCCTTCCCTCCATTTCTCCTCCTCCTCTCCTCTCCTC
The DNA here is from genome assembly GCF_023375975.1 of Astyanax mexicanus. NCBI lineage: Eukaryota > Metazoa > Chordata > Actinopteri > Characiformes > Acestrorhamphidae > Astyanax > Astyanax mexicanus. The sequence continues at coordinate 28,490,140 of NC_064427.1, read as the reverse complement.
TCCTCGATTCCTCCACCTTCTTCCGGGGTAGGAGAGGAGGAGTAGGAAAGGAGGAGTAGGAGAGAAGGAGTAGCAAAAGTTTCTGGACGCAGCCCTCCTCTCCTTTGTGACCCGGAAATTGATTTTGTGATGCCATCTTGCCGCCTGTCCGAATACCATAGGAGATGAAAGAAGCCGTTGTAGCCTGTAGCCTCCTGTAGGAGGCTTCAAATGGAGGGTAAAGCATGATGAGGAAACTGAAACCCTCATAAGGCTGAGGTCAGACAGGGCTGCCAGCTTCACTGGCCGGAGATGCGGCCAAAAATGTCTGGGAGTAAACAGGATTTTATTGGAATATCTGAATTTTTAGCTGTGTGTGATAGTTATGTTCTGAAACATGTGCTGAAAGTGAGCATTGTGATTGGCTCAGTTTATCGGTAGTCAACATCTTATCCAAAAGGGATCACCTGTCCCACTGCCCATGGCAGACTAAATGACTGTACTTAAATAATAAATACATACTTGTAATAAATACATTGCCTTACTAAAGAACCCTTAAATAACAAACAACCCGTTTTTAGGTAAAAATGAATCAGGCCATGACGCACTCTGCAGACCCTCTCTTTAAATCCAGACACAGAGACACTATTAGCGACTATGCTAATTCCTGACCTAAGGCTAAAACTCCTCTGTAAATCACCGTACACCCACAGTCACATGTCACAAACTGCTGACACATATATAGATTCCTGCTGCTTCACACATTAATGCTAATGTATTCCCACCAAACAAATTAGATCGAGTTATTCATGTATGTGTTAAGAGGCAGGCTGCCCCATGACATCTCTATTAGCCATGCTAATCCCTGGTGGACCACTTCTGTAACAGGGTAACACAGGCTTTAGACTGGAGAATATGAGGATATAGTGTGATTATTGTGGGAATCATCATATATGGGTATCTTAGTATAGATCCTGATCTTGCAAATATGATAAACTGATCGTGTCGATGTGGGTTCAGAGAGTAATTCTGAACAAAAAAAAGATGTAACCAAAATTAAGTAACAATACAAACAAATGTACCACAAAACTAAAGTACAGCATATTTAGTGCATACATACAGTGGTATGAAAAATTATGATAATCCTTTTTAAATCACTGGTTGTTTGGATCAGCAATTTCATTTAAATATATCATATAGCAGAAGGGATATACAGGGATATTTGACAAGTGAAATAAAGTTTATAGGATTTACAGAAAGTGTGCAATAATTATTTAAACAATATTAGGCACTTCTCAAATATCACTGTGTTCATCTGCTAAATTATATATTTAACTGAAATGTCTGATCCAAACAACCAATGACTTTTGTTACCTTTTGTTTTGGAGTAAAATACTCCCTCTAAGAATTTGGACAACCCTTCAATGGCATCAAGCACTCGATACAGATAAAGTATGGATATATAGCAGTGGAGCGCTAAAGTTCAGGAATCTAGCTACCTAGGAGGTAGGTGGTGCTGAAATTAATATTTTTTGTCTTTTTCTTTGTTTTTCTTTGATATGAGAGCTTAAAAGAACTTTTATTATCGCTTATTTTTTATTGCTTTGTTAGCAAGCTAGCTACCTAACTTTCTTGGTACACCATTGTTTATACCAGCTTTTATTTTCTTTTACTGCTCCTTTCCACCTTAAATGCTGCAGCATCTGCTGACTGTTGCACAATTTAAGGTGGAATGGAACAATAAAAGAAAATAAAAGCTCCTAAAAGCTAATTGAAACGGTGGAACAGAAAATTTAGATAGCTAGCTAGCTAATAAGTCAAACTACTAACAATTTTATTATGAAATAGCCATAAAACATTGAAACTACACATTGGTGTGGTACACCATGGTAACAATTATGGTTATCGTAATTTTTAACAAGGAAATTCTCAAATGTGTGGGTTTCTTTGGTCGCTTGTGCCGCAAACTTGCCAGTGATTCTCATAGCCCTTTGGAGTGTTGGCTATCTAGCTATCTAACTTTTAGTGGTACACCGTTCCAATTTGCTCAAATTTTACGAGCTTTTATTTTCTTTTATTGCTCCGTTTTGCATAGCCTTCTGTTTTGAATGTGCCTCTGAAAAATCTCTGATTGAAGGATCATCGACCACTCTGGTCACTACATGGACACACTACCATCTTTGCAGACACACTCTCAGAGATGCCTTGTTACATTACATTGTTTTGCACTAGTAGTAGCATCTATCTATCTGTCTGTCTGTCTGTCTGTCTGTCTGTCTGTCTATCTATCTATCTATCTATCTATCTATCTATCTATCTATCTATCTATCTATCTATCTATCTATCTATCTATCTATCTATCTATCTATCTATCTATCTATCTATCTATCTATCTATCTATCACTGGATATGCACACTCAAAACAGAGAGGTAGGACTAAAAGGGTAGGGCCAATGGGTGAAATGGAACTGGGCCCAAGTTGTTGTGTTCAGGTTCTGATTGTGTGCAGATGTTGTACCACATATATTAGCAGTGTCAGAAGGAGCAGGCGGTGAGCCCCGGTGCTGTAGCTGAGACGGGGTAGTAATGGGCTGCTGGCTGGGGTCCGCTGTAAATCACTGTGGTTGGATGGGCTCAGCTTGATCCCCGTCGTCTGCTGCGATTGGCGGCCACCTCTGCTATTCGTACCACTCAGCGAGTGTGTGCTTACTCAGGAAACGCATTTAAATAAAACTCTGATAGATCACCACACCTCCCTCAAGATCCCCCCTTCCCTGAGCGAGGACGGGACTTCCAGCGAGGACGGGAATTGATTTCTGTCTCCTCTAGAAAAAAGAAAAACACACTTCACTTTTAACTGTACGGTCTAAAGAAACTGGGTAATGGGTTGTGGGAGACTAAGATCCTCAGACTAGATCTTTAAACTTGTTTTTGATGTGATGGATACAGGACACACACTACAGTTTTAAGTCTTAAATAAAGGTGCTTTGCGTGGCATTGGGAAACACTAGCATTGCAATAGTTTTTTATTCAGCAATAAATATTGTGATATTAAAAATTCACAAAAAATTGACAGAATCAAATTGACGTTGATGATATAGTGTGCAGCCCTGCTTTAAACGGTTCCTTGATTGATACCATAGAAGAACCATTTTTGTAAAATAAAACTGAAAGTTTACACAGTAAAGAACTTAGCACTTATGTACTTAAGAAAATGGTATAATTGGTATTTTTTGTAAACTTTTGATTGAAAATGCATTAAAATTGTGAAGTCCCACTCTGGGCTTATGTTAAACTGATGTCAAACTGTAATTCTTAAAAAAACATTTTCTTTCAAAGTCAAAGGAGCGCTGGATGTTAATCTACACAGATTTCTCTCCTGAAAGCTGTATATTTGGGTGAGTAAAGCACTTCCGTTTATTTACAGTAAGCTTAGATTTCCAATATTTTAGTTCAGTTAGCAGCATCACTAGCCACAGCTAGCAGCAGCGCTTAGTGTTAGTAAATGCCGCCCGACAGCACTACACTGAGGAACACTGAGTGTTTCGATAAGCCAGGGCGCTGTTAGCTAACGGATCGTTCCATGTAGCTTGTTTTAGCACGATAAACACTCTACACTACACTACAGTCTGATATACTCACCTCTGTACTGTGAAAGAGCTAGCGCTGCGGTTAGCGTCTAATGCTAATACAGATCCATTCGGATGTTGCAGACAAACCAAGTCTCCCTGAAGCTGCGGGAGTCTCCCGCTTTTCGGTAGTTCGGTTCCCTGATGCCCGCGAGTCACATATAATCTCCCAGAATTCAGAACGAGCGCCCCAAACGTGCACACAGGCGACAGACTTTTTTTCTCTAATCGGGAATGTGGGAAGGAGAGAGAGAAAACAGAGAGGGTTCTGATTGGCCTGTTCTCTGCAAAGAGTCTGTGAGACAGCCAATCAGTTTTTAGTGTGGGCGGGCAGTCTTTTTCCCCCCTCCTGGACGGGATTTGTTCAGCGAGTGAGAGAAAGCAGATCATGGCAGAGGCAATATTAATAATTATTGTAATATGATATCAAATGTTTTTGATGTTGTGCAATTTTTTGTGATATTGTAGCTGTCAATTTTTGTCAAATAAAGGCTTTTTTTCAACAAAAAAAAAGAAAGCAGAGGCAGGGCCTTCCAAAAAGAAAAAAGATAAAACTCATTTCACCTCTGAATACTCTAAATTTAAAAAGAAAAAAGTAAAATTAATTAATATAAAAGTAAAGTTTTGGTGTGTGCAATTTTTTTTTTGTTTTTTTTTGCGAGGGGGGTGGGGGGGTGGTGGTGGTAACCTCCCTGAAATCAACTTTTGCAACTTGGGATGTCTGATGCTGGAGAAGCTTCACTGAAACTCCTGTATAACTCTGTATTTCAGTGGAGTGGCTTTACTACTCCTAACAACCTGACTGATAAAATCAAATATGAGGGGCACTGGAGTAACAGGCGCACAGAAGGTTTTGGGGAAAATTAAAGGATTTAAGGTGCGTCTTATAGTGTGAAAAATTCTATACTGAAAAATACAGAATTTCACACATTAGTGTATTTCATCGCTGTCCTATAAAAAACACTTATCTACATGTTTGTGGATTTTTAGTTTACTACATAATTTGAACAGACAGACTGTCCCTTACACTGTGCCTCTTGATGAATGTACCAATTGAAACTCTTTTAAATTACCTGGAATAATCTCTTTTTACATTGACTTCCATTGAAAGTTAACAAGGTTTTTTTTCTCTCTCCTGTAAAGTTTCTCACCGTAAGGTTGCATGAAAAAAACAATAGTTTTAATTGTTTTTTTTTTAAAGCCTCAAAATGTAATTTAGTGCAGCACAACATAACAAAAACAGTAAAATATGAGCATTATTGAAAAGGCAAAGGCATCTTTCTATCAGTTTTATGGGATTTACAGGACAAAAATAAGTACTATTAAATGCAGTTAAGAATGTGACTGTGACATTATAGAATAAAAGTTTATGGTCATTGTTTACAGAAAAACCCTGCATCATAAAAACACTTTGTTTTAACTTGTAAAAATAAATATTATACATGTGAATTAAATTATTATTATTCATTTTAAAATATAGATCATGTTCGTCATTTTGTAAAGCCTCAGCCAAATATTTTGGATGAGAAAAACCCTAAAATCAACTAATCTAACAATGTTCTCAATGCTTTACCAATTGAAACTCTTTTAAATTACCTGGAATAATCTCTTTTTACATTGACTTCCATTGAAAGTTAACAAGGTTTTTTTTCTCTCTCCTGTAAAGTTACTGTTTTGGAGATAAGTGTTTTTTATCTCCATTATTACACATTCTCACCAGAGAGGCTGCTAAACCCCCAAATTAGGGTTAACTAAACGTTTTGTTGGAATAGTAATTGATGTATAGTCTCCTCCCTAAAGGCCTTGAAAATGTTGTATTCTCAAAGTTAAATTAAAACATTAAATATTATTAATACACCCTTAAATGTCTGTAATTCAGCTCATCTCTATATGAAGCTGTTCATCTTCATGTCCATCTCAGTTTTACTCCAGACAACGCCACAAATTATATTCTGCCTATTACATTTTATATTTCCCTTATAAGTTAGTGAGTAGTGTAACATGTTTATAAGTGTAGTGTTTTCATGACGAAGAGGTATTGTTATTATAATACCTTCCTATATTATTTAACAGTAAATAAAATAAAAGATAGAAAGTTTTAAAAATATCAACTAAAGCATTGAAAATTACTCGTCTCTGTACATGGTTCATATTCATGCACATCACTGTTTGACTCTAGACCACCACACGCTAAAACCTTCACATTACTTTTCACATAGCTGTGGCGTTTATGTCTGTAAGTGCTTTTACACCTCGGCCTGCGTGATCTATCGGCCTCCGAGACCTTTGACCCTCACCTCTGTAGATGTTGGCCACTCCCCTGTAGAGAAGATGGGCCTTAAGAGGCTTTTGGTCCCAGACAGCCATCGATTAGAGACACATTCATCATGGGGGATTCGTCTTCCAATGCTAACCCAATTATATGCTTTTTTTATGAGATAGAAAGAGCAGTCCGCTGGCTGAGCCATTTGTTCAGGATCTCTGACAGCCATGTGTTCTGAAGCGTGGCGAGAAACACCAAGTCAGATTAAGAAAAATAAGAATAAGAAAACACAAAACAATCAATGAGACAGGAGATCAGTAGCAAGACTGTCATACTGTTACACGGGAGAAGGGATGGACGTAAGTGCAAATTATATAATTATTTATTAAACAAACAAGATAAATAAAAACAATAAACAAAACGCGGGTAGCGCAAAAAACTTACATAAAACAAGGCTAGGATAATATCAGACTAAGAAACACAGACTAAGAAACACAGACTAAGAAACAAAGGCTAGGAAACAAAGGCTAGGAAACAAAGGCTAGGAAACAAAGACTGAGAAACAAAGACTGAGAAACAAAGACTGAGAAACAAAGACTAAGAAACAAAGACTAAGAAACAAAGACTAAGAAACAAAGACTAAGAAACAAAGACTAAGAAACAAAGACTAAGAAACAAAGACTAAGAAACAAAGACTAAGAAACAAAGACCGACCTGACACATACACAGCAAAGGCTTGACTAGGATACATACGGACACAAGGATACAAAAGACTCAACACTGAACATTCAAACAGAGGGGCTTAAATACAAGAGGAGAGTGAGAAACACCTGGGCTAGGATGACGAGGGGGCGGGGTTATAGACAAGACACAGGTGAGAACACTAATAGCTAGGGCAGGGCTGGGGCGGAGCTAGGGTGGAGACAGGTACAAAAACAACAACACAAGCACATGGCTGGGAACACTTGACAGGAAAACAGAGGGGCAGGAGCACAAGAGACCAAATAAGGGAGAAACAGAAGACAGACATGGGCTAAAGTGTTACACATACAAATGCAGGGGCATGTATTTAGGACATTGATGTGATGCCTGTCTGACTGCACTATTTTCAGATAAAAAAGGTTTAACTGCATAAAATTAATGATATATATATGTATGTCATGTGGTAGATAGCACATAGCAGTGACTGTAGTAAATTCCAAAAATTGTAGCAGATTGGTATTTCCTTTCTTTACCTTTTTAATTCTGAGTAAACTAAGAGCAAAAATAAACTTGGTTAATCTGTTCAGCAGAAAATGTTTTAGAATTTTGGGTTTTACAACTATTTTCCAAATATTTTAACTAAAATAATTCATTCAAGTCAATTATGTTTTTGCATAATTCTCTTTTTATTTATTTTTACTTTCTCTCTCTCTCTCTCTCTCTCTCTCTCTCTCTATATATATATATATATATATATATATATATATATAGCCATTTTTTAATATTTTTTTAAATCGTCAGATTGTACTTCTGAGAAAACAATACAATAGGAGTATAACTGCAACAGCAAACATGGTTATTCTGTTAAACAGGAAATGTTTTAGAATGTTAGATTTTGCTAATATTTTCCAAATATTAGCAAAATCTAATAAAATGAAATTAATCTTTTTAATAAATATGTGGGCCAAAAATGATGTATTGTAAAAACATTAAAGTATTGAATTGGTGTATTTCAGCCATTTAATTCAATCATTTTTTGTGCAAAAAAATGTTTCAAAAATATAATTTGTGTCAAAATATCATGTATATTTTTTTATTGCTGTATAAATAATACATTCTAAAAATAACTAATTTCTGTAGCTGAAATATTAATTGCTAATTACAATTTTTTCAGTTGGTATATATATATATATATATATATATAGGGTTTTTTTTACTTTCTATCAGTTTTATTGGATGTACAGGGCAAAAATAAGTACTATTAAAGAATGTGACTGTGACCTTATAGAATAAAAGTATATGGTCATTATTTACAGAAAACCCTGCATCACAAAACACTTTGTTTTTAACTTGAAAAAATTAATTTTATACATGTAAATTAAATCATTATTATTCATTTTAAAATATAGATCATGTTCGTCATTTTGTAAAGCCTTGAGAAAAACCCTAAAATCAACTAATCTAACAATGTTCTCAATGCTTTAACAAATTCAATGATTTTAAATTAAAAATGTTTAATTTCCTGTTGAAAAGCCTCATATACCCCTGACCCATTTATATGTATGTATGCGTGTTTATATACAAATAATGTCCATGCTCAGGTTATGAAGGAGCATTATGTGTCATAATTGCAGCCCCACAAAGCTAATTGTGCATGCTGAAAGGTCTGTGAGCATTGCTGAACTGTGATAACACCCTTTTCTTTAGGGAACAAAAGGAAGAGGAGCTGGAATAGCCCCCGCGTGTCCCTAAGGACCCTTAATGACCACATGCAGCTCTTTATGGTTTCACCATAACATTAAACCTAATGACCTCCAGTCATTTCCTAGGAATTAACCATGTAAAACACAAACACATTATCTGATTGCATGATTGGGGTCTTCTGTGATTGGAGGCACGTGGTTGGAAGCATTGATTTCTGTTTTTCATTTAGATTAGATTAGATTGTGCCTCAGATTAGACTGTTCATATGGCCTACTTTACAATTCTTCACATAATAGTGTCGGGACACCTGCCCATTTATTGTTTCTTCTGAAATCAAGGATATTAAAACGGGCTTAACCTGCTTTAGTTAAAGCTGAACTGGCTCTACTTTCCAGGGAAGGCTTTTACTAGATTTTGGAGCATTGCATTTGGATTTGATTGCATTGGGTGACAAGATCGTTAGGGAGGAGGTCAAGATATTGGATGATCATAAGAGCGGGCACACTACGAGAGCAAACAGGAACTGAAGCTACACCAGACTGCCCTTTTTACTCCATTTTAACTGCAGCTACGCTGTAAGAGCAACAGCAAACGCGCTTTTCAGCTGAGCGATTTTCACTTGAGCGGGGCGTGGCAAACCCCCTCATTCACACATTCTCTGTCTACACACCTCAGGGGCGTTACTCACGCTTTAAAAGACAGTCTGGTGGAGCTGATTTCCTATATCGCCCGCACCTGCGCGCAAATTCAGACTCCTATGTCGTCACTCACACTCGCCGAGGCGTCAGCTGTTGTGTGAAGACCCTCTCGTGTGAAGACCTAACTCGGGTAAAGACCTGCGAGTCCACCGAGCCTCACTGTCCTACTGCCTCACAAAATGTGCTCCCATCACATTCCTGTCATCTCCGGTATGCACAGAAGGCGTAAAAACACACATAGGCGCCAGGATCATACTAACCTGCGTCCTCTTAAGCAAGCCACGCCCACTACTACCTCATTCTCTGTTGGGCTGTGGAACTGCCAGTCGGCGGTTAATAAAGCAGATTTCATCGCCTCTTATGCAAATCATCTCTCACTACAACTACTGGCTCTGACTGAAACCTGGATTAAACCTGAAAACACTGCTACTCCGGCGGCACTTTCAAATAATTATTCCTTTACCCATACTTCTCGTCTCTCAGGACGAGGAGGTGGAACTGGTCTATTGCTCGCGAATGGCTTGAAATACACTCCACTATTACCTGCAAACTCATACAACTCGTTCGAGTATCATGCCACACTGGTTAATACTCCATCAAAACTTACTGTCGTTGTCATCTACCGTCCTCCTGGACAAATGAGCGAGTTCACGCATGAACTTGACATGCTACTGTCTTCTATCCCCGAGCAAGATTGCCCCATGCTCATTCTAGGGGATATGAACATCCATCATGACAGTACCAGCTTCACAGACTTCTCATCCCTCATGCAGTCTTTCGATCTGGAGCAGGTCCCCAGCCCCCCAACACATAAAGCTGGCAAACATCTAGACCTGATCTTCACTCGTAACTGTGACACCGACTCTTTAACTGTCACTCCTCTACACCTCTCAGACCACTTCTTCATGCAACTCAACGTTCGCATTTCGAAAAAACCCACAGCTACTCCTACTATGGTCTCGTTCCGCCGAAATCTTCGAGATCTCCCAGCAGACCAGTACTCCTCGCTGGTGACTGACAATATGCCTCCATTAGGCTCATTTTCATCACTCAATGTTAATGATGCCACTGATATTCTTTGCTCCACATTAAGCTCCTGTTTGGACGACCTCTGTCCTCAAACATCTCGAGCCATTAAACCAAGCAAACCGCAGCCATGGCTCAAAAATGACACGCTCAGGGAACTACGCTCCAAACTCAGAGCTGCTGAAAGAAAATGGCAAAAAAAGCAAAACCAGACAGGCCTAAAAAACTACCAACTGCTCCTGGCTTCTTTTTCAGCCAGCCTCACTGCTGCTAAAGCTGAATTCTATCACAAAAAAATCAGCTCCCTCACAGACTCCCGGAAACTATTTGCTACATTCAAAACACTACTCAACCCTCCACCTCCTCCTCAGGCTACCTGCCTTACGGCTGAAGCTCTTGCCTCATTCTTTACTGGGAAAGTGGCAGCTATCAGCAGACAGTTTACTGATGGGACATGTAGCAGTCCTACATCATGCTCTGCTGCCCGGTATCCCTCTACCGAAGGCGTCGCTTTCTCCTCGTTCGCTCCCTTCACTGAGAACGAGACACTGGCTCTCCTAACGCGTAGCCGTCCTACTACGTGTCCACTTGACCCGATTCCTTCAGACCTTCTGCAAACCATTGCACCTGCAATCATTCCGGCTATTACTCACACGATCAATGCCTCTTTAACATCTGGTGTGTTCCCGACTGCTTTTAAACAAGCACAGGTCACACCACTGCTTAAAAAGCCTTCTCTCAACCCCGCCCAGGTTGATAACTACAGACCGGTCTCACTACTGCCTTTTCTTTCTAAAACATTAGAAAGAGCAGCTCTCAATCAAGTCTCTGGCTTCCTCACCCAAAATGACCTCCTGGACCAGAACCAATCTGGTTTCAAGAAAGGGCACTCTACTGAGACGGTTCTGTTGTCTGTGACAGAAGCGTTAAAAACTGCTAGAGCTGCAGGACAGTCCTCAGTGCTCATTCTGCTGGACCTCTCGGCTGCTTTCGACACAGTCAACCATGACTTCCTCCTAACTATACTCTCGAACATGGGGATCTCAGACAATGCGCTGTCATGGTTCAGATCGTACCTCACTGGGCGCTCGTTCAGGGTGTCATGGCAAGGACGGCTGTCCCCAGCCCACTCGTTACCCACTGGGGTTCCCCAGGGTTCGGTACTGGGACCTCTTCTCTTCTCAATATACACCACCTCTCTAGGTCGGGTTATCCGCTCACATGTTTTTTCCTACCACTGCTTTGCTGACGACACTCAGCTATACCTGTCGTTCTCACCAGATGATCACTCAATCTCTGCATGAATATCACAGTGTCTCTCAGACATATCCGCATGGATGAAGGAACATCACCTCCAACTAAACCTCTCAAAGACTGAACTTCTGGTCATACCAGCAAAACCTTCTATTCAACACAACTTTGCCATAACCATCGACTCTCTCTCTCTCTCACCGACAAAGGTTGCTAGGAACCTGGGTGTCATGGTTGATGACCAGCTTCTCTTCACGCACCATGTGGCCTCAGTTGCTCGATCCTGCCGCTTTGCGCTTTACAACATCGGAAAAATTCGACCGTTTCTGACGCAACAGGCCACCCAACTCCTGGTACAAGCTGTGGTAATCTCACGCCTCGACTACTGCAATGCCCTGCTAACTGGCCTCCCGGCCTGTGTAGTAAAACCACTACAGATGATTCAGAATGCAGCAGCACGTTTGGTCTTCAACCAACCAAAACGGGCACATGTCACTCCGCTGCTCATTGAGCTCCACTGGCTACCGGTTGCTGCTCGCATCAAATTCAAAGCGCTTACAATCGCCTACAAGGTGATGACAGTGCAGGCTCCTTCCTACCTGCATTCGCTCCTGAAGGGTTACGCTACCTCCCGGCCGCTGCGCTCCTCCAATGAACGTCGCCTCGCTTTGCCAAACACTCACACAAAGCAATCCAGACTGTTCTCATACAGAGTTCCCCAATCAGGGGCGTAGCAGCAAATTCGGGGCCCTGTACACTCTCAGTGACAGTGGGCCCCTATCCATGCCAGTACACAAGGAACGTGAGCAAAAATTTTCATGGGCCCCTCTCTCTACTTGGGCCCTGGGTGGTCAGGTCCACTTTTCCCCCCACTACCACGCCCATGTCCCCAATGGTGGAACAAACTACCTTCCACTACCAGATCAGGAGAATCTCTCGCTATCTTTAAGAAACTCCTGAAGACAAAGCTCTTCAAAGAGCACTTACTCTCCTAACACCTCTAACAAACTAACTAATTCTAACCTCATCTCCTTCTTCCTCTTCTCTACTCCTCTATCCCATTATTTCCCTCTGACCTCCTTAAGGCCCTATCTATAGATGCTTTATTTTTAACTTCTATTATTTTTGTACTTAACCTCTTCTATTATTTGCACTTCAATATTGTAAGTCGCTTTGGACAAAAGCGTCTGCCAAATGTAATGTAATGTAATGTAATGTAATGTAATGTAATGTAAGCTCACCTCATCCCCATGCCAATTATCAACTCATTCCAAAAGTAGGGGATGGACCACCATCAATCCAGAGAACTAGGTTTCACAGTTCCACTAGATCTTGTGCTCAGGCGATTTTTGGTGGGACAATTTTAAGCTGGTGGTTTAAATGTTATGACTGATTCTTATCTGAGAACTTACCTTTCTCTCTAAACTTTTTCTGCCACACAAAGCAGAAAGCTTTGTATTTAGGCCAAAAAGTTCAATATTGGTCTCATCAACATTGCTGCACAAACTGCACTTCTTATGTCTTTCCTTCAACAGTGCCTTTCTTCTTGCCACTCTTCCATAAAGGCTAGGCTTTGTGGAGTGCACAACTTACAGTTGTCCTGTCGACAGATTCTTCCACCTGAGCTGTGGATTTCTGCAGCTCCTCCAGAGTGACCATGGGCCCTTTGGCTGCTTATCTGACCAGTGCTCTCCTTGCTTGATCTGTGGGTTTGGGTGGACAGCCATGGCCGTGTCTTGGTAGGTTTGTAGGTGTAGAATATATTTTCTATTTTTGGATGATGGATTGAACAGTGCTCCTTTGGGAATGCCTAAAGCTTGGGAAATGTTTTTATGATCTAACCCTGCTTTAAACTTCTCTACAACTTTATCTCTGACCTGTCTGGTGTCTGGTGAGTTCCTTGGTCTTCAAGATGCTGTTTGTTCACCAGTGTTCCCTAACAAACCAATGAGGTCGACACCGAACAGGTGTTTATATTTATACTGAGACTAAATTACACACAGCTGCACTCTCTCTAACACTTACTTATTCAGTGACTTCTGAAGGCAATTGACTGCACTGGATTTTATTTAGGGCGTTCAGAGCAAAGAATACTTTTCATTACACGTCACATTGTTCAGATTTTTATTTTATACAAATAAAAAAAACAATGTATCATTTTCATTTCACTTCGCAATAATGTGCTACTTTGTGTTGGTTTATCACTTACAATCTCTTTACGATACATTTAAGTTTGTGGTTGAACGGTGACAAAGTGTGAAAAAGTACAGGGTATGAATACTGTGTTATTTCTTCTGTGTTGTTTTTGGTTTACCCTATTTTACTTCTTGTTTGTTGTTTGCTTTCTGTTTATATTTTTATTATATACATTTGTGTCTGCTCTCCACGTCCTCTACTTTCAGAACCTGACACAATGACAATGGTGTCTAAGTAGTGTGTTTTGTGGATCAGACACAGCAATGCTGCTGGCATTTTTAAACACCTTTTTGTCTGTTAAAACCATAGACTGTGTATAGCTAGACAGAGCATCGTCTCTCAAAAGTGAAGCCACCGCAGGTTGGGTGCCCCCTGCTGTTCGGTTGCAGAAAGCTGTGTAACCCCACCCATCCCTGTAGGTTTCAGTGGCAAAACAGCCATGACAACTTTTAATCACTTTTTTTTTCCAATATACTGTAATTCTACCTCCATTATTTAAATGCAAGCGCTAGTGTAACCTCTGCTTGGAATTTGTTTTTTAAACGTTATTCTGTCACGGAATGACCCAGGCAGGGAGATGAGGAGGCAGACACAAGTGCAGGTAGGGTGAAAATAAATAATAATTTAATAAATAAATAACAAGAAAACAAGGAACAAGTAACATGAAACAAAGATACGCAAATAACCAATAACAAATCAAAGAACCTAAACTAAACCAACTAGAGATAATAACTAGGAATCAACACAAGCAGGGTATATACAGGGAGCTAGGGAACAAGAAATAAAACAAGAAACTAGAAATAAACAAGGAAATAAACTATAAACGAGAAAACAAGAAATAAACAAGAAACAAGGAACCAAGGCTAAGAGAGAACAAGGAAACACTGAGAAAAGCTATTAAACACTGAGAGAGACAAATGACAGGTGAAGGTGCAAAGACCGACGGCGACAAAGTGGCAGAGGAGGGCTATTTAAAGAAACAGGAAACACACTATAATTAGAAACACCTGGGGAAGGGGCGGAGCTACAAATGAGAAACAGGTGGAAAACACAGGAAAACATAGCGAGGGCGTAACATATTCAGCTCTATTCAAAAAGTTGTGGTTATTGTAAAAGGGCTTAATATCATATATAATGTGTATGAATACGGAGTCCCCAGTGTAGCTTGGTCAGCAAATCTGTTTCCACCTATTGCATATTTTACTATTGTTATTTTTCTGCGTTTGATTGCTTTCATTTAGCTTTTTTTTTCATAGACCTAGAAGATGTTGTAAATTTGCCATAAAATTTGCATTTTCTGTTTTTTATTATTATTATTATTCTTATCCTTATAAATTATGAATTATATGTGTGTATAAATCCCTATGCTTGCATGCATGCTGATATTTGTTATAGTACGATGGTCTTCTGATTTTGTTTTCTGATGATTTTGCTTTTTACCTAGTCAATGTATGTAATAAAGAGCCTCCAGTTATTTTGCAATGTATGCAATTGGATCGGTTACACTGAATCTGATATACATATAAAAGAAGAAAAATGGTCATATCCCTATATAGTACGTGCATGAATAATGTAGGGTCCCAGTGGGTGGTCCCATCAGCAAATTTGTCTCCAGGAATAGCGTATGATTGTATTTCTCTGTGGTTCTCTTGCTGTTTGCTTTGTAGATTGCATCATTACAAGCCTGTGTATTATGAGATCTGTTGAATCCCCAGCTGTGTGAGTCGAGTGATTCTAGAAGCATTTATTGTAGTGCCGTCTTTGAGCGTCTTTGAGCACAGCACAATGCTTGTGTGTGTGTATGTGTGTGTGTGTGTGTGTGTTGGGGGGGAGGGGTCATTTTTAGGATTATAGCAGCCCCTCTTTCATGTGCTTACTTAAGCCCGATCTAGGCTCTTGTCAGCAAACAGCTTTCACTGCTGCAGATCTTTTGAAGTGGAAATGGAGGCAGGAGCCATGTCTCTCTCTTTCTCTCTCTTTCTCTCTCTTTCTCTCTGTGGCAAAATTGACTGCCTTTTCGCTCCGGCATTGACTGATCCCACTGCTTCTCTTCCATCAGGCCTGCTTGATAACGACCTTACAGTACGTGCTTAAAATATGTAGAGAATGTGGCTGATAAGATCGCAGGAGGGGCGGGTCTTGTCTCCGGCTGCTTGTCAATGAGATTTCTCACAGTCATGGCCGCCAAAAGTTGAGGAATATTGATGTTCAAAAAAAAGGTCGAGCGAGGTTCCTTCCCTGGAAGGTGAGAATATCTCCGCACAGGTCGAGGACACGTATTAATATTTGAGCGTACGAAGAGAGTACAGGTGATAAAGCCACAAGGCTGAAAGCTTTTTTAGTCAAAGCTGCCCCGGCTCAGAAGCATCGGCAATGAGGGTGAAATATGAAATATTGAGTGATGAAACGAAAGCAAAGGATTGGCTGGTTTTAGAGAAAGCCCGAGCTTTGAGGCTTCAAAAGGTGCTCTTCTGTGAGCGCTAGCACTGATTGGGCCCACAATGATAGCCCCCTTTGTTGTGTTCCCAGAGATGTGCGCTGCTCAGTTCTACCTCCATTGATCCACGGCTGGAGCAGCGAGCGAGCGAGATTGAATTGAAACATCAGCAGAGGTCAGGCTGAATGTTCTCCGCAGCAAATCTAGCTAACAATGCAGCGTGCCCCAGCAACACAAAGCCAATAAAGCTTGGGGTGGGAAGCCGTCTCTATCAATAAGTAAAACCCAGCTGAAGGCGAAATGGCAGGACGTGTCAGTGAGGCTGATGTTTCAACCTTTATTTACGGAAAAAATGAGAGAAAAGTGACGTTAACATAAAGAAATTGTAATTCAATGAAGGTGAGAAGCTGATACAGTACACAGTATTTGTCTATATTCTGTCTGTTGTTGTCTCTTGTGTTTGTTTTGTATCGAATACAGATAAGCTATAGAGAAACCTGCACTGCTTGCCATGATTCTGCATGATACTGTCTCTGACGTTGGCTCTCTTGATCTCCTGTCTCTTCCAAATGCAGCTCTACCTGCGATCTTCAGCCTCCAGACTACGACACCCAGAATGCTCCTATCACTGGCATCACTCCCTCACACCGTCACCTGACACTGCATGCGAAAACTTCCAGAAAGTTAATCACCTGAATATTGAATTCACCTGTTCACCTCAGTATATATATTACCCTCATTCTAGCTTAGCTATTGTCCGCTTGTGTATGATCACTGCACTGTTACCCATGTATGGTATGTTTTCGCTCTCTTGCTATTGTTTGCCAGAATTGACCCTGCTGATTTGACTACCCCTTATATCATTTTCATTTATTTAATAAAGTGTTCATTTCTCATCTGTGTGTGTCTGTCCAGTTCTGTCCAGCAATGAAACTTACAACTTTTTAATTGATTATTACTTTGTTTATTAATTCCTTTCTAACTATGCTTCTAACCTTATTCAACTTTTCTGCCCTTTTGGATTTGTTTGAGTGGCTTTTTCAGTTCTCTGTTTTTTTAATCTGATTCAGTCGGTTGTCTTCATCTTTGTGAAAGTGGGTAAATTGTGATCATGATACACATAATTGCCATAATTCTCAAACATATAATGTATTGTAACAAGGCTATTACGCACAGGAATTACCATATTTTTTGGACTATAAGGTACACCAGACTATAAGGTGCATTAAGTGACACTACTAAGAAAGCCTACATCGAAGTGAACAAGGGTGTCGACAGGTTTTCATGCCGTTATCAGTTTACGGATGTCCAAACAGAACAAAGACGGCGAAGGCAAAGGTCCAATATCTTGTTAAGAGTTTCTATTATTAAATAAAAGATTATGTATTTTTTCCAGGTTAATAAATAGTATTTTAAGCATAAAGTAAGTTGGGTGGTAATAGGGGAGATCTTGCCACTGGAGGTGCCTATGTAACCAAAATTGAAATTCTTAAAAAAAACTTTTTCTTTCAAACGATTCCTCAATATTAATCTACACACATTTCTCTCGAGAAAACGTTATTTGGGTGAGTAAAGAACTTCCGTTTATTTGCAGTAAGCTTAGATTTTCAATGTTTTGCCTGAAATGGCCATTAATAAAGTATTACTTGGCGAGGCTCCTCACTATGGTAGCTGTAATGCTCCAACAATCATCAGGCCGTGCGGCTTCGTAGCTTACCAAAATCCTACAAAAATATTTTGACAGATTTTTGAGCGCCAGATACCACATAAAATCAGTTTGAGGTCATTAAGCATAACCAAACTCGATTTTTAAGAAAATTAAAGAACACTTTATTTGTATAGGTTTTGATCAAAATCTCCATATCACCACAATACTAACTTTCTTTTCAATGGAAGAAACAATGCAAGTTTGGGCAGTTCTAAGTTAATAATCACAGGGTTGTGGGTTCTAAACTCAACATTTAAGATGACACTGTTGCGCCCTTGAGTATGACACAATTGGGATAAGCGAAGAATGTTGTACTTCATCATTTTGGATTTGTTTGTTTGATTGATTCTCTTTTTTTACTCAGTTTAATTCAGTCGGTTCAACTTTTTGACTTGACGCATCTTCACGCTGGATAAAGCTGTTATTAAGTGGGTAAACTGGGGTCATGAAGGGATGGATACACGTGGTCAGCAACAATACTCAAACAGTCTATGTTGTTAAAGCTTACATTTTTGATTGGTATTAACTAGTTCTGGAATGTTGACACAAGGTAGGCTGGGCCCATGGATTTCTGCTGTTGCTACCAAATTCTGACTCAACGGAAATTAAGATTCTTCAGGCCAGGCTACAGTTTTCCATTCCTTAACTGTCCACTGCTCATAAGCCTGTGTCTAATCACTGCAGCCTCCACTTTCTGTTTTTAGTTAAAAGAACCAGAGCCCAATATAGTCATCTACTACTGTAGCCCATCTGCCACATGATTCAACATGTTGTTCTGCATTCTGAGAAGCTTTTACGATCACCACAGTGATATACAGTGGTCTTTTTAGTTACTGTAGCCTTTCTGTCGGCTCCAACCAGTCTGATAACTGCTGAACTGCTAAACTGCTAATTATTTAAAGAAATACTCTAGACAGTGGTTGATGCAGACAACACCTGAAGATGCTGGTGTATACATCTGCACGATTTCATGCTGTTCACTACGGCAACACTACAGATTGGGTGTTTAGATAATTGCGTAAATGATTAGATGTACAGGTTTTCTTTTTTTCCATGTAGGTGCTTTGATAGTGTGGCCACAGCTGTCATATTTTAGCAAGAATAAACTTTTCAGGCTGTTTAATGGCAGTTGTCCCTCAGCGCTTTTTCTTCAATGAACCATTGACAGCCTGTTGTTTTTTTCTCTGATTTAATGCCTCATCATTGGTCTCATTTGCAAAGCGGCACAGCAGTGTGTCCTCTAACCGAAATGCCAATTACACAGACACTCCAGATAAATTCTTATTGTGCCTCAGCCATAAACTTCAATTTAACAGCAACAAATTGATGAGCAGCTCTCTTCCACTCTCTCCCTCCCTCTTTCGTGCTCCCGCCATCCATTCTCATTCATTCATATTAGCGGACGGATTGAGGGATAATAGTGGAATCTAGTAGAATACCGAGCTTGCTCTCGTTCGGAATAATAATCACATACATGTCAAATGTTTAGATTCCCACTTATATGAAGAATAATGAAGAATTCAGCAGTAGATTTATGTATCCATTACCATAGCTCTATTTACTTCAGTGCGTTTTTTAATTATTCTGGTGTGAGATATAACAGATATGGACACATGCGCTATATGATTTCTCATGCACTGTTATTCTTGTGTTGTTTTCATGCCCTTGCCAACGTTTGTCCTTCTATTTTGTGCAATTTTTTTTCCAGTTTTATGTGGTTAGATTATAGCTCTTACTGGTTCTATATATATATATATACATATATATGTATATATATATATATATATATATAAAACCTGTGCGTACAGAAATACTTGTGCATACAGAACCAGTAAGAGCTATACAGCATTGTAAACAGTATTTGTACAGGAAAAATGTATTATATTTAATATAATATTTATATATTTAGGCCATATCTCTAGACATCTCTAAAAAAGACAGTGATGGATGAAGCTTCACATCATACTGCAACCAGCCAGCACAGGTCTAGTGCCTCTGCTGGCTGGTTGCAGAATGATGTGAAGCTTTTTCCATCACAAGTTTCAATGACAACAAAACTCATTTTACATCCCATCTTCTACTCTAAACTGTTTGTCCATCTCCAGTGTATAAGTCCAGCACTTAGTTTCCCTGCTTTAACTTTTATTTTGCCACAGATAGCAGTTTTTAAACTGTTAACTCTAGTTTTAAATACCTGAACTGAATTCTAGTGAGATGCTGTGGCATGATCTTATAAAGGCAGCTCATGCTTGAAAACCCTCCAATGTTTTTTTGGGATAAGCGAAGAACGTTGTACTTCATCATTTTGGATTTGTTTGTTTGATTGATTCTCTTTTTTTACTCAGTTTAATTCAGTCGGTTCAACTTTTTGACTTGACGCATCTTCACGCTGGATAAAGCTGTTATTAAGTGGGTAAACTGGGGTCATGAAGGGATGGATACACGTGGTCAGCAACAATACTCAAACAGTCTATGTTGTTAAAGCTTACATTTTTGATTGGTATTAACTAGTTCTGGAATGTTGACACAAGGTAGGCTGGGCCCATGGATTTCTGCTGTTGCTACCAAATTCTGACTCAACGGAAATTAAGATTCTTCAGGCCAGGCTACAGTTTTCCATTCCTTAACTGTCCACTGCTCATAAGCCTGTGTCTAATCACTGCAGCCTCCACTTTCTGTTTTTAGTTAAAAGAACCAGAGCCCAATATAGTCATCTACTACTGTAGCCCATCTGCCACATGATTCAACATGTTGTTCTGCATTCTGAGAAGTTTTTACGATCACCACAGTGATGTACAGTGGTCTTTTTAGTTACTGTAGCCGTTTTTAGCAGTTTCTTTTTTTTAGGAATTACAACAGTTCTGTAAAGAAGAACTATCTATCTATCTATCTATCTATCTATCTATCTATCTATCTATCTATCTATCTATCTATCTATCTATCTATCTATCTATCTATCTATCTATCTATCTATCTATCTATCTATCTATCTATCTATCTATCTATCTATCTAGAGGACCAAAGAGTTCAGCGAAAAACAGTAGGTAATTCAGCCTGTAATTTTCTCATCTGAGGACCTCTCAGAAAAACACACACAGAGGATGGACAATGAAACTGAAACACCTGGTTTTGGACCACAATCATTTATTGTCCAGACGGACAGTTCTGGTGGAAACAGGAGAGTTGAGGTGCACATTCAATTCTGCTGTGATTTGGGCAGCCGTGGTTTTATGTTTTTTTTTTGGATAAAATCCAAGTTAGCACCTGAACATCCCTATCAGACAGCTTCCTCTTACAGTGTCCACAGTTAATCCTGTTGGATGTGGTTGGTCCTTCTTGGTGGTATGCTGACATTACCCTGGATACCGTGGCTCTTGATACATCACAAAGACTTGCTGTCTTGGTCACAGATGCGGCAGCAAGACGTGCACCAACAATTTGTCCTCTTTTGAACTCTGGTACGTCACCCATAATGTGTGCATTGCAATATTTTGAGCAAAACTGTGCTCGTACCCTGCTAATTGAACCTTCACACTCTGCTCTTACTGGTGCAATGTGCAATTAATACATTTGTTTGGCCACCAGGCTGCTCCAATTTAGCCATAAAACCTCCCACACTTAAATGACAGGTGTTTCAGTTTCATTTCATTCCATCCCCTGTAGATGGTAAAATTGGTACCCCCCATAAAGAGAAAATTACCCCAGGACCCCCTGAGAAATGAATCCCATCCAGATAGGGCTTTTGACTAATATTTCAATTTGTTTGATGATCTGAAACATTTAAGAGTAACAAACATGCAAAAAAAAAGAGAAGTAAGAAATCATGAAGGGGCAAACACTTTTTCACATCACTGTAAATAAAATGGTTTTTCGATCTGTGTGATGATTTTTGTTGTGTTGTATGCAGACTTATTTATCTTTTATCTTTTTTTGTTAGTATTCCATTTTAGGTGAGCTATCCAGCTAATTAGCACATTTCCATAATTTGTTGTCTCAGACCGAAGTGCCTTACAGCCAGCAACCTGTGCCCCATTCCTATGTGCCTCGATCCTGCCAAAAGATTCCCATCCCGCTCCCGCTCCTCTCTGTTTTGGGAGCCCTAATGCATAATTAATGAGGCTTAGAGCATGTTTGGGCCCAGTGGCGCAGTAGCCCTTATGAATATAACCGAGTAACACCCTCCGCATTAGCATTTTAATAATGATTTGCAGGTTTGATTAGTTTCCATTTGTGACTCTGACAGGTTAATTGAAAAAGCTTTGTGTTGCTCCGGCGACCCGCCAGCTGACGGCTCGATTGGGGAATGATATATGAACAGCGCACTCGGTGTCACGTAACGTGCTCAGTGACCAAAAATAGAGCTCCTCGCGATGATTCTGCTGCCTAATGGCACTCTCGCTAGCCGCCTATGCCTGCGTGGTCTTAACTTTCAGATTTAGACGCGCTCCCCGCTACAGAATTCCTTCCAGAATTGAATTTGATTGCTTGGCCAATGATCCACTGCGGCAGTTAATGAAAATGACGGAACGGAGACAGGCGGGGACGGCGGGGGGGTGGGTTCATCATGTTGCTGCTCTGTGTAATAAGTATTATCCAAGGCAGGAAACTTCATGAAAATAAATGCATCTGCCTCCTCTGGCATATACTCTTACTGCGTGGAGTAATGAGAAAGGTTGCGATGTCTTGTTGATGTCAGGTTCACTCAGTTGTGCATTTCTCTCAGCTGCTTTCTCTCAACTTCAAGGCTGGTCTGGAGATCAAGCGGAGATGAGGAAAGCTGTGCTATTCAGGGATTTTTAATCGCATATATCCCATAAAAAAAAAAAAGAACTAGATAAGATTTCTAGATAAGAAGAGTTTAGAAGTAGAATGTTAACATTGTTAAAAAGGTTCACAGTGTTTCAATTCTCTCTTCAGTCCGTTCACTCCAATTAACACAGAAACAGCATGTTTTGAATGAAGGTTTTAGCAGACATCCCAAGTTGCAAAAGTTGATTTCAGGGAGGTTACCCTACCACTAAATACCCCCCCCACCCCCCCCCCCCCCCCCGCCCAAAAAAAAAAAAAAATAGCACACTCACCAAAGGCTAAAGAAACTTTACTTTTATATTAATTAATTTTTTTTTTTAGTTTTTTTAATTTAGAGTATTCAGAGGTGAAATGAGTTTAATCTTTTTTCTTTTTTCGAAGGCCCTGTCTCTGCTTTCCCTTTTTTTTTTTTGAAAAAAAGCCTTAATTTGCCAAATTGACCGTTACAATATCACAAAAATTTGCACATCAAAAACATTTGATATCATATTACAATAATTATTAATATTGCCTCCACTATGATCTGCTTTCTCTCACTCACTGAACAAATCCAGTCCGGGAGGGGGGAAAAACACTGCCCGCCCACACTAAAAACTGATTGGCTGTCTCACAGACTCTTTGCAGAGAACAGGCCAATCAGAACCCTCTCTTTTTTCTCTCTCTCTCCTTCCCACACGCGATTAGAGAAAAAAAAGTCTGTGGCCTGTGTGCGCGTTTGGGGCGCTCGTTCTGAATTCCGGGAGATTATATGTGACTCGCGGGCATCAGGGAGCCGCTACCAAAATGCGGGAGACTCCCGCAGCTACAAGGAGACTTGGTTTGTCTGGTTTTAGTGATATCAGAAAAACAATGGCATTTACATACATCCAATCATTAGCATAGCATTTTAGACCCACTCGTTCACAATGAAGTACTAAGAGTTTTTTTTAGATTAGATTGACCCTGAAAATGGCTCAGCACTTCTCTGCTAGCACTGTCTGGTGAGTTTATGCTCCCGGCTGTTTGATGACAATTGCCTTGTGACAATTATAAAAAATATATAAAAAAAAGCAAATGGCTGTAAAAACTTTTGAAAAGTCAGAGATTTGAAAGGTTGCTTCAGACAAAGTTGACAAAGCTTGTCTGTGAAATGGCTCTGCACTTCTCTCTCAGAACTGTCTGGTAAGTTTGTGCTCCCAGCTGTTTGGCGGATGATGTCCAGCTGAAACAGAAATTCTCCTCCTCCTAATGACAACCATAAAAATATATAAGAAAGAAAATGGCTGTAAAAACAATGCTACATCTCATCAGAAGTAGCATTTCAGAAGTCAGGGATTTGAAAGGTTGCTTCAGACAAAGCTGACAAAGCTTGTCGGTGAAATGGCTCTGCACTTCTCTCTCAGAATTGTCTGGTGAGTTTGTGCTCCCAGCAATTTGGTGCATGTTTTCAGGGGAGCTCAGAAATTTTGGCCCTAGTTGGACATCCACTTCTCATTCTGCTTCATGAAAATCTTAAAAAACTTTCACTTTCCAGTCTCTAGAGGCTCCGATACATGTGAAGTGACCACCTCTTTTCCAACTGGATTGCCGAGTAGCATCACAGCACGTTCTGAGAAAAGCGACGCGACTTGGTTCCGATACATTAGCTCACAGACGCCTAGTGCTGATCGTTTGAGTGATGTGGGGAGAGAGAGTGCCATCTACCCACCTAGAGAGAGCAAGGCCAATTGTGCTCTCTCAAGTCTCTGGTTGTCAATAGCAAGCTACATAAATAGGATTTGAACTGCCGATCTTTCCTGATCATAGTGGCCACTCAAAGCCCCTTTAATTAATCAGTTTTAAAGGCACAGTAACAAAAACAGAGTTTCAAGAGATTTTCATTTCACGGATCAAGAATGATTAAAATCCTTTTTGTTTGTGTTTGCTTGCACGTCAAGTCATAAGAAAGATCAAATTGACCTGTTGATTTATCATTAAGCTTCCGGCGATCAGAGGGAGCACAACTGGCCCTGCTCCCTCCGGGTGGGTAGATGGCGATCTCTCCCCACATCACTAAAAGGGTGATGTCCACAGCACAAGGCGTCTGTGAGCTGAAGTATCGGAATGCAATCGCTGCGCTTTCCTCCGAGTGCGCTGTGATGCTGCTCTGCAATGCTGCATCAGCAGTTTGAAAAGAGGCGGTGGCTGACTTCACATGTGTCACAGGAGGCATGTGTTAGTCTTCATCCTCCTGGTGTTTTGATGCATTATTAGTGATAGGGGGAGTCCTAATGAGTGGGTTGGGTCATTGGCCTTGTAAATTGGGAAGAAATTTTGAAAAAATAGAAATATAATTATTATAAAAAAAAAAACTGACCTGTTGACAAAAGAAAGGCTGTGTAAATGTAATTTCAGGCTCTTGGTTTCATGTTAAGCACAAATGACTGTGTAATATGAAATCTCCATTTATGCAGAGCTGCTCTTTTGCATTGCTGGGATATGAGGGGAGTGCACTCAATTCATAATTGCCTTTGCTCAATATTGCAGGCGGTAGATTGGCTGCAAATTGGTGAAGAGGCTATTCATTCCAATAAAGATGAGAGGCAATTGAGTGACTTTGTCTGCTGAGGAAAACAAATTCTGTTTGTTGAATGCGGAGAGATTGCGGGCCGTGCGGGGGTGGAGGGGGGTGATTTTTTCATTAGTTTGTCTGATGTGGAATGGCTCCTGGGTATAAGTCTGTTAAATTACAGAAGTATTCTTTTTCCCACCTATTTCCCGGGAGGGTTGCCAGCTATTGATAAGGAAATCCAGATAAACAGCGCATAGAAGAGCGGGAAGGAAGCGAAGAGCAATCAGCCTCCTTCTGTCGGCGTCCGCTTGTTTGTGATATCAGGCCGAACATCTAGCGAAAAAACAGAAGCTGTTGGTCTGCAGCCTTTTGCATAACTTTGTATATTTTTCATTTGACGGGCAAGCTGTCAGCTGTACCTTAAATTGCCTTTCTATTTGTGCAGAAGAATCAAGAGGAAGACAATCATGCGGAGAAGACGTGAAATGAGATTAATCCATTTTCCCTATCACAGGTTTTCTATACATGTAGATTAGTTTGATCAAATTTCCTACTTTTTTTTTTTTTTTTTTTTACATTTCCTTAAATGCCAAAGGTCAAAATAACTGCATTCTCATGCTGTATTCACACTAGCCCCAAGTTTGTCTCTTGTGGGTGTGTCTGAGGAAGCTTGTGTTGTCACATGTGGGTGTGTATCACTGTGACCTGTTAGCATGCTGGCTAATCAAGCTTTTGCTTTTTTCCACAGTAATTTTGTCTCCAAATTGTCCCTCTATATGTGCAAAGATGCATTATGCATTATGAAATGGTGGTCATAAGTCTCTCTTCCATGTGCTGCCACTATGAATTAAGGATTGTAGGTTTGTTTCCCAGATAATGCTGCTTGCCATCAGCAGCCGGAGTCAGAGAGAGCACAGTTGGCCTTGCTCTCTCTGGGTGGGTAGATGGCTCTCTTTCCACTCATCACTCCTAGTGTAATGTTGATCAGAGCTGGGTTGCTGTGCTTTCCTCCGAGTGTGCTGGCTAACTGGAAATGCTGCATCAGTGACAGTCGGAAAGGTGGAAGTGGTAGCTGATTTCACATGTGTCGAAGGAGGCATGTTCTATGCTTTGCCCTCGTAGGGTTGGTGTCAATATTAGTATGGTCTGAATGGGTTTTGGGTCATTATCCTTCCAATTTGGGGAGGAAATCGGATCATATTAAAAATAAATGTTTAAAAAGGTTTATTTTTTCTATGCTGCTCTCTATTGCTTTATTTGCTGACAGTGCTCTGTGATTCTCTCTGGTTTGCCTTGTTTATCATGTTTTCTCTGTGGTTTGTGGGTTTTGATTCATGTGATGTTTGACGGTTTACCTTTATTTTTTTAGATGAGTAACTGGCAACCCTTCTATTGAGCACTAAAGTGCCTGGACCCCTTAAACCAGTTCCCTATCAAAGGGTCCAATGCCGGAGGCCAGTGTTCTCTCCATGCGTTTGAAGACTATCTGTCTGTCTGTCTGTCTGTCAGCCACAAAAGATTCAAAAGGTTCAGCACAAAGAATGCTGGACAGTCATATTTTCCAAGAAACATGCTGTACGTTTAAGGATCAGTTTTATATGCCTTAAAATAAGACCATGTGGGAAATGAGGTTATTAGCAAACTGGAGGCCATGGCCCACTTGGTGGCTGCAATAGGCTCTAGGTGTCCGTTTATCCATTATGTCCATTTATCATTAAAAGGTTTGGCCATATTTAGAAAAAAAAACAGAGCACTGAAGTGGATGATTGGAGGGAGCAGAAATTCAGATTTAAAGACCTACTCTGTAATACTGGATTATTAAGTTTACCTTGGAAGAGTAAAGGCTCTTCCAATGCTTGGCATCAGTGTGGAGTAATTCCCCATGCTACAGCAGCCATATACAGCTCTGTAAAACATTAAGAGACCACTTCAGTTTCTGAATCAGTTTCTATGATTTTGCTATTTATAGGTATATGTTTGAGTAAAATAAAAATCGTTGTTTTATTCTATAAACTACAGACAACAATTCTCCCAAATTCCAAATAAAAATATTGTCATTTAGAGCATTTATTAGCAGAAAATGAGAAATGGCTGACATAACAAAACAGATGCAGAGCTTTCAGACCTCAAATAATGCAAAGAAAACAAGTTCATAAAGTTTTAAGAGTTCAGAAATCAATATTTGGTGGAAAACCCCTATTGTTTAATCACAGTTTTGGCATCTTGCATCTTGGCATGTTCTCCTCCACCAGTCTTACACACTGCTTTTGGATAACTTTATGCCACTCTTAGTGCACAAATTCAAGCAGTTCAGTTTGGTTTGATGGCTTGTGATCATCCGTCTTCCTCTTGATTATATTCCAGAGGTTATTAATTGGGTAAAATCAAGGAAAAACATCATCATTAAGTGGTCTCTTATTTTTTTTTTCCAAAGCTGTATATGCCCACTGTATATTAAAGAAGCTTAGTGTTCTTAAAACGGGTAGAAACCAGTAGGGTAAGGGAGTGGTATATGTTTATACTTCTTGTCCAACCACAATCAGATTCACTCTATCTGGATGGAGAGGGTTTTTTTGATCGATCAGAAGACGGAATGAAAATAAGCTGAAATGAAATAGGAGTAGCGAGGCTATTTTTTAAAATGTAAGGAGGAGATGTTAAAAGTCAGCTTAAAAATGATTGCTCCAGTAAAGTATAGATAACCAAAATTTCCACTTAAGTAAGGTAACAAGGTATTTGTACTTCATTACTTGACATTGAGGAGACACATGAGGGGACTATGGGACTGTGGGACTGTGTGTGGAGAGGGTGGGAAGGTTAATATCTAACACAACACTTTAGCATTCAGGAGTTGTTACAGCCTGTAGATTAGATGAACTGATTGGCTGGACTTACTTCAGTTGTCTGCATGTCTCCAAACAATCAGCAATAAATAGATAAATAATTGAGAGCGTTGTGTGTGTGTGTGTGTGTGTGTGTGTGTGTGTGTGTGGATGGATGCTATATACACAGGGAATTAACTTTGTTTCAATGTCATATTGGACAAAACTATCTAAATATGTATCTGCCAACAAAGTGCTGCGGAATCATAAACACCCCGCATCTCAACTGAGCTCGCTGTTACAGAACAATTGCCTTTTAAAGTAAGGAGAAAGCCCTTTATAATCCCTCTCTCTCTCTCTCTCTATCTCTCTTTCTCACACACACATACACACACACATTTCCAGCCTATAGATAAAAACAGATGAGATAAAAAGGTTTCTTATTGATGTGAGATTGGCCAATATCTTCATGACAAAGGGAAGAATGAGGTAAGGGAGTGGGATTTAGCTGGGCTGCTGTGAGGCGAATAGCAATAGGCATTGTTAAGAGCATGCACTTCTTCAGTGCCTCTGAAAGTTTTTCAGCCTGTGACCCCTTTTTGAAGCCGAGATGAATCGTGACTCCCTCTATCTCTTAAGAACAGTGCAGTACCACTTGACTATTTGAGTAATTGCCCCTAGATCATCCACAGATACTCAACATTTTAGGAAACTGTGTGGTAGAACTATGTGGTGGGTTCATATCTTGTTTGTCTGGAGTTTTGGACTCTTTAGTTTGAGTTTGGTCTAAAAAAACAACAACAACAAAAAAAACAGAAGATGTAACGGGTGCTATGAACCAAGGTTCAGAACAAAGGACCTACATTTTGCCTGACCAAAACATGTGGCCTCAGTCTGGATCTACTGAACCAAGATTCTGTTAATTTGCTGTGAGAAAACACTTTTATAGATGGTCTGGGTTTTTAAAGCAATTACAGGAAATTAGAGCACACTATCGTCACCCTTTAAACAATAGAAGAAGAAGAAAAAAACAGTGTTATCCCACAAATGAATTTGCTTGTGATCTATACAGAAAAATTGCTAGTTTTAAATCAACAATATTACTGTTAAATTAAAGGAGAACTCTGGTGTAAAATGGACTTTTGTTGTAGTAAAACATGATATAAAGTATTTACCTTTGATGAATAGCACACCACCTCCTGAGATCCAGAACTTTTAACAGTTTGTCCAAAAACCCTTCAGACTGGGTGATACGGGGCATAATTTGCCCTGATAAATCCTTTTTTCCACCGTCTTCATGGTCATGCTGAACAACCAGCGAACTCAAGCTTGTTCATACTGGTTGTCCAGCTTGGTCAGGTTAATCATGCTTGTACATGCGTACATGTGAGTTGGACTGAGATGCTCTAGAGGTGCTCTTTTTTGATCTACATCTTAAAGCTGCTTTAAATATGTTAAAATTTCTTCACAACTGTAAGTGTTTTATGTTTTTTGATGGTGTTGGTGGTTGAGAAGCTGGTCACTTAAAGCTGGTCATCCAAAACACATCCAATACTGTCGAGATATCTAGTTAACCATCTTGGCCAGGTTAATTATGCATGTACATGTGTTTTGGTCTAAGATGCTGGTGCTTTAGTGCAACATCTAATGTTGCTGTTCCTTTAAATATGTTAAAAAAAGACTTGCTTGTGTTGGTTTCAGATGGTATCTGAAAGCTTTTTGGGTTTTTGATTGTCCTGGTTGTTAAGAAGCTGGTCATCAAGACAAAACACACCCTATACTGGTGAGATAGCTAGTCAGCAACTCTTGGCCATCGTAGAGTATGTTGCATTTGATTGCAGTGTTGATCATGCTTATTGATTAGTGTGGTCTTCATGGTCATGCTAAACAACCAGTGTACTCAAGCTTGGTCATACTGGTTGTCCAGCGTGGTCAGGTTAATTATTCCTGATCATGTGTTTTGGTCTAAGATGCTACTAGTCTACTAGTACAACATCTACTGTTACTGTTCCTTTAAATATGTTTAAATGGACAAATGCTTTCATTAGCTGTTCTTGGGTTGGTTTTAGATGGTAGAAGCTGTTTTTGATGGTCATGGTGGTTCAGAAGTTGGCCATCAAGACAAAACACACCTTATACTGTTGAGATAGCTACTTAAGCAGCTCTTGGCCATCATACAATATGATGCATTTGATTTTGGTCATGCAGGTCGACCAGTTTTCGTCATGGTAACTGATTGGTGTGGTCTTCATGGTCATGCCAAACAACCAGTGTACTCAAGCTTGGTCATACTGGTTGTCCAGCGTGGTCAGGTTCATATTATGCTTGTACATTTGTTTTGGTCTAAGATGCTACTAGTCTACAACAACTGCTGTTACTGTTCCTTTAAATGTATTTAAATGGACAAATGCTTTCATTAGCTGTTCTTGTGATGGTTTCAGATGGTAGAAGCTGTTTTTTATGGTCCTGGTGGTTCAGAAGTTGGCGATAAAGACTAAACACACCCTATAGTGTTGAGATAGCTAGTTAAGCAGCTCTTGGCCATCATAAAATATGATGCATTTGATTTTGCTCATGCTTGTCGACCAGTTTTCATCATGGTAACTGATTGGTGTGGTCTTCATGGTCATGCTAAACAACCAGTGTACTCAAGCTTGCTCATACTGGTTGCCATGTGTTCATGTGTTTTGGTCTGAGATGCTGGCACTCTAGTGCAACATCTACTGTTAGTGCTCCTTTAAATACAGTATCTCAAAATAAGAAAAATACTTTTTTCATGACTGGGCGATTTTTTTTCACAACTGTAAGTGTTACTCAAACATTTTCAGAACTGTCTCTGCTGTCACCCCATTTTTATTCAAGCAGCATCCCTAGAAACTTTCTCAGAACTTGGGCGCTACAAAGAGGGAGGCAGTGGTTAACGGAGGCTTCTTAAAGTTAGAGGAAGAGTTGTGACATTGCCCTTGGCCTGCCGGAGTAATCCCTGTGTACTCGGCCTCTAACCCACAGCCCTCAAACAGCTCCTCAGAGACGCTGCGGAAAAACACAGCCGTGCTTTAGTGTGCTTTAGCCGAGGGGGGGGGGGGGGGGACAAAACAGCGCAGAAACAGCAGTAATGATGGAGGACTGTCAGGCCTGGAGCAGCGAGTGAGTCGAGTCTCTCTCTGCCTCTCTGTCTCTCTTTCTCTCTCTCTCTCTTTCTCTCTGCAGTGTTACATGATTTGTCTGCAGAATGTCCTTTCCCAGTACATCTAACAAAGCTGTTTACTTCCCTCTCACTTCAGGCAATCAGTCCAGCCACTCAGCACCTGAGAGTGAGACAGAAAGAGAGAGAGAGAGAGAGAGAGAGAGAGAGAGAGAGAGAGAGAGAGAATAGAAAGCGAGAGAAGAGAGAGAGAGAGAAGAGAAATGGAGAGAGAGAATAGAACGTGAGAGAAGAGAGAGAGAGGAGACAGAGAGAGAGAGAAGAGAAAGGGAGAGAGATAATAGAAAAATAGAGAAGAGAGAGAGAGAGGAGAGAGAGAGAGTAGAGAGAGAGTGAGAGAGTGAGAGAGAAGAGAAAAGGAGAGAGGAGAGAGAGGAGAGAGAGAGAGAGAGAGAGAGAGAGAGAGAGAGAGAGAGAGCGCCGCTAGCTGAAGAAACAAGAAACACTTCACCAGAGCTGGGAAAGAGCAGCTTCTGTCACACTACATCTAACCTGTGTTTGACCTTGCGCTTCTACAGCAGTTCATCTAGAGTTCCATAATGTATGAGCTCACATTTATTAATCACACTCAGTTGTGTCTAAAGTATTATCATTCAAAGTATTATCATTATCATTACTCTGTAGGTAGAAGTATAGATACTTGGTTTAAAATACTTCTGTAGAAGTTGAAGTATCAACTCAAGATTTGTACTCCAGTAAAAGTGCAAAAGTACTGGTTTACTACTTGAAGTATAAAAGTAAAAGTAATGTAAGGGGAACAATCCTATAATACACTACCCAAACACATTTTTCTAAAAGCCATAATGAATATAATGTTATAGTATGGTCTCCCTGAATCCGTGTATCATTCGTTCATTTGATATTCAATTGAGAATCAAAATCGGAAAATTAAAAAACCAATTCGTTTTTTCGTTTTTTCGTTTTTGAATATAATACCAAAAAACGAATAACGGCTTGTATTTTGTATTTTTATTTGGTTATCCAAACAAAAATTGGAAATTTAAAAAACGGACCAGGAGCCGAATTTGATTTTGATTTTGAACTTGACCCATTTGTGTGCCCCGGAAGTTACTGATTTGTTTATTCTTGGTGGGTTTCTGTTGCGCGGGAGTTCACTGCAGTGTTATCTACACAGTCTGTATTGCTGTAGGCAGCATGGCCGGACTGGAACCACATTCTGGCCTAATTAAAGATCTTTTTGAAGGTGGTAAGACGTTGCAGCAAATGGGGATCCAGCGATGTTCTGCAATGAGTGTTAGAAGGTTCTGTGTTCAACACGACCTTAAGCGAAAAAGACATGTATTTTCTGTTGTCATATCGTCTTCTTTCACTGCAACGCGTTTAGTTCCTCTGAACAAGATAAAACTCTCCATCCTCAACTCCATCCAAAGCCTACAGCAATACAGACTGTGTAGATAACACTGCAGTGAACTCCCGCGCAACAGAAACCCACCAAGAATAAACAAATCAGTAACTTCCGGGGCACACAAATGGGTCAAGTTCAAAATCAAAATCAAATTCGGCTCCTGGTCCGTTTTTTAAATTTCCAATTTTTGTTTGGATAACCAAATAAAAATACAAAATACAAGCCGTTATTCGTTTTTTGGTATTATATTCAAAAACGAAAAAACGAAAAAAACGAATTGGTTTTTTAATTTTCCGATTTTGATTCTCAATTGAATATCAAATGAACGAATGATACACGGATTTCCCTGTTTCAGTCGCTTTTCATTTGCAACATTTGTTATTGAATTGCTTAAAATAATACAAAGAAATTGCAATTTAGTAAATGTAATTATTTTGCTTAATATTATTTTACTTTTGTAAATTGTATAATATTATCACTGTTATGCGAAACAAACATTTTTTATGTTTTTTTTTTGTCTGTCTGAAAATCAGATTTTGTTTAATTTGTTGTGTCCAAATTTGGAGAAGTTAGAAACAATAAAAAAATACAACTCAGCCTTTAGTAATAACTGACATAAACACTGCTGCTGACTGTGTGGACTACATGTTTTCACTTTTAAATAAACCATTGTGTCTTTATTTTCACTAGAAATAAATAGACTAATAGAAATGCTCCAAATGAGTATGAATGAAATTTTCATGAATTGACTACAGCTAAAAATTCCAGATCATGACCAGCTTCTGCTTATGGTTGGTTTCAGTATACGCTGATGGTCAGGGGCGTAGCAGCAAATTCTGGGTTCTTTACGCTCTCAATGTCAGTGGGCTCCTATCCATGCCAGTACACAAGGAACATGAGCGAGAAAAAAAAAATCTGGATTTTCATGGGCCCCTCTCCCTACTCGGGCCCTGGGTAGTCAGGTCCACTTTCCCCAACCTACCATGTCCATGCTGGTGGTCGAGAGGCTGGTCATCCAGACAAAATACACTCTATAATGTTGAGATATCTAGTTAACCAGTTCTTGAACATCAATGAATATGTTGAATTTAGTTTTGGTCATGCTGGTCAACCAGTTTCTGTCATGCTGGTTGTTGATTAGTGTGGTCTTCATGGTCATAATGAACCACCAGTATGGTCAAGCTTGGTCATACTGGTTGTCCAGTTTGGTAAGGTTTATTATGCTACAAGTACACCAGCTAAACCATCAAACTAAAACATATATATATATATTTGTGACTCTATACATGGATATGCACTACAAACAGAGGATGCTCACATTCTGCAGCCAGAGAACTATTTTTATTAACTATTCTCTGTTAATCATTTCATATTTTTTTGTTATTCTCTTATCTGAATCGTTTGTATCGATTGTCTCCACTAAACAGCCGATTTCGTGCGATTCACCTGCATCCAGTCGTGTTTAATATGGAGAGCACAGGGTAGCAGACTGGAACGGGCAGTGGTGTTAAGTGCTTGTGCCTGTGGTTTCCCTGGAGATTGTGGTGAGGTAGACTGTGAATTGATTGTAAGGGGGAAGATAAGACCTGTTGGTGGGCAGATAAATTTCACCTGCTTAACGGGTGACGGATCAATTCCAGTTCCTGCCTCTTGGAGGAACATTGCCATCAATTACCATTTAGCAGATCTGTTGTTTATTCTTCTTAAGTAATTCTGTGAACTTTCTAGAAACTTTTCTGCATCCCTTATCAAACACAACATAAAGGGGTTGGACAATGAAACTGTGGGAGGTTTCATGGCGCAGCCAATTGGAGCAGCCTGGTGGCAAATCTTCATTAATTGCACATTGCACCAGTAAAAGCAGAGTGTGAAGGTTCAATTAGCAGGGTAAGAGCTCAGTTTTGCTTAAACTATTGCAATGCACACAACATTACGGGTGACATACCAGAGTTCAAAAGAGGACAAATTGTTGGTGCACGCCTTGCTGGCGCATCTGTGATCAAGACAGCAAGTTTGTGATGTATCAAGAGCCACGTTATCCAGGGTAATGTCAGCATACCACCAAGAAGGACCAACCACATTCAACAGGATTATCTGTGGACGCTGTAAGAGGAAGCTGTCTGAAAGGGCTGTTCGGGTGCTAACCCGGATTGTAACCAAAAAAACATAATTCAATGTGCACCTCGACTCTCCTGTTTCCACCAGAACTGTCCGTCAGGACAATACATTATTGTGGTCTAAAACCAGGTGTTTCAGTTTCATTGTCCAACCCCTGTATATTACTTCAAGTTTTTGAATGGATTATTAATAATGATGTATGACTTCAAGAATACTCAGAGGCATGCTTTGAGTTAATATTTTTTCAAAGTATAATTTGCTAGTATAACAGGAAGTGTATCAGTATTTTTTTCAGAAACAATAGGGTTCCCTGTTTGTCACAATGTATAAATCATGTTGATGCGTTGTCACGTTCCTGAGTAATTAAGCTGTATAAAAATTTTGGCGCAACTTGCGTCAATGGGGTTCTAACGCTGCATTGACACCCCTCTCCAACTGGTCGCATGTGGTCGTTACAAAGGCGTTCCCTGTGTTGTCCAATTAAATCGATTTTTTAATAAATGAGAAATGCGGAAAAAGTGGAACTAAATTTTTTTTTATATACACTGAGTTGAGGACACATATCTGCATTGGACGGAATCATTTGCATAAAGTTGACCTTGGCTCAACTTTTTTTTTTATATATGATTTTATTTCGAATTTTCCCATTTTCATCCAAATTTACACGCCCAATTACCCAACCCGCTCATTAGGACTCCTCACTATCACTTGTGATGCCCCATCACACCAGGAGGATGAAGACTAAAACATGCCTCCTCCGATACATGTAAAGTCAGCCACCACTTCTTTTCGAACTGCTGCTGATGCTACATTGCTGAGCAGCATCACAGCACGCTCAGAGGAAAGCGCAGCGACCTGGTTCCGGTACATCAGCTCACAGATGCCCTGTGCTGCGGACATCACCCTAGAAGTGATGTGGGGAGAGAGCGCCATCTATCCACCCGCCTGCAGCTTGATGGCAAAGCTGCATGAATGGGGGTACGAACCTGCGACCTCCTGGTCATAGTGGCAGCGCTTTAGACCTCTGGACCACTCGGCGCCACTTGGCTCAACTTTTTGCTGCATCGCATTGCAATAGGGTTCTTTGCTTGTCACAATTTATGACTTATGTTGGTGCATTGATGCATTCCTGAGTATACAGTTAAGCTGTGTAAAAATTGCGCAATTTTTGACGCATTATCCATGATGCACTGCGTGACTGCGTCTGGCGGAGCCGGCGCTTCCCATTACAAAAATGAATGGGATACATCGCTGTGCGTTGTCATGATGGAGCAGCGTAAATGCAGCGTAAGGGTTTACTTATTAGTTATTATTTTATTTCAGTTTTATTTATGTAGATTACTTTATGTAGTGTCCTTGTGATGTAGCAAGGTATCCCATCACCTTTTTTTAAATGTACTTACCTCTTAGTCCGGCTTCTTCTTCTGGTAGGACGGATCCACCGAAAATAATTAATTAATGTTTGTGTAAAAAATTGTGATCACTTACCTGTTTTGTCATTATGTGGGAAAATGTTAAATAGCGCTATTTGTGTAATTGTTTTTGTTCGTTTTATGTTTAATGGGTAGCCACCCCTTAAGGACTTTGTTGGTAGGATCGAGGCGGGGCTTAATGTGTAAATGCCGGCTGGGGTGCTCAGTTGGAAAAAACTGTCTTGGGGTACGGATGCTCTGTCTGGTGTAATTATACAGCGTCTGCTAGCCGCTTATAGCAGCGCATAGTTTAAGCAGAGTGAGTGAGAGAGTGAAAGTAAGGAGGACTGGCCTCGCGGCTACCCTTGTGTAAATATCTGTATATATACTTACCGTTTTCTTTCATTTGTATCAGTTTTTGTTTGTGTTTTTTTGGTGTAATTATTCGCTAATAAATCACCGTGCACTTGGAAATCTGACTCTCCTCTCCTCTTCCACACCACACTCGGGGTCTTTACAGTCCTCCTTTCTACCACAACCGTAAAACTATTAAGTTTAGCAAGTGTCATGAAACTTGTTAGAATTCCAGTCTATTTTTTTTTTAACGTGGCCTTAGTGGCTGCAGAATCTGCTGGAAAAATGTCAGCCGTTCTTTTTTACGAATGCTGTGGAATTGGCTGAATCCACAGCACTGACTATATATATGAACCCTGGAATTCGAGGCTAAGCCTACACCAATATGGGCTGCTGGGATGTGTTCTGCTCAGCATTCAGCACACACACACCCTCACACACACTCACACACTCACACACACTTGCACAGTGCAAGCAGACACATAAAACACAGAGCTCGGAGCCGCCCAAAAGGGATTAGCAGAAATTGCATGCTCTCTCTTGTTTCTGCTTGTGTTAATTAACAAAGAGCGAAGGGGAAAAAAAACAAGCGTGTCAAGGATTCATTACGCTTCTGTAATAACGGCATTACTATTTAGAACAGCAGACAATGCATTTGATTATCGAGCGCACTTTAAGCGCTTACCTGCTCTGCACTGCTTACTAAGACAGATTTAATTCATTAACCAGGTGAGGGAGGGGGGTCTTTGTGCTGAAGTGCTTCAGTATGACTGTGTGGATGGGGAGTGCTTAGTCAAGGGGAATATACTGTGGGGGGGTCACACGAACAAGTGATGGAGATACTTCAGAGCCATTAGCCTGGCGATGCATGAGAGCGGTGTGCATCTGCTCTTCTCTTTTAGAACTGCTGAAAGACCCTGGTAGCATCCAGGCTTTTGTTTCTGAACGAGGCCATTGTGACGGCAAAACACTTTCGAGTGCCTAAAGCCGACAGACTGATCCCCTGCCACCTGCAAACTGCAAAACGCACCATCGTAACATGAAACAAGCTCTTTCAGAAACGCCTCTAACGAAGAGGACAGAGCAGCGATGGTAATTATCTATGTCACACCCAGCAATAAAAAGGGTAAAACAGATCATTTGCACCCAAATTCAATAGAAAAGTGTACAGATTTACACAATAGATTCACACAAACGCACAAGCGTTTGCTCAGACAGCAGCAGGTAACTGATGCACTCTACAGGATGTAGTATATGAAGTGTTAAGTGAATGGCCATTTCCCTCCATATTGTAGCCACTCAGACAGGCAGCCAGATGATAACAGTGTGGAGAGTAAAGATAAGTGGAGAAGTGTGCCCGTATATATATGTGTGTGTAAGTGTGTGTGTGTGTGTGTGTAAGTGTGTGTGTATCGATCTGTCTGCAGATTAGCGCTCAGACGCTGATATATGACTGGGAGCAGGCCACAGGTAAACAGTTAAATAACCTGCAGCTCTATTCTTTCAGCCTGCATGTCAGAGAACTGCAGTGTGTGTACTTCTACATATGCATGCGTGTGTTTGTGTGTGTGTGTAAGATAGATGTGTTGAGCATATTATGTCAGTAATATTTTTATTTTTAGACGCTTAGTTGCACGATATTGGAAGAAATTGACATTGCATAGTCGTTTTTTTTCCCCGACGATTTATTTTACGATATTAAACGATGCAGGACCTGTGACAGCACCAGTCTCGACCCCACTCACACGCTGTCTCACGACAGAGATCCAGACCAACCGAGAGCTGAGTCAGCCACGCCCTCAAAACTCGAGGAAAACAGCAAAACAACAAAAATAAAGCATTTAAATGGCATTTTAAAAGGTAAATAACAGCATTTTTCTGGGATTAAAAGTCTGATTTCGGCTGCAACTGGAAATATCTGCGTAAAACTGTGCAGAACTGAGGTGCACCACTTTGGACAGGCTGTCTGTGCTGCGTGTAGCACGTGTCCAGCCACGTGGAGGCCATGTGGTTATCTCGTGTGGTTACCTCGTGTTTACAATGTACCTCGTTCTTACATCTTTTAGATTAGGATTTTTAGAGTTCTTTACAATGGAGGAAAAGCTCTTGTAGATGCTTCTTTTTAGAGCCATTAAAAAAATTGGTCTAATATTGCAAGGGTTTCACTCTTGTTACAGTAAGTGACAAATAGTCTCTTTTCTGTGCAAAGGTTTTGCTTAGACAGTGTGTGTGTGTGTGTGTGTGTGTGTGTGTTTGTGTTAGTGATTATCATGGCGATGGCATCAGTAGCGCTGCTGTGGCTCTGATATATTTATCATTCAGAGCGTCTCTCTGCTCTGAGCCCTTCGCTGCCTCACACTCCCCTCACACTCATCAGCCCTCTCTGCCTTAACACACACACACACAGACACACACACACACACACACCATTATCCACCTGCTGCACGTACACACACACACACACACTCACGCACACAATGGAAAGAGACGGCACTATAAAAGTGACCTTGATTCGTTCGAGAGCGAGCCCGAGGTTCCCACCAGCACAAAGTGTGTGTGACACGGACACAGCGGCTGAAAGAATCACAGCATCGCTGCAAGTGGCCCTGCGGCTGAACTGAGGGCCCGTGGTGGAGGAGAAGGAGGGAAGAAGGTGCAGAGCTTTAATCTAAAAGTTACACATAGTGCATTGTGTTTTTTAGGGTGCACCTGCCTCGTTTGGTTCGGACTTTCGGATTTTCAGTTTGGTCAGAACCAAAGTAGCAGGTTTGAAAGGGGCCGCGAAACACGGTCCGGACCAAAGGACCAGATTTTGGTCCGACCAAGAGAGGTGGTCTCGGTCCGGATCTTCTGAACCATGGTCCGGTTCTCCTGCAGTGTGAAAGCGCTTTTCTGGATGGTTCGGATTTTCAGACCAATTACAGGAAGCTGAGCAGCGTTCCTCAACAACGGCAGCAGAAGAAGAAAAATAACCATCTACTACTGACTGCAGTCTGCGGGGAGGCGGAGTTGGACATCCAGCGCGTCCAGTCCCACCCACTTTGTCCACGCCACGCCTTGTCAGTCTCGCAAGCTTGTAGTGTATACACAGTATTTAATCCGGACGACGCGGCACATTATATTTAAAGTCTGCTACCTGCCCTGTACATTGTTTACTTCCGTTCAGAGGAGGAGCTAAGACAGGATGCTGGCAAAGTGGGCGGGACTGGACGGCATTACGCTAACAAAGTGGGCGGAGTTGGACGCACTGGACATCGAACTCCGCCTTCCTGCAGGCTGCAGTCAGTAACCTCTCAAAATAACCGGAAATGCAGGAAAAATTAGAAACCCTCAGGCATACGTGAAATAACATAGAAAATCAATGCAGGTCATTTTTGACTCATGTGTGCGATAGAGGGGTAGTGATGCAAAAAGGGCTTTAATTCTAAAAGTAAGTAAGAAAAAATAAAATAAAATAAAATAAAATGTATCATAGAAACTCTCAGCCATAGATGAATAAACATAGAAAATGAATGCGGGTCATTTTTGACCCATGTTGCATATTACAGGAGGTGTGCATATATTGCACATCAAATGGTTAATTACATGTTTAATTTTTTTTTCTTTTGGCTGTTTAGTTTAAAATATCAGGTGGTAAATACTTTATTGAATCTTACATTTTGCAAGAATACTGCGTGAATCATAACACTGCAAATGCTGCATTTATAATAGACGCACAGCTTGTTCTTGTTTTTAATATGTAGACTTCTCTAAATACACTGACACATCCGTCTTTCAAAACTGGTGTAAGAGGCTTTAATCAGCATATTCATTATGTAATAAAAAAATGTGTAGTAACTGCAGAGTCATTAAACACTTCAGATGTCCAGCGCCAATCTCACCCACAGTCAACAGTTTCCCGGGTGTAAAACTGAGCTTTTCACAACCCCGAAAGACTTTGTTAACATCTTGACAAGTCAATTACTTCGAAAAACACAATTAAAATCCCATTTAAAGTGAAGGCGCAAAATTAGCTTTGTGCTGAAACTATGAGGCTAATGTAGCTAACAAGAAGCGGACGCCCATAGCTGTCAATTAGCACATAATTGTGAGCTGTTAAATAGTCTGTAATAGTCTTGCGTATGTGTTGTTTGACACTGTTAATTAACACATCCTGTTTCAGAGTGAATAAGAGAGATGAGGTCAGATCTGCTGAGGTCAGGCGGAGGGAAATAACAGGCTGAACAGTGAGAGATAGAGATTTGATAGAGATTGTGTCACATGACATTTGCAAAGGTCTGATTTTCCAGATCCCCCTGAAAGATGTAAGCTGTGCTCAGAGGCTTTATTGGTGGGCTGCATTTCTTGGCTGATGTATCCTTTGTGCAGCCTGCTCTTAGGAAAAAATCAAACATATGCAACAAAATGACCATTTCAGGATTTGTACAATATATATATATATATATATATATATATATATATATATATATATATATATATATATATATATATATATATATATATATATATTAGGGCTGTCAACGTTAAAGCACGCTGTTAATTTGTTATCATTAACGCGTTCCTACTTTTTTAATGCAAGTTAATT
The DNA here is from genome assembly GCF_023375975.1 of Astyanax mexicanus. NCBI lineage: Eukaryota > Metazoa > Chordata > Actinopteri > Characiformes > Acestrorhamphidae > Astyanax > Astyanax mexicanus. Next base: position 28,449,346 of record NC_064427.1, on the reverse strand, counting down.
AAGGCACCAAGTTTAAACACTACTTCCGCTGTAATCTGCCCCGCCCCCGACCAATGCACTGATTCGTTTTCTGGCTGAATGATTAAACGGCGGCGCTCTTACAGTGTCCAACAGTAACACTCCGGTTCAGACTTTCAGTTTCGACCCGGTCAGAGATCTCTCTCTCTCTCTCTCTATCTGCCTCTCTCTCTTACTCATAAACAAACCCACACACACACACAGACCCACACTCCTGCACTGCCCTGCTTCTTATCTCTGATATTTTTTACTCATCGAATTAAGTTTGAATTCATAAATCCTCACAACCAATTTATCATGCATTCTTTATTCCAAAACCCTACGTTGATTTTTTATCTCCCCTCAAACATACAAGTATATACTAGTATTTAAATTGACACCACTAATATATATATAAGTGCATTTTACATTTCTTACATTCATTCTTTTATTTACATTTAAATAATTACTATAATAATTTACGTCTGAAGAAAAACAAATGCGATTAATTGTAGTTAATCACAGAATTTTGTAGTGATTAAACAGATTACATTTTTTAATCGATCGACACCACTAATATATATATATATATATATATATATATATATATATACATATATATATTAGGTATTTTAAATATGAGTAAATTATTATTATTATTATTATTATTATTATTATTATTATTATTATTATTATTAATTATTCACTCTTACATTTAAAATACCTAATACAAATAAGAATGAATATTATTATTATTATTATTATTATTATTATTATTATTATTATTATTATTATTATTATTTATTTACTCTTATTTGTATTAGGTATTTTTAAATTCTGCTTATTAAAACAGACAAATAATATCTTGAATTTTGTATTTAATTACAATAAACAATGTGTACCGGAATGCAAGAACAAATACATCACCATAGAAAGCAAGTATAAGAAACAGAGCCCTACATCAGTCACATCCTCGCTTTATGACACTTTTGGAAACAGAAAGATAGCGCGAAGATTTTCCCTCCACCAGGTGAGTGAGCTAGCATTTTATACACATGGGAAATGAGACAGGTTGTCACATGACATAACTAGACTGGAGGTAGAGCGAGACAGAGGTTCATGGTGAAAAAGTGCTGAAAAACCTGAGAAGTTTGCAACATCACACATCATACTTTTCTCTACATTGTACACCACTGGTTTCTGGTTGTGTTACACAATGTAGCATCAGATTAGCGTTAGCATGTGTAGCATGTGCTTGTGAGTGGATGTCTGTCTGTGTTTGGTAAGTTTGCTCAGGGTTCGTAGGTACTGCATTCCTCTACAGAAAAGATGTATAGAGCACGAGTCTAAGCCTGGATTTTCTCTGTAGCTCCAGGGGGAACATCCCAGCTGAGCTGAATACATTAAACCACTGCATTTACTTTTCATTCAGCAGCTAGCACTTAGCACACACACACACACACACATACACACACAGACACACACACACACATACACATATACACACACACACTCGCACACCTCTCCTCACTTCTTAAAGAGATTTCAGAAAGAGCAGAGAAAGCCATTAGCCGTGCCTCTCTCTCTCTCTCTCTTTCTCTCTCTCTCTCTCTCTTTCTCTCTCTCTCTCTTTCTCAACTTCTCTCTCTCACTCTCTTTCTCGCTCTCTCTTTCTCAACTTCTCTCTCGTTCTCTTTCTCGCTCTCTCTTTCTCAACTTCTCTCTCTCTCGTTCTCTCTCTCTCTCTCTCTCTCTGTCTTTTCTCTCTCTCTCTGCTCTTTTTCTCACTTTCAAGGTTTAAGCTATCTCTATTAGCCTAACTGTGATCTCTCCTTTTTCTCTCAGCTGTCTCTTTTTCTGTTTCTTTTGCTGTCTCTCTGCCCACTGTCTCACTCTCTATATTACCTCTAATTCTGTCTCTCTTTCTTTGTCTGTCTGTCAGGTGTTTTTTCTGAATGTCTCATGACCCCTTGTCTTTCTCAGTGTCTACAGTCTCTTTCAGCCTCTCTGCCTACTGTCTCTCTTTCTGTCTCCATCTACTATCTTTTTTATTTGTGTCTTCTGTCTCTGTCACTCTTTTCTGTCTCTCTCTTTCTACTGTCTCATTCTGTCTCAGATAGCTGTCTATCATTCTTTATCTTCCTCATTATATTGTTATTAACTCTGTCTCTTTTTCGGTCTGTTTGTTGTCTCTTAGTCTCACTTCCTACTGTCTCTCTTTTTCTGTTCCCTCTCTCTCTCTCTGCCTGTTGTCTTAACTCTTTGAGTCTCTGATTCTCTATCTTCCTCTGTTTACTGTCATAAAGACTGTGTCTTGTCTGTCTCTCCCTTTCTACTGTCTCTATGTCTTTGTCTACTGTCTCTCATTCTCTATCTTTTTCAATTAATTAAGCCTGTGTCTTTTTTTCGTCTTTCTCTGTCTGTTGTCTTTTTTGTGTCATTCTGTCTGTGTCTCTGTTTAATATCTCTCTGTCCTTCCCTCTGTCTTTTTGTTTTATCTCTATTTCTTGCTTATCTCTTTCTTCATTTCTCTCTACTTTGTCTTCATTTATAACTCTCACACAGTCTCTCAATATCTCTCAATCTTCCTTTCTCTTTCTCTCTCTCATCCTTGTGATCATCATCTCTCTCTTATCTTGATCTTTATATAGACTGTGAAAAGTGGAAAAGTCTTGTCTCAGTTTCATCTTTACACACACATACACACACACACACACACTTTGTTAGCATCCTCTTTTCTATTCCATCTAGGTGTTTCTCTGCCTTCCTCTGTTTGTCATTAAGTCTGTCTCTCTCTCTCTCTCTATCTACTGTGTCTTTCTGTCTCTCATTTTTTTCTCTTTGTGTCATTCTTTATCTCACTTCCCACTGTCTTTCTTTTCTCTTTCTCTCTCTCTCTCTCTCTTCGTCTACAATTTATTTCTGTCTCTCTACCTATTGTCTCTCTTTCTTTCTATGTCTACTATCATTCTGTCTCACTGTCTGTGCGTCTGTCTACAATATGTCTCTGTCCGTCCCTCTGTCTACTGTCTTTTCTTCCTACCTCTTTTTCTTGCTCCCCTTCTTCTCCATGTCTTTGTTTTCTCTTTACCTTCTGTTTATTGTATTTACTGTCTTTCTCTGTCTACTGTCTCTTGTTCTGTCTCTCATTCTGTCTCACTGTCTGTGCGTCTGTCTACAATATGTCTCTGTCCGTCCCTCTGTCTACTGTCTCTTCTTCCTACCACTTTTTCTTGTTCATCCTCTTCTCCATTTGTCTTTGTTTTCTCTTTACCTTCTGTTTGTTTGACTCAATATCTCTGGAAAAGTTGTGTCTCAGCATCATCTTCACACACATAATCACACACACACACACACTTTCTCACACTTTGTTAGCGTCCTCTTTTCTATTCTTCTTTTTATTCTTCTTCTTCAGTGTGGATTTTAAACAGATCTAGGTGTGCAGCTGATTAATAAGTAGGCAGCCGGTGCATTGCTCCACTTTTTGCTTTTAATGAACTGCAGTGTTTCCTCTGCTTCTGTGGGAAAGGGAACGGGCTTTTGTGAGTTGGGAAAATCTTAATTAAAGTGTGTTTGTTTGCACCTGTTGAGCAGCCGGCGGGGACACTTGAGTAAATAAACTTCATTATCCACGCAGGCACGGACTACAGTCTAATCAGACTCTTATCCCAGCTTATCCCAGTGTCAGAGTCTCTGCTGCTTTGGTACAAAGCCAAACCTGAAATATCATTTACCAGTTATTTTTCCACTGATAATTTACTTAATAACATAATGCTTTCATGCCTACTTACTTTTAACATGGAAACTGGCTGATCCATTTAAAAAGCCTGTTTCCAACTTTTTTTAATGGAAAATTGTTGCCAAAGCAATATTTGCAAAAAATAAAAGTTGCACTCAGAAGGAAGTTTCAGATTGCAGTGCTGTGAGAGTTACAAACACAGAAGTACTGTGTAATGCATACATAAAACATGTCTGAAACAACCCACCAGATGTCTCAGCATGGAGTTGTAGAGGTTCCTAATGGTGTCCTGCAACTGTCTTTAGCTTTCCTGCAGATTTTGTGTGAGGTAGAGTATTAGTAGCGCACCCAATCGTATCCCACACATTTTCAATCAGAGATTGAGATCAGAGGTCTGTAAATGTGGCTGGCCACATACCATCAGCATGTGGACGAGCATTGTCCTGCTGAAGTAGTGCATTAGAGTCTGCGTTCAAAAAAGGTAGAGTCACTTGTAGGGCTGCAGGACCACATAAACTTAACTTTGGACTGTTTAAGAGACAGTAGAGAGGGGGAAGGACAGAGAGAGATAGTGAGCAGTCAGAGACACGTAATGAGAGACACAGAGAGAGATAGTAGAAAAAGAAACACAGAAAAGAGACAGACTGGTAAAATAAATTGAGGAAGATAAAGAATGGTAGGCAATAGACAAAGGAATCTGGTATTGTATGAAATTGCATCCAACGCATCCAATTGCATGTCCAGCCCAGGTGAGGCGCTATGTGGGGTGCAACAAATGCACTATGGGATATCTACCTATTCTTTATCCTGTGGAAGCTAAACAGACCATTGGAAGAAAACTTGAAAAGATCAGTTACAGATAATGCAGAATAAGGCAGCGAGAACAAGATATTCAACAAAAAATACTTTCAACTAACAAGAGCAAAACCCAGCTAATCTCAGCTAATGCGGATCCAAATAAATTGCTAACAAGTATGATATAAAAGATGTCTCACTCATACTGTTGCTCTTAACCTATAGCTTTTAATGAGTTTGCTGCACAAAGCCACCAGTGAAGGACAAGCTTTACACGTGCATTTTTGGGCAAGCTGAGAGAATCATCACTGATCGGATGATGAAACCATGGAACCAGGCCTTTAAAACGGACTTTTCTGCGTTCATTTGTTTTACCACCCCGTCACGTACTGTATCTCTCTCCTTTCCATTACTTTCCCCCGGTCTGTGTGTATTGGTTCAGGATGTCAGGCTTTCAGTCATCGCTGCGGTCAGTCCGGAGGTTTGCACACACACTGTAGTCAAAGTGATTTCCATGGAAATGATTTTGGAGCCTGATTTTTTTCTCTCCCTCTCTTTCTCGTTCTCTCCTTTTTTCCTCCTTCCTGGTGGAGATGTAGCTGCTTTGAGGTGAGAGAAAATGGATTCCAGGAGACAGGAGGAGAACAGAGAGGGAAGGGATGATTGCTGGGCGGCGGTGCTGCTAGATACGCCACGATTGTATTCTCACCGATAACCCCATGCAGCTCCGCTATAATGGCCAATCCATTTAAATAGCCTTATCTGGGCTCCCCCTGTGGAAGCCGGCTGCTTTAGTCTCCGCGGCGCGAGAGGGAGAGAGAGGGAGATGAAAGAGCGAGGGATGAGAGGGGTCGTTGAGCATTACCATATAAATCACTGTATCTGATACAAGTAAATGAGAGATCAACACAGGTACGAGTGTGTGGCTGCGCATGATGTTTAAAAGAGAAATGCATTTTCCGACGCCACCCGCGGAAATCTCTCCAAACCTACGCTGGCTGGAAGTGATATCGCTGCCTATCGCTCCTCATTACTGGACACCAAAGGATAATGATTAATTATATAATATCTGCACTCCAGCATTACTTAACATTTATCTTCAAGTCACACTTAACAGCATGAGTTCAAGAAATATATCATATACTGTGTTGTAATATAATCTAAAAGATAAAAGATGTCTCACTCATACTGTAGCTTCATGAAACAAGCATGGATTCTTAACCTATTGAGCTATTAATGAGTTATTACTAATTAATACTGATTGAGGGTTTGTGTGAAAAAAGAGAATTTGTAATGATATTTAAATTAGATTAAAAGTTAAGGTTAGGTATTATGTGAGAAAAAAAATATTTCAAAATATGGAAAAAAATGTTTATGTGCTTACTTAAAATATATTAAAAGTATATTAATATTATGCTTATATCAAATGTTTAAAAGTAAACTTTGATCATGCTTTTTAAAAAGTAAAATATAGTGCATTTAAAAAATAGACTACTATAAAGTACATTTTAGTTTAATGTAATTCAGTATACTTATACTAAAATACATATTTCCAAATATATTTCTGTAGCTTTTTAGCATATTAAGTGTGTTAAAAACAACTGTTACAGTATTTCACTTAAGTAAATTAAAGAAAGTAAATTCAATTACTACTACTTATTAAAAAAATAAGTACATTTGTAACACTCTAGTTTAGGTTAAATTGTAGTACAGTACATTAAAATATATTTTTACACCCAATGAAGTGTACTAGAAGTGTGCTACTTACAAAAGACAGAAACAAGAAGCATAGTTCTACTCTAATGTAAATAGATCACATATATTTAACATCAGTTCTTAGTACATTCCTAATATACTCGGTGTATAATAGTTATGCAGTTGTAATACTTATTTAATGTATTATAATTTTACTGTAAGAATATTATAAAAAATATGGGGTCACATACTGTACATGAAGTAGTATGTTTAAATGTTACTTAAGTATATTTGAAATAGTTAAGTTAAGTTAGTTAAGTTATTACAGTTAAGTACACTTAGCGCAATTTAAGTAAGACGTTTGTACTACTTTTACACAATTAAAGTATAATAAGTATGAAAAAAGTTGTTCCATTTTAGCACTCTTTAAATATACTTATTAATAATGTGGCTACAAAAACACTTTAGTTCACTATAGCATAATAATGCTTAGTATACTTATCTACTTTTTTTTTCATTAGGGATACACATGCATTTTTGGACAAGCTCACAGAACAGGTTGATGACCAACCTGTCCCTTTATAAAAAAGTCTGACAACATGAAGCATCTGAAAGACGCCGCAAACTGAAGAAATTCAAGAACAGATGAGAAAACAAAGTCACTAACATCTATCATTCTGGAAAAGGTTACAAAGTCATTTCTAAAGCTTTGGGACTCCAGCAAACCACACAAAACATGGATTTTTGGTCTACCGAAATTACTCCAAAAGGGCAAAAACAACTCATCCAGAAGGTCCCAAAAGAACCCAAAACAACTAATCTAAAGAACTCCAGGCCTCACCCGCCCTAAGTTAAGGCCAATGTTCTTGTTTCAATAATAAAAAAGAGATACACTGCTGACTAAAAAGAATACAAAGACCTGTCTCACATTTGCCAACAAATATCTTGATGATCCCCAGAACTTTTAGAAAATATTTAGAGTGCCGATGAGACAAAATTGTAACATTTTGGAAGGCGTGTTCCGTAATATCTGGCATAAAACTAACACATAATTTTAGAAAAAGAACATTATACTAAAAACAAGGATCTAGACAACTTGCTGTATATGTTGGAATTATGAATTCTGCTCTCTACCAGAAAACCTGAAGAAGAATGTCTGGCCGTCAGTTTGTGACCTCAAGCTCAGGAGTGCTTGGGTTGTGCAGCAGGACAATGATCCAAAGAATACCGATAGATGCACCTATTATTGGCAGGATAAAAGGTTTCAAAAAAGCAACACATTATACTGAAGAAAACTGAAGAAATTCAAGAACAGATGAGAAAACAAAGTCACTAACATCTATCAGTATGAAAAAGGTTACAGAGTCATTTCTATAGCTTTGGGACTCCAGCTGACCACAGATAACATGGATTTTTGGCTGACCGAAATTACTCCAAAAGGGCACAGACAACTCATCCAGGAGGTCCCAAAAGAACCAAGAACAACTAATCTAAAGAACTTCAGGGCCACACCTGCCCTGAGTTAAGGCCAGTTTTCTTGTTTCAATAATAAAAAAGAGATCCACTGCTGACTAAAAAAAATACAAAGACCTGTCTCACATTTGCCAACAAATATCTTGATGTTCCTTAATGACTTTTGGAAAATATTCTGTGGGCTGATGAGACAAAATTGGAACATTTTGGAAGGTGTTTCCCGTAATATTTGGCGTAAGGATCTGGACAACATACTGTAAATGATGGAACCACAAATTCTGCTCTTTTCCAGAAAACCTGAAGAAGAATGTCCGGCCATCAGTTTGTGACCTCAAGCTCAGGCGTACTTGGGTTGTGCAGCAGGACAATGACCCAAAGCACACCAGCCAGTCCACCTCTTATTGGCTAAAAAAAAATATATATATTTTATTTAAAAAAAAATCAGCACATGTATCATTCTATCAGGGCATCTGTGAGTTCATTAAATCACTGGTAGTTATTTTAGTTTTTATGATATTAATCTATTGATTTGGGGGGGGCGGTGGATCGGGGGTGCTGCTTTGGGTATATAAATCCTGAATCAGGCTCTGGGCCAGCCATTCATCTCGCTGTCAGCAGAGTGAGGGACAGAGGGGACAGAGATAGATAGAAATAAAAAGAGGGGGCAGAATCCTCTCTAAAAAAAATAAGACCCCGAAAGGATTCCCTTTTTTATTGAAATTTCAGTTTGTTAAACTAACATTCATAAAATTCATATCTTACGTTTGTCTTGCAGTTTATTTTTCACACTTCTGTAGAGTCATATGTATATAAAAACAGCTATTTATTTTACTTGGCCGTGGCTGACCCTGCGCTGCTGCCAGAGTGGATATTGTCAGGCAGCAAAATGATGAATTTCCCTTTCATTCAGATCAATATGAGACTAACTAACTAACTAATTGTGCAGCTTCTCTTTGTCTTTGTCTCTTTGTTTGTATTAACCTGATCTGAAACATCCCTTATAACCTCCATAGTAATGAGCAGGGCAAAACAGCTGTTTGCTGAAGCGGATATAGGGCATAAAAATGAAAAACATTTTCCTTTTTTAAATATATTTAAACTAGTGCTTCAGCATTAACACTCTAATGCATGCAATTCAATGTGGAAAATTTAGCATTTTTAAAACAAAATAAATAATTTAACCAAGATTGCTCTCAACTTCTTGAACAATTCGTTGACTGCTAATGTATTAGCAGTTTTATTTAGAGAATGCAAATACAGCTGAGTTCAGAAGGTGGACTGTAATATGGATTAAATCTTATAACTAAGATTTAACTCTTACTGTCTTACACCTCTCTTTCTCTTTCTCTCTCTCTCTCTCTCTCTCTCTCTCTCTCTCACACACATACACAATGTGATTTCTGCCACATGTTTGTTTGCATGGACAGTTCTATCCAGATGTACTCCCATGCCGGCACAACTTCACAAATAAGAGCTCCTGCAAAAGTTCCAATCATCAGCTTCCATGTATTTTAAAGACCTCTACTCACACCTGTTTCCTGTTTTCAGATGCAGACAATACACATTTCCTTAACATGCGACCCGCTTCCACCAGGTTGGTCCTGTCAGGTTGCCTGGGAGGTTGACTCCGCCTGTGCCTTCTACACATGGCAGGATCTGTGAAGGTGCAGATGCTTAAAATCAAGGAAATTTGACATCAAATCAAAGGCTTTTTACTTCAAATCAAAGACTTTTACCTCAAACAATTGCTTTTACTTAAAATCAAGAACTTCTACATCAAATCAAAGACCCTTACTTCAAATCAAGGGCTTTTTACTTCAAATTAAAGACATTAACTTCAAATCAAGCGCTTTTATTACAAATTAAGGACTTCTACATCAAATCAATGACTTTTACAACAAAAGGGTGTTTATTTCAAAATCAAGGGCATTTTACATCACATCAAAGACTTTTGACTTCAAGTCAAAGTCATTTGTCTCGAAATCCAGAGCGGTTCATTTTAAATCAAGAGCTTTTGATTTCAAATTAAGGACTAATTCTCGTCACATTGCCAATGAGCACACTGACCAGTGTTTAACCCCACTCACAAGATAACACTCGCATGATTTACATACTGTTGTCCCATGATTTTTGGCATATCGGAGTATGAGCCCTTTAAAGGTTTTCATAAAGAGTTATCTGTAAACGAAAGTTTTTTTGGATCAGTGTATATAAGAGCTATGGGGTAAGAGGTTATCTGGGTTGACAGGGATAGCCTCGTTCCCAGGCCCTGAACTCCGCCCACCTGTTTTTCACTTTTCTTTTTTCTGCTGTTTCTATTCCGCAGAGGTGATTTCCTTGAAAGGCTTTCTGCTGAAAGTGAGAAGAGTTTATTTATGCATTGAGGATTTTGATTAATTCCTCCCCGAGGCCTTCGGGCTTATTGAAGTGAACATGCTAAATCGACTTTCAACTGAAGGAGGCTCGGGGCTGTAGGAGAATAGAGCTCAGGCCCGGAGTTCTGATGAGGAACAAGCGGCGGGCTGATAAATAAGTAATCAAAGCGTTTCATGATAGCAGAGACGTTTAACCCAGCCAGGTCCTGCTCCCTCTGCCCTCCCGGGGCTGACGCTCCACCGGCACCGAGAGGCGATTCTTCTTCAGAGCCAAAAAGCTACACTACCTACTGTATATTCTTCATATGTGTTCATACTGTATGTGCACAGGGTGAGGATGGTATGGGTGGTATGGTCCATGTCTTCTACATACAGTATGCATGCCTCACTTTCAGCAGGAGAAGCTCAGGTTGGTGTGTTAATAAAGTGCCTCAGAGTAGAAATGAGGATCATCGTTATTAATAAAGAAGAAGAAATCTGATCCTACATCCGCTGACTCCTCAGAGAGCTCTCTGGCATGTATGAGCTCTGGACATCTTTCAACACATCGCTTCTGCATATGCTGTAAAATATTAAAGAGAAGTCTTCAGATTCTTCAGATAGAAGGAGAAGTGGAAGAAAGATTTTTGAGGCATATTAGCCAGAATTTTGACTTTTTACAGCAATTCAAAAGCGAACATTTAGAAGAGTTTTGTGTGATATTTACTAAACACCCAGAACAGCCTTTTGGCTTTGCCTTTTTTGTTTAATTGTTCTTAATGTATTATAAACACTGAGCAATCTGTAGGCAATCCATCAACGAGCACTGTGCTATCTTATTTAGCTAATATAGAGACAACCAAATGTACACTGTTTTACAAGCTGTACTCTGACAACTTTACATTGTATCAAAGTGTCCTATGTTCAATGTTGTCCCATGAAAAGATGTAATAATTTTTTTTTTATGTTAGAGGTGTGCTCACTTTTGTAAGATACTATATTTCCGCTCATGCAAGACCAGCCTTCAATCTGTTTGAATAGGGAGACTAAATAACAGATTACCATTTCAAATAATTTCATATTTTAAATCACTAATAAAATCTGATGAAAACTTCATTAACAGTTTATTGTGTTTGACTCTATAACGCTTGGCTTGTTGTGGCTACTGCACCTGCGCAGATCTCCAAAGCAAGGGGGGCTTCTCCATTAACATGATCATTTATTACCCTCCTCCGCACAACCAGCAAGCCGATTGGTTGTTTTGGCAGAAGGGACTTTGTGGCCTTTCTGGTCAGTGGCCAGTCTCCTAATTAAAGTCTCTGTCTGCTCTTAGATTGTTTGCACTTTTTATTCATTTACTCCATTTTCATTTACTTTTTATTTATTCAGTCATTCATTTAAAGCTGATGTCTGGAAGTTTGGGGATTTGGAGGATTTAGGGCCCTCTCAGAAGAATCATTTTAAACAGAGCGGATGAATCCGATTCCAGGTTATGTTCAGTCACAGAGAGACTTTTTTACTATGAGTGAATCAACTACTGAGGTCTGAGTTTCCACTTCTGAAGTCTCCATTGCTCCACCATCCGCTCGCGGTTAGTAAAACTGAGCTGTATACTCTTTTAGATGCTGCACATGTGACATAAGTACATAAAGCCGTGTGATGTGGCCAGAAGATCTCCCGCGAAAAGTGACCCGACACCTCAGTTTTTAGAATGAATACACTGTATTAGGCTTAGCAGGGATGGTCGTTCCAGCACACTGTTACCATTAAACGCAATATTTTATCCATATTCTTCTCCACTCAGAAATGCTTCTGCTTTCAGTTTAGTCTGGACTTTAAGTCTGGACTTCCCTCAAATATCAATATATGTTACTTTGAAGTGTTAGGCAAATAAAATAGACCAGAATTACAAGTTGCATTAATATAAAAATGCCTCAGATTTTTTTTGACGTTTATTTAAAAACTTCTGAATTTGGAGGAAGGAATGGTTCTTTTCTTTCTTTTGATGTCATCTTTGCAAAGCCACTGAGCTGGTATTTACACTCACATAAGGCCAGGCTAATCTCTGTGAAGGTCAAGTTTCCCTTTTAAAAAACGAAATATTTTAAAATGGTTATAATATCTGAACAGAAATATATGCATAAGCAGTTTATAGTGTTTGTCTCAATAATGCACAAAATGTGACTTTTCAGCTTGTTAGGCCAGGCTCTAATTTTTGTGAAGGTCAAGTTACTGTTTCATGAGACTCCTGTGCCCGTCACTCGTATCTCAACCAATCACCAGCTTCTACCTGTCTTTACAGGATAAGACCTTCCCTTACACTTTCCCTTCTCTGCTTGCAGGTGCTGTTTTGTTTCCTCCTCCTTCCTTCTTACCTCCTCCAGATTGGTCCCGCCGGCTTCCCGGGGGCTGGCTCCGCCCCTGCCTCCTACATACGGCAGGATCTGCGAGGGTTCAGATGCTGCATACCTGGGCCAACGATAGGGCCAATGCCAAAGACTTAATTTACATAAATTGTTATCTAATACATTGTTAATACTGTTAAAATGAAAGCTGTTATTATTGCATGATGGTCTCTGGTAGAACTAAATATTGAAAATCACTGATAAAATCTGATGACTAGTAATGCCTGCAAAAATGACTACCACTTTCCTATAAGGACTGTGGTACACAGCAAATTCTGTTTTTTAGAATAAACTCCCTGAGAGTTAATATCAACTCATTTTAAGTGTATATGTGTGACCATTGAGTTAAAGTAACTCCTTTCTGGGAGTTGGCCTTTTAACTCTGTTCAGGGGTTAAAATTGTATCTGAACTGTTGTGGAAGTAAAAATACTTACCCCATCTAGAGTAAAATAAAGCTTTGGAGTTAATTTTACAATAAACTCTTTCACAGTGTTAACAAATAATGCAAAAATTGGTGTTATTAAACTAATATTATTAAAAAACATTGGAATATTTAAAAATCGTGGAACATTTAGGAGTAAAAATGACAACAAAAATTTCATACTCAACAAGTGTATGTATGCCAGTGTATAATTTTTCATTGCATGGCAACTTTAATACTGCATCACCAGCACTTTGTCACACTTAACAGTGCAGAAGACGGTAACTTGCTCTTATAGCCAACAACACGTCAGCTAGGCAACCAACCATTATATAAAGTATCATGAACTTCTCCATGGAAGGAGCCCTGCTGGGCAAGACTTCACACTAATGGTGAGCTAGGATTGGGGGACACGCCCATTAGAGAGTTCGGTCACGCTCCTCAACACCTTGGAATAAACTCTGATATTCTACACCACCAAATAGTTTCCTCAACTCAACGTTTTAGTAGTTTAAATTGGAAATAAACTCACACAATTTAACACTTTCACACATTATGAAAGCACGACTAGTACAGAATTCTGTATTAGATTAATCTAAATGTGTGTGTATTATCTTTGTTGTCTTATGTTATCAGATATCAGATCTGTACCTGATGTTACAGTATGTTTTAATCATCCTCAGGTTCAGTCTGAGCAAAACAACCAAACACATTGCATAATGTAACTGTCATTAGTGTGACTTTTACCCCCATTCTTTTAATACACACACTCACTACACTCCAATTAACTCCTCCTGCAGGCTGTCCTGTCTGCTTATCATTATCCTAATGAGGGTATGAATAATTATCCAGCGCTGGTTTGTGGTTTATGCCCTCGCCATGTGTTTGCCCGTGGCCGGTTTGTGTGTCCAAGCTGACCAGTAAGCTAGCCGGACTGGTTGCCCATTGTTTCACAGTGAGCACTGTTTCTGCACATTAATGAATGCCTCCTCCAATGCGCCACTGTCAAATAAAGCACAAATAATGGATTTACATCTCTGTAAACGGAGAAAACATAGCATTCCTTTGCCCTTCAATTGGTTATGCAGTTCGCCGGGGCCCCAATTAGTGTTGATGGAAGGCGTTTTCCGTGGAGCGGAAAGGGCTGCCTGTGCTGTTCCGCCTGATAACGTGATTGATTGGAATATTCTCTCACTGGTCCAGCATGGCTGGGAGTCATTACAGAGTTCCTCGCCAAGTGCACTGCATATCTGTTTATGATTCAACAGTTTGAGCCGTGGTCTTTAATGAGGAGGGAAGAAAAACATGGCCAAGATTTACAATTTCTGGACCTAAGCCTGGGTGTCAGCTGCTGTGAGGCTTTAAACGAGGAATTCAGCTGCGTTACGCACATAAACTCTTGAGCACACATAGTAAACTCATATAGTAAACTGACTGAAAAATCAACTGTACTTTACATTTCTGCTCAACAGAAAAAGAAAAAGCACACATAAAGTGTTAAAACTTTCTCCTAATTTAGCTAGGCCAATTTTCCCACCCGTTCAGCTGTATATCCCCCTATCACTAGTGATGCCACAACACAAGGAGGGTGAAGACTAGCACATGCCTCCTCCGACACATGTAAAGTCAGACTCCACCTCTTTTCCAGCTGCTGCTGATGCACCATCACAGAGTTCTCGGAGGAAAGCGCAGCGACTAGGTTCCGATACATCAGCTCACAGATTCAGCCTTGTGCTGATCGACATCACCCTGGGAGTGATGTGGGGAAAGAGCACCATCTATCCACCCACAGAAAGAGCAAGGCCAATTGTGCTCCCTCAGAGCTCTGGCAGCTGATGGCAAGCTGCATGAGCAAGATTCACACCAGCGATCTCCCAATCATAGTGGCAGCGTTTTAGACTCACGTTTTAGAATCATTCCTGACCTAAAACTGAGCTTTTAACTATAAAGCCAACCAGAATAAAGTGTAGGCTTCGAATATAAATATAAAACAAGACACTTAGAATATATTTAATGCTATAATTCATAAACAACATATTTTAACTACATTACCAGTCAAAAAGTTTGGACAAAACTCTTCTCATTTTCTAAATAAGTTTTGTTTCTTTTTAAGATTTTTTTACATTGTAAATTTAATTTTGAAGCCTATATTAAAGCTACACGGGAACACATGCTGAATTATTTTGTAAACAAAAACAGTGTTAAACAAATCAGAATATGTTTTCTACTTTAGATTCTTTTGAGTACCACATTTATCTTTGAGCTTAGATCTGCACACTCTTGGTATTTTAATCTCAGTGTCTTCATGAAGGAGAGTCACCTGGAATAGTTTTCTCAGAGTCTTGAAGGAAGCAGTTTCTGGAGGTGCTGAACAATAGCTACTGCTTTTACTGCATGCTGTGAAGCTCCAGCTCACTCTAAATCACCTCAAATCACCATCTCAGTTCATCAGGTTTAGATCAGGGGATTGTGGAGGTCCAAAACTTTTTTATATGGATTTCTATATGTATCCCTTGATTGTTTTCATGTCGTAATATTAATCTACAACGCAGAAAATAAATTAAATAAAGAAAAACATTGGATGAGAAGGTCCAAACTTTTAACTGGTCACTTAAGTGATTAGCACTTTCAGACAAAACCCAGGAATTAATACAAAAACAAATCTTATTAAAATGTTAACAGCTACGCTAGGCTAGGTAATGTTGTTTTGTTGTGGGTGGTTATGATGCTGTAAACCAAACAATAAAACTAAGCTCTTTCCTTTCTTTTTCTTCATGTGCCCACCATAAAAGGAAGATCAGCATTGTTTTAGGCAAAAATAACAGGGTAGTAAATAGGCTTGTAAAACAGCATCTGAGCATTTTAATTTCCAAACAAAGTCACATATTTACTATTTATACATTAAGAATAATTTTCATATTTAGGTATCATCCAGTCGGCCATCTTTCCTCAGAAGAGAAGATCCATCGTTAAACAGCCTCTGTTGTTGGTACACAAAGCGATTCAGGCCAGTTTACTCTTGATTAGTACTTTAATGGCTGTTATTAGATCCAGCGCCATGTCCTAATTACAAAATGCCAGGCTCATACATCATTTTAATTGATATCCACCTTGTGCCACATCTGCTGCCAATATTTAATGAGATCTCTCTAAACCATCTCACCTGATGCCATGAGGAAGTGGCAGCGCTTCCGTTTCAGCCTGTGTTTCACATCTCAACTCTGCATGACCCGCTGAACTCATTACAGCTCACTGACACTGAGATCAGCTTATAGCTGGATTTATACCAGACAGTAGATAACATGCCTTACATAATGAGATATTCTGTTCATTTGTAGTTTACTTGCAGTACGTTGCCTGTACATAAGCAGTCTAATCACTAAATCACTAATAAATAAATAAACAAATAAACAGATTAAAATAGATATAAATAAAAGTTTGGCTAATAAAATACTTTTACATAATTATTACCTAGTATTTTGATGTTATTTAACATAGTTTAGTTTAAAGTGCGATTACATTGAGTACAATTACATGCATTGTAGTGAGATATTACATGCAAAATATATTAAAATCTTATATAATCTGCATCAATATGCAGAGTCTTATGAATCCCAAACAAACAGTTGATTAAAAAACAAATGAATAAAAACACATGCTAATTAACAGAAGCCAACAAAAATGCTAACAGGTAAAAATGCTTTGAACTTAGCATTCCAGCTGCACCAATGCAGCGATGATGAAAAATGTAATTTTACTCACAAGTCCAAAGTTAACAGTTTCTCTAACTTAATAAAAATATATAGTATAATTTCGAAGGTTTTATCATTGTCTCCAATTCATCCATTTTAGCATATCGAGGCTGTCCTGCAAAAATCTCAGATTTTGACTAATGGTTTAAATCTGGAATTATTTTAATCTTAGAATAACTTTGTTACATTAACTTCTATTGACTGTAAAATGCAATTTTAGAGATAGAATTTGTTTGTTTGACAGCAATGATATAACTTATAATGTAATAATTACAGCATTCCACACAGATACTACTGTTCTTTCATAGCAACATCACTGAGTCTCAAATAAACTCCTCTAATGTTGACCTGAAACTATCCTGGTCAGTAAAAGACACAGATTTTTTACAGTGTGTAAAACCACTTGTGTATTCAGCACTGGTGTGAGGACTGGTTAACCTAGAGGACGCCAGAGATCGTCTCCAGCCTTCTTAAATAAATTCATCTGGATTGTTTTCCCTCCTGCTGTAAACATGTACTTATCCAGTCAGACAGCTATACACATCTGATTACCCGCTATTTATATGGAGATAAAGAGAGAGAGAGAGAGAGAGAGAGAGAGAGAGTGAAGAGAAGATGGAGGGCAAAACCATGGAAAGAAAAGGAAAAAACTGAAAGTGAAGAAAAGGGTAAAAACACAACAGAATGAGATGAAGAAATAAAGAGATGAAGAAAAGATTGGAGATAAAGAGGGAAGGTTGAAAATTAAATAGAAGAACAGAAAAAGGGAAGAAGTAGAAGCAAAAACACAGGAAAGTAGGGAAGAAATGAGAGTTTACACGAGAGAATGAAAAACAGAAAAACAAGAAAGAAAAAGAAAGTGAAAGGAAGAAGGAAGAAAAGGAAGTAAAAGCAAGAGAAGGAGCAAAAGAAAGGAAAAATGGAACAGAGAGAAAGCAGAAAAGGAAAAAAACAGAAAGAAGAGAAGAAAAAAGAGGGACAGAGAAAATAAGAAAAAAGAGAGAGAAGAGAAGGAAAGAGAGAGAGGAGGAGGAAAAGGAGAGAAAAAAGGAAAAGACAGGGAGAAGAGAAGAAGAAGAGAGACAGAAAAGATGGAAAAGGAGATGCAGGAAAGAGAAGCAAAATGAGAGAGAGAAGTAAAGGAAAGAGAGAGAAGGGGTGAAAGGAGAGAAAAGAAGGAAAAGTACTAACAGAGAAGAGAAAGAAAGGGAGACAGAAAAGAAGAAAAGGCAGGGAGAAGAGAGGGAAGAAGAGAGACAGAGATTAGAAGGAAAAGGAGAGTCAGAAAAGAGAGAGAAGGGAGAGAAGAAGAAGAGAAAGACAAAGAATGAAAGGAAGAGAAAGGAAAGAGAGGCAGAAGGGCCAAATAAAAAGAGAGAGAGAAAATATGAGAAGTCAAAAGACGGAGAAGATAAAATGGAAAGAGAGAGAGAAGAAGAGCAGAGGAAAATGAGTATGTAAGCGAGAGACGGTCCTCGAAAGAAAGAGAGAAAGAGAATAGAAAGAAAAAGAGAGCAAAATAAGACGCAGGTTGATGGAAAAAAGAGAAAAGGGTAGAGAACAAAAATGAAAAGACTAAAAGAATGAAAGAGTAAAGAGAGAGAGAGAGAGAGGTGAAATGAATGAAATGTGTGAGAGCTGAAAGCTGTTAGGATATTTCCTCTCTTCTGTTCTGTTGTGCTGTTCACAGTAAATTGCCTCATTAGCCTGTTTAAATGTTTGAACATGGAGGAGATGACAGAGAGAGAGAGAGAGAGAGAGAGAGGGAGAGAGAGAGAGAGAGAGAGAGAGGGACGAGTTTCATCACTCTGAGGAGAGGGATGGTGGGGGTCTCTCTTTTGGCGTCGGCTTCGTTAACCTGTATTTGCTTAACGAGCCGCCCCTGAATCCCGCCTGGCAATTAGTGAGCCTCCCCCTGACCCTGCAGACCCCCTCTCAGTCCGGCCCCCCGCCGCCCTGCGTTAATATTCGGGAGGGAGAGCGGCCTCCTGCCACTCACTCGCTCACCCCGAGCAGCACACACTCACGGCTGTGTGGCGGCGGGAGCTGACAGGTGGGCTTTACCGTCGCTCCAGGCGTGCTACAGGCACTGCAGGCTGAGTAATTGTGTGAGCGAGTGAATTTCACAGCAGACAATAAAGCTTGAGAAAAGCGAGCGACACCGAGCACCTGGAGCCCACAGACTGCACACACACACACACACAGCCCTAACTGATCCACCAGCAGCTCTGCAGCACATATAATACAGTCTGGACCGCTGTTTAGAGTGTCTCTTCTACAACCCTCCGATTGGCTCCGGCTAGGATAAGCAGTCAGACACCTGGAGGACCCCAGACGGACCCTGAACTAATCTCCACCTGTCTGAACAGGGTGTGTGTGAGACGATTGAAACATCAGCCAGACATTGAAAAAAGACCCCCCAAATGTCCACTAGAATGGACGTGTAGTCCAGCACTGTCTGTGGGGCAATAAGGACATGTCTGTCCACTCTGAACACTGACATGTTCTTCTCCCAGGCTGGCCACTAAAAAAAAAACATCAATAGATGTTGATATCTGGTAAAACAGACTGTAGGTAGACTGTAGCAGCAGGTGTTTAATGCCAGCATCAGTTTAGCTAAGAAAACTAACATCATGGCCTCCTTCCTAATATTTTTAACACTATCAAATTTTCCATCTCTACTGAATAAACAGTATAAGACCCTTTTGGCCCTACCGTACACCCTGCGCATGGCACGTCGCAAAGAGGAATAAATCTACACTGGTGTGTGTGGAGGTCTGGAAGTGAGGTGTGTTCAGGTAAATTTCTGCTGTGCTGCTATTTTGGCAGTGGAAAACACAGGTGCGCCACTGACTGAAATAAACCTAGACAACAGCCAGAGCCCATTCCTATAGGCACATCCACTGTACACCAACACTCATTAAACAATAAAAATCTATCTATCTATCTATCTATCTATCTATCTATCTATCTATCTATCTATCTATCTATCTATCTATCTATCTATCTATCTATCTATCTATCTATGCAATGGCTGCTGCCCACAGGATGCTGGTAATGGACTATTCTCAGTCACACTGAGGTGTTTAAAAACTCCAGCAGCTATGCTGCACTGCTGCAATCACATTACCATCATGTCTTTGTCACTGCAGAGAGTGCTGAAAATGATCCACCGCCCAAATAATACCTGCTCTGTTGTGGTCCTATGATTAGCAAAGTGTGCATTATCCTGCATTTGATTTTGGTCATGTTGCTAATAATGATACCTAGTAAAAAAATCATTTTCAGAAGATAACTAAAACAATAGATTGATGGTACAGTCTACACACTACTCAACAGCTTATATAAGATGCATTTTAAATACAAATAATTATATTTTCCAGACACAAAATGACTTTATTCTCTCATGGCTGACATGTGCTCCCATATCAGCCTTTTTTTAAATACTTACACTATGAACACATTTTTTCGTTGTAAGTAATTCCTTAAATCTGTCACAGGAAGTTTCTGTAATAATGGTGATATAGAAAGTGATAATACTGTATATTGCTAAAACACATACAGTCATCAGTTAGATATGTAAAAAAAAAAAATATTTTGAAAAAACATGCACAGTAAAGTTTTTACTTTGATTTTTTTAGTATTTTTAGTTTTGGTAAAGCAGAGAACTTTCAAACTTTCTGATAACTTTTTGCATTGGGACAATGCTAAATTAGTAAAAATAAGGCATGGCCGTCCTTTTGATGAGCAACTTTATTAGAACCTAAGATGGCTCTTATCCAGCCTCCACCCCCCAAGGGGTTGGACAATGAAACTGAAACCTGTCTATTTAGTGTGGGAGGTTTCATGGCTAAATTGGAGCAGCCTGGTGGCCAATCTTCATTAATTGCACATTATTGCACCAGTAAGAGCAGAGTTTGAAGGTTCAATTAGCAGGGTAAGAGCACAGTTCTGCTCAAAATTTTGCAATACACACAACATTATGGGTGACATACCAGAGTTTAAAAGAGGACAAATTGTTGGTGCACGTCTTGCTGGAGCATCTGTGACCAAGACAGCAAGTCTTTGTGATGTATCAAGAGCCACGGTATCCAGGGTAATGTCAGCATACCACCAAGTAGGAACAACCACATACAACAGGATTAACTGTGGACACAAGAGGAAGCTGTCTGAAAGGGATGTTCGGGTGCTAACCTGGATTGTAAACAAAAAACATAAAACCACAGCTGCCCAAATCACAGCAGATTGTGGTCTAAAACCAGGTGTTTCAGTTTTACTGACCAAACCATGTATTTCTTTTTGCTGATAATAAAAATAATACTATAATAGTTAGTGATTGTTATTTATTTATATTGACTAATATTACTTTTTTAAATACAGACTGGTCTTGAGGTATGGTAACCAAACCCAAACCCAAAGCATGATCAGCATTACATGTCACTTTTCTATTTGACATTATTACCTAATGATTTTTTGTTAACTGTAGTTAAAAACAGATATAAGTAACTATATGTAATAATAATAATAATATTAACAAGTTATTTTTGCTTAAGCGCTCTTTTAAAGCAGCATCATGGAAGTACAGTATACTAGCAGTTCTTGCTCCAGTCAGAAAATTGTAAATTGTAAATTACTACCAGCATTACCATAGTTACAAAGTGCAGTTAGCAGTGTGTCAAATCCACAGTGGGAATGCAAGAGATGCTAATTACTCTAGTACATCTCAGTGCAGTATCACAATAACTTTAAGTTAAGGTTACTGCACCAGAATGCACCAGCTGGCAGAATCTTGGGATTTTGTAACCTGTCTCAAAACGCATTTGTTTACAGGTGCCTCCATATCAAAAACTCTTTAAGATGCCGTCCCATGAGATATGCACATATGCAGCACAGCATCAAACAGCTGCCTTCAGTACACTAACAGCCTTTGTGAGGGTGTTTGCCTTCTGCTGCTCCTCCAGACAAACAAACACACACACACACTTATACACACAGTGTCTGTCTTCTTCTTACGTTGCTGCGTCTTCCCGTATTTCCATCCCTCTCTTATTCACTTCCTCGTCCTCTCTTCCTGCCCTGACCTCGACTTTGTCCTTGAAAAACTTGGAAACTGCTAGTGGCTCCCACGTCACATTATTAGAGTGGTCATCCTTCATCAGCTCACCTTGACCTGCTTTTCTTTTTCTTTTTTAAGGCACTTCTTAAGGCTTGCACACGTGTGTGTGTTTGTGTGTGTGCATATGAGTGTGTGTGACTCAAAATCTGGTCAAAGGACCTGACTTGTTAAAGGGATAAAAGTACCAGTATCATTGGTACTCTGTGCTATGGAGCTCTGGTTAAGCAGGCAGTACAAACGCTTGAGGAAACTGTATAACATAGAGCAGGGGACGGCAATAGGCGGCATGAAGCATTTGGCCCGTGAGGTTGTTTGAACTATAATGAATGATAATAAAAAATAAATAAATAATAAAATGCTTCTCTTGCAAACTTTTGTTTACATTCCTTCCCTCTGTCTCACTGTTCGGCTCGGCGTGACTTTCGTTTTTCCGCCCATTCTTGGGCTCCCTATCTCCTTATAAGATTTATTTTTTCCAGCCATGTCCCAATTCACTATTCGGGGACGCGGTAGTTTATTGGACTGCGACTTCGATCATGTGATGTGTTTATTTATTTATTTATTCCTTTCTTCTTGGGTTTACCTCCTTTGAGATTCAACAACCCTCTGGGCTGGAGCACTCCATTCTATTACACTTCATTTTACAAAACAGAATATTTTTTTTGTGGCCCGCCACGTAATGGCTGACACAGAGAAACACATATACATAATTCATATTTGTAAAAACTCAAGTAAAAATTCTCCATGCTGCCTCAGTCCACATTCTCCTCATTTCAGCTGCTTGTTGTTTATCTCTCAGCTTGTAAAATGCCCATAAAAATAGTGAATTACACTTCCTGATTTTAGTGAAATTTCTGGAACAAAGATTTTGCATAATGCTGCTTTAAACAGATTTAAACAGATATTTATTAGCAAGTCCTACACAAAATCATGTATTAAAATCATGATCTCATTCTGTATATAGTCACCGCTGAATCTGCAGTGTCAGTTATAGAGCTGCAAACACCGTTATTGCAATGGTGACACAGCTGTGGTTGGCAAGTCACCATCATGACTTTTACATCAGAAATGGTGTTGTTAAAACTATGTAACTCTAAAAAAACGAGTTACTTAACAATAATGGAGCCCTCTTAAAGCCGTTTCAAGGCATATAGGGACCCCAAGCAAACAGTAAACAAATCTGAAACAGATCTGCATATTATTTTTCATGTTAATATAACATATTACAGTGTGTAGCCATATTATCAGACTGTTTCAAATAGCTTGTTTCTAGCACTGAGGCAGGTGTTAGCTGTTAGCTGACATCAACATAACCCATATATTTTATTGCTAATCTGCTAAATACTGCTAAATTACAACATTTGTACAAGATACATACATTTATTGAATCTAAATTATCACTTACAGCTGTCTTGTTTTTTTCCTGTCATCCTCTTCCTTTCTATTCTTTCTTTTCTGGCTTCCTAACAAATAATCCAATTCATGACTGCTGAAGTCTTATATTTTATTTTTTTACTGGCTGCAGGAATCATGACCCTTGCTGGCTACCGTCAGCAACTAGTGGGAGGGGCCACCTTAAAGGAGAACTCTGGTGTAAAATGGACTTTGGGTGTATTAAAACGTTATTAAAAAGTACTTACCTTTGTTGAATAGCCCACCTCCGCTCTCTTCAGCAGATTTAAGAGGGCAGTGCCTGGAGATTTACCTAAGCTATGGGATGTAAACGGTAACTTTTAATAAACTTCTTGTGCTGTTTTAAAGTTCTAAAGGCCTCGTTTTAAATGTCAGGGCTCTTTGGATTCTTCCAATGAAGTGTGGAGCTACTTTGAGCCTGGATAATGGTGGAAAATGTGATTTATCTGCATTGTAAAAGCCTGTTTGGGCAGAGTGCACAAAATTCTGGATCTCAGAAAGATGCTGGAGAATGGAGGTGGGCTATTCCACAAATATAAATACTTTTTAATCACATTTTAATACACCAAAAGTCCATTTCACACCGGAGTTCTCTTTTAAGGTGGATTCCAATAACAGTGTTATTGCACTTTCCTGTACTGTCACAGGATTTTAAAGGGAAGTTCACACAGTTTATTGTTGCATTCAATTCAAAACCAATCGTTGCATCGCTGTCTACAGTCTACCTTCAATAAAGGAGGGCAGAAAACTGCTCCTGTGTAACCCATATTTGAGTCATACTTTTATGTAAAAATGTGTGATAACACAATATTACTCTACAGCCTTGGTCCACATGCTTCTTTCACTTGTTAATGCCATTTTTGTATATCTCACCTTGTCCAGAAATGCATGTGTAAACTGTGTCCTTTGGTTTTGACTAAATCTGTTTTAAATCTCGACTGCAGGGGGAGCTCAGGAGCAAATATTACCGATTCTCTTAATCCGCATCATACACTTAACACAGGCCAGTGCGAAAACAGTGTTAGGTGTTTGGGTGGCTTTTTAGAATAAAAGTAAATGTTTCTTGAGTGCTTTCTCACCAAAAACGCCTTTTGATTGGATACAACTGATTTTTTTATCAATATTTCAGTTCACAAATCTATATAGTGTTTCTAACCTTGCTTTAAAAAAGTCCACCACCATCTTTTACAGTCTGTAAAAAGCAGAATATGATGGATTTGGACAAGAGCTATATACTCTAGTAATAATTACATTTTGCAAACCTCCCCCCTGTAAAAAGAATGGGACCTTTCATGATTGATAACACCTCCTGACCTGGCCTGTCTTGTCAGGGAGCCACTTGTCCAGCAGTTTGACATTAAGATGCTGGGACACAGGTCAGTTCTGTGGGAGAATTAACTCCAGCTCTCTGACCGATCAGAGGGGTTAGACGGGGATCGTTCTGCTCTCTCAAGCTTGTCCTAAAGCCAGTAAGGAATCTCCTGCCCTGGCTGCTGACCAAAGCAATTGAAGCTTCACAAACTGGCTCTTTGGGCTGGCTTGTGCTTTGGCTTCCTCAGCACTGATTAACTGATTAACTTCACTCTGAGATTTTACTCACTCTCAGACTCTGAACCTTCAAAAAAATCAAAGGTAGTAAAAAAAAGGAGTGAAGCTTCAGACATGTTACTTTTCTCTCCTTAAAAATGTTTCATGGATGGTTCTTTTAAGGAACTACAGTATATTTTTAATTCTCCTACAGTTAAATACAGTAAAATACACTGATCAGCTATAAATGTATTACTATGGACCTGTGCAGGGCGTATATTGTATATTACGCAGCAAATGGACAGTCAGTTCTTGAGGGGTTGAAAGTTATAAGTAGGAAGAATGGAGAAGCATCAGGATACGAGACATTCTGACAAGAGACAACTTGTGATGGATAGATGATAGATGACTGGGTCAGAAACAAAGAACAAAAGGGTAGTAGGAGTTAGTTAGTTATGAGATTTAATCCATATTCCACTCTAAATAAAAATGGTAAATTTCTAGTTACCTTCTGTACAATACAGTGCTTACATTGCTGTACACGACTGCTAATACATTATATGGCTCTGTAAACTTGGTTACATTATTAATTAGCTTTTAATATAAATTAGTTTCGAGATTACTTATGTATTAATGCTTTAGTGTTTACAACACTATTACCTAAAAAAAAGGCTCCATGAAGGACAGCTGGTGGACCAGCCACATCACCAGCAATATTATTATTATTTTGATTATGTACCACGTTCCTGAAGGTTTGTCCCATTTCTTAAAATTGGAGGATTTCAACCACATGAAAAAGGAAAATGGTTATGGGTAAAAATGAGAAACGGGATTGGGCCACAGTGTTCTAGTTTGCAGAATCTACTAAAAGAAGGTTTTCACACTCACACACCTCATCTGGAAGACGCTGGTGTGTGTGCAGGTGGCCAGACTGCTGGGTCTGGGTCAAACAAGAACAATCTGCTGGAGCTGCTGAGTGGAATAGGGGTGCAGAGTGAGGGTCAGTGGCAGACGGGTGGTACGCACCTATAGGAGCTGAGCTGATTGCTATGGTAACAGACACATGCCTCCCTATTGCTCCAGTCTGGAATTGCTGGGGAACATCTTTGGGTGCATAGAGTATTAGAACAGTATCAGAAGATGAGCTAAAACTAATAGACAGTGCTATGAAGTAGATATATCCAATTAAGTAGAAATAGCTCAAAATACAGAAACTAAACTTTAATTTTCATTTTCTGGGTGCCATTCTAAAACAAACAGTTAATGGTCAATTTAAACTTTACCTCATAAATCTGTGCAAAGATGTGTAAAGCTGTCATCAAAGCAAGAGCTGCTAATTTGTTACGTTAAATATAAAACATATTCTGCTTTGTTTAAGACTTTTTTTTTGCAGAAAATGTTTAAATAATGGAAAATAACATTGATTGTAAGGCGTGGTACTGTATACTTTGGCCACTTTATCAGAAACAGCTCATCTCATAGCCCATATAAATCTATAATTTCTTTAAATGCCTTTTATCTGTTTCTCACGTGACTGCTGCAGATGATGGTGTGATGAATCAGAGTTTGGGAGAGATCGATACTGTTTGAACGCAATAAAAACGAAATTGGAGCCTAATCAATAAATCTATGAGTGTATCTTGTCTTGTGACGCACTCAGCTGTAGCCCGCGAGGAGCCTGAGCGCGCGCTGTGCGAGTGAGGGGCTGTAGGACCCGGGGGCGTGGAAGCGCGTGGAGGCGCGTGGAGGTGTGTAAGAGTGTATGTGTGTGTGTGTTGAGTGAGGGCGCGCGCTGAGGTCTCCGGTCCACCTCAGCACTCCGGACTGCTCTCGGTTCAGCGCGCGGCCCGGTTCAACTGGCAACTTTTAAAAAAAAATAAGAAGAAGCAAAAAATTATAAGATAAACTATAAAATAAGATCGTCTGGAAGTGTATGCGCGTGCTCGGGCGCGTCACCGCGTCTGCCTGCAATTTCGCGCGTTTTGCGCCTTTTCAGGAACAGCGCGCGCGCTCTTGCTGCTTGTTAACCGGCACCGGCGCGCGGCTCGTGCGCACCGGTCACTCAAAGGTTAGAGCGCGAGACATGGTGGAGTAGCGGCACTGCAGGAGCAGAGGAGCGCGAGCTGAGCGGAGCGTACAGAGGTGAGTGCGTGGTGCATGCGTGGCGCGCGCGATTCAGCTGCTTCACCTGTGCAGGTAGTGCTGGTGGCGGTGCTCGTACTGGTGATGGTGGTGCTGATGCTGGTGGTGCTGGTGATGCTGGCACGGGTGGTGGGTTTGAATGGACAAGAAATCTGAGGTGCAGGAGCGATTTAATAGAAGTGTTCAGCACGTGCTGAGTAGAGAGATGGAGAGAGGGATGCATGCGGTGATTCTGGTTTACTCTGTTGGATACTGGGAAACACTGGGAGTGCAGTTCAGTTCTTATACAGGAATTCAGGGGTTTATAATCAACTGCAGTGTTTCATTCAGAAGCTCTCCCTCTATCATTTACCTTCTCCATTTCTTCTCTCCATCTTTCTGTCTGTCTTTCTGAAAAACACTGAAAAACAAGAAAAACAAGAAGCAGAAATTTTATATACATTTTAAATAGCTGTAATTTAATTATCTCTCTTCCTCTTACTCTCTCTCTCTCTCTTTTTGAGTCTATCATTCTGTCTTTCTTTCCAACTCTCTCCATCTCTCTTTTTTTAGGTCTTTCTGACAGTTCTTGTTCTGTCTTTCTCTTTCTGTTTTACTCTGTCTCTGTCTCCCTCTCTCCTACATGCTTCTTTCTCTCACTCTACTTTTGTCCCTACTACTGTTTTTTCTTGCTCAGTCTGTTTCTGTCTGTCTATCTCTCCTCTCATACTGTCTTTCTCTCATTCTCTCTGTCTCTCTTTCTCTTTCTGCCTGCCTCTCACTGTCACACTGTCTTTGTGTATGTCTGTCTGTATGTCTTCCTCCCACTGTCTCTCTCAATTTTCCTCTCTATCTCTTTCTTTCTTTTTGTCCTTATCTTTTTCTGTCCCTCTCTCCTACTCTCATTCTGTTGCTCTCCTACTCCTAATCTTGCTATCTTTGTCATTTTGTTCTTTCTGTCTCTTGTCTCCCTCTGTTCTAATTCTCTTTTATCTCACACACGTGCCTCCTTTCTTGCTCTTTCTCTCTTTTTTCTCTTTTTGTCTGCCTCTCACTGTCATACTGACTCTGTGTCTGTAAGTCTGCATCTCTTCCTCTTACCGTCTCACTCATTTCTCCCTCTCTGTCTTTTTGTCTTTCTTTTTCTTTTTTTTATCTCTTTCTGTGAGTCTGTTCTATGTTCTCTCTCTTCTTTCTGTCTCTCTCTTCTTTCTGTCTCTCTCTTCTACTGTCTTTTCTCCTACTCTCACTTTCTGTCTGTCTTTCGCTCTGTTGACCTCCTACTCGATCTTGCTATCTTGTTAGTTCTCTTGCACATGCTTCTCTCTCTCTCTCTCTCTCTCTCTCTCTCTCTGGGTCTCTCATTCTGTCTTTTTTTGCAGCTCTCTCTTTTTTTGTATCTCTCCTACTGTCTTTATTTCTGTCTGTATCTGTCTGTCTCTTTCTGTCAAGAGACAATGTCTCTTCCTCTTACCGTCTCTCTATGACACTCTACCCTCCACTTTCTCTTTTTCTTTTTTGATAACTTCGTTCAGTTTTCATGTTTGCATTTTGCTACATTGATGCTTTTATTTACATAATTTACA
Organism: Astyanax mexicanus; assembly: GCF_023375975.1. NCBI lineage: Eukaryota > Metazoa > Chordata > Actinopteri > Characiformes > Acestrorhamphidae > Astyanax > Astyanax mexicanus. Next base: position 28,420,951 of record NC_064427.1, on the reverse strand, counting down.
GTATATATAAGTATTTACACACTTTCTGCTTACTCCTGTTGTACAGGTTATTTGGCCTCCTCTCATCAGTATGCTAATACCAGGCCTGTTTTATCTAATACATGTGATCAGCATTGATCTTCAATAGTAAAGATATTTGATCAGTATTGATCTTTACTTGCCTACAATTTTGTGTGTGATCTGCTGGAGCTGTTGGAGCTACTGGAGCTGCTGATGCTCTGTGAGTGTGAGGAGAGCTTGTGCACATGGAGGATTATCCGGATCCCCCGGGGAGTGAGAATCAGCCCTGAGAGGAGCTGTCCACTCCACCACTGAAACCCAGCAGCTGAGGGAAAAGCTCATGTATTTAGTAGCAATCGAGTATTTATACATGTGCTGCTATACAGCAGAACCTGCAGTGATACACCAGCAGCTACAGTGTTCAGCAAACGGTTGAACTATAACATCTAATCTGTAGATGTTCATTTAAAATTTAACACTTAACTTAATAAACACTATAAAATCTGTATCTGTTTAATAGTTTCAATTATAATTCAAACCCTGGAAATGCTTTTAGCACCTGTTATTGTTTTGCACTGTAGATGCTCTTTCAATTCTGTAGATACAGGTTGTAGATGTTCATTTAACAGTAAAAATGTTTATTCAGCACTGTATAGAATTTCAACATCATAGATATTTAACACTGTGAATGTTCATTCAAAACTATACATGTTCATTCAACACTGTAGATGTTGATTCAGCACTGCAGCTGTTTAACAGTGTAGATATTTAACCAGCACTGTAGATGTTTAACACTTTAGATGTTAATTCCACACTGTAGATGTCCATATAACACTGTAGGTGTCTATCCAACATTGTTGATGTTTATTAAACACTGTAGATGTTTAACACTGTAGTTGTCTATCCAACATTGTTGATGTTTATTTAACACTGTAGATGTTTAACACTGTAGATATTTAACACTGTAGATGTCAATTCCACACTGTAGATGTCCATATAACACTGTAGATGTTTAACACTGTAGGTGTCTATCCAACTTTGTTGATGTTTATTTAACACTGTAAATGTTTAACACTGTAGGGGTCTATCCAACATTGTTGATGTTTATTTAACACTATAGATGTTAAATACAGTAGAGGTTTATTCAACACTGTAGATGTTTGTTCAACACTGTAGATGTTTAACACTGTATGTGTCTATCCAACATTGTTGATGTTTATTTAACACTATATATTTTTAACACTGTAGATGTTTAACACTGTAGATGCTCATTCCACAATGCAGATGTTTAACATTGTAGCTGTCCTTCCAACACAGTAGATGTTCATTACACACTGTAGATGTTCATATAACATTGTAGATGTTCACTCCACACTGTAGACGTTTAACAGTGTAGCTGTATGTCCAACATTGTAGATGTTTATTCAACATTGTAGATGTTTATTCAACACTGTAGATGTTGAACACTGGAGATGTTCATTCCACAATGTAGATGTTTAACATTGTAGCTGTCCTTTCATCACTGTAGATGTTTATTTAACATTGCAGATGTTTATTCAACACTGTAGATGTTTATCCGAAACTGTAGATGTTCAAACAACGATGTAGATGTTCATTTCACACTATAGACGTTTAACAGTGTAGCTGTCCTTCCAACACTGTAGATGTTTGTTCAACACTGTAGATGTTTAACACTTTAGGTGTCTATACAACATTGTTGATGTTTATTTAACACTGTAGATGTTTAACACTGTAGATGTTTAACACTGTAGGTGTCTATCCAACATTGTTGATGTTTATTTAACACTGTAGATGTTTAACACTGTAGATGTTTAACACTGTAGGTGTCTATCCAACATTGTTGATGTTTATTTAACACTATATATGTTTAACACTGTAGATGTTTAACACTGTAGATGTTATTTCCACACTGTAGATGTTTAACACTGTAGGTGTCTATCCAACATTGTTGATGTTTATTTAACACTATAGATGTTTAACAGAGTAGATGTTTATTTAACACTGTAGATGTTTAACAGAGTAGATGTTCATTCCACAATGCAGATGTTTAACATTGTCCTTCCAACACATTAGATGTTCATTACACACTGTAGATGTTCATATAACATTGTAGATTTTTACTCCCCTCTGTAGACATTTAACAGTCTAGCTGTATGTCCAACATTGTAGATGTTTATTTAACATTGTAGATGTTTATTCAACACTGTAGATGTTGAACACTGGAGATGTTCATTCCACAATGTAGATGTTTAACATTGTAGCTGTCCTTTCATCACTGTAGATGTTTATTTAACATTGCAGATGTTTATTCAACACTGTAGATGTTTATCCGAAACTGTAGATGTTCAACCAACAATGTGGATGTTCATTTCACACTATAGACGTTTAACAGTGTAGCTGTCCTTCCAACACTGTAGATGTTTGTTCAACACTGTACATGTTTAACACTGTAGGTGTCTATCCAACATTGTTGATGTTTATTTAACACTGTAGATGTTTAACACTGTACATGTTTAACACTGTAGGTGTCTATCCAACATTGTTGATGTTTATTTAACACTGTAGATGTTTAACACTGTACATGTTTAACACTGTATGTGTCTATCCAACATTGTTGATGTTTATTTAACACTATATATTTTTAACACTGTAGATGTTTAACACTGTAGATGTTCATTCCACAATGCAGATGTTTAACATTGTAGCTGTCCTTCCAACACATTAGATGTTCATTACACACTGTAGATGTTCATATAACATTGTAGATGTTCACTCCACACTGTAGACGTTTAACAGTGTAGCTGTATGTCCAACATTGTAGATGTTTATTCAACATTGTAGATGTTTATTCAACACTGTAGATGTTAAACACTGGAGATGTTCAATCCACAATGCAGATGTTTAACATTGTAGCTGTCCTTTCATCACTGTAGATGTTTATTTAACACTGCAGATGTTTATTCAACACTGTAGATGTTTATTCAACACTGTAGATGTTTATCCGAAACTGTAGATGTTCAACCAACGATGTAGATGTTCATTTCACACTATAGACGTTTAACAGTGTAGCTGTCCTTTCAACACTGTAGATGTTTGTTCAACACTGTAGATGTTTAACACAGTAGATGCTCATTCAAAACTGTAGATCTTCATTTAACTCTGTAGATGTTTCTTTAACACTGAAGACATTCAATGAACACTGTAGATGTTCAACACTGTAGGTGTTCATTCAGCTATGGAGATTTTTCCACAGGGTATTGGCAGGAGTCTGGGATGCTCCTGGGGGTGGTGGCAGTTTCGTCTCGCGTGACCTGAGGGCTGTGTGTAATGAAATTATGAGAGCGTGATATGTAATTTCAGTTGGTGGACTCTCTTACTTCGATTAGGGGGGAAAGTAATCGTTGTGTGAGCGCTAATGCTGGAGCAGCCATTCATTCAGCAGCAAAATTTAAAAGGTTAAATCCGAAAGTAATGATCTTCTAATGCTATTATGTGTGAACCCTATCACATAATTAAGTGTTATCTAGAATATACAAAATCCACTGCAGCAAACGCTTCCTCTGATTTCTCCTGCTTTCACAGCTCTTAAACCACTCGGAAACATAAAGCCACCATCAGTATTTAGAGCATTAGAGCAGTGCCACTGGAGAACAGCATTGGTTTCTAATTAGATATATACATTCAGTGAAGGGTTTTTAAAGAAACACTGAATTGATCATTTTTTAAGGGAAATAAACATGGTTCTCTCATAGCATTTTTGCCCTTTTTCGTAGGATTTTTTTTTTATTTGTACTTATCATTGAAAAATACACCTCCATAAAAAAAATCACAGGCTCTAATATTTTGTTGGACCGCCTTTAGCTTTGATTGCGGCAGGCATTCGCTGTGGCATTGTTTCGATAAGCTTCTGCAATGTCACAAGATTTATTTCAATCCAGTGTTTTTTTTTAGTTTTTATAATTTTTTTCACCAAGATCTTGCAGCATTGATGATGGTAGAGTCTGACCGCTGCACAAAACAGTGCTTCTCCAGCACATCCCAAAGGTTCTCACTGGAGTTACAGTGCCTTGCAAAAGTATTCGGCCCCCTTGAACTTTTTTTTAACCTTTTGCCACAAAAAAAAAAAATTATTGTAGTTTTTTGTGAAGAATCAACAAAAAGTGGGACACAATCATGAAGTGTAACGAAGTTTATTGGATATTTCAAACCTTTTTTAGAATGTTGTTTACCGCTGTCTCTTTGCTGTGAAGATGCTTGAAGATACCGTAGACATTGCCTTAAGTGTAATACAATTATTTATTACAAAAGACTAAGACAATATCTACAAGGCTTCCTAGGCCAGCCTTGGAGAGAGATGTTGCCAATCTGATGTTCCTGCTCTCTCCCAGTCCACTTTTTGGGGACCCCTTTTATAGATTTGTGGTACACATCTGGAAACACTTAAGCATACATAGCCATACATAGCCATAGACAGTCATAGGCGGAGTCTACAGTACATGCATCAGTGAAAGAGTATAAAGAGAAATAAAAGAGAATATAAAGAAAATACATATGCTGAAAATATACGTCAAGAAATAAAAAACTGAAAAGTGGGGTGTGCAGCATTATTTAGCCCCCTTGCGTTAGTACTTTGTAGCGCCACCTTGTGCTGCGATTACAGTTGCAGGTCGCTTGGGGTTTGTCTCTATCAGTTTTGCACATCGAGAGACTGAAATTTTTGCTCATTCTTCCTTGCAAAATAGCTCGAGCTCAGTGAGGTTGGATGGAGAGCCTTTGATCTCATCTGAGCAGAGCACTTTCCAACACATGCTTGCTGTACAAACAGCACTTCTTATGTCTTTCTCCAACAGTGGCAAAATGTTGAAAAGTTCAAGGGGGCGAATACTTTTACAAGGCACTGTAAGGTCTGGACTCTGTGCTGAACAATCCATGTGTGAAAATGATGATCTCATGCTCCCTGAACCACTCTTTCACAATTCCAGCTCCATGAATGCAACTATGCAATGGCCAGTTGCATTATCAGATCTATCAGATCTGTCCCTGATTAAAAATGCCAGACTATCAACACTCCACCATTACTTAATCTATTCAAACTGCATGTGAATACTCAAGCTGTATGTGATGGATTATCACCAGACACCATTAGGAACCTCTACAACTCCATACTGAGATGTCTTGCATGTTGCAGAGTTACACATGCGTTATATATTCTTCTATAAGTGTTGCAAAATACTGTAAAGTGAAGTATTGGACACTGTGTTTCTGTCTTTCTGTCCACTGTCATTCAGTATATTCAGGTAGTCAGCTGATCTTATACTTTCAGCACATACTGTTGCTGAACCCAGACCTGCAGACCAACTGTAGCCTCAACCCCACATGGAAAGTGGAAACTTTTTTTTTTGGCCAGGCAGTGTAGTAGGATCAAAAAGAACGAAACTTGGTAGGTAGTCGTGCCAGACTGTCATGGATTGAATTAAAGAATTGCGGTGGGTCATTGATGAGTCTGGTTGTCTTGGTAGAGACAACCAATTACTGTATGTGGAGGATTCATTGGTCATCACATGTCCTTTTGGTGCGGGGTGCATTTTGGTATCATGCTAGATTACACGTGGTCTTCAAAACAAAACCTCCCTGAAATCAACTTTTGCAACTTGGGATGTCTGCATTAATGAGGTCCTGCAACCAGTGACTCTACTTTTTCTGAATGCACACTCTGGTGCACTATTCCACTATTCCAACAGGACGATGCTCGTCCACATACTGCTGTCATCTCTAGAGCTTGCCTTGAAGACACAGATACTATGCCATGGCCAGTCTCATCATCAGTCTCATCATCAGATTTTTCTCATCACCTGATTAAAAAAAAGCCAGACTATCAACACGCCACCATTACTGCAAAATCTGAAGGAACTGCATGAGAAATTTTAAGATGCATGCATTAGATGGATTATTATCGGACACCATTAGGAACCTCTACAACTCCATGCCATTCTATAAGTGTCGCAAAATACTGTAAACCAAAGCAGTGGACATTGCGGCCTGTACTTCATTAATATTCCACACAGCCCTCAGCTTCCTCTGCTCTTTAATTCCCCCTGATAAGAGACTGTGTGTGTTTCTGTCTTTCTGTCCTCTTTTTTCCTCTTTGTTAATTTCAGATGTGCGACCTCACTCCATTCAGGCCTTGGCGGTGGCAGATAGAGCAGCAGTTTACACGTCCCCCTTTTATCACGCCACAGTACCTCTAAGGGCCTTGATTTATCTAGTGACAGCTGAAATTGCTTTCTTTAAAGTAAACATGGCTACAGTCCTCACCCCTAAAGCCTTAACAGTTATTTTCAGAGTGCCCTTCACTTTGTTTCCCTGCAATTGTTTGATTAAAGGAGCGAAGTCTACAGTGGACGTGTTGCACACGTATAAACACACATGCATTGCTTTGGGTGTTCTTGGTAAAATTCGATATTTATTATTATCCAAATACACTGCTTGTCAAAGAAAGGGTTGGAAAAATGGGTGCAAGCATAAAGAAGTGTCAGATTTATGCTATTCAGTGCTAATCAGAAAGAAGAGAAAGGCTAACAAATCAGGTCAGGTCATATTAATACATACAGAAATCGTGTGTAAGTGTAAGTATGTAATACCAACGTAATGCTCGGCATTGAGTTGTAGAGGTTCCTAATGGTGTTCTGCATTAATCCATTGACAGGTCCTGCAGATTTTGCTGTAGGGATGGAGTGTTGATAGTACGTCCAATTAGGTTGCGAATATATAATTTCGTGCAATATATAATTTCAGCATCGATATCGCAAGTGTTTTGTGCGATGTCAAATTATGTTGTTGTTTTTTTTTTACTTTTTTTTGCTGCATGATACAAAGAATACATTCACAATGTTCTCATTTCACATGACAATATTTACCAGATTCTAAATATTTTCTACTGCTTCTATTATGTATTTTACTATAATCATTGATGCACAGACTGCATTATTAGCATCATGACACGTTTGATCTTTGAAGCGATGCATCTGGTGATAGGTGCATAGTGTTTGTGTCTCTAAAGGTCTCCTTCTGCTGAAATCCACTTTTTCCTGTTCTTTGTGAAATACTGTAGGTCTCTCTGAGTTGTATATGCACGCTACATATGTCTTCCACTGTCTTCAGTAGTTAGTAAAAGCCTCAGAAATACGAGTTGATCAGAGAGATGTTAGGTGCCTGTGTCAAAAATTGAGTTCATGGCCTCGCCCACCTCGGCTCAGGACCGTCCACAGGCTAACAGCTCTGTTTACATCTCGTGTAAGTAACTATAGGTTTAAATCGGATCTCCGGTTGATTCCGCGTTTTACTGAGACCTTATGTAGCGCTCCTAAACAAGGTTTTAGTGATTTTACCCATGTAACTGAAATAACCTACAAGAGCGCCCTGAGTTCTCTTGGTTTATATAGGTGGAAAATTTATAATTTTACCAATTACTGAAAGAAACGTGTCTATCACAGAAGTTTAAAATGTACAATGGCGGTGCCTCCAATATCTACTAGGGCTAGGTTTAAATTAGTCCTCACTCTCTGAATAACAATGCAAAGAAACAAACACTTTAAAGACAGTATGATATATTATTTACTTACATATGAAGATATGAATATGAGTTAAGCAATTATAAAATATATATAGATATAGATATAGATATATATCAGGTATTTGTATATATTAGCAAGATATAATGTAACAAATATGGTATCAATTCTCAACAAATACAATCAAATAGGTTTTAACCCAGTTTCAGCTCTAAATAAAATAAAATCCTTTTTCTTTAAATAAAATCAGACTTCTCTAATTATACAAATTACTGTAATAAACCTCCAAAAACACTGTACTCAATGGTTATAAACTCAACACTGTAATTTTAACTGTGTAGTGGGCCCACACACACACACACACTCTCTCACACACTCCTAAGCCGGCATCTAACTAACCAAAAGTACTCGTTGCAGGCCTGGAATCGTAGCTAGCGTGCGTGGTGGCCTTAAAACGAAAAGTACACTGGCCACTTCACTCTTTCGAGCAAGAAATAAAAGTGTAAACAGAAGTATTCCACCTTACGTTGTGGTTGAACTCGCTCGGGTGAAAACCCAGTCTCACTCAGTGTCTCCCACTCACTCTCTCTCTGCAGCAGCACAGCGGGCGGGGCTGCTCGGGCGACGGGGGGTTAGCTTGGGGTGGCTAGGCTAACAGTTCAGTCCTCCACGGAGCTTGTGGAGATGCAGGCTGGCCGGACTGGCTAACCGCCAGCGATACTGGTCGAACAGGCAGGATCTTCGGCTTGGTTGGACTCACTAGCGCTTGGTTTCGCCAACCAGACAAGTCCAGCGTCCACGATGCACAGCGTTATCCTGTACTAGGTTAACACACACTCAGTGAACTTAACTTACTCTTGATCAGCAGCGTATTCACAGTTTAGTGTGATATCGGGCAGATAACACAACTGAAATACTACGTTAATGCTCCGTAGTCCACGGAGACAGCTTAGCTAGATAAAACTAGAACTTTATTTCTTTCACACTCCTCCTTACTCTCTCCTTCCCTCTCGCACCCATCCAGCTTCTCCTGCACTCTTTCAGACCCGCCCCCTTTCTCCCAGCAAACCTACACTGCAGAGAGTTATGGGACAAAATAAAGTAAAATAAAAACCAGGTAAATATAACAGTGACTGAACAGAGATTATTCTTTAGAAACAATTACACGAACTATTCAAATAAACATTATTATTATAGCTAGTTATTCACCAGGGTTACACTTAAATATACACTAGGTAAGCACGGTTTGACAAGCTAACACAACTCGACAATGAGCGCCATCGGATTTTATGATATAGAGCCAACTCTGGGGCTTCGACGTGATAGAACTGCCAAAGCACTGAATCACTGAATCAAGTCTGATGTAAAATTTTAGTAGCGTTAGTTTAGCTGAAAAAAAAAAAAAACGTTGTCAATGCCGCGGGGAGGAGGGGGAGTGATCCACGCGGCGGCAGGGAGAGTCTGACGTTAAGCGACCTACACCATTGTAAGCGTTTATATTTGTGCATGAAATCTATCGCAAACACAAATGATAAGAGATATTATTAATATTAATATTTGGTCCCACCCCAATCAGATAAACTGTATCCAGACAGAAAATCACATTTGTTGAGTGTTTGAAACTGTTATTTCAGCACAACCCTAATAAGCACCAACCAACAGCACACATATTGCAGCTAATCCTATTTTTAATCCATCAATACTGCTGTTACGGTGAGGCACAACCCTGATAAACCATTATAGACGATATATTGCCCAGCTCTACGCGCTGCACAATAATAACAATAATACCAGCAGCAGCTGTAAAGTGTCATGCGCCTTTCCTACCAATGACAAGCCGTCACTCATCCGAACACGTGGATATACATGAAGCAATCTCCTCTGATGTGAATACGGAATCGCATTGAATTCCAATAAAATGTGAGTATGCATTATTGATGGCCCTATAACGCGATTTGTTCGTGGCTGGAAGAGGCGAGGCTGTGTAATGATTCCTGTGAAAGCCGCCGACGGAGGATGAGAGTGTTCCTTCTGACTGGTCATTTAATTACACTATTGACTGACACGCACTCCGCTGACGTCTCGGCCCCTCGCTCATGCATATTTCACCACGGAGGTAAACGTTGTTGCCTGTGATTACCCGCCTATGAGATGGGCTGCCATGAGCAATGTGTGATAGCAGAGTCCAGAAACAGCAGGCATTAGAGGAGAGAGAGGAAGAAAAGAAGTGGAATTATTAAAGAAGGAGATAATCACATAGAGCTTTTTGACTGACCTGTCTCAGTCATAATATACTGTGTGTTCCAATGGACTTACTGTACCTATGTTCTGCCATTTAAAGCCACATTATGTAGTATATTTGACTTAAAATGTCAGATTTAGAATCATTGTCCTGCTCTACTCCTGACTTGTAATACAGTGGAATAATGTCTGTATATGCTATATATGATGAATCCTGCACTATGTAACTTTGGGGAAGCAGGGAAAAGAACATTAACAACAACAACTGCACAGTACTAAGTAAACAAGTTGTATTCTGAACAAGTATGCTTGTCCAGATATGCATGTGTAAAGTGTGTCCTTCCACACAAGAGCAAGAAATATCAACACTGCTTTAAGTGCGTTCCTTTGTAACTGCTACCCAGTTAAACAAGCCTAACAGGGCATTAGCTAAAAATCATTCATTTTAACCCATAGACTGTATGTAGCTGGACAGAGCATCGTCTCTCAAAAGTGAAGCCACCACAGGTCGGGCGCCCCCTGCTGTTCGGTTTCAGAAAGCTGTGTAACCCCACCCATTCCCAAAGGTTTCAATGGCAAAACAGACAACTTTCAATCACGTTTTTTTCTAATATGCTGTAATTCTACCTCCATTATTTAAATGCAACAGCTAGTGTAACCTCTGCTTATATTGTCAAATTTTTATATCCCCACAGAACTCGTTTTTTTAAAAGTTATTCAGCTCTATTCAAAAAAGGTGTGGTTATTGTAAAAGGGCTGGTTAGGGCGGGACCAATAACAGACCGTCAGCTCTGCTCCGGTCTGCAGCCTGTGACCGCGAGGCAGCCCTCAGGGGCGGGGTTATTTAAATGAGTAGGCTGTCTCTCAACGTCTTTCTCCCTCCTCTGGTCTCTACTGTGCAGACTCGGGTATTAGGATCACAAACATGGCGGAAGATTTTGGCTTCATTTTCATTGAATGAATGGGAACGGCGACACGGCGTCCATCTTTTTTTACAGTCTCTGATTTAACCCAAGAGAACAGTTTATGGCAAGATACAATATGTTAAATACTCACATTAAACCAGTACAATGTTTGTATGGGGTTGTTACATATTGCTGAGCTTCCAGTTTAAAATGCTCTACTATCAAGCATTAACAGCTGTGCTGAACTTGAATTCAATTTCTTTCCCCTTTTAATAAAGTGTTTGAGAGCATCATTTGTAAAGTTGTAAATAGGTAGAGTTGGTATACAGTGAATAGCCCTATTTGAGTTCTAATCCATATTATATTCTAATCCAAGAACTACTTAACTAACTAAAGAAAAAATACTTGATGAAGATTAGTCAATCTGGAGTATTTGAAGAACTTTGAAAGTATTCTCAAGTGCAGTCACAAAGACCGTCACAAATGTTATGATGAAACTGGCTCTCATCAGGACCGTCCCAGGAAACAAAGACCAAGAGTTCCTCTGTTGCACAGGATAAGTTCATCAGAGTTACCAGCCTCAGAAACCGCAAGTTAACAGCAAACCAGATAAGAGCTACTAAATGCTTCTTCACAGAGTATTTTAGTTTGTTTAACACCTTTAAGTTAATACATGATTCATTATGTGTTCCTTCATAGTGTGGATGACTTCAGTATTCATTTACAATATAGAAAATAAATAATAAAAACAGTGAATTGGAATGTGTGTCCAAACTTTAGCACGTTGGCGGTCGTCTGGAGGGACTTTTGGAGGAGCACCACGTGCACCACAATCAGTGTGGCGGCTATTCCGAGCACAAGTGTCACAAGCAGCAGCGTGCAGTGTGCCACGATCAGGAAACAATGGGCAGAGGAGGGGCAGATTATGTCAGAAGTTGGGCTCAAATTTAGTGGTGTAATTAATTTGCATAAAAAAAGAAATGCGTTACGGATTTCAAATTAATCAGGCGCATTAACTCTTTAACATAGACAGCCCTAAAATTTTTACGTCACAGACTGTGTATAGCTGGACAGAGCATCGTCTTTTAAAAGGTTTCAATGGCAAATCAGACAATTTTCAATCACATTTTTTTTCCAATATACTGTAATTCTACCTCCATTATTTAAATGCAGCAGCTAGTGTAACCTCTGCTTATATTGTCAAATTTTTATTTCACCACAGAACTCGTTTTTTTTTTTAACGTTATTCAGCTCTATTCAAAAAGGTGTGGTTACTGTAAAAGGGCTGGGTTACACCTAGCCGGGGTGGGACCAATGACTGTATGGGTGGGACCATAGACTGTGTGTAGCTCTGTAGAGGCAGCCCTCAGGGGCGGGGTTATTTAAATGAGTAGGCTGTCTCTCCACAGTCTTTCTCCCTCCTCTGGTCTCTACTGCGCAGACTCGGGTTTCAGGATCGCCAACATGGAGGAAGATTTTGGCTTCATTTTCAATGAATGAATGGAAACGGCGACACAGCATCCATCTTTTTTACAGTCTCTGTTTCACATCATATTACTGTGAAAGACTCGTCTCAGTGATTGTTTCTTAATGATCTCAGTAGCTAAATTATGATGCAGAGACTTTGATTTTGAAAATTTGATGGAGTTCTCATATCAGTGTTCTTCAAAAAGTGTCTCCAACCACTCGACCACAGCTATGAAACTCGGCCTGTGTGAGCAGTTCAATTAGGCTAAAGTTAGGCTGCGGGAAACACAGAGTTTAACTCCAGAGGAATGTACTCTCTGTTATCAATTATGCAGAAACGCTGTCCAGTATGCGTGACTCATTTTCAGCTGGAGCAGGACAGAGCCGGCACCGTCTCCTGACTCGCCAATTAGACAGGGGAGAGCAGAGCGACTGACACTGAAGTGAAGGGGCAGAGGGTTTCTAGAAGATCATTAGAGCATGGAGAAATGTTAGATATTTAACTTTTTTTAGTTCTGAAACTCTTTTCACATTAAACTTCAGTAGAGACACTGAGAACTTCATGTACTTTACTGGAACCAGTTTCTGTGTTGTGAGATTAAACACCATGCAAAAACACAAAACTATAATCTGTTATAATATGCAAAAGCTTAATAGAGTCTACCCAACTATAAACTGTAAAAACCCAAACAAAGTGAAAGAGAAATGTATTGATTGCATTCTATATGCAATCAATACATTTCTCTTTCACTTTGTTTGGGTAGAATTTACCCCATATTTTGAGCACAAACACAAACAATCAAATAATTTATATGTGCAAATGGGCTTATTGACCGCTAACTCATCATTAGTCTAAAGTCTTGTATACCAGGGTTACCTGGCCCTGAGTATTCAGTTATATTTCCTATTTTATATTAATGGTTTACTGACTGACTGACTGTTGTAGGCAATAAGAACAAGTTACTGTTTTCTTTACTGCAAAGTGAAAAGTGATTTAATGCTGGCCGAGAACTGCCGTTGAAATTACAGTAAAATTAGCAAATTTGTCTCTGCTGCCAGTATTTTACTGTTACTTTACAGTGGAATCATTTACAGTGTATGGCTATCTATAATTGTATAGTATGTACTTCATTGTCAACTGAAGAATCATTACAGCATTATTTATTATTATTTTTTTGTTTTTGAATGTATTATTTTTTGTCGAATTCTATTCTAAAAAATTATTAATTACTTAATCAGTAATATTCTGCACTTAATTTACTAGAATTACAGTTGCTAGTATTACTATTCTTATTATAAAGTAGAATAAAGAGATTTTTACAAAGAGCCCTTTGTAGTTCATTTTTATTTTAAGAGTTAAGGTGGAGCTGTGAAAAAGGGGTTTCTGATAATGTGGCCAGTGAGTGTATATCAATAATCCAAGCAAAATAGAATGTGAGAAAGAATGAGCTGGTGTACATATATGTGTGTGTGTGTGTGTGTGTGTGAGTGTGAGAGAGAGATAGAGAGAGATAGAGAGAGAGAGAGAGTGCCTTCGCTCTCTTAATCCCTCTGGTATATTTTAAGCAGTTGTGGAACATTTCCCTGGAGAGGGGGCTGGATCTCATGTGCTCATGTCTCTGAGGTTTTGGCTCAGAGTGTTTCTCACATTCTTACCAGCAAAATGCTTCTACATGCTGAAATTGCTGAGCACTGCTTGTCTATTGAGATTACCTACTGTATTGTGGCTGATGTGTATATAGTTTCTTAATAAGTTTCTCTGATTTTGCTATATATATGTTTATAAAAAATGAATATTGTTGTTTTATTCTACAAACTACGGACAACATTTCTCCCAAATTCCAAATAAAAATATTGTCATTTAGAGCATTTATTTGCAGAAAATGTTTAAAGAAACGGCTTTGAAACGGTTTTCAGATCTCAAATAATGCAAAGGAAACAAGTTTATATTATTAAATTTTTTTATTATTATTAAAAGTTCAGAAAATATTTGGTTGAATAATCCTGCTTTTTAATCACAGTTTCCATGCATCTTGGCATGTTCTCCTCCACCAGTCTTACACACTGCTTTTGGGTAACCTAAAATTCAAGCAGTTCAGCTTGGTTTGATGGCTTGTGATCATCCAGGTTTAGGTTGATGCCTGTGTGAAACCAAACCAAACAGAGGGAGAAACACTCCAAATTTATAAAACTCATCAGCGGTTCCTGACCGTAGAAACCAACTACAGGTGTGAAAATGTTCTTTTTATACTTATATAAAGTTACAATGTTAATATTGCACCCTGTGTATCTAATAACTGGTTTGGGTGGCAGTAATCAGCTTCTGGTACATTTGTCATGAAATGGATGAACAGTAAGGATTTTCATTTTGTACTAAGTAGCAAAAAAGCAGAAAATGAAATAAATGTGTCAATTAATTGTTTTGTGTGTTTAATATTAATCTACACTGTAGAAAATAAATGAGACTGAATGAGAAGGTGTGTCCAAACGTGGTATATAAATAAATAAAGCCTCTGTATTTTCCAGAAGGGAATATATTGTATTTGTTGTATAATGAAGAGTTCTGCTCCAGCTTTGTTTTTAGAGAGGCAGTGAGGTTGTCAGTTGTCAATATTCCGAATCAAAGCAAATTGTTTTGGGCGCACAGCTGCGCTTGAACGTAATTAGAGAAACGCTGACACAGGCTGGATTCTCTGGCCGCGCTCGCGCTGCTGTCAGTCAGTCATTGTCTCTGTGCTTTTGTGCAGGTGGGACAGAAAAGGGATTGTTCCTAATCAACCACGCCGCCTCTCCAGTCAATAGCACCTTTCTGCCAGGTGCTCCCCTCAGCTCGTCCATCACTGCGTTTGTACACATGTTCCCCCGGATGGATGTACGGGGTAATGGCCTGTGTCCGATGGATGGACTCTGGTCACTTTATGGCCAAAAGAAATAAGTTGTAATTCATGGCCTCAAAAAAAATAAAATAAAATCCCAGCTCGCCCTAAGGCCATCAATGCTGGTGGACATCCATCGTGAAGATCCTTCCTTATCGCCGGCGCGGTCACTCTCGCGGTGTCGGCCGCTCGCCGAGCCATTTTGCCCTTAATGTCTGGTAATGACAGCTACGCCTTTTATTTCCCCCACTGTTGATTGAGTGCCCTTTTATTGAATTTCCATTGAAGTGATCGTTTCTTCAAACCGTCCCCTCGTATTTAATTTCACACCAGAGAGACACTTTCTGCACTGCTGGCCATGGAGCCACTGACGAATAGACTCTCACTGCATCCCACTGCAGACAGCACCGCTCACACACCAACCCACCTGGAAAGATGCCCACTGTGGAGAAGATAGAGCATTAGAACACTGACACTTTCTGAAGTTACTGAATTATTTCTTTAAAAAAGGCCACAGTTACGGCCACAGTTCTTTATTTGTTTGAGGCAACTTCATGCTTAAAGTACAAGAATATTCAGAACTCTAAATAAAAATATATTGTCATTTAGAGCATTTATTTGCAGACAATGCTGAAAGAAATGGCTTAAATAAACATAAAAAATGCAGAGCTTTCTGACTTCAAATAATGCAAAAAAAAAAACAAGTTCATATTCGTAAAGGTTTAAGAGTTCAGAAATCAGTGATTTGCGGAATAACCCTGGTTTTTAATCACAGTTTTCATGCATCTTGGCATGTTCTCCTCCACCAGTCTTTCACACTGCTTTTGGATAAAAAGGACACAGTTATAGCCACAGTTCTTTATTTGTTTGAGGCAACTTCATGCTTAAAGTACAAGAATAGTCAAAACTCTCCCCACTTCTGAACCATAAACTGAAACCATCAAATTTACTCTATAGATGACTTTTAAAGAATTCAGTTAATAATTCAGTTCAGGTCAATTCAAAGTCAGTTTGATTAAAGTGCATTAGTATAGGACACTTTTACAGTAGAAATTGAGCGTGTTTAAATGAACAATAGTAACTAGATCTTTATCTGATTTTCTAAATAACGTGAAGTCTGATTTCTCTTTCAACATCTGTTCACATTTTATTCAGTGCATTTAAAATCTATTTATATTTGTTCATTATAATCTAATCTAATCTAATCTACGTGTGTTTATCACAACTGCCTTTTTACTTTTCAATTTAGTCAAAACCAAAATAGAGCCGATATTTGGTCCAACCAAAAGAGCTGATCTTGGTCTGGATAAACTATTTGGACGTTAGGTTATTGTCACCCAGTAAACAATAGAAGAAGAAAAAGAACCACTTTGTGCATAATAAGTGATGCTGGTGATTCCTATATCTACAGTAACTGTAGGTTACCCATCATTAATGAACAGAAATAAATTTTACGGTAAAATGTTACACTCATTCTGGCAACGTTGCTGATATTGTGAAAATTCAACCCCACATCATTTACTTACTTATATCCAGGTGGCATTTTTTTGCCAGGCTGTGTATATACACTATATACAATGAAATTGAAACACCTGGTTTTAGACCACAATAATTTATTGTGGTGACGGACAGTTCTGGTGGAAACAGGAGAGTTGAGGTGCACATTGAATTCTGCCGTGATTTGAGCAGCCGTGGTTTTATGTTTTTTGGATACAATCCGTGTTTGCACCCAAACATCCCTTTCAGACAGCTTCCTCTTACAGCGTCCACAGTTAATCCTGTTGGATGTGCTTCTTTCTTCTTGGTGGTATGCTGACATTACCCTGGATACCGTGGCTCTTGATATATCACAAAGACTTGCCGTCTTGGTCACAGATGCGGCAGCAAGACGTGCACCAACAATTTGTCCTCTTTTGAACTCTGGTATGTCACCCATAATGCTGTGTGCATTGCAATATTTTGAGCAGAACTGTGCTCTTACCCTGCTAATTTAATCTTCACACTCTGCTCTTACTGGTGCAATGTGCAATTAATGAAGATTGGCCACCAGGCTGCTCCAATTTAGCCATGAAACCTCCCACACTAAAATGACAGGTGTTTTTTGTTTCAGTTTTATTGTCCAACCCCAGTACTTTTTTATTTCTGCATTTGGTCAAATTATTAATTTGGTTGAGTTTTGGTTTTGACCATAAAACATTTATTTTGGTGCATCCCTAGTACGCAGTTTTGCAGTCATACTGGATACATACAGACAATGAATGAGTAAACCGATGTCATGGCATTGCACTCGTTTGCCCACAATGCAGTAGGAGGTCAAAGATCAGTGCTGTGCAGCGTGAGCCAGACGTCATTAGTTAGCCCGGCTAGCGGAGGCCCGTTTGGCCTGGCCGCGGTTGTCCATCATGCTCTCCAGCAGGCTCCTGCGCTCTCTCTGTCTCTCTGATAGTTCTCATAACTGCTGTCATGCTCTATCAGTTCCTCTAATGTCACCGGAGCGTCTGTGGGCCGTGCAGCCATCTATCTCCGCGACTGTCACACACCGTTAAACGCTATTATTCACTGGCGGAGAGCGCGGAACTGTCTGTGAGACTAAGCAGAGTGCCTTTCACACCGCGGTGCTTTCACCTGGTAAGCCAATGTTTTTTGTCGGAACAAATCCCTCGTAGATTTTTAACGTTGTTTTACTTTGGTTTTATTCGCTCTCTCCAAGGTTCCTCTTTGAGTTCAGCTTCACTTACTGTACACTGAAGTGAAGCTTGAGTATGGAGTATGAATGAATATGAATAGATATATTTAAAACTATATGTTCAAATATCTTTTTTCACAATACAGTGCATTTTCAATTTGCAATTTGCAGTTATGGCTCTTTGGTAGTCGCCAAATTCTAAAATGATCCCAATAAAATGAACACCTTGTTCTTTAAATTTTCACTTACGACTATCAAACAAGCCCAGATTGGCAGGAAAACCACAAACCTGGCAACACAGGTTACACAGGCAAATTAAGAGCGCAAAACAAAGGTAAATATTAATACTAAAAAAGTCAATACTAATAAATAAACTATTTATTAATAAATAATATAGAATAAAAAACGTGCAGAATGGTAATTTGCATGAATGAAAAAAAAACATTACTTATACATTTCCCTCTTAGTAAAGTTATTAGAAAAATGTTCTCACAATAGAAGAAACTGATTACATTTTTAATTAAAACATGGTGAAATTCAACATGAAATTTTATGTTAATATTTCAACCGAAGACATTTAAGTAAAATAAAATAAATGGATAAATAAAATAGACACCACATCCCCTGAATTGTTACCCACCCATGACTATCAAACAAGCCCAGTTTGGTGGAAAAAACACAAACCTGGCAACACAGGTTAAAGAGGCAATTTAAGACCGCAATGCAAAAGGAAATACTACTAAATTAATTCAATACTAATACTAATAAATAAACTATTTGTAAAAAAAAATATATATATATATATAACTATGTATACTAAACAATATAGAAATAAAAAACAGGCATAATGGTAATTTACATAAATGAAAAAAACATTGAGTACTTGTACATTTCCCTCTTAATAAAGTTATTAGAAAAATGTTCTCACAATAGAAGAGATTGATTAAATTTATGATTAAAACATGGTGAAATTCAATGTGATATTTTCTGTTAAGATTTATATTTTAATACAAGACATTTAAGTAAATGTTTTCTCAAAAAATGTCCTGCATGACTGAATGTTTCCTATAACATGCTTTACAAGACATTTTTTTTATCAGTATGTATCGATTCGTTTACCAAAAACATGCATTGGATCAGAAGCCTCATGATAAAAAATAATCGGGACAAAAATCGTCGACTATAAAATAGTCATTAGTAAAGCATGAATTGAAATGTACACATCTATCCTACATAAATATGAATAGAAATACACTATATGTTCAAATATCTTTAATTGTTTTAATGCATGCAGTTGCACCCTTTGCTGACACAGATGTGCAAATGCACACATACACACATTTTTTTTACCAGTTCCTGTTGAAAAATATTTGCAATGGATTAAGACATTTCTGGATCAGATAAACCTATTGGCACCATGCCTAATACCAGATATGGTCTAGAGGGGGATAAAGCTCAGTATTGAGCTGTGGAGCAGGGGAAGAACTGTATTCTCTGGAATGATGGTGCTCCAATCAATACTTCTTTTTTTTGGAGGGGGATTGGTATGATGGGGTTGAGGAGTTGATGGGAGGTGAGGAATGAGGTGGGGTGGTGATCATCCAACATTCTGACCCCTCGCTAAAGCTCTTATCACTAAATGTAAAAATCAGATCCTCACAGCAGAGCCTTGTTATAAGAGTTTTCTCTTCCTGGATGGTAGAGACAGAAAAGACAAAAACACAGACAAAAACTATCCAGAGACATGTGAGACATGAGGCCTGCAGGGGTTGGACAATGAAACTGAAACACTTGACATTTTAGTGTGGGAGGTTTCATGACTAAATTGGAGCAGCCTGGTGGCCAATATTCATTAATTGCACATTGCACCAGTAAGAGCAGAGTGTGAAGGTTCAGTTAGCAGGGTAAGATCACAGTTCTGCTCAAAATAATGCAATGCACACAACATTATGTGTGACATACCAGAGTTCAAAAGAGGACAAAAAAATGCAAGTCTTGCTGGAGCATCTGTGACCAAGACAGCAAGTCTTTGTGATGTATCAAGAGCCACAGTATCCAGGGTAATGTCAGCATACCACCAAGAAGGACCAACCACATCCAACAGGATTAACTGTGGACGCTGTAAGAGGAAGCTGTCTGAAAGGGATGTTCGGGTGCTAACCCGGATTGTATCCAAGAAACATAAAACCACGGCTGTTTAAATCACGCAGAATTCAATGTGCACCTCAACTCTCCCATTTCCACCAGAACTGTCCGTCACCACAATAAATTATTGTGGTCTAAAACCAGGTGTTTCAGTTTCATTGTCCAACCCCTGTAAATCTAAACTCAGTGTATGTAATGTTCGTTTAATCATTGTTCTACAGAATGTAAGTAGAGCTTAGCTTTTATCTCTACCTGAAGTCTTCTTTGATGTGTGATTCAGAGCGATCGTACCGCATTCCACTCTCACCTGTGTGTCTCTCATCTTCTCCTCCAATAACCGGACTGAGCCGGAGCAGAGGAGAGGTCAGATTAAATAAGGTGCAGAGAGAGAATGAGTCAGAGTCTTCTATCTGGTCAGATACTCACACTGTAACTGAATGAAATTCACCAAAATCTTAGACATACACTGGACCTGTCTTCAGGCTTTATGGATTTTACCAACAGTTTTGAAAAAAGAGACAAAAGACAATGAATAGTTTTGCAGAATTTACTAGTGCATCTTAATCATTGAAAAGTGACTTTATTTCAGTAATTCAGCTCAAAATTTGAGACTCATATATTATATAGATGTATTACACACAGAGTGATATATTTTATGTGTTTATTTCTTTTGTCGTTGACAATAATGTGGCTTACAGTCAATGAAAAGGCAGTGTGGGCAGTGTGCCAAGTCCTGCTGGAAAATGAAATTCGCATCACTGTGTTCTGCACTGACTTTGGACTTGATAGAACACAGTGGACCAACACCAGCAGATGACATGTCTCTCCAAACCATCATTGATTGTGGAAACTTCACTCTAGACCTCGAGCAGTTTGGACTGTGTGTCTCTCCACTCTTCCTCCAGACTCTGTTCCCTTGATTTACAAATGAAATGCAACAATTACTGATGATCAGTGATGGTTTGGAGAGCCATGTCTCTCATCTGCTGGTGTTGGTCCACTGTGTTCTATCAAGTCCAAAGTCAGTGCAGAACACAGTGATGCGAATTTCATTTTCCAGCAGGACTTGGCATACTGCCCACACTGCCTTTGTTGTGTTGATCCACTGTGTTACATCAAGTCCAAAGCTAGTGCAGAAAATTGTTTTCCCAAAAAATATTTAAGCACTTCATGCTTCCATCTGCTGAGAACAACTTTCAAGAAGATGAGGATTTCATTTTCCAGCAGGACTTGGCACACTGCCCACACTGACAAAAGTAAAACCAAGTCACTTTTTAATGATATATATTTTTTTATATATTCACCTATAGTTGAATTCTTATTTATTTATATACTCTTGCTCAAGTCACTCTAAGTGCTCTTATATCCACTGATAGCGCTGCTTACACATGGTACTCGTGGTGCTGTGGAGGATGATTATCCGTGAGTGAGAACAGGCGTGAAATCGAATTTCCCGTCAGGACTCAGAACAGCAGGAGTGGCTGGTCAGAATGTAAAACAAGCTCCTGGCTTGTTGCAGAAGGTCCGGCCCCTTTAACCCGGGGTCATGATGGCAAGGGCGTGGAGCAGAAAGTGCAGCAGTGATGATGGGCTGCAGAGCTGAGCTGAATCTTAAATCGACTCCCCGCGGCCCCCAGGAGCCCCATGTTTACCACCCGGATCGCCTTCAGGCCCCGACCTCCAACCTTAGGGGTCATCCAACAGCCCCTCTAGAGTTAACCCTTAGGATTCACAGTTGTGAGGATAAAACTCATAGAAAGAAGGAAATTACTACAGAATATATTTTAGCATTTGAATTTAGATGGCCATCAAAATTTAAACTCATTTTATTGTTTAATGTTTCACCCTAATTTATTATTATCACCAAGTAACAAAACTTTCTTTAATTCTATTCTCAACTGCAAATTTTAATACTTACTCAGACTTACTATCCACTAGTATGCACTGATGTGCCAAAAGACATGGGACAGTAATATGTGAATAACAAAAAAAAAATCATCCAGTGTTTCTTCATTCAAGGTGCATCTGGAAACAACCACATGGGTATCTGTAAGTGTAAGTGTTAAGGTGTTATCTTGTTTGTATCTTTGTTTGATAGTGAGCACCATCTGGAAGAGACACTGATGATCAGTGGTGGTTTGGAAAGACATGTAATCTGCTGGTGTTGATCCAAGTCTAAAGTCAGTGCAGTTTTGTTTTCTTACAGCACTTCATGCTTCCCTCTGCTGAGAACAACTTTTATGGAGTTGTGGATTTCATTTTCCAGCAGGACTTGGCACGCTGCCAAAAGTACCAGTTGGTCTTATATAATATTATATAATACAGTGATAGGATGCAGCACCTGTGCAACAGGTAAAAGTTTCCTCACCATGAAATATTCCACTGTGAACTATTTCTAATAATTATAACAAAATGGAAGAGACTTGCAACTCACTCTGTAAGTGTAAAATGAGTGTATTTCACTCTTTTTTTAACATTTTGCTAACTAAAAAGTGATAAAATAGCTTTGTTATTCCCATATAACATGTTACGCACATCACTTATTTTATTCTGTTTACGTAGCAAAATGTTAAAAAAGAGTATTGTTACCTATGTTTTCTAAACCCACCATGCTATTGTATTAATTAATATTAATACTGTATTAACAAAGACAAATACATTAAATACATTTTAAAACTCAGTAAAAAGAAACTCATTTTCATTTACATTAACAAGGTTTAGGTTTGTCTGATGCTCTTTTCCAGTGTCTTACATTTTAATCATCTTTCACTGGTAGGTGGGTACTTCTATAGGTGCTGCAAGTGTTAGCAGTAATGGCCAAGGACTGGTATTGTTGTTGCATGATGAGCTTCCCCAGCTTGGGAATTGAACCGCAGTCAGTCATGGGGTGGCCATTGTTTTCACAATGTTGTTTAAGACTACACTACACAAAACTTCTAAAAAGCATCTCCAAACATTTCAATAATGACTGTATGCCGTGTAACTGCCTCTACTGCCCAGATTAAAGGATTTAGAACAGTTTTTAGAATAATGTTGGTGACTGGATGGAGCACCATCATTCAAGAGAACAGAGTTCCACTGCTCTACAGCTCAATACTGTGGTCTTTTTACCTCTCTAGCCTATGCCTAGAGGTTCATTAAGCATTATTCAATTCAATTCAATTTTATTTCTATAGCGCTTTTTACAACAAATGTTGTCACAAAGCAGCTTTACAGAGAAAAACAGGTCCATGCCTCTTTTGAGCAGCACCACAGAGATGCCAATTTTTATGGTGACACAGTGGCAAGAAAACACTTTTAGAGGAAGAAACCTTGGAAGGAACCAAGACTCAGTCAGAGGAACCCATCCTACTCAGGTTGACCCGCTCAGTACAAACAAACAACAAATAAATAACAGAACAAAACAACAGTACAGAGAATTAATGTGAGCTATAGCTAATGTGACAGGTACTAATTTATGAATATAAAAATGTGATGGGCACAAACTCTAGAGCAGGGGTGTCCAAACTGCGGCCCACGAGGTATTTTAGAAATAGAATGAATGTTGGCCCACTGTTAAGCAGGTTTTTATGATGTGAGATTCAAAGTTTGAACGCTAGGTGTCAGAAATGGGCCAAAGAGTCTAAAAGCGACGAGAGTGAAGTTGTAGCACAAAAAAACGGGCCAAAGAGTCTAAAAGCGGAGAAAGCGCTCAGTTATAGTGCAGGAAAATGGGCCAAAGAGTCTAAAAGCGGAGAAAGCGCTCAGTTATAGCGCAGGAAAATGGGCCAAAGAGTCTAAAAGCGGGGAGAGTGCGCAGTTATAGCGCAGAAAAACGGACCAAAGAGTCTAAAAGCGGAGAAAGCGCTCAGTTATAGTGCAGGAAAATGGGCCAAAGAGTCTAAAAGCGGAGAAAGCGCTCAGTTATAGCAGGAAAATGGGCCAAAGAGTCTAAAAGCGGAGAGAGTGCGCAGTTATAGCGCAGAAAAACGGACCAAAGAGTCTAAAAGCGGCGAGATTGAAGTTGTAGCTCAAAAAAAACGGGCCAAAGAGTGTTAAAGCGGAGAGAGCGCTCAGTTATAGCGCAGGAAAACGGTCCAAAGAGTCTAAAAGCGGAGAGAGTGCGCAGTTATAGCGCAGGAAAATGGACCAAAGAGTCTAAAAGCTGAGAGAGTGTGCAGTTATAGCGCAGGAAAACGGACCAAAGAGTCTAAAAGCGGAGAGAGTGCGTAGTTATAGCCCAGAAAAATGGGCCAAAGAAAAGCAGAGAGGGTGCGCTGAAAGTAATCAGGAAAATGTATTATTTAAAGTGGTATATTTTATTATTTGTTTTATTATAGAGTCTGTGGCCAGTGACTTCAAATATATTTCTCCTTCTGGCCCCCAACAAAAAAAGTTTGGACACCCCTGCTCTAGAGCTATGGCTAATGTAGAAACAGATACTGAGTGTGTTAACGTTGATCAGTGCAGGGTTGCAGAGTCGGAGTACAACACCGCGGGCAGTGGAGAGCCAGGCTGGGAACACCAGGAACAGGGCATCTTCATACATGTAAAAGAGATAGAGAATAGATAGAGAAAACAGAAAGGAAAGAAAGAGAAAAAAGCAGGAGTTAGAAAGGTTGTGTAATAATTCTGATGAGTAGAAGGGCAGGGCTGACTCCAGAAAGCTGGAACCACAAATGGACACATCCAGGCAGACCGGCCAGCTGAGCATCTCAGCACATGTGAGAGAGAGAGAGAGAGAGAGAGAGAGAGAGAGAGAGAGAGAAAAAAAAGACCATATTATGACCTTATTTTGACCATACTGATTTATGTTTATCTGCTACAGTATTCTGCCTATTCTATTGTCAACACTTCCATTTCTACATGGATTAGACAAGCTATGTGATGTCTGACATCAATGTCTACAAACATTTGGACATATAGGCTTGTGGACATGACACCTTGTCTCATTGTTAGACTTCCTGCTTGTGTTATATATATATGCTTGAGTATATATGAGTGTATGTGTGTGTGAGTCTGACCTCTTGTTCTCTTCCCGCCCTCCTCCGGGTTGTGGTTGTGGAAGGAGACTCAATAACATGGGCACGCTTCCCAGGAGACGGCGCGCCCCCCGCTTTCTGATTTATCTCCCTATCTCACCGCAGAATTAAGCAGCGGCACACGCCTCCCATTCAGCCGCTCGGCCCATAATAAGCCATTTCACACTGATTTAACTCTGAAGCACTAGGAGACGGCTAATGCTGTCAATCAGCAGGCCATTACAGCAACACAAACACCATTGATATTCTGCTGTGATGGGCTGATGATTTCTTTCTGTAGTCGGGCGATGGGAAAGAGGCACTTAGGGAGAACCTGGTAATATGTGATGTGGCGTGTTGAGGGATCTGCTGAAATACCAAAGGTCCCCGGAGAAGCTCTGCCAAATAATAAGCAGGAATTAATACTGCTGTAAGTGGTGATTAAAGCTGTAGGTTGAGCTGCATAATGTGTCTTCACTTATTTGTTATTGTGGCAGATGTGCAGAACTGATACAACATGCAAATGAGCCTTTTTATTGTTTGTTGGGGTGGTGGGTCATTCTCAGCACCACAGTGACAATGACATGGTGGTGGCAGTGGTGTGTTAGGGTGTTGTGCTGTTTTTAAACAACTCAGAGCCCTATTTGAGCAGCCTATAAGGATTTATAGGGCGTGTATAGTAAGGACGGGAAAAGTACACCTTGTGAGGCTCAAAATGCTCAAAAAACATGTAATAATTCTCTCAAATAAGCATGAGTGTAATGTGTAATAAACCAATCCTTGTGTCACTTGTCATTCCCTGATTTTGGCTAATTGCTATTTCAGGGGTGCGGCTATTGAGATGTTTCCAATGCTTCTCAGTGAAGGAAACTGACCTGCTTCCTTCTGTTTATTGTTGATATAAAAGTTGCATGCACTATGGGTTTATGCACTGCTACGTACGTGTCCATGTGCGTAACAAGCAGTGTTGAATCTGTACATTGAAAATGTGCCTGTGTTGACTCTTCACTGCTAGGATAGCAATGAACATGTGACTGTTGACATCTTCCTATGTTCATTTCAGTCAGTGATGCACCTGTGTTTTCTGTTACCAAGATAGTAAAACTCCAGAAATTTCCCAAAACACACCCCATTATGTTTGAGACCAGCACGGCCCAATTCAGTTTCTCTGCTTTTGCTATTTATAGGTATATGTTTGAGTAAAATGAACATTGTTGTTTTTTTCTTTAAACTACAGACAACATTTCTCCCAAATTCCAAATAAAAATATTGTCATTTAGAGCATTAATTTGCAGAAAATTAGAAATGGCTGAAATAACAAAAAAAAAAAAATGCAGAGCTTTCAGACGTCAAATAATGCAAAGAAAACAAGTTCATATTCATCAAGTTTTAAGAGTTCAGAAATCAATATTTGGTGGAATAAAGCATCTTGATATGTTCTCTTCCACCAGTCTTCCACACTACTTTTGGATAACTTTAAGCCACTTTGATGGCCTGTGATCATCCATCTTCCTCTTGAAGCTGTATGTTGTATACTAGCAGCTCAAATAACAACATTTATCACATTTTACATACGAGAAACACACGCAGTATCGCCATTTCTAATGAGAAAGTCCAAAATATCACAGTTTAATGGTGTTAAGAACATCATTTACTCCGAGTTCCAGCCCCCCACATCCAGCTTGTCAGCACATGACTGACAGTGCTTCTCTGTAAAGCCCTTGCATCATATCTGTCAAAACATGTTCTTATATAAAAAATTGCTTTCAATTTCCAAAGATCTCCTTCCGTGAATGATGGATGCTGGTGCAATCAAAATGAGGCTCAGGTGCAATCAAATCTAATAGCCAGTCTGACTGATGCTGATTGTTCCCTGTCTGTGTTTGTCTAACTGATGCATGGCTGAGAGGAAAGTTGTGAAATTGTTTATTTTTCTACCAAAGTATATTTTTCGTCCAATCTGCAGATACAGTGTATGTCTGAATACTGAATAGTGTATACAGGAATGCACACACACACAGCTTGTCTAGGTTCTGTAAAGAAGTAGGGCCAATAGAATATGAGCAGTTAAACATGAAGCCACTGGTGCAAGGTGTGGGCTTGTGGGCTATAAACTCCCTTAGCTTTAAGCTGTGGAACAGTGGAACTGTGTTCTCTGAAAAGATGGTGCTCCATCTATTGGTAGGATGCTCAGTACTAGAGACATGCGTGCCAATACTTTTGCTCATGTACTGTATCTATAGAATATTAGTGAACTTTTCTTTTAGCAAGACATTGGGCCATTTCCTACAACCTACGCAAGACTCTTTGCACTGCTCATTGCTGTCTTACACCCCACCAACAGTCAATATTTTCATGCCTTGCGTTCACATCATTTAAACGATCAAAAGGAGGTGCGTTTAGGCACATGTATGGCGTATTGCTATCACTAACTGAAATTAACCTAGACAGATGTCAACCGTAAGATGTTCATTGCTATCTTGGCAGTGGATTGTTAACAGAGGCACATCCCCAATGCAATGTAAAACCCTGTTTGTTTCGCACACATAGACATGCAGCAGTGCACAAACCCATAGTGCATGCCTGTTGTCTGCTATGCCAACTTTTATATCAAGAATAAACAGAGGGAACAAGCGTGAACAAGCACATCCGTTTCCTCTGCTGAGAAGTCCACGTACATGTCCAGTTAGCCGCACCCCTAAAATAGCAATCCACCATTTAGGATTAGTAGTATTGCTTTTTGCTCATTTTGAGCCATGCAGGGTTACTTTTCCTGTCGTTATGATAGCAAAGACTCACTGACACCAAGCTAAACCAAGCTGCATTGTGTGTAATTGATGGCTTGTCTATTGATTGCTAAAATAAGGTCCAATGAGTGTGTTTATATACACTTTATAATCTGATTACTGCAGAACATTAAAATTTGTCAATAATCTGATTAATTCATCTACCTCAACTTGGGTAAGGAGACAGTAGGAGAACTCAATATTCAGATCTTTGCCTTGCAACCAGCCAATAATTCCACAGAATTAGACGTAATGTGAATGTCAAGTACAACCCAAACTTGCTTTTTTATTTCTAATTTTCTCCCCAATTTACACAGCCGAATACCCAACCCACTCATTAGGACTCCCCCTATCATTAGCGAAGCCCCAACACCAGGAGGATGAAGACTAGCACATGCCTCCTCCGATACATGTGAAGTCAACCACCACCTCTTTTCAAACTGCTGCTGATGCAGCATTACCGTGTTAGCATCACAGCGCAGTCAGAGGAAAGCGCAGTGACTCGGTTCCGATACATCAGCTCACAGACGCCTTGTGCTGATCGACATCACCCTTTGGAGTGATGTAGGGAAAGAGCGCCATCTACCCACTCAGAGACAACAAGCCCAATTGTGCTCTCTCAGGGCTCCGGTAGCTGATGGCAAGCTACATGAACAGGATTCGAACCGGCGATCTTCTGATCATAGTGACAGTGTTTTTGCTCATTCACGTATCGAAAAATATGTGAAAATTCGATTAACTATTTAGATGATTTCTTGCCTGTTTCTTTCTATGCTGTTTCTTTCTATGACTTCTTGATTAATCGGATAACTGCACAAACCTATTTATAGTTATGTTATGAAATGTATTTATGCATGTAAATGAACTCAATGAACTGACAGAAGGCCTGAAAGCATGAGCTTTTAGACAAAGTGAGGACTGAGAGCTTTCCTCTAGTCAGCTCACCAGATTTTGTTGATGGCGTGGTGCCACAGGGATAAAGGGTCAGTAGAAAGTGTGGAGCGGAGCTTTGGGAGCAGGCGTGTGGGGGCGTTTAGAGACTGAAGCCAATTCTGAGCGTGCGGCGGACAATGAATGACGGCGCAGAGCTTGAAGCCTCCTGTTTACCAAACAGCTCTTCATGCTGAGAGCCATTGATCGCAGTCAGGATAATGACTGGGATTGTTCTGAGGATAATGGTGGTGACTGCAGCGCTCACGCTCATCTCTCTTTCTCACTCTCTCTTTCTCTCTCTCTCTCTCTCTCTCTGTCCTTTTCACTTCTTATGTAGTGCAGGTGCAGATGTGCTGCTAAATCTGTGCCGCTCGCGATGGATTTATCCTCATGGGGAGGGAATGAGAAAGAGGGTGAGCAAGAGAAAGAGAGAGAGAAGGATAGTAAGAGAGACAGAGAGAGAGAGAGAGAGTAAAGAAGAAGAGCAAAAGTAATGAAGTGAAAAGCCTGCTTTACCGATGCTTCACGCTCCACAGCTCGCATGTGATCCACACCTCCTCCATCTCACCCATATCTGCTCTCTCATATTGGCAATCTGTTAAAGGGGGAGAGGGGAAGTTTCCTCCTGTCAGAGGAGGACCTGAAGGGGGTAATCAGCTGCCCACCAGCCCCTTCCACCTCTTATCTGGACCTCATTCTCCATTACAGCGTGCCACATCTCATAGCAATGCTAAAATGAATATCTGATATGTCTGTCTGTTGACGCTGTGGTATGAAACTCTGGTATAACTCTGATATATAAGATCTTGGAATATCATTTGGTGGACGGTCATTAGAGGCCCTGTCCCACTGCGATTGCGTCTAAATATCCACTAAAGTACGTCCAAATTTATCAGAAAACATTGCGTCCACTGAGTGAACGCGCTGCGTCCAAAATATAGAAGCATCCAAATGCTTCCAAATTACGTCCATATTCCGTCTAAATTGAAGTTGGACGCCGACTTGGACTTCCACTCTTTGGACGTCGACTTCCACTTTTTGGAACTATATGGTTGTTTTTTCTAGTGAATCATCATTTCTTCTTGAGCTACAAGAGAGAGCACATCTATTCTCTTCTACACAACCATGGACCACAGATTCCTTGCAGTGATGGTTCAGCAGCAGAACATAGAACTGAGAACTGAAACTGGAACTGGGAGCTGGAACTGCCTCCTCGGAAAATCGCTTGGCGGCGGCCGTCTTAGCGGAACCCTTCCTCTTGGCTGGCATCTTGGAAAGTATGGAAAAGCGATGGACCCCAGAAAAATATTTTTATGGACGTTGACGTCCACCTGTACGTGCCGTCCAAATATCCACTAAACTACGTCCAGATTGCGTCTAAATATCCACTAAATATCCACTAAACTGCGTCCACTGAAATTTGGACGTACTTTAGTGGATATTTAGACACAATCGCAGTGGGACAGGGCCTTAAAGTATTGTAGGTTTTCTGAGAGGAGGCGCCGAGGCTTATTTCATCAGGTCTCAGGTCTCTGTGAGCATTGTTTGAGGAGAATGAGTGCCCAATCATTAATATATAAGTGCATGTGTTCTGCAACTGTCAACTCTTACTCATAATTGAAGCAAATTATGTAGTTTGGCTTTCCAAAATTGTACTGATATGCTTGAGATATTCCATGATTTTCCATGACTTTTGCCATGTCCCTTTACTTTTGCCATACCTCTTGGTTTTTGCCATGTCCCATGACTTTTGCCATGTCCCTTAATTTGCCATGCCCCTTGATTTTGCTATGTCTCATGACTTTTGCCATTTCCCTTAATTTGCCATGTCCCTTAATTTTGCCATGACCTTTGACTTTTCCATGTCCCTTGATTTTTTCATTTTCCCATGTCGTTTATCATTTCCCTTTACTTTAGCCATATTCCGTGATTTTTGCCATGTCCCTTAACTATTGCCGTGTCCCTTTACTTTTGCCATGTCCCTTAACTATTGCCATGTCCCTTTACTTTTGTCATGTCCTTTGACTTTTGCCATGTCCCATGACTTTTGTCATGTCTCTTGACTTTGGCCATGTCCCATGACGTTTGCCATGCACCTTTACTATTGCCATGTGCCTTTACCTTTGCCATGCCCCTTAACTTTTGCTATGTCCCATGACTTTTGCCATGTCATTTGACTTTCAGAATGCATGAAATTTAAAGACTCTTTCATGCAGTACAGAGATAAATACTATATTTTTTCAATTACTTTCCAATTGAACAGGATTTTTAGTACTCTCTATAATGAAATGTACAGTTGGATCAGTGTTCTGTCAGCACAGATGATATTGTTGATATGACAAGAAAGTTTATTATAATAACATAAAATATTATCATATTGCCCAGCAATAAATTGTAGTTTGGTAAACTTTAATTTAATTTTTTGCAAAGCAAAAAGAAAATAGTTTTGGGCTATAAAATTCGGTGTTGTTCGGTATTCGGTGGTGAAACAGTGGCACAATAATGAATAACAGTTGATTTTCTATTCATGCACATAATAATTTCTTTTTTTAATGAATGAATGCATTATAAATTAAATAATACCAATTGTACCAGTCAAAAGTTTTAACACACCTTCTCATTCAATGTCTTTTTTAAATTTATTTATTTTCTACATTTTTGATTAATATTAAAGACATGGAAACCTCACAGCAAACAAAAAAGTGTTAGTCCTCCACATTAATACCCTGATCTAAACCTGATGAACTGAGATGGTGATTTGAGGTGATTTAATTGGGATGAGCTGGAGCTTCACAGCCTAAAGGAACAGCAGCAACTATTGTTCAGCACCTCCAGAAACTCCTTCCTTCAAGACGCTGACTCTCCCTCATGAAAACACTGAGATTAAAATACCAAGAGTGTGCAGATCTGACCTCAAAGATAAATGTGCTACTTAGAAGAATCTAAGCATGTGTTCCTGTATAGCTTTAAAATAGACTTCAATATATAATAAATTTAAATAATAAATTTAAATATATAATAAATTTACAATTTACAAAAATCATAAAAAGGGAGAAAACACATTAAATAAGAGGAGGTGTGTCCATTTTAGTTAATTTGATTTTTTTTACCCGTCCTTTCTTTTTGCTGGTGAGGAACAGGACACTTGTTTAAAAGAACTGCAGCTCTTCTTCTTCCTCAGCTCTCATCAGTAAAGCAGCTGTCACATCTTCCCCCAGCACTCTGCTTTAATAGTCGACAATTTACATTGGTAGTAAATTTAATGAGCAGCTCAAACTAACTCTTACTGCAGCATTTCTTTCTTTGATCAGACTCAACAGCCCTGTTGCTATTCCCAGCCTCCTGTAATGGGATCCGTCCTGCACTGTAACTGTTCACTCATTCTCTGTGTGGAGGCTCTAGTGAAAAGGCATGATTCATAGTTGTCAGTATGTAGTGTGTGTGTGTGTGTGTGTGTGCGTGCGCTGGAGGGTTAATCCAATTATGGTAATGAGGCGTTGTGGGTAATGTAGTCTCAGTGTGGTGCCTGCATTCCTCAGTAGGAGTGAAACTAAATATTTATAGTGATGCATCATCGTTCACCAGTAGATCTGTGTGTGTGGGGCTCTTACTGTTTCCTCAGTATCCAGTAAAATATTCCTTAATATTCATTCATGTATTTATTCATTCATAAAACAAAAAAAGTTACTTATGCAGACATTTATTTTCAGAGGAAAATAATAAAATCAATCTACTAGTACACCTCAAGAAAATTACAATATTATGTAAGACCAATTGGTACCTTTGGCAGTGTGGGCAGTGTGCCAAGTCCTGCTGGAGAATAAAATCCATATCTCCACAAAAGTTGTCAGCAGAGGGAAGCATGAAGACCCTACCGCTTACCCCTACCCCTTGTTTTCGAGTGAAATCCTCCACCCTAAGAACTGAGACAACCCTTCAAGCACCCGATACGACACCAGAGCGCAAGAGTTCAGTAACAGCTGCTGTTCAACTAGTTAACTTTAGGGCATTGTATGTATATCTTCAGAAAGGGGAGAGATTGTGGAGAAATTAATTATTATTGACCATTTCCTAATTTCTCTGTGATGGGAAGCTAAAATGAGCTTTGATTAACCTTTAGTGATTCTCAGACCCCTTCGTTTGAAGTGTGTATCTTAAAAAAAATCTCAGTATGAAGAGCTAACAAGCTCTATTCCTTCCCCCTAAGCTACCCCTCCAGCCTTACAAGAACAGAGGGTTAGGGGTAAAGGGTAGGGGTAGGGATAAGGGTAAGGGGCAGGGGTAAGGGTTAGGGGTAGGGTAAGGGTAAGGGTTTGGGGTAAGGGTTTGGGGTAAGGGTTAGGGGTAAGGGTTAGGGGTAAGGGGTAGGGGTAAGGGTTAGGGTTAAGGGTTAGGGTTAAGGGGCAGGGATAAGGGTAAGGGGTAGGGATATAAGGGGTAGGGGTAGGGATAAGGGTAAGGGGTAAGGGGCAGGGATAGGGATAAGGGTAAGGGGTATGGGTAAGGTGTAAGGAGTAGGGATAAGGGTAAGGGGTAGGGGTAAGGTGTAGGGGTAAAGGTAGAGGGTAGGGGTAGGGGCAAGGGGTAGGGGTAGGGGCAAGGGGTAGGGGTAAGGGGAGGGGTAAGGGATAGTGGTAAGGGGTAGGGATAGGGGTAAGGGTTAGGGGTAAGGGGTATGGGGAGGAGTAAGAGATAGTGGTAAGGGGTAGGGACAGGGGAAGGGTTAGGGGTAAGGGGTAAGGGTAAGGGGTAGGGCCAAGTGGTGAAAATAAGAAAAGAAGCTCAACAATTATCTGGAAAATGAAAAAAATAAGTAATGAACGCTTGTTAAAAGAGCGCAGAGTGAATTAGCTCATCATTCCGTGCTGTTGGAGAGAATAGACAGTTGTTTTGCTCTGCTAGACAAAAGCACAGGTCTAACGGCTCTGGCTCAGAGACACCGCTGAGAACGGGGGTGTGTTGGGGGAGAATCAAAGAGAGGAAAGGATTATGGGACTAAAGAGAGCTTCACTGCGAGACTGTAGCTCAAAGCCCTAATCAGCCCATGGGCCGCTTCCCCGTACACAGACAGGTGCTGCAGAGAGCTAATTATTGCCAGTTGCACCGGGTTCACAGCGCCGACAGCAACAGCAAACTTTCTCTCCGCCCGGCTTTTCTGGGCTGCCTTCCCAGACACAGGAGGAGGCCTCGCTCTTCTGCTGAAAACGAGGAGCGTCTTTGATGCCGTTATTTAAGTCCGATGCTTGGCTTGATTCGTTTCGTTATGAGGAAGCCACCAGCTCTGCTGTTTCTCCACGACTTTTCCTGCTTTTTCCACCACAATCATAAACGCTGCCTCTCTCACTTTCACTCTGACACTCTGTGCTTTGTTGTTTCTCTTTGTTTTCTGTTGTGGTGAGCTGCTTATATCTTATTCTCTATGAGTTGTTTTTCTTTGCTGGTAGATGGTATAGAATGCCTGAAAGTACCTGTAGGGATTTTCCATTAAGAATTTAGTACGCTCTGGCTCTGCTGTGCCAAAAGTTATGGGATAGTGGTGGTGTACATAAATTGATCAAATACTGGAATAAGTTGTTTTTTTTTTCTTGAAGCTCCTTTCTATCTTCTCAACCAGATATTTAGATTTCTCTAAAGGGGTCAGTGAAGAGACGTTAGGTCTTCGACGTCTGCTGTTCAACGTACCAGTTCTTGTAGATGTAGACCGCAGAAGAAAGGAGTCTAAGAGGAAGTGCAGTGCAGGAAGATGTTACAGCTTTATTTAGATGGCTGTTCAAAGCTCACGACCCGGACAGTCTCCAGGCCGGAGCCGGATACTGAGGTCCCAGCCCGCTCCTTCTCTCTCAGCAATCTACATCTACAAGAACTGGTACAGCAGATGTCGAAAACCTAATGTCTCTTCAATGAACCTTTTAGAGAAATCTAAATATCTTTTTGGCATCTCCAAGTGTCCTTTTGGGCAACTTCAAATGTCCTTTTGGGCATCTCCAAGTGTCCTTTTGGCATCTCCAAGTGTCCTTTTGGGCATCTCCAAGTGTCCTTTTGGGCATCTCCAAGTGTCCTTTTGGGCACCACCAAGTGTCCTTTTGGCATCTCCAAATGTCCTTTTGAGCATCTCCAAGTGTCCTTTTGGCATCTCCAAGTGCCCTTTTGGGTATCTCCAAGTGTCCTTTTGAGCATCTCCAAGCGTCCTTTTGGGCATCTCCAAGTGCCCTTTTGGGCATCTCCAAGTGTCCCCAAGTGTGCTTTTGGGCATTTCCAATTGTCCTTTTGGGCATCTCCAAGTGTCCTTTTGGGCACCACCAAGTGTCCTTTTGGCATTTCCAAGTTTCCTTTTGGGCATCTCCAAGTGTCCTTTTGGGCATCTCCAAATGTCCTTTTGAGCATCTCCAAGTGTCCTTTTGGCATCTCCAAGTGCCCTTTTGGGTATCTCCAAGTGTCCTTTTGGGTATCTCCAAGTGTCCTTTTGGGCATTCCCAAGTGTCTCCAAGTGTCCTTTTGGGCATCTTCGAGTGTCTTTTTGGGCATCTCCAAGTGTCTATTTGGCATCTCCAAGTGTCCTTTTGGGCATCTCCAAATGCCCTTTTCGACATCTCCAAGTGCCCTTTTGGCATCTCCAAGTGTCTATTTGGCATCTCCAAGTGTCCTTTTGGGCATCTCCAAATGCCCTTTTGGGCATCTCCAAGTGTCCTTTTGGGCATCTCCAAATGCCCTTTTGGGCATCTCCAAGTGTCCTTTAGGCATCTACAAGTGCCCTTTTGGGTATCTCCAAGTGTCCTTTTGGGTATCTCCAAGTGTCCTTTTGGGCATCTCCAAGTGTCCTTTTGGGCATTTCCAGTTGTCCTTTTGGGCATCTCCAAGTGTCCTTTTGGGCATCTCCAAGTGTCCTTTTGGCATCTCCAATGTCCTTTTGGGCATCTCCAAGTGTGCTTTTGGGCATTTCCAATTGTCCTTTTGGGCATCTCCAAGTGTTCTTTTGGGCATCTCCAAGTGTCTATTTGGCATCTCCAAGTGTCCTTTTGGCATCTCCAAGTGTCCTTTTGGGTATCTCCAAGTGTCCTTTTGGGCATCTCCAAGTGTCCTTTTGGGCATCTCCAAGTGTGCTTTTGGGCATTTCCAGTTGTTCTTTTGGGCATCTCCAAGTGTCCTTTTGGGCATCTCCAAGTGTCCTTTTGGCATCTCCAATGTCCTTTTGGGCATCTCCAAGTGTGCTTTTGGGCATTTCCAATTGTCCTTTTGGGCATCTCCAAGTGTTCTTTTGGGCATCTCCAAGTGCCCTTTTGGGCATCTCCAAGTGTCTCCAAGTGTCTTTTTGGGCATCTCCAAGTGTCCTTTTGGGCATTTCCAAGTTTCCTGTTGGCCATCTCCAAATGTCCTTTTGAGCATCTCCAAGTGTCCTTTTGGGTATCTCCAAGTGTCCTTTTGGGGCATCCCCAAGTGTCTCCAAGTGTCCTTTTGGGCATCTCCAAGTGTCTTTTTGGGCATCTCCAAGTGTCTATTTGGCATCTCCAAGTGTCCTTTTGGGCATCTCCAAGTGTCCTTTCGGCATCTCCAAGTGCCCTTTTCTGCATCCCCAAGTGCCCTTTTGGGCATCTCCAAGTGTCTATTTGGCATCTCCAAGTGTCCTTTTGGGCATCTCCAAATGCCCTTTTGGGCATCTCCAAGTGTCCTTTTGGGCATCTCCAAATGCCCTTTTGGGCATCTCCAAGTGTCCTTTAGGCATCTACAAGTGCCCTTTTGGGTATCTCCAAGTGTCCTTTGGGGTATCTCCAAGTGTCCTTTTGGGCATCCCCAAGTGTCTCCAAGTGTCTTTTTGGGCATCTCCAAGTGTCTTTTTGGCATCTCCAAGTGTCTCTAAGTGTCTTTTTGTGTATCTCCAAGTGTCCTTTGTTTAGGTTTTTCCTGTTTTCTGTCCCCTTTCATATATATATATATATATATATATATATATATAGCCCTTTGAGTGTTAGTTTGTCTTTTCTTGTCCGTTTTTACATCCGTCAGTTTGCTTGTTTTTGTTTTTTCATTCTTTTTAGTGTTTCATAGTGTTTTCTATGTTTCTTGTTGTTTTAGTTGTATTTTTGGTTTATTGTTTTGTTTGTTTTCTTCATTAGTAAATAAAAGCACTTGCGTTTGCGTCCTCTCACCGCGTCCTCTCCTTGCTGCTGCATTCCTGACATTTATCTTTTTTTTTTTAAGAAAGTAGACACTTCAAACGGACACAAATATGCTTTTATTATTCTGTTAAATCCATAATCATTGTTTGGCTTTTTAAACCTCTTAAAATCCCAGGATTATTAAACCTAAGGCTTATAATTGAGTAACTACATGGAAAGCAGTGCAGTGTGTTTATTCTCCAGTTTCAGGAGTGAGGAGTGGAAGACTGGACCCGTCGACACTTTGGTCACTAAAGTGAAAGTCCTACTGAAGAACAGTTTTAAGGTTTTGAAGAAAACCACTCTTAATGTTGTGTACTGCAGCATGTTTGATGCAGCCTGTATTTAAATATGGCACATTGAAAGCTCTTTGAAGACAGACATTAAAGGGCTACTGAGACTTTTTTATCCCTCTAACTGCATTGTTCTGTTGAATATGAAGAGCTGTTTGGAAGGTCTGGTATACTTTTTATGTATTAGTGTTCTATAGACTTGTGAAAGAAGAGGCTTCAAGTAGCCTACATGGTGAATGATAATGCACTCGGTCCATTTACTGTCTTATGAATGGAGCATGTTTTTGCAGTAGAGCTGAATAGTTATGTAGCTGCATACTCAGGCTATGCCATTATAAGGACAGTCATTAAATATTAATGGACATACAGCATGTGGAGCAGTGAGAAATACTGTGAGTAATACAAGAAACACCTTCTGTTATTTAAGAAAACTTTAACTGTTTGTGTGTCCAGG
Source organism: Astyanax mexicanus (assembly GCF_023375975.1). Classification (NCBI taxonomy): domain Eukaryota; kingdom Metazoa; phylum Chordata; class Actinopteri; order Characiformes; family Acestrorhamphidae; genus Astyanax; species Astyanax mexicanus. Next base: position 28,383,420 of record NC_064427.1, on the reverse strand, counting down.
CAGGTATAATGAGCTTAAAGTAATGTATTTTTAATTAGAGTTACATTAAAATGAAATTTTTGGGCTGAAACCGACCCTAATTAAATTTTTTCCAAAGGCTGAATAGCAAATAGAGTTTTTTTCAGGTTTTTCATTAATTTTTCCACTATTAATTTAGTTAAGTAACCTAAAAGTATTTTTGGATTGCTTTTCAAAGATTATAATTTTTAAATATTTACAAATTTATTGAGAAATGTAAGTTACGACTTATAATAACAATATAATAAACAAGTCATATCTAGGGAAACCTGCATTAAACCACCCTGGCACCACCCCACACCAGTAAACCTCAACCAGAGCCCCGCCCACTAGATCAGTTAAAGATCCTGAGAGAATCTGAAACATTGGACTCAGACTCTGAATTGGCCAGCAGACTTCGTCTGACTGAGGGATCAGTAGCTACTGGCTTTGGCAAGATGAGGGGGATGAACAGTATGTAAGTCCTTTCAAATAATGAGTTCCATGCTTCAGCCACAGTTAGCTTTGATGGCATAGCAAACCTGCAGCAGCTTATTTGTATAAAAGTGCCAGAGCCCTTAAACGGCTCATTCTCAAATTGAAACTGGCAAGAATAGAGATTTTGTGCAAAGAACTTCATGAACATATTTAAAGCCCGTAGTCCTATTCTAACTTGTGCACAAAAAAGGTATAATATGTACCCTTTAAAAAGCCTTTTTGTAAAAAAGATTAAATATACATATAAAGTAAATTAAAGAACTGCTCTCTGCTGGTTATTGCTCTCACAAGTAGTTTGCCTCTTGTATCCGTCTTAGACATATCATGTATATTTATGTCTGATTCAGAAAAGCCTCTAAGACCCACCTAATGTGATTTTTTCAGATGTGATGAGAAGGCAAACATACTCCTTAACACCTTAGATCCCTTCATCACTCTCAAAACACCTTACTTTCATAAATAATCGCATTTTCATAGGCCCTAAAATAGAGCCCTGTGGGACTCAAAGTTATGATATGCTTGGCCCAGCAGTTAGCAAATAATCCATAATAGTTTTTCATTAGGAGTAATAGCTGAATAATAAACCTGGGGGTTTACTCAAGGGTTCAACTGCAGATACAATCAGAAATGCTTGGATACAAATGAGAAAAGCATGAGGTCTCCTTCTTCTCTGATATACTACAGAAGAGCTATTAATGAAAAGAGGAGATTATACACTTTTATATATGAATATTATTCAGCGGCAAGATTTTTTAACCAAAAACAAAAAGAGTAGCCAACTGTTTTCTCATTTTTATCCTATTTTCTTACAAGCCCAATTACCTAACCCACTCATTAGGACTCCCTCTAAAGACTAGCACATGTGAAGTCAGCCACCGCCTCTTTTAGAACTGCTTTTAGAACTTAGAAGTAGCATCACAGTGCGCTCGGAGGAAAGCGCAGCGACTCGGTTCCGATACATCAGCTCACAGATGCCTTGTACTGATCGACATCACCCGTCGGAGTGAAGTGGGGAGAGAGCGCCATCTACCCACCCAGAGAAATCAAGGCCAATTGTGTCCTCTCAGGGCTCCGGCAGCTGATGGCAAGCTGCATGAACGGGATCTGAACCAGCGATCTCCTGATCATGATCCTGTAAAATGTAATTATGGTCACAATCCCAGTAGAGAAGTATTGTTAGAAGTATTGTAGAATAGGGCTCATAAACTAGAGCAGTTAAACGTGAACCTATTGGCACCATTCTAAACAATAGAAGGGAACCATATGAATGGTTGGTTAGAACTTCCCAGCATTGAGCTAAGGAGTAGTGAAACAGTTCTCTGCAGAGATGGTGCTCCATCCAATACCTCTCGGATGAGATGAGCATAAAGTTGTGATTAACCAATATCTTGATCTCAGTAATACTCTTGAGCCAAAATGCAATCAAATCCTCACAGCAATGCTCCAAAATCAAGTCAAAAGCCTTCAAAAACCTGCACCAAGGAGACATTTACTCTAGGCATGATAAAGAGGCATGATTAACTCTTTTTAATGCCCTATGTTTCAGGAGTTGTAAATGAGCAGGTGTCCCCATACTTTGTTTAAAGAGTTCTACAAAACTTTCTTGCTGATTTCATGCTGGAAACTTTGGGCTTGTGAAGAAGTTTCTCAGTGAATTAGTGAACATCTTGAAGGCCGCGTCTCCATCCAAAAAGCAAGTGAAGGACAGCAGCTCCCACAGAGTAGCGTTGGATTGGACGTGCTGTGGACAGAGCTAGCAGAGGCTGCTCACACGGCCAGACAGTTTGCTTCACAGATGGCTGATCAGTAAAACCAATTGGAGCTTCTCCGGTCTGCAGGGAGGCGAGTGGTGGGGTGGTGGTGGGGTTGGAGGGAAGAAGGAGCTCGCTGAAGCCGACAATGAAGTGTGACCAAACTCTTCAGCCAAACGATCCACGTTAATTGATTTAGCAAACTGGAGACCGGGCTGCGGACACTGAGAGGCCACATGCTGGGGACAGCAAGTGTGTGTGTGTGTGTGTGTGTGTACGGTTGGTCATGTGTTTAGCTTTTTTTGGCGACCAAATGTCCATATGATTGTAGGAAATTTTAACATTTTGACACTGTGTGTGGCAGAGTGTGTGTGTGGCTTGTATTCAGCTCTTTATAGGGACTGAATGTCATGAGCATGATGAAAAAACTAATTCATGTGCATGCTGTGTACTGTATATTTTAACAGTGGCGTGCACAGACATTTTGGGGGGCAAGTGCTCAGGGGGGAAAAAGGGCACTTTTTAGCGCACGTGGAACGCTTCGTTATAAAAAAAAACGTTATCTATTATTGATTTGGGCTAGAGCGGCTAGCTAGTAGTGACCAGTCGGCTAAAGATGTTTAGTAGTTTGGTGCTGTATGAGACATTTTACTGCACAACAAAATGATTTCACGTTGGGTTTAGAGGGCAAACTGTAGGATTTTACTTGATGTGTATGTTACCTGGCTGGTGGGACACGGGGGAGAAGAAGCCTATCTGTTGCCGTGCGTACTGTGCTGAAGACTCGCTGAACTGAACTGCTGCTGCAACGCATCTAGTGTGCCTTGGGCGCGACCGCGCGGGTCGCACATGACAGAGGAAGAGAGAGGTCGGGTGAGGTCGAGAGAGGTCGGGTGTGTGCGAGCCGATTTCAGGGCATTCTATTTTCACTCGTTTTTAATCGCTCAGGTCTTCAAAAGATCATTTCAAACCGGCCTCAGTAAAATCTTAATAATAATATATATATTTGCACACCTCTGTATTTAAACATATATTATAACGTATAGTATACAGATCACATCTAATCTACCTGGATTCTAAACATAAACTACTGCCATAATTTGTTTAACCATTTTAAACCGTTTATTTTGCTTCATTTATTTCAGTCTTTTAACAGAGTCCAGTTACATATTAGCAGTTTTATTCAGAGATGTGAATCTTATAACTAACTCTCATTCTCCCACCACTCCCCTCACTCCTCTTATTATTCTTTTTATCTGACTCTCTCTTTCTCAGGTTTCTCATAAATTTATCTGTTAAAATCATAGTTTTTTTTTATTTAAGCTGCATGCTGTGCTATCTTTCATTTCATTTATTAAAGCTTCTGTATTCACCTTTTGGCACATTCGATAAGAGATTCTAAATTAAAAGTTCTCAAAACTACACAGAGATAGTATAAAATAAGTAAGTTTACTTGTGTATTTCACTACACATTTATCCATACTACAGTATCAGTCAAAAGTGTGAAAACACCTAAAAATTTAGTGTTAAAATGTTCTGCATTGTAGATTAATACTGAAGTCATTCGAACTATGACGGAAAACATATGAAATTATTTAGTAAACAAAAAAGTGTTAAAAAAACAGAATATGTGTAATATTTTACATTTTCTCAGTCAGCTTTATGAGGTAAAGTCACCTGGAATGGCTTTCAGTTAACAGCTGTGCTGAACTCGTCAAGAGTTAATAACTTGAATGTTTTGCCTCTTAATGTGTTTGAGAGCATCAGAGTTGTAAAGTAGTGAAGAGGTAGAGTTACAGGTATACAGTGAACAGTCCTATTTGAGTAAAGTTCTAATCCATATTATGGCAGTTAAAAAAAAAAAGAGTGAAGAAATCAATCATCAGTCAATCTGAAAAAAAAAAAATCAAGAACTTTGAAAGTATCTTCAAGTGTAGTTGCAAAAGATTGTCAAAACATGATGATGAAACTGGCACTCATCAGGACCACCCCAGAAAAGGAACCGCAAGTTAACAGCACCACTTATAAGAACCACCTACAGTAAAAGCTTCTTCACAGAGTATTTTGGTTTGTTTAACACTTTTGAGTCACTTCAGTATTCATTTACAATGTAGGAAAAACATAGCTGGTACTGTATGTAAGTATAGTCTTATGCAGTCTTAGTCAATTTTCTGCCTGACATTACACCACTAAATCTTCAGGATTTCTATTTAAGCATTACATAAAAAAGCTTTCATGTTTGATAAGGAACATTACTGAAAATCACAATTGTAATTGTAATAGAAAGTATAGAAAAATATTGAAGTAAATCAAAATAGAATGAATAAAATCATAAAATTAGCTCTTTCCTGAACTTCCTTTTCAACACAATCAATACAAATCAAACAGTCCTCCAAACCTTTAGTTTCTTTATGTTTTTCTAGTTTTTACATTTATTTTCAAACCTGCAGAATTTGGGTTGATTCCTGTTACTGATCTGAAATTATTAAGTGGAGAAGACAGAAGAAAACAGGCAGCTTCTCCAGATGTCCTGTAGGAGATTTCAAATTTCCCTCAATCCCTCAAATTTTCAAAATGCAAATAGCTTATTTTACTGCAGAGAATAAGAGTTTTGTATCACCTACACATGTAGCCTGAATACAAGACATTTGAAAGACATTTTAATAGGTGAAGTATTGCCTAAACCTGAACCAAAAAAGTGCTTTACAAATTCAGAAGCACTGCACTTTACTTACAAGAGAGGTTAGCCTTATTTTTTCAAATAAAAGTCAACATACACCCTCTCTTTTTCTCTCTTACACACACACACACACAATCTTTTCCCCGTCATACTTTAAGGGATAGTCTGTCCAGATCAGATGAGAGCTAACCTGTCAGACTGCAGTTACACTCTGACAGGTGGGCTTCTCTTTTCATGCTCCATCCATCTTCCTGACTCCTCTGTCTATTACAATTCTCATATCTGTTCTTCTCTCACTCTCTCTGACTGAGCTTCCTGTGACTAACCACTCATTCACATTCACTCTCAGCTCTACGATTGCCTTTAGAGCGCTTTAGAGGAATTAAGTTGTCATTCATCTCTGCAGGTCTTTAAAACACTGTAAAAAAAAAAGGCATTACTGAGCGCAGCACTGAGAGCGTGATGAGTGGAGCGCTGCGCAGCCTGTCATTAACCAACATTACTGAACATTACTGAACATTTACTCCACTACCTGCAGATAGATAATCACTGACCAGAGCACAGACTGCCTATAGGGCATCTCAACACATCAGTCACTGAGAGACAGTGAAGTAAGAGTTCAGGGGGATTATCACTCAGAAGGTGGGCCTGATCTCTAAGACACACCCACAGTGTGTAGTCTGTATCCTATTGCAGAAGCTCAATGTAAGTCTGAGGTCTCCTTCCGCTAAAATCCATTTTTTCTTGTTGTTTGTGAAATACTATAGGTCTCTCTGAGTTGTATATGCACGCTGCATATGAAACTCTTTCTCAGCCTCTATTGTCTGCAGTAGCTAGTAAAAGAAAAGCCTCAGAAATTCGAGTTGATCAGAAAGATGTAAAATGTCGACGTCAACCAGTGCTGAAGCCTCATATATATCAATTGCGTAGTTTATGATGCATTTTAAGTAACACAATACATTGAAATTTTGGTTAATACACTATCTGGGCAGGTAAATATCAGAAATAAATATGTAAATAAATAGTAATAGTAATAATAATTCAAAAAGTAGTGGGTTTATTTGACTGTCTAGTATTATTTAAAGCTACCATACAACACTTTTGGTATACCATTTTTAGGGGGAGGATGAGTGGGTGGGGTCCATGGGGGGAGCCAAATTCTGTCTTTCTTCAGAGACCACTAATTCAGTGAAATAAAACAGGGCTAAATAGAAATACAAAAAAAAACGGCTCAAATGGCCTTTATTCATACTAGAGACCACAACTAGATATTTTAAAACGAATTAAAAAACAAGGACCATTAAGGATTGTATTTTCTGTAGTAACTCATAACATGAACAGGATGTATTATCAGATACTATAGTATATATTCACTGATCAGCTATAGAGTACGGCTCGAGTCGTTGTTTGTTAATGTGTGTCAATTTGGCAACCCACATGAAATTCACATCTGGGGAGGGGCAGGTAGTGTAGAAACCTATCTATCCAGTGTTTGGAAATCAGACTACTTTGGCTTTTTTACGCAATTGTTTGCATTTATTACTGATTATTGCTTTGATTTCAATTATGTTCGAGTTCATGAGCTGCTACAATTACACTAAATTGGTTTTACCAAGCAAACATCCACATATCTTTAAGGGCATTTTTTTTATTCCGAACTGAGGAGCATGTGCTTTGTGAGTTCGGTTGTCCGGAACATCCAAAGTACTGATGTCTGGTCCTCCTGAAATGAGTGAACTCTGTTGGTGTGGTGCATTGCAGGTGTGGAAGCTATCTGCTCCCTGTGCCACATGTGGGGTTGCGTGATTGGTTCATTTTGTAATGTAAGACACAGGGCCCAATTTTAGCGATCTATAGGTAAACCGTCAACTGTGCACTGCGCAGTTGGTTTAGGGCTTGTCAGTGTGTCTTTGCTATCGTAACGACAGGAAAAGTACACCTTGCATCACTTGAAACACTTGAAACAAGGCATGGTCAAATTCTCTGAATTAATCATGAGTGTGTTTTGGGTGTAACATGCAATAAACCAACCAGCGTGTAACTTGATATTTCCTCTGTGAGCTCTGATCAGTTCTTTTGTTAAAAAAAGTTATTTTGTTAATAGCATTTATTGTAAAAAAAATGTATATATATATATATATATATATATATATATATATATATATATATATATATATATATATATATATATATATATATATCGATATATTGACCTGGATCATTGTTGTAATGGCACAAATTGTTGAAAAAAAGAGTTTGTTGACACATATTTGTTGTATTCCTGGCTCTTTGTTTGTCTGTTTGTGATTAAATAAATAAAAAAAATATCATAGATCTTCTGGCTGCAGATTTACCGCTCTTTCACTCTCTACAAGTTTATTTGGCACAAAGATACAGCATTTCTCCAGTTGGTCTTTCCAAAACCAAGTGGGTGACTCTTGTTAAGTGCACAAGTCATCTGTGTGCAGCCATACGAGCAGTTTCACTGTGACTATTAAAGCACATAAACATTTATTTTATACTGCCAACTTCAGTTCCCTGATATTAACAATCTGTTACTCTACACATGTAGTGAGAAGGAGAAGTCTGTATGTAAATAAAGATTCTCTCACAGCGCACAAGGATTTCTCCAGATTCTCTGAATTATTTTTGATGATATTACTCTATGTGCTGCAGGTGGTGGAATATGCAAAGCCTTTACAATTTTACGATGCCAAACGTTTTTCTGAAATCGTTCCACAGTTTTTACCTGCAGTTTTGGGCAGTGAACCTGTGTCCATCTCTGCATCTGCCTATTTTAAATTCCACTAATTTTAATCATTTCAATCATTTCATCTAAACACATGCACAGAAAATAACAAACAAAATAAAATCATGTGACCAAAAGGTCAAATATTTCACAGTAAACACAATTTCTTTAAGTTTGCATTAAAGAAAGCATTGATGTAAATATTTCCTAAATATGTTTTGCTTTCCTAAACGTCAGTTTACTCTTTTGTATAGTGAATTACAATAAAGATTCAGCTAGTATGCTCTAGGACAGGGGTCGCAATAGGCAGCCCACAGGCCAGATGTGTCCTGCAAGCATGAAACATCTGGCCTGTGATGTTGTTTAAACTATAATTAATGATAAAGAAAAAAAAAGAATAAAATAAAAAGCTTCTCTGGCTAGCTTTTGTTTACATACCTCCCCTTTCTCTCTGTTGTGCTTGGCATGACTTTAGTTTCTCCTTATGTTGCCGTTTTTTCCTGGCTGCATCCCAATTCCATAGCCGGGGCAGTGGTAATGTTATGGACCACAACCGTGATGACCCGTGTTTGATCCCTCATGAGGAGTGTTGTGATTATTCATTTATTTTTTTACTTTCTTCTTGGGTTTACCTGCTTTGAGATCAGAACTGTTCTGCAATTGGGTTTAACAACCCTCTGGACTGGAGAGCTACTGGCATGTCATCTTCAGTAATCTTGTCTTGTCTTTTCTCCTGCAGGTGAAGATAGGAGGCTGTGTGGCGGGTAATGGGACAGTGAGCACCATGCGGGTCAAGTGTTCAGGCGTCTCTCTCCTCCTCATCGTGGCTCTGCTGGGATTGGCCGACTCAGAGCCGCCAGAAGACTCTGTAGCTGCAGGTAAGAAAAAGCTGTTTTGTGCAATAGTTCGAACCTTTTGAATGAGATGAGTCAAGAACTTTCAGTCATCCTATCTCCCCTGAGGTTTGATCAACACCACCTTTCAAATGACATGCGTTCTGCATATTCATTGTGGTTGTGCACTTCAAAAACAGTGTGTTCTGACTCTAGATAGTTTGGATTTGATTGTGTGTTTGTCTCGAGTTAATGACTTGAATTTCTCGTCCTCTTAATGTGTTTGAGAGCATCAGATGTAAAGTTGTGAAGTTGTAAAATCTAGAATTTTGAAAGTACCCTCAAGTGCAGAGCCGTAGTGCAATGACCATCAAAAACATTGAAGATGATGAAACTGGCTTTCATCAGGATTGCCCCCGGAGAGAAAGACCAAGAGTTCCTCTGCTGCACAGGATAAGTTCATATAGAGTTACCAGCCTCAGAAACTGCATATTAACAGCTCCCCAGATAAGAGCCAGCAAGATACTTCTTCACACAGTATTTTGGTTTGTTCAATACTTGTAAGTCACTACATGATTCCTTATGTGTTTCTTCATAGTCTGGATGACTTCAGTATCTATTTACAATTTAGGAACTGAAGTTGCTTGGCCGAGAAGTCAAGTTTTCATGTTTTTAAAGACTGTTGACACCATGAGTGAAGATGTACCGGAATCTTCTGAATGAAGAGCCACAGATTAACATTCAGACCTCAGCTGTTTTACATATAAGCTGTCTCTGTTTCCATCTGTTTTCATTTAAGGGTCTAGAAAGGTTATAACTTATGAGGCTAATTTTCTGTTGCGATATTTATATCTATCAGGCAGCGTCGCACACTGTGTTTTCTCTCTCTCTCTCTCATCTCATAATCTCGTAGGTGTTGAAATGTGTTTGCTGGTGACACGTTGAGCTAGCTTGAACTGAAATGACAGCAGGATGAGTTTGATGTGCACGGACTGTTGGCAGGCGCCGCGTTATTTGCTGTTCTGGCAGAAAACACCACAAGACAAATAGGCTTGGCCGCCATTCACCAGGTTCAACGATCAAATGCATTCCCTGTCTAAACAAACCACGCACCGGCGCTAACTGCTCCATTCTGCCCTGTCGAGCGCTAATGCTAATGAAATATGAAAGTACAGCAAACTACGGCTAATTAAAATCACACGCAGGTGTGAACACACGCAGGAACATGCGTATACTGTACACTACACCCTCCCGTGCTTCATCAACCTCTGGGCATTCTTTCAGAGAGGTGGTTAGGAAAAAACCCTATGAGAGAAAAAAACACGTAAACACAAGCTAACGCTCATGCTCATGCTAGCAGAGCTTTGGTAATGCTAATTAAGTTCAGAAGCACGGCAGTATAGAACTGTGATTAATTAAAATCACACACACGTACGAGCACACACACAAACATGCTTCCCACACACAATCTTCCCCATGCTAATGCCCAGTCTGTGTGCATTCATTTACAGAAAGCAAAAAATGAGCTAAAATGCTAACACATCTTTGCGTGATATGAAGAAAGTAATCCCAGCTGGCATTTCAACGTTGAATAAATGTTGAATCAACCTTGATCTACGTAGATGTTATGATTGAATCAATGTTGAATTAACTTTGTTTTTTGAAATCTGAATCAGCGTTGATATAGCAACGTTGTTTCAACGTCATACGTTTATGATTTCTAAAATGAGAAAATCCCCTGGTTAACAGAGTGTTGACCATAAACTTACATCACTGCAGTAAAGCTGAGTATAAAGAAAGTTCTGATCTCAAAAACAATAAAACCATAAAACTATTAGAACATGAACATGATGTTAAATTAAAAATTAGTTACTGCAAATAGAAGTAAAACACTGTTTCATCCCTTCATCCAACCGTATTTAGAAATTATATGGTGAGGAAATGTAAAATGCTGATTCAAAAGGCAGAAGGTTGAGGACATTATGTTGATTCAACGTTAAAATTTCAACCATAGCACAACCATTAAACATTAAATGTTGATTCAACGTTAAAATTTCAATCAGTTGTACACACAGTACTGTTTATCTTGTTAAAGAGAAATCTTGAGAAATCTAGTGTGTAATGAACTTGGGGTTTAATGAAACGTGATAATGAATTCAAATGTTTTTTTTTTAAATAGCCTCCCTTTATTCGCTCCCAGCATTCTGAAATACAGAGCTTTTAGCTGATGCTCCCAACAGGCCTACAATGCTGGTGATAGGGGCATAGCATTGCTCATACAAATAAATCACTATTTACTATTTACACCATTAACATGCTCATTGTAGCTCCACACATCATTGGTAGAATTCTGTGGGCCCTGACATTTAAAACAAGGCACTAAGAACTTGTGCCCAGATTATATAGATAAATTAGGCTACAATAAATCAACTGATGAGCACAACAGTATGGGAACGCAACACTATGCCCCAAATACTAGCATTGTAAGCTTGTTGTTGTTAAATGTGCTGTTTGAATACTGTATCATACAATGTTACAATCAACGAGTATCGCTAACTATACTAACTATTCTGGGATATATAAAAGTGGGAAATATTTGGGTTTGCTTTGCCATAAAACACCAGTAAATGACTGTGAAAATAGTTTTTATAACACTCTAAATCTTTAGATGCTGTTTGTTGATTCTTCTGTATAATAGTATACAAATTGTAATGTTTTACTGGAATAGCATCAACTTGATGGTATAAGAAGGAAATGGCAGATAATGATGCAAGTGTAGCGCCAGATCCAGCAAGGGAACTTGCAGTGGTGCAAATCAATGCTCCATCACTCTGTTATTTCAAAACTGGGTAGTAAAATTGAATACTCTAAAAATTGATCTGGTGTGTTTGTGTAAAATGTGTGGTATGTATGTAAGTTTGTGTGTGTGTGTGTATGACTGTGCCCAGATATGGATTGGCACTCTGTCCTGGGTAATTGCTGTAGTGCCCGATGCAGTCCTCCTCCAGGTGGACGGTCGTTTCCGGTTGAGAGTACGCTGTGTGCTATTGGCTGCCGCTTCTCACCGGTGTGTGGATGAGTGTGGATGTAATGTGCTTGTGTGTAAAAACGTGTAAATTGTAAAGCATCTTTGGGTTTCTAGAAAAGCGCTATATAAGTTGAACTTCATTTATTCATCATAAATTAACCTGCACTTTTACGATTAGTATACATTCCATACTTTATAATTAACATTAGTGTCTAGTATGAAATTCGGACTCGGCCAAAGTGTTTAAAGCTGTACAAATCCATACTTTCGATATGAGGCAATTATAGAAGCAGACTGTGACGTAAAATCAAAGTGAATTTCCTGGATGGAAGCATTTTTCAGATCCTGGAAAGAGGATACGTCTACTCATCCTACATATAAATATGTGGCAAACTATGATTCATTTCAATTACATGCATGCACTATATCACTTCCCTCTACCTTGCCATAGAAAACCTCATTGTGAAAAACATACATACATTAGTAGTCATGCTATCACATCACTGTGTGAGTTTAATTAAATATGAAAGTACAGCAAACTACGGTTAATTTAAATCACACGCAGGTGTGAACACACACACACACAAAATACATGAAGACCCCCAGCCCCCAAACCCCCAAACCTCCTCCCATTCCCCAGCCCTCCATCAACCTCCAGCTATTGATTTTGAGAAGTGGGCAGAACATCATACGTATAGTAGATACACACACACACACACACACTATCACACACGCTAGCACATCTCTGGGGCAGAGGTAATTACTGCATCCGTCACAGGGAGAGTGTGAATAGGCTTTTATCTCTGGCCCGCATGGAGGTCAGCCATTGCTCAGAGACACAGAAAGCAGTGCTGCGCGGCTCCCGGCCTTTGAGGCTGAAGTCATTTCTCCCATACTAAGCACTCACACTCACACCGCTGCGCTCATTAATTGTCGCCCCGCTGCTTTAGAAGAGTCGGATCTCGATACGGATACACGTTTAAAAGGTGCCACAATAGCGCGCTCACTCTTTACCGCTGCAGCGGACAGATATCTATCTGTTTCAGACCGTCTCTTAGTCCATTAGCTAAATGACATAATGGTCTGTGGGCTAATCTGACAGGTTATGAATCAGCCCCTGCTCTATAATGTGGTGTATTGTACCTGTATGTGTGCAGAGGGGTGAGAATAGATAAGAGAATAAAGAGTAAAATTCGCAGAATTAGCTGACATTCCTCTAGTCCAGCTGACATGAAAACTAAGATTTTAATGGAAAAGACTTTTTAAGATTTGTAGACTTGGAGTAGAATTTAACTAAATGTTCACAGGTGGCTACTGAAATACTTTTTCAGTAACAGCTGGTGGATGTTGGACACCTTGAGCTTGAGGATGCCCCACAGATGCTCAGTTGGGTTTACAGTAGGTCTGGAGACATACTTGACCAGTTCATCACCTTTACCTTCAGCTACCTTCTCATGAAGGCAGTTGGAAGTGTCATCTTGGACGTGTTTTTAGGGTCATTATCATTTTTTTAAACTGCCAAGCAGCCCAGTTTTTAAAGGAAAGGGATAATATTGTGCTTCAGAGTGTTGGAACTCAACAGGCAGGCAGTACAGGCAGCCCTTATCAATTAATCAACCTTTTTAAGGAGTCGGAAGTACATTTAGGGCACCCCTCATTTTGAATTTTCATGACTATATCCCACTTTCAACTTTCATGACTATATTTCTCACACTGATAAAAAAGAGAGTTCTTTGCCATGAGGTGCCATATTAAATATCTAAGGGCTGGCATGAGAGAGCTATACCAAAAACACAAACTTTATAACAGTCCTACTCCCTATTTACACCTGGAACCTAACTGTAACAAGTTACATGATACCAGGAAGGAACACCAGCAAAATTGAGCACAATTTGGACATGTGCTATTTGCTAGCTATTTAGACGATAATGGCTGTGTGTTGAGTTATTTTAAGAAGATAAAGTAAATCTATACTGTTATACATGCTGTGCACTGACTACTTTAGGTATTATATCAAGTATATATCCGTTTCATTTTTAAAGTATTGTCCCTTATTATAATAAAATATTTGCAGAAATGTAAAGAATATATTAATTTATATTAGATACTGCATATCTGTGCATGGGTGTTTAAATAGATAAGATCATCTGACATTGTTCTGGTCCAACTGAAATTAAAAATGGAGATTTAAATAGAAAAGTCAGCTTTCAGAAGTTAGAATGTGCAAAGAAGTCCTCGTTTCCAAGACCAAGACTGAAAGAAAGAAAGAAAAAAAGAAAGAAAGAAAGGAAAATGTGGGATTCATTAATTAATACATTGTGTCCAAGAATTAACGACTCCCTAAAGTTCCTAGATCATCTGATGAGCAAAAACTCAAAACCCAATTCTCTCACTACAGTGGACTTGTCTTTTTAATTAACAGCAAGATTTGCAGCCCCATAATTCAAATTGTGGTGTATTGTAGGTATATATGTGCATAGGCGTGTGAATAGATAAGGGAATTGGCAAATTTTGCGGAATTAACAGACATTTTTCTGGTCGACTGAAATGTGGAGAATGTGGAAAATGGAGCTTTTAAAGGATATAACTTTAACTTAGATCCCATACAGTCTTTACTTTCTTTTTTAATGTACTGTATGCTAATCGTAGCATTTATATCATAGCATGCTTTTTTCAAACTGCTGCTGATGCAGCATTGCCGAGTAGCATCACAGTGCGCTCGGAGGAAAGCGTAGCGACTCAGTTCTGATACATCAGCTCACAGACACCTTGTGCTGATCGACATCACCCTAACAGTGATGAGGAGAAAGACCACCATCTACCCACCCAGAGAGAGAGCAAGGCCAATTGTGCTTTCTCAGGGTTCCGGCAGCTGATGGCAAGCTGCATGACTGGGATTCGAACCAGCGATCTCCCGATCATAGTGGCAGCACTTAGCCTGCTCAGGGCAGGTATTTGAACAAGCATTGAGTGGCCACTGGTTGCAGGACCTCATTAATGTAAAGTTGGGCTGTCAGAGTTCCTGTAATGAAGACCAAAAGTGATCTGCCACTGTACAAAATTGCACCTCACACCAGGTTAGCTACAAGTGCTGAAATAAAGATGACAGCAGCAGAATTAATGAGTCCCTCTAAGTTCTCAGATCATCTAATGAACAAAAGCTCACCCAATTCCCCAACAACAGTGCACTTATCATTTTAATTAACAGCAAGATTTGCAGCCATGGAGCTCAAATCTTGCAGTCTGCAGAGTCTTCATCCAGCATATTTGCTCTAACCCCACACTGCACCTTCCAATTCATTAATGACCCACGACCCAGGAAAGAAGGGAACCTAATTAGAGAGATACATAGACACACGGTCAGAACAAACACCTGTGGACATCCGTGGCCCTCTATCGATTCACTGAAGCATCCAGAGACTTAAACGCTTCCCCCACTACTTCAGCAGTAATGAGGTGAACCTGGAGTGCCTCCAAAGCTGGGATTAAATGAAAGGCCAACTTCATGTAGTACAAGGTCACTGTCATTGGCGGTGATGGCTTGTCTCTTTGAGAGAGAGAGAGAGAGAGAGAGAGAGAGAGAGAGAGAGAGAGAGAGAGAGAGAAAGCGCGAGAGAAAGAGAGAGAGAGAGAGTTGGGACCGATCCATCTTCTTTCATTTAACAACCAGCTGCAGCTGCTATAGAGAGGTTTGTTAAAGTGATCTCTTACAATATTACAGTTTATTAATATTACCTTCACAACCCTGATTCATACAAATGGTAGGACAGTATGGATTACACTGCGATTTAACATAATGCATTGTTTTTTTCATTATTTACTTCAGCTTTGCAAAGAGAATAAGCTCAAGATATTTAATGTTTTTTTATGGTCAGCTGGTCCAGTGTTTGTACTCTCTTCTTCAAAATCCTTGAAGTCTTTGTATTGTGTCCAGCATGTGGTTTTGCTTAAAAGTACACTTAGAAAAGTTATCCTCGGAAAAGTTGTATCCTAAAGGCGGCATATGTTGCTCTGAGGGTGTACTCACACTAAGCGCTGGCGTTTTGGTTGGTGGTTCTGCCCCCTCCCCACTCCCCCGCTGGCCTGCACTCACACTGCATTTGAACAATCCGTGCCCGAGCACGCTTACGTCATTACTCACTGCTCAGTGGGCTTGGCGGTGTTATGCCAAATTCATCACCCCCGCCACGAAAAGCACCCTCTCTTGGGAGCGTGTGTTCTTGATAAAAGCAGAGATAATCTCCATTAACATACTTAGAAATATGTGCCAGAAGTCATGGTTATCTCAGCCACGGTTACATATGTCGCAGTTACATACGTGCGCACTCCCAAGAGGAGGTGCTTTTCTGTTTTTTACCGGAATGTTGCATCACTAACATCATCTCAATGCGTACCGACTCCAAGTGAACGTACCATGCGTACACTGCCCAAAAACAGTGTGAATGGTTCTTTTCGTCTTTGGTCCAGAGTTTACAGCATTAACTTCTAACTTCTTGTTGTGTTTGAAATTATTCCAGACACCAAAAAGACAAATAGCAAATGATTTTGGGTGCTTTGGGGTTTCTGAGTGCTGTGAAGAACGAATACAGTGAAGCCTACTAACTTCAGCGCTTCACACTACTGTTAGAGCTGCAAATGCTGTGGTAATTTTAATAATACATTTAATATAACATTAAATTACTGTAGCTTACATCTAGTCTTTACTTTTTCTTTTAATATACTGGCTTTTTATATGTCTTTATGACATTTATGTAATATCTGTTGAGTGTAGAAGTTTTGGACATCCGCAGAGTCTTAAGACCTTGGGCTCTATTTTAGCTATCTATAGCTCAATATAGTTCAATTGCAGATTGCGCAGCTAAATTTAAGGCGTGTTGGACTGTCTTTGGTATCGTGAAGGCATAAAAAAATGTGTATGGCTCGAAACGCGCAAAAGAAATTAACTAATATTCTTAATTAATCATTGGTGTGTTTTGGGTGTAACGTGGAATAAACCAATCAGTGTGTCTTGCCATTCACTTTAGGAAGCAGGTGAGCTCTGACTTTGGCATGTTCGTATCTTAACAGTGCGACGCTTTGTGCGCCTCAGTGGAGGATACTGACCTGTGAGTTCATGCTTTGAAGGTATGCCAGCAGCTCATTTAAGGAAACAGCAATGTTATTTTATTCTTTATTGCGTTTATTGTTGAATTAAAAGCCGACTGTTGTCTAGGTTTATTTCAGTCAGTGGCGCACCTGTGTTTTCCGCCACCAATATAGCAACACGGCAAAATTTACCTGAACACACCTCACTTCCAGACAAACAATCGTTTCAAAAAAGGGTGAGTTATCGCTCTGCAGGGGACCTGAGGTTTTAACAGGTGCTGTAGGTCTGAGTTTATTCTGCTGAGGAAAAAAGCTCTCTCTTCACATCTTGGCGAGCTTCCCAGTGATTGTAGAGGGATGGAAAGATAAAAAGTGTGACAGGACACTTGAGTTTGGAGAAGAGCCTCGAGCTACGGCGGAAATAAAAGGAGGGTTTGAAATTCACTGTAGATACAGAAGTCAGGTCCGTTAAAATGGATTTGGCTGGGGCAAGGTGTGACAATTTTCCGGCGAGTTCAGTGTTCGCTCGAGTCTTTTAACCTTCTGTGTTATACCCAAGAAATGAACCCATACGTTACAGTGCTAAAGCACGTGGCTTGGATGCTAACAGGACAGGTGGGAGAATACAGATCATCCTTTCTAACCCTTCTGTCTGCATGCAGCCTGAATTTTAATACTTGCAGTAAATGCATCTTTCCTTTATACTCTGTACTTACTTCCAAACAGACAAAAGAACCAATACAATTTTATTAATAAGCAATAATACATTCGAGCTTTGTGTTATAACATGTAATATTGGCACTTCTGTGACACAGTCGTAGAGGTGTATAATGATATTGCATTTGGTTTGTATTTGGTTTGTAAGCGCTGCATCATTGCTAGGTTACCTGTATGTGGTGGAGTAATACTCAGAGAGCTTCAGTTACAGTGCATTACCGGCTGATGTTGTCACTCATAAAACTCCTCTCAGCAAATCACATTGCAGGGTCGAAACTAACTGTGGTATAATGTGAACATCCATGTGACATGCTTCTAAATCACCCTTTTAGGAACTTTTGCATTTTTTTTAGGAGTGTGTGAAAAATACAGAGGGGTGTGTTGATCTGATTAAATTGCATTCAGATAAATGTGTAAATGTGGAGAAAAGGTGGTGTCCGGATGATATCCGTATCGATTTCAACACAAGATTGTAATATTAGTATCGTATTAGTGGTGGACAAACTGTTCATAATACCATATATGTAGTGCATATATTAGATGACCAAATACAGAAATATTATATATAATGTTAATATAATATATACTATAGTAATACAGAATATACTGTAGCACTAAAAAGAATTCCACAGTTTTTACTGAGCAGGAAAAGTGCCTCAGTTTACATGACGTGTAAAGAGTTTTCTTTTTAAATCTGTAGAGAAAAACCTTTAAACCCAAGAAATTCTACGTTTTTTTTTTTTTATATATAAAGAATGTATTTCTTTCATTAGCTGATTTTCCCAAATATACCTGCTAAATTCAAATGGCCAAAAAGAGTAATGGAAAATGGCTTTTGGAGTGACTTAACTAATCAAGTTAAATATAAAAATTTTTGCTTGATTTAATATACCATCTAACGTTTGTTCCAATGACTGTAATGGTGTTGGAAATACCAAGTGCCTCCCAAAATAGCATGAATACTAAATTCGTAACTTTTTTAAAACATTTGGGTGGAAACCCAGCAAGTGTTTCAATTGGTATAAGTCACATAACCCTTTTTTAATACTTTCAGAGATAAAATATGATTTGAGTTTGCCTGCTGCATTAATGGGAATTAAACTCACAACCTCCTGAAGATGGAAGGTGAAGCTGTAGTCTGCAGTTGTTGTGTGAGCTGAAGTAGGAGTGGGTTAATCTGTGTAGTGAAGTGAGAGCATGTGTTTGATGGTAAAATAAAATAATGAATACACTGTTCTTGTTAGAGATCATAATGAAGAGCTTTCATCTCGGCACAGATGTCTCCTATTAGCCACTTTATCAGGACATCTGTATGTGTGTGTGTGTGTGTGTGTGTGTTACTTCTAAAGTTACCTGGCTTCAGTTTTGGAGTTTTGGTCTGTTTAAAGCTTTGATTTGAACTTCTAATCTAAGGGTTAAACTGACTAGACGTTCTACTTCATCTACTTTACTGTTGATGATAATGATGATAATGTTCTACATCCATTCAGAGATTTCTTAATCTTAATTACCATACGTTTCTCATTAATCGAGGTTCCAGACCTGCACAGAGTTTGATTTAAAGCCTCGTCGCTGGTTTCAGAGCGAGTGCAGGAGATTTGCTCAGATGGTTTTCATGAATGTCTGCAGGAAACGCAAGCGCAGATGAACTGCACTTCATGAAATATTGCTATGCGCAGATAAGCTGGGGTTATGACGGAGTGTGAGAGCGATACGTCTGCTATCTGATTGAACCCAAGCGCAGGGCTGACTTCATTTCCCATGGTGCCTCTGGGCTTGCCTGAATAATCTGGACCATCTTCGCATTAACCCCAGGGAGAGGAGGTTCCCAGATAACATTGTTGTTGCAAATGTACCTGTACGGCTGACTGGCATGGCTTTAACTTCAGGCTTCCGTCATGCCTTTTTAATTCCTCCGGCTCTGCAGTGAGAAGATGCTGGTCTTCGATATCCAGGAAGAAGCGGAGGGGGACTTTTATCTCCAGCAGGAACGAGCGTGTGTTTGCTTGTGTGAGCGTGAGAGTGTACATGGGCGAAATGAACTTGAAAACAAATGTTTTGGATGAGCATTTTTTAGATAAGCCTTATGTTGTCCTAGCTGTTGAGCCATGCAGTCCACACACACAAAGATAAATAGCTAGCATTATTTCCAATGGCTGTTTCTGTATCAGTCTATTTTAGCCACCATTGCTGTTGTTGTGGGTAGAGAACACTCTAAGACTTTATGAATGTGATGTTTCATGAATGGGTCTGCTGTATGGAGGTGGTGGAATAACCCAAATCGTTGTATTTTAGTTTTTTCTTAAACAAAAAAAAAAAAGCTCATTTTGATATTCACTATAAATATTGGTAGTATATTGGCGATTTTTAGTTTACTTTATATGTTGATCATACAATGTGTCCCTTTTACTGTTTAAAAATTTCTTGATGAATGGACCAATAAACATTCCTCAAAATGACCTGGAATGAACTCAACTTATTACATTGACTTCCATTAAACATTAAGAAGGTTTTATCGCTTTAATGTAAAGTGGCTGTTTGAGATGTACATGTATTTCATTGGACAAAATCCACTAGATCATTCATGCAGAGGAACAAGTACAATGTTCTGAAATGATCATATCAGTCCCCAGACCTGAATATTATTGAAAATCTATGGTGTGATTTAAAGCGGGCTGTTTATGCTCAGAAACCATCAAACCTGTCTGAACTGGAGATTTAGGTTTAGTAAAAAAGAATGGTCCAATATACCTTCAACCAGAAGCTCAACCTGACTCTCATTGGAGGCTATAGGAAGCATTTAGAGGCTGTTCTTTCTGCAAAAGGAGGATCTACTAAATATTGATGTGATTTTTCTGTTGTTGTGCACTAATGTATGCACTTTCTGTAAATCCTATAAACTTCAGTTTATTTCTTAAATTTCACTGTGTTCATCTGCTATATTACACATTTAACTAAAACTGCTGATCCGAACAACCAATGATTTATAAAGGAAAATCATGAAAAATAATAGGGGTGCCCAAACTTTTTCATACCATTGTATATGTTTCAATTGTATATGTTGAATTTGTAGCTAAAAAAAAAACTTTTTCTTTTTGGATTTTCTGAATTATGTCTACACCATACATACTTAAACACAGCATCAATCTTGACTCTTGACATCAAGCTTTGTACATTTTTGCTTTTTGAGGTAAAGTCACCTGGAATAACTTTCAGTTAACAGCTGTGTCAATGTGTTTGAGAGCATCAGTTGTGAAAGTTGTGAAGAGGTAGAGTTGGTATAGAGTGAATAACCCTATTTGAGTAAAGTTCTAATCCATATTACGGCAAGAAATACTCAACTAAGTAAAGAAAAAAAAATACTTTAGAAACTGAAGGTCAATCTAAAAAATTCAAGATTTTTTTAAATATGCTCAAGTGCAGTCGCAAAGACCATCAAAAATGTTACGCTGAAACTGGCTCTCATCAGGACCACCCCAGGTAAGGAAAATTCAAAAGTTACCTTTGTTGCACAGGATAAGTCCATCAGAGTTACCAACCTCAGAAACCACAGGTTAACAGCACCCCAGATAAGAGCCACTTTTAAGTTTATTACATGATTCCTTCATAGTCTGGATGATTTTAGTATTGATTTACAATGTAGGAAAAAAAATAAAAAATGTAAAAAAATTAAAAGACATTAAATGAGAAGGTGCGTCCAAGCTTTTAAGTGGTACTATATATACCAAGGTTTTGTAGTTTTTTTATAGGGGATAATAAAGACAAACATGACTTGTTTAGTCACAGAAGCAATGTCTTTTTCAGCAGCCATTATTTCAGGAGCTTTGTTTAATAAGCTACAAGTTAAAAATGTCCTTGACCAACCAATAGAAAAACAGAAAAACCTGAAAAAAAAAAAAACTGTATACTGGAGACTACATAGAAAATTAGCTTTTTTTAAAATCAAAACTGTCAGCGTTGTCAATTGAAACTCACAGTATTCATTTTATATAATCAGTGTTGATTTATCCCAGGGAAAATTCACTATGTAGGACTGAGGAGGCTAGAGGAGGGCCACCAATCAGCACAGGGACTGAAAGTAATGAAGTTTAAGGTTGACTCATTTCGCAATGGCAAAACTGTGGTAAAACTAACCCCACTGTGTGGAGGCTGTATATTAGCCAGGCTACTTGTCTCTGTGATTTGTTTACATTTCTCAGACAGTGCTATAATATAGCCACCAAAGGGCTAATTAAAACAGTATACAGCGATACTTGCAAACTTGTGAGCAGCTCTGGTTAAAATATGTAATACTGTGAATAACTGAGCCAGTAAAATATGACCTGATTTCCAAAACAGTTGCATCACCTGGCCTTTCCTAATGATGACTGTGAACAAACCACAGCCCTAACAAGCTAATTAAGATCTGAAGCCTTGGAAAAAAAATACGATATCTGAGAGCTCGAATCTCATGGTGTTGTTAAACCTTTTCACAGTGATCTTTTTCTTAATTGTTTATACTTTGGAAAAAAAGAAACAAACAGAACACACTTATAGTAAAATGTAATTTGCATAAAATAAAGATTAATTGTATTGCGTATACCTTTTGGAGATCTGTGTCAATAGATACTATAAAACAGATTTATTTACAAAAGTGGAAATACAAGAGGTAGTCAGAATAATCAGGGTGAAAACAGTGAACAGCAGCAAGAGAGAGAAAACATACCGTACACGATTAACAGTCCAGGGAAGGCAATAGTCTACAGGCAAGGCAATATCACAGAGAAATCCAAAATCAAGATAAATAAAGGAAATACAAAAACAGGGTCGGCAATGAGAGAGAAAACACAGGTAAAGAGGAACTAACTGTACGAGGATAATCCAATAATATTTAGCACAGGTGAAGTGCTAAGAGTGAGGGGTTTATATAGACCAGTGAGCAGGTGTTTAGAATTCCGGTGATGCTTCCTAAAGGTGCAGTGTCATGTGATCGTGAGTGTCAGTGTGTGGTGCATCGTGGGTATCGTAGTCCAGAGACTAGAGAGCGCAGACAGAGCTGCAGAACAGTGTGGGAGAGACAGGAGCACCTTAAGTGTGTGACCAGGTGTGACATGATATATTTCTATATTAATTACTTAACTATTTACAGTAACAAAATTTTGGAGCAGGTCTCCTCAGTCACAAACCTCTTTTTAAAGCTCTTTTTAGTCCACTTGAAACTTTTTTAATCAACCAGCTATTTTCAGGGGAGCAGCCTTAAAATACCAACTAGTGTGTGTTGAGCTTTCCAGCTTTTTAAGAGAGAGAACTCTGGTGTAAAATTTACTTTTGGTGTAGTGAAACATGATAAAAAGTACTAACCTTTGTAGAATAGCCCACTTCCGCTCTCCTAAAGTTTTCTGAGATTTTGTCCTTTTTGCCCACCACTTTGTAAAACAGCTGTATCGGGGCATATTTTGCCCCAATAAATCGCTTTTTACACCGGTATCCAGACTCAAAGTAGCTCCACACCTCCTTGCTAGAATCTGAGGAGCCCTGACATTTAAAACGAGGCATTAATAACTTAAAAAGTGCACAAGAAGCTTATTAAAAACACTGTTTACATCCCAAAGAGGGCGCTGCCATCTTTGTGCTGATAGTGTTATAGACATATATGTACATAGACTCCACATGACGTAGCAGCTGGTGCCAGGAGGCAGGCTATGGGAAATCTATGTATGTATATATATGTCTGTCATTATCAGTACAGTGATGGCGGCGCCCGGAGCTACAAAGAAGTGTTATAGGATGTAAACAGTGTTTTTAATAAGCTTCTTGTGCACTTTTAAAGATATTAATGCCTTGATTTAAATGTCAGGGCTCTCTGGATTCTACCAAAGAGGTGTGGAGCTACTTTGAGTCTGGATACCGATGGAAAAACTATTTATTGGGGCAAAATATGCCTCAATACGGCCATTGTACAGAGTGCTGGGCAAAAAACACAAAATTACTGTATCTCAGAAAGCTGTATTAGAGCTGTGGTGTGCTATTCAACAAAGGTAAGTACTTTTTATCATGTTTTACTTCACTAATTACCGGAGTTCTCCTTTAAATTTTCTTCCTTCATGTTTTGTATTATGGTTGCTCTCTCTTTGGTCCAGAGCAGCATGCTGAGAGAAAATCAGATGCATAAGTATGCAGCCAATAACCATAACTGATTACCCGCTGCTTTGGCCATATCTCCTCTCCGCCCTCCAACCAATGCTTATCCACACCCCTGCTGTCACGCTT
Organism: Astyanax mexicanus; assembly: GCF_023375975.1. Lineage (NCBI taxonomy): Eukaryota > Metazoa > Chordata > Actinopteri > Characiformes > Acestrorhamphidae > Astyanax > Astyanax mexicanus. The sequence goes on along the minus strand of NC_064427.1, from coordinate 28,359,833 downwards.
GTTATTCTAAAAGTGCATAGAAAACAACGCTTGATTGATTATGTCAGTATAAATGATTGAGTTATCATTATATAAATTATACGAGTGAGAAATGGAACCTCCTGCAGTTCCTTGGAGTAGAAAATGTTGAACATTGAATTAATACATTGTGGTTTGCAGTTCAGGTTAGCCAAGAAAAGCACTGTGAAATTGTGAAATGTCTTGTTGTCACATCACAAGAGTTTTTTTTGTTGTTTCATATGGATTTAAACTTTTAGTTGTGTCGCTCTAGAGCTGCGAAGTCAGGTACATTTGTGTCTCCAAGAAAGAACAGAAAGATACACTTACAGAGAATTGCTTTTTTAAATAAACCTCTGTAAAGCTGTAAAGTGGCCCTACAGTCTAACTGCTACTAATGTAAGAAGATTCCCCTGTTCTAATCCCAGAAAAAGCTCAGCACTTTATTTGACTATTGTCAAAAGTCTCCCAGTTTGGGGATGTCATGTGATAGAGGAAGTTCTAGCCAAAAGATAAGAATAAAAAGTAACCAGATTAAGAGGCAAGTAATCAAACTAACGGTGCTTTTTCACTGTGCACAAACTACACTACTCTATTTGGAAAATTTGGTGCCTGGTACCTAAAGCTGAGTATTTTTTTAAGAAAGCCAATTGGGGACTAAAAGGGCCAAAAAACATCACAAAAAATAGAAACATAGAAACTGGAAAGCAGTCGCTGCCAAAAAAGAGTGAAATGATCTTATTCCAAGGCAATAAATCTAATTTTTTTTCTCTGATTCTCTTTTTTTACAAAGCATTGTGTAAGCGTAAGATTATAAAGCTTAGTTTAGGGTTATTGATCTTAATCGCGTTTACTTTGAATTTTACCTCATACTTAATCATTTGAACTCAAAATAAGCACAAAAATCACATGTCAAGTTATTCTCATTTTGATAAAACCAAGAATCAGTCTTTTTTAATTGATGTATGTCTTAATTTACATATTTTGAGTCTTTTTAATTGCTTATTTTAAGAAATCTAATCCATTGGCAGATTCTTTTGCTTAATATGAGCACAGACGTCTCAATTTTCAAATACTTTGTCTAGTTTTTACCAATTATTTTTTGCTGTGATCCCTTGAGCAGTCTCCATTCTATGGAGTTGTATGTAGGGTGTTTTCTGACGTCACCAGCTACAGTAATTTTTTTGGGGGGGAGCTGTGGTGGTGGGAAATGAACCAGAAACCAGTTACCAAAAAGCAAAAAAGTAGAGTTGAGTAGAGTTGTAGGATCTATGTTGTGGAAAAAAGGGCCACATGTTGAGGTATCTAAAAAAACCACTCTGTAATCAGTTACTTTATCATTGGACAGTCAAGTAGAGTTCTATTTAAGTTCTGTATGTAATGCATGGATATACAGTCCACATTTTTTATTGAATGACAACGCTGAAGATCCACTCTGCATACAAAAATACAGTGTTTTTAATTGTATTGTCATTGGGACACAAATGGCACGGCAGTGGTGGATTCTCCTGTATCCAGCAACACCGCAGGTTATATTAAGGAGCAGCTCTTCAAAAATCTGAGCTGCAGTTACACCTCAGTGGAGCGTATTTGTTTGAATGCCAGACGGTTTCCCTGACAGGCGAGTGTTTCTCTGGATTACAGCATGTAGGGGATGGGTTGCAGTCTGGGTTGGTGTGTGTGTGTGTGTGTGTGCTGTAAATGACTGGAGCGAAGTAGCAGCAGCTCCCAGCAGATGGACGCACGAGTGTGGGTGGAAGAGAGTGGGCTGATGGTGAAGACCGCCGTACATGTGTGAGTGTGTGTGTGCGTGCATGCGTATCTGCAAATGATTGATGACAACCAGAGTGAGGAAATCTAATTGAATTAGTAAAACTCATTATTCTATTTACAAAGCTTGGACAGTAGCAGAGCTGTACAGTGTACAAATGAGAAGAACACACTCTCCACACACACACACACACACTCCATATACACACTCACACACTCCAGTCCAACACCTGTGAGCCTGGAAACAGTTTAAAGGAGTGCAGAAGAACAAAAGAGATTTTTTACACAGCTTTAATTTGGCAAAAAATCTAATGGATGCAATTTCTCCAGTTTTCTAAAGTAGTCAGTCCACCAACATATAGAGAACACTAATGTTCAAAATAAATAATTACACCCAGAAGGACTCAACCAATTGAAAAAAAAACTTGGTGGGTAGTTGTGTCAAACTGTCATGGAGTAACTCAGTAACTCGGAATAACAGTAGGTCATCTGCAGCAGAGACAAGTCCCGATTTTGTCTTGGTGGAGACGACAAACAAATTAAGAGACCACTTCAGTTTCTGAATCAGTTTCTCTGATTTTGCTATTTATAGGTGTATGTTTGAGTAAAATGAACATTCTTGCTTTATTCTATAAACTACAGACAACATTTCTCTCAAATTCCAAATAAAAATAATGTCATTTAAAGCATTTATTTACAGAAAATGAGAAATGGCTGAAATAACAAAAAGGATGCAGAGCTTTTAGAAAACAAGAATGCAAAGAAAACAAGTTTATATTCATAAAGTTTTAAGAGTTCAGAAATCAATATTTGGTGAAATAACGCTGGTTTTTGATCACAGTTTTCACGCATTTTGGCATGTTCTCCTCCACCAGTCTTACATACTGCTTTTGGATAACTAAATGCCTTTACTCCTGGTGCAAAAATTCAAGCAGTTCAGCTTGGTTTGATGGCTTGTGATCATCCATCTTCCTCTTGATTATGTTTTCAGAGGTTTTCAGTTTGGTAAAATCAAAGAAATTCATCATTTTAAGTGGTCTCTTTTTTTTCCAGAGCTGTATATGTTTGGAGGCATCATGGTAGAGCTTTTAAGATCTACATTTTGTTGTCACATGTCATACATACAGAAAGCCCGGTGTCATGTTGCAGGGTGCAACTTTGATCACCTTTTGTCTTCAGGACAATGCTCATCCACATACTGCTGTCATTTCCAGAGCTTGCCTTTAAAACACAGATACTATACCAATGGCCAGATCTACTCTTGAGTGAAAATGTGTGGGGCGCACTGACAACACTTCACCCCATACAGCAATATCTGCAGAAACTGTGTGTGAATATTTAAGCTGTTTTGGATGGATTATTGCAGGACCCCATTAGGAACCTCCACAACTCCATGCCAAGAAGTCTGGGATGTTGTTTTACATCATGTCCATATGTATAGCCCTGGCTTACTCAGACAGGATTCTGAAGCAGGAATGCTTCCAGTTATAGAATCACAGGTTAGTCATTTAGCATTTTAGTTTATTGGGTAATATTGCTAACACAGCTAAAACACTCATACAGTATTTAGCAATGAGCTGTATATACATTGCCATCATCGGAACTGCCTACTGAAACACTGACTTGTGGGACAGTGTGGGCAGGAAGGTGTCAGTTTAGCTACTTCTTGTTTTAGAGAGACAAAATATGAAATCTGATTTAACCCCTGTAACAACTCTAGACTAAAATAACACACAATTACTCAATGTCAGACAGTATAGAGTTGTGATGAAGCTAATGATATATCTCATATGATACGCTATAAGAGCTGTATCTCTTTCAATGGAGAATGTGGGCCCAAAGTGCTGTGTAGTCCAGGACTAGGCTTACCCTATAAGTTATAGAGATAAAGTAGAAGCCCCATTGGTGAAGACCCCTTTGTCAGCCCAGGTTTGCAGCATCTGAATGGCAGGATGCAGAGCCTCTCCCCTCGGAAACCATTGGGACCATTGGGACTCAACCCTGAAACTCTAGTGTAAATTATTTTAAAGAAAGATGGAAGCTGGTGATTGGTCAGAATATGAAAGAGTTTCAGACTCTTGAGAGGTCAACGTATTGATATTCTGATATTCAACACTAATGTCAGTAATTAGTCTATCTATATAGTGATTCTGTATTCATCATGGCACGGGTTGTGGTGCACCAAAACATGCCATTGACCTGCACCCACTCCATGAACTCTTTATGAACTCTTCATGAACTTCATGAACTCTCACAATGATGGGATATTCCAGTAGGATACTGAACTGTGCCCTCAGGGCTGAGTTGTCCAGGATACGTTTGAGGAGCATTCTGAAGAGTTGCGACAAAGGACATGGCCTATATGTGTTCGCCCAATCTAATACCAATCTAGCATATATAGGATGTGTTGGAGAGGTCAAAACATAAGTCCCAACAGGATGGACAACTATTCAGACTTTGGCAATGAGTTCAATGGTGCTACGGATAAGTGGGGCTAAGAGAAGGTGTTATCTGGTGAAAGATAACAGCAGAGAGGAAAAAAAGACGTATGCAGGCTTATTTGCTGCCTCTCTACAGCCTTCTGTACTAATTCTACATTGTGCTAATCATGAATTATGCAAAGAGGCTAAGAGACAGCTGGCTACAGACACCATAAACTGCTGACTGTCTCCGATAGAGATCCATCTCTCTGAGTATGAGCCCAGCTGCAGCACTTCATACACACCATACACACACTTTCCTGACTGGCCCAAAGAGTCTCTCCATATCTGAAGAGGGAGTACACATGGCTGCCTCTGGCTGGATGGGACTAAATTAGCAACTGAATTGATTTCACAAGTTCTGGTGGATCTCAGTATGTAAATCATAAGTAGATCATGAAGTGTCTCTATTAGAGGGGAGGCTTGGGAACGCTCACATCTGTATATGATCTGATAGTGGGTGGCAGATGGATGGGACATCTATCCAACATTCCTCAATCCACAGTGTGTCATGTGTACTGGGAATATGTTATACAAGGCATTACCACCCATAGTGTACAGCACAGTGGGTGGTATTGATCATGACTGGCAGTGTTTGGCTAGGATTGTCCATGTGTTCAGGTAAGTGAATCTGGCAGAATCTGGCACCCACCTTCATACCTTTGTTAACACCTAGAAATCAGACTAAACTCCTCACCTGGGCTCATGAAGTTGCTAACTGGACCCTAAAAGACTGGAAACATGGTCCAGTGAGTGGTCCATGGTCCAAAGAGTGAGTCATGGTACTGAAATGATGGCACACAACTCATGAAGCCACGTACTGCAATTGTCAACCAACAAGGCACTGTGCACTCTGGTTCTTGTGTCCACTAAACATGTCATTGACCAGCGCCCACTACATTTCACCATTGCATTGGTGACCTTTTGTAGGTCCCTTCATGGACTTCATGTGCCCCCACAGTAATGGTATATTCCAGCAGGATACTGCACTGAGTAATCAGGACCAAAATGCCCAGGATTGTTTTTCTGGAGAGTTGCAACAAAAGCCTAAATCTAGCATTTGCCATCTGTGAGGACTTCCTCTGTGTCTGTAGAGGCTACATCTTCTCTAGGTACCCCAACTTCCATGATGGATGCCCCCAAAAATAAACATGGTAGGTTACCCACCAGGTTTGAGTGTGGGGAGAGACGTGGTAGGTGAACTGGCCATGCTAAGTTTAGACCCCTACCATAGGTTTAAGTGTGTGGACTGTAACCATGTCTGGGGGGTATTCCTCTTGCTCTGCTCTCAATGGTTCTAGGTAGGTTCTACCCTCTCTGCAACCCAGACCTGAAAGAATATAGATCAATGGATGTATGGGTGAATACTCTAGATGGAATTTATTTGTGATTTTTATCCCATTTTCTACCTAATTTTACATGGCCAATTACCCAACCCACTCATTAGGACTCTTGCTATCCCTAGCGATGCCACAATACCAGGAGGTTTAAGACTAGCACATGCCTCCTCCGATACATGTGAAGTCAGCCACCACCTCTTTTTGAACTGCTACTGCTGATGCAGCATTGCCGAGTAGCATAACAGCGCACTCGGACTCAGTTTCAATACCTCAGCTCACAGATGCCTTTTGCTGATCAACATCACCCTTTGAAATGATGTGGGGAGAGAGTGCATCTACCCACCCACAGAAAAAGAGAGAGCAAGGCCAATTGTGCTCACTCAGGGCTCCAGCAGCTGATGGCAAGCTACATAAGCGGGATGACCATCTACCGATCATAGTGGACCCCTTTTGAAACTATTTTGAAGAGTCAGGGAACTCCAGCCCCCTGCTGGTCAGTGTCCGCACCGTATCCTGCAGTGTGTTGTGTTTGATCGAGCTGACAGAGATGAGACTGTCGCACCGTCTCAGTGTGTGCAGATTACTGCCGGCTCTGCCTGCAGACGCAGCTGAAGCCCCGCTGCTCTGTCAGTGTGAGTGTGCGCCGCTGGCCTGGAATTGCGTGTGTTGTGTGTGAGTCTACAATTTGCCCTGTCAGGGTGACAGAAATAGGACAGGTGTGGTGACAGCGCTGACAGAATACAAAGACAAACACACACACACACACACGGCTCATCGGGATGACACAGTGAGTGAGAGGTCATTAGCTTGTCCTCTATGCAAACAGACCTTTCTCCTTTCTATTCTCTCCCACCTCTTCTTTCCTTATATCTCTTTTTAAACACCTCCATTCTGTCTCTCTCACACTCCATCCCTCTTTCTATCTTTCTTTCTCTATTTTCTTTATCCTTTCACTCCCTTTTTTTGTCACTCTCTCCCACATTTTATTGCTCTCGCCTACTCATTCTTTCACTTCCTCTCTCTTTCTCTATTTCTATCTTTATCTCCATCTCTCTCTTGATATCACTCTCTCACTCCCTTTCTTTTACAGTCTCTCTTTCCCACTCTCTCATTCTAGCTTATTCTCTCACTCATTTGTCTTTCTTTTTTTCTTTCTTTCTTCCTTTTACACTGTAAAAAATGATTTTTTGACTTTGTAAATTTAATCAAGTGTATTTAAGTAATATCTACAAGAATAATCTGGTACAGTCTAGTTACTTAAGAATTTCATATATAATTATATGCACTACTGGGTGTTTCTTTGTAATTGTTTGTCGTCAAATACATTTGTAAATTTCAGTCTAAATGCCAAAGTAAAATGTACAAAGTTTTTGTAATTCTTTCTTTTTGTGAGAAGCAAAACTGAAAACCATATATTTGCATATTGGGTGTGGCCTCTCCCTTACTTACCATCTTTGTGTTGTCTGTTGCCCAAAGCTACCTTATCCTAGTCGTGCAGTAAGTCAAATATATATGTTTATTGCCAGGCCTCAGTGTTGTAGGCTGTAAGAGCGCATTAACTTTATTCTGTGTTTCTACTGATCACAGGATGCTGGCTTTGAGCTAAAGAACTCACTCTTTGCTGAGTTCACTCCTATACTGCTCCAGTATTCTACTGTCAGTATTGGCAGTTAAATAATAATATACTAAATATGTTGAAAATACCTATGGTTAACTTAAAATGAAGTTATTTGAGTAAATAAATAAATTATTTGACTAAACAGATCATTTTTTAAAAGGGACAAATTAAACACTTAAGTTGTTTTAACTCAGAGCTATTTAGTACTATTTAGTAAAAGCCATGAGAGAATGTGGTTCTGCATTGTTGTAGTAAAATCTCCTAAGATACACTGAGTAAAATCTAATTGAATATTGAATTGTTGCAAAGTAACATTTACTGAAAAATTTGTAGTTAAATACACTTAGAATTATGAGTGAATATTACTTGAATATGTGCTCTTAAATTTACTTGCTGTTTTTACGTGTAAAAGGTGTACTAACTTTTTTTTAAGTAAATCATACTCCAATTTTTTTTAGTGTATTCTTATCCCCTTACTCTGTCACTCCCTTCCTATGTCGGTCTCTTTTCACGTCCTCTTTCTCTTTCTTTTAGTCTCTCTGTCTTATCTCTCTCTCTCATTCTCAGACCCTCCCTCATTCTATTACCTTCACTTGCACATTCTTTCACTTCCCCCCTCTTTCCCTATTTCTGTCTTGTGACCCCTTGCTCTTTCACACTCTCTCTCTCTCTCTCTCTCTCTCTCTCTCTCAGACTCCCTCATTCTGGCTCTCTGTAGATCCCTTCTTCTTCCACTCTACCCCTTTGTCTCGCTCTCATTCTTTCCTCTCATTTTCTCACTCTGCACTCTTTCTGTCTCTTTCTTTCATTCACTCATGTCACTCCTTCCCTCTTTCTCTATCTCTCATCTCTCTCTTTTTATCTCACCCGTACACCTTTTTTTCTTTCATTCCCTCTCTTACTGTCTCTTATTCTCACTCTATCATTCATACTGACTCCTTTATTCACTCTTCAACTTTCCCATTCTCACATCATACCTTTTTTATCTTTCTTACTCCATATTTTTCAGCTCCCTCATTCTGTTCCTCCTTCTTTCTTTTTATATTTATTACACTCTCGTTCTCAATTCTTTCATTTTCGTATCTTTTTTTCTCATTCTCACACCCTCGCTTATTTTATTGCTCTCACTTGCTCATTCTTTAACTTCCTCCCTCTTTCTCTATTTCTGTCTCATGAGCTCTTGCTCTCTCACTCTCTCTCTCACACTCCCTCATTCTGTCTCTCTCTAGATCCCTCCTTCTTCCACTTTACCTCTTTGTCTTTCTCTCATTCTTTCCTCTCATTTTCTCACTCCTTACTCTTTTTGTATCTCTCCTCACTCTCTATCTATCTGTCCAACCGTCCATCTCTTTGTCCATCTCAGTCTTTTTTTCAGACTCTGTATTCTGTATTCTCTCTCTCTCTTTCACTCTCTCTCTCTCTCTTTCTCTCTCTCTCTGTTTGTACAGTTCTGTGTTTTCTCTCTGTAATTTGTATTCAAAACAAATTGGCAAGGCATTGACACACACACAGACACACACAGACACACAGACACACACAGACACACACACACACACACACACACACACACACACACACACACTTCCTAACCTACCGGTACTACATCAGTGTCTACACACATCCACTCTCTCTGCATGAAGCTCTGTGTGTGATGTTGAATATATTCATGCAGAATATTCTCACGCCATCCACACACACACACACACACACACACACACTCACACACACATTCCTCCGGTGCAGTAGAAAGGAAAGGCTGAGGACCTGGAGGGGGGTGGTGGTGGGCTGGATTGAGGGCCGGAGCATTGACTGGCTGCATGAATCAGACACACAAACACTTTTTCGATCTCCATGAATTTGTGGGGGTGGGTGGGGGTGGGTGGAGGAGGCGGAGGAGCTTTGTAGGTTTTTCAAAGGCACTGGATTCCCAACCACACCAAGTCCGGCCATTAATCTCTCCCTAAATGACATGTCATTCCTGGAAGGCCGCAGCCTCCATTATCCACGCCAGCACACACTCAACAATCCACTCGCATGCGGCTGCGCATGCAGATCCAACCCTCTGACACTTTAAAAGTACAGACAGCGCAACTGTTACCACTGTAACAAAGCGCTGTGCAGCATCTGCTGCGTTCAGTATTCAAACAAGTATAAACACACTGGGAAGCCACATGAACAGGAACTAGTGTCCCTTTTTGTGTCCCATGACTTTTGCCACATCCCATGGAACCTAAAGAATGATGCACTGACCTGTGGAACATGCATATGGCGTCTCCTGCATTGAATGTGAATGTGATTTCTGTGGATGTGAGTCACCTTTCTTTTCGCACGGACAATTGTAGCCAATCATTACTACCACCTGTGCTGTTCACTGTGGGTTGTGTCATCACCAATATTCTTTATTGTGTCTCACTGTATTTGACATTGAAAAGTTTTAGAAGGACGTTCTTCTTCTGGCATCACTTGGCATTGTCAATTCTGCAAATTGCCTTTCTAGGTGTTGTGCAGAATTCTGCTTCCTTTACAGAAACCGACTCCTTTCAAGTGCATGCCTTATAAATAAGGATTAATCTACAGTTACAGTAGATACAGAAATTGTCAACATCATTTCAACACTTCTAGTATACTTTGTTGGGTATAAAATATATTTTAATATACTGTACTACAATTTATAGTGTGTTACAAATGTATTTTACATTTTTTTATTTTTTAATTACATTTAATTTGCCAATACTTATATTTAAAATACATTAAATGTACAAATGTAAGAATTAAAATTACTTTCTAAAAAGTTACATCATCCATTGTACTTTAAGTGAACTACTGTAACAGTTGTTTTTAATACACTTTGCTAAAATGTACAAACATATATTTTGAAATAAGTATTTTAGAAGTATACTGAGTTACATTCAACTAAAAGTGTACTTCATAGTGGTCTATTTATTTAAAATACACTATATTGTACTTTTTAAAAAGTATGATCAAATTTTACTTAAAAGCATAATATATAATATGTACTTTTAATATATTTTAAGTAATTACATGAATCTGTTTGTTTACAGCGTACTTAGACATTTATCAATGTGTTTTAAGTACAATTAAGTATATTTTTTCACCAGGGTGAACCGTCCAAAAATCTAAGCTGTTTTAATTTAATGTTTTAATTGATTGCAATTGAGTCCACCACTTTGATCGGGCCAAATTTTGGTCTGGAATGTGGTCTGTGGGCTTTTTAACACCTGCTACTTTGATTTTGACCAAACTGAATAGTCTGAAGGCTCAGACCAAACAAGTCGCATAACAGATATGGCCAGATTTCTTCTTTCTTTATCTCTATTTTTCACTTCTCCATTCTAAAGTTGCAAGCAATCATATATTAGAGCTAAAAACTGTTAACTGTTAACCCTATTTGAGCCAGAGGATGATCTCAGTGGTACCAAATAGCTAATTAGCATCAGTAAATTGAGAAGGATTAAAAATGAGAAATTCATTCAGGTAGTTAGCGCCAGTCCAATCAGATGAGTCTTTTGTTGCCATGTTGAATTGGCAAGGGCGATCTTTCATTGGAGAAGGCATTAGTCTCTGTCTCTTCTGCATTCACCTATGACTTCACTCTGTCCCCTACACACACCCCCACCTTTCACACACACACACACACACCCACCTTTCACACACACACACACACACACACACATGCACAGTGATGTGATCCGCATGTTTGCATGGGGATCGGGGCGAGGCTTAGCGTGCTCAGCATCGATTAGCCATCACTCCTCCCGTCCCGGCTTTGTATTGGCTGGGCAGAAAGCCCTCCGCTCCCCGAATAGAGGTGCTGAATTGATAAGGCTAAAATCAATGGTCAGCCTTTGGCCTTCCGTGGGCTGGACCCTCATCAGTATGACCGTGGATAGAGTTCTGCTTCCATGGCCATTCTGTACTGCAGTAAACTCACCACAGACTAGAGATTTTACTCTATTTAGATATTAGAATTTAGGATCAGGATGTGTTCTCTGGAATGATGGTACTCTGTCCATTAGTGGAATGAGTTGTGGAGTTGTAACATCACCCTCACTGACCTCATTAAAGTCACATCAATCAAATGCTCACAGCAGTTCTCCAAAATGTATGGAAAGCCCTACTTTCCTGCAAAGTCAAGTACTGTGTTCAAACACAGTTTTTTGGATGGTTGTGGGACTTATAAACCCATTACGTGAAGTTGAAACAGGCTATCATCATTCCTTAAACAATGGAAGAAGATAAAGAATGAAACGGTGTTGGGCTGAATGTATCCTAAAAAAAAAAAAGCAGAAATTTCAAACCATTTCCAAATATTTCGGATTTGATTTGGTAAAATCTGGTTTCATCTGGATTCTGGCTTTTCAGACTATTCAAAATCAATCACAATAAAATCTAGATAAACCTAAAATCAGATATCATGTTGTTTCTGGCTGTCCAGACTATCAAAAATCAATCTGGATACAATTTAGATTTATCAAAATCAGATTTTCTGTGTTTTCTAGCTGTCCAGACTATCCAAAATAGATCTGGAACAATCTAGATATACCTAAAATCAGATTTCATGTGGTTTCTAGCTGCCGTAACTATCCAAATCAACCTGGATACAATCTAGGTAAACCAAAAACCTTATTTACTGTGTTTTTGGGTTGTCAAGACTATCCAAAATAAATCTGGAAACAATCTAGATATAACTAAAATCAGTTACTGTTACTGGTACATGTATTATTCTTTATTATAGAGCTGTAGAGAATCTAGTGCAAAATAGTGCAAAATTAGTATTGAGTGAACATATGCCGGCTAAAATACTATGTTTTCCAGAGATGTCCATTCATTTTTCCACAAGACAATGCAGTACCATATACTGCACAGATTACAAAGGCATGGCCGATGGGTATGGTGGTCTGGAAATTAAGTGGTGCACTAGGAAAATTTCTAGTGCATTGCTATCTTGGCAACAGAAAACACAGGTGCGCCACTGGCTGAAGAGAACCTAGACAAACTTCAACAGTGAGACGTTCATTGCTATCTTGGCAACACACATGCCTTTTGCATGTTTCGAGCAGTGCAAGTGCATACTTTTCCCACTGTTACGGTAGCACACATTAACCTGCCTTAAATTGGGCCCAGCAACTTGAAACTATGGGCTATAATTGTATGGTGTGAACCTGTAATTCTGTAACTCTAGATATCTTAATTTCCTGACAATTAAAAAACCCTACATAAACAAAACATAATTCAATGTGTTATAACAATGTATCATATCATCATTACTATATCACTATATATAGTACTATAAAGTACTATTTAAAATATATTGCCATCTTAATTGTAAGTGATATAATCACCCATCATTCCTGTAGAAACAGAAACGTTCACTGTAATTACAGTCATTCAATCAATCAATCAAATCAGTATCTTAAAATGAATGGATTCCAATAAACAGCATCAGTCACTTGATTATTTTTCCCTGCTAGTTCTTATTGCATTCATCCGTTTTAATCCCCCAACATAAAACTTCCATATGAATTCTAATTCTTATCTAAACCCGCAGAAAACACACAGACTTGGCTCTCTCTCTCCCGGATCCTGTAATTATGGGTTTTAATCCGAGCATCGTGTCTGGACTGCATAGGAGTGTGTATGGCGCTGCCGCAGTGGGGTGGCTGCAGTGAGCTGCCAGTAGTGATGGATCATGCGAGAGAAGGATCTGTCCGAGCTCTGGCTATGAATACGCTTGATGCTTTGTTGGGTTGTTGGTGGAGAGCATGTGATGTGGAGAGCTTTGTTGTGAGGGAGAAAAAAAGAGATTGATTTGAACAACATATTTCTAAAATTCTTTTTGGTTACAATCAAGCTGGTGTTACTTTTACCTGTTTTACTCTCTAGTAGAGAGCTGAAGAGAATATAGTGAAAAAATAGTTCAAACATATACTTTGATGATCAGCTTCACATATAAACTACATATTTTCTAGTGCTGGTTTATGGCTGTGTTCAGACTGCAGGCGAATTGGATTTGTTTCTCTGTCCACACTGGTTTTTATCTGTATTTGCGAATGTTCAGATCGAATTTGCGAGTCTGCATGGGATGATGTGGTAATAAGGTCAGGAACAACTAAACTTCTGTCACTCTGGATTTGATGATGTCATTGTGTGATGCAAAAGACACGTTGATATCAGATTTAAGGAGCCAGAGAATCCAGAGTTTCCAGACTGAGACACATCTTGAATTCAATTGATCAGATCTGATTTGCTAAAATCTGATTTCATCTGGATTTCATTCTGGCTCTACAGACTATCAAAAATCTATCTGGATATAATCTACATAAACTAAAAACTGTGAACTTCAGTATTTTTCAGAAGGAAATCATCCAAATTTAAATATATAAAGTCTGTATCTCCAAAAACCATCTTACACCATAATAGTTACATCATTAAAATAACACATTTTTTATATTTTGTGACAGCAGCTTTTTAAAAAAAGTCAGATAAAAAAGTGTTTCTTCTTTTACTTAAAACACAATGATAAACTGCTAAATTACACTCTGTAAACACCATAAATAAGAAATAAGAAGTGGACATTACAACACAGTCACAAGCACATATTAGCTCTGAAGAGCCGTCTGTGCTGGAGAGCTGGAGAGTGTTCAGCATTTCAGCAGGAGCAGAGCTGAGTCCCACAGTGCACCATTAATGAGCTGCTTCAACACATACAGCACAATGACCCCTATACCACACACACACACACACACACACAGAAAAAGAGTGTATAATATAAAAGAAAAAAGTGAGATACAGAAAGAGAGGATAAGAGAATGAGTAAAAGAGGAAAGTGTTAGAAAGAGGAGAAAATGTGTGTGTATGTGATTGTGTGTATATACATGACTAAAGTGTGATGAAAAGTGTGAATAAAGAGTGAGAGAAAAAGAGAGTGGGGGCGAGAAACCAAATGAAGAAACTGTATCATTAACAACAGATACACTAAGAGAAAGAAAGAAAGAAAGAAAGAAAAAAAGAAAGAAAAAAATTACAGTTTTTCCCAAATGTTTACACAAAAAATGTGGAACTATGCACACAAATCCAAAAACATGAAGCTCATGTGTCAACATTGTGACTCCAAACTGCTAAACTGTAAACACAATTTTATATGTTCTCACTCAAATATCATTCTAAATCACAGCTTTACAAATCACTAAACACAAATTTCATCATTTAGAACACCTTGCTCACGTAAGAATCACTGACCTCCAAATACAAAACCCTTATTACCAAGAAGTCTCACACAAGTTGCAGCTATATAAACTTAATTAGAAGAACGTTTCAATCATTTATCAGAATATAAAAGAGGCCTCACGTGACTGATACAGCCCTACTACGTTGTCATCTGGGATAATGTAAGTTTCTACTGGGCAGCTCTGGTCAATGATTGGTTCTCTAAATCCACAGTTTGTTGTGCTGCACCTTCCACCATATTCCCCATCTCTCAATCCAATAGAGGAATTCTTTTCTGCATGGAGGTGGAAAGTGTACAAACGCAGACCCCACGAGCGAGTGGTGATACTTCATGTAATGGGGGAGGCATGTGATGACATCCACGCAGATGATTGCCAGAGATGGATTTGCCATGCAAGGCATTTTTCCCCCCGCTGTTTGAAGAGAATATTGCATCTGATGTAGATGAGGTCTTCTTGCCTGATCAAGATCAGGGGTCTGAAGAACAGTGATCTGTTTCTTCGCATTTTGCAATAAATGCATTTTGGTGTCCTCTTTGTATGTGAATTTTCCTTATCATGTTTCTCATTGTGAAAATAGGTGAAAATTACAGTTTTGCAACATTTTACATATAGTACATATAGCTTACATTTGTGTAGTACTGTAAATGGGCGGGTCCTACACCACACCAAATAAATAAAAACAACAGAAAGACAACATATTTCCATGGACTTGTATGCATTTGAATTTGTACAGCGGCCTCATGAAGTCAAAAACACAACAAAATACTTCTGATAACAGTGCTTTGAATTGATCTTGTCAGTGTTTATTTGATGCTCTGTAAGAGATGAGCATAAAATAGCTGTGTGTGTTGTTTTGGTGGAAGGAATCAGTTTTGCTGGAGATTTGTAGAGTTTTAACAAAGCAGTTAATAATTTGCAGTTTGTGTTTAGAGTTTTGAGAAATTGAGCCAAGTTTTCTAGAAATGCGTTTAAACATTTGGGAAAAACTGTAACAAGAAAAAAAGAAAGGGGGTAGAAGAAGGTAGATGTTAGAAAGGGATGAGCGTCAGAAAGACAAAGAGAGAGAGAGATAGAGAGAGGGAAAGTGTGGATCAGAAAATGCATCAGAAACAGAGAGATTGAACAAATGAGAATGTAAAGGAAAGAGACACTATGAAAAAGAGGGTCAGAAAGAGAAAGAGATAGAGAAAGAGAGAGAAAGAGAGAGAGAGAGGGATGAAGAACGTGGTTCAGAAAAGGTGAGAGAGAGAGTGACTAAAAGGAGGGATTGAGTGAGAGTCTAGTGAGAAAGTGAGGAGGAAACTGTAAAAGAAAGAGCGGTGCAGAGTGTGTGTGTGTGTGTGTGTGTGTGTGTGTGTGTGTGTGTGTGTGTGTGTGTGTGTGTAAAAGTGTGAGAGAGAGGGGTCGTGCCCTTGAGTACAGTGGGGGAATGAAGAAGAGTGTGTGAGAGAGGTATCAGAGGGTGAGAGCAGGAGAGAGAGAGACGAAGAGAGAGTGTGTGAGAGAGAGAAAGAGAGAGAGTGAAGAAGAGAGAGTGTGAAGAAGAGAGAGGGAGAGAAAGAGAGAGAGTGAAGAAGAGAAAGGAAGAGAGGGAGTGAAGAAGAGAGAGAGAGTGAAGAAGAGAGGGAGAGTGAAGAAGAGAGAGAGAGAGTAAAGAGTGTGTGAGAGAGAGAAAGAGAGGGAGTGAAGAAGAGATAGAGAGAGAGAGAGAGAGAGTAAAGAGTGTAGGAGGGAGAGAGTGAAGAAGAGAGAGAGAGAGAAAGAAAGAGAGAGAAAGAGTGGAGAAGAGATAGAGAGAGAGAGAGAGAGAGAGTGGAGAAGAGATAGAGAGAGAGAGAGAGAGAGAGAGAGAGAGAGAGAGAGAGAGAGCTGCAGAGTAACAGGGGTGAGAGCAGTATGAATGAAGCAGTGCAGTAGAAGATGCTGGTCTGCTGCAGCGTCTGATCCGGTGCGTAACGGTTCAGTGATGCACTTTTACTGCGCTGCTGCTGTTCTTCTGTTCTCCTGCCTGAACTCAAGTGTGTTTGGGTCGTAGGGTTTGGATTAGATCCATAATTTAAGGTGGTATATTTTCCTCTGCTCCACTAGTTTACACGTAAACACTGGGTTTGTAACAAAGAACGTCACGGTTTGGTTCACACTGTGGTTTAGACATCACAGTTCAAATTCAGTACAATTTTAGTGTAATAAGTTACTATGAGTGAAACAAAAGGGTCAGGAATTAGAAGACTACACTATAACAAAATGTTACCAATATGTTTTCAGTATTTTCCCTGTAATTTGTTCTCTGCAAAATAATGTTAAAACGAGAAGAATACACTGTTTACTAAATTGTGTCGTGTTTCTTTTTTTCTTTTTTTTTTTTTTGAAAAGTGAAACAACAATTTGCGATTTTTTTTGTAATTTTACACTGTTTTTATAGACATTTGTTGGGGTCAGAAAGTTACAATTTTACATAATTTTTTCAGAAAATTTGAAGTGTACTGTTTCTTACGGACAGTTTTTGACAACTCTGCTTCGGAGAGGTTTTGAGGCCCCTTTCTGCAAGAAATTACTGTTTATTTACAGGCGAATTTTGGGGTCCTTCTGACAGAAATGACTATTTCTATAGACAATTTTGGGCCCCTTCTGACAGAAATTACTGTTTTTTTACAGGCATTTTGGGCCCCTTCTGACAGAAATGACTGTTTTTACAGAGAATGTTTGACACTTTTGCTTACAGAAATTTACTGTATTTACTGACATGTTTTGAGGCCCCTTCTGACAGAAATTAATGTTTTTTTACAGCCGATTTTTGGGTCCCTTCTGGCGGAAAGTATTGGTTTTGCACAGGCAATTTTTGGGGCCTCTTCTGACACAAATTACTGTTTGTTTGTTTTTTTTACAGACATTTATAGCTGTACTTTCATCACAATCCCATGCCTGGGGTCTTTTTGTCAAGTCTGCCTTTACAGATAGCAAAATAAGCCCAACTTATTACCTTGGATTCCTTTTATTACTGTTTATAATTAAGGCTTAATCTACTAAATCTACAGTTACAGTAGATACAGAATCACCAGAATCATTATCTGTTGCATCTATACTGCTGTGTGCATTTTGTTTCTTCTGTTTAATAAGTGATGATAGGTTTGAACTTGATCTTAATCATCTAATCAAAAGAGCATTCACACTGCAAACCATCCAGATGTGGATTAGCTCATCTGGATTAGCTGGATTAGCTGATTTGTTTAAGATAGTACTCAGATTTTGGATTTCGACATATGAAAAGCATGTCCCCTTTCACTAACAGTCATGTACCATAGATGTAAGTGGAAATGCCCTATAAATACAACACTGTACACATGCTGATGTGTGGTCTTTCTGACAAATGAGAAACACCAATTCTGCCATCATGGACACATTTTAATGGATTTTTCTCTTTTATTTGAGAATCAAAAGATTCATAAGATTCTGGTAGTAGTGAGGCTGAGGTTAGCCTGAGGTAGAGAGATTTACTGCATAAATAAAGCTGCAGAGAGAGAGAGCAGCGCTGCTGGGTTTGGGATAGTAGGCTACGGGGTGTCAGGGCGAGTGGAGCGAGAGCTGAAATAGATAAAAAAAAAATCTTTAATCAGAAAGCTGTTCAAGGCTCAAGGGCACCTGTGCTGTCTCTCGCTCGGCCAGCGGATCGATACTCACCTTTATCGCTCTCTCTCTTCACTCCATATGTACATCAGATTAGCCTCACGACGGATCTCAATCTCATTTATCAACAAAAACACATTGCATGTCAACACAGCGTGTGCAGTAATGACATATTTCTGTACAAAAAAAGCTAATGGTGCTGAAGGTTTATATGGAAACAAATAACCACTGTTTAGCATTTTGCAAGTAACGTTATGTAACATTAATTTTACAGCAGTTATGCATTTAATTTGTGGCTAAATTTAGTTGCTAACTGCGTAACTGCAGCTTTATGCCTGGATCAGACTACACTGTAAACCTAAACATTGTTTGAACTCAAATGATTTAAGTCTGTTTTACATGAAATGTAATATTTCTATACAATACTCAACTGTTTAGAGTTAGTTGAACATTTGTGGGCACATAAACATTCAAACTGAGATCTTTGAGTTGAACCAATTTATAATAACTGAGTTTAGTCTGATGTCATTAACAGCTTCTTTTCCATTGGCTTCTGTCACATCTATTTGCATACTGGGTGTGTCCAACAGTTTCTGACTGACACTCACCTTCAGTGTGTAGTGATTCCCCCTGGGCTACCTTACAAATAAATCAACTTCCCATTCAGTTGTAATAACTTAATGTGCTAATTTATGTTAACTTAAGTTTTCGTTCACCATTACTTAAAAAAAAATTGAGCAAACCAGCTGCCTTAAAAAAAATAAGTGAATTCAACTTATCTGGTCTTGCAGTTTAAGAAAAATAAAAAAGTGAAATCAATTTCCTCTTTAGTTGTAATAACTTGATGTTCTAAGTTATGCTAACTTAAGTTTTTATTACACAATACTTAACTTTTTTAAGGCAACCGGTTTCCTTTATTTTTTTAAGTAAGTTTAACTTACCCAGGCTTACAGTGTACATGAATTTAGCCTGATTGTGTTAGAATTGTTAAATTGCCTGCGTTGGATCTAAATTTCAATGTCAAGAGTCAAAGAGCAGTAATTTGACATAAGTTAAGCTTACGAAAAGACTAGCATGTTTTTGTATTTTATCATCTAGCTTTACGTACTTTACACAACATGCTCCCTGTTGCTGACCAATAGCCATGATTGTCAGGTTCTTTGCTCCTCCTCTGCGATGACCTATAAACTCACACAAGGACGTTTTTTAAGATGATTGGTCGGTGACTTTCGTAAAGTGTTGCCAGTTTCCTGAGTAAGACACAAAACCAAGATTACTGCTTTATCTGACACAGTGAACATTGTGAGAGACAAAAATGTTGTGTATTCTAAGGTTTCTACTACATTTTTGAGCTTTGCTGTGAGGATTTTCTGCACAAACAAAGCACTAGTAGAGAGCACTAGTGAGGTCAGGATGTTGGATGATCCACAACTCCTTTGAAAAGTAATAAATGAAGCACCATCATTCCAAAGAACACAGATTGACTGGTCAGGTAGATGTTTATCCACTTTAAAAAGTCATATTCTATTGGCAGTATTTCAATAAGTCAGTGAGTCAATGAGTGCAATTAATGTAAAGACGTTTCATCTAGTAATGCATTTATTAGAAGGGGTACCCACAAACATTTGTACATAGTAGAGCAGCTCAAGAAACGTGCATCAACCATGATAAAGAGCAATGCTTCAAGATAAACACTGATATGCCAAAAATCATGGGACCAGGACTAGTATCAATATGTATCAATATCATACGTATTCAGCCATGTCCCATGTTGCCTTTCCTGCATTGAATGTGAATGTGATTTCTGTCAGAGTCGCTTGTTGAACCTCGCTCCATCTCCAGTAATTCACGACACCTAGCCACGAACATGCTATTCAGTGTTCGGCCTCACTCACAAGATAATACCTCACAACTAATACAGACTAGTACATGTAGTTCCTTGAAATAACAGTTCATGATCATCATGAGTCCATACACCACACTATGATTAAATTGTTCTAGTGGAACGAAACTATGTACTCACGGATATGGATATCCAGGCAAAATCTAGTGATTCCGTCAGCCTTCTATTTGCTTTGCGATCAAATTTGGGAAGCTTCCAGCAACGCTTCTGAGCTTCAATCCTGCAGACCCACTGCCATGCACAGCAGCCCTGTGTTTACCCTGCGCTAACACACCTGGCTCAGCTCATGCAGGGCTTTATTAGTTAGCTGAGGAGTTGAATCAGGTGTGTTGGAGCAGAGAAAACACAGATGTGTGTGTGTGTGTGTGTGTGTGTGTGTGTGTGTGTGTTTAGAGCAGTGGGTTTCCAAAAATGAAGCTGGACACCTCTGGCTTACACAAGTTGTAGTGAAAAACAAGAAGCAGAATACATTATACTGCACAGGAATGCACTGATATGCTGGAGAAATTGTTTTCATGACCATTTCTTATTAAATGTCTCTTGGAACCGATTTTAAACATCTGAAGATTCAAAGATAGATGGATGGTCTGAAATACCCTGAGAACCACCAAACACAGCTTAAATTAACAGAGGAAACAGACTCTGTCCATTTTCTTGAACATTCAGAGAATTTTTACAAACATAGATAAAATGAAAAAAGAATATTGTGGCGTGGAAGAAGAATGAAGACCAGTGAGACTCATGGTGAATGCTCATTAGCTCTTTTATTAAACAGGCTTGCACTCACTTACAGACTTCAACAAGACTAGGAGAACTAAACCAACTCTCCCAAACAGGCTACCAACAGAACCAAGTGACTAAACTCACTACTCACTTACTTTATGGTGAGTGCCCTAACCGGCACCCATCTGCATGGCCCCTCCCCATACCCTAGGTTACAGGGGAGGTACCAACTACGTAGGCTAGAGCAACACAGCACAACAGAACACCTAAGGCCACACACACAGAAGAACAGAAACATGCCTACAGGCAGCCACACACACAACCCAGAGCCGCCACAATATAGACACTAATATTGTCTGTAAGCTTTCAGAGAAAATGCACTTATACGGACAAAGTGAATTCAGAATATGGACAAAAGACTGTATCTGTAAGCTTTCAGAGCATGTGCACAAATACAGACAAAGTGAATTCTGAATACAGACAGAAGGCTCTGTCTGTATCTGTAAGGTTTTCGAAAACCTGCACAACTACAGACTAAAAGAATACAGAATACGGACAGGCAGAACACTCTGTTCGCATCTGCACTGTAAAAAAATGATTTTTTGACTTTGTAAATTTAATCAAGTGTATTTATGTAATATCTACAAGAATAATCTGGTACAGTCTAGTTACTTAAGAATTTCATATATAATTATATGCACTACTGGGTGTTTCTTTGTAACTGTTTGTCGTCAAATACATTTGTAAATTTCAGTCTAAATGCCAAAGTAAAATGTACAACGTTTTTGTAATTCTTTCTTTTTGTGAGAAGCAAAACTGAAAACCATATATTTGCATATTGGGTGTGGCCTCTCCCGTACTTACCATCTTTGTGTTGTCTGTTGCCCAAAGCTACCTTATCCTAGTCCTGAAGTAGTAATAATATATATGTTGATTGGCAGGCCTCAGTGTTGTAGGCTGTAAGAGCACACTAACTTTATTCTGTGTTCCTACTGATCACAGGATGCTGGCTTTGAGCTAAAGAACTCACTCTTTGCTGAGTTTACTCCTATACTGCTCCAGTATTGTACTGTCAGTATTGGCTGTTACATAATAATATACTAAATATGTTGAGAATACAAATGGTTAACTTAAAATGAAGCTATGTGAATAAATAAATACATTATTAGACTAAACAGATCATTTTTTAAAAAGGACAAATTGAACCGGTAAGTTGTTTTAACTCAGCGCTATTTAGTACTATTTAGTAAACCATAAAAGGCATGGGAGAATGTGGCGCTGCATTGTTGTAGTAAAATCTAACTGAATATTAAATTGTTGCAAAGTAACATTTTCTGAAAAATTTGTAGTTAAATACACTTAGAATTATGAGTGAATATTACTTGAATATGTGCTCTTAAATTTACTTGCTGTTACGTGTAAAAGGTTTCCTAACTTTTTTAAGTAAATCATACTCCAATTTTTTTTCAGTGTGTAAGCTTTCAGAGAATGTGTACAAATACAGACAAAGTGAATTCAGAATACAGACAGAAGGCTTTGCCTGTATCTGTTAGCTTTCAAAAAAGATGCACAACATGGACAAAGTAAATTCAGAATATGGACTGAACATTCTGTCTGTATCTGTAACCCTTCAGAGCATGGGCACAAATACGGAGAAAATTAATTCAAAACACGGACAGAAGACTCTGCCTGTGTCTGTAAGCTTTTAGAAAAGGTGCACAAATACGGACAAAGTGAATTTAGAACACGGACAGAAACCTAATGTGTAAGCTTTTCAAAACAAATGTGCACAACTACGGACTAAACGAATGCAGAATACAGACAGAAGACTCTGCCTGTATCTGTAAGCTTTCAGAGAATGTGTACAAATACAGACAAAGTAAATGCTGAATACAGACAAAAGGATCTGTCCACATCCCTATAAAAAGTGATTTCGTGTTTTAGTCAGAAGAACTAATATTATCAAGTTGAGTGAACTCATTGTCCAGTACAACTCAATAAAATGAGTTCAGAGAACTTCAACCTGAACACTTAGAAATGCTTGTTTAGCCAATGAAAAAACTTTTATTAAGCTACACGTGTCAGTGCTCTTTCTACAGTGATGGTTCATACAGCTTTCCCATAAGGCTCCTGTAACCATTTATTTGCATATTGGGTGTGGCCTCTCCCTTACTTACCATCTTTGTGTTGTCTGTAGCCCAAAGCTACCTTATCCTAGGCATGCATTACAGTAATACATGTACTGATTCCTAAGTCTCAGTGTTGTAGGCTGTAAGAGCAAGTTACTGTTATTTTGTGTTCTTATTTGTTACAGTATGTTGGCTTGGAGCTGCAGAGCTCACTCTTATGATGTCAGTGTTGGTAGTTCTATGAAAATATAAGTATGTTAAAAATGCCTAAACATATGTTAAATAACCTAAATTGTTTATGTCCACAAAAAAAAAAGTTTAGTTAATTAAACTTGTGTGAACAAAACTCAGTTAAGTTGTATAAACTTAACGCATTCAAGTTATCATCTAGCTTTGACTCAGTTAAATAAACTTAAAATTGTATGTATTTAAAACTCAATTGAGTCAAAGCAAAATCATAACTTGACTGAGTTATGTTGAGCCAATAAATATTTTTTTTTAGAATGTATGGAAGACAGAGCATAAACAAGCCTTAAATCCAAATGGTTCTTTAGGGTAGTCATATTACTAAACCCACTGAAGAACCCTTTTTCTGAAAGCGGGTGATGTTTAACAGAAGTATACAGAGTATTTTTATGTTTTTAAAGTTATTTTCAGTCTGTACATTTTGTTTTCGTTTCTGCCTACGCTATTTTGATGGAAATATACTTTTAAGTTGCTTTGATTCATTCGTTTCTCAGCACATTTACTTGCGTATGGGTTCAGGCTACTCTACACACCTCTGGCTGGGTGGAGTGATGGCGGGCCACTTTTCCACGTCTGTTTCGTTCAAAGACTCTGAAAGGTTCCTGGCAGGGCACCATGGTTTTTTGTGTTTACTGTCACAGTGGGAAGACGGTGGCAATGTGACAAGCGCGTCTGCGGGAGGTTGCCTTCAAACCTGAGTGTGATTGATGGCTTTGCCGGCTTGCAGGAACTTCAAACTGTTATGACTGTTAATGAGTGGGCCTGGTCTCAGCATTGGGAGACGCGGTTGTTTTTGTTGTTTATCTGCAGCGAGGAGCGCTGGCGAACAGTGAAAGCACTGAGGGATCTCATTAATGTGAGCAGTTTGTTCCCTTTATTGCCTTTAGCCGTCTTTCTGTGATATTTATGCGCACGCAGAACGCCTGTCTCTCCGTGGGGAGGGAACACACTGACACTGTTTCAGGTGGTCCAGATGCACGTTTGAATACCCACCAACTATTCAGCTGGAGAAGAAAACACATATGCAGTTTGTTAGAGGTAGCCTTGATTTTCAGTTTGATGCAAAACAGGATCAATCCAGTGCTAGTTTTGTTTTGTATTTAAAAAGGTATAAATGAGGATATAATATAAAATGATTCTGTCATGCCTGGAGAGTACAGACGGTAGTCAAAACACTTAGGGTCAACACCAGTAAACAGCAGCAATGGGGAGCAAACATACCATAAACAAGATTCAGTCCAAAGGTCATACACAGGCAGGAGATATCAGAGAGTAAGCAAAAAACAAGGTCGGAAGTGAAGGTGATTGACTTTCTGGAGGTGCCATGTGCAGTGATATCAGTGTGTGGTGCATTTTGGGTATTGTAGTCCGGAGGCTGGAGATTACAGGCAAAGCTGAAAGTGGAAAAGACAAAAGCACTTTTGGTGCCAGGCATAAGATTCAAGTTTCAGCTGTTTTCAATCCAAGAATAAATTATTATTTTCTAAATATCTGCAATTCTACATTTCTAAATTTATGTTTGAGAACTCAGAGCGTTTTTTTACATTTCGTCATCCATGTAATCCCAAAAACTTTAAGAATACATTTTAGAATAGATTTGCCCAAGTCCTTACCTCACAAAGGTGGACTGTTCTGTAATATGTACCTATTACAGGTGTGATCTGACTGAACACTCTCTTGGAAAGCACTTTTGGATAGTGTACCTCTTGATGAGAGATCATTGACTTTTTAATTCTACGGGCCCTACACACTGATGGTGACTGTCTGTCAGAAACTGTTGGACACACCCAGTATGCAAATAGATTGTGACAGAAGCCAATGGAAAAGAAGCTGTTAATGACATCAGACTCAGTTATTATAAGTTGGTTCAACTCAAAGATCTCAGTTTGAATAGTACAGTATTTGTGCCCACAAATGTGCAACTCAAAATAGTTGAGTATTGTTTAGAAATATCCAATTTCTATGTAAAACATACTTAAATCATTTGAGTTTAAACAACGTATGGGTTTACAGTGTAGTAATAAAATGTTCACACTGCTTGTTACACTTTAAACCCAGAAGTTTGAACTCAAATAAAATTAGTCTGTTTTACATAAAATTGGAGATTTCTAAATATTACTCAACTATTTTGGGTTAGTTGAACATTTGTGGGCACATATACACTTAAACTGAGATCTTTGAGTTGAACCAACTCATAATAACTGAGTTTAGTCTGTTGCCATTGGCAGCCTCTTTTCCATTGGCTTCTGTCACAATCGATTTGCATACTGGGTGTCCAACAGTTTCTGGCACTCACCATCAGTGTGCAGTGATTCCTCCCAGGCTAGGTTAGGTAAACTTGTAGATCACCTATTATGATTAAATGCTTGGTCTTTGTGTTGTAGGTTGTAGAACAAGCATCATTAACTGAGCTGCAGTAAGTCGCTGTGTTCTCTCTGTGCTTTCAGTACTTTTAATTCTTTACTGTTTTCTTTCATTTACTGAGTATTTTTTTTAAATAGCTGAATGAACCAGAAAGAAAAATAAATACAAGTTCAGAATAATATTCATTTTAAATGTATATGTGTTTGTTAAGTTCATTGTACTTAAAAATTATATTATATGAACTTAAAATTTATTAGGTAATCGGTTACAACAAAAGTTTAGAATTTAGTCAACTTATCAGGTTTTACACACTTAAAAAAACAACTTGCATTTACAGGCTATTTAAAGTAGAAACAACTTAAGTAAACTGTGTAGATTTAACTATGATTTGAGTACGCTTAAATAGCAAGCATAAAGTGAACTTAACTTGAAAATAACAGTTAGAATTGCTTAACTTTTTCAAGGCAACCGGTTTCCTCATTTTTTTTAAGTAAGATCAACTTATCACATTTTACAGTGTAGGATTTTTTTTTTAATAATTATTATTTTGGACATTAATTGGATAATTAAATATTCACCTGGTCAAACTGACCTGGGAATACCATTGCTGTTCCTGACAAATGAACATAACAGGAGGGTTAAGCCTTTTCAGTACACCGGTATTCATGTACTTATTTCTACATCAGTAAAGCTCTGAGCTGTTGGCCTAAAGTGAGGAATTTCGAGTTGGATAATCAGGTAGCTGTCCGTGGTGCTGAAAGAACAATAACCCCAGCTGCAATTCACAGACTATTGGATATCGCTCAGGACCGGCTCTGGATGTGTGTGTGTGTGTGTGTGTGTGAATGCGTGTGAAACCACTGTCTGATCCCAAATGACTTTTGGCCAGCAATCAGCAGTGGTTGTTGTGGCAACCAGCGCAGCGGCGGCGGCTCAGACGAGCATCAGCCGATGGGGAGTTGGACCGTGCAGCCGTTCAGTAACTGAAGACACCGGAGACAACTCAATTTGCAGAGAGCGGCCGCTCGAAGATGATGAACCCTGCAAATAAAATCAGCGGGAAATATACTGCTGTCTTGTCCACATGCCAGTATCTATAACAAAGTCTCTCAGCCAGTCGTCTCTATCACATTCTAGATAGACCTGAGGCCTGGGCCCTCGCCCTGCACAGCTTTAATTAGCCACCACAGCTAATTAGCAAATCTATTCCTCCCTCTGTCTGTCTATCTCTCTCTCTCTCTCTCTCTCTCTCTCTAAATGTCCTGTGCTGGACTTTATATTGGTTCAAGTTTTAGCTAACTGAATCGTAGAAGTTCAGTTATCAATGTTGTAATGTATGCTTGTATACAATCGCTCTAGAAAAACAAAAACACTGCCAATAGAATAAGATTCTCTGGAACAGATAAACATAAACCTATTGGCACAATGTCTGATGCTAGGTGTAGAGAGGAAAGTCATCCACACTAAAAAAATTAATTCTGATGGCTTTTAGCCAATACAAATTTAAATAAATACCCTGTTGTTAGATTTAAAAATAATGTATAAAAAGGTGATTTTGGCCAACTTTTGTAGTACTTTTAGGTGTGGCCTCTCCTTCACTACCATCTTTGTGTTGTCTGTTGCTCAAAGCTACCTTATCCTAGGCATGTATTAGTGTAATATGTACGTTGATAATATGTCTCAGTGTTGTAGGCTGTAAGAGCAAGCTACCTTTGTTTTCTGCTACTAGTTGTCACAGTATGTTGACTGCTGATTAAGTTATTTTCTGCTTCTGACTGTGTCAATATTTATTTTCAGTTGAGCCCTAGTTAGCTACATTATATGGAGGAAGGGGATCTACTGAGCAATTCTGCAGGGGTTTTCACCTAATGTTGAACACAAACACCTTTCCCATCGGCTACTGGTAACATTTATTTGCGTATTGGATGTGTCCTATTATATAATCATTAACTGCCTGGCCTCAGTAGTGAAGGCTATAGGAGCAAGTTGCTGTTTTGTTTGTTGCAGAGTTTGATTACATACTTGATGGGTTCTGCTGGTCAGATTTGCATTACTGCAAGATTACGTGACTGAAAATACGACAGATATGCAAGAGTTACTGATCGTGACTGTCTGCTTGGTGGGTCTTACATGTAATAGTTACAAGTTTCTGTGCTGGACTTTATATTGTTTCAAGTTTTAGCTAAGTGAATCGTAGGAGTTCAGTTACCCATGTTGCATTTGCTTGTATACAATCGCTCTAGAAAAACACTGCCAATAGAATAAGGTTCTCTGGAACAGATAAACATAAACCTATTGGCACAATGTCTAATGCCAGGTATACAGAAGAATCTATACTCTAAAAAGCAATTCTGATAGCCTTTAGCCAATACAAATTTAAATAAATACCCTGTTGTTAGATAAAAAAATAATAAAAAAAAGGTGATTTTGGCCAACTTTTAGTATACTACTTGTATGTCAATGCTCTTTCATCATTGTTAGTTCATACAGCTTTCCCATAGGCTCCTGTCACCAAATATTTGCATATTGGGTGTGGCCTCTCCCTCACTACCATCTTTGTGTTGTCTGTTGCCCAAAGCTACCTTATCCTAGGCATGCTTTAGCGCAGTAAATATGTTAATTGTTGGGCCTCAGTGTTGTAGGCTGTAAGAGCAAGTTACCTTTATTTTTTGCTCATAGTTGTCACAGTATGTTGACCCCACTTGGAGTTATCATCTAGTTTTTATTGTGTTAATGTTTATTTTAGTTGAGGCCAAGCCAACTACATTGCTTTACTATATATTGTTTTTTTACTATATATGTATATTATATTGCGTTTACTGTTGAACACGAACCCTTTTCCCATTGGCTACTGGCAACATATGTTTGCATATTGGGTGTGTCCTCCCACCTCTCACTCACCATCAGTGTGTGGTCATTCTCCACAGGATGCCTTCTCTTGTGATTATAATTTGTTTTATAATCATTGACTGTCTGATCTCAGTATTGGAGGGTATACATACTTGATGGGTTCTGTTGGTAAGATTTGCATTACTGCAAGATTACATGATTACAAGATAAGACAGATGTGCAACAGTAGGCCCATTACGTGAATTAGGTTAATGTGACACATACAGGTGATCCTAAAGGATTGTCAGCAGAACTTACAATACACATTCCATAGAACATAATTAGGCCAACTAAAACATGAAGTGAATTTTTAAGTTGGTGAGACTTATTATTTGAAGTTTAAATGAATTATTCTAGTTCTAAGCACTACAGGTGGTGGTTTTCTTTTAAACTCAAGAATCTAGTGCAGGAATTTGCCTTGTAATTTTGAGTTTCTTTCATTTTATGTTTACAGTGTAGCAGAAATCCTTTCTTTTAAAGTAGGGACAGTAACTCCAACAACAATGGGATAATTTGATTTTAGTACCTTTAAGTTCAGGAGAAGCAATGAATGTTTGTCATGAACACCTTTCCTATTGGCTCCTGACAACTTCTGTTTGCATATTGAGCATGTCCTCCCACTTCTCACTCACCATCAGGGTGTAATCAAATCAAATTTATTTGTATAGCGCTTTTTACAACTGGTGTTGGCACAAAGCAGCTTTACAGAAACATGATTACAGGACAAAGAATCAGGCAAAACATTAAACATAGAATATACATAATACAGAACCCCCAGTGAGCGCGGAGGCAAGGAAAAACTCCCTCAGAGCTGCAGGAGGAGGAAGAAACCTTGGGAGGACCAAGACTCACATTAAAGGGGGGACCATCCTACCACTGGTCAAATGGCTTTTAAATTAATTTTAAAAAGTCTTTCATACATCCACATAGGTTTTATATATTCAGGTGTATAGCAGCTCCACTAATGGCTTATAGAGTAAGATGGATGATGAGCAGCTTATCTGTGGTGGTGGATGGAGAAGAGCTGACTTCAGAAACTTCCATCAGTCTGGCGGGACAGGGGACATGAGAGCCTGAGGGTCCAACATCCCTCAGTATCGGGTCAGACAGGTGGGCAGTCAGTAACTCGGAGGAAGGCAGAGAGATGGAATTAGTTTTGACTGGATTTATGTAAAACAGAGAATATAAAACATTATCAGAGTGTGGCTAATGACTCCGGCAGATCTAAATAAAACAGCCTAACTAAAGGCAGAGAGCCAGAAGGTAACATAGACATGGAGGCTCCCTGAAACACTGGCATCCACCCACTCCACAGTCCACAAACCTGAGTGACCGTGTGCAGTGGGAGAACAGCAGCACCAGCATCTCAGTTTACCACAATTCCCTCTGTCCATGAACCCCTGAATCTGCAGCCTTATCTAAAGGGAAAAACATTAATTACCAAAAGCTAAACTAAACAAGTAAGTTTTCAGTCTAGACTTGAAGATTGAGACTGTGTCTGAGTCCCGAACATATTCAGGGAGATTATTCCAGAGTTGAGGCGCTTTATAAGAGAAAGCTCTTCCTCCTGCAGAGCTCCTCTGAATTTTAGGAACTACTAATAAACCAGCACCCTGAGATCTAAGTAATCGCGGTGGTTCATAATAGGAGATGAGGTCTCGTAAATACTCAGGAGCGAGCCCGTGTAGGGCTTTATACGTTAACAGGAGAATTTTATAGTCTATGCGGAATTTGACTGGAAGCCAATGCAGTGCTGATAGGACTGGACTAATATGCTCAAATTTTCTAGTTTTAGTAAGGACCCTGGCTTGAGGTAATAAAGGCATGGACTAATTTTTCTGCGTCATGCAGTGATAGGGCATTTCTTAGCTTGGCAATATTACGGAGGTGTAGAAAAGCTGTTCTAGTTACATTAGATATGTGTTTATCGAATGCTAGATCTGAATCTATGATAACTCCAAGGTTTTTAGCTGCTGAACCAGGTGTGGCTGAGAAGTCGGCCAGATTTAGCATTAAGTCTGATAATTTATTTCTAGCAGCTTTGGGGCCTAATAGGAGAACTTCTGTTTTATCACTATTTAATAGGAGGAAGTTGTGCGACATCCATGATTTTACATTTTCTACACAATCCTCGATTTTCTTTAATCTCACTTTGTCATCAGGTTTGGCTGATATGAAGAGCTGAGTGTCATCCGCATAACAATGAAAATTCACATCATGTTTTTTCTTTGCCCAGTGGGAGCATATATAATGTAAATAATAACGGTCCTAATATAGAGCCTTGTGGAATTCCATATCTTACCTTGGTATAACTGGAAGACATATCATTTAACCTCACAAACTGATAGCGGTCGGTTAAGTACGATTTAAACCATGATAAGGCAGTTCCGGTTACACCGACCATGTTCTCTAATCTTTCTAAAAGGGTAGTATGATCTATTGTATCAAAGGCTACAGTTGTTGGGCTACAGCTTTTTCTAAAATCTTAGAAATAAACGGTAAGTTTGAAATAGGTCTATAGTTAGACAGTACACTAGGATCAAGATTTGGTTTCTTGATCAGAGGTTTAATTACTGCTGTTTTAAAGGCTTTGGGTACATGGCCCAGGGTGAGCGATGAGTTTACTATCATTAACAGAGGTTTAATTATATCTGGCAGTACCTGTTTTAGTAATTTTGTGGGAACAGCATCAAGTGTGCAGGTTGTGCTGTTTGAAGAGGAGATAGTTTTCTCTAGTTCTAGCTGTGGAAGTGGGTTAAAGACTTCCAACCTAACTTCAGTAACAGGGTTTTGTTCTAGATCAGCCAGACCAGATGACAGAGAGGATGTAATATTTATCTGTTTAATTTTATCCCGAATGTTTTCAATTTTACTATCGAAGAAGTCCATAAAATCGTTGCTGGTGTGAATGGCTGGAATCTGAGGTTCAGTACCTGCCTGGTTTTTAGTTAATTTGGAAATAACACTAAAGAGAACTCTAGGATTATTTTTATTTATCTCGATCTGTGAGGCCAGATACGCTGAGCGGGCTTTATTTAGTTCTTTTCTATATTTTACAAGACTGTCTTTCCACGCAGAGTGAAACACTTCCAGTTTAGTTGATCAATATTTACGCTCTAAATTTCGTACTAACTGCTTTAAGTTATGAGTTTGATCATTGTACCACGGTGCGAGCTTTTTCTGTCTCTCTATTTTATGTTTAAGGGGAGCTACAACATCTAAGGTAGAGCGAAAGGTATTTTCTAAACCTTCGGTTAGTTTGTCTAGTTCTACTGGGTCTACAGGAGAATATATTAGAGTTGATAAGTCTGGAAGCTTATCTGTAAATTGTTGGGCTGTAAAAGGCGTAATTGAACGTTTTACAGAGTAGCTAGGGGATGTACATATATTATGACTAAGATGTAATTTAAATGAAATAAGGTAATGATCTGAAATTGCGGAGGTTTGAGAACGAATATTCGGGTTATCTATGCTCACACCCAGGGTCAAAACTAAATCCAGAGTATGATTACAGTAATGAGTAGGTCCTGTTATATTTTGAATAATACCCACTGAGTCTAAAATCGATGTGAATGCCTTTTTTAATGGATCATCCAATTTTTCGAAATGAATGTTGAAGTCTCCAACTATAATCACTTTATCATTACTTACTGCTAAGTCTGTGACAAAATCACTAAATTCTTTTAAAAATTCTAAATAGGGCCCTGGTGGTCTGTAGATGTTAATTAAAGAAAATGCATTCTTTTTTGTAACTGAATTAATTATACTGGTGTAAAGAAGCTCAAAAGAAATAAAATTATCATAGTGTTTCTAATTGCTAACTAAGGTACTTTGGAAAAGTATGCAGACCCCACCTCCTCTACCGGACAATCTCGGATTGTGTATATAATTATAGCCTGCAGGGGTGGCTTCATTTAATGCTACATATTCATTTGGCCTAATCCAGGTTTCTGTCAGACACAGAATATCGAATTTCTGATCAGTTACCATTTCATTCACCAGAACTGCTTTTGAATTTAGAGATCGGATATTAAGTAAACCAATCTTTAGGTTTGAAGTGTTAGTGCTACAGTCTGGATATGATTGTTTAATATAAGTTAAGTTATTTAGATTGACTGTTTTAGTTTTTTGATATTTTTGTTTCACTCGGGGGACAGACACAGTCTGAATACATTGGTATCTAGATAACGTCTCTTTGCAGCTCGCAGACGGTCGGTTAAGCTTCTCTGTCTGCGGCCTGGTCCCGGTTCTGGATTGTCAGCAGCTTCTAATACTACTCTGCCGACTAACTAAAAGACTATGAGCTATGCTGCATGAAAGTAAGGCAGCACCCTCCCGCGTGGGGTGGACACCATCCCTACCTAAAAGACCAGGCTTGCCCTCAAAGTGTAGCCAGTCTATAAAGCCCACATGATTTTCTGCACACCACTTGGACATCCAGCGGTTCAGCGAAGAAAGCCTGCTGTAGTCATTCTCCACAGGCTGCCTTCTCTTGTGATTTGTCTAAGTTTTGTACAGTAGTTTATATTCCTGGAATAGCAGGATAGCTTTTTACAGTGTGGGAAGGCAGCATAAACGGCCTGATAGCAGGAGCCAGATCGAAAGGGAAAAAAGGAGCTTGTGA
The DNA here is from genome assembly GCF_023375975.1 of Astyanax mexicanus. Taxonomy (NCBI): domain Eukaryota; kingdom Metazoa; phylum Chordata; class Actinopteri; order Characiformes; family Acestrorhamphidae; genus Astyanax; species Astyanax mexicanus. The sequence goes on along the minus strand of NC_064427.1, from coordinate 28,326,876 downwards.
ACCAAAATCTAAAAATCTTGGGTTTTTACTTTGTTGTGGTGAGTCATCTCTGTCTGAATCATTCACACACCCCTGAAAAGACAGAGAATTAGAGAGTTCTCTTGCTTTTTCCAGATTTGAGCACAGGACGTTCTGCTACAGGGTAATGAAAAGTACATCCAGTCATTAGTCAGCAGCAGCAGTGCACAAAGAAAAAAAAAAGCCATATGAAAAAACATGGATAAATGGAGGACTGAAACACAGCAAAAATAATGTTCAGTTTTTAAGACATGGCATAAATCAACATTGCGCAACATGTGCACAGTTTGCACATGCTCATTTAGACTCTTTAGTTGAACGGGGTCTACTGAGCAATTCTGCAGGGCTTCAGCTGATGTTGGTGATACAGTTTGTTTTGTGTGCACTGCGGCCATTTAGGAAAATTTCCTTCCCACGCTTTTCCTATTGGCTACTGGCAACATCTGTTTGAATATTGGATGTGTCCTCCCACCTCTCACTCACCATCAGGGTGTAATAATTCTCTATAGGCTGCCTTCTCTTGTTATTTATATATATATATTTTACTATAGTTAACTGTATAGCTTCAGTGTTTATGGCTATAAGAGCAAGTTGCTATGGTTTGGGTTGCTACTTATAGTTAAAGTAGGCTACAAAAATCTAGAGCAGTTGGTTTTCTTGAAATTAATTGAATTAAATTTGTTTAAATTGAAGGAAATGTGATGTTTCTGCATCACTAAGTATCCAACATTCAGGGTTTTGGATAGCATGGGATCATGGGATATTTAGTCAGAGCACTGTGTCTAAATGAGTGGGTGGAGTAATTGGCCTAAAACACTGGGTAGAAAATGGGGTATTTCTTTTTTTATGTGGGGTTTCTGTACAATGGGACAGTCAGTATGGGGTGAATGTGCTGGTGAGAGGCAGTAATATCAGTGATCAGGTCGTGGTGAGTTACAGACAGACAGACAGACAGACACTGCTGTTTGTTTATTGCAGTGTTGGTTAATGCATGCAGATTGCTGGGTGTGTTAATCAGTGTCAGGCTGCCAGTGTGAGGGGGAGCTTTGGGGGTCCGTGTTGTGCCCCTCGGCGCTGGAGGAGTGTCAGGCTGGGCTGGGGAGCGACCTGTGGGCCTGGTGATTGACACATTAAGTGTTTTCACTCGCTCTGCGCTCAGTTCCTCACATGCACTGGGAGCTGAGTGAGCCAGCAGCCATCTGTGCACATCATTGTTTTACACACACACACACACACACACACACCCACACACCCACACACACCCACACACACATACACACACACACACACACACACACACACACACACAGAATAACACATTACTGTTCTTTAACAGCTACACACCCACTGTTTTATAAAAGCTACACACTTTAATGAAAGTCATCAGTCTGGCACACAGCCACCTATACACACAGCCACTCCATGGCACCCCCCTCTTGGTGGCAGTCCCCCTCCCCAGTGAAGCTGCTGTAAGGAATGCTCAGAAACGCAATAAGATGCTTAATTTATCTGCATCTCCACCAGCTGCCTCCACCCGCCCCTCTATCATCACCCTCCCACTGAATCAGTCTGAATCTGGATGCATAAGCCTCACTTCATATGATGAATGTGTGTATGTCTATGCACGTGTGTGTAATAGAGAGTTACAGAGAGAGAGAGAGAGAGAGAGAGAGAGAGAATAAGACAGACAAAAAGATAGAGGTATAGAGGGATAGACAGGGAAAGGATGACAGAAATAATCAGGCAGAGAAAAAGAGAAAGACAAGTAAAGAGACAGAGAGGAAGAGAGAGTCAGAGACAAAAAGAGACAGAGGCAGAAAAAAAAGAGTTACAGAAATAGAGACAGACAATGAAAGACAGGGCAAAACAACGAGACAGACATCGAAAGAGAGAGAAAGTGACAGATATACACATTTAAGGAGACAGGGGATAGAGGGATAGAAAGAAAGGACAGAGGAAGAGACAGAAGGATAAACAGAGAAACTTTAATACATCAGGACAGACCTAACGAGATGTAGAGACAGAGAGAAAGAGCAAAAGAGAGAGAGATAAACAAAAGACGCTGAGAGACACTAAGAGTGAGAGAGAGAGAAAGAGACAAGAGGCTGAGACACTAAGAGTGAGAGAAAGAGCGATAGAGAAAAAGAGAGAAAAAGACAAGAGGCTGAGAGACACTGAGAGTGAGAGAAAGAGCGAGAGAGAGAAAAAGAAAGAAAGAGACAAGAGGCTGAGAGACACTGAGAGTAAGAGAAAGAGACAAGAGGCTGAGAGACACTGAGAGTGAGAGAAAGAGACAAAAGGCTGAGAGACACTGAGAGAAAGAGAGATAAACATACAGAAACAGAGACTGAGATAAGAACATAGAAATAGAGACAGAGATGAGGGAGAGAGAGAGAGAGACACACAATGAGACATGGACTCAGAAAGAGAGGAGAAGGGAGAAACATAATGAAAAGGACAGAAAGTTAGAGAAAGAAAGAAATACAGACACGGGCAGCGAGAAAGAGTCAGAAGCATAGACATTATAAAGAACACGCGTATCCAGCTACGCAGTGGAGCGCGTTTATACTCTCGCGCGCGTATCTGCGGCTCTGCGTGGCTCTGCAGTTTAAACAGTGAAGGCGGGAATGCGGGAGGGGGCGCGAGGTCTGGTGGACCAATCACAGCTGCTTCTGCCGCGTCGCGCGACGCTTAGTTACATTTCCAGAGAGACGCACGCGCTTCAGTCTAAAGAGACTAATATTGAATAATATTGCTTCTGTTTTGTCTGGCTGTGGAACTAATCTAAACTCAGTAGCATTATAAAGCACTTATTATAATAATTTAATATGTATATAAAGCACTATATAAACACTGCAGTCTGAGAGTATGAAAGAGCCGCAGCCTGACTGACCTGTAGCTCTGCTGATCTGCACCTGACTGACTGCAGCTCAGAGAGCCTGAGAGTCTGCTCAGTTAATAAATCTGTAATGTAGAGCCGCACTGCCCTCTAGTGGTTCCCTTTAATCATGACTATCTGATGAGAACACATTACTGGTTCTGATAAATCACATGTGGAGTCCAGCATTTAAAAATATAAAGATACATGTATATATAGCTTTATTTAGACTATATCAGTGAACAAAACATTTTTGGATGATATTATTCCAACAATAAGTATGCTAAATCTTATTATTGTAATGTTTAGGACCTTTTTATGGCACTTTATATGGCACTATGAATGTACTAGGATAACAATTTATCCTTAAGTATATTTTGACATGGAATATAACAATGTTTAAATATCCTAAATAAATAAAATACTTTTACAATAATGGTCTCTTCTAAGTAAACAGAAAGGGAAGATATTAAGGACTGAAGGACCACTTCAGTTTCTGAATCAGTTTAACAAGACAGTACAGACAATATTTACAGAGCTTTCAGACCTCAAATAATGCAAAGAAGACAAGTTCATATTCATAAAGTTTTAAGAGTTCAGAAATCAATATTTGGTGGAGTAACCCTGGTTTTTAATCACAGTTTTTATTGATCTTGGCATGTTTTCCTCCACCAGTCTTACACACTGCTTTTGGATAACTTTATGCCACTCCTGGCGCAAAACTTTAAGCAGTTCAGCTTGGTTTGGTGGCTTGTGATCATCTATCTTCCTCTTGATTATATTCCAGAGGTTTTTAATTTGGTAAAATCAAAGAAACTCCTCATTTTAAGTGGTCTCTTGTTGTTTTCTTATTTCTCTTATTAGTTAAACAGTGATTTTCTCCCAACAAGTACACATAAGTCATACAACATATTGATTAAATCTTACTTGCCCCCCTCCATTACAACCCTACCCAAACATACAGATAGCAAATAATCCCTCCATACTGGAAGCCCCTGGGAGTCACATGCAGACCAATATATTCAGTTCAGTTTTCCCCTGCTTAAACACCCTGGTATGTATTTGTTAATTAGCTGATTAATTAGTTGAGCAGAGCTGCAGGGAGTGTGGGAAACTGGCATAGGCTATTAACAGAGCTGAAAGCTATAAAGTCAGTGGCATTCAAATAACATGGGCAGCTTGATCTCTGAGGGTTTTTTTAATGAAGCTAACGATAATAGGAAAGAACTGAACTGAACTGCACTGGGAGAAAAACCTGTGTGCCGGATGACAGCTGAGTTATTGGGCTTGTATAAAGTTTACACAGTATTTTGTTGCTGGCTTGCTTATGTGTGTATCTGTGAGAGAGAGAGAGAGAGAGAGAGAGAGAGAGAGAACGAACCAGAAACCCTCAGAGGAAGTGGCATGTCTGAGAGTGAGGCAGTATGTGGAAAATGTGGCCTAATAAACTCTGAAGTAAAAAAAAAAAACGAGATGAAAACACACTCAGCTTGCGATCAGTTTAGTACAGAATGTGGCTTTTAAACAGATACAATTAAAACCTCACAACTTCATGACTTTCTCACATCATTCCACCGTTCCATTGAAGAATGACATTGGCACTTGTATATCTTTAGACTGAAAAAAATATATTTTCTGGCTCAGCTTAACTCAGTCAAGTCATCATTTTGCTTTGTCTAAATTTAGTTGTAAATATACCGATATACAAATGTACGTTTATTTAACTTAACTGAGTCAAAGCTAGATGATCAGTTACATTTGTTCAGACAACAATAGTTTTAACTATCTAAACTATTTCTTTTTTTCAACAACTGCGGGCTTAAGAAACTTAGTTTATTTAAAAATACATGTACATTGATAATCTCAACATATTTAGTATTTTTCTTTTTTTTTTTTTTTTAAGAACTTCAAAAACTGACAGCATAACATTGCATGAGCGCGAGCATTATGCTCCTGCCCAGAATAAGGTAGCTTTGGGCAACAGACAACACAAAGATGGTTAGTAAGGGAGAGGACACACCCAATATGCAGATATATGGTGCCAGGAGCCTATGAGAAAGCTGTACGAATCAACGCTTTAGAAAGAGCAGTGGAATACTAAAAGTTGGTTGAAATCAAATTTTTCTATATCAGTTCTATAAAAGTTTTTTTTTAAATGCCTGTACTGACCACATAATAGTGCAGCAGCACGAAAGAGAACTCTGTAGCCAGCATACGGTGAAAACTAGAAACACAGAATAAAAAGTGACTTGCTTTTACAGCCTACAACACAAATAACAGTCAATCAATACATAAATCACATTAAACCATGCCTGAGATAAGGTAGCTTTGGGCAACAGACAACACAAAGATGGTAAGTAAGGGAGAAGCCACATCCAATATGCAAATATATTGTGCCAGGAGCCTATGGGAAAGCTGCATGGACCAACACTAATGAAAGAGCATTGTCACAAGTAAAATACTAAAAGTTGGTTCAAATCACATATTTTTTTATTGGTTCAACAAACGTTACAGTTGAAACAAAGTTTACAGGTTGAAATTCTATGAACTCATTTTATTGTGTTGTTCTGGTCGGTAAGATCAGTCAACTTAATAATATTATTAAAACTAAAAATCACTTTTAGAATGTATACTGTGTAATTCTGGAGAATTTCAGTTACTCCAACAAAAGCAGAATTAAGTCTTTTTTTAATATCCTTGATTTTGAAAAAACAAAAAATGAATGAAAAGGTGTCCCAATACTTTTGTCCAATACCATGTACTGCACATAAAAGCTAAGGAAGTTGTTCATTCTCTACTAACCTTACCATTTCAGGAATATGAGATTAAAAAATATTTTTAAATACATTTCTGTACCACAGAACACAGAACCTGAAACTGTTAAAGGAAAAAAACAACTCTGATCTAATCTTTCCAGAGGCAGGTGCAGATCTCGCCGCTTGTCTGTGAATGAAATGAGATGAAACGTAGCTCTATAGCTTTTCTTATCAGTTCAAAAAAATTCCAACACAAAGGCCACACAATAGCTGCTATTGTTGTCTACGTGCTAATCTAATTACGTGGGTGCTGAAAAGCATTTGTAACAATCTGTTCATTTCACTTTTCACAGCTCAGTTTTCCTTTCATCAGAGATCTGTTTCACACTACATACACAGATTTACAGACTCTTATCTACTGGAGCCTGGCTGATATCACATACAAAGCCATACAATTAAAAAATGATGGTAACTTATTTAATACTGAATGAATTAATATGGTCAAAAATAGCTTAAAAAGTAGATTTAATTAAATAGAATGACTAAAAAATAATACAACCCCACATCAGAAAAAAACTTGAAAAGTATGCAAAATGCTAAATCAATTTGTTCACAGCAAGGCTGCTGGAGTTTTTAAAACACCTCTGGTTCCCTGCTGGGCTGAGAATAATCCTGTGTGCAGCATTCTGTGAGCACTGATGAAAGACTAGAGAATTGGCAACACAAACTGTAAACGGCAACAGATCAGAGCTTCTGTTTCTGACTTTATATCTATTGCATATAGTGGAGGAGCTAATTTTGTTAATATAAGTTAGCAATCCACGACTTCTATTTGCCCACATTATTGTCAGCCATATAAATATTGCAGCAATGTAAATACGATCAGCTGGACTCAGACAGCATATAGTCCGTATACTCAACAATATAAACATCAATAATTAACTCTTACAAGCTTCTACACTGAGGCCTGAAAATCATTGAATAACACTTACGTGAATCCCAAGAGAAGGTAGTCTGTGGGGAATGACTACACACTGATGGTGAGTGAGAGGTGGGAGGACACGCCCAATATGCAAATAGCATGACCAACATAAGGTGAAACCCCTTGCCTAATTGCTCAGTAGCCACGTTTAACTAAAGAGTCAAACTGAGCACAGTAGTTGGCTTGGCCTCAACTAGAGTTCAACTACAATTTGTAAATTTTGCAACAAAAATGATTCAGTTAGACAAACTTTTAGCAATAAACATAATAATGTTAGTTAAGGCAACTAGTTTGCTAGAGTTTATGGTGCAATTCAATATTTCTTGTTCAGCTGACTTAAAAATCACCACTCTAAAAAGTAATTCTGATGGTCTTTAGTCAATAATTAAATAAATACCCTTGCATACTTCCTTGCATAGGCAGTCTCTCTCTGGGCCGAGCAGAGGAGACAGGGAGACTGTGGTTTTGCTTGCAGTGAAACAGATGAAGTGTGAATGTGAATTTTACTGGTCTGCGGATAGACATTAGCAGGACATGCCACTGGCCGGCTAGCATACTTCAAATGGGCTGATTAAAGCTATCATTTCCAAAAATCAACATGGCTTATGGATCTGCTGGACTGAGAAGTTGGGCACTGTACACAAAGTCACTGATTCCTTTCAGTAGCCTGGAATTCTAAAGCCAGAGGGATACGCTTCTAGACCTCATTCTTGGCCAGGCTGGGTCTGTGCTGGTGAGCTCCTGTCTGCAAATGTCTGGGAGTTGGTGGTTGTGAGAAAAAATCTTGTCATTTTTGCTCTGAAATCCAGTTTCAGACCGACAGGACACTGATTCAAATGAGAACACATTTGAGTAACTGTACAAAATAAATGCCAAAATCTCAGCCATGTTTTTTTTTAGAGATGCACAAAATACTTAGCAACTAAAATTATTCAACAGAAAACTGCAAAAGGGGCAGTTTCTGTGTTTGGTCAAATAAGTATTTATTTATATATTTATACTAAAACCTGGACATGTTCTTTGAAAAGAGAGATGAAATACAGTTAGGTTATTTCATTTTGCTCAGTTTGGGCCAAAACATCCATTTCAGTGAATAGTTTTCTAAATTGCTTATAATATATTTTCCCCAATTAAAACCATGTAAATGTTTAATATATTAATATGTTAAATACTAAGATGCCTTACAAATATTGTGCTAGTTTTATTTTTAAAATGTAGGGCAAACATTTTTGCAACCTTGTTTTTATGTAGAATCCACACAGTTTTGGTCTGTTTCTATTGTAAAATAAGTAAGATTAAGAATTTACGATACTGCTACGACTGACTACTACTGACATAAATCAGGCTGTAGATCATCAAATACATTTTAGATCGTTTAATATCACCTTCAGTTTTTGTCCAGTATGTAAAACCATGCCAGAGTCACTGCCGTTCTGAGACCCACCAAGCCTCACCTTGAGGTGAGCACAAAACAGCATTAACATGCCCGGCTCTGGGCTTAGAGTGTCCAGGTAGCGGCATTTACGTCCCCAGCTCCAGGGCTTAAAGGGTCGGGATAGTGGCATTACCGTCCCCTGCCCCCGGGCTTAGAGAGTCGGGCTAGCGGCAATAGCGTCCCCTGCCCCCGCGCTAAGAGAGTCGGGCTAGCGGCATTAGCAGTCCTGGCTCCAGGGCGTAGTGTGTCGGGCAAGCGGCATTAGCAGTCCCGGCTCCCGGGCGTAGTGTGTCGGGCAAGCGGCATTAGCAGTCCCGGTGTTCTGTCGAATTTTGCTACCCATCGATACATGCTTCCCAAAGGTACTGCGCATGCGCCGACCTACACAATTTAATTCTTTCTCGTGTTTTATGTATAATTAATCTGGTTTAGGGGGGTTTATGTGCATTAAACAACCTGGGCGCACTATCATTGCACAAAAGTGTAAATGGAAACTAAAAATTACACATATTATCATAAATAAATACAAAAGCAGTTTGTAATGAGCTATATTTACTATAACTTTGCCATGGTACAATGAATTATGCAATCCAAATCTAATAACGTACATCTACTGGAATATCACTGGGTACATGCCGTAAAATAGTGCTTCTTTTGTATTTTTACAGTTAAATATACATTGGGGCAGCACGGTTCGACAAGGTAGCAGAGTTCGACAGAACACCGGCTCCCGGGCGTAGAATGTCGGGCTAACCTCATTTGCGTGCCCGGCTCCGGGGAGTAGAGCGTCGGGCTAGCGGCATTTGCGTGCCCAGCCCCCGGGCTTAGAGAGTCGGGCTAGCGGCATTAGCGTCCCCTGCCCCCGGGCTTAGAGAGTCGGGCTAGCGGCATTAGCGTCCCCTGCCCCCGGGCTTAGAGATTCGGGCTAGCGGCATTAGCGTTCCCTGTCCCCAACTTAGAGCGTCGAGCTAGCTGCATTAGCGTGCCCGGCTTTCGGGCTTAGAACGTCGGGCTAGCGGCATTAGCGTGCCCGACTCCGGGGCTTACAGTGTCGGGCTAGCAGCATAACCGTGCCCGGCTCCGGGACTTAAGAGCGTCGATCTAGCAGCAAAACCCTGCCCGGCTCCAGGGCGTAGAGCGTCGGTCTAGCGTCATTAGTGTGCCTGGCTCCTGGGCTTAGAGTGTCGTGCTAGCGGCAGTAGCCTGCCCGGCTGCTAGATATACCCACAGCATAGCTAGCCACCAGTTTAAGCAGGTATTGTAGTGGCAGTTTAATACACTGCCTACTTCCAACAAACAGCTGTAAACTGTTTTCTGAACATAATTCCCTGTGTCTAAAACCAGCTTAAACTACACAGATGCCTCGCACACTTAAAATAAACAGTCCTGGCGCTCCTACCATGTAATCCTTAATGACTCCCAGAAGTTTCTTTCGTGCTGTGACACGTGACCTCCCAACTAGAATTAAAATATTTTGCTAAACTTAATTACGTCATGTTGAACTTACTAAACGTAATACACACACATATTAGGATGTATTTATTCATTTAATTGAGCAAATTAAAAAATATATATATATATATTTTAGCTCAAATATTATTATTATAATGAGCAAAAATGAAAAGGCTCATATTATGAGATGTGAGGTTTGTTCATGTTGGGTAAAAGCCAGATTAAAGCGATAGTTAAATTACCCCACCCTTTATTCAAGTCATTTTTACTTTAGATACATAAATACAATGCTAACAAACTAACAAGCAATAGAAGCTTATATTGGTGGTATTGTATCCCACCAATTGGCTTTGATGCTACACAGATAATGAAGTCAATTTCTAAGAAAAATACATTTCTAAGAAAAATGAACACATATTGATCTGTACTTGCTCTTTTAATCAAGTTCAAAAACGATCATTTTACAGTTTTTTTACAATGTTGAGAAGCATTTACTTTTTCAAAACTCTATATACAGAAACACACCTACCTCATTGTGTAATATCAGTATTAACTAATTCAATAGTATAGTCTACAAAAGACAGGTGATAAGTGTATTTAGAGTTTTGAAAATATGAAAACATATCGGACAAAAGGATGTTAGCAATTGTGAAAAAATCTTATTTTAAGATCCTTTTTTACAGTGATGTGCATGTCGTCTGTTTGAGCTTATGCTCTTTACGCCGTTGCTCTTTATCACTGTTACAGTCACATATGTGCTATTCACCTGTGTGCAGGAAGTGCATTCTGGGAAGCCTACATTCGGCTGGCACAAAGCCAAGTCGGCGTGGCTCTGGTAAGAGCTGGATGTATGAGTGCGTGAGCGTGTGACAGTCTCTCCTGTGGAGTATCTGACACGTCTCAGTGTGACACCTGCCACTGCTTTGTTGTGATTTATAGAGCCCTGCTTTAGCCGACGGCTGTTTTCGATCTATTAAGCATTTAGTGTAGGGCAGGTGTATTAGGCTGAGTTATGGGTGCTGGCTGTATGATGTATTTCCTCATTGTTTTAAACCCTATGATTATCATATTCCACGCTGAGGCGGCGAGTTCAGACACATTGTGCCCTGTGGGGATGGAGCGGGTTAGCATAGCTGTGGCTACGGGTCGATACTCACAGCAGAGCAGTAACAATGGAGTTTACTGTAGTTTTGGAAGAACATTCCAGTGTAGGGCTTTGATGAGGTTAAAGATGTCAGACTGTGTCTTACTTTGTCTTCATTTGTACTTAACTTGACTTCCTCCCAGTGGACCTGTGCATGCCCCACCCCCTCAGTGGAGGTCTTTCATTGCTGTTGTTGATTGATTCACTGCTTTACAATAGACCTCTTTCACCAACACTTAGGTCTGTCAGTGTAATGATGTTATCTACTTATCATACATAATATTCTGTACATACATAACCTCAATATATCTTGCAGACCTTAACCCATAAGAGCTCAGAACCTGTTTTGTATGTTAATATAAAACTGTAATTAAATTATCAATAGTGCATCTCAAAAAATTAGAATATTATTGAAAAGTTACTTTCTTTCAGTAATTCAGTGCTGCTGAAAAATGAAATCCGCATCTCCATAAAAGTTGTCAGCAGAGGGAATCATAAAGGGCTTTAAGAGTCCAAACTCAGTGCAGTGTTTTCCCAGAAAATCTTACAGTACTTCCTGCTTGCCTCTGCTGACAACTTTTATGGAAATGCAGATTTTATTTTTCAGCAGGACTTGGCACACTGCCCACACTGACAAAAGTAATTAATATATTAGTATGTAGTTAAAATTCCATTCCATTCAATTCCATAACTCATAATTTTAACATTTAATTCTCGAAATATTTACAGAACTACAGTTATATAGAACATAAAATATTTTATTAAAGCAATTTAATTTTTAGTTTTGTTGGAACAGATCTGAAGACCAAACGTTAGTATGTTAAATATGTGTCACTTGGGGACTTCATGACTTTAAGTTAAGGACAGAATACTCTAAGAAAATTTAAACTGCATTTAGAGGGTCTGTGATACATATAATGACAGTATGTCTGAATTTAGGATATAAACTTTTCTAAATACTGTACAAGTCAAAAGTTTGGACACACCTTCTCATTAAATGTTTTTCTTTAATTCTTCATATAATTTGTACAATCATCTACATTATAGATTAATATTGAAGACATAAAAACATGGATGAGACACATGGAATTACATAGTAATCATGCCCTAACCTAAACATGATTAACTGAAAATGTGATTTGAGGTGATTTGGAATGACCTGGAGCTTTACAATGTGACAGAAACGCAGTGAAACTATTGTTCAGCACCTTCAGGAACTCCTTCAAGACACAGACTCTGAGAAAACTATTCCAGGTGACCCTTGCTCATGAAGACACTGACACTACCAACAGTGGGCAGATCAGTCCTTGAAGATAAATGTGCTACTCAGAAGAGTTTAAAGTATAAACATATTCTGTTTTGTTTAACATTTTTTGTTAAGGACAAAAAATCAGCATGTGTTTCTGTATAGCTTTACTATTGTCCTTAATATTAAATTTGCAATGTAACAATTAATAAAAACAAAGAAAACAAATTAATTAAATGCACATTCTAAAAAGTGATTTTATGTTTTAGTCAGGAGAACTAATATTATCAAGTTGAGTAAATTTACCGGCCAGAACAACTTAGTTCAGAAAACTTCAACATGAAACCTGAAAACTTAAAAATGTTTGTTGAGTCAATGAAAAAAATAAGATTTCAACCAACTTTTAGTATAGTACACGTGTCAATTCTCTTTCTACAGTGATGGTTCATATAGCTTTCCCATAATGCGCCTGGCACCATATATTTGCATATTGGGTGTGGCCTCTCCCTTACTTACCATATTTGTGTTGTCTGTTGCCTAAAGCTACCTTATCCTAGTAACATATGTGTTAATTGATAGGCTTTAGTGTTGTAGACCGTAAGAGCAAGTTGTCATTGTTATGTGCTCTTAATTATAACAGTACTTAAAAAAAACTGTTTAAACAAATGGTTGTGTGAATAAAACTCAGTTATGTTAAATAAACAAAACTGGTTCAAGTTATCAAATAGCTTTGAATCAGTTAAGTTAAATAAACTTATATTTGTATGTATTTACAACTTAACTGAGTCAAAGCAAAATCATTACTTGACTGAATTAAATTGAGCCAATGAATATATTTTTTCAGTGGCAGGTGCACCTTTCCTTTACCATCCTCTACTAATTGCTTATTGATTTGGAGGGCAAAAGGTGTGACTTAATGCAGCCTTGTGTTGAGCTCAGCCTCACCCATGGAAGTCAGAGAATAAGAGACAGAGAGAGAGAGAGAGCTAAGCAGACAGGTGACAGGTGAAGAGGATTAAACACTGGGGATAAACCATCTGTCTGTCAGCGCTGCTTCATTTAGCACAGTGCTAAAATTCCCCTCCACACTGTGATATTAAATGGCTGGAAGGAACAGCACTGCTGCTTCTCGCTGGTGGTCTTAGGGTGCCCTGCAGAATTCCAGTGCTAAGCAGGGCCAAATATACAGTTATTAGCGAGAAACCAGATCTCAGTTGGATCGTTTATAATCTCTACCGCCTATCCACACTCAGAAAACACTCATAGATAGTTTTCACTTTATAAGAGCACATTCGACTGCTCTGCCATATGCTTTCACATGTCATTTGCAGCCTTTAACAATAGGATTCCTTAAGGGTTCACTGTCTTCCAGAAAACTAAAGAATATTTCCTGAAAGCATCACTGGGTATAGTCGATCGTACTGTTGAATATTGACATTGTTTGACTTTATTAAGACAACTTCAGCACAAAAAAGTGTTTTCTAAGTCTGCTGAACAAGAAACATTGAATTGCACTACAAACTACAGCAAACAAGTTGCCTCAACTAACATTATAAAACTTTTTCTTAAAAGCTGGTGCAACTAAACCATTTGTGTTGGCAAAATTTACAAATTGTAGCCAAACGCTAGCTAAATTTAAAGGCCAGACACTTAGTCATAACATATGATCTTCAAGTTTACCAAAGGTAGCCCCGGGGGGAATGACTACACACTGATGGTGAATGTCAGAAACTGGAGGACCACACGCAAAATGCAAATAGTTTGTCTCAACAGACTTAACTCAAAAGTCTCCATTTGAAGGCATATGTGCCCACAAACTTTCACCTAATTTATATTACTTGGGTAACGTTCGGAAATGTTTGTGGGTTTACAGCATATAGCGTTAACAACATTGAGAGCGCAAGCAACACAGTTATGAGCTCTGACAATGATGCTTGTTCTTACAGCCTACAACAGAGATATCAGGGTGTTAATCGTAAAATACAAGCTATAAATTTACCTAACGTAGCCCGGGGGGGAATCTCTACACACTGATGGTGAGTGTCAGAAACTGGAGGACCACACCCAAAATGCAAATAGTTTGTCTCAACAGACTCAACTCAAAAGTCTCCATTTGAAGGTATATGCGTCCAAAAACATTAATCTAATTTATACTACTTGTGTAATGTTTGGGGGTTTACAGCATATAGCGTTAACAATATTGAGAGCACAAGCAGCACAGTTGATGCTTGTTCTTACAGCCTACAACAGAGATACCAGGGTGTCAAGCATAATACACAAGCTACAAATTTACCTAAGGTAGCCAGGGGGGAATCTCTACACACTGATAGTGAGTGTCAGAAAATGGGGACACACCCAGTATGCAAATAGATTGTGCCAGAAGCCAATGAAAAAGAAGCTGCCAAAGGCAACAGACTAAACTCAGTTAATATAAGTTGGTTCAACTCAAAGATCTCTGCCCAGAAATGTTAAGCTAACTCAAAATAATTGATTAATGTTTAGAAGTATAGAATTGTATGTAAAACAGGCTTAACTCATTTGAGTTAAAACAACTTATGGCCATGTAACCAGCCAAACTCAAGACACAAAACAGCGCAACTTGCTCTTTTAAACTTCCACACTGACACCAGCCATTTAAATATTAAGTGACACATATATAAATCCTGAGAAAAGGCAACAGTAGGGAATGATTACACCATGATGGTGAGTAATAGGTGGGTGGAGGCAATGGCTTTGTGATCAACATCAGGTGAAAACCCCTGCAGAACCTCTGTTTAGTAGACCCCTTCCAATAAAGATTCTTAATGAGCATGTGCAGATTTGTTGGCTTGGCCTTTTTCGCCTTGGACTTTTGTATAAATCTGGTATAGCGTACATATATCAATATTATGTGTAAGTGTGTCAGCTGACATGTACACAAAGAATATCAGATATTGGTGAATTATTGATAAGATTTGACTTTAGAGCTAAAGTGGATTATTTATTTAGAAGGACCCAAACAATGAACCACATTTTCTTCTCCAAACACCATTTCACAAACTCAAAGGTGAATTTAAAGGCCAGTTAGTTAACTATAGTACTGTATATAAGCTACAAGTTTACCAAAGGTGATGGTGCCACACTGATGGTGAGTGTCAGAAACTGGGACACACACCCAAAATGCAAATGATTTGTCTCTACTGACTCAACTGAAAGGTCTCTGTTTGAAGGTGTACATGCCCACAAATTTGTGGGACTTTTTTAGACTTAAAAAGTCTCCACATGTGTCAAGGTTCTTCCCTAGCAGTTTTTTTTTTTTAACAACATCCATTTAAGCTGAAACCCTTTATAAAGCCTCTATTTTCCTAGGAATGCAGGAAGGAGGCTGAACTGCTGTGAGAGCAACCGGCAAAATATCATTTATTACTCTGTTGTTTGTGAATTATCCCTATGGATACACAGTTTGTTTGCGAGTTCTGTCTTGATTTGCCTTTCTAGTGCACACAATAAATCAGAATAAATTTAATCAAGGACTACTAGACGACAAAAAAAGAAAAAAAAAAAGAAACAGCGAAGCCCTAAACCCTGTAATTTTCTGGAAGCTGCCATCCACAATCAGAAAGCTTAAGGAAATGTTATATGAAGTATGCAATACCGCTTTTTCCCAAGACCCGCAAAGCAAGCAAGAGACATTCATCAACTCACTCATGCATTAAATAGCAGTGGACAGCGGCGCTGGACATACCTCCGATCCCAGAAGGAATATAAAGGGAAATAAACAAGAGCACCTAAATTAAAAACACAAACCAAGTGTAAACCACACGCTCATCAGCCACCACAAATAATGACTGATTCTTGCTTTTACAAGTAATAGTAACACTGATTATAGTGATTACACTGAAGGATATGTTGGCAGGGTTTGAGTGTTGACCACTTTGGCCAGTTCTCACTGGTTGTGGCCTTAGACCTCGAATATGTTCAGACTCATTTAATGCTGTCCGGCTCTGCTGCAGAGACAGTCTGCCACTGATGCATTTACTCAGTCGTATTTTTACCAGCACTTTTTACTCTCTCTCTCGGATTACTTGAAGCTTTTCCTCTTTTATTCCACAGCAGATCTGGTTTTTAATTGAAAAATCAGGGCACTCAGGTCATTTCAGCAGATGTAGGGAAGCCAACTGATTGCCAGTTGGCTCGTTTCATCAGTGTGTTGGAAGAAAAGCGTTCCCATGCCTATACTGTCATACAGTCCAAGGATTTTTTTTCTTTACTCTTTAAGCTTTCTTTAAAGCAGTGTGTCTCATTCTTATTTGTTTTTCTTTGTTCACTCACAGATATGAATACACAGCACGGATCAAGTGACACAGCCACTTCAGCTCCAAGCTCCGACCATGATGAGGATAACTCACCTGGTTACACAGGTAAAACTCTCTACAGCTCTACTCATACTCATACTGCTCTTACACTGCTTATATCATGTGTGCAGAGTAACATTAACAAAACGATTTACTCTGAATATAATACACCAAGACCAAGTATGTATGATGTCATGCTTCTCCATCTGGCAATCTGATGGACAAGTCTGGGTTTGCCAGAATTGTACTTGTCTGACTGTATTGTGTAACTCCAAGTGTAAAGTTTGGTGGCGGAGGGATTATGGTGTGGGGTTGTTACCATTTCAGTATTTTTGGCCCCTTAGTTCCACTGAATAAAACTCTTAATGCTTCAGCAAACCAAGAGATTTTAGACAATGACTTTGCAGGAACATTTTTGGAATGGCCGCTCTCTGTTCCAATATGACTGTGTCTTGAGTCCTGACCTTAACCCAATAAAACACCTTTGGAATAAATTAGAACAAAGACTTAGAGGCAGGCCTTCACGTCCAACATCAGCGTCTGACCTCACAAATGCACTTCTGAAAGAATCAAGGGTCAGAAATACCTATAAACACACTCCTACACTGTAAATAAATATTCATTGGCTTAACTTAACTCAGTCATGCTATCATTTTGCTTTGAGTTAAGTTGTAAATACATACAATTTCAGGTTTATTCAACTTAACTGAGTCAAAGCTAGATAATAACTTAAATCAGTTGAATCAGTAAGTTTCTTCAACTTAACTGAGATTTGTTCACCCAACAATAGTTTGCAATAGTTTCTCAACTGTTTTTCTAGTTTGGTGGGCTTTAATAATTTGACATATTAACAAAATATATACACACATACATTCTTAACATATTTATTACATTTATATAGAACTGCAGATACTGACAGTATAAAAGTAGGGCAGGATAAAAGTGACCTCTGTAGCTCCAAGCCTCCAAGTACTAACAACACAGCACAAAGGTAACTTGCTCTTACAACCTACAACACTGAGGCCTGGCAACCAATACCTACTTCACACCAATGCATGACAAGGATAAGGTAGCTTTGGGCAACAGACAACACAAAGATAGTAAGTAAGGGTGAGGCCACACCCATTATGCAAATATATGGTGCCAAGGGCCTATGGGAAAGCTGTTTAAACAAACTCTGTAGAAAGAGCATTGACACGTGTAAAATACTAAAAGTTGGTTCAAATTTTTTATTGGCTCAACAAACACTTTTATGTTTTCAGGTTCTCTGAACTCATTTTACTCAACTTGATCATATTAGTTCTCCTTACTAAAAAACACACAATCACTTTTTAGAGTGTAAACCATGAGGAAGGCCTTCCCAGAAGAGTTAAAGCTGGTATATCTGCAAAGAGCGAGCTGACATCATATTAAACTAAATGAATTAAGAATGGGATGTCAGTCAAGTTACATTTGCATGCGTGCGAATGTAGTTGAGTGGAACACTTTCAGCAATATAGTGTATATACAGAGACAAACATGGCATTTGACCAGGGCTGTGCAAACTGTTGCCTACAACTTTACAAGCACAACACAATCCTCGTAGCAGCTATAATAAGATCAAGGGGCGAGGGTTGGTTGCTATTTTGCCCTTTCACCTCATTGCATGTACTGTACATACTGGGAGGAGATTATTGTAATGAGTCGTGTACTGGAGTTACTGGGACTGATAGTAAACACGGGTTGTGTGCTGTTTGATGTCTGGGAAAAAGCTTATTTTTGGCACTAGCATGGCAGCTATTGTTGGTACTGCAGCAGAAATGCCCCAGCTATGCTTTGATGCTCTGCACAAAGATCTGATCACACTCACCACCAGTTCAAACTCACACCGATCCCAAATGAGCAGGAAGCATTCTGGGAAATCAAACAGGGATTCGGGATGTTTCAGAACCAGAAAGTCAAAACAATCATTTCTAATAAGCCAAAAAGTGACTTCTATTGAAAATATAATAATAGATCACTTCACTGAAAAATGGATTTGTTGACTCAACTTAACTCAGTCAAGTTATCATTTTGCGTTGATTCTGTTAAGTTATAAATACATGCAACTTTGAGTTTATTCAACTTAACTGTGTTTTATAAGTAAATAACTCATTCAGTTTTTGTTTACAAGTATTGATTTTTCAAAGAAACCATTTTATTTAATATATGTAAATATTTTTATCATATTTTTATACCTTTACCAACATGGTACTGGTGCAGCATAAGACTGAACTCTGTAGCCGTAAGCCAACATACAGAACAGTGGTAACTTGCTCTTACAGCCCACAACACACAGACACTACTTTATGCCTAGAATAAGGTAGCTTTGGGTAACAGACAACACAAAGATGGTTAGCAACAGAGAGGCCACACCCAATATGCAAATATGTGATGCCAGGGGCCTTATGGGAAAGCTGTATGAACCATCACTGTAGAAAGAGAATTGATTGGTTTAAATCACATTTTTACATTGGCTCAATACTCGTTTTTAGGTTTTCAGGTTGAAGTTCTCTAAAATCATTTTATTGAGTTGTTCTGGCCGGTTAGTTCACTCAACTTGATAATATTAGGTCTTACTAAAACACAAAATCACCTTTTGAAGTAATAATAGCAAAAACAGACATATGCAAATTTTGACCAATTCCAATGATGCACTTTCTTCAAGAAAAAAAAAAAAATTTAGCCTGAATTTTGTGGAAATAAGTTTTTTTAAACTAAAACAGACAATTTGAAACGTGAAACAGATAAAGCATTTTTCTCTCCCATCTTCCTGGTGGATATCGGCTTAAAGCATGTGAACCAAACATGTTGGATTTATATTTTTCTGATTAAAGTATGTTCATTATATAACTGTATTTGTATTTCTATTTTTATGCTCCTCTGACAATAACAGATAATAGAGAGAATGTGAGCTTTTTTACTGTTAGTGGCACTTAGGATCGGTTCATTGCTACTGCACTATGTTACTTCGGTGGAGCTGCATAGAAACATACCAAAACTGCATAACCATACGTATATGTGTCATATTTGTTCCAAATTCTGTTATATAGCTCTATTGTGTTCATCCATATGCTTCTTGTAGTGGATCTGTATTCTTAGCTTATAAACAAAATGCATCTGAAGAGCTGTCCATGAGGGGGAGCTCACAGCATGATCTGTATTAGACGCATGACAGTGTTGTAAATGTCAATTAAGCTCCTAAACTGAAGGGGGCGCACAAGAGCAATACATACATACAAGTCTTAAATAATGTTGCTTTGAGTAAATCTAATCCAAAGTATCTTTAAGTACACTGTTAAAAAAATAATTTCCGGCAGCAGGGGACGCCAGAAAATTTATGTAAAAAACAGAAAAATACTGTCATATTTAAAACAGATATAAACCATAAAAAACAGTTATTGTATTTACTATAATTAACAGCTATTACTGTCATTTTACAAGAACTTGTCCTATAATTTCATGAAATCTTTCCTTTTAACAGATTTTAATTCTAAAAAAGTATCATATACTCCTTATAAAACAGAATAATTATTAATTTTACAACAAACTGTCCTTTAATTACATTAAATATTTTCCTTTTAACAGATTTTAATTCTTAAAAAAGTGTCATACACTCCTTATAAAACAGAGTAATAAGTCATTTTACAAGAACTTAGTTTGGTTTATTTTATAGAAAATAGTAATTTGTGCAGTTTAAAATTAATTTCACACTCCTTAACAACCAGCCAAATGGTGAAGCAGTATATTTTATTGTCTGCTAATAATGTTAGCTTCAAACCTTCAAACATGCTGAGCTACGAAATTGGTGAAAATGTGTAAATTTGATTGTTTCTCAAAATATTCCTCTAACCGACTGACACTTGTATGACATACATGATACATATTGGATTGTAATTTGATCATTTTAAGCTGTTTTATCCACACAGGCTTAAAACCGACAGCACTTAACAAGAGTTATCCTGAGGCTGAACATCCTAATTGGATTTGATTAAAGAAACAAAGTCGTAGATCTCCCTCCCATAAAAAGGAAATTGGGTTAATCAGGGCCAGGACCTAACCCAATGAAAACCAGTGTGAGGGGAAGCTCAAGGTTCACCAGGGTCAGGAATGTGCTGGAGTGTTTTTTGGAGGATTGTGTTCATGTTGCCATGTTGGATGTTGTATCAGCTTTGGAGATCCTGAAGTGCACGTCCAAAGACAATGCAGTGCAAGCAGCTGGAGAATGTTTATGTTGGAGCACTAAGGCTAGTGAAGCTAGCTTCTCAGAGCAGAGAATGTAATTGATTAAGACTCTCTCCTCACTCCCAGTCTGGGCTCATTTGTAGCTCTGAAAGCTAAACTCCCAGTGAAAGCTCGGCCTTCTCTCCAGTTACCCTCAATCCAGTCCTTTCTCCCCCTGTCTTTCTGTCGTGCTCGGCGTGACTTTAGTTTCTGCCAGCTCTCGTTCTTGTGCTCCCTATCTCCTTATAAGTGCGTTTTTTCCCAGTCGTGCCCTAGTTCACTAGCCATGGCAGCGGTAGTGTGTTGGACTGTGACCCTGATGACACTGGTTCAATCTTGTGTGAGGAGCGGTGTGTTTATTTATTTATTTTTTCCTTACTTCTTGGGTTTACCTGCTTTAAATTCGACTGTTCTGCAATTGGGTTCAGTAACCCTCTGGGCTCTAGAGTTACTAATCTAGCACTCCATCCCCATTACACTTCATTTTCCAAAACAGATTTTTTTTTGTGGCCCTTCAAGTAATGGCTTTGAAAATATCTGACCTGTGGCCAAGCTTAATTGCCGACCCCTGGTATAGAAGGTGTGACTGGAGATCTGGCTCCATGAAATATGGCTTGTCAGTGTATAGAAACTAAGCATCAAAAACAGCTAATTTTGTAATGTACATAAGTTCATCTATTATGTTTATAGCAATTTAACCCCACACCTTTATAGTGAAATTTAAACCAATTTAAACCAATTTTAAATCAATTAAAATTGGAATGTTTTAACCAGGATTGTGTTTTAAGTGAAGCACAAAAGAGGCAGCCAATCAGGACGGACGTCAAAACAGCTTGATTAATTATGGTGAGAATATAATCCAACATTGATCAACAAAACTATTAAATATACGCCATGTTTGAGCTCAACCATAGTTTTATTACCAGGTCGCTGTCACTACTCTATACTAAATTGCACTGAAACACCTGCTGGTCTATACGCTGGTCTGTAACACAGGACCTTGTTCCAGTATTTACTTTTTTGCTCCCACCCCCAGACAGGACTGACAAATGTGTGTTGAGAATGTGCTCATAGTTTGTTCAGATTAATTTTGTTGCACTTGGTTTCATTGTGTGAAAACAAACCAAACCAAAGGGAAAACGGTTGATGTTAACAAACTGGTAAACTGATTTGAACTAGAGAAACAAACTAAAGATAAAGATAGTATAAAACACCATAAGTAATAACAAAAGATTGGAAAATGATCACTTATAAAGTAATAATAAATGCACAAATCTCATAACAGTCTACATAAGAGAAAAATGTGAAAATTGTACGAGACAAATGTAGACTACTGTATAGATACAATGATTTGACAGAAATTATAGAAGATTATACCTTATGACACAAAACTAGAAAAAAAAAAAGAAAGAAAGCAAGGCGACTGACAGCCGACAGACATCCAGATTAATAGAAACATCTCAGAGACACTCAGATTGTCAGCGGGCGGTTGAGTGAGGAACACAGAGCGATAGAGAGAAAAAGAGAGAAAGAGAGAGAAAGATGTGGAGGTTGGGGTGGGGGGGTGCTGAGGAAATGAGAGGGGCTGTGCATCAGCACTCACACACTCACTCACTTACTCACTGCAAAAAAAGAGTGCTTTCAAGCCTTCTGTCATATTTCACTGGCTCGTTGTTCGGGTGACCCTGGACCTGCCAGCCCCCGACTGGAGCGACGGAGGGAAAGGATTGGAAGCAGGATGTGATTGAATGGTGGCATGATGCGGAAAATGAGACCATGAGAGAATCAGAGTGCTAGCTATCAGAAAAGTGGCAAATTTAAGGGCAGAAGGAAAGAGAGAAAGAGGGTGAGAAAGAAAGAGAGAGAGAGAGAAAGAGAGAGAGATTATATCTGAAAGTGACTAAAAGAAAGAATCAGAAGGTAATGGAGAGTCTGTGAAAATTGAACTGGACTGGAAAATATCATGATTCTGTTTAAAATACTTGAGTATGATAGAATGATCCTACCTTCCTCTGTGTCAGTCCAGTTTTGTTTGTGGGTTTGATTTGGACTCAATGGACAACATTAAGATACTACCTGCAATACTGACCAGAATATCAGGTTTCCAATCATTACAGAAAAATACAGAATAGTCATGTAACTTGATGATGTGTCTGCATTGGTATGCACTTTTATTCTGTATTTTTTTTTTTTTAAGTTTTTAAGAAATACAATATGTAATATTTTGTTCCACTGCCTGAACATGGCAGCTCTTTTTACACAAGTAGAATAGGTCTATGGGCCACACAAAACATGTTCATAAAGTTCTTTGCACAAAATTAGCTTTTTTGTTAGATTTTACCATATTTATTTTTGCCAGTTTCACTACCTTTCAAAATGAGCCATTTAAGGGCTATGTCACTTTTATACAAAAAAGCTGCTGCTGACCAAACCTTGTATCTGCTTAGCGTTTACCACACATTGGTACTAGCTTGTGCTAAAAGGCAAAACACTTATTATTCTCTAAACTCATCTGCTGAAAGGCCACGGAGAGTAGATACAGATCCCCCCATCAAACAAAGTCTGCTGGCTCATCCTGCTGTGCACAGTTTAAAGTTTTCAACCAAAATGACCAAGTGGAGACCCAAATTGAAATGCAAAAGCATGCAAAAATTACGTTTTGCATAATATGTCCCATTTAAATTATTAAAAAGCCTTAAATAGACTTTTCTTAGTGGTATTTTCGGTTCAAGAAAACGAAGCAAAGACAGAAAAGAAGAATTACAGAGAGAGCCTCATCAACATCAGGAACAGGGCATCTTGATACATGTAAAAGAGATAGATAGAGAACATAGAAAGGCAGGAATTGAATTAGATTTGACTGAATTTATGTAAAACAGAGAATATAAAACATTATCGGAGTGTGGCTAATAACTTCGGCAGATTGGAATAGAACAGTCTAACTGAAGGGAGAGAGCCAGAAGGTAACATAGACATGGAGGCACCCTGAAACACTGGCATCCAAAGTGACCAAGTAGAGACCCAACTGAAATACAAAAGCATGCAAAAAGTGAGTTGTGCATAATATGTGTCCCATTTAAGTTATTAAAAAGCCTCAATTAGACTCTTCTTAGAGCTTCTATGGTTCAAAAAAACAAAGCAAAGACAGAAAAGAAGAGTCACAGCCCATATCTGTGAATCTGTGTGCATCTGGGAATAAACAGATCAGGTAAACGATCTGCCACGATTCTGCCTGAAATTGTGAAAAAAAAGTTGGCCTCCAATTTCTTTAGTAGAAAGATATAATGACCTCCATTGACCCTTCACCCATCCAACTGTTTCCTGCATCTGTAGAGCCCGTAACTCTCTGTTAGTCATCATCTCCTTCCATTTGACCTCTGAATGCCCTGCTTTCCTCCATGCGTGGGTGACAGACAGGCAATACAAACTCCATCCTCCATTATCTGGAGCTGAGCCTGATGCCTGTGCTGTAGCGCTAATGCCATTGGGAAAAATGGACTGACATCATTTCGAAAAATTATATCTTGGCACGTGGACACAATAAGTACAAGTATAAGATGTTGGCTTTGTTATCACTGCTGTGGGTGAAGAAAATGTGACAAAAGGAGTATTTTATTGGTTTAAAATCAGTTTTAGGATTGATTTTTGAAAAGTGAATAGTATGTAACACAAAAGATTTACAGAATCCATGTATAGTTTTAACACTGCAGTTATTCCAGCCTTTTAATCGTAATAGAGGCTAAATGCTGCTAACCTCTTTAATGGTGTTGTTTCCTGTACTTTCATAGCATGCTGAAGAGA
This sequence comes from Astyanax mexicanus, assembly GCF_023375975.1. Classification (NCBI taxonomy): domain Eukaryota; kingdom Metazoa; phylum Chordata; class Actinopteri; order Characiformes; family Acestrorhamphidae; genus Astyanax; species Astyanax mexicanus. The sequence goes on along the minus strand of NC_064427.1, from coordinate 28,302,588 downwards.
TTAAAGCAGGTCAGCTCTTAGCTTTGTCCCCTCTCATTTTCCTGGGTTTGGCTTACTGAAGTCAAGAGGGGATGTGCTGCTCTCACTGTTGCTATCACACATTTATTTGTCTAGGGAATTTGTTAGTGTTCGTCTGTGTTTTGTAAATTTTAGGAATGTAAAAGTGATGATTCAAGACTTTTGCAAAATGGTTTTGGGGTATTGCAATTGATGTGTTTCACAGGTGTTTTTTTATTTGCTTTTATTTGCTTACATTTCTTTTTCTGTTTTATTATATGCTATTTTTAACATTTATGACAGATTATGTTTGCACTCATTTACCAGATTATAACAGATTATATTGATATTAGGAATACAGCTCTGGGGAAAAAAAGAGACCACGTCAATTTCTGAATCAGTTTATCTGATTTTGCTATTTATAGGTATATATTTGAGTAAAATGAACATTATTTTTTTATTCTATAAACTACAACATTTCTCAAACATTTTACAAACATTTCTCCCAAATTCCAAATGAAAATATTGTCATTTAGAGCATTTATTTGCAGAAAATGAGAAATGTCTGAAATAACAACAACAACAAAAAAGATGTAGAGCTTCCAGAAGTTTATATTCATAAAGTTTGAAGAGTTCAGAAATCAATATTTGGTTTCATGGCATGTTCTCCTCCACCAGTCTTACACACTGCTTTTGGATAACTTTATGCAACTCCTGGTTCAAAAATTTAAGCAGTTCAGTTTGGTTTGATGGGTTGTGATCATCCATCTTCCTCTTGATTATATTTGAGAGATTTTCAATTTGATCAAACTCATCATTTTTAAGTGTTCTCTTATTTTGTCCAGAGCTGTATGCTTACTTAAATTTACAGTAGGTGGACTTATTAATCTTTGATTTTATTGCAAGTTCTAGCACTTACATTGAAGATGCAGCAATATAAAAGCATTGGGGTTGAGAGAAATGTGTAGAAACAGGCAGAGAATTCTTATGAGAAAATCCTCAATATTCTCCATATTCTTATTATATCCCTAATACTCCACAGTTTCAGAAGGAGAAATTTTAGATATTCTGGCTTCAGTTCAGATGCTTCCATTGGCCAAGATATGTTTTTTGCAGTGTGTGGCACTGAGCTCAGCAGAGCCTTCTTCCTGCCAATGTTCTGCTGTAATCTGGAGTGACACTCATGCCTAGGTAAGAGGGGAAAGAACATGCGGCCAGAGGAACAGATGCACTGACTGAGGGCCAGACATGGACTAATGTGCAGCTGGCCAGAAGGAGCTGCTTTACACCTCCAGGCCTTCTGTAAACAGCAGAGCTGTGAGAACTCCGCACTCTTAAGCCTGGCAGTGTGACGACAAACCAGCAGAACAGCAGGGAAGTGAGAAGAGTTCTGAATAGATGCACTTTGTCTGTTCCCTGTCAGAGCAAATGTGATGCTGACATTTTACAAGTCGTTTTGGTGCCCAAATATGACCTTTTATCATGTGGATTTATGGGTTGCTCTCATGCAAACTTCAAGCACCATCTGTTGCTGTGCTGACCCCAGTCACGGAGGGGTACTGGACTGTGCATGTGGGTGTTTGAGAGTTGAGAGTTATGTATCAGGCCTATGTAAACTCTGCTCAGTGAATATGTATCACACCTGCTTGCCTGCTAGTGTGTTTTAAACGTGTGTGTGTGTGTGTGTGTGTATGTTAGGTGTGTGTGTGTAAGAGGTCAGTCAGCTTGGGGGGGCCGGAGATCATATTTATCACATCAGCCACGCGGCCCTGTCTGTGTTTTGGCAGCTGACTGTAAGGGGCTCAGTTTCAGTGTGTGTTTGGATAGATCTTTGGGAATTCTGCAGGACCCAGTGGAAGAATTCCCAAGAATTCTACTGATTGATTGTCATGCATACTTTGGACCCTTCAGAGGCTTTCTTAAAACTGGCAAATGTTCTGAAGAGCTGTCCCCAGATAGATGGAAAGGACTATCAAATTCTTTAGGATCGCTGGTAATAATGAATGAAGTCATGCATAGTAAAACAAACACCCTATCTGAAGTAAAGTAGAGTATTTTAAAGTAATATTTGGTAGATTTACATAAAGCTCTGGAAAAAAATTATAACAGACCACTTAAAAATGATGAGTTTCTTTCATTTGACCAAAATAAAAACCTCTGAAATATAATCAACAGGAAGATGGATGATTACAAGCCATCAAACCAAACTGAACAGCTTGAAGTTTTGCACCAGAAGTAGCATAAAGTTATTCAAAAGCAGTGTGTAAGACTGGTGGAGGAGAACATGCCAAGATGCATGAAAACTATGATTAAAAAACAGGGTTGTTCCACCAAATATTGATTACTGACCTCTTAAAACTTTATGAATATGAACTTGTTTTTTTGTCTTTGCATTATTTGAGGTCTGAAAGCTCTGCATCCTTTTTGTTATTTCAGCCATTTCTTATTTTCTGCAAATAAAAGCTCTGAATGACAATATTTTTATTTGGAATTTGAATTCAATGTTGTCTGTAGTTTATAGAATAAAACAAAAATGTTTGTTTTACTCAAGCATATACCTATAAATAGCAAAATCAGAAAAACTGATTCAGAAACTGAAGTGGTCTCTTATTTTTTCCAGAGCTGTTTTTTTGTTTTGTTTTATGGGCTCTAAGTCGGTCAGTAGACTAGGCAGTCGCACACTGGAAACATCAAGCAACCACTTACTGTAGAGAGAGTGCCATGATAATAGCTTTGTTTATATTGCTATATCTTTTGTAAAAACAAGTGTTACGATTTTTTTGAGAGCTGCAGTTGGCCAGTGCATTTTGTGTGCAATTGCATTAAAATTATTTTTCAGCATCAGCAGCCAGAGCCTGAGCGAGCGCTATTGTGCACAGGCATCTGTTTGAGGATATACTAGAGCTGGGTATCTGGAACAGTTGCTGTCTTCATATGTATAAGTGGTCCCAGTGTCAGCAGGACTGCATGATGTGGGAGGGAGTCCTAGTGAGTGGGTGGGTTAATTAGCTTAGCTAAATTGGTAATTCGGGAGAAACAATATGGAGGATGGTGGGATGTTAATAAATTGTGGTGGTTCCATTAATGAAGCGCTATTCTTCCTCCTGGTGTTGGGGTAGAGGGTGGATAAGAGTCTCCACTGGGCCACTTAGCCGCTTTGATAAAGGAACGAATCATATTGGATATAATAGTTTTTCAGTTCACTGGTTGTCCATGTATTACTCCGCCACATGCAGGTAACCTAGCAAAGATGCAGCGCTTACCAGCCAAACAGTGCAGTAATGGAACTATTTTAACTCACCGAGTTTTTATAACCAAACAGATCGAATTTTCTCGTCCTTATTAACTCAGAAATCACATATGTAATATTACACATTATATCACTCCCCCCTTGTGTATTATTGCTTAAGTAAAAGGACACAAGCAGCCATCTTGAATCTGCATTTCTGTATGTTATGTCCATTTTATATTTTATATTACACAGTTATGAATACCTGATAAACTGAACCAAGGAAGGACAACCAGTGAGCCATAAGCATGGTGATGCACAAGGCACCGGACAACTTGAAGACAGTGTTATGGAGTCCATTCTTCAGTTCAGAGCTGTGTAGGTGGTACAAGGGGATCTACACAATATAATACATGTGACATTTAGAACACACTGCCAGCTTCTAAAGGGCTTGAATTACCTGATATAGCTTGTAAAGAGCTTGATAGTTATCTAATAAGCTGAATCAGATGTTTTGAGGTGAAAACAGTTGAGTATGTTCACAGCAGGGTTCAGCAGATCACAGTAGGACTTGTTGACTGTAATCGAGAAAATATGTCCATCCTGTAAAACACGCTGTGGTACAGATTAGAGTAGTTTAAACGACATTTAGTCAGAAATCAAACTGAATAAAGAGCTTTTAACAGTTTTGACAGTTTTGCTGAAGGTTGCAGAGGCTTTCTGCAGGTTCAGAATGATGAACATGGAGTGATGGAGCTCCATCTAATACATTAGCATGAGATGAGTTGTGAAGTTGGGATACATTATGTGAGGTGGTGATCATCCAACATCCTGAGTAAAACTGACACTCTTGTCATTTAACTCATTCTGACACTATTTTTACAATTATTGATTGGCCGAAAGGCATTCTATGAGTGCTATTATCAGCCAGTAATGCATCGTAACCAAAGCTCTCCGTGTATTACTCTTTACACCTACAGGTAACCTAGCAATGATGCAGCTCTTACCAGCCAAAAAAATCATGGAACACTATGCTAGCTCCTGTTAGGTCTGGGTTAAATGTAGCTGACTGGATCATAAACGGCCACAGCAATGTATGGGGAATAGAGTATAGGGGAAGGGAATGAACCCTATGTGTAATCCCATTAAGATGTTAAGTGTATGATTTATCATCTTCCTGTATTATGTTACCTAGTACCTGTCCCATGACTTTTTTCATGTCAATGTAGATACCAATATGGATACAGTGTATATAGAAATCTCATAAACAGGATATTTGAAGTGGCTTTTATTTGATTGAGGGGAAATTATATGTAACAATTTAGCATGCTGTTTAGCAGCACATTACTTAGTAGCTAAAATAGCCTCATAACTTAAAGCAAAAACAAACTTTCTGATCAAATACAGTTGGATATATGAGAAATATCCCTTCAACCTCCCTCAAACCATGACTTTAACCGAAGCCTCACTATACTGTATCTGTATGTGTGAGATAAGAAGCAGTTTAATAAGAACTGTAGAGCTGTGGGCGCAGGTCAGTCGAAGCTGCTCCACAAGCTGTTAACCAGAGAGCAGCAGGCTATCATGTGGACAGTGTGTGAAACATTACCATGACAAGAAGCTTTTACAGAGGAAGCCGATACCTGGAAGTCTGGAAGCGGGCCGCTGAGGAAAGGTAAGCTGTCGATAAAGCTCCTCACTCTTGAGTTAGTGTTGCTAGCGCTGCATAGCACATGTGTATTAGTGCTGCGATTTTTCTCTCTAATGGCCTGTTCTCTCTGCTGCTCGTCGCAAAAGGAGCGAGTGTGTCTATAGAAACGCTGCAGCTCAGAGTCTAGGGGGGGATCTGCCTTTGTGCTTTATGTCAGACGATGGGAGCTTCGCTGTCAGAGCGATGGATGGAAGTACTCTTGTAAGACACCATTAGGAGAGAGGGAAGGGGGTATAGAGGAAGAAGAAAGAGAGAGAGAGAGAGTGGGGCAGAAATAAAAAGAGAGAGGGATGGAAATAAAGAGAAACACACACAGGAGAGAGATCAAGACAGAAAGAGAGAGAGAGATAGTAAGTAATACACTAGGTTTTAAAAGATTCACTCCCTTCAAAGCCCCACTGAGCTTACAGAAGTTATTCAAGATGGAGTTAACTCACCACCACCAACACACACACACACACACACCCTGCCACCTTCACCCCCTTTACCCCAAATGTAGCAGACACAAGTCGTTTGGCACTAGAGCTACAGTACAAGGCTAATGTAGCTAACAAGTAATAAAAGCTAATCTTGTTAATTAGCTCAGTACAAACTGCACATCTAAATCATCACATGCTGAGTTCTTAAAGGGCCCCTAGCTCACATTTTACTTCTGTTGTTATTTTTCCCAGAGCAACACTTACTGTCTTTAGGAGGGTTCATGTACAAAAAAAAATCAAACTTGATCCTTACAATCAAACTGACTGTTTTGTTTGTGTTGTTTTATGAACATTAGTATAGCAGAAAACTATGCAAGGATGTAGTGGAGTAAAGACAGAACATGTGATATAATTTAATATAACCCTGAAGTTTTAAATGTATTATTTATTAGAATCTACTAATGTTTTTTTTTTCTTTCAAATAGCCAGCATTCTCTATTTATTTGAGGAGAATAATAATGTAAAATACTAAACTGAGAAATTAAGGTAATATTATTTTGGTAATAATATTAAGGTAAGATCATGTAGCTTATAGAATCAATCAGTAAGGAACCAAAGGCAGAAACAGGAGCTGGGACAGAGTAGCTGCAATGCTAAGAAGCACAAAAGCTGGTCTCAGCACAGTGGGGCAGGTTAGCCGTGATTTTTTATTTTTTGGCAAATTCCATTTTTTATTAAACGTTTATGGATGGATGTTCTTTATTATTTTCATATACATCTTTATATTAATTTATATTTTTTGTTATGCGATGCTGTCAGCTAAATAGCGATGCTAACCGCTAACTGGCAATGCTAATGGCTAACTGGCGATGCTAACCGCTAACTTGTCATGCTAACCGCTAAATGGCGATGCTAACCGCTAACTTGACATGCTAACCGTTAACTCTCAGTGCTAACCGCTAGCTGGCAATACAATCAACTAACTGGCTATGCTAACCGCAAACTGGCATTGCTTACCGCTAACTTGCCGTGTTAACTGCTAACTGGCAATGCTAACCGCTAAATGGCATTGCTGTCAACTAACTGGCTATGCTAACCGCAAACTGTCGATGCTAACCACTAAATTGCAATGCTAACCGCTAACTGGCAATGCTATCAGCTAACTGGCGATGCTATCCGCTATCTAGCAAGGCTAACTGTTTTCTGAGCTGAATTCATGGCTGGTGTTTGATAATAGATGGATGGCTCTGTGCTGGCTCGATTTATAGCTATGATCTGTGGTTTGATATGTGGATTTTGCCTATAAATCACTCCAAAATGCAGTTAGCGGCTGAATGCTAACATCCCAACTCAGCAGTAAGGATAGGAGGGTGTTTCCTTAAGTGCTGTTTTTCTGAACAGAGTAGACAGGAGGGAAATTAAGAGTAAAATGTGTTTTTTTTTAACTTTACCACTATTTAATTAATATATATAGACTTTAATTTTCTTTTAAAGCACTTTAACACTAAGTCCTGTTTGACCTTTGGCTGATATCAGTTTCCTGCTTGACTTTACAGACATTAAAAGACAACAGTTACTCTTTGGGATAATATGGTGACTAAAGCAGAAATCTAGCATTAATCAGAGTGTTTGAGGCAGAACGTTATCCCTGAAATGTTATGGAAGGACTGGATTGAGGGTAACCGGAGAGCAGGCAGAGCTTTCACTGGGAGTTTAGCTTTCAGAGCTACAAATGAGCCCAGACTGGGAGTGAGGAGAAAGTCTTAATCATTACTTTCTCTGCTCTGAGAATATAGCTTCACTACACATGGTAATAACTGCAGTGGGATAAACTTATTTAGCTTAAGGAAGTGGACAGTTTTACATCACATTCAAATGTGCTTATGCACGCATTTATATCCACACTATTTCATTCATTAATACAAAGTAAAGCACTATATTCTAATCTATTGGCTTCTTGTTGTTTGACTTCAATAACTCCAATCTAAATAATGATTATAAAACAAATTAACATAGAATCTGTGCTTAAATGTTTTGTAGGTAATATAAATGGCACAGCAGCTGTGACTTTTTCACGTTTCTAAAAGTTATATATTTTTAAATAATAGCTGTGTCTATCTAGCTGTCTCTTATATAGACTATCAGTCTATATAACTGTCTGTCTGCCTTTATTTATTTTTAGTCTGTAATAAATATTTCTTTTTTGCTTCATAAGCGCTGTTTTTTTCTTCTTCAGGAAATGCACATCTATTTTTTTTTTATTTATGTATGGACTATGTCTTTTCACTCTTGGATGTAACTATTTTAATGTAGCTTATTTTATACCATATATCGTTGACATATATTAAGTATAACCTAATATCAGTTATTGAATTACATATTTTTGTTAGCGGTTAGTGTTTTAGTATAATCGAAGGTTCTAAAACAACATAACTCTCAGCACGATTTGAGTGTACTTTTTTTTTACAAGAGAAAACTCTCCTGGCCTCATTTTGAGCACTTTTGAGTGTGTGTGTATATGTATGTGAGTGAAGGAGGGATGGAGGAATGGAGGGATGAGGCTGGAGAGAAGGCAGCAGAAGGCAGGGGAGCATGGAATGTGCTGATGAGAGGTTTTGTTGGAGGCAGTGTTTGTGCGCTGTTTGTTTTCGGCTCGTGCTGGGCCGGTTCGGTTTGGTGTGCGAGCGCCGGGCCGGTGCAGGCAGTAGCACACACACATATACTTACATACACACACACACACACGTATACAGGGCAATTAAAGGCTTTGAGGGGAATGCAGCTATGCTCTTTCTCTCTCAGCAGGAGAACACTACACTGTCCAAGAAGCTGCTGGGCAGGGAGGCGAGGCCTGCAGAGTTGGCAGAGGCTGGCATTAGGCCGAATTGCTCTCGGTTTCTTTCTCTATAGTGGTGAATGAGAAGGAGAGGCGCTGGTTTTCATCGCTGGAATAGTCTCGCTCCTCTCTCTGTTTCGGATGTGTGGGATATTGTATGTCATGCTGAGAGAGTTTGGCATTGGGGGGAAAAATCCCTATCCTTCGTTCGGCAGCGAAAGCCAACAAGCCTCATAAACACAAGCTTTAAAAAAGATTTTCCCCTGCGCTAAAGTGCTTTTGCAGAGAGATATAAAAGTGCAGATTAAACGCACGTATATAATAACCTTTGGCTCGGACTGGGAGCGGCTCTGTTGGGTTTTTGTTCTGTTTTTTTCTCGGCTCTACACAAGAAACGGCACGCTGAGTGTGGCATGCGCGTTTTTTTTCCTGATTTTTGGAAACGCGCAGACTGTCGGGGGAAAATTCAGCAGGGTTATTGGGCGTTCTGCTTGTAAAGCTGGATTAAGTGTGAATTAAGCCACATGTTTGAGATGGTTTACTCATGGCTGTGCTGTGTTTAACTATAAAATTTTCATCACGCAATCAGAAATTTGGAAGGAAATGTAAAAAAAAAAGAAAAGAGGAGGCCTGCTTTGGTGGGAAAATGTTTTGCAAGCAAGGTCTATAACATTCATAGCCTGTGGAGCTGCAGTGATAGGGGCAGCTGCAATGCTGCACGTGGGCCAGTAGAGGATGCACTTCACCCTGTATGTGTGGGAATGGATGGATGTCTCTGTAGGGTCTGTAGTGTCTGTAGGTGCCTCCCAAAACCACTGTGGGTTTCTCTGACTGACTGACTGAATTACTGACAGAATGACAGACACAGTGTAGAACATGAGGAGTGAAAGGCCTGTCACAATAATTACAACTTTATCAACTACATTTTATATATGCGCATTATATCAATCAGTTTTGCTAGCCTCTAGCCCATTAATGTAAATAAGCCTGTATGATTCTGTATGTTATATTAATATAGTATTTTTAACATTCTATCACAATAATTACATACCAACTTACATTAATGTACAATATATGGACATAATCTACCTTAATTTAAACATATATGCATATAACCTACCTTAATATAAATATATATCGATATAACCTACCTTAAAATAAACATATGTACATAATCTTTGTATAAAACATTTTTTTGGATATTCTCTTGACTATTCCTAGGATAGTCTGAATATTCTTAATTACTAACCTGTTTTATTATTATTTATTTATTTTTGCTTTAAAAGGGTGTAATTGCATTAGTATACTATTTTAATATCATTGCTAAAGTGTATATCATTGGCATAAAACTGTGTTATAGTCATTAAATAATAAATAACGATGATGAAATAATATATAAATAATTTCTGGGACAATATATGGTCCAAAAAATAGTTTTTTTATTTATTATGACTAACAATACTACAATTATACCCCTTTTTAAAGAGTGTAGCTGCATTATTATGTTATTATATGATCATCATTATATCAGTAACATACAATGATCATAAAATTACACTAATAATATTGTTATTAAAATCACAACAAAATATATATATATCATCTAAACAAATACAAATACAAACATTTTGTGAGTTATTTTTGACAGACCTATGAGGGGCAGAGGGGAGCTATAGTCTGGTTATTTCAGTTCAGCTCCTATAGAGACGTACATCCGTATGTACGCTCCTATACAGATAAGATGTTATTAAAAATGTCTTAAAGATCATGAGAATAGTGCAAAAGCGTAATCCACATTTAATTGAATTCTCCTGTTGAATGCATAATCCCTGTTTTAATGACTTTATTAGATCAGGGTGCTCGCTCTGCGTAGGTGCAGCCGGCTCTCAGCCTGTCCCACTGTCTACACTCATGCTCAACTCACAGCAATTGGAGCTGAGCTGTAATTCCATAATGACTCCACAGATCCCGTCTCCTCCACCTTCTCCTGCTGCACAATTAATTGAGCTGGATGACCTGCTCCACACTGAGACAGGCTTTTCTTCCTCTCTGAGGTTAAAGGACACTTTGCTCCTCCGTCTCTTGTCTTGGATGAGCGTCTACTAAACCGAACAAGGCTTTCTCTTTTCTTCAGAAGCCCAGTGTCCCAGTGCACACTGGTTTATGCGACATATATATTACTGAGGACTTTATGTCTGTAGGTCTTTATATCTGTCAAATAAAAAAAAAAACTGCAGTCAAAAGAGATATGTTAGCTCAGGTCTTCCCTGAACACTTGTTCTTTCTTTGTTTTTTTCTTGTCTTTTCCCTATTTTCAGACAATTTTGTCTTCCATCCTTTTATTTCCAGCTCTTTTTCTTATATTTTTTGTTTCCTCTTCTGTATTTTCTCATTATTTTCTCATTATTCCACTCTTTTCATTTTTCCTTTTTCTTTCATCCTGTTTTCCATCCATTCTTTTCTTTCCCATTCTGTATGTTTATTAATTTCTTCTGATCCTGTTTCTTTTTTTCTTATCTTCCTCTTTTGTTTCTTTCTTGTCTTTCCCCCTTCACTTACTTTTCTTTCTGCTTTTTCGTTTCCTCCCTTATTTTTCTTCCTTTCTTCGTTTTCTTTCCTATTCCTATCCTTCGTTTTTCTTTTCCTTCCCTTCCTCATTATTTACATTTTTAATTTCTCTTGGTTTTTTCATTTTCTTCCTCTTTCTTCACCTTTTTCCTTTCTTACAAATTCTTTTACTGTATCTCTCTCTGCTTCTGTCTCTCACTCTGCCTCTCTGTATCTCACTTTGTCCCCCCCCCCCCTCTCTCTCTCTCACACACACACACTCTCTCTCTCCTCCTTTATTTCCCTCTCTCTGTCTTTCTCTCACTCTCTGCTCCCCCCAGGTTTCTCTCTCTCATCCCCCCTCTCTCATTTTCTTAGTCCAGGTTGCGCGCACACTCACGTGCGTGCACGCGCTCTCACAGAGCCACAGTGAGTGAGGCAGAGTGAGCCGGAGTAAAGCCCGGTCTGCTACTGCTGCTGGTGCTACTGCTGCTGGTGCTACTGGTGGTGATGGTGTTACTGGTGTTGGTGGGCGCTGGGGGGATATTTGAATAAAAAAACGAAGTGAACACGAAAACACACAGAAACAAACACACAAGACACAAACACACACTCACACAATCACAGAGAGAGAGAGAAAGAGAGCCTCCATCCAGACTGGAGGGATGTTTGCACGTGGAGCAGTGAGCAGCTAGCTGGAGCACTTTCTGTTGCTCCGCGCAGAACTCTCTCTCTCTCTCACACACACACACACGCACGCACGCACGCGCGCACACACACAAACACTTGCTGGCGGGCGGGCGCGCGCGCGGTGGACTTGCCCGGGCGGAGTTTTGTGGGGGACTTTCAGCTCGTCCTGCGTATCCGATCTGGAACCGGTTCCGAGCTGCTCGCGAGGCGGATCCGGATTGAGAGCGCTAAATCAGAAGAGCGCTAAATCTGCCATGTAGCGCAGCTCTGCGCCTTTACCGCGAGCTACAGGAGAGCGGAGCGGAGTTCCCGGAGCGGCGGCTCTCTCCGGAGTTCTGGACCACTTTCACAAAACTTTCCTTCTCCACAGAGCATCATGAGAACTGCTGAGCTCTGCTTCCCCAACCCACCCGGAACCTAAACCAGAACCAGAACCTAAATCCAGCCAGAAAACACACTGCCCTCCAGCCTGGATACTGGACTAATTTACTGGATTCTACACTAAAAACTCCACAGAGCAGCTGGAACACTGGGAATGATGCCTCACTCACTGGGAATGTACATTTTACTGGGATTAGTCCACATCAGTGCAGGTAAACCGGCTTTACTGTGGGTCTTCCTCTCCCAGGCTGGGGCTGAATGAGTGCTGCTGTGTAACTAACTATAGTTAAGAGCTGGACAGACAGACATTTACAGTATCTCTCACATACAGAGTTAATATGTAGTGTGGAAACAACAGTGGATCTGGAATGGTGTTCCAAATGTTATAGTTGGCTAATATACAGCTCTGGAAAAAATAAAATAAGAGAACACTTAAAAATGATGAATTTCTTTGATATAGTCAAGATGAAGATGGATGATCACAAGCTACCAAACCAAGCTAAACTGCTTGAATTTTTGCACCAGGAGCGTCATAAAGTTTTTCAAAATCAGTATGTAAGACTGGTGGAGGAGAACATGCCAAGATGCATTAAAACTGTGGTTAAAAACAGGGTTATTCCACCAAATATTGATTTCTCAACTCAATTTCTGAACTTAAAAGAATATTGACTTGTTTTCTTTGCATTATTTGAGGTCTGAAAGCTCTGCATTTTTTGTTATTTCAGCCATTTCTCATTTTCTGCAAATAAATGCTCTAAATGACAATATTTTTATTTGGAATTTGGGAGAAATGTTGTCTGTAGTTTATAGAATAAAGCCACAATGTTAATTTTACTCATAACATATACCTATAAATAGCAAAATCAGAGAAGCTGATTCAGAAACTGAAGTTAATTTTTTTCCAGAGCTGTATAAGCTTTGTCTTTGTAATAAAGCTGTAGCTGAAGTTGATCATATGAGAATATATCAGAAGTTGATATGTAGATAGTAGATAGATAGACAGACAAGTGGATTTACAGTTGATCTGGAATGGTGTTTCTGCTGTTATGGTTAGGTAATGGAAGCTTTGGCTTTTTGATAAAGCTATAGTTTATTAGTTCAGCAGTGGAGCTCTGGGTTGTGTTCTCAGAGGGCTTATCAGAAGCCTTGTTCACTCTTTCAATTCTTATGTCAATTTGAATAATCCAATAATCTCCGCCAAAGTGGATGTAAAATGGGATTATCCTGGGAAAATGTGACTTCATTAATAGCAAGTGGTGCTCTGCTGTATGCATTATATATATTATATATAATATATATATATATATATATATATATATATATATATATAAAGAGAGAGAGAGAAATGGCAGACAGGGGCAGTGTTTCACATCACATTTATGTGTATTATATGACATTAAATATACAGAACATATAATTATGTAGTTAGGGGTGTGCTAATTCAATACTTAGTATCAGTGTATGTTATGATGTAAAAAAAATAGAGGAATTTTTGTGTCAATGATCAAGTTAATGATCTAATATTTTATATTACTAATAATCCAGTTGGAATAAAATAAATGATAATAATCTATATACATCTATATGCATGAAAGTGGAAAAAACTGTTTTAATATATTTTTTAATATATATTTATTATATATATATATATTTTATACATTATACATTCTAACCGTTATATGCATACATTCTATATGAAAACAGTATATGAGTGAGTGAGTAAGTGAGACACAAATGTACTGTATTAATTTATTGATTTGTCCAGTGTATATCAATATTGTTGGGGGAGGGGAGGGGGGGTACATGTCAAACAGTATATCAAAGTATTCAATCAATACATTGATGTCTCAGTTCGTGATAGATTTCTTTACAATCCAGCTTTATTTATTATTTATTAATCATTCAGTATTTAGCTCACATACTTTCAGATATTACATTAAAACACATGTTTAATTATTTTACTAAAGCCCACCTCAACATCACAAGTGAATCAGCGTCTCGATCAGTCATATGTGTTGATTTCCCATTCTAATTGTGAAATTAGTGTCGCTGGTTGCTTCGAGCAGTCTCACTTGTGTTCTTATGAGTCACGCCTTTGTGTCATTATGAATCAGGGTGTTAAACCAGGCAGGAGATGAGTGTTGTTGATGCTGCTTTTATTTATAATGTTTCTGTTCCAGCTTAAGAATCACAGACTGTACATATAAACTTTTCGAGTGAAGTGTAGACAGGTTCCTGGTTATTCAGCTGTGGGTAAAGCTCTTGGAAAGCTGGCTGGCAGTGCTGTAGCCTGATCAGAGGCTAGTCTGATATGAGCAGACCTTTGCGCTCTGCTGAGATGAACGTTGGGCTTGTTTTTGAACCACATTAACAACAGCAACAGCAAAGCTATGCTGATGTACAGTAGGGTGCCATCACTAGAATGCAGCCACGAGGGAATCTGTGCCGGGCTCTGGTCTCATCTGGCCGCGTGACAATGCCTTAATGAGGCAGCAGTGCTCTGTGTGTGTGCAGGCGACGGCTGATATCAGCACAGCGAGTGTCTGAGCAGTAACGTGTTGAGGGAAGGCTCAACACGTTTTCAGGGGCACCTGCAGAGACCAGCAGGGTCTGCAGGATGAGCTGTGTTTTTGTGTGTGTGTGTGTGGTGGGTGTGTGTCTCTGTGTGTGTGTTTTTTTTCCCTGGTCCTTATCAGTCTTCCAGATTACAGAGAGGAACATAGTGAATGGCCTCATCATGGCATGAAGCCCCGCATACCTTCGCGTCTGAAGAGCCTGCTGGTTTACCAAACAGATTGTTTTCAGGTGGACCTCTCCAAAGTTCTTTCGCATCTCCATGGCTGTTTCTGCGCCCTCCATTGTAGGAGAATTCAAAGCATCTCCTTCATCTACCCCGACAGCAGCACAATAGCAGCGCCCAGATGGGCCTCAGCTAGCGCGCTGCGGACCTGCACAGGTGTGGAGCTTTCAGGAGAGCCACCAGCCTTGAAACATCTCCGCCACCCCCCACTCCCCACAATGCAAAAACAATGCAAAGTGCCTTGAAGTCCTGCATAATGCTGACTCTAGAGAATCTATAGCGGACAAAGTGTAGGTTTCTATTTGTGCCACAAACTGCTTTTTATCAATCATTCCATGTGAAGAAACCGCATGTAGACCTGTCTACCTGTCCTAATTATGTTATCGACTTATTGTAGAGTAAGTTTTACCCGCAGATACGTTACTTTTAGCAGTTCACACTGTACTGGTGAGTAGGCTCCACATACACATACACAAATGCAGTTTTACTGCTGCTGTAGTCTTTCACACTGTAACTTCTATTCGAATGCAACACAAATGAAAACTGCTTTCTCCTGGGAAATCCCAGTACGAAAAGTTCCGATCCTATAGACACTCAACACTCCATTCTCTGTTCTGATTGATATTATGTGCCTATTTAGTCCTTATTTGACTAGAAATCAACCAGAGCTTCTGCATAGTTAACATCCCTAACCTGATTCACACTGAGAAACAGACCAATCCTAAGTTTCTGAGAGTTTTTTTTTTTTTCGGAGTAAGTTTTTTTTCAACCTGAGTAGGATGGGTTCCTCTGACTGAGTCTTGGTTCCTTCCAAGGTTTCTTCCTCTAAAAGGGAGTTTTTCCTTGCCACTGTGCCACCACAATAATTGGCATCTCTATGGCATCTTTGTGACAACTTTTGTTGTAAAAAGCACTATAGAAATTCAGTATAAAAATTTAATTGAATTGAATTGAGAATCCCTTTAATCCCTCATGAGTGAGCCGGTATGTCGACTTTATTTTAAAAACAGTATTTCTCTTTGTATTTCCAAATACGATGTATTTCCTTTATTTATTATTACATTAAAGATAAGAGAGATAAGACAATCCTTTATTATGGACGAAAAAAACACTTATCATGACAGGCCTAGTCACATGGAATTCAAACCAAGTTTCAGTGGCGGCTCCAGCAGGCTTTTCCTCAATTAGCGATTAGCATACTGCTTCGCCAACCAGGATTCTTCACTGTCTGGCAGAAAACACTCTTCTTTTTCTTATTTTAGGGCTTTCTTTTGAAGGAATACACAAAGAAAATAGACTTTGACATGATGGAGATGCAAGAAAAGCCACACAATTGGCCTGGGGGAATGGTGACACTGGGTTTTGGAAGAGAAGCCCTCAGAAGGGAACGTGGCATTTCAGAGACAGAGTTCCTTGGCTGGTCCATTAGTGGGGATGATGGGAGCCATGTGGCCTGCTATGTGGCCTGCTGGGATTGCTGAATAAGGTTGTGGTGGATTGGAGCCGGCCTGCCTTAGCCGCTCTGCCTCTGTGACTCCACATAGTCCTGGCATAGGTGTGCAACAGCAGTGCTAATGCTTAGCAACATAGTTACCTTGAGTCTCTCTCTTACAACACAACACAACACAACATCTCAGATCTCAGGTCAGCGTTGTTGTTCAGTCTGGTTGACTGTACCTGTACTTGTTGGGTTTGTTGTGCTTGTACTTGTACAATGTATAGCAGTCAGATTTAGAGTACATGCCCAGGGATAGTGGGCAGCCCTGCTATTTTCAGTGGCACTGGAAAGCCAGAACGTCTATTAGATTTAGGGGTATGGAACACTGAAGTATGTGTGGAAAGACTGGTTGTCTCGCTCATTCATGGTTTGTTCTTGGAAGGGATTAGGAAGAAAGTAAGCAAGGACTTTCTTGCCTTGAGAGAATGAACGTCGAATGAAAGTCGAAATTTGCTCCCTCTGCTACTCTGAAAAAGAAGCAATGAGTCTAGACTAGGGACCAAGCTCCCCCTTTGTAGCTCTGTGACCGATTCTTGTCTCCTGTTTCTAATTTGCTGCGTCTGCAGAAATGATTCGTTTTTTTTTTCCTTTTTTTAATTCTTTATTTATGTTTGTTTAAAAGGAAACGCATGCAGGTCAAGCAAGTAAATGTAGCATTGAGCTATTTCTCTCCCCGTCCGCTCGCCACTGCCAGAGATGATTTTGGCCCAGCTTAGCTTAGCCTAAGCTGCAGCGTAATGGTCTTAAAAGCAGCTCACTATCCCCCTATCTCACATTTCTCCTACTAGCGTGATTTGTGGGCTGACGTTTGAACCGCGCTCCCCATTTTCCTCATGTTTTCTCAGCAGGGTTGAACCCGAGGTGACGTCTTAGCAAGAGGATGCCGTTAGTGTTACAGAGCCTACAAAACTAGCATATGTGTTGCATTACCTGTCACGCACTCCGTTCTCGTTCGGCCCACAGGAAGACGTGTTTAGTTAAGGCTTTACGGAGCTGCAGACATTCCTTTGGTTCACCTGCAGAACTGATAAATGACCAGCAAGGCACGTGCTCAAATACGCCGGCTGTCGGCTACACCGCTCTGCCTAATCGCTCCTAAAGCCTAATGTTCACTGAGTCATTACATGAGTGATGTTATCGCAGCGCAAGTGAGGACTTGGACCTACTGTAAACCCCTCCTCCTTCACGGCACTTGGTCATTAACTTATCTTTTTCACACGTTCTTGAGCTTTTATTGACTTGTAAAGCTTTACTCCACAGCAGTTCTGAAGAGAGCGTGAAAGTAAAGCGACTGTAAAGGAAAGGGCGTGGCATGTGTGTCCTGGTTTCAACTACAGGGTCTAGTTGCAATCAACTGGGTTAGTGATATATGAGTGACAATTAAAAAAAATGTTTAAAAAGATTATCAAAATGAAAAATTCATACATTGAAAATGTTGTATACAAATGCACACATAAAAAATAATTACAGATTAAGTAATTTTAGTTTTTTTTGACCAGGTGAAATGGCTGTGGCTCTTAAAAAGAATTACAGTCATCTTGTCATTGTCTTTAACTTTTCTTTTTGGTCCTGTAAATCACAAAAAACAGACAGAAGGTAAAAAAAACGAATGTTTCTCTTTATCACATTTTTTTTATTATACCCACTACATGACATTTGAACTTTTAAATAACAAAAAAAAAAGACTAAAACTAATATTTTGTAAAAAGATAAACTGAGCAAATGGGTCAATGGTACATATTCTCAACAGTTCAATTGTAAAATTACTATAAAAAATTAAGAGTATTTCTTGGAAATGGAAATTATAAATGTTATGTGAGCATAAATTCAATTTAAGATTTTAGTTTAAGTCATTTTTAGTTTTAGTTTAGTTTACAAATGTTTTAGCTTAAAATGAATGAATTTATCATTTTTTTCTATAATGTCACAGTCACATTATTTACTCTACATAATGGCTTATTTTTATACTCTAAATCTTATAAAACTGATTTAAAAATTTAAATGATCATATTAAGCACTGTGCCAGTGTGTTAACTTAAAAAATGTTTTTTTTTTTACAGTTACCTGCTATTATGAGTCGCACCATAAGATATCTGAAATAACAGAATAACAGATATTTTAACAAATCTTTTTTTTTCATTGTTTTGTGAAAAGTTATTAAAGTGAATGCATTTATAGGATAGGTATGACATACATACATACATCATCACTTTATGCATTTATATTTCTTCATTGCTAAAAATAATGCAGTGGGGCAGGCATACCCTCACTGACCCAGCTACTACTAGTACAGCTGTAGGACTAGAGCTCATGTTATATTAATAAAATATCGTTGTTTTTTTATTTTTTTTCCCCACTCCTTTATTTTTTCCTATCGCTTATTCTCTGTTTTTAGCCAAACTCACGGGCCGTGTCTGAACTTAACCAGCGAAAAAGGGGGTTATTTGTGTTTTCTCACTCACATGGAGAGTTGTTTGCTAAAGGTGTGCACTCAAGCACACCGGCATGTGTAATAGCCTTTATGTGTGCATGGGTGTTTGTGCGTATTTGCATGCATGCGCTGTCAAAGTGCTGCAGAAGACCTCCTGATGGGTTTCCTTGTTTATTTCCTGCTCTCCTGTGGTGTTTACTAAGCTGAGAGGCCAAGCATGGCCGCCCCCTACCCCCCCACCACCCCACAACATGAGGAATCCATGCAGAACCTTAACAAGTTTTCTCTCCCCGGGGTCATCACACCTTCTCCTGAAGGATTCAACACTATATGGCCTGGGGGTGGCTGTAGCCTGGAAGACCTGTAACCGTTCCATGATGTTTGCTTTAAATATATATATATATATATATATATATATATATATATATATATATATATATATATATATATATATATATATATGAGTTTATACAAGAGTTTTATCTTTATCTAAAATAAACTTTTGACCTGGCAAAAAAAACAGCTGTCTTGGCAAGTTTTAGATCCATCTAAGTTCTAAAACTACCATTTCTGAAATAACTGCTGAATAAAAGCATAATTTATGTTTATGCTCATCAAAGCAAAATGAGTTTTGATTTGTTAGAAGTACAGATTCTATGTGTTCAACTGATACAAATACAGATACAGCTCTGGAAAAAAAAATAAGAGACCACTTAAAAATGGCGAGTTTCTTTGATTTTACCAAACTAAAAACCTCAGGAATATAATCAAGAGGAAGATGGATGATCACAAGCTATCATACCAAGCTTGAACTTCTTGAATTTCTGCACCAGAAGTGGCATAAAGTTATCCAAAAGCAGTATGTAAGACTGGTGGAGGAGAACATGCCAAGATGCATGAAAGTTTAAACTGTGTTTAAAAATAACCAGGGTTATTTAACCAAATATTGATTTCTGAACTCTTAAAACTTTATAAATATGAACTATAAGCTATTTCTCATTTTCTGCAAATAAACGCTCTTATTCACAATAATTTATTTGGAATTTGGGAGAAATATTGT
Source organism: Astyanax mexicanus (assembly GCF_023375975.1). Taxonomy (NCBI): domain Eukaryota; kingdom Metazoa; phylum Chordata; class Actinopteri; order Characiformes; family Acestrorhamphidae; genus Astyanax; species Astyanax mexicanus. The sequence continues at coordinate 28,282,989 of NC_064427.1, read as the reverse complement.
CTGTAGTTTATAGAATAAAACAGCAATGTTCAATTTACTAAAACATATACCTATAAATAACAAAATCAGATAAACTGGTTCAGAAACTGAAGTGGTCTCCTAATTTTGACCAGGAACAAGGAAACACAGGTGCTACCCAGGTCCTAAAACCTCAAAATATCCACCTTAAAGAGACCTTAAGATTATGAAAATATTATCCAGTAAAACCCAGGAAATATTACAGTACAATTAAAATGAAAAGCTATTCTAAGCTATGCTATAATAGGCTATGCTATGCTAGGTTACCATAAACCAGCCAGTCTAGCCTAAGTGTTCTGAATTCCTTGCTGTGTTTCTGCTTATGGTTTGTAACAGCCTCACCCTGGGCATGCCGAGGCCTGGCGTAAACTGTGACGATCCCAACTTTACAGTTTATTGTGGACATTTCTGTGCTTCTCCATTGATCCGTACTGATGGGGCTCTTCACATAACCAGCAGGCCCAGAGCTGGAGCTCCAGTGGAGCCTGACACTGAGGAAACGGAGTGGATTAAACTCACTGGGAGCTGTTTGTTTGGATATTTCCTGAGTGTTGGAGCTCCAGCCTGCCCATGTCTCACAGCTGGAAGAGAGAGAGAGAGAGAGAGAGTGAAAGAGAAAGAAAGAGAGAGAGTCTGTTCATTCAGTAGAGGTCAGTCAGTTTGGGTTGACTGGTTCTCTAAATAAACACTTGGTTTTTGTGTGGAAGAATTTGTCCGAGGTTTAAAAGTCGAAAGGTCCCGTGCGTCCGGCTCTGTGGTGTCTGTTTACTCTTCGATTCGCAGCCAATCTTGGCCTCATTTCTGTCCGGTTTTGAGCGAGTGTTTACATGCGTGTGTGTGTTTATATATATGCGTGTGTGAATGCGATGAAAGGCAGCTGTTATTTAAAGGAATATTTCAGCTTAATTGTGCTAGCATGGATACATGCAAAGGAAGTCTTGTTGCCAGTCAAATGCATAATGTTAAATGGCTGTAAGTGGCAGCATTAGCATTAGCATTATCTTTTTAGTTAATAGTTTGATTTTGGGTAATTTCTCATAGGAATAGGAAATCACCAGTGGAGTTTAAAGAAAGTACTGTGCTTAAATGTGTTGTACCATACCAATAATGGGATGACAGATATTTTAGTGTGGAGGTGAGAAAATCCAGCATAACCAAAACATGGCTATGAAACAAAGCTAATCCCAGAAACAAAACTGTTCTTACTCATTATAATACCGCCACTTCAATGTTACATTCATTTACTTAAGTAACAAATGCATTTTAAAGGCTAAATGCAACAGTCTCTTCAGGAGAATAGGTAAGTGAGGCTTAAAAGGCTGAAATGCTAACACTATCACACCAGATAAAACAAAAAAACTAAAAACTAAAAATCATGAGAAGCCAAGAGAGAACGAATCGTATGGGAAAGACTAAAAGCTAATGCTAGAGTGAGAGTAGAAGGAGAAAATCTGACCAGTGGCTGGGCAAATCTGAGAGGCCTGAGTCTTGCAAAATTGCTAAAGGAATTTTTTTTTTACAGTAATAATATAGGCTATGCTAGGCTTTGCTGTCAAACATGCTGCAAGCTGTAAGCTCTCATGGTGACATAAACCCCTCAGTAAAAGCAGATCTAATACTTTTTTTTTCAGTCTGCCATTGTTCTAAAGCAATAGTTCTAGTTGCAAATAGGCTTTTAAAATGACATCTTAGTAATTTGCTACCCACAAAAAGTATGCATCAAGCTATTATAATATTAATAGATAATAATAAATGTGTTTTTGGCATATTTATATTGAAGGGTATGTCTTCGAGACCTTTCGTTCAGTGCACCATTGCATTCCATTGCAATTGCCACTGCCACCACAGAAACCACCGTCCTGACACCAGACCTTTTTTTAAATATTTTATTGAGTTATTTTACCAACAGTACATCGTTTTTCATGAGTCTCACAGCGTACAGTGCCTGAATATGTCTAAGAAGATGGAGTGCGAAAACAGATCTGGTGAGAATATCTCCCAGATGGAGTCTCAGAGCGGTTTGGAGTGAGTAACTCGGCCTGTGTGAAGCATCTCTTGGGACTGCTCCAGCGGTCGGAAGCAGCATAGTTCTCACATGAGGCTTATGATCCCATAATCCTTCTTCTTGCTTCTTCTTGCCAGGTCTCTACCTGCCAGGAATATGGATCTTTATGAGGGGGAATTGACAGAAACTGGTTCATGTTTTAAGCGGCCCACCTCTTTTAATCTCACCTTTAACCCAGGAGTGTGTTGTGAGCAGGAGTCAATGCACTGTATGAATGTGGATGACGCAAATCCTACCATCCACCCGATCCTAGGACTTTCCCTACCTACTAATCTAATTCTGCTCATTTCAATGGATCCCTGCGCCTTACAGCAGTTGCTTACCGTGATTCAACAGAGCTTCAAATGTAATTAGTGTGAGCTTATGGTAATGTGTACAGTAGATCTTCCTATTAGGTTGTAGGCGGTGATGTGTCTCGTCATGGATGGGAACTAACTTACGCTCGCGCACACAGACGACACATGCACTTGCCAACATGCCATCGGTCTCCCGGCTCAACCTGACCAGGTGGGAGTAGCTAAAAACAAATTTTGACAGATTGCACCATAACTGCTCATAATTAATTTTACAGCCCCCCTCGTCCCCTCCCTTCAGTCCTGGGAGGCTCCTGACAGCAGGCGTGACATGGCACAGCAGGCTCTACAGGGCCAATTAATGACCAAGCTTTCCAGGCTTCTCTCAGCACCACCCCCACAAGGCTAATTCAGTTTCACTGGCGATGGATGACCACACCATGCACACACACACACACACATACACAAATATACACATACACATACATGCCGCAGCACTGAGAGGGGAATTTTAAGGTGGATCTGTTTATATGTTTGCAGGCCAGGAGGGCCAAGCTACATCAACTCAAAGGTCAGGCCTAAAATGTCAGGGACTAGAAGGATCAAAGGTCACAGATATCCATTTAGCTCTGTGTAAACCTTTGCGCCAGCTTCAGGGTACCTATCGATTGATGAGGTGAAGCCCACACGATCGATCACCTGCAGGAACGCAAACACACTGGCATGTGTGTGTGTGTGTGTGTTCGCCCAGACCTTTCTATGCTGGAATTCACTAAACCTTTTGAGCGAATTCTGGCACATGCAGCCTTGTTCACGCACAGGCAAATGCCTGTGGAACTTGGGTAAATCCATCCACTATTTTCTTGGTGTTGCTCATGTTCCTCGTATTGCTCGAGTTCCTCGACATACGCAGACACTTTAGCCAGCAATTACGTCAGCTCTTTAATTAAAGTCGGGATTAAAGAGAATCAGGATGCGTGAAACATCTTAAACTCATTAGGGAGGGGGGGACACAAAATCTGCATTATCCACCATCCCAACGTCCCAATTCTCTCTCTCTGTCTCCCTCACTCTCTCTCTCCTCCTCCCTCTCGCACCCCCAATTCCCCTCTCTTTCACTCAGTCATTAGTGACAGTCCAGATAAACATTTCAAAGCTTAAAGGCAAGATTGAAGCCTAATGAACAGCTTTCCCATGAGTAACTCTGTCTCTTCGAAGAGCCTGAAACGAAGTTAATTTGCCTTAATATGCTGATCTATTATTAGTGGCTTGCTGTAAAGGCTCCAGGCTGGGAGCCAGTGATAAGCGTGTGTAATGAGCAAATCTGAAGGCTCCACTAGATCAGATAATTGCATGGAATGGAAAGTCGCTCAACCTGTCCCTCCCGCTCCGATGGTAAACCTCGCAAGATACCCGGAAGATGCCTAAGATACCATGCACCTTTTAGAACCTTACGGAAGAGATGGAGAGACAAAGCGGGATGAGGAGAAGATGAAGGCAGTAGTAGAAGAAGAATGTTCTTCCATGCAGAAATCAAATTAAGGTGCACTTTGGTTGAGCCTCTCTGTCTGGAAGATGCAGCTAAGTTGAGATGATGAGGAAGGAAACGTTCCGCTTTTAAGAGGCTCAAGGCTTTTTAGACTGTGGAAAAAAAGAGGTAGATTTTTTTTGTTTCCTTTTTTTCCATTTGGTATTGCATTCAGTGTGTACGTTTAAGCATAATCAATCCCAGATGCCTGTCTCTGTCTCCTTGATAGGAAGCAACACAGCTGATATGACCGTGTATAGCTTCCATGTGTTAATAGGAACCTGACTTCCCATTTTCATTTGTTTGTGTAAAACTGTCTAGGGACTTGCTGAATCTCAAAGAAGCAGCCGATTTCTTTTATTTCTTGATTACAACGCGTTGAAGACTCCCGGTAATTGTCCCAATTAAAAGTACATTTACGCAGTTAGACTAAAAAGATTGCTTCCCTTCCCCTCTTTTCTTGCTTCCATACTAGTTGCTGTGACTGTCTAATTGGGATCATTAGGGGGATTATAAATGACTCAGCATCCACAATGACCTAATTTTCTGCCTTTCGGTGCAGCCGTGGCAGCGGCAGTTTATTGTGCTTTTGTGCAGTTAGACTCGGCTGTGCGAAGGAGATGAGCGGCTCAGGCCACGAGTGTTTCAGTGAGTGCCATAGTTGAATAGGGTAATGAGATTTCAGATAATGTGTTGTCTCGTTACCAGATGCAAGCGCGATCCTTCTGGCAGCCGAGACAGACAGACATCCAGAAAGAGAAAAAGGTCCAGCTGCAGAGTACGTGCACCTGTTTCTTCTCAATCACGGCCTCAATGAGATCAGGTTTACAGTGCTGGATGCCTGGATGAATGAATGTAGTTGAGGCACTGGAGCTCTGTCAGTGCCTGTCTTTAAAACCCTGGCCTTAGGCTAACCTCGTTACCGCACCACTCCCCCGCCTCTTCTCCGCTTAATTAACCAGCAGTTGACCTTGTAATGGAGCTCGCCTTATCAGCGCATGCACTCGATGCCTGGACCAACTTGCTATCTCAAGATGCCTAATGAGTGAAAGAGGAGCAGGAGCAGGAGAGATGTGGATTGTCGAGAGAGACTTTGAGGTACAAGTGAGAAAAACAGTGTAAGAAAAGTACAGTATTATGTCCAAAAAGTGCCTGAAATCTGAGGATTTCTGAGGTTTCCACTTCTTTAGAGTGCAACATTGCTGACACAGCTGAGTTTTTGAAATGCATGCAAGCATTAGAATGGCAATAGGACATAAACTGTTGGAGAGGCCAGAGAGAAATCTGAGATTTAGCCTTGTGCAGTGCCAAATAAGTATCAGCTAGAGTTGTGGCTTCCATCCCTGGTCCCAGAGTACTCCCTGACTTTGACATCCTAGTATTTTCTCTGCTGCCAACCCACCTGGCTCAACTACTAGGTAAACCAGCAGCTGCAGTAATAATGCAGAGCTTCCCAACATTTGGAGTGAAGAAGCTCTATCAAAGACATTTGGAATTAATTTGTAGCACCCTTTTCAATGTCGGACCTAATCGACCAAGAGTTAATCGTCTTGTCTTGTGGCTGCAACCAGACTGACCAATGTATAAGGGAAAGAATTCCCAGCTTCCCAATGAAGTCCCACTTAATGCCCTTGATTTTGGAGGAGCTGATGTTGTGGAAACTTTTGGCATTACATTACTCTGACAGCATAAGGGCAAAACTAAAGTGTATAATAGAGTTTTAGACACCTCAGGTCTCTAAAAACTCTGAGACTCTGAGACTGTCCAAAAATGGTTAATATCTCTCCCTCAGAGTATGTGATGGATCTTTCAATCAGCTGTGTTACCCGAGATGCTCCATTTCTGTTCACCTCACATCCGGCGGGTGATCTCCGTTCCACAGAGAGCCGATGGTACACGTATTCATCATCTTCCTGAAGCAGGAGAAAACGCATGCCCGGTCCCTGGGCTGTGGCCAGGTTACAGTCCGGCTCTGTTTTTCTCAGACAAGGCAAGGCAAGATCTGAGTCTAACATGTGGCCGAGCGCCAGGCCATTTTTCTTACGTGGCGCATAGCTTCAAACTTGCTACTTCAAGCTAAATCTGATGCCTTTGTGACTGTCTGAAATTGAAACCTTACCTCATCTGTGGAAATTGCCCGGGGAGGAGGCGAAGGGCGGGAGGGGGTTGGCTAGAGGCTGGAGATGAAGCAGTCGGACGACTGCCGCTGCTTCTGACATTTCTCCTCTCTGGAGGACGTGTGGGGAAATAATGAACTCAGAGATCCTGGAGCAGGATCAACAGATAATGTGTACAAGCCCCCCCGGTGGAATACATGAAGATGTACGAAGACGCTTTTGTCATTGTTCTCTGCAAGCCAAGCTCCAGCTTACCTTGATTTTTACTGGCAAAGATCAGTAGAGCAAGCGTGCTTCAAGCAGGACGTCTCGACTCTGGTAAATCGGGCTCTAGGGATGGCGGCAGTGGTCTGCCACTTGGCTTTTTCATGCACTGCTGGACCCACAACTTAGCGTTTCAAACCTCACTCTTCTTAGATGTAGACAGTGGTAAAGGCTGCCAGTTGGGAGCCTTCCTGCTGACTGGAGCTTTTAACACAGCTAAAGGTTTAAGTAGATTTTAAGCAATTGACAAGTATATAAAGCTTGGAAATAGAACATGTTAGAAAAGGTCCGATGGGGGTGAGTGACATTAGCTCAGAGTCCTCAGAAAGAAAGAGGTCAGATAATTATGTAGCCTCAAGGCAAAAAGAAAGAGGGGGGGTCATTAGTGTCTGGCTTTGCTGAAGTTTATCACCCTGTGAGCCCTAATTCTTCTTACTCTCTGAACTGAGGCTTCTCTCTTTGGTGATGAGAGCTTAAAAGGAGAAATTGTTTTGCAGATGTGCAGCTTAAGGGGGATTCTTTGTGGCTTTAAACAATAGAAGGAGGAGCCGCTGGCTCATGAGGATGGGGCATGAGTGTCTCTGACCCACCCCTCTAGAGAAATACCAGAAAGATCAGAGCACAATGCCTTACCAACTCAGCTTTTCTGAGGGGTACAATCTGTTTCAAGGGGCTAGCAATTACATTTCCTACTTGAGTTTCTTAGATGGTATAACATTGATTTAAATATGGCATATTTGTTATTTACCTATAGGCAAAGATAGATTATTACCTCTTTTTTACCATTTTCCATGAAGAACTGGTTTGAGCTCTGCTGATATTACGCAGCATCGGCTGAGACTCGGCATTGGCCATGCGGAATTTTGCCAAATGTAGGTTGTGTTTGGCAACTGGAGAGTTGGCAAAAGTGGCACAGTCCAATTGCTGTATTATACTCAGCAACCAGGGCATGGGTATTGCACAGGCCAATTTTTTTTTACTTATCAACTGAGGTCTTGACACATGCAGCACTCGGTCCAGATGTGAGCTAAGCATAAGGACCAGAATTGGACCTAGATTCAAACTGAAGCCAGGCAGATCCAACTATGTTTTTTTATCTGGGATTTAGTTGTTATTTAGACTTGCCCTGCACCCAGTGATTCCATGTAGCCTCTGGATCCACTGTGTCACTGACCGGGAAGAAGTGGATCTTAGTCTTAAAAGTTTTAAAATCAAGTGTTTCAATGCATTTTTAAAGATGTATGAGCCAGATTGTATTTTTTGATTTTCTGACTTTTGCAAATAGAGCAAAATTCCAAGAAAAAATTGTCCCTTCATATTGGGTTAACCCTGTTCTGACTTGGAATTGAATTGAGGGCATGACTGTAGGCACCATTCCCTCTCAGAAGTAACCAACAAGGGCAGGAAATGTCTTTTTAACAAGGTAATGGACGTATTTCTACGGATGTTTCCAGAAAAGGAACCCTTCGGCAGCATTCGGCCTGCTCTTAATTTCTCCCTCCAAATATTTATGTTGTCTTTACAAAGCTTCGCTCCAGGCCTCAATGCCATTTCTCCAGTGTTCCATTCATTCTGTTTAGCTGCTCCACGGATCGGTTTAGTGATCCTGCTCGCCCTGTCCCTCAGTCGCCATCCATGTCCACTTGAAATAGGCTCCCTCTCGGAATCTCCAAGCCTCTGTGGATTTATGATCCCATTTAATTCCCATTCGGCCCAATAACATCCAGGACTTCGGCCATTTATCCTGATTCTGCCCTGTGTCTTTATGGAGATGGCCTGGGTGGTGCGCTGTAAAACACAGAGGGTTCATGTATAAAATGGGATCGCTACTCATGCTGCCCTGTAAATAGGGTTCATGTGCAGTTCCTGCGCCCCGGCCTGCTTTACTCCACTCTCACACAGCAAGAGAGAGAGAGAGAGAGAGAGAGAGAGAGGGAAACATTCTGTCTTTACTGCTGCCAGAGCAGCAATTAAGGCAAAGGATTTGAAATAAAAGTAGTTCACATTCACACACACACACACACACACTCATAAACAGACATCCATAATCACCCAGACAGGCCTACCTTGAGCCCCAACCCAATTTAGCAAGCAAATAAGCTTTTTTTCTCAGCGTGACATTTGAAAATGTGTCCCTAATAAACCAGCAAGTGTCTGGTCTAGTCTAGTCTTGTCTAATATTTCATTCTTTACTGCACACACTTTCTGGAAACTGGTACGACAAAATTACCATAGTGCTCAAGGACCTATTATTAGTGTACTGTATATGCCACGATTTGAAATACATATATTCAGAATTGTTCATCAGGGCTTCAAAACCGAAAAAATCATCACAACCAGTTTCACTGTAACCAGGATCTGTATAGTAGAGGTGGGCAATATCATGATGATATTTTATTGTATTGTGATAAATGTTCTTATTATAGCAACAATATGCTTTTGAAAACATATCAATGACACCATCAGTGTCGGGCAAATGCTGACTGACTCAACCTGACCTTTCAATACAGAGAGTGTAATTAGTGCAGTTTAATTGGGTGAATTGCAGTATATTTTATATAAACACTACTACTTCACTATAGTGATTGACTATGATCACATGTATCAAAATAAATGTCAGGTACGGTAAAAATGTCTTTAAATATCACAATATAATATTTCTACTATATATCGCCCAGCCATACTCTATAGTAATGTATTTGTTCTTGTGTTCCAGTTGTAGCTCTTAATCTCTAGCACTATGGTTTAAATTATAAAATAGGTCAGTTTGTTGTTCAGAGTTGTAGAGATCTGTGTGCTATAATGTCTTTATAGCTGTAAAAAACTATAAACAATTCCATATTTTCCATAATTTAAGTAGACTTAGCCACTCCCAGAATGTCCACTTCCTATGTATATTCTGTATGTAGCCGCTGTGGAGAACAAAACCTTATATCTCGAATGCTTTTGTTCTTGTTGGATGCGCTGTATTTTATTTCTTACCATGTGCAAACTCATTCAGAGCACAGTCTAATGCTAATATACGAGTGATATACAACTAATAGTTTTGTCAATACTGTGTTTTCTTATTTGAGATCTATTTTTTTTTTACTTTGTTTAGTAAGCACATATTAGTGCGGCATTAAATAAAAACATGCAACAAGGCAACACAAGTGATATATATTATATATTCTATATATAGAAAAGGTGGCCACTAATGGATCAGCAAAATGTTCTTAAATTAAAAAGAAAATTACTAAAAGACTAGGCCAACCTAGTTTTGCGTAGCATGTATTGTAATGGTGTCTCTAGTATGTAAATGTTAAGAAGGTAGGGTCCAAAATACAAAACACATACCCTTCTAATTAGAAACCTTTGAGTGCCTTTTAAGAGTATGGAGACAGAACAGAAATAAGCTAATAGGCTTCAGGCAGCAAAACTCTAAAATCTAATGTTAATGTAACATTAGCAGATTTTAAAGTAATTCATATTACTTTTTCTTTTGTTTTACTATTATTTCACAATCTTTTTTCGTGTGGTCTTAAGTTTTTATCCTGAAACTGTGTTAAAGGCCTGCTGTTCAGTATTAATTGCTGCTGCCATGTTTTTTTTTTCCTCTTGGTCTGCTGCTGACTGGATTTTTTTTTTTTTTGAGGAATCTGCATTTTCCTGAGTTCTTCCTTTTTTAAAACTAATAGCCTATTCCTGTTCTTTTTTAATCCATTAGCAACCTACTACTCAGAGACCTTGTGTGTGCCGGCTGCATGCTGTGTTTACCCTGCATTAGTATGGAGTGGGTAGGGAAGGGAGGGCACCTTACACAGGCCACACACAGCCACGAACCCTTCTTCCACTTTTCATACCTGAGTGAATGACAAGCCACAGCTGCCAGGCTAATTGTAGTTTTTATAGTTTGGAAAAGCAATGCGAGGCATTCTCCGCCTGCCTTCCCAAAGCCTGAGCTCTGCCACTCGGAGGGTCTTGACCGTGAATGTGGAAAGAATGCCCTTTTATTTGCTCCTGCGAGACGGGGCCGTGCATTAATATGGCCTGGCACGCTGTTTGACACGACTTTTGGTGTCTAACGAATATTAGCAAGGCAAGTACTTTCAGAAAGGATCCCTTAAGCAGGCAGAATTTTTCAAGGGCAGGACGGGTGTCAGTGTCAATGAACTTCCAGCAATTCTTTTGGGCAGTTCCTGATGAGCATGAATATTGCAACACACTAGATCAATCAGAGAGCAAAAGAGCTTTGATGTTTTTTTTTAACAAATTTTTTTTTGAAGCCCGCACGCAAGAGGTCATTAAAAATCTTAGAGGAGAAAAAAAAGTGGAGGGGAAAAAAAAGAGCTGAACTCCACTATCTTCCTTTCTGTCCTCTGGAGTTTTAACAGGTTCTAATTTTGTGAAGTTGTACGACAAAATCAAAACACTATGTACTATGTTCACTGGCATATAAATATTTTTATTTTATTTTATCCACCACAGTTTTAAATACATTTAAGCTGGTAAATAATAAAATAAATTGTAAAGGCTTTTGTTCTTGTTGGATGCACTATGTTTTTCCACCTTGTTTAAACTCATTTAGATTCACATTTTGAATAAGTAAGCTCTCCTTATTTGATTGTGTTTTTTCGTTAATAAGAGTAATGGTGACATAAATGATATGCACCTAATATTGCTATTCGTATTTGTTTTATTATGTACTATCTTGTTTATTAACTATGCATTAACTGTTTAAAGATTTTTCACTTCACTGAATGGAGAAATAGTTTACAACAAGGCCTAATCCCTGTTGTGGAACTTGACCCACATTGCTGCTCATTGTGTTTGTAAGTTTGGTAGTAACAAAGGGTAATAAATAAATATATATATATATATATATTTTTTTTTTTATCCTTACACGCTTTGTTACTACCAAACTTATATATATATATATATATATATATATATATATATATATATATATATATATATATATATATATATATATAAACTTAAACACAGTGTAAGTTTTTTTATTTTATATGTAAAGATTGGTTGCAGACAATTGTGCTGTGTTTAAACTCTGCCCTCTAGATAGCAGTGCTGTACTATCATTAGATTCCTAGGGTATTAAACTTAAATTAAATTATTATTTTATTCAGATATAAATATTATATTATAGTGTGTTTAAAACTATGACAATCATCTTGCTTACAGTGTCACAATATATTGTGATATATTGAATCGTAACCCCTGTATTGTGAAACGCATCATATCGTCAAGTTCTTGCCAATAAACTGATATCAATGCCAACTCTGACATAACGACTACATAAGTGCCTATAAGAGACCTTCCAAGTTGCAAACAATTATTTCAAGGAGATACCCCCGGACCACTGCCCGCCCACACTAAAATCTGATCGGCTGAATCACACACGCTTTGCAGATAAACTCTCTCTCTGATTTGCATTAAACTTCCACAGTGTAATAACACATGCTGCGGACTTCCTGCTATCTTTAGTCCAGCGCCATCTAGTGGGGTACATGTGCATCATTAACTGCTTCATGATATATCTGTGCTCTCTATTGCTGATACCCATGTTGTGTGTTGTATTAGTGCCAGTATCAACGCTGGTAGTGATATAGTGTTGGTATCGGTGCAGCGCTAGTTGAAAGACTGGTTTGAAATAAAAGTAGAGAAGAAAAAATAGCAGAACTCTGCTGCTTCATTTCTGTCATCTGGAGTTTTAACAGGTTCTGATTCTGCTCTGCTCTCCTCCCTAAATTCACACACATTGTTAACCCTGGTCATTCAGAGCTGGGTTTCCTCACCAGTTCGTCTCCGCCGGGCCGTTGAACCGTTCCCCCTGGATACGGGCCTGTTTTTGCCGTCTCCATTCCCATCAGAGCCGAACTTCGTAAACACTCCCCGGGGAATGAGCTCATGTGCTGTAAGTATAGGGTGCAGGGGCTCCTGGAGCCGTAGAGCAGCGCTTAATATTAGTCCTGCCCAACTTCTGGAGCATTCCCTCCATGTGACGCACAGCCAGTAGCCTAAATCATTTCATGTGGCCCTGTTTACAGTGGGGGAATTACTGTAGGTTAAGTGCAAAGGCGCTTCTTTACCATCAGACATTAGCAGAGCCTGGAGACTGAACAATCAAGGAGTCTTCAGGGTGTGGTCATTTAAAGCCGTGTTTGATAAAGCAGTTACTGTAGATATCATATGATGTATAAATTTGTGAGAATTGATAACTGACTGTCTTTAAGAAAATTACAAAAAAAATCTTAAACTAGAAACTAGAATTTTTTTTTAAAACTAGAACATTTAACTATTAAACATAGCAAGTTTTAAATACATGCTTTCTCCTTTATAGACTTGGAAAACTAATACATTTATATGGGAAGATTTTATAGGTCTACATAACTAAAAATATATACTTATAATTGTTTATAGGACTACAAAATTAATACAATTTTTTTTTTGTATTTTTTATTGGCCTACAGAACAAATAAAAAACATACTGTTTCCCTTTATAGGTTTGAAAACTATTACATGTATAGTTTATGTCCCTATTGGCCTGGAAAAAAGAAGACATATGTTTTGTAAATTTTCTTATAAGCCTACAAAACCCGCAAAAAACATATATTCTTGTCCTTAAAGACCTATAAAGCTAATAAATGTATGTATATATTCTTTTCGATTCCTGTATCATTAATATATCTATATGTTATGTATACTTTACATTTTTTGTTAGACCTAAATAACTTTCCTTATAGGAATACTTGTAAAAACAAACTACTAAAATATACTATTTCATTTTTTATTTTCTTTTAGGTCTTCAAACCGTATAAATTGTGCATGGTTTTGTCGATATATTAATTATATATTTGACCTATAAAAACTACTCATATGTTTATTCCCCTTATAGTCTTCTGAAACTAATACATGTATATGGTTATATCCATAAAGGCCACACAAACTTAATATAATCTTTTCTTGTATTCGGATTTGATTAATTTGATAGTGTTTGATAGGGGTGTCACGATCTCGATATTTTATCGAAATCGAATCGAAATGAGGTCACGATCTCGAGTATCGAAGTCAAAAAGAGGATCGACGATCCCTCCCGCGCGCGCTACGCAAATAGCGCAGCGCGCTACGCAAATGGCGCGGCACCAACACAGCGCATCCTATTCATTTAAATAGAGATAGCCACTGCATGAGCGCAGTCGGCGGGAGTGTGATCACTGTTTTTATCTGTCCAACGGGGGAGGGGGGGCGGGGGTTGGGCGCGCAGGTTTTGTATCTGTATCTAACGGAGGGGTGGGGGCGCGCAGGTGAGAGCGTGTGAACTCGCTGAAATGCGTGTGTCAGTGTGACTTGAGAACACTGACTATAGATCACAGTGAGGTGGATTAAAAATCTTAAACTTATAATTGACTACACCTGTTGCTTTCCATTGAATTAAAAAAACATCTTTCTCTCAGATAAAGTAAACACAAGCGTGTTTCTGACTAAAATAAAAGCTTTTCAGGAGAGATATAAGTTATGTGTAAATATTTATAAGACAATACCCACATCACTTATCTAACCAGCCTGTACTGATTTCTGCCCCCCAATAATGCTTTCAATAACCTCTTGTAACCCCTGGGAGCCAGGGGTTACACTCTAATAGCCTTTAATAGTCTTCAGTAGCCTTTAAAAGACTTACCTGGCGGCCGTGGTGTGTCCACTAAACTCCGTAGTTATAAACATCCTGAGGTTAGCAGCGCGCTAACTGACCTGTTTATAATGTAATCCGAGCAGTGCCTCCGTGTCTGCTGTTCTAACCTGCTGCTGTTAGCTGCTTGGGCTGAAAGATGAACTGTAGTGAGCTGTATTATCCGGTTAGTGGGGTTAAAACCTTTATTTGTTTACAGAAACAGTAAAAACGGACTGGCTGAGCTCTGTAGCCCGTGGCTGGGCTGTACTGAAGTAGTGACTGAGTGAAGAGAGCGGAGCTTGTGCTGCTGCTGCTAGTGGTTGGATGAAGAACTGCAGCTTCATGTAATGAGCAGTTTCACCAGCCATCCACACACAGCTCTGATAAACTGCTTGTTTTAATAGTGCACACTGTTGCTACCAAAAAAAGTCACTAGATGGCATTACCATATATATCTTAATAAATAATAATAATAATAATATTTATAATATTTATAATAATAATAATAATAAATATATTATTTAAATTTTATGAGGCATAAAATAATAACAAGAAAAAAAAACAAGAAAATCGAGAATCGAATCGAATCGTGACCCTCAAATCGAAAATGAAATCGAATCGAGGATTTAGAGAATCGTGACACCCCTAGTGTTTGACAATTTTTCAAAATTAACAAAAACTGAAACAATCATAATATATTGCCTTTCTTACAGTATCGCAATGTATTACAATACATTGAAATGTAACCACTGTATCGTGCTTGCCAATAAACAGCCCTGGTTGTGACAGATCAGGCAGTTAATATTGGTCATTTGAAGGTTGTTGGTTTCCTCAACCATAAAGTTTGCTATGTGCAAATTAGCAGCACTTCTAAGGGGCTGATTGTGAGTAACAATGGGATGCCAATCAGTGAAGTGTTAGTTAAGCAGAGGGTGTGAACAGTCCCTGTGCTTGCTTGGATCGCCTTGATGTTGAGCCCCAACAGCCCAGAACTGCTTAAATGGCTTTCAGGCTAAAGCAAGGCTGTTCTCAGCACAGGGCAGGAAGCGTGAACTGCATCTGTATACACGGAGAATAGCAGAAGATCGGTTCTCGTCTTGAGCTGGTACCTGTTTGCTCAAGTCTGCTTTATCCCTCAGAGCGTTTACTGCTGCTGTACAAGATTCCCAGTGTAGCGCTCCATAGACCGGTGATCTTATTAAAGAGCAGAGCAGCAGAAACAACAACACAGAGCCAGCTCCAATCTCCATCACGCCATTAAAAGTGAGTATTCTAATCCCGGATCAAGCGTGTGGATCAGAGCCGCTTGCAAAACTGACATTTACAGACAAATGGGATTGTTTTTAACAAGCTGACGCCGCGTAGCATGGCCTTTTTTGTCCATATCTGTCGGACTAAATTAGGCCAGGCTGGTGTTGGGGCTGCTGTAATTGTGTCAGATGGTGTTAGCTCTAGCTCCTGGGCTGCGTGTGGAGAAATTGGAGTGTTGGGGGAAGTCTTCACAGCTCTCCACAGCTCTGTTTTTATGCGTGTATGTGTGTGTTTGTGTGTGTGTGTGTGTGTGTGTGTGTGTGTGTGTGTTAGCCTACGCCAAATATAGCAAACAGCCCTGGGACTCATTGTTACAAAGACCCGATAATGTACCCAGTTCTCATAGGCAGTGACATTTGGCTGTTGTGTGAATATGTATGCATGTGTGTGTGTGTATGTGTATGGCTGGTGTTGTGAGTGGAAGGGATGGATAGATTACATTTCTGCAGCTCTGAGCCACAGTATCACAGGTAGTGTAGTGGACAGTCTAGTCTCAGCAGCACGCAGGTAATCCCCCTTCACCTTAACCTGACATTCGCCTTCATCATCCACGGTTGCTCTCATTGGCCAGAGACCAGCAGCATATGACACCATTTGGTCACGCCCCTATTGCTGCAGACACTGCCTCAGGGTGAGAGGTGGGAGGAAATTTAGAGTGTAAATCTTTCATCACTGAACAATTTTGTCTCATATTGCCATTTTTAAAAGTAGTTTCTTGATAATTCACTGCTTTTACAGCTAAAATTTAAGTCTATTTGTTGCAAACAATATTTTTTCTATTGTCTAGGCAATATTATGTGTATTTTATATAACTTCAGCGTTACTGAGCGGAGCTAAATTACTGTAGCCTCAAAAACAAAAAAAAATTTTAACTCACCGTTTTTAACTGTTAACTGTTAGAAATAGTATAGTTTAGTAAAGTATAGTATAGCTCAATACATTAAATAATGTAAATATAACACTGTGTCAAAGTTCTTGATAAATGGATCAATAAAATGCTTGAAAATTTACGTAGTGGTGATAATATAGTTTATGAATTTGCCTTTCTTGTGATATAAAACACTTCATATTGAAGATATTGGTAACAAAAACCTATTTCTATTTGTATTGCTGTTTTTTTTACTTTTTGATTTATTATAAATGGACCAAAAAGGATGCTCCCAAATGACTTGGAATCAAATGTTTTTACATAGACTTCTATTTAAAGTTAACCATTTTTGTCTTCTACTTTAAAATTGTCATTTTAGAGATATAACTAGGTTTCTGCTAAATATACTTAATTTCACTGGTTTAGATTGTGTTTGATTCATCAGTGCACCTCAATGCACTATACAGCATTTTGATAGTAAAGACATTAAATTGAAACGATTATACTGAGAGCACAGTAAGCCAAATGTGAGCAAAATTAATTTTTTTTGGTAAACAAACAAAAAGTTAATTTTGAGTTGCCTTTTTTAATGTTACTTTCTCAGGCCTGTACATCTCATGTAGGGCATTCCCTAGTAAGTGAATATTTTTTTTGTTATAATAATATATTTTTTGGGTGATAGGAAGGGGACCTCTTGAGCCAAAGAAATCAGCACATCCTTAAAGGAATCATTCAGTAGTTTTAAATTTAAAACCATGCATACATATTTCATTTTTACAGCTCTAGTTGGGAGATTCCAGACATGCCTGTCACTGAGGGCTGCTTGGAGCGTGTTTTGTGTTCCAGTGGACGAGGAATGGGCACAATTATGCACATTGTTTCAGGAGTGCTTTTAAAGTGGGCTGTGTGAACCTCCGCCAGCACTGTAATCTAATGCGCAGGTTAGTCAGGGAATGACACTTGTTGAACTTTTGAGCTTCAGATCAGCTTTCGGATCTTGTGGGTGTATGTGTGTGAGTGAGTATGTGTGTGTGTGTGAGTGTGTGATAGGGTTTTAAGCTTATTTACCTGTGGGGGTTCTCTTACACAAAGAGGCTGCGGCATGTGTAAGACCAACTGCGGCGGTTTGGATTTTGCGGTTGATACTTTATCTCTTTCTTGTGGGGTGTTTAGAGACGCTCGTCCAAATGCCACTGCAAACTGTTGGGACAACCGAGACCTCCTCCTCCTCCTTCTCCTCCTCCTTCTCCTCCTCCTTCTCTTCCTCCTCCTCCTTCGTTCCTTCTGTAAAAAAGAAAAGGAGACTGAGGGGGACCACCAACCTCGACACACCGACAATCATGCTGTTGGCCTGAGTCAAATCTGAGGCCTTCATGTGGGCACACACGCACAGACACACACTCACAGAGGTGTAATGGATACACATGTTTATATTGAAAGGCAGGAGGAGTGAAGGCAGATGCACTCATTCAGTCGGGGGTGAAGAGGGGCGTGGCCAAATGCTGTTACATCCAGTCTGCTTTTCCGTCTGTGAACTGTGTGTGTACATGTATGCTTGCTGGGATTTGTATTTATTTTTATGCATGAATGTTCCATCCATCTGGTATCCACTATTAGTCCTTGCTCAAACTCTAATAGTTCACGTCATCTTGTTCTTTAACATGTTCCTTAACCTGTCCAGTGTTCATCCTCACTCACAATCAGTGTTGGGCACGTTACTTTGAAAAAGTAATTAGTTATAGTTACTAGTTACTTCCCCAAAAAAGACACTGAGTTATCACAACTGAGTTACTAACTGAGTTACTCCACGATAAAAGTAACTAGTTACCAGTAAAAATAACTATTGCGTTACTTTTGTGTTACTCGCCCTCGTTTATCTCATCCTCCCCTCCCTTGTGACTCACACACACAATGCACACACACACTTGCGCCTTTGTCTGTGTGCGCGAAGTTTTAAAAAAAAAATCATTAAGGGGCTAAAGTAACGTGCAGTAACGGGGTGTCGGAAATGGTAACTGCGTTATAGTGACAGTCAGAGTAATTAGTTAGATTACTCGTTACTGAAAAAATAACAGCGTTAGTAACCGTTATTCCCATCACTGCTCACAATAAGATAAAACCTCACAACTTATACTTGTGTGGGCCTTTTTTTAAGTTGTCTCCTGACAGAATAATGCTGTATGATTAGTTTACTGATTGGCACTATGTAACTTTAGTGCAACTCTAGGAGACTTCTTGCGGCTTACACCAATGATGTCAAAAGTTAAATGGGCTCTTCAACTGTAAGTAAAGCTCAAAAGTGAACACACCACTTCTGTCTATAGTAGTACAAGTTATTTATGTATAAATATTTATGTTCAATGTTAGAGGTGGACACAAATTTGAATGTTATCCACTTGAAAAATCTGCTCTCCTTCTGCACCTCAAGCTCAATGAAGGCAGTCTGAGACGAGCATGGTTTGGCAGAAGACTGGTTCACATTATGTGAACAGAATTGATAATGGATCAATAGCAATGGTCCAGAATGACTGGGAATACAACTGTTACTGTAAGGTAAAAAAGTAAAAAAGTTCATGTTTTATAACTTACGCATTTCGGAAAGAAATGATTGTGTTACAACTGCAACGTCTTGCTTATGCTGGCAAACATACAGCAGTGTGCTGCATATATGTGTGTGTGGGTAAGTGTGTGTGCAAGTAGCAACCGCTAAGCTTCTACAGTCTGATATGCATGTTTGGTGCATTTTTATGCATGCCTGTTTACACATGATTACATGCACATGCATATTTTGGCACGCATTCATTTATATACGTGTGTGTGCGTGTGATTGTAACCATGTGCCCTTGAATGTGCGTATGTCTGAAGCGTCTTGCGTGCAAGTATGTGTGTGGACTCAAGTCTACCTGTGTGTGTGTGTGTTTAAGTGTGTGTGTGTGTGCGCTGCTGGCTCTTTGGAGATAAGGCCTGCACTCTTTCAGTGGGCAGAGAGGCAGAGAGAGGCTCACCTGTCGTAGTGAGATACCATCCCTTGCACACACACACACACACACACGCTTGCGCCCGCTCCCCTAGGCACAGGCCCAACACAATTAAAACAAGGGGAACAACAAGCTCAGAGCAGTACACACACACACACAGACACTGACTGGACACACATTATCTCCGCTCCCCATGTTAATTGTAATTCAAATGAAATACGGACGATTTTACCCATTCTCTCAGACCATCCCCCTTGTTTCCAGTCTTCTATCAGTGTGCTGCTATGTGAGCTTGCTTCAGTCTTTCTGTTTTCGAGGGAGAACCACACAAATCACGGCACGCTCTCACGGGTGAAGCGGTTGGGTCAAGTCAAATGGGGCAGTGTAGTGCAAACAGGAGATCTAAACATTGATAAGAGATGCTGGGTTAATTTAGCCTGTAAAGAAACATAACATTATTGGCTCGGTTCCTCAACACACAAATATCCTAGGAGTCCTCCTAAAGGTTCTTATAGCCTTTGTTTCTTCTTTCATTATATAAAACTCTTCAGTTTGACACAAAAACAATTTTCTGAATGCTGTGAAAACAGTGTTTAATAGAAACAGGCAATATGATTTGTTTGCCTTGTAATTTGGGTAGCACACATGCTATCTAGCTAGCATTAGAGCGAAGCTTGCTATAACTTTTGCATGTTACAAATCACATTCCTATAGAACAAACTAAAATTTACCTTATGTTTTAGCATGTTACAAATCCTCTCATAATTTTTTCAGCAGGTTCCAGTTTACATTGACAAAGTTCTTGTAGCTAGTTAACACTACCTACCATTAGAGCTAATCTTTCTGGTTATAACTTTAGCGTGTTACAGATCTCTTTCCTATAAAACAAACTAAAATATAGCTAAAATAAGTCATGTTTTAGCTATGTTTTAGCATGTTACAAATCCTCTCATAATTTTTTCAGCAGGTTCCAGTTTACATTGACAAAGTTCTTGTAGCTAGTTAACACTACCTACCATTAGAGCTAATCTTTCTGGTTATAACTTTAGCGTGTTACAGATCTCTTTCCTTTAAAACAAACTAAAATATAGCTAAAATAAGTCATGTTTTAGCATGTTACAAATGCTTTTACAGTCCTTTAAAACATAATTTACGAAATTCACAATTACAAAAAAAAGTTTCAGCAGGTTACAGTTTACATTGACAAAGTACTTGTAGCTGGTTTACACTAGCTAGCATTAGAGCTAATCTTTCTAGCTATAACTTTAGCGTGTTACAGATCTCATTCCAAACTAAAATATAGCTAAACTAATTTATGTTTTAGCATGTTACAAATCCTCTTACAGTCCTTTAAAACATCATTTTAGCACAATTATGAAGAAGCAGGTTTCAACAGGTTACAGTTTACATTGACAAAGTACAGGTTTACAACAGCTAGCATTAGAGCTAATCTTGCTTGCTAAAACTTTAGCGTGTTACAGATCTCATTCCTTTAAAACAAACTAAAATATAGCTAAAATAGCGTATGTTTTAGCATGTTACAAATCCTCTCACAGTCCTTTGAAACATAATTTTTGCAAAAGAACAAAGAAGTTTCAGCAGTTTACATTGAAAAAAGTACTTGTAGCTGGTTTACACTAGCATCAGCATTAGAGTGAATCTTGCTGTAACTTTGGCGTGTTACAGATCATATTCCTTTAATTCATTAATTCCTATATAGCTAAACTAGTTTATGTTTTAGCATGTTACAAATCCTCCCACAGTCCTTTAAAACATAATTTTATGTTTAGTTTTTTAGTTTACACTAGCTACTTCAAGCAAAAGAATGAAACAATCTGAAGTTTCAGCAGGTTACAGTTTATATTGAAAAAGTACTTGTAGTCGGTTTGAACTAGCTAGCATAAGAGCTAATGTAGCTTATGTTTTGGCGTGTAACAAATCACATTTCTTTACATTGTACTTTTAGCTGGTTCACATTAGCTACATAGCAAAAGACAAATGCAGGTAATGTTTTAGCAAGCTACAGTTTATATTCTTGTAAAATATGATTTTAGGTGGTTTGCGCTAGAATATTAAAGATCACATTCCATTAAAACACAGTATACCACAATTAGTTCTGACCCTCTGAAGTGATTGGCTGAGAGGCGTTCTGCTAATGCCCTCATCAGCCGGTAAATCACTGTAAACGGAATTCTCCATGTATTACTCCACCAAATACAGGTAACCTAGCAACGATGCAGCACTTACAAGCCAAATAGTGCAGCTACAAACAGAGCAGTAATGGAAATATTTCAACTCGCAGGGTGTTTATAACCAAACGGATCGTATTTTCTTAGCTTTACTTAACTTAGGTGCCCCCAAACACCACCCAGCAGCAAGACCTGCTGAATTAGAAGGAACATTTGGCGACACCCCTGTTCCAAAAAATAGATTTATTCATAGTGCAAATGATAATCCGATGCACCTATAGTGCGAAAAATATGGTAGTATAAAAAGATAGTTAGTTAGTTAATTATATTTTTAGCGTGTAAGTTTTAGTGTTTAGAGTTTGAAGGAGAGTGTGTTTGTGTGTGAGATTCCCTATTACAGGCCTCAGTTGAGCAGAGTGCTCTCTTACCGTGAGTGTGTGTTTGTGTGTGTGTGTATGAGTAAGAGGGAGAGTCAGATAGAGTCAATGGTAGGATTAAACTGACTGGAAACCGTTCCCTATTGATTTGTTCCTGCCGCGACTGAGCTGTTCCCATCACCCCGACTATACATAGCCCTGGCACTGCAACATATTTCACAAATTAACGCGCTACAGAGCGTAATGGCTTGCATTGTTGGATAAACAGTGACAGGGAAAGCTCTCACACTACCACAGATTGGTCTTTCCTCCTTAACAAGTGCTAATTCGCCTGGCGTCTGTGTGTGTGTGTGTGTGTGTGTGTGTTTGTGTGTGTGTGTGTGTTTTCTACTGAAAAGAAGCTCAGATAAATTGAAGTAATGGAAGAACAGCAATGGTTGTGGTCGTGTCTCTGGTGATGTCATGCATGCACACACAAACTCACACACACACACAGGTTGGTTTTTATACTTTGTCAGGACCTGGGGTCATTAATATGTCACATACATGTCCCATGACTTTTGCCGTGTCCTGTGCAAACTACACTGAATGTGGATGTGGTTCCTTGTAATTATAACCACTAACTGCATTGTTGACTTTGGAAATAAAGGCCTTCTATAGCCCTATCCGGACGGGATTAGTTTCTCAGAGGGACGTCTATGAAAAATATATATAAATATTTCACACTTCTACTCAGTGATAAAACTCTTGCATCCGGACTGCAATTGAAAAAACAGGAGGACCAGTGAGTTGTTTGACATTGAGTTCAGTAGCTCCTCCAATTCCACTTGCTGTTGTGCTTGCGTAGATCTCCGTGGATACGCACGCCCAAAGTGTAATTACGGTGTGCGGCAGTGAACGAATAGCTATTTTATTAAACACGAGGTGAGATGTGAGTCCGGACAGGACTAAAATTACCGGATGATGACAGAGATCAGCGAAAAAACAGTAGGTATTTCAGCCTGAAATTTCCTCAGAGGACGGCTGAGAAAAACACATACATGGTCGTTCTGGATGGAAATAAAATCACAGAGGACCCCCCTATAAAAGAGAAAATGACCCCAGGACCCCCTGAGAAACTAATCCCATCTGGAAAGGGCTTATGATGTATTTTCCTATATGCAGATGACACTGTCAATGAAAGAATGTTAAATGTCAGCACAACTTCAGAAATGGAATGTGTTTTCTTTATGACATTAACTATATCAGGCCTTATTTTAACTCAAAATTTTGGTTGCCTTGTTATGAGCACACTGCCTCACTCACTAGATAGCGCCTCACAACTCATACACGTGCAGGCATTTCCAAGCAGTTTAATTTACATACTGATGTTCCATGACTTTTTGGTATAGAAGTATAGTATTATTAGTAGTTGTATGCAAGTGTGTGTCAACTACATGGTACATAGTCAGAACAGAGTTACTCTGAAAAACATTTGAGGACAAACCATGCACACACAAATACACACACTCGCAAACACACACACACACACACTGGGGAAGGCCTCATTGTTATAGCCCTTTTTTCGCATTACAACATTCTTAGCAGATATTAAAGTCCAACGTCCTCTTTGGTGGTCAGTTGGTTTCCTCTGCTTTGGTTAGCCACATTAAAGCCCAGCATGTCTCAAACTCCCGGCCTCAGCATCCTGCCTCCAGCTTCCTGCCCCCTAGAGCTTTTAACCCGTTCTTAACTAACGTTTTACTACTGCTACATTCAGGCTTTTTTCCGTTGACCTAAGTAAACTCTGCGCTTAGATGTTATTATGTGTTATAATGTGTAGATCTTTTCAAGTCATGCTCTACGCTGCCTTGGTCATTGAATGTACTATGATAATGAGTGTGTGTATGAGGGTGCACACATTATTGATTTGGTTAATCAGAAAAACATTGCAAGGAAAGATGTGGACTACTTTCTTATGTTTTTATGGATTCAAAATCAGATCCATACCATGAGAAACTGACTCTTTTTGACTTTTTTACATTGTTAAAATGTTTAGGTAAGAGCTGCACGATATATTGTTTAAGCATCATCATTGCAATGTGTGCACGCGCAATAGTCACATCGCAGGACGTGCAATGTCACTTAAGGCAATTAAATCAAAAGCGTCATGTTGCAGTGTTTTAATTCTTGACACAAGAAGTAGATACACAACGCTGTCTCTGTGTCTGTGTAAGTGACAGGCTGCTGCTGCCTGAGAAGTGCGAGGGGGGAGCAAACACGAGGTAACTGCATTGCCTACATCCACATGGTTGGGCACGTGCTTTGTAAATGCGAAATTCACACTTTTAATCCCAGAAAAACACTCTTATTTACCTTTAAAAAGCAATTTAAATGCCTGATTAAGGGGCCGATTACTGTTGTTTTGCTGTTTTCTTCGGGTTTTAAGTGCTCGGCGCTGACTCAGCTCTCAATGAATCCGGACGCGAGACAGTGCGCAATCAAGGGCAATAATATTAATATTGCGATATATATTGTCGAAAAAAAAAATTGCAATGTGACATTTTTCCAATATCGTGCAGCCCTAGTTTATAATATTATACTGTACAGACCATACACAATAAAAAGTAAACTGCTGAAACTGCCCATTTTCAATTATTTATTTCATTTAGTCTTAGTGATGTCATAAAAAAGCAACACATTTGCTTACACTGTATATCCAAATATGGACAAATAGTGCGTCATCCAATGCTTTTGAATTGAGGATGGATGAGGTGGGGTGGTGATCATACAACACCCTGGCCTTCTTCTTTGGACAGTAGAGACAGTTACTCCAACAAAGTGTAAATAGGATGAACTCTTATTTTTTATACCATTAATTTGATAAGAACAGGTATCCCAATACTTTTTCTACTCATAATTACTTATAATTTATACAGTACCTGCCTATTTAGCGTTTAATATTCCTTGATCGACAGTGTCATGTGTGTACTGGGAATACAGACTGCACAGTGGGTGGCAATGATAATAATAATAATGATCGTGACCGGCAGCATCTGGCTGGAGTTGTCCATGCGAACAAACAGGTGACTTTGGCAGAAATCACATTTACATTCATTGCTGAGGGCCTCTTAATAATGTTCCCCAGGTCAGTGCAGTGTTCTTTAGCCACCATTAAAGATGCCAAAAGTCATGGTACAGGACTCCTGGCATGTTATTGTTTACGGTAGATGGTTCAGATGGGGTTTTGCTTGAACAAGACCTTAGAAGGACCATGTTTTGTTTCATAATGAACACTCAACATTTGAGTGTAAAGAACATTCTAAGTATCTAAAAAAACTTTTAATACGTTATGTGTAAATGTTTTTACGCACATTTAAAGGTTCTTTACACTCACAAACATGAGTTAAATGGAACAAAAAGTGGTTCTTCTGTTGTATCACTCAAAGAACCTTCATTTTTAAGAGTGCAGGGTTAAAGCAGGTATTCAAAAGGAGCCGCAAATGGGAGCAATTACTGGACAGTAATCTTTCCCCTTCTTTTCTCACTCCTCCATCATCTGGATCCATTACTTCTGCTCGAATTCCTTTCACATTGCACAACATTTTCTGCTCAAATGTGGACAAACCCCCTCACGCGCTCACACACACTCTTAAAGCCTTTTAGCTCTAAGTGTGTTCACCCAGCTTTTAAATGTACTTACAACTCTTAAAGACTGCTTATAGTCACAGCAGTAAAACAGATGGACTCCAGGCTGAAGGTTTTGCCTCAGAGAAACTCTTTTCAGAGGATTTGTGTGAGTTTTATTCCATCGGTGAGGAGAAACACGTGTGCGCCTTCTTTCCCTCTGACCTTATTCCAGTTCTACACCATCTAAACTTGATGTCCAGTGACGCGGTGTTAACAGCTGCCTGCTCTCCGTTCCAGCGGTCCTGAATTCTGCTGTGACGTCTGCATCTAATGCACTTTCACCATGTAAGTGGATGATTTGTAATCTGATTGGCGCTGGGCACCACACATGGGCCTAAAACAACTTGCAGCGCTCCAGTGCCCATGTGACACGTCTTTAGACGGGCCGGAGGGATTCCTTTTATAGGAAAACATCCTTCCACTGACATAAGCTCTGCCTTTTCTTCATAAAATCATGAGTTGGTAGTATGAGATCAGGTCATTACCCAGTTTTTGTATTATGTAAAGTCCAGTACATGTCTGTTAAAGAAGTATTTTTTTTTCGTTGTATAGAATTTTCTCTCTGCTTTTTTCTTTTTTACATGTTGTGTGTCCAAAGTTTGATTTATTAGTTTTAATTCGAGCTGTAAGGATTATGCAGCTAACAAGTAGTAAAAGCTTATGGGCATTAGCATTAGCATCATGCAAATTGTGTGCATCCTGTTTATGCCTAAAATGTAAGATTTTGCTGAAACAATGTTATAGCAGAAACTCTTTTGGCTCCATTAAAAAACATATTTGTAAGATTACATTCACATTACCAGGCTAAATTGACTCAAATCTGTTTTTTTCTTAATGTGACACAGATCTGTTTTTTTTTCAGGACTGTGTGAACATGTCTAAGTGATTCAAATCCAGATTTAAATGAAATTCAAGTCACTTTTGGGTCAGATTGGATGTAAAGCTTTTCTAGTGGCATCACTTAAGCACCTTTGATGAAAATCAAACTCTGCTTTGGTGGATTGTACCCAATTATCTTGCTGCTTTTTCATGTATCACGTATTGTTGGTAACAAAAACTGCGAAGGATACATCAGCCGCGTCCTTTAAATTGCAAATTGTACTGAATCTTGGTTTCAGCCTACACTTTTGACCAGAGTTTATAAAGGAACGAGGGCAAGTCCATATAATTTAAATTTTACCTTCCTGCTCTGAAAAAAAAAAAATGTAATCTATATACACTGACATGCCAAATATCATGGGACAGGACCCTTATTACATCTGGGAGAAGGGGACAAATGTGTAAATGTGATTTTTTTTAACCTTAAGGAGCCAGAGCAGTTTGAAAGTGGCAGTTCAGGAAGGCCGTCCACCATATTGAGGGTAATAGCTGGCAAAACACTGAGTGACCTAATTATGGCTGAAGCTTGCAGGCTATTATGCATACACTCACACTTCTAGTGAGAGATAGTAATGGATTGTAACACACACTCACACACACACACTTACACACACGGGACTGGGCAGCGGAGTCGGCAGTTGCCTGGATAGTGATGGATGATGCGCAGTAGTGGGACCCAGAGGCTGGGTGTATGTGCGTACATGTGTGTACATATATGTGTGTGTGTGTGTGTGTGTGGAGCTCGGCGCCCATGTGGGCTGCCGTACCCACTACCACTCTGGTGTCATAATTAATCTTCAGAGATGAGCCCGGTGAAAAAATGTGCTACCCTCTGCAGCTTTTCTCGCACTTACTTCGCAGAATACAAATGTGTAATTCCTTAAAGGAATGGCCCTCGCCCCACCACATGATAGATATTTTTGAAAAAGGAAATAATTTAGCAAGGACAGGGTGGTGGGGGGGCAGATAGTAGCAAACACGGTGGGACTTCAAAGCCAGATTTTAATAAAACATACAGTGTGTGTAGCGTTTTAAAAAATATATGTATATATGTAAGAAATATATGTATATATGTGCATATGAAAATCCTCTGGAATATAATCAAGAGGAAGATGGATGATTACAAGCCATCAAACCAAGCTGAACTACTTTAATGCTTGCACCAGGAGTGGCATAAAGTTATCCAAAAGCAGTGTGTAAGACTGGTGGAGGAGAACATGCCAAGATGCATGAAAACTGTGATTAAAAACCAGGGTTATTTCATCAAATATTGATTTCTGAACTCTTAAACTAGTTTCTTTGCATTATTTTGCATGCTTTTTCGTTATTTCAGCCAGTCCTCATTTTCTGCAAATAAATGCTCTAAATGACAATATGTTTATTTGGAATGTGAGAGAAATGTTGTCCGTAGTTTATAGAATAAAACAACAATGTTTATTTTACTCAAACATATACCTATAAATAGCAAAATCAGAGAAACTGATTCAGAAACTGAAGTGGTCTCTTTTTGTGTGTGTATGTAGCCCTGTTCTCCTGCTTTGGGAGCACAGAGCTATTCCCCTCAAAGTCCTGCGCAGAGCGGAGGCCATTGCGCCGTTACCCTGCCAACCACAGGATCAAAGGCTTTAATGGAGGCTCTTCGCAAATGGGGGCTGATTAACGGGACGGGCCCAGGCGCCATCATGCCTCGTTTTGGAGAAAACAGCCCTGCTAACTCCTGCCTGCGGAAAATTGAAGACTAGCTCCGGAGCTCGAGCAGAAAAAGAGAGCTCGCATAGCAGTAATGATGATAATACTGTAGTAATCACAATAATGATAAAGCATTTACTGTATAGTCCAACTCTCACTATCCTGGGGATAACATAAAAACGACAAATAGATTTCTAAATATATGAAAATATATCCAGAAAGAAGCATTTTTGCATTTCCTGAAGTAAGCACAGAATGGTCACACAGCTGAATATGAGGAAAAAGGGATAAAGGAAAAAAGACAAGTAGATGAGTGCAGGTCAGTAAATCTTGGATTATGTGGATTATGGCTTGGAAACCTGCTTTAATTGGAGTAAAATTAAAAAAAAAATCGTCTTTTTTTGTGGGTGCAGCTACTGTCGCGCGGAGCTTTTTAAACAATACCATGGAGCTCAGCTACTATGGTGCGCATCTTTTTAACTGTACCATGGAGCTCACCTACTGTCCTGCTGATAAAGAGTTCTGCAGGACAATAGATGAACTCCGCGAGACAGTAGCTGAGCTCCACGAGACAGTTAAAAAGCTCCGCGCGACAGTAGCTAAACTCCGCGGAACAGTTAAAAAGCTCCGCGCGACAGTAGCTACACTCCGTGGAACAGTTAAAAAGCTCAGCGCAACAGTAACTAAACTCCACGGAACAGTTAAAAAGCTCTGCGCGACAGTAGCTAAACTCCGCGGAACAGTTAAAAAGCTCCGCGCGACAGCAGCTAAACTCCGCGGAACAGTTAAAAAGCTCCGCGCGACAGCAGCTAAACTCCGCGGAACAGTTAAAAAGCTCTGCGCGACAGTAGCTAAACTCCGCGGAACAGTTAAAAAGCTCCGCGCGACAGTAGCTAAACTCCGCGGAACAGTTAAAAAGCTCCGCGCGACAGCAGCTAAACTCCGCGGAACAGTTAAAAAGCTCCGCGCGACAGCAGCTAAACTCCGCGGAACAGTTAAAAAGCTCCACGCGACAGTAGCTAAACTCCGCGGAACAGTTAAAAAGCTCCACGCGACAGTAGCTAAACTCCGCGGAACAGTTAAAAAGCTCCGCGCAACAGTAACTAAACTTCACGGAACAGTTAAAAAGCTCCGCGCAACAGTAACTAAACTTCACGGAACAGTTAAAAAGCTCCGCGCAACAGTAACTAAACTTCACGGAACAGTTAAAAAGCTCTGCGCGACAGTAGCTAAACTCCGCGGAACAGTTAAAAAGCTCTGCACGACAGTAGCTAAACTCCGCGGTACAGTAGGTGAGCTCTGCAGGGCAGGGAAAGCTTTTGCTCTTACTGCCTCTCCCTATTAGGCTACAGAGAGGCATGTGTAGTGTTGTGTTACGGTGTTTGTTGTTGCGCCGCTAAAGTATGGAGGATGAAGAAAAAGAAATCCAACCGATTTGAAAGAATAATCAAATCGTGACCCAAGAATCGATTCTAAATCGAATTGTGGGATTCCCAAAGATTCACAGCCCTAGTTAGTATAGTTGCAAGAGTAAGGCAATGGAAGGCTGGTCCTGCTGATGGTCTTTGGAGCATGTGAGCTTAAGATGTTGAAGGAAAACCAAAAGTGTATTCACAGTTAAGAATGGAAAATTCCAGAAACTTCCAGAAAGTTCCTCACTGGCTTATTGTGATTGCTAAGAAAATAGCGATGTTTTTTTAAAGCCGGGCCAAAAATACAGCTAACTTTACAGCCCTTTTGTCCAGTAGAAAGGTGATAGGTACACGGAGAGTACACGGAATTCTACACTATGAAAGTAATGCAGCTTGGATTAGCTCACTCCCCAGACAGCCAGAGATGTTTATGTCTTCAGTGATTGGCTTAAGACAAAAGAAATATCCTCTCAAACCCCTACACACTGCTCTCTCGACTGTGGGCTCGGCTAATCGCTTTACATTGTTCTTGGCTCCGAGAGAGACGTCTCGGGGGCCTCGGAATTTCATATTCGCCACCACAGCCTAATTAAGATGTTTGACACGATTGCGGATGATAAAATAAAGATTTCCATTGAAAATGCGCCTAATAAATCTAATTATATGGGAAAGGGATGAGCTCGGCACATTTTTGTACTTTGCGAGGCTTATCGTGTGTTTCGGCGCCGTGCGAGTGACTGACTGGGTGGCATTAAAGCCGGGAGAGTGTACAGTGACTGTCAGTACAGGCGTGTGACCGAGAGTATCTGTGTCTGTGTGTGTGTGTGTGAGAGAGAGTGAGAGAGAGACGTAACTTAATTAATCTAATCTTAAACTGTGAGGAGGCTATGGGTTTGAGTTGACATGATTAATTTAGTGGCTCCTTCAAGCACCTCTGGGCTGCTTCAGCGAGAGAGCGTGTCAGAAACATGCTCCCTCAGCAGGCGGAAGAGCGGAGGAGGGGAGAACCCCCCCCCCCCTCCCTAACCCCCCCAGCAGTGGGAGGCTGGGTAAATGAGTTTTTGAGATGTGCTGCCAATTAGAGACGTCTTTTTGATAGTGATGCTCGTCTGGTCACGCGGCGAATGACAGCAGAGACATCGCAGAGACAATGCCACTATCTGTCCTTCTTTCTTCCCTTTTCTTAGAGAAACGCCAGAATTGAGACATACAGGCGTCACATAGTCATAATGCCTCATTCTGAATCTTAATGTCTGATGTGTACGGGTCTAATTCACCGTAATAATAGATTGAATGTGGAGTGTAACACAGTGTTATGGTGAATTAGTCTGTAATGATGCATTGTGTATTTATATGCTTCAGTAAATCATGTTTGCAATATTGCATGCTTACATTGTGTCATATTATTACAGATTAAGTACACTTTATCAGTTTAGTACAGCAGTACAGTGCAATTTATTCTCCACATTTAGCTCATCCGTGGTAATGCAGTGTCAGCAAACACTCACTTCAGTGCAGTGGGCAATGGGTTGCCACCTCAGCATCTAAGAAGAAATTGGGGGTTAGCGTTTGAGGTGAATGCTGGTCCTGAAAATCAAACCAGCAACCTTCGGGTCCCAAAACCAAGTGTCCTCAATGCTACAGTTGGTGTTAGGGTGTAAGTTTATGTTTAGGTACAGTTAGGTTTAGGGTAAAATTAGAGTAAAATGTGTGCTAAGTCAAACTCTTAGGTACTTTTAGGTCTTAAGCACCAATAGCACATATTTTTCAAACCAGCCCCTGGTACACTAAATTGCTTTTACACAGCTTTCGATTGGATTTTGATCCTTTAAAGACAATGCGTATAAGTGGCTGCCTGTTAGGACTGCCCTGATTGCTATAATTGAAATAGTTTTTGAATTTATTTACTACTATAATATATACTATACACTATACTGTATACTATTATACACTATTTTAAAGGCAATAATCTGCTCACTATACTCTATTTTAATGCAATATTAGATACAAAGCATATGTTATCAGTATTATGACATGCTGGATTGCTAAATGGTGAAATTCCCTGACAGAGAAATATTGTAATGTATTTTTTTTCAATATCATAAGGCCCTACTGCCTAGACATACCTTTTTATTTTTAGATCCAAAGCAACACTTGGTCCATGGTTATCTTGCCCTCTTAGCACATTTGACAAATGCTCATTACGGGGTCAAGAACGAGGATGTTGAGGCCACAACCCAGGTTTTCTACAGCAAAAGTGTAATTTATCTGCTTAAAATGGTTAAAGTTGCATATTTAAAGACAAAAAATACAATACAAAAACATTTATTGAGCAACCAGAATAGTACATTTGTGATTCACAGATTTTAGAGGCAAATTTGAAACCTCTACTTCTGTAGATGTCTAACTCCACCGTGGCCACGACATCACATCCATAACAGTCCATTCATTCATCCTACATGTAATTGTGTCCTGCTAATCTCTCTCTGTCCCTCTGATTTCCAGGTTCACGTCTTCGTCAGGAGGACTCTCCCCCTCGGATAGTGGAGCACCCCTCAGACCTGATCGTGTCGAAGGGCGAGCCGGCCACACTGAACTGTAAGGCGGAGGGGCGGCCGTCCCCCACCGTGGAGTGGTATAAGGATGGCGAGCGCGTGGAGACGGACAGGGACAATCCCAGATCACACAGAATGCTCTTGCCCAGCGGGTCACTCTTCTTCCTGCGCATCGTTCACGGACGCCGCAGCAAGCCGGACGATGGCAGCTACGTATGTGTGGCCAGGAACTACCTGGGTGAAGCGGTCAGCCATAACGCCTCGCTGGAAGTAGCCAGTAAGTGGTGCTTTTGTCTTCTGGTTTGCATCTGTGATATTCGCTGCTGAAAATAGAGATATATATTCCAGGATTTTTACGTTTAGCTTCCTGAGTGGGTAATTTTCTGCAGGTTAGAAAGAACCTGCTATACTAATTGTAAACAGGAAAGTGATTCAAGACTTGTTCAGCATCTGCATTTCGTCTCAGACAACTTTCTGAAGCTGTTTAAGCATTTAGATGTGTGGCTTTGATGATCTGAGTTTTAAATGTGTCTTGGGTGTGTTTACACTTGATCTTGCCAGTTATAATCCTAGCTAAATTAACTAGGTCTATATTGGGCTTTTAGTTCATTAAACAGGTTCAGCAATTTTCAGCAATCTGGAAAAAGACTCTAAATCAGTGGTCATCAATCCTCTATCTACCTTGAGAGATACAGTACCTTCTCTCCTAACCTAATTATACACCCTACCTAATTGCTGCCTTTAAATATTCTTGGGTTTAAATACATTTGGGTTGAAGTGAAAACCTGCAGAAGCTTTCCTAGAAGGTTCTTAGAAGCACCAGGAAATGATTTGCTTGTTTTCCAGAAATGGGCCTGTACAACCAAGACACATGTCTCTGTTGTAGCTTATTTAGCAACATAATCTAGCATTTAAAAGAACTGACATGTTCTTTTCTTTGTGTCTTAATGGTGTATCTTCTCAAGACCTTGGGGTCAACCCGGGTACTGTATTAGCATTAGTCCTCAACATGCAGCAGTGCTAATGGATTCATATCCATGTTAATGCCCTAGTTTGCTATTATAAACACCCCAGGCCAGCCTTTTGACATGTATATTAATCCCGGAAGGTGTCTTTATTTAGCTTTATTAGCCACACCTTCCCCAAAACTGAAATGGCTAACTGTGCTTGTTTGAGCATCCTGGCTGTTTGGGGTCAGCTTGATTTCTCCTCTATTAGCTCACACTTTAAAGGCCTGAGATTAAGCTCTGTTTTAACAAGCGGCGGGTGCATTACAGAGGTACTGGAGGGAGGTAAAGAGGTATTACAGAGGCTTATCCACCGCTACCAACGCAAACCACTCAAAACCTCGCAAATCGCTGCCTCGCTACCTGACCCGCCACTACAGGTGATCCTCTAATGCGTCTTTTTTTAAGCACTAATGTCTTAGTAAATCCCTTAAGGCTGAAAAAGAGAGCAGAAAGCAACAAGAATAAGACAGAAAGACTAGAAAAAGAAGAACATTGGCTCAAGAATATATTCATGGATTTATTTATGGATTTGGTCATCACCTGCAAGCTTATATATATATATATATATATATATATATATATATATATATATTGGGCTAATCCATTTTTAGGCTGGCTGGATGACTTGTAATAACGCTGTTTCCAAATTTTTCGGAAAGCAAGCAATGTTTAATTCGATTAACTGCACACATTAGTCTATTGTTCCAGGCTTTGTGCTTTCTCTCGGGCGGCTCATGAGATGAATGGGGATTTTTGTCCTGTTGCCTTGAATCCAGCAAGTCGGGGAGTCTTTCATCCAGCTGGAAAAACAAAATTGACTAAAACTGTTCCCCAGCCATGTAATGACAAACATGAGCACTAAAGCTCCTCCACCCTGAGGATGTCTGATAAGGCTGGTGTTTTCCTCTGACATGCTTTATTAAAGGGGGATATTTTGCCCTCGTGCTTTCTCTGGCTCACACACTCACACACCCGCGCTGTCCCACACTCGTTCTCTCTCTCCGTCTCTCTCTTACTCTCTTTTTTTCTGTGAGCTGGCATCATTTGCCTAAGAGGCTGTGGAGTGTAAGAAATGTTATTTTTTATCAGAAAAAAAGCTAATTTACCAGAACCAGATCTTAACTGAAACATCAGCAGATATAATCAGATTGATGTGGCCATTTGGTCCTCAATTAAGGAGTCTGGTGACCTGCTATAGAGCAGTACACGAATTTAAGTCTTTTTATCCATAGTGTACGTTGGTCTTATTTTCTTCTTGACCTGTATTTTTAAACATCTATATCTTTCTAATCACCTCATCATCTAATAACTTTCTGTTGAGTAGCTGGGTATCAGAGAAGGCTGCATAGATTCTACTTCTATACTATTACCTTTGACTGTATAAAACATGGACACCAACTAGTGTTCTGTTCTATTCTATTCTATTATAAATTGCAGTGTTGTCAACTTTGCAATGAGAGTTTGTACAGTAAAGGCCAGAGACAGTGCCTGACTTGCCCACTCATTTGGTAGGCCCGCAAAACATATTTTTCCACAAGATACCCAGTTTGTCCAGTAAGCGTAATGGTTAAAGAGTCCAAGATTATGTATTTATAAAAAATGATCTAGATTTCTACCAAATGCCAGAGCTTAGCTTGGTTTACTCTGTTTGCTGCTGAGATCCAAACCAAAGCCATTGTGGTCTAGTTAACTCCAAGCTGGTGATGGTATTTATCTAAGTACACAAGTGTTAGCTGGCTGGTTAACAACTAATTAGATCATAGTAGCTATTTTATGGTAAAATCAGACTTAAAAAAAAAAAAAAACCTTTTATAACATCACATGTCCAATAGTAATAGTATCATTAATCAACAACTAATCTAGTTGCTTGATAGCCTGACTACAACTCTGTGTAGTGAAGAGAAAGTTCCCTCAGACTATCTGCTCCAACCTCATCTGTCAGTCACTATAAATTTAAAGTGTAACCCTGAAATCCTTTTTATGATGCTGCAGAATAATGTTTTTAAAACTTTTTTGGGAGTAGTAAAATAAACAATGTGCCAATGTTAAAAGTTTCTCATGGGTGGCTTTCCTTTCAATAGACATCTGCTATTTATTCTGCAGTCATTGAATACAACGAATAAATACTTCCCGTACCAAGTTAATGCAAATTTGCCATATCAGGGATTTATTAATATATATTTTGGTCTGTACAGGGCAGCCCCTGTACCTTGAACAGCCTTTACACATGACTGCAATCTCTCCGCCTCAGCTGGACACCTGTCCCGTCTTAAATACTGTAATGCTACCTTCTCCCACCACCAACACCAACCCCCCCCCCCCCACACCCTTTCTGTTATTACTTGCCCCCCACAACCTCATGCTAAACCCACCAAGGAGATTTTGCCCTTTCTCAAAATCCTCAGCCAAGTTCCAGAGATAATCAATGTTTACTTGCCAGACTATTTGCCTTTCATTAACTTTATTACATGGGCCGCCCCGTCCCCCGATATAGCCAGCGCTCGCTGTGTGGTCTTTCCTCCGGTCTTGGGGAAAAAGTGATGGCTCTCTGGAGAGGTTTGTTTTCTCTCTGTGTATCTCTCTGCACCTCCTTTCCTCTCCCTCTCTTTTCCCCCTTCTCCCAGTTTCATAACTGTATTAATTGTATCCTAAATCACAGCAGTTAGGTTTAGATTACAGTCAGGGTCAACAAAGTGATCCTCTTATAAATCTGCCAAAAAGAAAGGAAAATTTAAGCTTAAATTATGTTAGTTAGTTAGTTAGTTAGTTAGTTAGCTATTGTTCAACAAGACCTAAAAAAAGCCAGCTAGCTGTTTTTTGTAATCAATGCAGACCCCTCAGAACATTATTGTAACATGGAGAGAAAAAAACAGACTCAAATGTACATTTTAGTTAGCTAGCTAGCTTGCTTTTAGCCTCTTTAGAATGTTCTGACCATAATGAAACCGAAAAAAAAAAATATATATATATATATATATATATATATAACATATGCAAATATAACATATTTGCTGCAATGTTTTAACTCACTCAATTTCCACTAAAAAGCCTTCTCAAAGTGACAGGAAGAGAACCAAAAGCTAACCTAATTGTTTTCTATCTGGTCAGCCAGCTAGCTACCAATTGTCAACAAAGTGGCTACCACAGAACACTCTGAGAGGAGAAGAAATTAAGCTACGAAGAATCATTTTAATTAGCTACCTAGCTAGCTAACTTTGTAACAAAGCAGCCACCATGGAATGCTGTCACAAAAAGAGGAAAAAATACTGGATTGTTATTTAGCTAGCTAGCTAGTTTGCTATCTAGTTATGAACAAAAAATGGCCAGCTATTAAAACTGTGAGAAGAGAAGATTAATTTAAGTTAGTTAGCTAGCAAGCTAGCAAGTTTCTCAATACAGCAGAATTTTCTAAGTGAAAGCTATATATTTTAAATTGTAGTTAGCTTTTCCTGGAATGGTGTTAAGATTTTTAAATTCTTGGTAAAGTGACGTTGTGCCTCAAAACCCACCTGTTGTACACAACAGCTGACTGTGTTATGGGTGAGGGTGAGTGAATGTGTCAGGATGTTTGTGCGAGCCTGAGTGTTAGCGTTGGTGTTTGTGTGTGGGGTTAGCTGTTGCCCATTTGCGGGTTTGGATAACCGTGTTGTTTTTCTCAGCAGCAGGTGTGGATGTAGATTTTTTTTTCTTTCTGCTGACTCTGTGGTGTCCAGCGAAAGGTCAGGGCACCACTGTTGTCTGGTAGTCACGCTTTCCCCAGAATGGCCAGAGGATCCCTGTGTGCTAAGAATAAACTGAACACCAACTGGGGTTGCTAGAAAAGCAGGTGCAAGCAGGTATTAGCAGAAGCCAGAGTTCAAAGGTTGGGCAAGAGTGGACACTGTGGCATGCGGGCACTTTTTCTCTGTTCTTTATGACGTGTGAGTGCATGATGTATCGTTTACTAATTGTAATTTATTTTTTAGTTCCAGATAAGTGTTCTGTTGACTATTAATGGCTGCTATTCCAATGCAGTGCCAAATGGTTACATCATTCCATGCCAGTGCGGACCCATTATATTTTTATTTACATTTGCTGTGTTGCTAAGGCCTTGTCAAACATCACTTTTAGCTTCATACAACATAGCTACTGCAGCACTAGCATGCTGGCTACTGGGTCATCTAGTATTGCTACTGTGGTGTTAGCACACTGGCTACACAGCA
Organism: Astyanax mexicanus; assembly: GCF_023375975.1. Classification (NCBI taxonomy): domain Eukaryota; kingdom Metazoa; phylum Chordata; class Actinopteri; order Characiformes; family Acestrorhamphidae; genus Astyanax; species Astyanax mexicanus. The sequence goes on along the minus strand of NC_064427.1, from coordinate 28,245,896 downwards.
TTAGCAAGGCCCAGCTAGCCAATCAACAGATCCTAACCCCATTAAGGCCTTCCGTCAATGGTTCTTTCACCCTAAAAACAATTAGTTATCCATATTAAGAACTTCTTGTGCCGATTTGTATCCAGGGGTTCCATGTCTGTGTCATATTAAGGGCTTTAATATATATATGTGTGTATATATGTGTGTGTGTATATATATATATATATATGACAATGATATCACCACTGAGCTTAGACCTCATTCAAAGCCAAGACCTGTCTGTCTCTCACTAAGTGGAATCCAGCAGCTGCTTCTTCTTTGGAAAGAAGAGCGATGGATAGAAAAAGGGAGGCAGGAAAGAGGACAGAGGAACGTAAGCAGACAGTGCAGGGAGTCAGATAAGAAAAAACAGGGGTCCAAGCACTGAGGAGTCTGTCAGGGCGACTGCACGTTTTCATCTATCACTCCATTATCTGTTCTTCATTTCTCCACTCCACGCTGTGGTGACGAGCAGAAGCAGCAGCCCCTCAGATATCACCGGCTCGAACGCGCCTTGCACTCGCCCGCCTTCGAGTTGAACGCAGGGTCAGCTGACTGGCTGATTGATGGACCGTTCGGTCATGTAGTCAAGGAACAAGGAACAGAACTCTCTCTGTGCCAAAGCTTGGAGTTTGGAGGGGGGGCAAGGGGGGGCCGCTCTGATTGCAGCCACTCGCACGTTTGACCTGAGCCTTGTTGATTGGATTGCACAACTTAGCACCCCTGGAAGCTGCAGTTAGCACCAGCATGTTGTAGGTTTATATGAACTGGAGCTTACTCGTAACACACTCGTTCAAAGAAGTGGGAAGTGGAGAGTCTGTGTTTTAGGTCAATGCTATGTTTGTGCTGCTTCATTTTCTACAATATTACAGATTATTTTATACACATAAAAGGTCTGTTTTTGCCTCTTTGTTACATTTTGGCATGTAAATGTTGCAGGGGTGCAAGAACATTTTAATATAACAATATATGCATTATCATTTGCAACACTGTATCAACTATTTGTTAATTTTGTTAAATATTTGTGAATGTATAGACTAATCATGTAAGAAAAACAGTACAAGCCTTAGGGTCAATAATGGTCATCACTGGCCAGAGTTAACTGTCGCTTTTGCAGCTCTTTTCTAGGTCTTGTGGAGTCAGTAGAGGATGTGTTGGGAGCAAAGTGGAGGTCAGTGTGTCTGTCTGCTGCCCTGTACTGCCCATGACCCCCACTGTGGCGCCTGCAGAGCCATTTTCACACCTCCACAGGAAATCCTGTATTGCCTGCTTCCCCCTAGAATCAGCTTGTTGTTTGACTGTCCACATCCTGAGCACTCTTTGATGCATCGCTGTCCTCCAATTGGAAACTATGCTTTAAAAACTACCCTTTAAAGTCTTCTGAGCTTTAGATGTACTGCAGCTGCTGTTGATCACCCAGATTTAAAGCTCATTTAAAGTTCTATTATATTGTAGTGTTGATCATATCCCACTAATTAACATAAGAATTAAGCAAATGCAGGCTTCATAATAGCTTTTGTAACTGTGTTTGGCCCTGCTATGTACTTTTGCTTTTTTTTTTTTTTTTAGTACTGAGCAATATGATGCAATATGGTTTTATCGTATCATAATCAAATTTACTTATCATATTGTATTCATGTCATATATAGATAGATAGATAGATAGATAGATAGATAGATAGATAGATAGATAGATAGATAGATAGATAGATAGATAGATAGCTGCTATATTGATATCAAAATTTTATCGTATCAACCAATATTAAGAAATATATTGTATTATATACATTATAACTTATTAGCAACTTTATTTTAGAACAGATAATTCCATAAAATATTTGTGGCAATTTGGGGTGTGCCCTGTTTTCCTCACACACAGCTCATTTTAACATGAGTTTAAGAAAAGACACACTTTATCCATTCTGAATCGACTTGCTTGGTGTTAAACCTCCTCGTTGATATTAGTTGGAGCTTTACAGCCTTGGAGCACACAGTGATTCCGGAGTGTTCCTTAAGAGCACTCGTTCCTAAAGTAGTGGCTCCGTGCAGATAATCCCCCCTCTGATTGTACAGGAGTGTGCTGTCTGTCTTCATTGCAGGAGCTCTAGATTTCCCAGTGTTTCCCGAGGAGCACAGCTGTGTAATAAACCCGAGGATAAACCCAGCTCTCCAGCTGAATCAGGCTCCACCTGGACACCGGCTCAGCGGCGGGCCGGGGGGCTCAGGATTAAGACTGTTTGGACGCCGTGGATGGAGTGGGTGCCTGAGAGAGAGCTAATGGTGAAAAGTTGAGCAGATAAGCTGGTCTTTCTCTGCACCTCTTGCCAGTAATGGCCACCCTTTCATTTGCGTGGCGTGAGTAAGCTTCAAGAATGCCCCACGTGTCCTTGAAGATGAAACCGAGTGAGGGGGAGCATCCGGAACGCTTAGGACTCATTAGGATTCATCTCCAGTCACCCGGTGGATGGGAAAAAAGCCCCTATTTCCCTTTGTGGAGATTCCTGAGAGATACTTAAAAGAGGAACGTTCTGACGATGGAGAGATGGACTCAAACGCATCTGGTAATCAAACTCACTGATGGCAGCTTAGGCCTGTGGTGGGGGATGGCTTGCTTGTCGGTGGGTATATGTGTGTGCATATGTAAGTGCGTCCCGGATTCTCAGGGGGATTTCTTACCTTCTGCACTACCTTGAAGACAGAAGACATCATAGGAGTGAAATAGTTCTCCAGCAGCGAAGCAGCGGCGGGGATGGGGATGCATTGATATGTATTTATGCAGAAAACACATACGATTGTGTCACAGAGCAGTGATGGAAAAGAGACAGAGCGCAGAGAGTGAAGGATAGGCCTGAAGAGGACAGGGAGAGACTGAAAGATGTTGATGAATGAGAGTGAAGCCAAAAATGAAGAGGAAGGGGGGGGGGGGGGTGAAAGTGAGGGAGCACAAAAGAGAAATGGTATGAGTGAGAGAGCAATGGAAAATGAAGGAAATCTAGAGAAAAAATGAGAACAAAAGTGAAATAAACAAATTAATGAGTATGACTGAAGGAGAAAATGAAAAATTTATAAAAAAAAAAAGAAATGGGAAAGAGCAGTAAAATGATAGAGAAAGAAAAATAAAAGAACAAAATGAGTGAGAGAATGCGAGGAATGAAAGGTAAGAGAGAATAAAGGTGAAAGGAAAGGAAAAGTGAGCAAGAAAGAGAGTGAAATACAAATAAGATTAGAGAAAAAAAGGATGTTAGAGCATGTGAGAGCACAGAAAGAGAAAGTGAGAGGGAGTGAGAGAGAGAAGAATAAAAAAAGAATTAGAGAACTGAACTTGAGAGAGAGAGAAAAAGAGAAAGCGAAGAAAGTAAAGTGAGAGCACATTAAAATGGGAGAAGGAAAAGCACATAAGAGACAGTAGGGAGCAAGAAGGGAGAAAAAGTGAAGGAGTGACAGCATAAAGAAGCAAGATAACAACTATAAGAGAAAAAATGGAACAGAAAGTAAAAGATGGAGTGAAGTATACGAAGGCACAAAAAGGGAGCAATAGAGGAGAAAAGGTGAGAGGTGAGAGGTTGAAGAACCAAGAAATTAGAGAGAAAAAAAGGAAAAGGAAGGAAAGACACAAGCGCAGAAGAGAGCAAGGCAGCGAGATAAAAGTACAAAAGGGAAAGAATAGAGATTGCGAGAAAGAAAGAGAGAGAGAAAGAGAATCAGAGCATCTGATAACTGTCCTTCAGTGTGATTGGGTCTGAAAGCAGCAGTGAAAGTGAGTGGGGATGACACTGCTGCAGGGTGACCGATGGCGCGAGCAGCAGAGCTTGAAGCATGGCCGAGAGCGGGGACTACAGCGGGAGTTCACAGCGACAAGCTGCGGGATCCACTCCTCAGGGAGAGAGAGCAGGGAAAAGAGAGAAAGAGACAGAGATAGAGAAAGAGAGAGAGAGAGAAATATAACATGGTCTTCATTCAATAAATGTCAGCGGGGACAGTCAGCGTTTTTCAGTGGCCGCGGGGCGCAGGCCAAACCCGGGGAAATGAACACATGTCCTATTGACCTTACCCAGTTGATTCAATCATCAGCCTCTTTATTGAGGTGAGGGGAAAGTCACGGCAGATCTGCACTAAAGGTTATTGGCCAGTGTACTCTTCTCGAGGCCCGCTGGACCAGGCAAACAAACGAGTGTCTTCATTAAATGGGGCGCACGCTGGAGTTAGTGAGGCTAGTGGTCAGGATTAGTGTTTATCTGGATGTTATGGTGCCACTCTGTACTTAGTAGGACATGAGTCATTGGAAATATACACACTGCTGTTACATCCTGCGTTTTTTGAGTTTGTGTTTAAAAACTCCAGCAGCACTGCTGTGTCTGATCCACTATTATCACTGTTAGGGTCACTGCAGTGCTGAGAATGACTCAAAACCACAAATAATACCTGTGGCTCTGTGGTGGTCCTGTGACGTCCTGAAAGGAGGATTAAAAAGTATGCGTAGAAACAGATTATTATAAAACTACAACAGGTTTTAAATGTGCAGTTTAGCTGGAAAAATTGATAACAGGTGTAGAAACAAGAATAAAGTCATAATTTTATGCTTAGTTGGTGAATATACAAGTGATTTTAATATTAGAACGAACAGACTGGGCATCTCAGCTGGTTGTACAGATGCTCGATTGGTGATATATCTGATAACTGGGCAGGCCAAAAAAGTATTGCAATCTGACAAAAGCCCTATCCAGATGGGATTAGTTTCTCAGGGGGACGTCTGTACAAAATGTTTCACAGTTCTGCTCAGTGATAAAACTCGTGCATACGGACTGCAATTGAAAAAAAAAAACAGTTGGACCAGTGAGTTTTTAGGCTTTCTCAGTTACATGACATCGAGTTCAGTAGCTCCTCCATTTCCACTTACTGTTGTGTTTACGTGGATCTCCATAGAAACGCACGCCCAAAGTGTATTTACGGTGCGTGGCAGTGGACAAATAACTATTTTATTAAACATGAGGTTACGAAACTCAGAGATGTAGGTAATTTAGCCTGATACTTTTCTCTTAGAAACACCTGAGAAACACACGTACATGGTCGTTCCGGACGGGAATAAAATCACAGAGGACCACCTCCATAAAACAGAAAATTACACCAGGACCCCCTGAGAAACTTATCCCATCTAGATAAGGCTAAAGACGTTGCTGGAAAACACTTAATGACAAATGCTAATTGGAAGCCCTGCCATTGCTATTGCCCTGCTATAGTCCCATGTATCACTACTTGGGGTGACCGACTATCGTATGCAATGGCTTCCCAGATCATCACACAGTAATTAGGGCAGACACTCTTGCACTTTGCACACAAAGACCTCTGCAGGTCTACACATGACTGTACAAAATTGGTTTTATGCAGCGCCATTGTATGCAGCCCTTTGTCCTATTCACTCTATTCCCTCTCTCGGGGTGTGGTCGTGAAGGCAGAGCTTAATGTAGATATAGCCTCTCTGAGGTGCCTCTTTAGAATCATTGGCATTTCTGAATTGGGATATGTGATATCAGTGATATAATATTTATTATAAATGATAAAACTTATCAAACCATTGGCTAAGAATGCCAGAAAATACCAGCATTTCAAGACTTTGGTCCAGAATTTGGTCCTTACTGTCTGATTTTTTTGTAGTTCAACATCAAGTACTCTAAGATCATCAGTTTGTAACCTAGGACTGTAGAATTCTTCTAGGTTGTGATTTTTGTCTGTGACAGTGTTTCTGTGAGATTGTATGAGTTATACCTGCCTCAGGACATACAACAGAAGCGAGACCATCCAGAATTGGGGATATGTACTGCATGTGTGACTGACAGGTCAAAGTGTGATCCCTCTCTGGCATCACAGCCTATTGCCTTTTTGGCAGTGATATCACGGAGTAGCTGAATTAAAGTGGAGTAGAGCTGACACTCCGGCTCTCAGGGGTCAAATCCACTTTCCATTTGTCTTCTCCATTAAATGAATAGGTTCAGATGCTTTGAAAGGTCCAAATCATTGAAAAGCTTTTTCTTCCCTTGCTTTCACAAAAGGAAAATATTTGATGCAGTAAAAGGATGTGCATTATGACCAATGTTGATAGTGCAGTAACTAAAATAATGTACTGGTTGGTCATGTATCTGCAGTAAGCAATGCTAGCTTGTCTGATACATTTATTTTCAGCGTTTTTGAGCATCAGCTGGAGTAGCTAACATGTACTGAACATTATCTAGAGAAGTAAATATCTAGGGACAGCAGCTATTAGTTATATTTACCTAACATCAGTTACAGAACATTAATAGTTAACATCTTGGCAATGTCAGCAAGAACAGTAAACATCTACTTAATGTTAGTTAGTCATCCACATCTAGCCAATGTTAGCTAGAACAGTAACTATCTACCTAATGTGAGTCAGAGTTGTTAACTTCTACCCAATATCAGCTAGAATAGTAAATATCTTAATGTGAGTTAGGATGGTTAACATCAAGCTAATCTCCCCTAGAAGGATGAACTTCTAGCTAACATCAGATAGAGCAATGAAAATCTAGCCAATGTCTGCTAGAACAGTAAACATCTATCTAATGGAAGTTAGAGTAGTTAACATGTAGCTAATCTTCCCTAGAAGGATTAACTTGTAGCTAACATCAGATAGATTAATGAACATCTAGCTAACACCAACTGGAGTAGTTAACATCTAACCAATGTCAGCTAGAGTAGAAAACATCTAGCTAATGCAATTAACTTCGGCCTAACATCGGCTAGAGTAGTTATAACATCTAGCCAATGTCAGCTACAGTAGTTATGAAATGTAGCCATGAAATGTAAAACAATACTGGAACAGTGATGTTAATATCAGAAGTCTGAACAGTAAACCATATACTTGACTTCTTGTGTAATTCCCTAATGCAGTCTACAGTGTGTAGTAAATCATTCCATTCTCAGTCCATATGGTCCATACATGGAAATTAAGTTGCCTGATTTGAATTCCCTGTTTTTGGTAATGTTACGATTAAAAGCAATTAATTTACATTTACCCATCTGTTAAGCCCCCCTCCTCCCAAATGACTCTGAAGTTCATGTTTTAATCCTGATGATTGATGATTTTAAAATGCTTAATTGGTAATAAATATGGAGACCAGACAGGCCAAGGAAGTGTTGCAGAGATCTGACAGAGACATTCCTGGAAAGCCCTTGCTGTGTGTGGGTGAGCATTATCCTGCTGAAAAAAAGAACAGTTGGAAGGATGGATGTAGAAGGAGAAGGATGTCTTGCACATGTCACTACAACAGCACCAGGAATACAGCAATAGGGACTTAACTATCTTTTTTCTTGTGTAAATCGCTAATTCAGTTCACAGTATGTAGTAAAACATTCAATTTACTCCCCAGTCCATATGGTCCATATATGGAAATTACACTTCCTGCATTAATTCCCTGTTTTTGGTGATGTTACGATAAAAGCAATTAATTTACAAATACCCATCTGTTAAACCCTTCCCCTCCCCCACCTCCCACTGACACTGAAGCTCATGTTTTAACCCAGTCTACTTTTTGAATGAGGCATAACACAGAGTAGCCAATCAGAACAAAGGTCATTTACGTATGCCAACAAAAACAGCAAGTTCAGGAAACTTTCGAGTAAAGACAGGCAAGAAAATGAAAAGGAATTCTGACTGTTTTTCATACACAACCCACAAAACTGTCATAAGTGGACCTCTTGGAAAAGAAAAATGTAGGATGTGGGCCTTTAACTGTCCGTCACGGTCAGTACAAGCGTGCAGAAACACACAAACTCACACACACTCATACACACACACACACACATACATCCACGGAATAAAGGCTTACTATGAAATGTTTGCTCTGGGTCTCCACAGCACTCCTGCCTTTGCTCTTCTGACACGGCTGTGTATATTTTTAAGTTTCCTGATTTCTGACAGCATATTTCCTCTCAGAGTCGCGCACACACTCACACACTCACACACTCACACTAAGTGTGCTTTTCTGGTGTTTCCCACCATGTGGATGGCACTGTTTGCTTACATTTACTTCAACGTTTCTGGAACCACTCCCACATTCCCATGCACTCCTTCATCATCACAGTCTCAGAGTGGACGATGTGTTTTTGATCATACAGCAGCTGCCACATTAGCCTTTCTGCAAGCATCGGGCTGGAGGGCTGGAATTTATTCATTAAAAAAATACAAGTAAATAAACAAATCCCACCAGGTTCTCACTCAGTCAGATAGAGTCAAGCTGGTGTGCACACAATGAGAAAGATGTGCTCAAAACCGGCATTTCAATTGTTTGAACTTTTAAATTCTTATTTTAAAACTCTTAAATGTGGTCCCATAGTGAATATGTGTACTATATGTGGTTATTAGAGCTGTCTATACTGTCCAGAAAAATCTTTCTGCTAGATTTTGGAGCATTGCTGTGAGGATTTCATGGCATTCAGCAACTACAGCCATAATTTCAATATGTTGGATGATCACCACCCCATTAATCGCCAATCTCAAAGCTCCCAATTCATCTTAGTAGTATTTGATGGAACACCATCACTCAAGAGAACACAGTTCCATTTCTCCAGAGCTCCACAGTTCATTTTTCTGTTTAATACACCTTTTGTCTGCTTACATAGAGGGTATATTCTAAAGACCATATTTACACACTCTATTGTTTATGAGACTTTAGCTTAAAGGATGATACAAGGGTGATACTGCTAAGTACAGTATTAAAGCTTAAACAATATCAACATTTTTCATGATATAGCCAAAGAGAATATGTAGCTACAGTGCTGTGCTGGGAACTCCATTTGTTTTTGCTCATTTAAGAATATGCTAACACCTTTAGCACTGCTTTGTTTATCTACTGAGTAAGAAAAACAATCTAGGTAGCTAACTAGCAACAGAGAACTAAGCAAGCTTAGACAGAGCAGGGGGCTTTCTTTAAGGAAAATTAGGGGATAGGTGTGTATGTGTGGATGGGAGAGAGAAAGAGAGAGAGAAAAAGAGAGAGGGTGAGAGAGGTGGGAGTGGTCTTTGTGCCTTTACCTCATTCCATCGTCTTTGTTTCGCCCTATTTCATTATTAACCCAGCTAGCTCAGAATACTGAATCTTTTCACATTGTGAAGATAACTCTCTTCTTTGTCGGATCCTGTCTACATATTGAACTGCCACCCTTTTCTCCCAATCATGCACATACACACACACACACACACACACACACACCGACACACACACACACTGTTCTACTGTACCTGTGGAGAAAAGAAAACCTCATTAAGTGTCCTGAAGAGCCAGGGTCCCTCAATAATTTCGCTAGTCAGTCTCGGAAGCTTTCATTAGACAACAGAAGAGTGAAGCATTAGCTTATTAGCTTTAGCGAATGCAGCAACGGCCTCGACTGGAACTCGTCCTAATGAAAGCAGTGCATCACTCAGTTGGGCATCACTCAGGATGGAGTCTTTGAACTAGTGTGTACTTGTGTGTATGTGTGTGTGTGTCGCCTCGATTGGCTGCTTGGTCCCACTTCTCCAAGTGATGTGTTGCTTATTAAGCTATTGTATTGAATGAGGCTTAATATGAGGGGCAGGTAAAGTCATTAGCAGCAAATTCAGGAAATGTGGATGAAGCAGGAGTCTGTCTGCCTGTGTGTGTGTGTGTGTGTGTGTGGCTGTGCGCTTGGTGTTCACCATTAGCCAAACGGTGGTGCTGTTATCAGCCTCAGAGCACAAAAGAACGAAGGAGGGAAGAGCGTAATGAGCGCTGGAGCTTTTGCTATTCACACACACACACCCTCCTCCCCGAATCCCTTCTGAAGATGAATGTGGTGCCATTGTGCATAGTGAGTTATCAGCACTGTGGGGGTTCTTCCACATTAGAAGTAGGCTAGAATGTACATTAAAGCATGTTGCAAGATGCCTTCTCTCACGTTCGCTTTCTCAATCTCTTTCTCTCTCTCTCTCTCTCTCTCTCTCTCTCTCTCTCTTTGCCTTTTCCGTCCCTCTTTTTTCCATAACCCGCTCTTGTCTTTGGTGAGTAAATTGCTGACAAGTGGAGAATGGCGCGCCATTGGGGAATGGAGAGTGGTGTCGGCAAAAAAAGAGAAGACTCATGCCCGGCCAATTAAAATCTGACGGGGTAGTGGTCGCGTCTATGTATGTGTGTTGGACGCGAAGATGATGGAAGGTAGAGTGAGAATGGACAGCACGAAAAAAGCTTGCCGTGATGCAACGTTCCTGCTCAGTGGAGCATCATCACAGAACGCCAGTGTTTGTGCACATCTCGCTCGCAGACGACGGCTCTATCTCCAGGCTGTTTATTATTAGAAGTGCGCGATTACATCAGATTAATATCATCGTCTGACAGACTCAACTGAATATTTGCAGTTAAATTTTATGTGGTGTATGAATGGATAAAGTTAACTAGAAGGCTTTAATATAAAAAAAAACATGGCCATGGTCAGAACCAGGCTAGACAGACTAAACAAAAGCCAAGACCAGAAAATAAGGGTTTAGAAACCAAGGACAAAAATTCAAAAAGAAATGAGGACAAAACATTACTGTGGCAGTGCCATTAGAGGCATTACAGTATTTAAATTAATTAGCTACAATTCCCTTTCCCTCTCAAGTTAACAAATACATTCAAATCATCCTTCAAGCTACATTTTTTTTAAATATTTAAAATGGCTATAGTTCCTGCTTTATTTTACTGGGATAAAAACACTCATACAGTAGAGACAGCAGCAGGAGGTTTTCTGAGCTAGACCAGCGTTTGACTCTCTTCTTTGGTGGTGCTGTTCTGCACGGCGCTCCACAGTGCCCTCTAGTGGTATGGCGGTATGAGAGAAACACAAGGTTACCCCGCGGTATACCGAATGAACCGGTATATCGCCCAGCACTGTGTTCTAGGGTTAAAAACCAGTAGCAAGCAGCTACTTCATACACAAGTTTCCATATATGGACTGTATGTGTATTGTTTTACAACAATACAATTATGTTTTGGGGACAATACATACCTGTATCAGTCTTACACCAGGAGAATTCACTTTTCTTAAATTTATAATACAGCCCCTCTAAGACATCAGTAAAGCCAGGCTCCGCTGCTCCTGCATGGCCATGCGGGGTGCTTTATTGAATGCGTACGATGGCCTATTTGCTCCCCTGTGTGTCACGGAAAGCCCAGAAGAGTTCTCAGGCCGCATGTAATGAGAGCGAGGGAGAAAAATCCCCGGAGTCGGCCGGGGCTCCTGGCCTGCAATCCATCACCAGCAGGAGCGTATGCAGCTCTAATTGTTGTGTGTGAGACTCTCTTAATCCTGCGCTGCTTCTGCTGTCACCACACCTTATTTATACCCTCATACCTTCCTCCTGTTTTCTATTCCGCCTGTCTTCCCTCTCTCTTTTCCGTCTCCTGCTGCACCTTCCTCCCTCTCCCTCCTTTTCTTTCTCTCTCTCTCTCTCTCTCCCTCTCTGTCTGGGAGGAATGTACATTAGACACTGTTGTCAGAGACGGGATGACAGGCCGGTATGACAGAAAGGAAGTGAGGCAGATTTAGAGTGGAGTAGAGCTGCACAACATATCGTTTGTTAACTGTTACCATGGTATTGGCTTATATCCAAGACAGCTGCGATGATCAAACGAGTGTATTAGCATTGTACACTAAAGTAAACTTCCACTGAATACCTGTCAGCTTCTGCTTCACTGTGCTTGAATATCAAAGCAACTTGAATATCAAAAGGTACTTGATCATCTATTACTATAAATTATCTTATAAAATTAGATTTTACTCAATTTTCTACCCAATTCAGAAGGCCAATTGCTCTGTCTCCCTTCATATGAACTCCCCGTATCACTAGTAATGCTTCCGACACTAGAAGGGTGAATGCCTCCACCGATACGTCTCTTTTTGAACTGTCACTGATGCAGCATTAGTGTTGAGTTGTGATGAGTTTAAAACTCAGTGATGAGTTTAAACCCTTCTATCCCATAATATATCAGTGTACGTACCAATATAATTATGATATAAGTATTTCCTATATTTTTTGCAGCTTTACTCTTAGAGTGACTGAGTAAATATTTAAATTGAAGTTTGTGCATATACAGCTCTGGAAAAAATTAAGAGACCACTTTAGTTTCTGAGTCAGTTTCTCTGATTTAGCTGTTTGTAGGTATATGTTTGAGTAAAATAACATTGTGGTTTTGTTCTATAAACCACGAACAACATTTATCCAAAATTCCAAGTATAAATATTGTAATTTAGAGCATTTATAAGCAGAAAATGAGAAATGGCTGAAATAACAAAATGATAAAGAGCTTTCAGACCTCAAATAATGCAGAAAAGAAAACAAGTTCATATGTGCAGAAATCAATTTTTGGTGGAAAAAAAACAAATAATTAATCACAGTTTTCATGCATTTTGGCGTGGTGTCCTCCACCAGTTTTACACACTGCTTTTGGATAACATTATGCCACTCCTGGTGCAAAGATTCAAGCAGTTCAGCTTGATTTGGTTTGGTTTTCAATTTGATAAAATCAAAGAAACTCATCATTTTTAAGTGGTTTCTTATTTTTCTTCCAGAGCTGAGAGAATCACTGGTCAGTATTATGTATTATCACACTTAGCAGCAAGCTGGAACCTCCTCCTCCTCTTGATTCTGTTCTATATGTCCACTGTGGGAAAAATGCATGGCACAAAGAGGCACTGTAACACATTCTGATAGCACCACTGGTGTTCATATCCTCCCTGTACAGTACAGTGCTGCAGCACAGATTAGCGGTCAGGGGGAATAGTGGACTCTTGTATTTGTAATCAGCTCTTACTGACCCCCGCTCAGCCAGTTAAAGGTCAGCTTCCTTCAGCTATGGAGTCCTTATCCGAGCGCAGGCCGGGACTTCATTTCTCATTCATTTCTTACAGCCTCCGGCTCTGTTCGGCTATCAATCCTCCTGCAGAGCCGTGCCATCAAACAGCAGCCAGACGCCAATCTGCTCATGTTCTCCTGTCTGCACAGCTGTCTGACAGAGCGCAGGAGCAGCGAGGCATTGTGTGTGTGTGTGTGTGTCTGTCACTGCATTCACCTGGCATGTTTTTTTTTTTTCCTGCTGTGTGTTTACCCACTTTGTCTGGTGGATTTCGGCTGGTTTTGAGGAACATAGTTGGGCACATTTTCGTCGTTTAGTCGTTTAGCCTTCATGCTTTGTTAAGGCTGCCTTCACTTCTGTATGTAATCCTATCAATTTTAAGCTGCATGCATAAAATGATTATTCTAATGTTACACTGTATGGCTACAAGTATTGGGACACCTGTTCTTTTCCTGTTTTTTTCTGAAATTAAGGGCATTAAAGGGCAGTTTATCCTGATTTTGTTGGAGAAAACGCCTCTACTGTCCAAAACGAGAGACTTTCTTCTAGACTAGATAGTCAGATTTTTCTCAAAAGCCCCCAACAGAACCTGGATTAATCCTGAAAGATGAGACATGTCCAGTCCATAGAAGTCCAGAATTATAGAAGATGATTGAATGCCTTAAATGTGCATTGTGTTTCAAATACAACCCCATAGTTAAACAGGCTTTTACTCTCTGCTCTCAAATCGCACATTATAGAGGACTGACAGGGAGAAGTGTGTGTGTGTGTGTGTGTGTGTGTGTTAGCAGGTGTTTATGTTTGTAGCTGATTGATGTGCTGAGAGGTGAGAGAATGCCCTCCACAGCGCTATGGCCTAATCCCCCCCGACAGGCCTGCAGCAGCGGCTGTGTATTTGTTGAAGGGTTAGACTTATCCATGCACTGCCTGTCACTCCTCTCTCTCTCTCTCATTCTCTTTCTCTATATTCTCTCTCTTTTTTCTCTCTATTCCTACTTTATTTGCTCTTTTCCTCGCTTTTTATTGTTCTTTTCCCCTGTATTTCTCTCTATGTATCCTATTCTCTATATATTCTACTCTCCTCTTTCCATAATCTATAGCTCTGTACCTCTTCAGCTCCTTGCCCTTTCTACTCTAGTTTCTCTCTCTGTATCACTCCGTCACTCTTTTTTCTACTTTTTCTTCTACCTTTCTTTTTCTCCACTGTCTTTTACTCTCTTTTCTAATCCTTTCTCTTTCTTACTGTATCTTTCCCTCTTTCTTTTGTCTACATCTCCCACTCTTTTTCTCTCACTTCTCCTTCCTCTTCTTCTATCTTTCTTTTCCCTTTTTCTCTTCTTTCTCTTTTTCTGTCACCTTCTTTGTCTTACTTCTGTCTTTCTGTGGCTCTCTTTCTCTTTCTTTTTTCTACCACTCTCTCATTTCTCTTTCTTTTCTCATTCTCCTTTCTTTTTACATACCTCACTGTTTGTCTTCTCTTCTCTTCTAACTCCCTGTATTGTTTCCTCTATTTATTACACTCTCTGCGTCTCTCCCTTTTTTGTTTCTCATTTTTTTTATTTTACTTATAGTACTTTCTATAAGTAACCATCTCACCATCTCTCTCTCTTTCTCTCTCTCCCTCTCTCTCTCTTTTTCACTCTGTCTCTTTTAAAAGTAAGCAATTCTGTAGGTCACTTAGGGTCATGCCTTATCAATATCTTATCAATTGCTGAGGTCAGTGGTCATCTGAGCTCACCTCTCTCATGGTCGTCCCTTGTGAAGAATAAAGCTCTGGTAGTTTGCGGTCTGATTGGATCGTCTCGGAATGCTGACTTCGCTTTCATCTCTGAGCCGACAGTGTGGGTGGTGCTGAACTTTAGGGCAATGAGAAGTTGGCATAATCAAAAATGTCAATTATATTAAAACAATGTCTCCAATTTTCTGTGTTAAATAATCGATAATTTTAACTGCAGTGAACTGCACACTCAGTCTACACTCAACTTGGTCTCCAAAAGTGAAAGCATAAGAGATTATATACTTTCTTACTAAATATCAGAACATTTCACATATAAACATCGATTTGAAGTGCTGCTTCAACATGAAGAAATAACAAAGGAAAAAACATAAACATTTACTGTATTTACTGTTCATTTAAAATTTCTGAACAAATTCGAAACTGTAACGTGTTAAACTTGTCTCTTACCACTAGGTGACAGTATTTTGGCCTCATAAGAGGACATCGGGCCCTTGTAGAGCAAAATTTAGTGTTGTGGTCTAGACAACCCAAAATGTGATGTCCACACATGTGGACGCCAGGTCTTAGAAGGTTAAAGACATTTAAATCTCACATTCAGCTGCTTGTTTTTTGAGAAACATAGGAACAAGATTCGTACCCACAGGAAGCTTAGAAGGAGGCAGGGCTGAAATAATCGTTGACTAATCGACTAATCGGATGAATAATTGTCAGATTAATTACAGTCCTAATAGTAAGCATATAGTAAATATAGCAGGTTACTGTCATATTTAAAAGCTGGAACAATTAACATCAACAATTGAGTATTTATTTGGATCCATCCAATCAGAGTAAAGTGGGCGGGGAGAATCTGTCACTGCGCTTCTAGCTGAGAGTAGACGAGGTTGATAGGTTTGAAATGGAAAGCTTTTGTTCTCCAATGAAGATTCTAAAGTGCACAACAAAAACACACACACACATACACGTACACACACACTTTTGTAAGCCCCCTGTAGAGATATTGTCCATGGCGTTGTAGGCACGCTGCTTTTTACAGATAGCAGTGTGGGTTCAGGTCGAACAGCCTGTCATTAAGGTAATCAAATCAGCTTGTATGATCCAGCAGACGGCCAATTAAATACTTACTGTGCCACAGCGAGCGGCTTTTCACCAGCGCTCTCTGTGGATGCGGCCCAGACGCTTAAATTACAGAGGAATGCAAACGAGTGTTTTAGCTTTCGCGGCTGGCAGGGAAAAAAGCACCCCGCACCCTGTCGCAGCGAGAGTGCTCCCCTTCCCAACCGCACATTCATTTCTGCACACTGTTAGCTTTGGAAAGTGGAGTGAAGGCCCTCAGCAGCCTCTAATACGGCCATATTATGACACTCGAGCGAGCGGCTGATGGCTGATGGGCGGGGCTCGCTCGCTCGTGGGCGTAATGAATGAAGAAGGGCTGTTGGACGATGCTCCTCACACTCCTCACACACTCGTACTGTGATTAAGAGCAGCGCTGGCTGGGGAAGCGCTGTGATGAGCTGTAGGCCGCTGGTCAGCAACTTGATGGAGGAATCAGTGATCAGACACTGTATTGGCAGACAGTAGAGCGTCTGCTGGAGAGGATGAGAGGAGCTGTCACTGCAGAGTTAACACATTACAGCTACTGCAGAACACAGACACAGACACAGACCTCACCTGTTATAGAGACCAAACCCACTCCTATGTCCCTTCCTTCCTTCCTTCCTTTCTTTCTTCTTCTGTATGGTCTGTACTGTTTTCTTTTCTTCTATAATCCTTTGTTTCTTTCCATCATTTCCGCATTTTATTCCTTCTTTCTTACTATCACTTTCTTCACCCTATCTCTTTCCAATCTCTTCTTCTGTTTATTTATTTTTTTCTTCTTCCCTTCCCCTCTGTCATTAATTTTACTTTTTCTTCCATCATTTTTTCCTTTCTTCCCTGAACTGGTCTCTTCTTCCTTCATTCCTACTATTCCTTTGTTCATTCAAACTCTTTATTTGATTTCTTCGTTTTCTTTGATTCTTTTCTCATTCCATTCTTTCTATCTTCTTTCTTTCTTTCTTTCTTTCTTTCATTTTTCTTTCCATATTTATGTCTATTTTCATTCGTTCCTTCTACCCTTTCTTTTTTCCGCCCAGTTGTCTTTTTTCTCCTTTTCATTTTTTACTTCCTTAATTTTTTTAATTGTCTTTCTTTCTTCGTTTGTCTTTTTCTCTGTTTGCATTCTTTCCTTCTCACTTCTTTCTTTCTTTCTTTCTTCCTCACTTTGTGTCTCTGTGCACCTTTGCTCTTTATTAGTCGGTGTGTTTCTCTCAGAACTCAGAGCTGAAATTGGAGTGAAGAGAAGAGATAATTAAACAGGGCTGCACCTCTCAGCCGCACACACACACACCCACACACACACACACACACGCACACCTACAGTGATCAGCTGCACAATACAGCTGGAGAGAGTAAGAGAGAGAGAAAAAATGAGAGACAGACAGAGGGGTGGAGGGAGAGAGAGAAAGAGAGAGAGAAAGAGAGAGAGAGAGAGATGTCCGAGGTGTTATTAGGAGCACTGACTGTTTCACTCCGGGGCTACAGTTGTAATTGAGATTGCTTTGCTCTTTGCCCCTCTTGGCAGAGCTGTGATTTCCTCTGCTCTCACACACAGAGCTGGGCATAAGACTGAGTGTGTGTGTGTGTTTGTGTGTGTATTTTG
Source organism: Astyanax mexicanus (assembly GCF_023375975.1). NCBI lineage: Eukaryota > Metazoa > Chordata > Actinopteri > Characiformes > Acestrorhamphidae > Astyanax > Astyanax mexicanus. Next base: position 28,228,583 of record NC_064427.1, on the reverse strand, counting down.
CTGGTGTGTGTATGTGTGTGTGTTTTTGTAGTAGTGATATTTGCCTCCATTTCTCTTTACTAAAGAGCAGGAATAGTTCAGATCATACTCAGCCCTGTGTCTGACAGCAGGAAGAGCAGTAATGGAAGAATGGCTGTTTTAGACTGTCGTCTGCAGGTTATGGAGTTAAATCTGTTCTGAGACTCAGTGCTGAGATGTCGAAGAGAAGACTGACATGTGTTAGATGGTAAAGGATTAGAATCTGAGGTAGAAACATGGGTGTGTGTGTGTGTGCGTGTGTGTGTGTGTGTGTGTTGGGGGGGTCAGTTTACACCTCAGCAGACCCTGATACACATCGACAGTTGGGAGTATTTGAATGGGGCCATGACTACCCTCTGGTAAGCTGAGCTGACAGTAGAAGACATGAGACTGCAGGAGGACAATTTATAGGGATGTAAGGAAATATCAATATAGCTTCAGATTGCTCTGTTCTGATTGTGTAAATAGTAATTAAAAATCTACAGTATCACAAAATATCACAATCAATTGCATCATCACCCTTTGTATCATGTTACATATCATATTACCATGTTCTTACCAGTCGACATCCCTATTAAAACACTGACAAGGCATACATTTAGAGAAGAGAAGTATATACATTGATAATGAATTGCTACATCAGGGTACGGCTTGGAAATGACCACGCATGTCTAAGTTTTAAGGTGATATCTTATGACTTTTGATATGACGTACCAGTGTATATCTGTTGGGTAGGTGTATGTACACTACACACATGGCTGGTATTAAAAGATCAATAAAAGATTGTCAGTAAATGTAGAAACGTATATTGAAAACCTTGGAATGTCTTAGAATAGATTAAAATGTTACAATCAGTAATTATAGTATAGAGCTTGAACAAGACCTTGGAATCTGAAGGCAGTCTTTTTTCATAGTAATTTGCCAAAAGTGTTTGTTAAAAATCTATAATAAAATGATCATAAAATTGCACAGATTTTTCTACAAATCACAGTTGTCTATCAATCAATGTCTGCTGAAAGTGTGCTTGCACCCCGGTAATTGCCACTGCCGGCTGTATTTGTTACCACTCTCAAAAGCCACATGATTCAATTGTATTCATGTGTGTTAAAATGTGCCAGATTATATCTCTAGGTCGTCTGATTGTACTGACCTACTTTTAATGACTTTAACCTACTTTTTAAGGGCACTGTTAAGACTATAGAAAAGAAAGTGCCCTCAAATTTGTCAATCAAACCCAGGTCTCAATTATTCCAAAAAAGAAAGTAGTACCAGTTGAATAACAGGTTTTAAAATGTCACGTTTTTCCTTTTCCACTCAATCAAGCATAAGAAAAAAACTGTAAGACACCTTTCAGATCCTTTCCGTTGTTCCGTGTTAAATGCTTTTAAATGTCTTTTTTAAAAAGTGCAATGTGTCACATTTTTAACAAGCCTCGTTTTTTCTCAGTTTCGTTGTGGCTACGGTTACAAAACTCCACATGAAGGCATGATTCACTACCCCATTGCCTTGCGGAGTTCCTTTAGTAAAAAAAAAAAAAACCCTGAAAGATGTATTAAAGGGAAGCACGAATCGGAAGTGGGTTTGGGTTTACAAGCTGGTGTTTGTGCTCTCATGGAAATTGATGCGTTGGGCAAATCTGAAGTTGATGAGTAAGCACAACCCCAGCAAGAAGGCTAGACCCCTTCTGAGATAATGCCCTGAGATGCTCTGTTTCCACCCAATAGCTAGGTCTCTTCCATCACATTTGAAGCTACCAAGCTGGGAAAGTGAAAGCTGGCACTATAGAACTATATATGTAGTACTATGTACAGCTCATCATTCTTGAAGGAGTTTAGTAACTACCAGTCATGTTAAATGTTAATAGCAGATACATTGCATTGCATACAGCTCTGGGAAAAATGGAGAGACAACATTTCTCCCAAATTCCAAATAAAAATATTGTAATTTAGAGCTTTTATTTGCAGAAAATGAGAAATGGCTGAAATAAAAAAAAAGATGCAGAACTTTCAGACTTCAAGCAATGCAAAATAAAAAACAAGTTCTGAGAGTTCAGAAATCGGTGATTGGTGGAATAGCCCTGCTTTTTAATCACAGTTTTCGTGCATCTTGGCATGTTCTCCTCCACCAGTCTTACACACTGCTTTTGGATAACTTTATGCCTTTACTCCTGGTGCAAAAATTCAAGCAGTTCAGTTTGGTTTGATGGCTTATGATCATCCATCTTCCTCGTAATTATATTCCAGAGGTTTTTCAATTTGGTAAAATTGAAGAAACTCATCATTTTTTAAGTGCTCTCTTATTTTTTTTTCCAGAACTGTATTACTAGAACTATCTATTTTTTTGACAAGATACTTTGCTGACACAGATGTGCAAATACACACACACACAGCTTGTCTATTCCCCTTAGAGAATAATTTCCAATATTGCCAATGATGAGTTGCACCATGAAGTGGAACTGTATTCTCCAGAATGATGCATGGTTCTCCATCCAGTACTTTTGAGGTGACTTGGGTCTGGTATGTTTTCAGTATTTTAGAGTGGATTAGGATATCTCCTGTTGTGGATCTAGCATTTTTTTAGCAGATGGACCACAAAGTGCACCACAGTGATGGAACGTTCCTGCACCTTCTCCTGAAGAACAGAGTGGTGCTGCTCTCTGCCATGTTCCTGTGCTTTAGGGAGGGGGTGTCGGAGGCACTGGGACGTGTAGAAATGGGGGAGGATGGAGAGGCTTGTCAGAGACCGGCTGGGTAATTAGTGGCACTGCTTTCCCTGTTCTTTTGTTCCCCGGCTTCTCTTTCATGCCAAGCACTGTGTGCGTGTGTGTGTGTGTGTGTGCATGTGTGTGTATGTGTGTGTATGTGTGCATGGGTGTGTATGAAGAGAGATGAATAGTGCCTAGCCAAACTCAGCGCGGGTTGCCAGTGAAGCTCCAGTTCCTCTTCCCTGCCTTTGTGCAGCATCTCCCCGTCCCCCTCCCTGTGGAGCACTTTGTTCTGCTTTAGTTCAGTTTGGCTGGAAACACTCCTGACGACGCACCAAGGCTGCTAATTGAAAGCGTTTGGCAACCAGGTAATGGCCAGTCTTAAGAGAGAAGGAGAGAGTATAATGATATTGGAAAAAATAAATCACCATCTAAAAAAACATCCACTCCCTTATATGCAAATTAGGGTAAACTAGGTTTGTTTTTATAGAGTGTTAGAACATTATAATTATACATACAGTTACTCCCTTATGTGTTGTATTCGAGTTACTATATTTATTAATAATATACCCTTTATACATTATGGATACGTGCCAGGAGCTATGTGGAATAATAATGTCCCTTATGTTTTATATATGAGTAACTGTATGTAACCATATTGTATCCTGTATGGATTACATACATGCAGGTAGATATATGTAAGAACATTAATATCTCCTGTAAATAATGCATATATTAGGTAGCTAATATGTAGTAATAAAAATAAATCCCATATGTATTACAAAGGTGTAGATGGATTAAAATGTCCTGTATACTTTATGCATATGAAGGTAACTATATTAAATAATAGTAATAATTTAGCCCATATGTATTACACATATGTAGAGAGCTATACTGAATGCAATAGTAATATATCCTGTATGTATTATGTATATGTAAGTAGCTTTTTGTAATAATTACAATTATTATAATGTATTACATTTATGTTACATTTATATTATTGTAATAATAACATATCAATAATATCAGTATCAATAATAGTGAATCTCATATTTATTGCATGCAAATTTTGTAGGTAACAATACAGTATGTAGTAATAATATGGTATCCCCTGTGTATTACATATATAAAGATAGCTATATATAGTAACAACAACATATAATGTATGTATTACATATATTAGCTAACTTTATCGGCCTGTGCTGTACTGTTAGCGGTTAGCTTGTTAGCTAACATTTTCCTGATGTGCTGGTAGTGGGTAGACTGTTAGCTGGTTAGCTTGTTAGCTTGCATTACCTGACTGTGCAGTACCATTAGCATTAGCTATCGACATCTATCTGTGGTGTTTGTGGTTAGCCTGTTAGCCTGTTAGCTAATGTTATGTCTGTTCTGTTTGTCTGTTAGCTTGCGTTATATGATCACATATAATCACATTGTATATTGTATACATGTAGGTCATTATATGCAATATATTGTCCTGTACTTTATGTATTATAATTGGCATGCAAATATCTATATGTAACAATAATATGTTCTGTATTGTAATGTTTGCAATCACATAGTGACATGCAAGTATAATATATCCAATAATGTGTCTGTGTATCTGTATCCATAAATAATAAAACCTATATAAAACGTATCCTGTGTTAAATACAGTACATATGATTTTGTTTTTATGTGTAAGCTGAAAATATTACACTTTACATCATAATATAAAGCCTTTTATTATACCTTTGTTTTTGTCCAGAAAATGTATTAATACAAGTACACACAAATACACTGCTGGTTTGCCCTCCCGTGGCTGGCCGATGGGTCCCTGAGGTGTGTTGTGCTGCGGAGGCCCGCGGATATAGACTCTGAAGCTCCCCAGTGGGTAATGTGAGGAGAGACAGCAGCCAAACAGAGGGGCTTCTGTGTGTGTGTATGTGCATTTATTGGGTGTGCAAGCATTGATAATTCATATTCACAGTCTTTCTCTTTTGTTTGCCCAGCAGCTTTTACTGGTTTCTGTCTGCAGAAGAGTTGACAAGCACCCTCCCCACCACACACACACACACACACACACACACACACACACACGCTCCTTCCTCCCCCAGGCTCCGGTGCCTCAGAGATGACCCGCGCTGGATAATGGCACTGAATGGAATATCTGCTTGCTAGTGTAACCTCAAGGTCTTGATGTTTGGGAGTGTGTGGGTGGGTGTGTATGTGTGTGAATGAGTGGGTGTGGGGATTGTTTGTGTGTTTGGTGTGTTCATGAGTGTGTGTGGAGTGTGGAGCTGCGAGGCGGAGGCCGAGTAGTCGATCAGGAAAGTGGCTGAATGCAGGAGTGAATAGCGGGGGGCAGACAGTGGAGGGTTTCAGGTTGAATGGGAGAGTGCCATTAGTGTAATTTTGGTGTAATCTGTCTCTCTCTGAAAGACAGATGGTAAAGTGACACACAGGAAACAGGCTCTCGGTAAACACCAGTTGTGATGCAGGTCTGCGCGGCATACTGTTGGTTGACTGATATCGCAATGGGATGCGCAGTACTGATATATGCTTTCATATGCAGATGAGCAGCAGTATGCAATTAAGCTGTTTAATAAATCACAAAATATTTAATTGTGTGCTTTCAGTGTTTAAAACAACACCAGGCGTTCTAGCTTCTAGAGTGTCTGTGGGTGTTTCTCTAGCTAGGAGGCTACAGCATTAGCTTAGGTACTGACTGACTGCAATAAGAATAGTAATTCTGGTAACACTAATCATGGCATCTGTTTACGTATAAAACCATTAAACTTTATCAGTGTGCGGTCAATAAGTAGCATTGGCTTCTGATTGTGCAATGCTTTAGCACAGCAACCACTTGGCATCATCTGAGCAACCACCTAAAACAGTATGACAATCACCAAGCAGCCTCTTAGCAATACCATAGTAACCACTTTTTAACACACCACAGAGTTCACCTGGAAATATCATAGGAACAAACTAACATTCACTTCCTAACAACTGCTGCATAGCAATCAGATAATATACCCTAGCAACCAGCTAACAGCCTATTGCATTTGATAACAACATTTGGGATACCACTTGGGATACCATAGCAACCACCCAGCAACCACTTAACAACAGCATTGCACTTACCTAGCAAGACCATAGCAAACACCTATTAGCCAGTAGACAATAACATAACTACCAACTGGGATACAATAGCAACCACCTAACAACACCATAGCAACCACCTCGGACACTATGGTTGAAATGAATCAGTAAAACTCATCGGTACCACTTTAAAATAAGGCTACCTTTATAAAGGGTTTATAAATGGTTTACAATTATTTTTTTAATGGCTACTAATTAGCCATTAAAATACGTAGAAAGGGCAACAATGACCTGTTGTTTGCCAAATAGTGAACCCACAGCCATCTATATTGTTGCCCTCTCTACGCATGTGTTATAACTGATTTTTAATTATTTTTAAGGCATTTACAACCTAATTAGTAACCATTAATAAACTAATTGTAAACCATTTATAAAACCTTTATAAAGGTAGTCTTATTTTAAAGTGGTACCAACTCATCTAAAGCATTCTACAGTCTTGAGTAAAGCCTGTATATTTATAATGCAACTAGAAATTGAAATATTACCATACTACTGTTGTTTGAATCTAGTAATACATTAAAATACTATAGACTATAGAAGTACATTTACATTTCGTATAAAGGTACTAACTTGATATACATTTTTTAATACACTCATTATTTTTGGTCCACAAATAATGTGTCCATACCGCATGATACAAACACAGATCTACCCTTGCCTCTCCGCCGAGCACAAATAAACATTTATTCAACTCACGCAAGGCTCATTGCACATATCAGACTATATTTCTCGCGTTCACTGAATCTCCCTCTCCGTAATGGCTTTCTTTACATTGTTATTGATTTCAGATTACCATCAGCTCAGCTCCCTGTATTAATGTCTGCCAAAAGCTTCATCGCATTGTGAACATGGGATCAATAACTTGATAATTTGATGCATGGAGAAGACTATTAGCACAGCAGCTTATGAAGAATCCTTCTCTGGATTATGCAGTGTCCTTCTGCTGTCCTTTTTTTTCCACCCCTTTCACTTTTCCATTCCCTTTCCCTGTGTCCATCCGTGCATCCGTCCTTCGGTCACTCTTCTCTCGTTGTCTGTTATCTGTTGCCAGTGGTCAAGGACCAGAAAGAAATAGAGAATCAGGTTTGCCGGCATTCCAGAGAACACAATCTTTTTAGCAGATTTCCTGGAGGCCGCGTCTTCTCCATGCTCTGCTGACCGTTCAGAGCGGCTCGGCTGATTTGTACGAAATAAACAAACAAAGGAAGCAAAAAAAAAAAAGAAGCCTAGACAGACAGAAACAGGCTGAAAAACGAGCTTCACTGTGACGGGAATTCAAGGTAATGTGTTTGTCTAAGGACATCTCAGGATGTTTGCTGAGATGCAACAAACTAACGCTGTCCTGTTTAGGAAAAACAGCAGATTTCCAAGAACAAAATGTCGGAAAAATGGATCCGTACTGCTGGTTGGCCTTCGCTGGCTTGACTCCAAAGCCACAGAGAAAATCGTTAGGAAAAAATATTTTAACCCTTTAAACTCTAGTTTATTTGACATTTACCTAACATCTACATGACAATCAGCTAGTTCTACCAATGCTGCTATCATTACTGTGATGATAGCCCAGTGTTATATACAGCTCTGGAAATGGCTGAAATAACAAAAAAAGATGCCGAGCTTTCAGTACTCAAATAATGCAAAGAAATCAAGTTCATATTCATAAAGTTTTAAGAGTTCAGAAATCAATATTTGGTAATCACAGTTTTTTTAATGCATATTGGCATGTTCTCCTCCACCAGTGTTACACACTGCTTTTGGATAACTTTATGTCTGCACTCCTGATGCAAAAATTCAAGCAGTTCAGCTTGGTTTGATGGCTTGTGATCATTTATCTTCTTCTTGGTTATATTCCAGAGGTTTTCAAGTTTTTAAACATGTTAGTATTTAATAGAGTGGACAAAGTGTTCAAAAACAACAGCAGCGCTGCTGTGTCTATGTCTGTAAAATATATAAAACCACAATTGAGTATTCATATATAGACATTAAACCCCTAAAAAAGCCCTGAATTCTCTTTTTATGTGCACAGTATCACACATAAATCTCCAGTTCTACATTTTCACACATTTTAATACACCTCACATGGACATTCATGCTGGGCACACTGCTCTGAGGGGTGATTTTAATGAGTCAAAAGGAACAAAGCCAGTGCCCCTGAATGTATCACTGAATACATGTGATACATTAGCTTTGATAGAGTAGATCAGTTATTAACCTTAAGGCTTATCATCTTGTAAGTGCTTTAAATAATTCTCTTTAAATAATTGAGATCAAACACGGACATGTCAAAAGTCATGGGATATGGTATAGTGATATGTAAACTGATGATTCAGATGAAGTGTTACCTCAGGGGATGGCTATATATCTGCAATGTTTCATCTTTCATCTTATACTGATACCAATCTCTACAATTAAGATTATACATTTACCCAACCCACTCATTAGGACTCCAACTATCACTAGTGATGCCCCCACACAGGAGAGTGAAGTCTAGCACATGCCTACTCGGATACATGTGTAGTCAACCACCACCTCTTTTTGAGCTGCTGCTGATGCAGCATTGCTGAGAAGCATCACAGCGCACTCGGAGGAAAGCGCAGCGACTTGGTTCCGATACATCAGCTCACAGATGCCTCGTGCTGCGGATATCAGCCTTTGGAATGATGTAGGGAGAGAGCGCCATCTACCCATCCAGAGAGAGCAAGGCCAGTTGTGCTCTCTTAGATCTCCTGTAACCGATGGCAAGCTACATGAACAGGATTCAAACCGGCGATCTCCTGATTATTGTGAGATGATATCTTTTGAATTAGGTTTGAAACTAGCCAGCGTGCTCATGGCAAGTCGTTGTAAATTATCGATAGCGGGTGCCAAATGTTTGGAACTTTCCATAACTGAATTTGTTTAGGCGTTTACCATTCCTCGATCCACAGTGTCACTACAGAGTGTACTACGAATACATCATAGAAGGCATTTCCACCCATAGTAAATAGCAAACCATGGGTGTTAATGATCATGACCAGCGGAATCTGGTTAGAATTGTCCGTGCAAATAGATGAATAGGAATTCTGGCAAAAATCACCTCAGCATTCAGCACAGGTTAGTACAAAGTCCCTTAGCTTTAAGTGGCATGACAAAAGCCATGGAATACACTACTATTTTTTTTACTGCCCATACATATTGTCTTCTTCTGAATTCAGTTTATCTGTCTTCTAAACCTTCTTGCTTCTTTAAATGACATTTTTTATAGTCGTCATTAATCGTCAAACAATCAGTTTGGCTGTCATGTTAGAATTGCTTTGCGACTTGTGGTTTTGGCAGCTAGGGCATTAACACAGATTTATTTTCAGTCACCATCACATCCACGCAGCTCCTATTAGCGCTAGGTCTGTGTGCTGAGGGACTGTGGGATGCTTGAGGATCGGCCCACAGGCTTTCTCGGTGGTAATTATCAGTGGCCCTCAAGCTCCTGGCTTTCCGTGGTGTTTTAATTCAGCCTTCTTTGTTAAGTAATTTGTCCATGAAGTAGCCTTGGGAGAACTGGAGGAATTGTAAAAGAGAGAGAGAATTTTCTAAAGAGAGAAAAGAGGTTTGTATGTATGAGTGTGTAAATGCATGTACTGTTTGTATACTGTTTTGTTTGCCCAGAAGCACAGGACTACAGGTCTCCTGTGAACAGAAAGTAAACAAAGCATTCCCTCCGTTCCTCATCTCTTGTTTCTACTGCTAAAGGCTGAGAGACTGTACTTGGTTCAACTCCTTTCCTTTTTTGAGAAATACTTTTAAAATTGTCCACCATATTGTCAAATTTGCGAACAGATTATGCACAGGAGCGCAGACATACCTATTCATTAGATAGAGCCGCCATATTTATTTGAGTTGGGTGGCTTTGCTGGTCTTCTAGCATGACCAACTTGACCAAGCTAAGGATCCAGCATAACCAATATTATGAAACTGGTCTATCGTTTCTGGTACATTTGAGGTTGGGGTTTGAACTGGTCTTCAAGTATGGGCAGCCTGATACAGCCGGTCCACTAGCATACCAAAAGCCTTTACTCTTCTGGAAAGGCAGTGTATAGGATGTTGGGTCACTGCTGTAAAGAATTGATTGAGAAAAACTTACAAGTTCAAGCTGGACAAGGTGGTTAAGCTGGTGTTATACCCACAGGATATATTTTTATTTGAGGAAGGTGGTCATCTAGCAAGACCAACTGCTTTGTGTCCTTAGAGACAACTAAATAAGAGGGTTTAGCTGATTAATTACTTAGTTTTTGACTAGTATAAAGTACGTTTTCATTTTAGGTAGGTTGTTGAGCTTGTCTTCTAGCATGAACATCCTGACTAACAGCCTCTAGTCTTCTGGAAATGCATGTTGGATCACTGCTGTGAGGATTTGATTGTCACGGGCAATCCATGTGGCACCACTGGGACATCCAAACAACAGTCAACAATGAATAAACCCTTTTTGGACATACAGCAGTCTAGTCTAGGTGACTTTTTTCCACATACTTCAGACTTTTTTCAGTCCTTCTTCAGGACTGAGCCTCACCAGGTCCTTCCTCATTTCCTCCAGCTGACTGGAAGCGCTCAGAGGTGTCAAAGTGAGTCCAGCCTCCTTCCTGACACTAATCCCATCACCTCTAACCTCCAGCAGGTACACTCCACAGCCTCCTGTCGCTGCGCTTCAGTCGCCATCACGCCCCGTGCTGCTGCCACCATGACTGCGTCTGACAGCTTCGTCTCTGAAGGGGGGGAAGCTGCGCCGTGCGGAGCCGTCACGGCGGTGGTGGCTGTGGCAGTGCTGAGGGCGGGTTAGCGGTTAGCACGTGAATTGAAATGTAGCGTTCACACTGCGGCGGCTCTGTGACAGCACCGCCACTCGGCTGGACGGCCCTGAGCTTGACCTCGCAGTGGGAAGAAATAATCTATTCGAGCACGTAGGACAAAGGCCAGTGATTTTGTGTGTGTCTGTGTGTCTGTGTGTGTGAGCGAGAAAGAGAGAGAGAGAGAAAGAGAGAGAGAGAGGTGTGAAATAGATTGAGAAAGGAAAATAAAGAAAGAAAGAAGATTGGCAAAAAAAAGACCTAGATTATTTTCTATTTATTGGCTTTCCAGGAGAGCAGACAGTCCTTGGACACCCAGCGGGAACGCTTTCACTAAAGAGAAAGAGAGAGAAAGAGAGAGAGAGAAAAAGAGAAAGAGGGAGAGAAAAATAAAATGGGGAAAAATGGGGGGGTGCATTACCACACACCAATTTAAATCCGATTTATGTTTTTATTTTACCGTTTCTCTTTCTCTCTTTCTCGCCACCACCCTCCTCCTCCCTCTCGTTCTTTCCCTCTCTGTCTCTATCTCCCCCCTTCAGCCACCCTCTCTTTGTGTGCTTGACATTTTTCAGGTAAATATTTGTAGCCGTCCGTTCAGCCAGGCAGATGTGAGATTAACATAAAGGCCAGTTTTCATTACACTGAGGTTACACTGCCATGTCACACATTGGCTCTACGCTATACACACACACACACACACATGCACAAGCAGGGAGGAGGAGCTGTAGAGGTTCACAAAATTCACATTCACAAATGGATGCAGGTTTTTTTTATATATGTTTTATTCTTAACATGAGCATAAACAAGATATAGTGAATCAATTACTCATTGTGTGTCTTTACATAGAAATAAAACCCAATATATATTGTTTCATGTCAGCTTATGTAGCTTTATGTAGGCATAAATCCCAATACATGTCATATAATGAAGCTTGTATGTTGATTTGAGCAGAGAGGCCAATATGTGTTGTATTTAATGAGGGCAGTATATAATAATTCAAACATAAACTATAGTTCATGATGTGTCATGAATGTAATAATTCTTTATAGTGTGCCTTATAATGAAGTCTTATAATGAAGGCTTCATTTTGTCTTATAATGAAGGTTGTATAGTTTTATATAGGCGTAAACCCCTATACTAGTCATATCAGGAACTTTTTTTTGTTTATTCTTATGTGAGTGTAAACCCCAATACATATTGTGTGGTGTAGTTAATATATTTTTACATGGGCATAAACCTCAAAACATACACATCTGTAAGTGTGTGTAAATCCAAACACATGTTGAGTTATGAAGTTTGTATATCTTTAAACAGGCATAAACCTCAATACATATTGTAGAATGAAGGTTGTACATATTTACATGAGCATAATCCTCAGTGAATATCGTATAATAAAGTTTATACATCTTTAAGTGCGCATAAACCCTAACACATATTAAATTATACAGTTTGTTTATCTTTACACAGGTATAAACCTCAATTCATATCGTATACTAAAGGTTGTACATCTTTACATGAGCATAATCCTCAATGAATATTGTATATTAAAGTTTATATATCTTTAAGTGGGCATAAACCCTAACGCATATTAGAATTATAAAGATTGTTTATATTTACACAGGTATAAACTCAAATTAAATCAAACCTCAACACACATCGTGTAATGAAGGTTGTAAATCTTTACGCGGGTATAAATCCTAATAGTATTTTTTAATTGTACATACTTATGTCAGTGTGTTTGGCGTCACATTTGGGAACATTTGTTAACACCAGGGGTGGGCAATATTATATCGTATACAATATATCGTGACACAGAAATATCATGATATTAAAAATCCATATCGTGATAATAGGGCTGTTCTGTCTTAAAAGTAGTCTATTATTTACTGTGAAGCTTTAGGTGTATATATTGTATAATTGTTTTAGTTTGCAGTTTATAAGCATGCACTAAATATTCTGCAATATTATTTGCTGCGTTATATTATTTTATGCTATATTATTTATTTTGCCACATTATGATTATACTCTTATACTATTATACTATATTCCTGAAATTAATGAATTATTTTAGTTTTCCTATATTGCCAAGTATATCATTATCGCAAAAATACCCTGAAATATCATGATATTATTTTAGAGCCATATCGCACACCCCTAGTTAACACCACAATATTATTTTGTTCAACAGGCACATGGCCCTTGTCCCAGCGCCCCACCATCATACTCTCATACCTTCCCCACCCTCTCAATTAAGCCCCCGCCGATCATCCACCGCTAATTAGTGAAGGTGTAATTAAGCAGCAAGGCTCTGCCGGTCAGATCCCTTAAATAGCCCTGGCCCCGCTGCGGCTGCGTATTAATTCATTTTCACGGCTTTTAATTGTATCCGGGTTTGGGGCGTGGCTCTGTTTATGCCGCCTCTGTTTGTACATTAATCTTCATTGTTTGCGCCACAAGTTTCTCCCATCGGTCGGCTTTTAGACAAGCTTGTACCGAGGATGACAAGTGTCTCTCCACAGGCTCACTACATCATCTTCTTACAGCACTGTATCATCCTCGCTCTCTCTCTGCCTCCGTCTCTCTTTCTCTCTCTCTGCTTCCATCTCTCTTTCTCTTACTCTCTCACTCTCTCCCTTAAGAACGTGGGTGTGGTTATATGTGTTGAATAAAACAATGGAATAAATTTAGTGTTCTTTCGAAAATAAGACTTTACAGCTTGTGTGGGAAAATGTGGGAATGTCGTGACACAAGCTGCTGCTATTTGGTTACAGGTTATTATACATATATCAAAGAAAAAAAAATAGGTAGGAAGATGAGGGTTACCAGGAACAATGAATTATTAAAAACGTGTATTTATTGAGCTACACATACAGAAGTAGAAGTAGTGTAATGCATGGGGAATGCAACATGTCAGAATGTTTCAGCATTGAAGTTGTAGAGGTTCCTAATGATGTCCTATGATAATTAATTCTATACCAGTCTGCATTTAAAAAGGTACTTGGTCACTGGTTGCACTGGTTGGGCTGATCTGGTGTCGTATGAACTTGCACCCCACACCATGTTGTCAGGTTTTCTGAGATTTCCAAAAGCTCTTGTGGACATTCTTCCAGAACTGTGTCTCATTACGAATGGTTTTAAATGCATTTGCAGCTAAATGCATCCTTCAGTAAGAACCAGTTCACACTGGAGCAATCATACACACTCGCTCTACATCCATACTCTCATCAGCAGATCCCAGTTCTATCATAGTCATGACTGCACATCAGAAATGAGCAGGGGGTCTTCAAGACTCTTTCGGGGACATGATTTAAAGCTAGTCTTGCAGTAAATTGCAGAGGCAGTGCTGTTCCTAAATTTCAGCCTCATTTATTCCAGACTGGATCTGCAGAACCAGCCACCAGTGCTTCTGTTTACAGTGTCTTATTACAATATTCAAATATTACATTTACATTACAGATAATAATATATTTCCTTATAAATACATATATCATCTGTTTTTTTTTACCTTTTTCTGTTCCTTCTTTACTCTCTGTGTCCCTTTTTCCCAATCTCTCTTTGTCACTATTGTCTCTGTTTCTGTCTTTTTCTTTCTGTTCTCTTTTTCTGTCTGTCTCTCTCTATCTGTGTCCCTGTTTTCCTCTGTCTTTATGTGCCTCTGTCCATTTTTCTGACAAGCAGTTTTTTTTCTGTTTCTTTCTCTATCCCTCTCTTTTTCTTTGTTAATTTATCTTTTTCTGTGTCTATCTTCCTCCTTTCCTCTCTGTCCATTTCTCTTTCTCTGTTCTTCTTGCTTTCTTTCTGTCCCTTGTCCTCTCTCTGTTTGTCCTCCATTCCTCCATTCTCTCACTCTTTCTTCTCTTTCTGTCTATATATTTGTCCCACTTTTCTCACTCTGGCTTTTTCTCTCCTTCCTACTCTTTCCCCCCTCTATCTCTCTCTCTCTGTTTTCCTACAATAGCAGGTGATAATAGGATGGGACTGAGCTCCCCGTGGTCAGCAGTATTCCGGTGTTCTGTGTCCATCCTGTTGTTTCAGGGCTAAAGTGGGTGCCCTTACCATGGCGCCCCATAATCACAGGTTAATTGACTTAATTTTGGGTGAACGAAGCAAGCAGACACACACACACACAAAGTGGTGCTGTTAGACACATCATCATCCTAATCTCTCTCTTTCTCTTTTTCATTTTTTTGTGTTTTACTGAGCTGTCCACGTTGAGGGAATTTACCCGTGTGTGTGTGTGTGTGTGTGTGTGTGTGTGTGTGTGTGTGTGTGTGTAACGTCTGGCAGGCCTGTCACCACTCCCTGTGAGCTCTCATCACCCAGTGCTCTACTGGCCTATTTTTCTGTCACCAGCACAATCAGCAGCACATTGTCTGACAGGTACAATGCAGGCTGCTTAAAGTGGCTGAGTCTCCCAGAAATAAGGCATATTTTGGACTAGCCGGAGTCAGGGATTATTTATGTGCCTCCGTGCCAATGTTATGGCGGCAATATATCATTTTAACCCTATCTTGGCTCAGTGTCTCCAGACATGCATTTATACTATGCTGCTTTTCCCCTTTAACTGATTCAAATCTGCGATAGTAATAATACGCATTCAGAGCCAGAACTCAATGAGCTGATTATTGGTTTTATGTGCTTAATTGGTAGTTTATTACACTTAAACATGACTGTGCATCCCAAAATACTTTAGTAAAAAATGTGAAGGTGTCTAGACATTGTCCTTGGCGGAGAACCACAAACACGACTTGATCTCCCATCAAGACAATGCTTTATGCCATACTGCTAATTCAGTGATGGAGTGGGGCGATGAGTGAGGAAGTTCAGGCAATGTTGTGGTTTGGAGGAGTGTGTTTTGGGGAATGCGTGGAGAAGAAACATTCAACCACTATGGTCTGTTTGCTCTGAGAGTTTGATATGTTTGACTGAGTGTGAAATTTGTTTTTTGGAGTACGGTCCAGAGTACTGATCCCTGGGTCTTCTGAAAACTCTGGTCTGGGTTTTGTATCAAGCAAGATTGGATATTTTTTTGGATACTTTTTCAGTGCACTCCATATAACGGTGTTCTGAAGTGGCTCAATCATTAACCAGTGTGTAGTCCAGATTAAGGTCTGAGTTTTGTTTCAAGCAAAACTGGGTGTGTACTGATCTCTGGTCCTTTTAAAAACAGTGGTCTTGAGTTCATATTATCCATGGTACTGTTCCCTGTTCAGTGATCTTGGGTTCATGGTCATGTTGAGCTCATGTCGTCCATAAAACTTATCCTTGGTCCTTTTGAAAAAAGTAGAATGGGTTTGCTTCAAGCTAATTCA
Source organism: Astyanax mexicanus (assembly GCF_023375975.1). Taxonomy (NCBI): domain Eukaryota; kingdom Metazoa; phylum Chordata; class Actinopteri; order Characiformes; family Acestrorhamphidae; genus Astyanax; species Astyanax mexicanus. The sequence goes on along the minus strand of NC_064427.1, from coordinate 28,212,591 downwards.
GGGTGTAATCCAGAGTACTGATTCTTGTTTCTCCTGAAAACAGTAGGCTGGAGTTTGCTTTAAGCAATTCCGGGTCTGGTCCAGATTAAACATCTTTGATATTCTTTGCTTCAAGTAATGCTGAATGTTGTCCAGGTTACTGATCTTTGGTTTATTAGAAAACACTGGTCTGGCGAGATTGGTGGCATCCAGATTATCGATGCCTGGTTTTAGATTTGAGATTTGCTTTAAAATTTTAATTCTGGGCGTGGTCCAGATTACCTATCCCTAGTCCACCTGAAAGCAGAAGTCTGGGGTTTGCTTCAAACAAGCCAGGGAGTAATCCAGATTACTAATCTCAGTTTTTCTTGAGAGTAGTGGTCTAGGGGTTCCCTTTAGGTCTTGCAGTGCAGGTTTTAAAAGTTATCTGATCCCAACACTGTACATCAGGAATGTAATTGAGTCATTTTGCCAGATAATTTTTTCTATTTCATTGTTATATTAAAATATTTTTTAGTATATTAAATGGGATTAAGGGTTCTGAACAAAACAAGAACATGCCATACATCCAGTCTTATTTATTATGGTTCATTACGTTTTAATGTGTGTTTTTTAATGTTTTTTAAGCATCAGAACAATATTGAGCACTTGACGTTATTAAAGTAATACAGATTAAAAGGCAGAAATTGCTAGGTTTTCTCATCTTTAAAAGGTTAATTGTTTTTGCAGTTTTGGCATTTGCCCTGCTGGTATTGCCGCAGAAGGCTACAATATGCAAATGAGACCTTTAACCAATTACACATTTGTTTTTATTATTGTGTATTGCGAGAATTCTATGGACCAATCTTGGACATTCCAGATGAGTGTTTTGACATCAAAACATCATCCAGCAAGCATAAATATATATTTGTGCAGAACCTGGCAATATAATCCCAATATTGCTTTTTTTTTTTTTTTTTTTTTTTTTCATATCAGGCAACACTAGTTTGTGTGTGTAAGAAAGGACAGGGGCATGGCTCCGTTGAAGGGAGTGTGTGTATGTTTGTTTTGTGTATCTGTGTGTGTGTGTGTGTGAGTATGTGGGTGTAGTGTGGATTTAGGTTCAGCTAAAATGGGATAAGCACTGTATCTGTCATCTTGGTGGTCTTCTCTGTGTTTGTTCTGTGGCTGTAAGCTGGTCCAGGCTGGGGATCTGCACACAGCGGAGGACAATAGCAGCGTGATTGGGTTATTTGGTTTAGGCTGATGTGTGTGAGGGTAGCGTGGATGAAGTGTCTCACTGGCTTTGCTTTTGAGTTCATTTCTTATCTGGAAGTGCCTCTTTGAACGTGGAACTGGCTTGTATGCTCTGAAACTGGAGATATGGAAGGGAAGCCCCTTCTGACCACCCCTCCACCCCACCCAGACTGTTTGATCTCTCAAATCTCTCAAATGATAGCCCAAAGCTGACCCCAAAAGTGACCAGTTTAATGAATGTTTTGTGCACATTTTAGTACCTTACAGAAAAGTTGTTAATTTAAAGATTTAAGCAGCATATGCTTAGCATGTTAGCTAAGGACTAGAATTATATGTGTTTGCTGTTAAAGCTAGTGCTAGCTTTTAAAGCTTATATACCTAACCTGTTAGTTTGTATCTAGTGTTAATTTGCAGTAGCTGTGGGCTAGTAGTTAGAATATTAGCTCTGTTAGTTTAGTTTTTTTGTATAGCATATTAGTTTGTGGTAAGTGTGTTAATGTTAAGTAGACACAGTAGCTTGTGTGTGGCTTGTTAGTTTGCAGTTAGCATATTAGCTTGTTTTAGTGTGTGGTAACCACATTAGATTGTGTTTAGCTTGCTAGTTTTTGGTAAACAGATTAGCTTGTGTTTAGCATGTTAGCTAGCTTGTGGTAAATGTGTTTCGGTGTTGTAAACACATTAGCTTGTGTTTAGCGGGTTACTGTGTGGTAACGATGTTAGCTTGTGTCTAGAATGTTTACTAGTTTGTGATTAGCATATTAGCTTGTGGTTAGTGTGTGGTAACCACATTGACTTGTGTTTAGCTTGTTATTTTGTGGTTAGCATGTTAACATGTGGTTAGTGTATTAGTTTGTGATAACCCACATTGGCTTGTGTATACATATTAGTTTGTGGTTAGCATATTAGCTTGCAGTTAGTGTGTGCTAAGCATGTTAGCTTGTGTTTAGCTTCCTATTTTTTGGTAAACAGCTTAGCTTGTGTTTAGCATGTTAGCTAGTTTGTGGTTAGCATATTAACTTGTGGTAAATATATTTGCTTTAGGGTAGCATGTTAGTGCTTGTGTTTAGCATGTTAGCTAGTTTGTGGTTAGCATATTAAGCATATTAAGCATATTAAATGTGTTTATGTGTGATAAACACCTTAGCTTGAGTTTATCATGTTAGTTTGTGGTTAGCATATCAGCTTGAGGTAAATTGTTTTAGTTTGTGATAGCCCACGTTAGCTTGTGTTTACGTATGTACGTTTGTGATTAGCATATTCACTTGCAGTTAGTGTGTGATAAACATGTAGCTTGAGTTTAGCTTATTAGTTGTTGGTTAGCATGTTTGTAGGTAGGATGTTAGCTTGTGTTCAGAATGTTTTGGGTTTCTGGTTAGCATAGTAGCTTGCAGCTAGTGTGTTAGTTTGTGGTAACCACAATAGCTTTAGTTTAGCATGTGTTAGTTTGTGATTAGCATATGTAAGGTTGTAATAAGCAAATGTAAATCATAATATTTCTTCTGATATAAAGGGTATTTTAAAAGAGTTCATCCTGCTTTTTGGATTAACTAGATTTTGGAGCATAGCTGTGAGGATTTGAATGCATTTAACATGCCTAAAAGTGTTAGTGATATTCCAAAATGCTCCTTGTATGATTTTGCTCTTAGGAAGGTTCCGGCACCTTTATTTTACAAAGATAAAATAAAAATAAGAAAATAGACAATTAAAGATTTTTTTTATTTGCACATGCAGATCTTTGGGAATTTTTAGGCACCCAGCACAATCATTTCATTTACCTGAGCTCATTCTCCTACAACCCAGCATCTGCCCATAGATGCTATAAGCTTCATTTATAACGTTTCCGTTTTCAGACAAAAGCAGTCCGTTTTCTTACAGAATCTATTCACCCGAGCGAGCGTAAAGCTGCACAGACATGCTGATTGCTGTAAAAGAACCTTTAATTAGATTCGCTTGCTTTTGTGTGCTTTTATTAAAAGCCCAACAGGTAGAGCGCATGTGGCATGGAGGCTTTTGGATGAGGGGGGGTGTTGCGGTCCGGGATATTCCCTCACCTCAGCAAACGGGGCTTGGTTTTCCATATAAAAGAGGAAAGGGAGGTGTGGAGGGGGTCTCCTGTGCTCCTGGCTGTTGGAGGAGGTCCAGTGGGAGAGAGGGAGAGAAAGAGGAGTGTGGGGGGTTGTCCCTGAGCTACAGGCCTGTACAGTAATCCCCTCATTAACTCACACAGGCCACAACCTTGCACTCAATCTGAATTATAAACACATCCTGCTTTGTATAAGTGTGTGTGTGTGTGTGTGTGTGTGTGTGGGTGTGTGTGCGCACATGCTGCGTCCATGTGTGTGTAAAAATGTGTGTACTTGTTGGATTGTTTTTTGTCTTTTTAATTATGTTTTGCTATTCATGACTATGGTAAGTAGTCCATGTGGACTAACACCATATGGAAGCTAAGGCCCCTATCAACCAGAAATTGGGAAGTTGGGAATGGTGGAAATCACAGGGATATCAATATTTTCTCCCATTCCTTTTAAATTAGATTGGTTTCAGTGATAGTTGAGACTGTACAACCAACTAACCAAAATCCACCTCTATGTGTGTTTTCACACCTGCATTATTTAATCTAGTTAAACCAGATTCTTGTTCATTTTCACCTTTGGTGTGATTTCTTTTGGCAGGTGTGAATACAGTAATTACACCCAGATTCCTTGAAAATGGAATGAAAACCTTTAGGAAGACGTGGCCTGGGTCAGGTCATCTCTGCTGTTGCTCCATGTTAACTGTACATAAGTATGCACTAGTCCAGAACACAGAACCTTCTTCCTGTATTTACTTTCTTGATCCCACTGTAGACAATGCAAGTCTGATCAATAAGCAGAGAGAATATTTCTGTGTGAAAACAAACCAAACCAAGCCATGGGTAAAACATATCAAGTTTATGAACTTGTTAACTGATTCAAATCGTATGTAAAGTAAAAGTAAAAAAAAAACAGCATCATATTAAGCTTATTACTGCAGGGATGCCTCTATAACGTTCTCTTTCTGACAACATCTAACAGAAACCCACAAGTTAGGCTAGCACTCATATTTACAATCAGTGAGGATTCCAGAACTTCTAGAAGGCCCATAATGGTCCATTCAAACCCAAAACCGGATTGGCTGATTGCACTGTCATTTCCACTTCAGTTTTGCTGGTGGTTGATCTGGCATGGTAGGCGTTTAGTCCAGCTCCTGCTAGTTTAAGCGTAGGTACTTACAGACCACAGAGGAAAACATTCTGACTGGATAATTTTCCTTAGATTTCCTTAGGTCTCATTTTCATTAGGTTTCTGAGGGCTAGGCAGTTACCCTATGATAAAAATAAATGGACATATGTACACTGGAATGCCTCTGCTAGTATCATGTCCCATGACTTTTGCAATGTCCCATGGAAGCTAAAGAACACTGCACTGACCACTGGTCAAGGTTTTTATGGAGGAAATATTTTTATGACACTTAATCTCACTTACATGATAACACCTCACAACTTATACAAGTGTAAGATTACACTTGTCATGCTGTCCCATAACTTTTGGCATGTCAGTGTTTGTTGCATCACCAAAAACATGATGATCAGCAGACATCTTGAAGCCTGCATTTCTTTGTACTCTTTGATCATAAGCTTCCAGCTTTGTATCTCCAGAACAAAGCTTAAGTAGCCAACTTCAGAAACCAAACGTGTCTTGGCTCTTTAACTCGGTTGGATGGCCTTGCGTCAGTCTTTTTAAAAGAGGCCTTTATCAAATTTCTCCTGGTCCAGTTAGCACCATCCTCTCACTGAATCCAAATAGGCCTCTCCAGGCCAGATTCCTTCACTCCAGTCCCTTACACTTGTTCCACTCTCTTCTTCCTGTCAGAAAGATAGAAGAAACGTCCCCTGACATTGAGAATGAACAGGGAGAGAGGAGAAAAAACTAAGAGAAAGAGAGAGCATAAGCGAGAAAAGGACTGTCTGGTGTGTCTGCTCGGTTTGATATGTCCTCAGTTATCCTCTGCTGATAGCAGGGTAATAGATCCTCCTCTTCTTACAGGCAGTCGCGGCTGACAGAAATTCCGCATGTGGAGCTCAGAATCTGTCCCATGTGGCCTTTGATGGGCGATCTGGGCGGAGAGCGAGAATGAGAGAAAATCTGAATCTTACATTTTCTTCTTTCTGCGTTTATCAAAGATGAAGAGCACAAAGATGTGGAGGGGATGGGAATTGGCTCACTTTTCCACTAAGCACTGTCTACTACTGCTAATCGTTTCAGACCTTTAGTTTTTTTTTTATATTTACACCATTGTCGAAGAAAAACTTGCAAAAGGAATGGTTATCGGGAACAATAAATGGTAAAAGAAATGTAGACTGATATCGGCAACATGCCAGGTGCCTCTGCGTGCAGTTTTTGACAGCTTTTTAAATTCTTACTTCTCAGTTCCTGCAGATTTTTTAGTAGTCATAGACTCTTTATAGTTTGTCCTTTTGGCTATTGCATAACATCTACAATGTATCTATAGTGTCCATAATGCAAGCCTTTGAGATGGCAGCAGTATGTGGTTGAGCATTGTCCTGCTGGAATAGCGCACTGTAGTGTGCATTCAGAAAAGGTAGGGCCACTGGTTTCAGGACCTCTCAACATTAAAGTGATATTGGGATGTCAGCATGCCTGTAATGACCCAAGATGATCTGACATCATACAAAATTGACACGAGGCCTTCTGAATATATGACACACACCTGACAACAAACCTAATCATTTTTTGACAAAGAGTATACATTGATAATATAGTGATTACAATCAGTTGTATGGAAATTTGTGACAATCTGTGTGAGAATGTGGAAGTTCATGCATGTATGTATATATATATATATGTGTGTGTGTGTGTGTGTGTGTGACTGTGTGTGTGTAATGGGTCATACACAGCCAGAGGGGGAAGAGAGGGGATCTTTTGTGCTGGCCTGGGGGCCGTAATATGAGGCTGGCGTCAGGGATCGTGTATCGGGCCCAGCGGGGTGCTCTCCGCCTCACTTCCTGTTGACAGCAGCATAATATACTCACACACTCTGCACACACACTGAGCCCTGGACCCTGGCCCTCTTCCACACGCACCTTTACTGTATCACCACCCCGCCAACACTGGGAATACTGGATCGGCATTCCGTACATATTGTATCACTGTTCACTACATAGAATTGAATTACTGTTTCTAACACGTAATGTTGAATTACTATTCCCTACATTGAAAGTATTGCATGTTACTGTATCATTAACTGATGCGTAATATTGGATCACTATTCTCTACTGGAAAACTGTATTACCATTCCCAAAATATTATTTTATCACTACTGTATAAGTTGGGAATGTTGAATTGCGATTCCCTGCATAATACTACTACCGTTTGTAGTTAATTTGTTTTAGCTTGGAAATATAAACAAACTGAACAAAAAAATAGTGCTGTTTTTAGATTAGTAATTTTGATTGATACTAAACAATAGAATGCCATACAAAACAAATTATTTTAAATTCTTATATATATTCCCATATACAATCCTGTTTCTGCTCTCACGTTTACATCCCTCACACAAAACAATCGCCTTATCATTCGATTACAAACCCCACACTCCCAAATCCCCCTCCCAATGTGGGCAGAGGTCATGGATTACATATGCTGTGGAATCTCCTTTGTGTGCTTCAGACCATGCCATCCATTCTCGAGCCTGTTGTTACCTGAGGATGAGCTCTGTCCTATGAGTCCAGTCTAAGCCTTAATCCTTTTCCTTTTGTTCAGAGGTGCAGCTTTCCTGCACACCGACATCTTTCGCTGCTGCTGCTCAACAGCCAAGAGAAATCAAATGCTTTTGTTGGGAGCTTCAACCCCCCCTACCCCACATACACACTCCCCCCGGCTTCCTTTTCTGCCTATTCCTTTGTCTTCTTTTGCCTCTGCCTCTTTCTCTCTCTCCGCCCCTGGTGCTACTCGCTCCTCTCCTCCATCTTGCGCTGCGCTTATTGATTGTTTGAGGCAGAACTCCTGGCTAAATTCCTCCTGAGGTTCGAGATTGTTGCTGCATATGCCTCCCAATACCAGCCCTCCATCACCCCCCCCCCCCCCAACCATACATACACACATCCCCCAAACCTCTCTCCACAACAACCTCTTCTTCAGCCAGCAGACACCATACACCGTACGCCTTACTGAAACTCTATCTGTTTGATTAGCCCCCCAGCCCTGCAGTCAGTCTGCCTTCTACGCTAACAAAAATCTCCGCCGCACAAATGATTTTTGCCGAATTTCTGTGTTTAAATTGCAAAACGTTCCTTTCCTCGCTCAGCGTCTCAGGGACCGGGGCCTAAAATCCAGCGACGCTCCCGATGAATATTCCGCCGGCGTCTATGCTGAAGAAGTATGGATTTTTTTTTGCATATTCCATAGCCACGGGCGACGCGCTTAATGAATAAAATAGAAAGGAGAAACGTGAGGCTGATCATACAGAGCAGGCGGCTTGCCCGGCTCCATCAAAGACGTGGATAAATAATTGACTCCTTCACCAAAAAAAAAAAAAAAACCTTCCTTTCAGCCTCCTGCACTTCAGGAGCGCATCCACATCTGAGCGCCGGAGCCCTTTCACATTTTTCCTTTAATTACTCAGAGCATCTGATACAGTGAAGTGATAATGAGGAATATCAATATGCATTTAATGGAAGTCTGTGTTAAGCAAGTTATGCCGCGGGGAATTCCGAGTGCTTAAGCATGCTTCCTGCACTGTCCGGACTTTCATTTTTAACCTTTCTTCAACTCAAGTTAAATTGCAGCAGGTAGTGATGGGCGAAGGTAGTGATGTAAAGACTGGAGGCAAAAAAGATTTGTCTTTTAAAAAATATCTGTTGAGATGATCAATCTAGTTACAATCTCGATATGCCAAAAAATCCGATTTGGGCTGGAGTCTAAACATAGAACCATAGAGGTATTTTATGGAAGAACCTTTTAGGCTGGTTGTGTTCAGTGCTGGATTTGCATGTCTGGACATCACAAACCTATCTGCTTAAAGTGGCGTATTATTTTGTTTCTGAAATGAAAGCAGAAGCATTTCTGAGTGGAGAAGGGACAAAATATTGTGTGTAATGGTACCAGTGTGCTGGAACGACCATCCCTGCTAAGCCTACTTACTGGGGTGTCAGTGGGTATTTTGCGGGAGTTCTTCTGGCCCGTGTATTTACGTATTATGTCATACCTACAGCCTCTAAAAGAGGAACCGGCTAAGTTTTACTAAAGGCAAGCAGCTGGAGAAGCAATAGAGACTTCAGAAGGGGAAATTCAGAACTCAGTAGCTCATTCACTCATAGTAAAAGCAAAGGAAAGGAGATCTCATCACACCCGCCAAGTTTAAAATGATTCTGCCGCTTGCTCAGTGCAATTACCCATTCTCACTCTCAGAGAGGGTCCTCAATCCTCCAAATCCCAAAATTTATGGACATCACTTTTTTTCCACTTTTTGGAAGTCGACGTCCACTTTTTGGACGTCGACTTCCAACTATATATGGTTGTTTTTTATAGTGAATTATCATTTCTTCTTGAGCTACAAGAGAGAGCACATCTATTCTCTTCTACACAACCATGGACCACAGATTCCTTGCAGTGATGGTGCAGCAGCAGAACATACTCCTCCATGTGCTGGACCAGACCGGGAGGAGGAGGAGGCGGCAGCAGGAGAGGACTGTATGGGTCAGGCCTTGGATTGTACGCCGGGTGGAGTTTGGACTGTATGACCGGCTGATGGTAAAGCAATGGACGCCAGAAAAATATTTTTATGGACGTCGACGTCCACCTGTACGTGCCGTCCAAATATCCACTAAAATACGTCCGTACTGCGTCTAAATATCCACTAAATTACGTCCATATTAGTCTCTGTCTATTCCGAAAATTTTGGGAGGTACCAAAACCACTTTTGCGTCTAAAGTGGATGGCAACGTCTAAACTACGTCCACTTGGACGGTGCCGTCCAAATATCCACTAAACTACGTCCAGATTGCGTCTAAATATCCACTAAATATCCACTAAACTGCGTCCACTGAAATTTGGACGTACTTTAGTGGATATTTAGACGCAATCGCAGTGGGACAGGGCCTTAAGATTTATATATGCCAAATATCAGATTAGGGCTGGCAGTCTGAACACTGCCAGAGAGGTGTTTGTGGTAGGACCTTTTGTCCTTAGAGACTTGTCTTTAGTTCCAATGATATCACTATCAGTGGTCAGGAGCAGCATTAGCAGTGGTCAGTAGACCTGTCTCTATTAGTACACCCTTGCATGACCACAGTTATTTGAACTGACCGCGAGCATTCAAGCTCATGGCTATCATTTTCACTATTTATTACATTTCACACACAGCCCTGCAAGTAATGTTTGAGACACACTATGTCCCTCTACAGATAACATGATTGCTTTGTTTTAATGTAAATAGCCTTGCATATGATGTTTGTGACTCAATATAAGCCTTTACAGATAACATGATTGCTAGCTGCTAACCGCTAACCATTCAAATCACTGCAAAATTCCTCAAAACAAGGCACATTATAATGTAAATAGCCTTAGATATGAGGTTTCTGTCACTGCATGACATTCTATTATATATCATAATAGACCAAAAAGATTGAGGCTAGCAGGCGGTTACTGTTTTGTAGCCTCGCTACGTACCGTTGTCCCTCCTCTGAATTCTTTAGTCTTTATTCCTGAGCGTTCCTCTGAATGACATTCAGTTTTCCAGCTGGCTGGGCACGCGGCAGGTAGCGTGACTGGCACTTACAATTTAGATCACACGCAGATCTATTGTCCACGCCTCACGTCCTGTCACTCCAGCTCGCATGCCCATCAAAACACAGGGGCCACTCTTGATTAGCAGCTGCGTTAGCGCCTGCGCTTCCGTAACTGTGTGTCCGACACACTCCAGCGCCGCGGAGGTGTACTACTGTCTTCATACACACACCCACTGAATCAGTGAGCTGCCTGGAGCCGATCATAACACACTCAGGAGGTGCGATGTAGACAAGCCGGGACCAGAACACTTACTTACAAATATCGATGTGTTTTGTGTTTATCGTGTGGTTTCATTGCTTTTTTCACCATTTAAACATCTGTAAAATACATAAAATCTGTTACAAACTTATTGGATAGATAGTATTGTTTGGCTCAGTAATGCACGAAAACTAGTTTTTTTTTTTTAGCTTATTCTGGCTTCTGCGCTTGCACAGATCTCCATATTGAGTGTGACTTTCTGCAGCAGCATGACGACACTCCTCTACTTGCATCATAACCGTTTGGCTGATTGTTTTTTTTTTTTGTTGGATGACTTCACTGATAAACAAATGCCATGTTGAGTGTTAAAAGAACGTCTACTTTTTTATTTTAACCTGTAACATCAAAACAATACCTCATTACATCATAACATTACAGATTATGCTGAAAATCTAGCGACTAATGTTGATATCATTGCTAACACAACCAATTATCAAGCAAGTTACTGTTAACTCTAACTGCTAACATCTAACTGCTAACTTTTTCAGCATCCTTTTCCATAATGGCAATACTTTGCTGGTCTTTTTTTATTGTAATATACTTGTAACATGCACATAATATTGCCTGTTGCATAAAATGTGCTTGCACCCCTGAAATTGCAAGTTCATTCTGGCTGCACTAATACATCATAAATACATCAAAATGGCAACAGAAAAAGAAGGAAAACTACAGCTACTAAAGCTAATGTAATCATCTCTGCACTTTTTTGTTATTTCCCCAACTCTCTAACAATAAGTAAGATTTTGCAATCAATAATCTTCGAGTGTTTTACCAGCGAGAGTTTTTTTTTCTTATGAATCAATCAGCAGAAATTACATGGAATCAGCCACATGCTCAATGCAGCACTCAAGCCTAATCAGCTACTGCCTGTACCATAACAATCACTGATGAATAGAAACTATAAATAATAAAAGGATTAATCTTTCCCATTCACTTGTTTTTGTCTTTGTTTCCTCATCGTACTCTTTCCAATCATGTTCATCATTTCTTTTCTACTAAGCTAATATGTGCTGCCTATACATCTAACTAAAATACTATTTACGTAGGCTCACTCTGTTATCTGGCTGGCTTAGCTGCGCCGCTCTCTGTGCGTTCACAAGGCTTACATTGTTATACATTAATATTTATTAGTGATTCTGCTGGAAATGAAGTGAAGTGGTTCAGGTCAAGGCACCTATTTAAGACTTGAGCTGCTAGCACTCTTAGTGCTGATTTCTGCTAGCTCTGGCGCTTAGCTCACACTGGGAAGGCAATTAAGATCTCTGGATGAAAGAGAAGCTGAAAATGAGCAGCATATTCTGTAACGAAGAGGAAGAACAGGTCAAGTGGAGATATTTTAGAGCCGTATCTGTAAAACATGGAGAAATTTTGATCATTTTTTGGTCATTTTGTACAACTACCTAGGTCATTTTTGATTGCTGGTAGCTGGTTTTAGGTGGTCCAAGATGGTGGTTAAGAAGCTGGACATCCAGGTAAAAACATACCCTATGCTGGTCAGCTAGCTGGTTAAGCAGGCCTTTTGCTAGGCTAAATGCTAACTCTAGACCACTGAAATGTATAAGCTTTTCTCTACAGTGTTCACTTACTTAAAAACAAATTAGACCTCCTAACTCAGACATAAGCAAAAAAAAAATGTCAAAGTTGGTGTGTAAGGAAGTAAAACCTGGGGAAGCAAACAAGTATCTGTGATAGGCTAAAAGTTAACCCAGCAAACCAGCTAATATCAGCTAGGAAACCAAAAAGCAAAGAAAGCAAATAGGACAGCAAAAATGTTCAATACTGCTTAAAGACTAAGTGTGTTCTTCTTACAGCATTAAAAACAATGCTAAGCTAATAGTGCTATGCTATGCTTTTGTATACTATTATGTGTAACACCTGTGAGCCATTAAAGTGAGATACACAAGACAAATAAAACTTGAATTTACCTTATTTTTTTTTAATAGCTGTCAATAATATTGTCATTTAGAGCATTTATTTGCAGAAAATGAGAAATGGCAGAAATAACAAAAACGTTTTCATGCATCTTGGCATGCATATGTTCTCCTCCACCAGTCTTACACACTGCTTTTGGATAACTTTATGCCATTCCTGGTGCAAAAATTCAAGCAGTTCAGCTTGGTTTGATTGCAAGTTCATCCATCATCCTCTTAATTTTATTCCAGAGGTTTTCAATTTTGGTAAAATCAAAGAAACTTTTTTTTTTTCATAGCTGAAGCAAGATAACAGGCTTGTTGTTTACTGCGGGTCTTTTCATGTGATAGTGGCCATTGTTTGGATCTGGAATAGAGCAGGAGGAGGTAGGTAGGTAGGTAGGTAGGAGATGCTGAGGTGCTGCTGTTTATGAGTTGAACACTGCTGTTTATGAGTAATTTACAGCTCTTCAGTTTATATTGGGGGTGAAATCACGCCTCCTCCGCCCTCTGATGGCTCCGGCCCCAGCCTCCTCTAATGATGATGAACGACTGGCCCGTTTGGCGGAAATGGCTTCGTGACAAGTCCTCGTTTTTTGGGAAGGAGGGTCGATGGGCCTGGAGAGGAGAGCGGCAGAGCACTGCTCACTTTCAATCTGCGGGACTATTGATCACGAAGCCCCCAACCTGTGTGTGTTTATGTGTGTGTGTGCCATCCCCACAGCTGGGACCTGCTACCTCTCACTGTACCCAACCAAGCGTGCCTTCCATTCCAGCCCGCCTCCAAAAACCAATTACTGCAGCGCTGGACAAATCACTTGATTGGCCCAGAGCGGTAAGCAGGGGCGGCGGGTGGCAGGGCAGCCGGAGTGTGTGGAGGTGTAAACTGTGTATTCATTTCATTAGATTGCAGTTATTTTGGAGATTATTTAAGTATTGTAAAATCTTCAAGATTTCTGCAAGATTTCGTTTGATTCTTTTAGTTTGTTTTAGTTTAATTATTAATCATTTTAAAAATACACTGAATATACACTTGGAAGAACTGATTACATTTGGAAGAATTGATTACAACTAATTAATTCAGTTCAATATGATCCTTTGGATTCAAATCTGAATTGAATTGTTCACAAAATACACCAGCTAAGATTGTTTAGGAAATTCAGTATATCCCATATTTTGTGAAATCTTAAATTTCCCCACAGCTTATGTTGATTAAGTGTATTGTGAGATCCTAGATTTCTCCACAGTTTTGTTTGATTGAATTTGTTTATTTTTGTTCGACTCATTGTTTGAATAATTTTTTGAAATGCATTGAATGCAAATGCAAATAACTGTTGGAACTTTGGACACTTTGGATCTGAATTTCTGCCCTCAAGTGATCCAGTGAACTTTAAATCCTGCATTTTGCCACAGTTTGATTCATCTTTGTTTAATTCTTATTAAGGAAATGATTGTTATTTTATTCAATTTGATTATTTTAGTTGGATCCTGAATCATGTTTAGAAATATACTTAAAACACATGTGGATAAAACATTTTACATTACAGGTCTGAATCTCTAACCTCCAAGGAACTTGATTTGACAATGATTCTTTAGTAAACATTTAAGTGCTTCATGAATAGTTTCATTTGCTTTGATATGATTATTTTTTGATTTGATAACAATTTTTCCCTAATAAAAACTATCCATAAAGATGCACTACATAGTAATAGACAACATGCAATAATAAAAAAAAGTATTACACCAATAAAGGTTTGTTTAATAACAATAAGCACACTCTTTATTGAATATTTTAATTATATAATCAGTTTTCCTAATTGATGTTCTGAAACCAATGTATTTAAACCTGCACTTTCACATCAGTGCACATTAATACATTTTTTACATTTAAATGAATGTGTGATCTGGCTGGTGGCCTGTGTGAGTATATGTGTGTGTGTGTGTGACAGTGTGTGTGTGATCCCGCATCCTGCTGGTTCACTCATGATCACAGGCACGATGGACACGGCTGCATGTCGGTCTGTACTGAGGGACACTGCAGGGGCACATTTGCATATCAGCACTAAGCTAATTAATAAGGCATCTCCTTTTATCCTGCTGATTGTCTGGCGCTGGTTCAGAGACCAGGTCCACGTGTGTGTGTGTGTGTGGGAGGGTGGATATGAGGGTATTCTGTATTCAGGGCTTGAACTGAAGGAATCTGGGGGCAGGAATCTCCCAGTAGCTGCTGGAATCCTGTGAGGATTGTGCTTAAAACTCAGAAGTCCCATTTATCACCAGTGGTAATCATCGTATGGTGAGCTAAATTACAATACAGCTCTGGAAAAAAATAGTTTCATCAAATTCATAAAGTTTTTAGACTTCAAAAATCAATATTTGGCGGAATAACCCTGTTTTTTAATCACAGTTTTCATGCATCTTGGCATGTTCTCCTCCACCAGTCTTACACACTGCTTTTGGATAACTTTATGCCTTTACTCCTGGTGCAAAAAATCAAGCAGTTCAGCTTGGTTTGATGTCTTGTGATCATCCATCTTACTCTTTATTATAATACAGAGGTTTTCAATTTGGTAAAATCAGTGAAAACATCATCATTAAATGGTCTCATTTTCAGGGCTGTATATGATAGACTAATAATAATAATAGACTTATAAGGTTTTAGTCAATCTCTCAGCTACTGTAAGTTGTACAGTAGAGAATACATTTGGATGACCACACTAATGCAGCGCTTTATTGCTGAATCCATTCAAATCCTCACAGCAATAATTCAAAATCTAGTAGAAAGCTAGTTATCTGGAGAGTAGAGACAGAAACAGAAAAGTCTCTTTTTATGTCCCTTGTGGAAGAAATTACATGAGATGAGCCATACCGTCATTGTAATAAGAAATAAAGGTATTGAAAAAGACAAAGATACACATAAAGTGTTACAGTTTAAAAGACATAAGGAGAGGATAGAATGATGAGAGTGCGCTCTGGCTCTTACTTCCCTTATAGCCATATTTATGCCCTTTTCTGGGTGGGACAGAACATTCTAGAATAATCCATACATGAGTCCCAGATATATTATTTGTGCTTGTGTCACCTATTCTTTGACAAGAACAGGAAAAACGTTGACATCCCTAGAATAGGAAATTACGCCATCCTTGGTCACATTTTTTGTGCGAGATAATCACACCATGTATGGATAATTCTAGTGTTCTGTTTCTGATCACCTCTCTATTTCTGCTTAATTTTACAAAATGTGACCAAAGATGATGTGATCTTATTTTCTGGGGATTTCAGAGTTTTTATCTGGAACAGAAGAAGTGAATCTTGTGATCACACAGGATGCTGCAAAATTAAAGGAAGTATCTAAAAAAAATGATCATGTTGTCATACATACATTGGTTTGAGGACAGTTTAAATGTATTTATCTTTTTAAAAAAAGGTTCATTTTTTTTGTTTGTTTTGAATGGGCTTAACAGCTTCAATTTCTCTCACTCAATTAATTTTAGCAGAAACAATGGATGAGCAGTTGTCCCAACACTTTTGGCTATACAATGTGTGTGTGTGTGTGTGTGTGTGTGTGTATAAATAAGTTCAGAATGAGTAATATTTGATGTTTGTTCTACATATAAGATTGTTTTTGTATGTTTTTAAGTATTATTTCACTTCAGGCCACAATAATAGAACACAGTATAAAATGTGTCACAGTATTGGGCCACTTTTTCTACCTACCCGGCTTCATGGAACATACACTGTGTGTGTGCGTCTACACATATGTGTGTGTGAGTGTGTGTGTGTATGTGTGTGAATGTGTTTCCCCTCCTGACCCCCTGTCCTAACTGCCATACAGTCTGACTTTTCCGGCATGACAGCCCAAACAAATTATCTTATTACCAAGGCTGTAACCTCGCCTTCTCACTTTCCCTGCTCAGTCTGTTTATTCATGCGAGGAAAAGGGCCTAAGGTGGCTGTGTGTGTGAGTGTGTGTGAGTGTGTGTATGTGTATATATATCCTATTGTGCCTATATATTTATATGTATATCTGTGCATGTGTGAGACTGGAATCTAATGTTATTTCAGTGTGTGTGTGAGAAAATGTATGTAGTGGTGTGAAGCAGATGAAGATGAATGGAGGTGGTGGATTGCTCTCTTGTTGCTAGTAGGGTTGTGCGTATGTGTGTGTGTGTGTTGGAGGTGAGAGCTGATGTATTTGTTTATAGGCAGTGTGTGGGTTAACTGGATGAAGATTTATTTCTAGCTCCCTCTGCCTCTCTCAGAGCAGATAGATAAATAAATGGAAATTGGAGCATTTATCACTGCCAGCACGTCCCACCTGGAGCGGGCCAAACATGCAGAGACCCTCCTATCAACACATACCTGTGGATTATCCACTGATATGTGAGTGTGGGTGGATGGGTGGGTATGAGTGGGGTCCAGATGTCTGGTATTATATATTATATGATCAGGACAATATTTAAATGAAAGGTAGATTTAGTTCTGGTATTGAATATCACGATAAATTGATCGCTTTACCTCGATTACGATTAATGAACGATGATTAATGAACAATTGAACACTGAATTTTTCATTGGGAGAAACTGCTTGTGTTGTTTAGTTGGCTCAGAGTTTGAGATCTTCTCCATGTTGCACCCCATACTGAATAAGGAGGAGTCACAGGTATTTTTTTAAGGGGACAGTAAAACAAGTAAAACAAAAAAGTAAAGATTTAAATTTATTTTCGATTAGATGCCCAGCTAAATTAACAGCCCTTTTTTACTTGTCTAGCAGCTGTTTTTAATTTTCTCATCATAGCAAAGACTTTATTACTTCACCTGTCAGACCTATAATACTTCTTCCAGTTTACACAGTCAAGTACCCAACCCACTCATTAGGACTCCCCCTATCACTAGTGATGCCCCATGACCAGGAGGGTGAAGACTAGCACATGCCTCCTCCGATACATATTAAGCCAACCATCGCCTTTTTTCGAACTGCTGCTGATGCAGCATTGCTGAGTAGCATCACAGCGCGCTCGGAGGAAAGTGCAGCCACTCGGTTCAGATACATCAGCTCACAGATGCCTTGTGCTGATAGACATCACCCTAGGAGTGATGAGGGGAGAGAGCGCCATCTACCCACACAGAGAGAGCAAGGCCAAGTGTGTAGTAGTAGTGTAGGTTCTAACACCCACCTGACATACCATGTCAACCACCAAACGACCCCATATCAACATAACTACTGGAGAGAGAGGGAGTTATGTATAGAACATAGTTCCAATGCTTCACAATATAAAGCTGGGAGCATTATACCCCCTAGCCCATGCCTGTAAATGGCTTTGGGCATGGTGCCAGTAGGTTCATGTAAGATCTGTGTTAGCATTGGGTGCTAGTTAAAGTATGGTAGTAGCTGAATACTTAATAGCATTGATTAGAAGAGTATATATTAACATATAGTGTATATCAGTATATCTAACAGGCCCAAGAGTGTGTTTTAATATGTACATATGTATGAGAGTTTCTATATATCTGTGTGTGTGTGAAAAATGTTTCAGTGTGTGATAGTGTGAGTGTGTGAGTGTGTGTGTGTGTGTGTGTGTGTGCGTGCGCATTTGTTTAGGGCATGCATGGCTGATCTTTACACACAGTAATGTTGGGAGTTTAATGGTGCTGCATGTTAATACCCTTATGGCCACTGCTCTCAAGGTGAAAGACTTGTTTTTCCCAGTTTAATTGCCTGCAGGCTGGTTTTGTGTGTTTGTGTGTGTGTGTGTGTGTGTGTGATTTGAATCAGATTTTTCTTTGCTCAGATCCCCTGGGAGATTCCATATACCTATCAATTCAGGCCTAAATTACTAGCAGCGGTGATAAAAGGGTCCAAGTGCAAGCCTGTAACTAGCAGCACAGCAACGCACACAATACTTCAAAGTGGGCAGGATATCTAATAGATGTTTTATTTGGATGAGGTAGAAATTTTCCCTCACCACAGAGACAGCGAGAGAGAGAGAGAGAGAGAGAGAGAGAACGAGTGAGATGGAGAGAGAGAGAAAGAGAGAGAGAGAGTAGGCATTTGATAAGGACTTTAAGTGTTGTCGAACTTGAGATGCAGCAGTGTTACTCTTCCACAGTTTCGAAAAAGAGAAAGAACAGTGCCCTGTATTTAAGCCATCCAACGAAAACTCCTAACTCCTACACACTCGTTCGTATACAGTGGCAATCTAAAGCTCCAGCAAATAGCTGCAGCAAAGGGAGCGGGGCAGGAAAGGCATGCAGATGTGGTCGGAGGAGGTTTGGAAAGCCCAGCCGAATTATGCTCCCATTTTCTGCCGTCGTAAGCGATGCCATCAGGAAATCCAAATCCATCCTGTTCCACTGCAGCAGCTCAAACTTTTCGTCAGTCTTCGCCAGCACAGGCCATGGAGCAGAACCTTCCTCTTGAACGTTGCTGAAAACCTAAATGTCTGTGCTTCGAAAAACCTTGAATATAACATTAAAGCATGTTGAAAGGTTTCATTAATAATAATAAATATTAAAAATAATGTTTTCTGGGTTAGTTTGAATCATCATTTTCAGCTGTTTTTAATTTTTTTATTTTTGATGACTCCACCCTCAGCTTAAATAAAAAAAAGGTTGGAAGGGTAGTTTGGGAGGGGCACTGGGTGATGTATGGGTTTAAAAGCAGAGCAGGAGGGAGAGCTGATTGGTTGAGCTGCAGCAGCAGTAGTGTGCCTCTGAAAGCGGAGAGACATGATGTCAGATGGTTGGATGTCAGCAGGTGGGGGATATTTTTGATTGACTGATCTGCATATTGTGATGCGTCTGCACACCAAAGTACACAGACACATCATCTACACCTATAGCACAGTTAAACCTGAGAGGGCGCTGCAGAGAAGTGGAAATTACCATAATAAAAGCTTTTAAATGTAAAAGGTTACAAAATGTTAATAAATAATATAAGCAGGACTGGTATGGAAAACTAATGGAAAAAAAAATATGGTTTAGGGTTTAGTGGCTCTTTAATCCATTTGCTAGTGAATTCTAGCTATTCGTAATGGTTCAGTCTTTATTGTGGTCTTTCAGCACTTAGATTCTTAGTTCTTTAAACAGCGCCATAAAAGAATCACTTCCAGTTCCAAAAAGGTCCAAAAAGTACCCAAAAACTCTGAAGGAAAGTGTACTAAATGGAAATGTTCCATCAGCAGAACAATGTGGTGAATTAGCGTGTTTGGCTCAGTGGCACTGGGTTACTGATCACAAGGTTGTGGGGTCAATACCCAGGCAAAACTGCTAAGCTACCTATTTAAACAAAGAGATAACATAAATAAAAACATTTCAGTTTAATATATTCCACCTTAAATGTTCACGTACATTAAATGTTCAGACTTTAAGTTCTTCTCCATTTAAGGAGGAATAATAAAAATGTCAAAAAGAAGCTCACCAATAAAAAGCCAACTTCAGCCACACTGGCACAGGTGGGTTTGTTTGCAGTGATGTAAATAGCAGGTAGAAAAAAAAACTAGGGGTTTAAATTCTGTACTTGATAATTGGCTAAAGCACCTTCAGACTGGAAAATAAATCTTTAAATCACAATCTATACAAAACCTACTTTTAATACTAGAGAAGACACTGTGACGAACCAACAGCTGAACACCGCTATTAGTGAATAACTGTTTTATGTCCCCAAATTGGGACAGTGCACATGCAGTGTTGTTTGTTCGAGCGTGAATGATGTTGTTACAGCGCCATTGTGGCTTCTTGCCACGTTTGTCTTAATGCACACAGGAGAGCCTACAGTCTTACTGTCTGTGGAAAAACATCTTAACGAAATTACATCCCGTAGCTGCAATTAATTTGTCTGCTTAATGGGAAAGTGAACAGCCTGCTGAAGATCCCGCTGTATCTGACAGCCTCGTTTGAAGTCTGGCCTTGAGAGGAAATTTACAGTGGCGCAGTTTAAAACGTGCGACGAGGAAGTGGGCGTCTCACCTCCTTTTATCTCCTTTCAAACGTCTTTCACTCTCTCTCTCTCTCTCTCTCTCTCTCTTTGTTTGCTGTTCGTTTTTGCCAGTCGACTAGATGTTTTAGAAAGCAGTCTGCTAATCATCATTTAATGTATGTAAAGAAAAAATGCTGTATTTTAGCAGCCTAATACTAATATAAACAGCTTAAATGCTAAAATGAACTACTCATATACAGTCAAAATACTGATAAAACAGCTCAAATACTATTATCAATACAGTACACAATACTTGTGCTTAAATACTGAACAAAATAGCTTAAACACTGATATAAACTGTATAGAAGCTATTATCAGTAGCTTAAGCAGTCCAATACTGATTAAAACAACTAAACTAATAATAAAAACAGTTTAAGTACTCAGACAGCATTTAACCTACTGATTCACACAAGGATAAAACAGCTCAATTACTAAAGAAAATCAACTTAAACACTTATAGGAACTGGTAAAACAGCTCAAATGTCTATATAAGTCAATTCAAACATTGATAAAAAAAAAAACATTGCATTTTTTCTCACATATTTCTCTAATTTAAAAAAAAAACTAGTCCCCAAAGCAACACTAAACACACCATTTCTCAAATTCTCACAAAATAAAGGCTTTTTATATTCATTCCTCCTGTTGCTACTGTCGCCACCACGTTTCACAGACACCAAAGAGTCTGGTTTTGTCACTCAACATGGCCAAGGACCACCTACTCTGAGAGCCCAGCCCTTTGACTGATGGACAAGCTGACCAACCACAGACTGTTATTGTTGAGCAACTGTAGGCAGTGCCAGTTGTTAAAAGAATGCTACAACAAAAGCAGACCCGTAAAACCATTATGTTTCACAGTTACTCAACACTGAGAAAGCCAGTGGGAAATGCTAACCATAACAAACTTTGGAATTCATCATTTCTTGACCTTCAGAAAGTTTTTTTTTTTATTGTTTTCTGTTACACTGATCTCAAAACCTTGCTGTTTTTGCAGTGTGCAGGTTAGAAGCGCAGCTTCTTGCTCAGGCTAAATAGCAAGCATTTAACTTTATTAACATAGATCCTGCAGATTTTTTTGCAATAGTAATAGCATCTCTCACACGTTTTCAGTAGGGGATAGGTCTGGTGATGTAAATGGCTATGGTATAGTATCTGTAACTATGGCTATGTTCACATTACAAGCCACATTGCTTAAATCAGATTTTTTGCTCAGATCAGATCAGATTTGGCTATCTTGACGGTTCACATTCACAAATGTAATCAACCTATATCTGTGTGTAATGTGAACAAATCTGTCCCTAAAAAAACATCTCAAATGCGCACATGGATACGTGTATAAACATCGCCTTCTTCACCACCAACAAACAACTTCATACTTGAGAGACGACTCGTAGGTTTCTAAAGGAAAATGCATGCTTAAGCAGCTCATATGTGGAGCATCTTTTGCTGGAGTGGAGAGTTCACAGCTGGTCTGAAGTACATGCTTAAGTCGAGGAGGTGAAAAAAGGCCAGGTGGTTTGCTTTTGCTGTTTTTGCAGCTACAGCTCAGCTGCACCAAGAGATGTGTGGGTACTAGAGGGAAGCATGTAGCGCATGCGTAAAAGCAAAAAGACGCATGAATTCTGATTTGACTGTTCACAATCATTTCGCATGTCCATAAATCGGATATGTATCCGATTTAGGACCACATACAGTATGAAAGTGACTCAAACTGGATTTGGCACGTTCATACAGTCATGAAAAAAATCAGATCTGAGCCACATTGAGCAAAAAATCAGATTTGAGAGAGCAGCAGCATGTGGCCGAGCATTGTCCTGTTGGAACAGGAAAAGATAGTGACACTGGTTGCAGGACTGTTTGCAGGACCTCATTAGCGCTACGTTGGGCTGTCAGACTGCCTGTAATTAAGTAAGTATTTCTAGTGTCTAATATTTCTAGACTACTGGTCTAGTCCGCTCAGCCCTCAGAAGTAGAGAAATGTAGCAGTTTGTTCCACACCAGTCGTCTGTCTCAGCTTTGTCTGGACTGCTTTTCCCCTGCGGTTTCGAGCTCCGGTTCTGCCGCTGGCTGCTCTGTTCGTGTGTAATTGCCGCGTTGGTAACGGCCTCACCAGCAGCAGAGGAATCTTTTCGCTAACGCTGTTCAGGGTCTTCCTTCTAAACCGCACTTTTATATAAACATTAGAGCTGCTGGCCTGATTTATATATAGCGAGAGCCATCTGTCTGACTGCATTAATTTGTCGTTAGCTGAAAATGACCTGAAAGCAGTGTGCTGTGGGACAATTGTGGGGGGGTGTATGGAGGGGGAGTGTTGGGGGGTAGACAGAGGAGAATCATTGAGCTTCGCATGAAGCAGCTGTGGTGTACACTGGAATCCAGCATTAGAGAGAAAGAGAGCAAGAGCAGAAAAGAGAGAGAGAGAGAGAGAGAGAGAGAGAGAGAGAGAAGGGAGTGACTTATAAAATAGACAAAGAGAGAAAGGAGGGAAAGATGAGTGAGAGAACGTGAAAGCAAGGGTTGGGACCCAAATGAAAGGAACAGAAGTAAGTGACAAAAAAGGAGAGAAAAAGGAGAGATGATTAGGAAGGAGCAAAAAAAGGGGAGGAAATTATTAAAGAAATAAGTGGGAGATTAAAAAGTAAAACTGAGAACATGAGAGAGAAGTAGGAGAGTGACAAATAGGGATCGAGGGAAGGAAGAAAAAGACAAGAAAGAGTAAGAGAAAGAGAGAGAGTGAGATAGAGAGAAAAGAGTGACTTATGAAATAGACAAAAAGCGAAAGGAGGCAAAGATGGAAAAGTGAGTCAGAGAAAGTGAAACCCAAAGTAAAGAGAGAAATTATGTAGAAATAAATGAAAGGAACTGAAGGAAGAGACTAAAAAGGAGAGAATAAAGAAGAGAAGATTAGGAAGACGCAAAAAGGGGGGATATTTAGTAGAAATAAAGAAATGAGTGGGAGATTGAGAGTTGCGAGAGTAAAAAGTGGGAACATGAGAGAGAAGTGCGAGTGTGAAGAATGGGGATGGAGGGAAGAATGAAAATGACAAGATGGAATCAGAGAAAGAGAGAGAGTAACAGTGGAAAAGTAAAGTGAGAGATAGAAAAAAAAGTAAAGGGAAAGGTTAGAAATTGAAAGAGAAAGAAAGAAGAGAGAGCAAAGAGAGAAAAAGTGACAAAAAGGGGATAGAGAAAAAGAAAAATGAAAGAGAGAAAAGGAGAAGAGACAGACATATAGATAGAAGAAGGAAAGAGTAACATAGTAATAGAAAGAAAGAAGAAAATAACAGAATGAATGAGAGAAAATTGATTGTAAGAGAGACAAAACAAGGTTCAACAGAATGTTTAGAAAGCGAGAAGAATGAAAAAAAGAGAGCCCAATGTGCGAAAAATTACAACTTAGAAAGCAAAAGAGTAAAAAGCAATAGTCACAGAAAGGGATAGAGTAAAAAAAATACAAAATAAAAAGGAAAAGCAGAGTAAGAGAAAAATTCTGAGGCTAGAGAGAGTAAAAGAGAAAAGTTGAAAAGCAAGAAGAAGAAGAATGAGTGAAAGAAAACAATAGAGTGAAAGTTAAAGGCGGAGAGAGTGCAAGAGAATAATTAGAAACTGAGAGAGGAAAGATTGACAGAAATAGAAAGAGTATTAGAAACAAACGGGAAAGAAAGGATAGAGAGATTAGAATGGAGTGAGGGAGAGGAGGAAGAGGAGGGGGCTGGTATGGAGCTTGAGGAGGAGGAAGAGGAGGAGAGGAAAGAGGGAATGAAAGGGGGAATGGAAAAGAATTTGTGATGGGAGGAGCTGAGATACACACGAGAGCTGAGAGCTTGAGGGATGTTACGGGGGGCTTAGAGGCACTGAAACATGAGAAAACTGTAGTGTATGTGTGTGTGTGAGAGAGAGAAAGAGAGAGAGAGAGAGGGAGAGAGAGACAGAGAGAGAGGGAGAAAGCTGTAAATCAGATGAAGCTGGTTGAAGTTGGTTAAGAATTAGAGCAGCACAGATTGGCAGCATCTGTCTATACACACACACACATACACACACCCACACATCCACCCACCCATACACACACACTTACACACTCACACCTGCAGCAGATGTGCAGCATTTTAGAATCAAGCGTGTGTATCTACATGTGTATGTGTGTGTGTGTGTGTGTGTGTGTGTCTGTTGTGCTCACTGACTCAATTACAGCCTCTGTGGCTACATTTCTCCACACTGCATTATTAAGTGTCTTTATGGAGGGGGTTAACCAGCCGCCCCTGCTCACCATTAAGAGCAGGACGCCACACACTCCACGTGAACACACAACTCAAACCAAACAAGATGTTCCGTCAAAGCGGATCCTCTGCGGAATGTGCAGTATTCCCATTACGAGCTTTCCAGATCCAGTCCAGCGCCAGTGCAGCTTCACAGTAAATCAAATCAACAAGTAATACGATGCGTTTCTCAGGCTCTTCTGAGGTAAACGCTGAGATAAAAGCTGCGTTGAAACTACAGTGATGTGTAAAATCCGAAACCACCACTCCTTTATATCTTCTCCAGTCTAAACATCTCTAGAAAAAGTACTTGACAAAACTATTGATGCACCAAGTTGTTGCAAGACTTGGCATGCTTCTATGTCGTAGGCAGATACGTAAATGATTACAGGTATGATCTGATTATACTGGGTGTTCCTATCTTTAAAAGCTCTCAAAAGCTACTTTTGGCTAGTGTACCTCTTGGTGAGAGATTGTTGACTGCTAGACATGCCTCTGAATGCTGCACTCGAAGACTCGAGTCCATTACATCTCACTTTCTGACAGCCAGGTACCTTTGCCTTCATTGTGTGATGATGTAAATGAGAAACCTGGACTGATGCAGACTGGGACCATATCGTCTTTAGTGACAAATCCTCAAAAAAAAGCTAATTTTTGGATCCAACAGTGGTCAAGTCGAGGGTTTGACTATGGAGGCCTCAAAGTGAGTGCTTTAATTCTACCTTTGCTCTGGAACGACATACTGCCCCAACTCATGGCATTATGATCTGGGAAGCCATTGCATACAAAAGTCAGTCACCCCTAGCAGTGATACAAGGGACACTATCAGCTCCTCCTCTTCAGTAACACCTGTTATCTCTCAGGCAGATAGGTAATTAATTACAGGTTTGCTTTCATAAGACACCACATGACAGTAGAGCTCTCAGAGTCTACTTTTTGGCAAGTGTACCTCTTGGTGAGAGTTGACTGCTAGAAATGCCTTTGAATGCTGCACTCAAAGACTCGAGTCCATTACATCTCACTTTCTGACAGCCAGGTACCATTGCCTTCACTGTGTCATGATGTAAATGAGAAACCTGGACTTGTGCAGACTAGAACCATATCGCCTTAGTGACAAATACAAAAAAAAAAAAAAAGCTCATCTTTTGGATCCAACAGTGGTCAAGTCGAGGGGTTTGACTATGGAGGGTTTGACTAAGTGAGTGCTTCAATTCTACCTTTGCTCTGGAACGACATACTGCCCCAACTCATGGTATTATGATCTGGGAAGCCATTGCATACAAAAGCCAGTCACCCCTAGCAGTGATACAAGGTATCAGTGATACAATGATACCAGGTACCATTGTCTTTATTGTGTCATGATGTAAATGAGAAACATGGACTGATGCAGACTAGAGCATGTCGTCTTTAGTGACAAATCCTCAAAAAAAAGCTCACCTTTTGGATCCAACAGTGGTCAAGTCAAGGGTTTGACTATGGTGGTCTCAAAGTAAGTGCTTCAATTCTATCTTTGCTCTGGAACGACCTACTGCCCAAACTCCTGATGATGTGGAAACTCATTGCATACAGAGGCTACTTTTTCGAAGAGTACCACTTGGTGAGAGATCATTGACTGCTAAACATGCCTCAACAAGGAAGGTTGTTCCTCCCAAGGACTTTTTTGCATTGGTGTTGTGAAAGAGAAACCTGGACTGGCATGGTCTGGAACTATATTGTCTCCAGGTATTTGTGTATTTGGGGTCTGATGAGGGTCATACTTGAGTTTGGAAACCTTGTGGTGAGTGCTTTACTTCTGCCTTAGCTTTGAAGAGATTCACTACCCCAACTGCTGGTGTAATAGTCTGGAGAGACATTTCATGTGACAGTCGGTCACTTCTAGTAGTGACACAAGGGACACTAGCAGATCAGCTATATGTGCAGGGGATCCCGCAGCCGCATCTCATTGCAGGGCTTCCAACTGATTTTTTTTTTTCAGCAAGATGATAAATAAAAAAGGATTCCAAAGGATGTTACTGACAGATTGCAACACTTCCTTGACCATTTTTTGTTCTTATTCTATTCCATATACTTTTGCTAAGGCATTGTTTGGTGGTCCATATCATATATCAGGTGGTTGCTACATTTTCTACAAATCTGAATCTCCAAATCTACCAAATATCCTCTACATTAGAGATATTTACTCCAACAAAACTCTTTTCCAAACTCTTGATTTCAGATTGAACATTAAAAAGATACTACATTTGTAAGGGGCCATGGACCTTTTTTATAGAAAGAGGACCCTGTTGCAAAAGTTGTGGAAAGTTTGACGTCTTCACCAGCATCAGCCATATACTGTTAAAGTAAACTCACGCCACTGTAGCTATACTGTATACACTGGAGGTAGGTATAACCACACAGTGTATACTGGCGGTTGGTTATAACTACACAGTGTACGCTGGTGATGGATATAACTGCACAGTAGACACTGGAGGCCACTTTAAATGCTTGGACATCTGGAGTAATGGTTTGTCTCCTAAAACACATGTTGCAGAGCCGCCCGAAGCTAACGGCAACGTGAAACCTCCCCTCCATACCACACCTATAGTTTATTCTTCTCTGCAGAAACGTGAGCCGTTTGCCTTGGTGTCATAAAGCCATCATCAGACATATGGTACTGCAGAAAGCGGCACAGAACTGTGTGTGAAAGTAATCATATACATGTCTAGATCCGTCTTGAATAGTAAAGGAAGTGAAGGCCTAGCCCATGTGTGTTTTGTTGGATATTTGGAGGATTAGGATCAAACTGTTCAGTTTACACAAGCATGTGGATGTTTTCACATGGATCCTGTAGGGTCACCAGGGCTGTGTTCAGACTGCAGGTACATGGGATTTGTTTCTTAAATCAGATCTGTTGAGATAAGAGACAGACTTATTGGTTGGACCCGCCACTCTGAATTTGATGAGGTCATTGTTTGTAGTGTTGTAAGTAATGCAAAAGATACGCTGAAATATGTTTTAAACATCATAGCGGCCAGACTAAGATGCGTCTGTACAATAATGCAAAAATCTGATTATATGTGGTTTCTGGATTCAACTTAGATATGCCAAAAAATCTGATTTAGGCTGGTAGTAGGAGCATAGACCCAATTGTTTTCATTAGAGGTTTCTATAAAACAAATCGTCACTGTTGAATAAAAGTACCGTATTTTACGGACTGTAAGGCACACCGTATTATAATTATATTATTTTCTGGTCTATTTTCATACACAAGGTGCACTGGATTACAAGTTGTATAATGTTGTTAATCTACACAGATTTATCTCCTGAAAACTGTATATTTGGGTGAGTAAAGCGCTGCTTCTGTTTATTTACAGTAAGCTTAGATTTCCAATATTTTCAACAGTGCTAGCCATAGTTAGCAGTTCTTAGCGCTAGTAAATGATGCCAGACAGCGCTACACTGAGGAACCCTGAGTGTTCCAGTAAGCCAGGGCGTTATCAGCTAGCGGTTTGCCAATTTAGCTTGTTTATTTTTGTAAACGTGCTACAGGCTACAGTCTGATAAACTCACCTCTGAAAGGCGAAAGAGCTAGCGCTGCGGTTAGTGGCTAATGCTAATACTGCTTCAGCCTTCTGTATAACGCTATGCTTTTAATACTCTTTACAGCCTGACTGGTAAAATTCATACGTAATTACATAATCATAAATCATTCATACAATACATACATTATTAGTATACTACGTCATTTAAACACAGTAAATATCACTGTAAATATCACTGTGTCAAAATTATTGAAATATTTTTTTTTTTACATTGACTTCCTTTGAAAGTTAAAAATGTTTTTTCTGTCTTCTGTAAATTTTTTTGTTTTGGAAACACTTATTTTTTTATTGGACAGTGACAAAATAAACCTTAGAATTGGCTTTATTTAACTGAACCAAGACAAACTACATGATTACTGACACCAAACTATTTCAGCTGATTCAGCTGATTAACGAAAAACAATGGATTTATTATTATTTTTTTTTTTATATATATAAGTTTAGCATTCCATTTTTAAATATATGTATCAATGCTGTTCTGCTCACAATCTTAGCCTAGCCAAGATCATGCTATTGTTCTGCCTGTAAATGTAGTTCCTGAAGATGAGTGGATTAATCCCCGCTTCTATTTAAAGAAAATAACACCGTGGTCAAGGTACTTCATTAAAGCTCTCCCGTTCCTGTTTCATACTGTAGGAGTTGTATTAATGACTCTAAATCCAGGTAGCTGAAGTTGATTTAATTGAGTGCACAGTATGCGTGTACTGCATAGCTTGCATTCGGATGGGATTTGTTGAAGTGATTCATTTTACATTAGAAAAAAAACTACAGCACAAAAAAAGAAGAACGTATTTTCTCACAATCCATCTTCCAATGGAATGAGCAGTCTGATTTGCTCTGCTCTGTATACTGTATGCTGTGTACTGTATATCGTATACTGTATACTCCAGCTTGTTAAATGAAGGGCAGAAGCAGCATTCACTGAGGGGGTGTCCTCAGTTTCCCATCATACAAAAAGATGCTAATGACAAGGCACTCTGTTTCACACTGCACTTTACTCTCCACTCCTGTACTTCAGCTAATTATACATGTCTTCAGTAGGAGCATGTTAGTACTTAGGCTATGAACACCCACATTATGAGTGTAAATACCTGTGGGCACATCAAAAGGTGATCTAGACCTGGGGGTGGAGACGTCGTGAAGAATGAGAGAGTTTTCTGTTTACCTTAAAGTATGTGAATCTTCTTGGGAATTGGTTTAACTTTTATACTGTTAATAAATAAACTCTACAAATTCAATAAACACAGACACTCAAGAGGAGTCACAAGAACATGCAGTGGTTTACACTCTGATAAGTGCGTCATTAACTGAAGATGTCTTATAACAAGGAAGCAGAAATGACGTTTTACTGGGTTTAAGAGAAAAGTCAGATTCAGTTTGGATTAGTTTAGATCAGGAAAATGTCAGTACTAAAAACTATGTATAATAAAAACACAGATATTCATAATTGTATATCCCAGATATTTGCATCTCATGGTCACATGACCTGCTTCAAAACAGTCACATACAAACTGTCCAAGAATGACCAAGAATTGCACCAAACTAAAACGACAGCCAAAGTTACATCAACAATTTGATTTTATATTTGTTTAACAATTTAGATTTTTTTGTTTGGTTACTTTTTGGATTATGATTCAGAAAGCTTTTAATTCCACAAGTTTTTGTTTTGTTATTCAGCAAGTTTTTGGCTCAATAAGTTTCATTTTGCAAGTTTTCGTGGGGCAGTGGTGGCTCAGCGGGTAGAGCATCGGGCCATTGATGACAAGGTTGTGGGTTTGGTACCTGGGTTTGGTTGGGCCTTTACTTTTGGGCCCTCAAACAAGGCCCTTGTTCATGGGTGCTGCATTGATGGCCGCCCACCGCTCTGGGCATGTGTTCTGACTAGTGTGTGTACGTTTACTGTAAGAATCAGAGGTTAAGGAAGAGGTTAAATTTACCAATAAGGGACCAATAAGGGATTAATTATGATTATTGATGATTATTATATGAGGATTATTCTATGATTATTATTATTAATCCAGAAGTCTTTATTTAGTTTATGTTTTGTTAAAGGTACAATATGTAGTATTTTTATACGGGTTCATTTATTGTTGTGATACAGACCCTATGACTGCCCTGTACACACACACATACACTGCCACTGTATATGTTTTAGGCATTATTTTTTATGTTAATTTAGGTTAACATTCATCATGCAGGTATTTTAAAGAAAATCTTCTTATTCTTAAATTTCTGTTTCACAAATCAAAAAGTTCTTGTTTCCCGATTAGAAACGCTTTCGGTTTATGATTAATATCTGTATGATTTCTGTAAAAGTATGCTGGATACAACAGTTGTGTATATTACACCGTTGTAAATGAAGATGAACTCATTTGAATGGGATTCATTAATGTAAAGTAAACTGTGTAAACTTTTCACAGTTCTGTGTTACAGTATGTAAAGGTTCTATACTAAAGAACTGTGTGTGCAAGCCAAGAATCTCATAGAAAAGATAAGTCTGATTAAAGTGAGATTGACAGTGAGATATTCCATACACTACAGCTATTTTATCTCTATTTGTTCAACATAAAACTGCATCACAAAAGAAGCAAAAGTAAAGCCGTGTATAGCCGTGGTGCTGGTTGTGGTAGTGAGTGGTTGATTTGGTATGGGTTTGAAAATACTGGCGCAACCTGTTCTCTTTATTCTGGTGAGAACGCAGTTTCTTAGAAAAAGAGGACAAAGGAGGAACATAACAGCCTGAGCAAAGAAGCTTTTTCTTTTCTTTTATTTAAAACCTGCTGCTGCTTTCAGCACTGTCTGAGAAAACCTTCAGCAATTTGTGGATGTGAACAGAAAGCAGAGGTGAACTTCAGACTGAAAGATGAATTGTGTTGGGCTCCTCAATTCTGCAGCTCTCTCTTCGCGAAGAATAGAGTCGGGTACACTTTGTGGCTTGTGTTACGACCTCAACTTCTACACATATGAATCAAACTCTGTGTAGAAATTCGGGTTTGTCCTCGCCTGCTTTTTCGTGCTCCTATCAGTTGCCGTCTCATGATTTGAGATTTGATTCATTCTGCTTTCTTTTTCCATCTACATTGTTTCATCCATATTTTTGGAAATTTAAGTTTGATCTGAACCAAAATAGCAGCTTTAAAAAGTGACATGATGTCTGTGCAGTTGAATGTATTCTGATTCTGGTAAGAAGGCACAATTCAGAACAACAACTGATAAAGAGCATCTTGCCGAAGCTTATTAGTGCACTTAGTCGCTAAGCTGCAATGTGAAACCGAAACTAAACGTGCCATTTGTAGCCTATATAATGTAACCTCATCACCTCATCCTTGGTTCTGACTTTCATCCTGGTTTCAGACTTTCAGGTTTTAAATTAACACTCAAATACATATTTCTCCTCGTTCCTCAAACTCTCGACTTTGGAGAAGATGTAGATCTCGACTGAGCATATATATGTGTTTTCTGACTGACTGAACAGTGACAGACGTGACTGTAATTTA
The DNA here is from genome assembly GCF_023375975.1 of Astyanax mexicanus. NCBI lineage: Eukaryota > Metazoa > Chordata > Actinopteri > Characiformes > Acestrorhamphidae > Astyanax > Astyanax mexicanus. The sequence continues at coordinate 28,181,072 of NC_064427.1, read as the reverse complement.
ATTTGCGAAAGAACAAAGAGAGCCTCTCTTGCAGCATGTATTAATTGGAATTCTAATCTATATACACACACACACACACACAAACCCACACATGTGTACGCACACACACACAAGTAAAGACAGTAGAAGTAGAAGGTGGGCTCGGCTTTTGTTCTGGGTCAACGAAGGCTTTGCAGCGATTGCAAATCTCGGAGCGCACGCTGCGTTCTATCCAATCCTACAGGCCTTTTTGACCACGACTTCAAAGAGAATAGAGTATGAGGGAGCAGACAGGGCCAACATTTATTATCAATTTTTCATGTCTTTGCCCCCCTCCCTCCACATCTTCCCTGCTCTTCTACGTATCCGCCTGCTTCTCCATACCCCCCTCAACACCTCCAACTCCCCCCTCCCACTGCCCATCAAACCCAGCCTGTAGAAAAGCCGAGATTACCCCCGTGGGCTGTTCTTTGGTGCATGCTGTTCGTACGATAATCAATTTGAAGAAGGAGAGAGAGGGAAGGTATGAAATTATTAATCAGAACGAGGAGAGGAGAGCAGGGGAGGGAGTGAAGAAGGGAGGGAGGGTGGAGATAGAAAAAGATTGAAAAAAGTGGCTAGTGGAGACTCTAAAAGAGAGGCAAGGTTGGGAAAAGTTGAGGAGTGGAAGGTGGGGCAAGTTGTCTTAGCTATGGATGGGACAGTTTCTGAATTATTATTATTTTTTTATAAATTGAGTGAACAGTATAGTGAACCCACAGATGTGGCAGCCTACATAATTAAGACCAGGTAGTTAATGATAATATATAATCCACCTGTACGTTTACCTAAGGTAGTCTGGGGGGAATGACTACACACTGACAGTAGGTGTCAAAAAGAAACTGCTTATAGCAGTCAGATTTTGAGTCAGTTTGATAAGGGGCAAACAGTGATGGAGATACAGAGGTTGTACAATGAGCTTTTCATGGCTAAATTGGAGCAACCTGGTGGCCAATCTTCATTAATTGCACATTGCACCAGTAAGAGCAGAGTGTGAAGGGTAAGAGCACAGTTTTGCACAAAATATTGCAATGCACACAACATTATGGGTGACATACCAGAGTTCAAAAGAGGACAAATTGTTGGTGCACGTCTTGCTGGTGCATCTGTGACCAAGACAGCAAGTCTTTGTGATGTATCAAGAGCCACATCCAACAGGATTAACTGTGGACGCTGTAAGAGGAAGCTGTCTGAAAGGGATGTTCGGGGGCTAACCTGGATTGTATCCAAAAAACATAAAACCACGGCTGATCAAATCACGGCAGAATTCAATGTGCACCTCAACTCTCCTGTTTCCACCAGAACTGTCTGTCAGGGCAATAAATTATTGTGGTCTAAAACCAGGTGTTTCAGTTTAATTGTCCAACCCATGTAGATAAGTATTGCCAATAGAATAGGACTCTCTGGAGCAGATGAACCTATTTGCCCATCAAATACTTAAAAACACTGTAAATGTAACAGTTTCATACTATCCGATCGCATTATACACTAGTCCATTTGAAGCATGTTCCCAAACCCCTCAGCCCTGACCTCTGGAGGGACACTTTGAGTGACAGGATCAGTGGTGCTAAAACACCTCACGTATACACACACACAAACACATTCTCACTTCACTGCATTTTTCAGTAAAGAATGCATTAGCCTTGAATGGCAGTGTTTTTGTCTATGCTTAAGTGTGTGTGTGTGTGTGTGTGTGTGTATTCTCAGGATGTAGTCAGCTCAGCAAGAATATGTCAAATTTGACCTTCCTTGACATCTTAGTGTGTGAGTGTACCACTATGTGTGTGTGTGTGTGTGTGTGTGTGTGGTGAGAGGTCAAAAAGGGCACTCGACTGCACATTTGAGTCACCTCCACTTTTCCAAATGCATTCCGAATTCACCTCCAGAATGTCAGGATCCATAGGATGGCAAGGCGGCGTTTCTGAAGCAATTGACTCCACTTAGGTTTGGATAATAGAGGCTGGGATTGAAGAATTCCCCGGAGAAGCTGCAACAAAAGACTCAAGGACGGGAGCCAGACCCAGCGATGTTGGAGAAACAGTTCCAGAATTAGAGAACGGAACACACAAACTAATGTGAACCATCTGCCTGCTGGCCCCCAAAATGTGCCATTTGGACTGTACATTGATTCAATTGAGAGGATAAGAGAGAGAGAGAGAGAGAGAGAGAGAGAGAGAGAGAGAGAGAAGGGTGAAATCACATGGGAATGGAACAAGGTATGGTCACAACCACATAAAGAGCACCTCTGCTGATGTTCCTCATGGGATCAGGATTGTACAATGGGACAAATCGCCTGCAGTGGTATTCAGGGTTTTGTTTGACTTGTCTTGCACTCTCATGAGCTTTGTACCTGTGTTATAGACGGTCAATATATCATTTTTTTTAGTATATCAGATTTGGGGTTTTGGTGCTACACAAACTCGATTGTTTAGCTGCCCAAATAATCCACATTGTATCAGATGTGTAGGACATAGCCATATTCTGGTTATGCTCAACCCAGTGTCTTTCATTTAGGGATAAAGTCCCTTCCTTCAATAAAAAAGCCAATCAGTGGAAGAGAGTTTGTAGGCTAGTGGTGAAGCTCCTCCTCTATGTGGAGATCTGCGCAAGTGTGGAAGTCATACTAAGCCAAAAGATATATATTTTTGTCAATTATTGAGCCAAATGCTACAAACTATTCATTAGTTTTTTTTATTAGATGCCATCAGTGATAAATATGCTGTTAAAATTGTAATTTGATCATTCGGTTCCATATTCAAAAAGATGGTCTTGCAAAGATGGCCAAAATAGACAAGTCAGATGATACCTAAACAGATTGTAGTCCTATAAGTCCTATTTCCATTGTAGGGTTAAATAGTGTAGTGGGCAACATTAGTACCCCTATACTTGTTAAGGGTACTTGGACAAGACTCCTGCTTTTTAATCAGAAAAAGAAGAGGTGGATATAGAAAGTATGGATATGGGAAAACCTTGAAAGATTTGTAATTTGAGACTGGAAGAGAGAGGGAACGTGAGGAAAGTTAGGAAGTGGAAGCTGAGATAAGTAATCTAAACTAGGAATGGGGAGATACTGGGAATACAAGAAATAACTAAAAATCCCAAATACTAATTGAAAATTCAATGGACTTCCTTGAGGAACTTTTGCTAGAAACATATGCTAGAGACAATGATTTGGAATGCCCTTCAAAATGGCAGCAGGGATTAATTCCTAGTGGTTTAGGAATGTCTTTATTTTCTAAATCTGGATGCTTTTGAGCCCTCAATAGATGCTTTCATTTCAGATTCTTCAAGATGTTATTGACTTTTATTGTAGAAGATTTAAGTAAAGTTAAGCTACCCCAGACTCTTTCTGACCTTTGTCTCTTACAGCAAAAGGCAGCACACTTTTAGCCATGCACCACCAAAATCCTGGGTTCAATTCTGTCAGGGGATTTAAATAGATGCCACAGTGCCACTGCCATGCAATGATGTTTCCGTCTCTTCGTGCTTGGCGGTTATTTGGGCAGCCCTGAGTCTTTCTGTCAGAGTAAGTGTGTAAATTACACACATGATGGGCATCTGTGCACAGGTCTCAGCAGGAGCTGTCATGGCAGACGATTGTGAGACTGTGTTTAGGGTGACTTACGGTTGAGGATGAAGTGAAGGTGGAGTGATGAACAGTAACCATATACTGGGTTTGAGGGGAGAGGAAGAGATGTCTCTGGACAGGACTCTGATTTGGTTGCAGGCAGTGTGGGCGAGCAGGTTTCCGCCCACTCCCCAAGGCACAAGGCTAACAAGCATTACCTCTTTTCACACACTGTCTTGGGTTTTTCCTCCTGTTCAAGTGGGGCAATTTCTCTTGGCTAATATATAACTACTGTAAGTTGTGAGGTGTTTTCTTGTGAGTGAAGCTGAACAATGGCCAAGATCAATCAGATTTTGAGGGAGCCCTGATAGTGGGTACCAGATGGATGGAAATTCCATTTCCAAAGCAAGAATTGTCCATTCAAACAGACAAGCAAATTTGGCAGAAATCACATCTACATTCATGCAGTAGCCCCCAAAAGCGTATCCCACAAGTCAGTGCTGCCTGTTTTAGCTTTTATAGGGCATGGCGAAATGAATAGCATCATGCCATTAGTTACACTATGCCTACACATAAACCCAGTCCACCCTCCTTGTAAGGAACCATGAATTCGCTACTTAATTGTGCACCTATTGCTAATGTTCACCCATAAACATTTGGTTCAAGTTCGTCTTTGTGCCAACGTATTGTGTCAGGGCTCTGAGATCACTATGCCCATTGCCAAGCCTTGAGGGGCAAAGAAAGCCTCTTGGAACTGGACTATGAAACCGTGTAATCGATTCTTACAGTAATGGATCTCCAACTCCAACTTGTTTTTGGGATGAGTTGGACTGGTGTTTCTAATCCAAAGCTAATAGTCATCAAACATCAGTTGAGTTTAGACGAAACACAGGAAGATCTGGCCAAAGTAAACTAAACGCTCAACCAAATTCCTGTTTAAGAACAAAGTCTTTCTCTTTGACAAAAAGAGCCAATCACCTCGCTGGTTTTGACCAGAGCAAAGGAGGGAGAATATGCAATTGTGGAAGTTCCCATTCAGTGTCGAGATCTGTACAAGCGTGGTGGGCATATCAAGTAGAAAAATACTTTATTAACTCTTTCGTTTGTTAAGATTATATCAGTGAAACCTTTCACATTTTGAGTATTTGGGTCTCTCTTCTTTCTAAAAGATAGATGGCTGGTCTTAAAAAGATTAAAAAAGATGCAAAAATGCCCGCTGAGTGAACTGACGTGCCTGTAGTCTGTAAGGACTCTATGTGGAACTGCAACCCCTGGAATGTATGGATTTGTGTATATAGAACAGATTATCATCCTATACGACCTTCTCTATAGGGTTACAGAAAAGAGATAGTACTGTATAATGGGTGACATTGGGACCCCAATTCTTTGCCTGAACACACCAGGCAATACCTGTAAGAGAACAAACTTCATATACCCTTGAGTTCAGAAGAAACATTGAAATCTATCCAGTTGGGGCCTGTATTTGTTTTCCATTGGATGCCAGTACATTTATGGATGAGCATTTTAGCTGTGAAGCATGGAAAGCTGTTTTTCATTCGCCCGTTTTTTTGCGTCTGCGCTTTGAGCACGGGCGCACGGTGTGGAGAAGGCTGGTGGAGGAGCGTTTTATGCCGCTCGCCTTGATGTGACAGAAGATTGCATTGTCTCTGGAAGAAAGCCCACTAGTGCACTCATCCAGAGAGGATAATGCATTTGCCACACGGAGATATGCGCAGGCGAGCGCATTCCAGAAATAAACAGCTTCACACACCATTGCACGCTCCACACGCATGCACACACACATAAATATATCCCACATGTCCTCAGACATACACACACACACACATACCTTTACCTAAGTGGAACGCGTGTGGCAATAATGTTTGACATTTGCTCACGTGACCTTTCCACAGCTCCTCTGAGGATGCTGCTGATGGTGCAGGTGTGTAGACGGGCTGAGATAACGGCACCGCTCGCTCTGCCTGCCTGCCTGCCGCTCGGAATTTTAAAGGCCTAAGCGTATCCTGTGCCAGGAAACCAGTAAACCAGTGCCTGTGACAGTGTAGAACGCAGGAGACTTCTTCTCTGCTGTGGCGGCTGTGCTCCACACAGGCTTCCCATCATTGGTTCCCTTTGCACTGTGAAACGGTGAGCCTCCTGCTGAGAGCACTGAAGCTGATCAAACCGCACTGGGAGCGGCCCGACGCCTGCTTGACCTTATCAAGTAACGACCTCCACCGCCCCCGATTCGCGCAGCATGCTGGATTCTCTTGTGAGCAATTATATCTTCTCTGGCGGTGGCAATCGAGCTCAGAGCTGACCCTTATCCCGCATTCTCCACTTCTGATGCGGACATCTTTAACCCGATTTTGGAATTAAATTCGCAGTGGTTTTACCTTTAATTAACATTATGGTCAATCAGCCAGATCAGTGGAGTTTTATATTCAAGCAGGGTCAAAAAAAAAAAAAAATGGGCACAAGTGTATTGTTGTACTGCATAGTTAAATCTAGTAGCAGTAGTTGTAGCAGCCTGTTGAGACCTATATTCATTTTGTACATGTTCACCCGTTTTTAGGTTACACAGTACACCATATGTCCAAATGTTTGTGGACACCCCTTTTAATGAATGTATTCACCAGGGCTGTGTATTGTAGGAGTTATGATTCAAATATATATCAATATATTGCAATACTGTAAGCAATTTAGTATAAAAACTCATAGGATAAAAAAAAAAAAAACACCCTACCATATTTATAAAATCGGAGTAAAAGAAAACTCTCCTTTGTATCCGGGGTTTAAACACATGAATCAAACCACTTTGTTTGATTCATTTTTTGATTCATTTTACTCAATTGTTGTCACATGTCAACAATTGAGTAAAACCTAACAATACTTGCAAAACAAACTATTGTGGCGTGATATCAGTATTTTATGATACCTCTAGTGTAAGAATGAATATCTACCTTAACTTGCACCCTATTGCTGACACAGATGTGCAAGTCTAGTGTAGTCCTTTCTGTAGCGAAGTATTGCCAACAGAATTGCGCTCCCTACAGCAGATAAACATGAACCTGTGGGCTAACTTAAGGCGTATAAAGCGCCCCAGAGTTGAGCTGTACAGCAGTGGAACTTTGTTCCCTTGATTTCTTTTTGGGACGGAGAATAATTAAATTAGTTCTACAGAGACAAACATCTTTGTTTTCTTCGATTTCCTCTGTTATTACATGATTATGGTAAGCTCAGGACCCTCAAACCCACAGTAAGTAATGTGATGCTTAAAGTGTACACAGAAAAAGATTAGCTTGGCATTAAGTAGTTAGCATTAGCTAACTAGCGTTAGTGTTAGCTCAAGCAGCAAACTGAAGAGCTAAACTTTCCGTTTTGACACCAAACATGTCTCAGACTATAACAAGCTAAGCAACAGGCTTGCAGCTTATTTTGCACTATTCAGAGTTGTTATTTAATAGTATCATGCAATAAACACTATGAAGTGAGAGTGTATGTTAAATTTTAATGTGAAAGAGGAACTGAAGCCGTTTTTATGATTTTGGGGGTCAAATATTCACAGTCAGATGCAAAAGTTCACTAAAAATTGCTTGGAATTGTCAAAATAGACTGGTATAAGTGTGAGGAGAATGTGAATTGGGATTTGGCTCCTGTGTAGGGGTAGCAGGGTGGAGGCGTGTGCAGAATCTCTCAATATTCTTGTGTGTGTGTGTGTGTGTGTGTGCGTGTGTATGTGTGTGCGTGCCGCGGGGGGCTTCTAGGCAGTGAAATCTCCAGAGACCCCCCCGTGCGTTCAGGAGGAGCTCCGGCTGATAAATATACTGTACGCCGGGAAGCAGGTCACTTTAAATTGTAAATTGTTGTCTCTTCATTTGTCTAATTTGATTTGCCAAATTTTTACTCAGGTGTACAAATGTGTGCTCTGCAGGCAGTTTTAATGGGTGCGTGTCTCACAAACACACACTCAAATACACACACACACACACACACACACTCAAACTTTCACCTAATTCCTCAGTTTTGTTAATGCACCCAATTACCATCTCAAACAGTGGCAGTGTAATGGCGTATGGGCGACCTTTTGTAATGCTAATGTAGCCGTATGAACGAAAGCTACTCACTCATTCATGAGGCCAGAAGTGGATTTATTCATCACTATTTACTGCCCTTACCGCCCTTATAGTGGCTTATTCTAATGAGCCCCGCATGTCAAGTCACTCTGATGGTGGTGTGTCAAAGTCTGGGTGTCACAGGATGAGGAGAAATGACCTTTCTCATATGTTAGCGTGATAGTTAGCAGCATTAGCAGATTTAGCGACCGCACCGCTGAGAGCGGCAAGGTGTCAGGATGAGAAACCGAGACTGAAAACACGTCTCTCACTGCGCTGGAACTTCTGTAGGCAGACATGAAAGAGAAAGGCAGAAACAGCAGGGTAGAACTAGCGCTCGGCTGTTAGCGCAGACGCTAAAGCTAGTCAGCCAGAGAACAATGTGTATAGCGCGTGTGTGAAGCTCAGGGTTAAGATCAGCATTAGATTTCTAACAGCTCACTGCTCTCACTTACAAAGAATGAGGGGCTATAAAACTGAGTGACATTGATATCTTAGCATCAAAGTCTCGCTTCTGTTTTTATAGTGTTTTGTTCTGTTTTCTGTGTTTTCATTTCTATTTTTCATCCCAAACAGAAGAAAAAAAACAGTATCAGTTTCAGGGCTGAAAATTGTCGTGTCTCATTCCAGTCTGTTTCAGATCATACACATCAACCTGTGTCTCAGTTTGTGTGCAGTGTGTGTTGTTTTCATTGTACATGATCTTTATATATGTTTCACTTGATATGCTTCGCTGCTACACACTATGCCAAAAGTCATGGAACAGCATTTGTGGGGTGTTATCTTGTGAATGAGGCCAGAGTTTGATGATCACTGGCCAGAGTTTAAGCGAGGCATGATATAGTGGGTTCCAGATGGATGGAACCTTCCTTTTTTCAATACACAGTGTCCCGATTGTACTGGAAATATCTTATGTAGAGAAGGCAGAAGTCATGGGACACAAAACTCATTCCTGTTCCTGTTTTGACTTTTGGCATGTCTATGCACCTTGTCTCTGGTTACACAGGCGTAAATAAACATGCAAGTTGAAATATCACTGCCAGATCCTTTGTTTTAGGTACTGTTCTTGTGGTTGCCAGGTGGGCTTGGATGTTTGTTAGCAAACATGTCATTGCTGATTGGCAGAAATCAAATTCATAAAATGTTCCACCTTTTTTTTACACAGATATAATCAGGGAAGACCTGAATATTTGGAAACCCAATTTTTTTACCCTTTCAGAGCTCAAATAAGAGAGAAGACTGAATAATTTATACATAGAGTGAGGCAATCTTTGTAAATCCAACAGCAATGGTGAAAAAAGTAGCTAAATTAATGCGTTAATGCATTAGTGCATCCCTAGTTTCTGCCAAACAGTTTGAACCTTTAGAACTCAACGGTACATTACAGAAACCACATTTTCTATTCAGTTCCCAGTTTAAACACAATACTTGCATCAAAGGTGCACTACACCAGCACTCTATACAGCAGTATTTGTTTTGAAACACAGGATTTGCATGTTAGCACGGTTTCAGCACCTGCTTACGAGTGAGGGATGAGTGTGTATGTGCGTAGGGGGGTGATTCCCATGCGCCTGGCAGCATGCCAGGGTCCCCAGGGGCAAAGCACGACGAGGCCAGATTTTCATCAGCTACGTACGTACCTCCACCTCACTATGTAGGTCAGACCCCTCTGTCTCTCTCTCCCTCTCTCTTTCTCTCTCTCTCGGGCGCTCTCGCTATCTCTCTCTCTCTCTCTCTCTCTCTCGCAGCCCTACAGCTTTATCAGTGCTGTTACCTGGCTGTAGCTGTCAGGTGATTCATCTCAGCTCATGTTCTCTTTGTCTCTGTCTCACCCCCCCGCTGCACTGCGGCTCTTTGATTGTGTCAGATGGGGCGTCAGCTAACAAGCCGTCAGCCTGCACTTTACACTCCAATCAGCCCCACCTCTCGGCCGCTCACACACACACACACACGCTGCCATGAGTCAGTCACACACACTCTAATCACAGGCCTCAATGCTGATGTGCTTGTCTGCTGTTGTCGCTATAGCTTGGCTACGCACACACACACACACACACACACACATAAGCAAAGGTGTGTATTGTAGCAATGTTTGACCAGGGCGGGCAGTAAGGGACATGTTGAGACTTGCCCGCTGTGCTGGCACTGGTGGCATGTAGACTGATACAGTGTGTGTGTGTGTGTGTGTGTGTAGGTTGCACTCTACCTGTCTGACTTTGATCCATCCAGGGCTGTGTGCTTATGCTCAACAAGTGTGTCATATATTTTCTGAATGGGTGCAATTGTGCTGACTGCTGAAAAGTGCTAATCTACAGTGTCATCATCAGCATGATCCTCTCCTGACCTGAACTTTTAATCCAGGTTGAGTCTCTATCCTTGCGGTATGAATTCAAGTCTCCAGAGTAGAGTCAGTGTCAAGTCTTGAGATCCTGCGGTGGCAGTCCAAGTGAATTCTAAAGCCCCTGGGTGGAAATCCAAGTGAGTCTTAAGACACTTAGGGGTCCGAGTGACTTGTTAGTTGTGAATCTTTGGTTTGCGAGTCATTTCTAGAGTCTCTGGGTTGCAAAATCAAGGTGATTCTTGAGTGTCTGGGATGCAAATCCAAGTTGATTCTTGAGTCTTTGGTGAGTGAGTCAAAGGTGATTCTTGGGTCTTTGGTAAGTGAGTCCAAGTTGATTCTTGAAGCTTTAAAGTATGAATCCAAGTCAGCTCTGGAGTCTTTGGGTTTTAAGTCCAAGTCAACTCCTCTGTAGTGCAAAATCAAATCTATGACTTGTTAGTTGTGAATCTTTGTTTGCAAGTCAATCCTAAATTCTTTAGGATATGATTCCAAGCCAACTCATGAGTCTTTGATGTGGGAGTCCAAGTTGATTGTTGAGTCTCTGGGATGCAAATCTAAGTTGATTCTTGAGTCTTTGGTGAGTAAAAGTTGATTCTTGAAACTTTAGAGTCCAAGTCAACTCCTGACACTCTGGGGTATAAGCCCAAGTCAATTCCTGAGACTCTGGAGTGCAAAATCAAATCAAATGTATGAAGTGTAAATCCCAGTGAAATCTCGAGTTTCTGGGATGCAAATCCAAGAAGTATAAAATCAAGGCAACTCTAGAGTCTCTGAGATGGAATCCAGGTTGAATCTTGATTCTCCGGGGTGTGAGTCAAAATCTACCTTAGTCTTTTGGATGCAATTCCAGATTGACCCTAGAGTTCATGGGGTGTCAATCCAAGTCATGTATTGAGTCCTGAAGTTAATTCAATTCTGGAATCTCTGTGATGAGAGTTCCAAGTGAGTGGGGTGCAAAATCAAGTCACATCTCGAGTCCCTGAGTTATGTGAATGAGAATTAAGTCTCTAGACTCTTGATTCTTTAGAGTGCAGGCTTGAACTGACTCCTGACTTTGGGAAAATTTGCTATTGCAAGCAGATTTGTTATCCAAACTACCAGCTAGCCAAGCAACGACATACATTTGCATTTTACTTCCATGTAATATTTATGGAACATACCGAATGCTTAACCCCACATCCCGACATTATTTAAGAACAGCTTGTCTGTGAGTGTGGGTGCTGACAACCATGAGAGGAGACAAAAACAGCTCGTAAAAAGCGTCCTGGAAGAGGAAGCGCTTTCCTTTGGCATCCCTGAGGCCTGCTGGAGGAAAGCGAGAGTGAGAGCGAGAGAGGTAAAGAGGGTAAACAAGAACAAATGTGACATTGTGCGTTCCCTGAGCAGACTTGGCTCTGTCAGAATGGTTAGTGTGACTGCGATGGCAGGGTACCAGTGTTTCTGGACCGGGGTAATGAGCTCTGCGTCTGCACCGTGGCGGTACGGGGAGGCCCCTGTTGCCTCTTTTAGTTTTTATTCCTTCCTTTTTGTCCAAAAAACAGGCGGTATTTTTGTGTGCGCACAAAGAGCTGAGCATGACAAAGGCGCAGTCAGACTTGGAGTTCAAGCATTGGGTGGCGAATTCGAGCCGGACAGGGTCAGCGGTTAGAGACCAAAGCAGACCACCGCATTTAACAGACCGCTGCGTGTTATGGATCTGGACAGACACAGACGTGGAAATCCCTTTGTAAATAGAGCTCTATAAATGGCTTCTTCTGGTGCGCCTGGCTTTCTCATTACCTGTCATGGCCACACCCTCAAACCTGCTTTTTCTCACACATTCTCTATAATCGACCTGTTCCAACAATAGAGCAGACTTTTCCCACCGTGAAATCTCTAGGAATACAGAGAACAGTGTTATACAGAACTGATTTAAAATGTTTTTATTCGTCTTTTATTGGTGAAGCATTCATTTGCATTATTACTACATTGTATTATGGTAGTAATTATAGGAGTATTAAATGCCTCATATCTTGAGGCAAACTGAGTATTCTGAGTGTTCTGAGTTCACTCCTTAGTCAATATACAGTTCATATATGCTGCAAGCAGCTGAGTATGAAAGAACTGGTTTCATGATGTCATAAACAAACACATCAACATATAAAGTACTGTATTTTTAGCCTGCAGCACTTTAGCTCCAACTATTCAAGCTGATGTTACATTATCAGAAAAAGGTTAGATATGTGTACTGTAAATTCACAATTGTATGTAACTAAAGACATGTCGAGTCCACGTCCAAGACCAAGACCAAGACCGATTGGCTGAGAGGCATTCTATGAGTACCATTATCAGCCGGTAATGCACTGTAACCAAAGCTCTCCATGTATTACGATGCAGCGCTTACAAACCAAACAGCACAGCTACAAACAGATCAGCAATGGAACTATTTTAACTCGCCTTTAGTGTTTATAACCAAACAGATTGTTTTTTTTCATCCTCTTTAACTCTTCAACTAATTTTCAATGAACAGCAAAAATGAAACTGTGGTATAATCTAAATAATACACTTGAGGTTCGTGCTATAACATGTAATACTGGCACTGTTGTGCTGATCTACGCCTGTTGCCTTGTACCTACAACCGCAGAACAGCAGTGCCAATATTACACGTTATAGCACAAACATTGAGTGCATTATTGCTTGAATAATATATACAACAGAAGTTCAATTTGTAATTAACGTAAAGCGATGGACGTGTCTGGTCTACAGAACAATTTCCAAATCCACCTCATCCTGAAACACCAATTCCAAATGAGGGAGAGATCGAAACGAGACAGAGACCACTCGTTTAATGTCCTGACAATTAACCTATCATGTACTACCTCATGTACTAATATTAGTAATCTACACACACACACATACACATGTATAGAAAAAATAATATTAAATGAGCAGGTGTACAGTGTACATATTTTCCACATATATTAAAGATCAACACAGCACTGTCTTTTAATCACATATATAACAAAACCGAGACACAGAGCACCAGTAGACCAGAAGAGCAAACAGGAGCGCCTTTGTTGGATTCATGGTCCGCGTTTTACCATCCTGCCCCTCCATTAGCTCTATACAGATAGACCTGCCTGTTCTCCTCTTTAAATGAATCCCTTTCTACTTTTTTCTCTCGTTTCTCTTGCGGTCAGGGAGCCACCTGTGTGACCGGGCTTCTCACTTTAGAAAGGCCTTTTAGTTCAAGGGCTTTGGTTAGGCCTTTAGGGCCTGAGCGCATTGGTGCACCTGTATGCATACGCGCACACACACACATATACATATGAGCTACATAATACACAATGGCCTCCTGCTTCTCACAGCAAGGCCAGGTGAGTATGGAAAGAGCCAGAGGGGACATGCAAAGCATAAGCATTCATTTATAGATAAAAAATGAATCTAGCTACAGACAAAATCACGGCTTGACAATAGTTGCTACTACTGTTTCAGCTGTGCTACGCACCGCTGTTCTATTTTACAGGTCACAGTAATGTCATACAGTGTTCGAAACCACACAAACAAGTCTTTCTGAAAAAGGAAAAGTTTAGCTAACATGGTCTGAGGCAAGCTATATGCTGTATATCCTTTGCACCGTGCTAATTGTTACAGTATAAGCTTACACAGCGTGTTAGCAATGTTAGCTCCCATTGGCTCCAGTGCAAAACTTGAGGCGAATTTCTGGTACCACATATATGTTTATGTCTTAGTTGATTGGATACAAGGAGGATACTGAAGAAAAATTGGGTAATTGAGTAAATTTTGCACTTTTTGAGCATTTTTCCAACTATCCTAAAAAGAGCTACAGTTTTAGCCAGCGGTTTGTGCTCTTGGACGCTCTGGTCACTTGGCTAAGCTTCCCATGAACGCTTCCCATCATTACAGCTCACAAAGCCAGTCCATGGCTCTAGACCAGGGGTGTCCAAACTACGGCCCACGGGCCATTTGCGGCACGTTTCCTTTTTTGGAGCGGCCCGCGAGGTATTTTAGAAATAGAATGAAAGTTGGCCTGCTGTTAAGCAGGTAAAATAATGTGATATTCTTATAATGTGAGATTCAAAGTTTGAACGCTACGTGTCAGAAACGGGCCAAAGAGTCTAAAAGCGGCGAGAGTGAAGTTGAAGCGCAGAAAAACGGGCCAAAGAGTCTAAAAGCGGAGAGGCTGCGCAGTTTTAGCGCATAAAAATGGGCCAAAGAGTCTAAAAGTGGAGAGGCTGCTCAGTTTTAGCGCATAAAAACGGGCCAAAGAGTCTAAAAGCAGAGAGGGTGAAGTTGTAGCACAGAAAAACAGGCCAAAGAGTCTAAAAGCTGAGAGAGTGTTCAGTTGTAGCACAGAAAACAGGCAAAAGAGTCTAAAAGTTGCTGTAATTAAGGAGTTTAATATTAAGAGACATCATGAAATGAAACATCAATTGGAAAAATCTTAGTTTACACAACACTGTCAAAGATAGATAAAGATAGTAAGTCAAGAAAAATGATGTGTAAATGAAAGTAATCAGGAAAATGGAAAAAGTATTATTTAAAGTGGTATATTTCATTATTTGTTTTATTATAGAGTCTGTGGCCCGTGACTTCAAATATACTTCTCCTTCTGGCCCCCAACAAAAAAAGTTTGAACACCCCTGCTCTAGACCATGTTAGGGCTGCAACAATTGGTCAATTCTAAATGTTAGAGTCAACTAATTGTTCAACTGTTGTAACTTTAATACACTAAACAGAAACTCAATGGGGGTAGAGGGGTTAAGACCAGCTCACTCACACAATAACTTTGGTCTCTGTCACCAAAAGTGCACAAACACCAAACACAACATATTTTCTCACTAAATATCAGAACATTTCACACTTTTAGTGGATTTAAATTCCACATTCAGATGTTTCTATCATTTTGGAGTGATAGAGGAAGCTAGGAAATTATAGCATACCCACAGCAATCAGACAAATAATCAAATAAACAGATTATTTGACTAACAATATAATCATGAGTTGCAGCTCTAGGCCACAACTAAGACTAGCCACCAGTTTCGGCAGCCGTGACGAGAAAGCTAACGCATGTTTTTTGCAGATCAACCTTTTCACGATATCAAAGCCGCCTGTGATAAAAGGGCCTCAGGATTGCTCCCAGGCAACTGTAGGCATTGGTGGATCCATGCCTCCTGCTGAGGCCGATATGAGGATCAGGCTTGTGTGAGAGACCACTGTTTGAGAGGAAAAATTGGACAGGAAAAAAAAAATTAATAGAACCCTATTTTAGCGATCACTGGTCAATTGTGGATCACCCAGCTGGATTTAGGGTGTGTTGGTGTGTCTTTGGTAACATGAGGGCGCAAAAAATATGCCTTGCGCTGCTTAAAACGCTTAAAAAATAAAATTAACTTATTCTCTTAGTTAATCACAGATGTGTTTTGGGCGTAACATGAAATAAATCAATCAGTGTTGCACTTGTCATTCCCTTTAAGAGTCAGGTGAGCTCTGACTTTGTCACGTTGGTATCTTAACAGCACATTGCTGTTGACGCTGTTGTGCGTCTCTCGTGTGTTTAGGAGTTCAACGAGCGAATGGTGCACCTATAGGAATGGACGATTGACTCTTGTCTAGATTAATTTCAGTCAGTTGCGCACCTGTGTTTTCTGCCGCCAAAATAGCAACACACCTTACTTCCAAACCACACCCATCAGTGTAGGTTTATTCCTAAACTTCAACGCTATTTTAACGGTGCAGGTGCAAGGCTTTATTATTGAATTATAAATAGTATTAAAATTTCATTCAGTAATTCATGATATTTTGCCCACAAAACGTGTCTAAAGACATATTCTGCTTAAAAATTTCCCCAACTGTTTCAAAAAAGCACCTGTAAAAGTTGTGAGGTGTTATCTTGTGTGGGGGTTGAACACTGACCAGTGTGCTCATGGCATAGCAAGGCAACATCACTTACTGGAGTACAAGCAAGGCTTTATAGTGGGTGCCAGATAAATGGGACATTTAGTGTCCAAAGTTATGTGGACAATTAACATTCATCGCTCCATAGTGTCACTTGTGTACTAGGAATATGTCATAGAAGGAATTACTGCCCATAGTGGACAGTACAGTGCATGAAAAGATACACGCTTATCCTGCGGGACAGTACAGTGACTTTTAGCTTCACTGGGAGGTGACAAAAGTCATGGGACATGATACTACTTTCTGTCTAGCTTTTTTGGCATGTCAGTGTCAGCCTATAATAACTTATGATGCAGTGGAATTTTGACATACTGAATACTGAATACAAAAGTCTGCTCTGTCAGTGGTAACTACTTTATACTACTTTATGTGTTATTAATAGAGATTGGGTTAAAGCAAAGCTTAAAAACTACTCCCAAGATAAACCCAAGCCAGCTTCAGTAGAACTTCTTTATTTCAGTATGGATTTTCAGTACTTTACAGCCGTGTCGGACGTGCACTGTGTGCCAGAGCCTGGGGAATACTCACAGTGTTCAGGGCACTAGTCTTGCTCCAGGCTCTACTGTTTACACTATGCTAATCAAAACACAAGAGCCAGGGCTCGGCCCCTATAGCTCCCACCACCATGTTTGGCTTTGATTCTTTCTGATTCTCTTTCTGTCTCTCACACACACACACACTCACACACACACACACTCTCAGGCGCTCAGTGTTTTTTTTTTCTTTGGTATTCTCTGCGTTCCTGTCTTGATTGCCCTCCTGTTGAGCACAGTGCAGCTCTATTCACAAGATCTGTCGCTCTTGTTGTTGTCATATTTCAGGAACTAAACAACAACATAATACATGTAGTCACAGCAGGAGCAGAGTGTATCCCTCAGCATTGCTTTAGTCCGTATTCCTGGCAGAGATAAAAAAAATAGAGAATGAGCGTAAAGTGCCCTTAGATTCTCCAAGTGGGTGCATTGTGTTTGTTCTGTTTGGAGGCGCTGGATTTATAAATAGGTTTTATATTTATAAAGGAAAGCCTTTTAAAGATTCAGATTCAGTGTTTTGTTTACCTATTTATTTAACATAAACAATGTTTCAGTCTTTCAATTGCACACTTATATGAACTGTTCATCACTCTGCATTCATCATTTCCATTAGAGGAAGGGGAAAAATGTGTTTCCACTTTGGATGGAGGTAAAGATTTCCTTGATGCAGCACCAAAATACACTGTTTTATAGATGTTAAAGTTGAACCGTGATTTTTGGCACATATTCTAAGTAAGTTAAAGCGGATTATTTCTGCTTTTATCGAGAAGATGCACTCCCGAGAGAGGGTGCTTTTCATGGCGGGGGTGTCGAATTAGGCACAACACAGACTACTACCCACTGAGCCCTAAGTAATGATGTAAGCAATGCCTAGTGTGAGTACACCCTTACTGGCCCCCATTGCCTTTTGCTTTGGTCACATGCTGTTGTCAAGTCCTCATTTGTGGACATTTACACAAAGTCTGACGTACCTTTAAGTAGCAAGTATTTGAAATTGGCTCCGAGCCATAACCCTGATAAAGTTGTAAAACAACTCTACAGCTACAAAAATGTGAAATGCTGGTAGATAATCAGATGTGATTCCCCCTGTACAGTCTCAGACTATCCAGCGTATCTTAAGTGTGTGTAGGGAGTGTGGGATTGCCCTGGCCGGGTGATGGATGCGGAGGTATTTTAGGTTGGACTCCTCAGCTGGCACACAGTCCAGAAGCCGTACACTTCACCTCTCAGCACCCGGCCGCTCTACCTCCCAGAGGAAGATGCTATGAATCATCGGTGGGAATGTTTTTACAGTAAACAGTAGCTCATAAAACACGGGGAGAAAAACTGTGCGTATATATCTGTGAGATTATGTGTGTGTGTGTGTGTGTGTGTTTGCATGTGTAGGCCTCACTCTGCCCCCATTCCCTAGTATATTTTTTACTGTTCCTGTACTGCTGTATGTCAGAGCTTTCCTGGCTGTCAATCAGTCGGCACTTTTATATGATTGGTTTATAGGTTCCATCTTGTTCAACCTGGGTGAAATAGAGTTCTCAAAGCTGCTATATCCCTCCCACTGAACCCTCACTGCCCTCAATACAAGCTGCTGTTTACACTGCTTGTATGTTTCATGATGAATGGGCCACAGTAAATGATCCAAAATGACTGGAAATTAAATGCTGTTACAACAATGTACAACACAATTCAGATTTCAAATTTGTTTCACTGGTAAAACAAGATTTTTTTGTATTCTCAATAGTGATAATGACTGACAGTGAAGAGCATTTTCTTTTCCACTTTTTTTCTTTTATATCAGATCTGTATTGTCCAGTGTGCCCTAGAGCTAGAGGAGGATGAGTTGATTGGTTTCTCTTAGGAGATCTTTATCATGCTCTTATAGAGATTGCTCTTCTGACTCTTTGTTCCCTGAACTTCAGTATATATGTATATAGTGGAAAGAAATGGATAGAATGAAAGCAAATCAAATTAAATCATATGTAAAATGACTGCAAGGCCTTCCCAGCTTCTTGCCGTTTCCCTAAATCAAGTTGAATGGATTAAATGAGTTATAACTAATGGGGTGGAGTAAAACTGAATGAAATTAAATGGAATAAAATTATCTGAGTCAAAAGGAATTGAATGGAATTGAGTCAAGTGGAATTGAATGAATCAACTGAGTCAAAAGGAATAGAATGGAATTGAGTCAAGTGGAATTGAATGAATCAACTGAGTCAAAAGGAATAGAATGGAATTGAGTCAAGTGGATCTGAATTAATTAAGTCAAAAAGGATGGAATGAATTTGAATCAAGTGGGATTGAATAAATCATCTGAGTCAAAAAGAATGGAATGGAATTATGTCAAGTGGAACTGAATGAATCAACTTAGTCAAAAAAATGGAATGGAATTGAATCAGGTGGAATAGAATCAAATCAACAAAAGTCCTAAAGGTTTGGAAAGGAATGAAATCATAGGTCACAGAATCAATTCGATTTGAATTAAGTAGAATGGGATGAATGCAACTGAGTCAATTTCAAATAATGTAATAGAATGGAAATATAATAATAATATTAACTGAAATATGTAGAAAACAATAGAACCAACCAAGTTAAGAATAAGGGAATTAAATGAAAGTGACTGTGAAAATGAATGGAACTTAATTAAACCAAATTGAATGGATTGGAATTGAATTTAATTAAAGTAAATGAATGATTCATCCTTCTAGCAACTAACTATTATTTTACTCCATCTTCTCTTACCTTGCATTCTTTTGCTTTCTCTCTATATCTCTCTGTCTCTCTTTCTTTTTATCTCTCTCTTCTCTTACCCTGCTCTATCTTACTTTTCTTTCTCTCTTCTCTCTCTCTCTCTCTCTCTCTCTCTCTCTCTCTCTCTCTCTCTCTGTATGCTGTGTAGAGGACAGATGAAAGGGGATGTTACACAACCCTTTTTGCGCTCTTTAATGTTTCCCTTTGAGCCTGAGCGGACTGTGAGGATTAAAGTGAGCAGTTTCTCTGATGAGCTGAGCTACACATCATCCACAACTTCATCACACACACACACACACTGCGCACATCCTGTTCTCACATCTGTAACTTTAACGCACAGATTACTGGCACGTATAGTGTAAATATAGGCCTAAATTATAAATCTGCTGCTCAGCCTTAACTGAACAGCCTGCAGAACTGTCTAAACACTGTAAACTGCTTAAATATTTAGAGAGGAACTTCCTAGAGCACCCATCATCCACTGTACATGATATGTATAGTTATATTTTTGTATGTATATGTGTTATATATTGTAGCTGTGCTCATTCTTTGATTCTGATGCAGGTACACACAAGCTAAGTATAGTATTAGCATTATGTACTGTGGAAATACAGCACATGCTAATGTTTACACATTGATGGAGGGACAATGAAGATGCACAGGGTGCTGTAGGCACATGCACAGGTGGCAGAGTCTGTGTGTGTTTGTGTGTGTGTGTTTGTGTGTACAGTTGAGAGCAGCAGTGCAAAAAGCCAGTCGACTCCCAAAGAGATGGGAAATCACACACACTGCCAAAACTAAAGCTGCACCGCTCTGCCAGACTCTCCACAGGCACTCGCTCTATGAGTGTGTCTGTGTGTGTGTCTGCGTAAATATAAAGCTGCACATTAACTTGCTCTCACAGCATTGCTCTGGTTTATCAGGAGCAGCGCCTCATGTGTTTTCCAAGCTGGATCTTTCGTAATTTATCTGCGCAGATGAAAATAGCAATGCAAAACCACCCGGCGGGAGCGCTCTATAGCTATTCCAGCTGTTCCTAAGAGGAAAAAAAATACAGAGGCTTGGTTTAGATTGAGCGTTTATGCGTGTTTGCATTCGTGTTTGCATGTTTTGGTTTCCTCCTCTGTGTATTAATGACAGGCAGCGCTCATATGCTCATCCTGCATGCCTGATATTCCAAATAGGGGACTTTGTAGAGCTGTGCTGATACCATGGTTGATCATTTAGTTGTGCAGTTTGTGTTAGAGGAACTTAATATAACAGGTTTACCTTAAAACAACAGCTTTAGATTCATGCTGATGGTACACTGACTGTTAATGACTGGGAATGCCGGCCTTGTCACTACCACTACAACATGGGCTGGAATTCTGATAGTGCACTGTGTAACTTTGAACAATTGGAAGAACTGCTCTGCGTAATACTGCGTAACTCAAGTCACATTTTATACATTTTATAGACATTGGCTGAAATAACAAAAAAGATGTAGATCTTTCAGACCACAAACAATGCAAAGAAAACAAGTTTATACTCATAAAGCTTTTAATAGATCAAAAATTAATATTTGGTGGAATAGCCTTGGTTTTAATCACAGTTTTTTATGCATCTCCTTCACCAGTTTTACACACTGCTTTTGGATAACTTAATGCCACTCCTGGTGCAAAAAATCAAGCAGTTAAGCTTGATTAGATGGCTTGTGATCATCCATCTTCCTCTTGATTATATTCCAGAGTTTTTAATTTGGTAAAATCAAAGAAAATACATATATAATTTATAATTTTTAAGTGGTCTCTTATTTTTTTTCCAGAGCTGTATATACTGTATATATAGTATTATATTGTGACAAGCATTAAATTGTAATCAGTTGTAATTTAGCACTAGTGTGTTCTTGCAGGCGGCTTCTATTAGTATTAATTAGAACTGAATTGAATCAAACTGTGAATTGTTTGAATGACCCTGATGCTTCTGCTTCCACACCTTTTTCTGAATGTGTGTGTGTTTGTGTGTGTTTGTGTGTGTTTGTGTTAGTGGGTGTTGGTGTGATGGTGTGTGTGTGTTACAAGTGGGGAGCAGCTGCATCTCCTGAAGCTGCATCCGCCACCCCCTTCCACACACACACACACACATACGCATACACACACATGCATACACACCCCTGGAGAGCTGAGCTCCATATTGAAGGAGTCAGACTGAGAGGAGGCCAAAGGGGAGAGGCAGGGAGGGCTGCTGCGGGACAGAGGGAGGGAGCAGAAATTGGATATGGTTTATGGGCATTTTTGGGTTTTTAATGTAAATATGAGATGGGAGGAGGAGAAAAAAGCTCTCAGGAAGAATCCTGTGCTGTTCAGACACGACACACAAGGTCAGAATGAGCCAAGGCAACAAACCCACCAAAGCCCCGGAGCAGCGGAGACTCGCAGCTGACTGGGGAATTAGCGGGATATCCAGCTAATGCAGGCCGACCTGGCACGCCTCTATCTCTTTCCCGTCTTTCTGTATCTCTCTTTCTCTCTCACTCTCTCTCTCTCTCTTTCTCGCTTTCCTTTCCTCAGAGGAAAAACAGGGATGTAAAATGCATTGATCTGATAACTGGTTCAGCTGAATCAATTCAAACAGTATTCAGTGCAGTAGTGCGTAATTCATTCTGCTGAAATCATTTTTTAGATCGAATTGAATCATAGTTAAATTTGTTTTAAAATGATGGATTGAATTGTTTCCTAAACACCCATAGAATCAAGTCAAGTCAAATCAAGTCCTAGAATGAAAGATTTAAGCATTTAATCTCTTCATAAAGAATTTAATTTTTTAGTTCAGTTGAATTATATTGATATGTCAGATTTCACAATTCATTTATTGAATTGAATCAAATAGTAGGAACATTTGAAATTCCATGACACATTGAATCATTTCTTACGGATTTGCAATGTTATCAAATCAAATCCTGGTGAAATTTGAGATCTCATAAAATATTGAATCATTTCCTAAAGAACTCGTAATTGATTTGAATCAAATCTCATGAAATCTTAAAATAATTTCCTGATGAAGTACAATCAAACCAAATAGAATCCTGGTAAAATGTGTAATTTTATGACACACTGAATTATTTCCAAATTAATTGGAATTCAGATAAATCGAATCCTGGTCATTTCTTTTATTTCAATTTAGATTTAGTAATTTTATGAAGAACTACCATCAAACTGATTCAAATCCAGATTACATTTGAGATTTCATGACAAACTGAATCATTCTTAAAGAACTGCAATTGAACTGAATTGAATCAAATCCTGGTAAATTTTGACTCACTGAATCATTCCTAAACCGAACAGAATCCTGGTGAAATTCGACTCGCTGAATCATTCCTAAACCGAACAGAATCCTGGTGATATTTGACTCACTGAATCATTCCAAACCTAACAGAATTCTGAAATTTGAGAATTAATCACACATTGAATCATTAATTAACAACTGCCAACAAATGAAATCAAATCCTGGTAAACGTTAATCAGTTATTTCTCCATATACAATGCCCTGAATTGTCATTTAGTAAAGGAATGGTGAGGTCAGATGTACAGGCCTGTGGAAAAGGTGCTGTGGTGGAGGCAGGCTGGAGCGCACGGCGCCGCTGCTGCGTAGGCATTCTCTCCACTCATCAGTGCGGTTGTGCTTCACATCTGCCAAGCTAGGAAAACCTCGCCGGAGCCCATCGCGGTCTGCCCAAACCAGTCCCCGACGGCCGCCTAGAAGAGCGAGCCCACACACCCCATTCATATTTATGCAAAATCATATTTATTTTTGCTGACCCAGGCCATTTTTTTTTAGTTATGCCAAATAAATAAACCATGCAGGGGGAAAAAAGAGCATAACAAACCATGTATATTAATGCGCAGCTAATAGTCCTACCACACTGCGCACATATTAATGCGCTGTGTAGCTGCTCTGTAGGCTTCATTTATAGAGTGTCACTCACCACAGACCCAAAAATTACATGTTTTATTGCCAAGTCCGTGCAGGCGGAGCGCAGCTCTGAAAATGCCTTTTTTGCTTGGCTTTTTTTACTTATTCGTCTGTGTTGTACCTGTGTTGGCTTTTTTTCGTCGCTCTGCTTGGCTGTGTTTGGCTTTGTCACAGGAGAGAAGTGGAAAAGTAAGAGAGAGAGCTTTGGTTTTGTGCGATTTTTTTAGTCGCCGTGTGTTTACAGGAATCGGCACGCTCTCTGATCTGTGTAGTGTGTGGCTGGGCCAGAGCACTGGGCCTAATAGAGTGGCAGAGAAGTGGCTGTTTGTTTGACCTCCAGCTGGAGCCCAAACGCATCCTTTCTGTTCAGGCTGGCAGAGGAAGCGGTGTGCGGAAACACTGGGTTTGTGTGTGTTTGTTTTACTACATTTATGAGACAAAAGTTTCTGGCTATGGCCTGTTTTTTACTGCAGTTCCAGTAGCTTTTCCACAAGGGAACGGTTTGGCACAGAACACAGAACACAAACCGGGCTGAGCCTGGGTTTCTCAGCATGGTTAGCTAATCATACTTGGGGTCACAAAACTGCTTAAAACCATAGGCTTAATGACGTAAATACGCATTAAATGGCTCTAAAAGTTTGAAGGACATTTTCTCTGTGTAGGCCGTGCCAACACTGTAGTAGCGACGTTAAGGACATGGTAGCAATGCTGGAGTAGGCCTATAGCAGCAGCAACTCGCTAACACCAGACTTCCCAAATCTCCTGGAAGTGGCAGGAGTCCACCGGATATCAATAATGGCTCCCTGATGCCTGCAAGTCAGATAAAAATTTCCCTCGTGTGCATATTCATGAAGCGCAAAGTTCTCCACAAAGAGTCTGTGAGTCGGCAAATCAGTTTATAGTGTGGGCGGGCAGTGTTTTTCTTCCACTCCTGGACACACATTTATTTTTTATTTTTTGGGGGGTAAGAAGACTGGGAGTCCAAGTACAGGTCCGGGGGTACCTCCCCGCAATTAATTTTTGCAACTTGGGATGTCTGTTACACTTTGCAAGTGATGACAAACAAGAGCGATCCTTGATATGCTGAAGCTGTAGGTGGACAAGGTAATGGACAAGGCTGTTAGCTCGAATTTCATACTTCTCCATTATGTATTGAGTTAATATGCTTTATTTCAGGATTTAGCATGCTAATTTGCTAACCCTGTGATCCCTGTGATAACAGCAGGTTATTACAACGTGCAATCTACATCCTTGTTCTGATACAGCAGCACAGCAATTAGAAAACACAGGGTTTGCACGATCATGAAAAACAACCAGGAAAGTCATGGAATGTGGAAATAGCAATTTCCAGGCCTAAAATAAAAATACCCCTGAAAGTTTTGGAAAAGTCATGGAAATTTGGTCTACAAATCTTTGTGTTTTTGTTTATCGATTGTGAAATCCTATTTTGAGTTAACAAATATGTCTGTTGATTCAGTAATTTAGCCCTACACAATGGAGCTCTCAGGATCTGATACACGTATTTTCTTATTAAAGATTGTGTGACAGATTCATTTTAGGCCTACTGTAATGAATTCTGATTATAGTTTTAGTTGATTTTTGGCTTTATTGTCCATGTTTGCACCGAAAATGAAAATTTCCCTTAAAGGCATGGAAAAGTCATAAACAAATCGTGGAAATTTATTGGTAAAAAAGTGAATAAACCCCATGCACATTTCTATTTATTATTAATGTATGTGTGTGTGTGCACACACCCACTTTTAAGTGCCACACACCAGGCCCCACTACCACATCTTCCAGACAAAGAACTAGCCCTCCGCAAGCTCTCCCTGTGCTGAGGCTCAATCAAAGAGCCAGTGTTTATTTAAACGGGGAGGTGCCAAGTGCTGTCAGAGAAGTGCACAGAGTGAGTGAGTGAGCGAACGAGTGAGGAAGTGAGTGAGGGAGTGAGTGAGGGAGAAAGCTGGCGAGCTCTGGCCCTGCTGCCCTCGCAGCCTGACGAGTTGAGCCCCTCTAAAGAAAACAAACACACACTCGTCAATGCCCCTCTGTGAGAGCTGAAGGGTGCTGGAGTGCCGAGGAGACAGACCGGGCCCTTGTTGGCCCAGAAGATGCTGGAGTGGACTTTATCGTCCTGCTTGTACGAGGATGTGGGGTGGTCTGAGCTGGCTGCTGCATCTGGTCCAGTCTAAGTGGCATTTTACAGATTTTACATGGACATAAATATTATAGTTAAAATCCAAATAATATTTTGTTATTTTATTATAGAAGTATGTGCGGAGACAGACGTTGGACAATACTGTGTGTATGATTAATTTAATGAGTAGTAGATAGTGCTAATAAGTGCTAATAAACAGTATAAATACTACTGATTTTACCACTGTTGATATGGGACAGCCATCTTGGATTATGAACGTAGAGTTGGTAAGGCTTACAACTTTTTTCCGTTTAGGAATTCCAACCTGTAAGAGCGTTCCAGTTAAGATTGACTTCTCAGACCTAGAAAATTCAGACAGACCTCCCAGTTCAAATGGAATACAGTGTTGTATAAATGCTGCATTGCTTTATTGGTTGCCAGCAAAATTAGCTAGCTGGCCAGTAAACACACTTCTTATTTTCGTCTACATATTACTTTAAATAGCTAGCCAACTGCTGCATTGCTTACAGTATGTGTTGGTAGGCAGTTAGTTTAACTAGCTATATGTGACATGGCTGGGCAGAATACAGGCACATGCAGACGTAATAAAGAAAAGGGGTAGTCAGGCAGAAAAGGTTCAAAAACAGCCAACAGTAACAAATCAGAGAGCTCACACCAGAGTTGAAACAGTCCAGGGTCATACACAGCCAGGCAATGGCAAAGAGCAGGCAAAAGGTCTGTATACAAAAACAGGCCAAAAATACAAAAAGGCAACCATGATCAAGGAACCGCTTTTTATGATGATGATCCGTCTTAACTCAGCAAAGAGAAGGAGAGAGAGAGAGAAATGAGCTGCTTAAATAGTGCTAGAAATGAATGTGATTAGTTCCTGGTTGTGTCAGGTGTGGTGTCATGTGATTGGGAGTGTCAGTGTGCAGTGTCAGAGTGAGGTGCATTCTGGGCAATGTAGTCCGTTGACTAAAGATCGCCGGTAGAGCTGAGTGTGGGAGAAACTACAATATCCAGAGAGGCTTGGTCAGTGACACGAGCACTTTAAGCACCAGGCGAGACAATATGGCTAGCAAACACATTGATTCATTTTGTAAACCTGTTAACATCATTTAAATAGCTAGCTAGCTAACTGTTGCATTGTTTTACAATGTGTGGTAGCCAAATTAGCTATCTAACTGGCCAGATAACACACTGTGTATATTTGTTGGTAAGCGGTGATATAACTAGGGACCTAGAGAACTTGTTGACCAATTTTAAAGATATCCAAAGCTTAGCTATCTAGTCAGCTAATATTAGGCAGCTATTTGAACTGCTTTTATAGCATGGATTTGTCTTCTTTGTCATCTTGTTTTTTTGCTTTTTGAACCTGTTCTCAACATCTCACCATGTGCTGCATATCAAAATGTTGCTTTAATAGCAATGAGACTCAGCTTATGGTGGGTATTCCTGATTGGAAGAACCAAGACATTAGCACCATATAGCACCATGAATATTTATATATATATATATATATATATATATATATATATATATATATATATATATATATATATATATATATATATATATATATATTATATTTCCTGGACATTAACCTCTGTGGATTCTCCTTGTCTTAATGTTATTAGACACCCTCTATATTACAGTAGTGTTGCATATGTGGAGTAGCATGTAGGCTATAATCGCAGTGTGGTGTTATGTTCATATCCAGCAGCACTAGTTCAGACCTAGTCCACACCCCCACATGAACGTGAACATACAGTAAACGGTGGGCATCCCTGCCAGGCACCCCTCACCCACTCCCCAAGAGTACTAATTGGCAGCGTGACCGATGGCATAGTGCCAGCACCAACTGGTATGGCACGGTTCAGAGCGGTGCTGCCATCTGCTTTAGGGACAATGAGCCCAGCGTGTGGAGATAACCGTGTTTACCATACTGGAGAAGCAGCGGCTGCTGTGCGAGTGTGTGCGTGTATTTGTGTGTGTGTGTGTGTGTGTGTATGTAGAAGCCCACAGACGAAGGCCTTAGTCTTTTCCGTGAAAGCTGTGTAACTCTCTTTCTCCAGAATGAGCTATTAGTTCTTCTTTGCTCACTATTTAATCATCAGTGTTTAATGGTTTATGAATACAGTAATTCATGCTGTTTTAGACTGAAGCATGTAGCGGGCGTTTCCTGAGTAATTTCATTTATGATCAGAGACCCTAATAGAAGTGGTAATGTACACGACATTACGAATTTATGGACCAGCTGATAACTCCCTGTACAGGACATAAAATGTTTTTTTTTTTTTTTACTGAGAGACAGAGCATGAGAGATATAGAGAGAGCGAGAGAAAGAGAGAGAGGGAGTGAGATAAAGAGAGAGAGAGCATTAGATGGCTCTTGGGAAAACCCATTTATTCTTGTAAGCCGTCCCTATGTGATTCCCAGTCTGTGTATGGCGGGCATGCCTGTGGTGTGTGTAGCGTCTTCTGGGATGCATTTCCTTTGTGCTGTTAATAACAGCCAGTGTTCGTTTAACTGCATAGCCAAGGCAACGCTCAGGCAGATGTTGTATACACTTACGGGCCACTTTATTAGAAACACCTACCTCACAACACAGCATCGTTGGTGTATAGTAGGAGACTATTAGGCTACGTTCACATTACCAGTCTGAAGTGACTCAAATCTGATTTTTTTGCTCACTGTGGTTCAGATCTGATTTTTTCATGGCTATGTGAACATGCCAGTCACTATTTTATATGTGGTCCAAAATCAGATACATATTCGATCCATTGACATGCAACATGTGCACATGTGAACAGTCAGAGGGACAGCTTTGTTCACATTACACACAGATACAAATATAGTCAAGATCTGAGCCAAACCCAATCTGAGCAAAAATTTGAATTTTAAACAATGTGGCTTGTAATGTAAACGAAACCTAAATTTTGCTTTTATCAGTGGCCAGTTTCTGACCCCCCAAAAAATTACTTTTGGCTTGATATTTTTGGTCTGTGACTAGAAGCAACTTTTAATCACACTTGACTGACATAGCAAAACATAGTTGTGAGGTATAAAGGCTAGAATCCAGCATCTGCTAAACGTCCTAATATTAAAATCCACACAAAATTAAATTCTTATGTTAGGAGTTGATATGTTGATGGTAAATCTGACAGATATGTGACTTTGATTCTTAATCAAATTCATTCTCTGCACAACATTTGTTTTTGTTATTAACTATTAGCTCTGCACATCACCGATTATTGTCTTTAACCCAAATATGTTATTTTAAACCAAAATTTCAACATCTGTACAGCATTGGGTTTTGACGTCTTCTAGATTTTAACGTCAAACCAATTTCATTTCCAAACAAAAATTAAACTTAGATACAACATCTACCCAAATGTTTTGATATTTTACCAAAATTAATTGTCTGTAAAACATTAGATATTGACCTCAGCCAGATTTAATGTACAAACAAAATTCAACATTTGTACAACGTCAATGAAGTTACATTTATTTATCACTAATGTCACACTGAAGTCCAGTGCCTGCTGCATGATGACTATGAAACAGTGTTGATGTTCATGGTTATTTTCTTTTTCAATATGTGTGTGTGTGTGTGTGTGTGTGTGTGTTGAGTGTGCATGTGCTGGGAGGTGGGTTGATGGGATTAGGCTGTGGCGTGCGTGCTTGCTCAGTGGGTTGAAGGCTGACTGTGGCTTTGGGCCTGAGACACTGCTCTGTGTGTGTGTGTGTGTATGTGTGTGTGTGTGTGTGTGTTTGGGGGGATTAGAGCTGATTCTGCTCAGGATGTTCCTCCAGCAGGCTGAGGCGAAGAGGTCTGGGTTAAGGCTCCAACACTGAGGGGCTCAGGCTTTGAAGTGGGCTGAGAGAGAGAGAGAATAAAAGAGAGGGAGAGAGAAAGGGAAAGGAGGGATCTGAAACAAGGAGAGACTAAAGAGACAGAGAAGAGAAAGACAAGAAGGGAGAGAAACAAAAGGGAGGGATATGGAGAGAGAGGAATGAGGAGAAGGAGAAGAAAAAAAGTATAAAAGAGAAACAAGAAAAAGGCAAGAGAAATAAAGAAAGAGGAATGATATAGAGAAAATGAGTGGAGAAGAAAGGAAGGGGAGGAATGAAAAGAAAGAGAAAGGAGGGAATAGAAATACGAAGAGGGAGTGAGACAAGGATAAGTATAAGCGAGAAAGAGGGGGAAGAGTTACAAAGTTAAAAAGAGAAGAAAGTAGTAGGGGAGAAGAAAAAGGGGAAAGAAAAGGAGAAACAGAAGAATAAAGTAAAGCAGAAGGGAAGGAGGGGGAGAAATATAAGAGAGAAAGAAGAGGGAAGAGAGTTACAAAGTGAAAAAGAAAAAAGAAGAAGTGGTGGAGAAAAAAGTTGAAAGAAAAGAAGAAACAAAAGGGAATGAGGGAGAGGAATATATAAGAGAAAGTAGAGAGAAGATAGTTACAAAGTGAATAAGAGGAAAGAAGGAGTGAGGGAGTAAAAAAGAGGAAACAGAAACAGAAGGGAAGGAGAGGAATATAAGAGAGAAAGAGGAGGGAAAGAAGTTACAAAGTGATAAAGGAAAGAAGAGTGGGACAGAAAAAGAAGGGGAAAGAAAAGGAGAAACAGAAGGGAAGGAGGGGGAAACATATAAGAGAGAGAGGGGATGAAAGAGAGAGAGAGAATAAGTGGGAAAGAAAAATAAGGGGAAAGAAAGCGGAAAGGAAGAAACAAAGAAGAAAAGAGTGATGTATATAGAGAAAAGACAGAGGGAGGGAGAGAAGGAAGGTATACGAAAGACAAAGGAGGGAAGAGAGTTACAGTGAGGAATAGGGGAAAAAGGAGTGGAGGAAAGAACGAAGGAGCAGGAAAGGAGAAAAGAGAAAGATGAGAAAGAAGAAAAACAAAAAGGGTAAAAAGAAATAAGGAGGGAGAGAGAGAGAAGAATATATATATTTAAGAGAGAAAAAGAGGAGGAGAGAGACAGAGATAGAAAAAAGTTAATAAATGGGAAAAATAAGAGAACTATGAAAAGGAGAAGAAATAAGGAGATAAAGGAAAGAAGAAAGAAGGAAGAAAAGGAGAAAGAGAGAGAGGTTTGGATAAAACAACCGGAGCTCCAGGCTGAATAGATGGTTTCAATATGTATGTAAGCTTTAGTTTGAGTCCCCCTCCTCATCATCATCATCTCTCTCTCTCTCTCTCTCTCTCTCTCTCTTTCTCTCTTTCTTTTTCTCTTTCTCTTTCTCTTTCTCTCTCCTGTACTACAGGATTGATATATTGACTGAACACATCCAGGGGATTTAGGAGCAGACAGCAGCATCTCCTTACTCTAGCTGGAAGGAAGACACTGTTAGTGTAGTTTTTCAGGTATAGCAGTATGTACACTAATCACAAAGTGTTCCCCAGTGTTCCTGTATACGTTGTGAGGTGTTATCTTGTGAGTGAGGTTGAACACTGGTACACTGAACACTTGTAGCTCATAGATTGTTTTCCAAGATATTTTGTAGCATTTCTATTGAGCCATTCATCATGATATTTCAACAAAAGGTAGAAAGAGAGGCAGGATGGGAGGAGGAGGATGGAGGGAGTGTAAAGGTCACTGGAAGAGGGTTGTAAGAGGCGAGTAGGTGGGTGTGTAAGAGGGGTGTAAGAGGCGAGTAGGTGGGTGTGTAACAGACTGAAAGCCTTCAAATGGTTCCGATTGCTGGATGACATTAGACTCATCCCAGCTTCATCTCTATAGGCCACGCTGATGCTCCTTCAGGAGAGGGGGTGGAAGGAGGTTACAGGGGTTTGAGGAAATGCTAGACAGCTGTTTCCCATCAGCCACCAGTCTCATATGCTGCCCAAACTGACAGGCAGACAGTTCCACTCCCATTCCCATTAGTTTC
Source organism: Astyanax mexicanus (assembly GCF_023375975.1). NCBI lineage: Eukaryota > Metazoa > Chordata > Actinopteri > Characiformes > Acestrorhamphidae > Astyanax > Astyanax mexicanus. The sequence goes on along the minus strand of NC_064427.1, from coordinate 28,149,812 downwards.
TGCCCCTCGGAGCGTCGGATTTACAGGCAACGAGGCCAAAACAGGAGACAACGGTGCCTCCATACACAGGGTCATCCCAATTTGTTCACTCATGTCAGGCCAGATCATCACCACATGTCTCTCTCTCTCATTCTGTCTGTCTCTCTCTTTCTCTCTCTCTCTCCATTTCACATCTTTCTACCTTTCAAACATGCTCTTGCTCTTTCTCTCCACTCTCTCTTTCTGTCTCTTTGTGCCATTCTGCCTCTTTTTGACTCCTTTTCGACTCCTTTTCTTGCTCTCTTATTTTTCAACATTATTGCTTTGTCTGCTTCTTACCCTTTCTCCAATACCCTTGCTCCCTCTCCCTTTTTCTCTTTTTCTTTGAATTCTCTTTTTTACATTCTAACTTTCATTATTTTCTTCTCTCTCTGCCTATTTAATATTCCTCTTCCTTCATATTGTGTGTTCTTTTGCCTTCTTTTCTTGCTCTTTCTCTCTTTCTACAGCTTTGCTTTTTCTCTCTTCTCTATTCTGCCTCTTGCTCTCTCTCCTTCACAAGCTTTCTCTTTCTCTCTCTCTCTCTTCATCTCTTCCTCCTTTCTCTCTCCCCTCTCTTACACTCACTCTGTCCCCGTCTCTTGCTTTCTTTCTCTTTCTAATGCTCCTTAGCTTCTCCTTGCTTTCTTCATGTTTTCTACCTTTTGTCTCTTTCTTGGTCTCTCCGTTTGTCTCTCCCACGCTGTTATTCTTTCGTTCTTTCTCTCTCGCTCTCTCTTCGAATGGGAGGAGGATTTGTGAGTGCAAGTGTAAGAGGGTGTACAGTCTGAAGATGCTGCCGTTGTTAAATCCTCATCATTCCAGATCTTCCACAGGTTGTCGGATGGTGAACTGGTCCATTTCTCCTGAACCTGAGCACTCTTCTCTTCTTATTTATCTTTCTCCTCCTGTATTTTTCTCTCTGTCTTTTGTACGTGTCACAAGTATCTGCATATAGTTGTGAAGGTTTTTGGTCTCCCGTTCACACCAATGTGGAGATTTTTGAAAACTCGCAAAAATGTTGCGACTTGCATAGTACACTACATAGGGTGTGGTGTGTAATTTGGGATTAAAACTCTGTGTTTTCTTCCTTCCTCATATGTTGGTGTCTTTCTTAATGATGTACCATCAGCCCACACAGAGCTAGCATGCAAGTCAGCAAGCGACAGAATGTTTGTCTGCGTTTGGATGGAAATATCTTCAAAAATTGCAGATAGGAAATGTCAGTTTTTAAAAATCCTGATACATGAAGACGGGTCTTACTTTTTCTTTCCCTCTCTTTCTCTCTCTCTGTCTATCTCTCTCTCTATCCCTCTTTCTCTCTCTCTCTTTCTCTCACACTCTGTGGAGTGTGTAGATGTACTGAGGCTGGAACATGTGGGAGTGATTACAGCACTGGATTTTCTCATTGTTTAAGTGTGTTCTGTATGGCTCCACTGTAGCTACTCTCTCTCTCTCTCTCTCTCTCTCTCTCTTACTCTTTTTCTCTCTCTCTTTCACCCGTTCTCTCTATGTCTGTCTCTCTCTTGGCCATAATTCTGCTCCCTATTTATGACCAGTAATGCTTGGCAGCCATCGTTGGCGCATGGGCCGCCAAATTAGTGCAATTTACTCGCTTCATCAGGATCAGGACTTAGCTCAGCGCCACATAAAGTAGGAGGGGGCTTACTCTCTCTCTCCTCTCTCTTTCTCTCTGTCTCTCTCTCTGTCTTTCTCTCTCTCTGTTATTCTCTCTCTCTGTCTTTCTCTCTCTGTTATTCTCTCTCTCTCTCTCTTACACACACATGGCCTTTGTTTCTGCCTTTTCTCCCTCTTCCTCTCTCACTCTGTCATGGACAGTGTCTCTCTATTTCCCAGTCTCTCTCTCTCTCTCTCTCTCTCTCTCTCTCATGCTCCTACGATCAGGTTCAGCAGTACTTTTTTGGCACAAAGTTAAATTTTTGTGAAAGGAAATGAATCTGAAAGCAGAACAAATCGTGAATTAAGGGAATTATATTATAAAAGTTATTCTATATGATTATTAGCAGAGTATACAGTTTAATCTACTCATTCCCCCACTTTTACTTACTTTTGTTAGACAGTGCACACTCTCATCCTCATCCTCGTGCTCTTCTTCACGTCTTCATGCTTTTCTCTTGCGTGATCTTCCCTTTTCCAGGGGCAACAGCTTGATTACAGCAGCACAAGTGGGGTCATTCACTCGCTCTAAATGATATTGGACAGGACATGAGTCAAGCGCATAGCGGCTAATTGCTAATCTGTTCCTCTTCTCGTGACGCCTGCCTGGCCTGTCTAGAGCAAAGAAATGTGGCACGGAATCTTCGCTGCGGTCAAGTACCACTGACCAGAAACACCACAGCTGTCCGGCGTTGTCGGAGGAAGCCCACATGTGCGCTGCGTTTGTGCCGCGCTAAGCTAATTCCTGAAGATCAGGGCCATTCAAAACATGTGTGCTGGAAAACTGAGCTCTGAATTGACTCCATCGACTCAATCGTGTAGATCGGTTCCACACTAATTCAGCACAGTTGTTCCTGAAAGTAACCAAACTGAAAGACAACTGTTGATTGATTTATGATCTGTCCAAAAATGTGTTGTTCTTTCTATAGAGGGAAGGCTTAATATCATCTTAATAAACTATTGCTAATCCTAGAAAATGCTAGCTTTATTAGCTGTCCATTTCTTCCAAATACCGCAGCTAAAAGACAGCTGCATTGACTAACATTGAGTAATGGGGAGAGGGAGTACCATCCCAATCTAATGGACCTTTTTTCATAATGGACAGCTATAGCAACCTAAGAAATATAACTTGTGATGCAGAGCAATACATTTGGACAGGTGTGTATTGTTGTGGATTCTAGTTAGCATTAGCATAGATTTAATTAGCTACAAAATAGAGTGCAACTCAATGGAAATGGAGTTATTATACTTTAATGAATAGTTTAACAGTTTAAAGTTCAATGTTGTAAGGTGTGAAGTTTAAAATGCTACTTTTAAGTTCAGCCAACTTAAATTGGTGTTAGCATAGAATTAAAAACATTGTTGCATCTAAAATTGCACTGTTTATAGTGGATAGTGTGGAAATGCTTTGTTCAGAATCTGCCTCAGAATCACTCTCAATTAGAGTTAAGTTTGCTTATAGCATAAATTATAATATAGCATTTTAAACTCAGATGCTATATTTAAAAGCTGCTTAATCTATAACATAGTTCAACTCTGTAAGATTGGAGTTAGCGTATAGCATTTTGTATAAAATTAGCATTTTAAACTCAGATGCTACATTTAAAACCTGCCTAATTTATAACATAACTTGACTCTGTTAGAGGGTAGTTAGCTTATAGTATCTTGTATAATATAGCATTTTAAACTCAGATGCTAAGCTTAAAACCTGCCTAATCTGTAACATAGTTTACCTGAGTAAGAGTGGAGTTAGCGTATAGCATCATGTACAGTATAGCATTTTAAACTCAGATGCTAATCTTAAAACATCCTCAATCTCTTTTAGCATAGCATAGCATAAAATATAAACATCCTACACTGCACTGCTGAGAGTGGAGTGTAAAATGAAACATTCAAATTCTGATGTATTAATTTTGAATAAACTACAATAGTTGGGAGATGAGTTAGCTTATAGCTTCTTGTGAAGTATAGTATTTTAAACTCAGATGCTACATTTAAAACCTATAAGAGTGGAGTTACCTTATAGCATCTTGTATAGTATATTATTTTAAACTCAAATGCTAAGCTTAAAACATCTTCAATCTCTCTTAGCATAGCATAGCATAAAATATAAACATCCTACACTGTGCTGCTGAGAGTGGAGTGTAAAAAGATACATTCAAAACCTGACTAATTTTAAATAAACTACAAGAGTTTAAAATAAACTCATTGCTAGTGGAGTTAGCATAGCAAAATGAAAGTATGAAGTTGAGCAGGAAGTTACAAATATGCTTTGTTCACAATCTGACTAGATTTAATAAGCTAAACCACATTACACTTAAATGAGAGCTGGGTTAGCTTAGCCTCATGCTATGCTATTGTGGAGCTACATAAGCTGTATCTTAAATGTATCTTTTAATAGGTTTTATAATGTATGAAGTGAATTTTAAGCGTGAAGCTGTTTTTTTTTTTCAGTGTGCTGATTTGTTTTTCCTCATGCTGTTATTCTATTTTTCCACAGAATTCTCGCTCCCTCGTTGCGTTTTTCTTTCCTTTTACCTCAGTCGTCTCTGTGTGGTGGAGTTACTGGCCCTCATTAATGTCAGCAGCATTAGGGGCAGGCATGGATACCTGCTCTAATTTGACATTTTTTGGCGTGTGCCTCCCATATCGCCTCAGCGAGGAGAAATCTGTAGAGAGGTGAAACAAAGCCGGGAGAGAGAGACCGTGACATATCTCATTTAATGCCAGCCTCACGGAACAAAGCTCTGACGGATGGGGGCGGGACCCGGCGGGTTCGCACCGGCGCCGCGGGTCGGGGTACCCCATGTTCAAAGCCGTGTTACTTTACTGCCTGCAGTGAGAGCAGCAAGCGTGGCATAGCTGAGTGTTTGTCCAGCTGTGCAAATGAAGTGTCCACATGAGCTAAAATGTACATGCCATTAATGTCACATAAGACGCCGGCGCTACAGATGGAAAAATTGGGTGTTATAATGGTCTTCATATGGGTGATTTTTTTTTTGGTACTCATTTTTCATTCTCTCTCTCTCTCTCTCTCTCTCTTTTTCTTTCTTTTTTCTTTCGCTCTCTTTCTGCACTACTTTGAAACTTAGAACACTCCTCATGGGATCTCTGTTTAATTCTCACTATTTTCCTGCAACGCTTTTTTTTTGTAGTCAAGATTTGTTTTAGTTTTGGAGCATTGGAGCTAAAAGCTAACGTAGCTAGCAAACAAAAGGAAGCTAGTTAGCATCATGCCAACTGTGCACATTGACTTGAAAACAAGTTGGAACTGAAAGATATATCTTAAATATCTTAAATATTCTTCTTCCTCCTCTAAAACGTGTGACAAAATTTAGGCTACAAGATGGCTGATACATCTGCATTTAGCAATGTTCTGTGAATCTTTTTTGCTACTTTTATACAGATTTTAGTGATTCTACATGTGTTTGTAGAGTAGCACTCTTTGCACAGCTTTTATCAATGCTTTTGCACTGATTTTAGTGATGCTACATGTATTGGTTGTGCTTTCATTAGTGCTACACTCTTTTGTACTGCTTTTAGCAATGCTTTTATACTGATTTTAGTGATTCTACGTGTGTTTGTAGCGTGTTTATTAATGCTACACTATTTTGCACTGATTTTAGTAATGCTTTTGCACTGATTTTTGTGCTGCTACATGCATTTGTAGTTTTTTTTATTAAGGCTGCACACAGTTGTACTAATTTTAGGAATATTTTGTACTGCTTTTGTCAATACTTTATCAGTACTATTCATACTTTTGAATTGCTTTTGTTGATGCTATGTTCAGTTGTACCAATTCTTTTGAAGTTTACCAATTTACAGTTTTTTTCTCAATGCTACATAGATTTACATACCTTTAGTGATGTTTTGCTATTGTATTTATGGGATGATTGCACATGAACACCACCACAAACATATGTGCAAGTGGGAAACTCTATTTTTTATTTATTATGTGTTAAATAGCAGCAACACGAGCACTGCAGTCTATTTTTTATTGGTTTACTCTGAACCACATGTGAAAAATAGCGCTTGCCTTATGCTCATAATTAGTTGTTTGTTTGTTTGTTTGTTTGTTTCGTTTGCAGTAATTGTAAATATAATCAGTCTCTGTTGGCAACAGAAAATGATGTTCATACAGTTTCTGGCTCAAACAGCTTGAACAGAAATTGTACTTGCAAGCTGAAAAAGTACACAATTTTTAGGGTGGACGTGAAGGCAGCATATCTTCGCTGTCTAATAATATTAAATAATTTGAACACATTTATTGTCCCTTACGCTGTGCCAAAATTTCTTGATAAACGAACCAAGAGAATTTTTATTCAAAATGACCTAAAATAAACTCGTTTTTCATTTACTTTCATTTAAAGTTTAGAAGTTTTATTATTTTTTTTTTTGGAGATACTTGTTTTTCATTGGACAACAATGACATTTATTATTATGAACTACATTTATTGAAAAACAAATGAAGTTAAACATGCTGACATTAAGAGTTATGAAGGATGATTTTATTTTATTCTGAAATGTCCTTTTTAAACAGGAACACCTCTCTTTAGAAGCTACTGTTACACTGACGACACAATTTGCAAGGCATACATTTATAATCTGAAATTGTCTGTTAGGCTTAAGCCACACTGATCCTGTACAAACAGAGAAATGCGCTCCATATACTCGGTGATATCACAGCGTCAGTGTTGTTTGCACAGGGAACGAACCTGTGGCCTCATGATTTGACTTCTTGAAGCCCATTGGGTGATGATCTGAAAGTGAGGGCTGAGCAGCAACGACTAAAACCGCTGCAAGGTCTGATTGGCCTATGGGTAGGGAAGAGTACAAATGTACAGGAGCCATTGCATTCAGAGATGTATGTTGCACAGGGCAAATGCAGAGACAAACTTCTGAGATAAGCACACACACCTACACACCTGAAGCCTTTTGTACACCAAATATGATTAAAAAACAACATGCAAATGATATGATTTGTGATTTTATTTCAGAAAAGTGTTCTTATTTCATGTTATTTTACATCATTATGTAGATATACCAGAGGCTTGAGGTGATGCTTTTAGCCTGCTTTATGTGTGTAATGAAGTAAATGTAGTATAGTTGGTATAGATGCCTGGAGCAAATTCTTTATTTTTTTTTTTTACAGTGTTAGCAACATGCTAATTGCTCATAAATAAGGCTAAATTACAATTAATCATACATCCTAAAACTTCTCATACCCTCAGCACAAATCACTAGCACTTAAACCCCGATGCATCCCATTCATTTTAATGGAGAGAGCTGCAGCATGCCGCGGTGCATGCTGGGTTGCGTTGCGTTGAACGGAGTCACGCCCTCTGGCAAAAAAGCTTAGCAGAACTGAATCCGCCGGCCATGCTGTGTTTAGCCAATCAGCAGGAACAGAACAGGTGTCTTTGAACCACAGAAAAAGCTGAAAATGGCAGAATATAGATTTATAGAACTATATAGTTTACAGCGATATTGATTTAAACCATAAATTTGTTGCTTCCTTTAAATAATAAAAAAAAATATCAAGGACACGCCCACACGTGGCGAGCTGTTTATAATGTTTTCTTTATTACTGTCTATCAATATTCTAGCAAATCTAGCAAACATTTAGGAACTAGCAGAGGAGCTTGTAGTAAGGGCATTTTTACACCTGTATTTATTTCTTTGGTCCGAATTAGTTGATCAGTTGATTTATTTTGGGCGTTTCCCCCTCGGTTTGGTTTGTTTTCACACAGTTTGTTTTTTCAGAGCACATTTGTGACCCCACCTCCTCGCACAGGTGTCGGTGTGGATGTTTTGGTCTGCACCTGAGTACGATTACTGATTTTACACATGCTAAAAAAACGGTAACAAGATTGCAATTGAAGCCAAATCTGTTTTAACTGGACCAAATGGTGTTGGTGTGAAGACACCCAATTATTCAGTGTGGTGGTCAAAAATGCTACCTCCTTTATGGCAGACTGGGGTACAGTACATAAATAAGCGAACATGGGCAAGACGCTCGGTGCTGTAAATACTGTACTAATGTAAGACAACCCTTATATAATCAACCTGTATAAATGCTCCTTCTATTTACAGTATACTCTGACTGTACGTGTGAATTAAAGCTTGTTTAGCAACAGAATAGGCTTTTGGCCTGTGCTACTCTGTGCTACTTGATGTTGATTGTGGTGAATTGATGATTGATGTCCTTTTCATTAGGGTTGCCAGGTTTGTGAGCATTTCCTTATCAAGATTTGCAACCTATTTGCAAATCTGTGGAGCTTGTGAGCATAAAGCTTCAAGTTTTGTCACTGGTCAATCAATGTAACCAATCGAATTTGACGGCAAATTCAGGTTTGTAATAGCAAAATAGCGCATGTGCCAACAGATTTTTTTTTTATTGTGTGCATACTTTTGTTTTGTCAACAGCACAGGCTGTGTGGAATGCCCTATCCACTGTGTCCTGAAAGACGCGCTGTCGTGTAATGCGGTATAATGTAGTGTGATGTACTGCGGGCGACTGGAGTGTAATCTAATGCAGGGTAATGCGATCTGCTTCACGGTCCTGGAGGACAGCGGCGGGCGCTGGCTACGGCGTGGACGAGGAGCAGGATTTATGACAGCACCCTCTCCCGAGACCCACCACCACACATTCCCACTGTTGGGAATATGATTATTGACTCTTCAGCTCAGTGATTTAATGAAAGGGGCTGAAATGAAATTACCTTTTTCATCGCGTTTCCCCCCTGCAGGCGCCCGGGCCGCGGCCTCCCTCTGCGACGTGATGTATAATTCAATGAATTATATGCTGCAGATACCTGTAGATGTCAGCATTAGGTAACGCTCACGTTTGAATAGCCTTTGGGCGGCGTGCGCCAAGTTTTGATCTGTTTGGATGCCATATGGGCTGGTTGGAAATTGTGCGGCTGCTATCTAATTGCTAGTCCTCTCTGGTGTGTTTTTAAATAATCCGTCATTTGAAATCTGGTTCTGAAGCTGACCACAGCACAGCTGGCTGTCAGTCAGTTGTGTGTACGAGTCTCTGTGGTATAAACATGTGTGTGTTTGAGTGTGTGTGTGTGTTGTCTCTCTGACTGATCAGCCAGTGTTGGTGCTGTTATTATACTGCAGTGTATTGACTGGTTTTGGCTAATAGCCGTTAGGGCCTTTAAAAAAGCGTCTGAGTGCAGTAATGGCTGTTGTGTCTCTCAGCTCGAGTGTTTGAGGAACAAACAGGCAGGGAAGCGTTCACTAACGAGCTCAGTGTTTTGTCTCGAGGCGCTTCAAGCAGAGTTGCTTGCAGAACTCGAATCTGATTTTTATGTAAATATTTACCTGAGCTCGTTTGGCAGGAAGCAACTACAGATAGAAGAAAGAAAGAAAATGAAAGAACGAAAGAAAAACAGAAAGAAAGAAAATCTGAGTTAGGATAAAGTAGAATAAAGCCCTATCTGGACTGGATTATTTTCTCAGGGGGTCCTGAGGTAATTTTCTCTATTTTTATGGGGGGTCCTCTCTTATTCTATTCCCATCCGGAATCACCATCAAAGTGTTTTTCTTAGACGGCCTCTGAGAAAATTACAGGCTGAATTACCTGCTGTTTTTCGCTGAACGCCGAAGGTTAGGGTTACCTCCGGTAATTTTAGTCCCGTCCAGATGCAAATCTTTGAGTTTCATCACCTCGCGTTTAATAAATTGCTATTTGTCCACTGCCCCGCACCGCAATTACACTTTGGGTGCGCATTTCCATGGAAATGGAGGAGCTACTGAACGTGATGTCATGTGACAGAGAAAGCCAAAAACTCACTGGTCCTCCTGTTTTTTCAATTGCAGTCCGGATGCAAGAGTTTTATCACTGAGTAGAAGTGTGAAATATTTTTCACAGATGTCCCCCTGAGAAACTAATCCTGTCCGGTTATCGGCTTAAGTCAACACAAGTTCCATTAGTCAAGGCATGCAAGTATTTAAAGCCCAAGTTAATTTTTTTTTGCTTGTTTTGCTTTGGAGTTACGAACTACACAAAAGTAACCAGTGCTTATCATTATTGTAATGCATGTCATCTTCTAGTTCAATGTTTGCCAACCTGTGGGCCACAGCTCCAGAAAATACAGAAAATATAAAAATTTTTCACACCTGCAGGTTTTAGTTCAGTTAAATCAGATTTTGGGTTATTCAAACAAGTGTGAATACAAAATTACACTCTGGTGTGGAACTCGAGAACTGCTCTAAGACTCTTAATGGTCTCAGTCAAGTCTCAAGTCAAATCAAATTCAATTTATTTGGCAGAGAATCAGGCAAAACATTAAAAATAAAATTACAGAATACAGAACCCCCAGCGAGCGCGGAGGCAAGGAAAAACTCCCTTACATCTGGAGGATGAAGAAACCTTGGGTGGACCAAGACTCACATATAAGGGGGTACCATCCTACCACTGGTCAGACAGCATTGAAATGAATTTTAAAAAGTCTTTATACATCCACCTCGGTCTCAAGTGAATGGTTTGTGGTGAGAACTATTAAATATACTGCACAGGTTTGGGCTAAACGACTGTCATCACTAGTTTTAACCTAGTACAGTATACTAACCAGATAATTACAACAACTACAAACAAATACCATCTATGACTTTGCCCAATGCTAAATTTTACTCAAAAATGCACTAGTCCAAAACACAGGAACTTCTTTCTGTATTTACCTCCATCCACCGTCTTCAAGCAGCTCTGACCAATGAAAGCTGAGAAAAAGTAGTAATAGTTTTTTTTGTGAATTTTTAATGCGCTTGGAATTAAATTCTGGAACTCTGTTAAAACAAATTAAACCAAAAAAATGGAAAACACTCCTAATGTACAAACTCGTTAACTGATTCAGACCAAAGTAAGCGCACAACAGGTGTGAAAATGCGCTCAATTAGTTGTTAGCTACTTTAGCCTCTTACCCCCAGTGCAAAACCAATGAAGAAAAAGTTAGATTCTAGACGAATCTGGGTCAACCGAGTCTTTTTAAGGCGAGGGGAAAAATTGCGTAAATTTGATTTCCAGCCAGGCCATTGCATTAAGTCAGTGGGGAGAGAAGAGTAAGCTCTCTCCCTCTCCACACGATCCCCCCGTGCTCCCTGGGGCCTTCAGTGCTTCAATCTCATCTCCTCACTGCCCAGCTGATGTGATTGACCTCTCACAGGCACTTAGTTTGGTGCCGGATGATGAGTCCAGTGGCGACTCTCGCGCTCTCTCCGTGATGAAAGAGTAGTGAAGTGTGACAGAGAAAAAAACTCCACGCGTCAACCCCTGTCCGAGTGATTGGGTGTGATCTCGGCTTCTTTTGTTCTGCTTCGCTTTTGGACTGGGTGACAATTCCTTGAAGATTAGTCTGTAGAGGACCAGTTCAGGCCAGAGATAAGCCATTTTGTAGCTTCTTGTAGCCTTTTGTAAAAGTAAAGACATCTGCTTACTCAGGCAGTGCTGTGGCTGACATGGCTCTTTCTCTGTTCATTAAAAGAATAGAACAACCTTAAAAAGGGACAGAAATACATTGTGGGTACATCTTAGAAAGTATAGTGATGATACAGAGAACTGATACTGGTTTGTGCAGTACAATGAAATACTGTGTGGATAGATCTATGGTGCAGTAATACAGGGGTTGGACAATGAAACTGAGATACCTGGTTTTAGACCACAATAATTTATTGTGGTGACGGACAGTTCTGGTGGAAACAGGAGAGTTGAGGTGCAGATAGAATTCTGCCGTGATTTGGGCAGCCGTGATTTTGTGTTTTTTGGGTACAATCCGGGTTAGCACCCGAACATCCCTTTCAGACAGCTTCCTCTTACAACGTCCACAGTTAATCCTGTTGGATGTGGTTGGTCCTTCTTGGTGGTATGCTGACATTACCCTGGGTACCGTGGCTCTTGATACATCACAAAGACTTGCTGTCTTGGTCACAGATGAACCAGCAAGACATGCACCAACATTTTTTCCTCTTTTGAACTCTGGTATGACACCCATAATGTTGTGTGCATTGCAATATTTTGAGCAAAACTGTGCTCTTACCCTTCACACTCTGCTCTTACTGGTGCAATGTGCAATTCTTGAAGATTGGCCCCCAGGCTGCTCCAATTTAGCCGTGAAACCTCCCACACTAAAATGACTAATAAAGTCTCCTGGATGCCCTCAGCCAGCATGTGTATATGTTCAGTTCCATCAGCAGCTCACCTGATTTACCTAATTTACCAGTTTACCAAACCAGTTGTTGATATGATGAGAACTAGAAATAACTCTATTAAACTCAGATGAGGAGAAATTAGGAGATGTTTTTTGTTAAAACACTGCTTCTTCTAAAATTGCTGTTTGTGTTTATTGTAATGTTGGTGTTTTACTGAGCTAATAAACACTTACTGCCCAGTTAAGACACTTATTCTTTACTGAAATTCCCACAGGTGCCTCAAACATTTGCACAATACTGTACATTAGCCTCCTAGCGTAGCCTCAGAGCTACCGGAGTGCATCCAAAAATGGACTACATTAAAAGTACTCAATTAACACCACTCTCTTCTTTCTTTCTGTCTCTCTTTCTCTGCAGTCCTGCGTGACGACTTCAGACAGAACCCTGCTGATGTGATGGTGGCAGAAGGTGAACCGGCCGTGTTGGAGTGTCAACCCCCTCGTGGGCACCCGGAGCCCACCATCTCCTGGAGGAAAGATGGAACCAACATCAATGACCGAGATGAACGAATAACGGTAAGCTAAAACCTCTTGTAACGCACTTGTTGGCTCCTTTGCCTTCTTCACTCTGTGCTCCAGCTCACCCCAAACCATCTGGATTGGGTTCAGGTCCAGTGACTGTGAAGGCCAGGTCATTATTTGTTAAGTACATAAAACTCCACATGTGTTCATTCATAGATTTGATGCCTTCAGTGAGAATCTACAATGTAAATAGTCATGAAAATAAAGAAAACGCACTGATTGAGAAGGTGTGTCCAAACCTTTGGCCTGTACTGTATGTCAGTATGGAAAAGTTCTTTATATTTTTAGGTTTCACGCATCTTCATAACTGCACTGTATGTTGCAGAAGTTTCCATTTCCAGTTTTGTTTCTATTCATTTTACAGATTAGTCCCCAACTCAGGTCCTCAAACCCACTGTCCTGCGCATTTTAATGTTTTCTCTGCTCTTAGCACGACTGGCCAAAACCAATTAACATATTAGCAAGCTTATATTGAGCAGTGGAAACACAAAAATGGGCAGAGGCCTCTAAAAACATTGTCTTGCCATATTATTGCTAAAATAGGTTTATTTTGAGAAAAACAAATATGTCTATGCTATTATATACTTTTTTCCATTAAATATTTGTCTTTTGTATCTTTGTACAGTGTCCTTATGTATCCTGAAAAAAAAACATATATAAGTTATATCAGTTATATTTTTTGTGTCAACATGTGAAAGCTAACCTAATCAAAGTAAACACTCATAATAGAAACAGTGTATTTTTCTAGACATTTTTTAGAGATGCATAGATTCCTATTAGTTACTTTATTCTTTCTGAGTATGGAAAATACCAAGATACTTTTACCAGTAATGTTCATCGTTTGGAGATGTGGAGATTCATACAGGCCAAGAAAAATATTAATAAACTGGATCAATTTATCCAGTCCTAGTTCCACCATGGAAGGGCCATCCACTCCTTCATTTCTGAATAATGCACAAAATTCAAGCCAAGAACAATATTAATAAACTGGATGAAGGTATGAAAGCCCTAGTTCTACTTGGGAAAAGCCATCAATGAATCACATAAAATATGCTCTTGTGGTGTGGCATGGTGGCTTTGGCTGGCTATAATCTATTTTTTATTGTATTTCTTATCAGTAACGAACTGTTGTATCTGACCATACGTTAACCAGCTTTATTGTTTCCTAGGAACTGTACTAGTCCTCATTCCTGTGAACTGCTTTGCCAAATTTGCATTCGCAATAACCCCCTTCCTGTTTATTATTACACCAGAAAATGCCAAGATTAAATGTGTCATGTGTGTAGAAAGTTTTAAAGTTTGACTGAACCAATTAAAGCAGTCGATCACAAGTTGTTGTTTTTTTTGTTTTGTTTTTAAAGCAGTAATGTTCCTAAATTGGGAGGGGGCAAAATATTCAAATGAATGGTGAATAAATAATAGTGTTCTGGCATGACCATCACTGCCATCTCTAATATGTTCATTCTAAAAACAAACAAGAGTGGTCTGATAGGTTTGTTGGATGCAATTGCTCTCTATTATCAGTTATTTTAACAAAACACTTTGACAAAAACCAGCAATTTGCTTATTTACATTAAACTGCATTAAAAATACTCTTCCACCTGTTTGGTGCAATTGCACTTTCTCACCAGAGAGGTCTCTAAATCCAAATCCCCACTAAATTACAGACTGTCACTTTAATAACAGACCTGATCCCTTTCAGCTAATTCCAGATAGATATTTAATAAAACTGTGAATTCATTTAAACAATGAAATTAAATAGTCCCATCATTTGGCAAATTACAGCATTACTTTATTGTTACTTTATTCATGAGACTGGGGGGTCAGTTTTCCAAACATGGATTAAGCCTAATCTTGGACTACAAAGTATTTTGAATGAAGATTTTCCAGTGAAAGGAAAATTTAGTCTAGGACTAGGTTTAATCCCTTCTCTTAATTAAGTTTCCTCCCTTTCAATGATCAACATAGAACATAATGAAAGCTAATAGCGCCCCCTTGAGGAGAAATGTAAGCATGCTAAACATGTGCAAGGGAGTTACAGGCTAGGTCAGTGATATGCTTGACTTTAAACTTTTAAAGAGTTGTTTTTTTAAATGTCCGTAAGTTTTGGGATTTAGGGCCCTCTCTGGTAAGAATGGGTAACTGCACCGAGCATGCAGCAGAATCATTTTAAACTCGGCGGGTGTAATGTAGTCTCTTTTTAGAGCGGATGAATCCGATTCCAGGTTATGTTCAGTCAGAGGGAGAGAGAGAGCGCTCAGTCAGAAACTTCACTCCTTCGTTTCTTTGCGTTCCTCCTCTGATGTCTCCATTGCTCCACCAGCTGCATTCAGTAAAACTGAGCTTGATCCTCTTTTAGAGGTTGTACTTGTGACGTAAGTACGTAAAGACGCATGATATTACCAAAAGAACTCCTGCGAAAAGCTACCAGACACCCCATTTTTTCGAATGAATATTTTAGGCTTAGCAGGGATGGTCATTCCAGCACACTGGTACCATAGACTGTGTATAGCTGGACAGAGCATCGTCTCTCAAAAGTGAAGCACCACAGGTCGGGCGCCCCCTGCTGTTCGGTTTCAGAAAGCTGTGTAACCCCACCCATCCCCATAGGTTTCAATAGCAAAACAGGCAACATTCAATCACGTTTTTTACCAATATACTGTAATTCTACCTCATTTATTTAAATGCTACAGCTAGTGTAACCTCTGCTTATATTTTTAAAATTTTATACCCCCACAGAATTCGTTTTTAAAAACATTATTCAGCTCTATTCAAAAAGGTGTGGTTATCGTAAAAGGGCTGGTTATGGGCGGGACCAATAACAGACCGTCAGCTCCGCTCCGCTCAGCTCTGCAGCCTGTGACCTCGAGGCAGCCCTCAGGGGCGGGGTTATTAAAATGAGTAGGCTGTCTCTCCACAGTCTTTCTTCCTCCTCTGGTCTCTACTGCGCAGACTCAGGTTTCAGGATCGCCAACATGGCGGAAGATTTTGGCTTCATTTTCATTAAGTGAATGGGAACGGCGACACGGCGTCCATCTTTTTTACAGTCTCTGACTGGTACCATTAGACACAATATGTAATTCCTTCTCCACTCAGAAATGCTTCTGTTTCAGTTTAGAAACAAAATAATACGGACTGCCACTTTAAGTACCTTAAAGTAGGACTAGACAGTTCATTTAAAAAAATGATTAAAGGCCAACATTCAGAACCTCTAATCTCCAAATTCCAAATTTTGCATAATCAGTGTAACTCTTATTTGGGTTTGCTTGTTTTTTAATCATTAAAATAACAGTTCATTACGCTTCATCCTCTTCAAATACAGCATATGCACATGGTGTACCTCAGTCAAGCTGGATTTCCTAAGAATCCTACTATCTATGCCAACACACACACCGTTTTAGTATTTGCATATTATGTGGTGATTCAGGGGCCATTAAGACTGACAAGTCAGCTTTATAATCCCACAGCAGTGTGTTAAGACACAACTACAGCTGCAGATAGAGCTGTCACATGTTGATTTAGGACACTCTGACGGACCTGAAGGCACAAACTGAGTGTGAGAGAGAGACTCCGCTTCTCTCTCTCAGCTTCCTCGACCACTTCATCAAGCTGCTTCTGCCAATTAGCCTCTTTTAATTAAGTGTACATTCTGGAATGGGGGAGATATCAATCACACCTGACCGTTCGTTAGGGTGGATTGACCTCAGAGGACAGCGGAGCAGCTCTTAACAAGGGCCCGCAGCTCTTTCATGCCTTCATTATGAGAATGCGGCGGAGTCTGCTGGGAATACTGAGAGAGCTCCTGAAGTACACGTGTGGGGGTGTGGGACTGCGTATGTGTGTCTTGTATGCATTTATGATTTTTTGTTGTTTTTTTAACACCATATAACCAAATATCTTGCTATAAGGAGATGCTATTGAGGAAGAATGAAGTAGAGATGTCATATTTCAATTGATCCGATGTTTAATCCAATTCCAGGTCTTTTGATTTTTTGTTAGGGGTATTTTATTTCACTGTGCTCCAATAATGGCACTTCACAGGAGAAAATTGAAATATAAATTCAGTCAAATTTAATACATATTTAATACAATATTCCAGTAAGACACTCTTTGTTTTGTATGTATAGCAGTTAGTGCTGGGCGATCATGGCCTTAAAAAATAATCTTCAATTTTTTCACAAAAAGTACGATTAGAAAAGTCGATTAGAATCGATTTTATACATATATAAATGTATACACGCTTTAGGTTGAGTCGACTCATTGAGTGAATCAATGACTCAAAACTGATTCAAATAAAAATAACGCTTTAAAACTTTAAAGGACAGATTATCATTGTTTTACACAATTAATCACAGATTTTCACCTGAGAGCGACGTCGCTGCAGTTTTTCAGAAATTATGGGATTTATTTTTAGCCAAATATATGCTTTATCCCATTGGGTGTTTCTGTGGAAAGTTCTGGAACTTTTTTCGGTATGAGCTCATTTCTCGGACTGAGCGGGATGTTTAGAAAATGTCTATAATGTCTGTATGTAAAACCGTGATTATTCCATTCAGAAAATCGTATTAAAACTGTAATTCGAATTAACCGAATTAATCGTGAAAATCGCCCTGCACTAGTAGCAGTATTACTGTAGTCGCCTACCCTGTAAGAGTGAGTGTCCTCTCTTTCAATTATCATCACAAAATGAACATGCTAAACTTGTGTGAGTGAGGGACAGACTAGGAAAAATAAAATGAGAAATGTTTCAAATTTGTTGCGTTTTTAGCTTGAGAGCTTTTTAAGTTCCTTATTGTAGTACTGGGCAATCAGTTTTAAAATTAATTGTTACCGACATTCAGAAATTGCACAGTTAACTAATGTTGTTTTTTGTTGTTTTTTGGTCTGTTTTTTTAGCTGTTTGGTCATGTACTATCCCCTTGCTAAAAACATGCTGCTGCTTGTGTAGTCACATGACCTCATAATAAATGGCAATCCCAATGGGATTAAAAAATCACAAGAAAGTACATGATTTATTTCATTTTCTTTATCCCTACACACCAGTTTAGTAAAATGAGATGGTCAGGTTCACCTGGTGTGCCTCCAAACTCTAATTTTGCCTCAGGCCTCCTGTAGTCTAGAGCCAGGCCTTAAGCTGGATATCTTTTACACTATGCATGAAATAGTCCTGCACTTCCACACAGAGCGCGGTACGACCCAATAACTGGAGGAAATGCCCCAGTGCCCTCCATCATCCTCCTCCTCCAAAATAATGAAAAAAACAGCCGTGTGGAAAGCAGAAACTTCGGAGAATCCTCCTGCTGGATCAAGCCGATAAATCCATTTGTAATTACCCATGAAAGGCAGCAGATTAACAGCTCTTGGCTGGAGACACGCATTTACATGAGGGAGCTGAAAGCATCCTGATGGCGGTGTGTGGATCTGTGTGTGTGTGTGTGTGTGTGTGTGTCTGTGTGTGTCTGTGTGTGTGTGTGTGTGTGCGTGTGTGTGTGGTTGTGTGTGTGTGTGCGTGCATGCAGACCACACTCCTGGCCTTCTCCTGCCAGATCAAAAGCGGTTATTTGGCAAACAATCTTCACAATTAATAGAAGCTAATGCATAATGCAATTTATAAATAAAGCCACATTATAACTGTCTCTGCTTCTGATCAGCAACCTGTATCCCGCAAAATGCAATACTCATTATAGCACACTTATAATAGATGCGGTGATTTTCTAACCAATAATTTCTAATGAGAATAAACCAGTTTTTTTGACCAGTAACAACATGTATAATCAAAGATTTCAGTTAAATAATTCAAACAATTTATAAACGAATAGAAATGCTCCACAGTGCCTAAATGACAAAATCTTGTTTCATTTACTAGCATTTGTTAAAGTTTCACGTTTGTTTACCATAGAATGCCATAGAATGAATGTAGAATGTAAAATTGTAGCATTAATAACATTAATAATAAGTACTTAATAAGTACTTTTATAGTACAGTTTAGCATGTATAGTAAAATAACACATTACAGTTTAAAACAAGATTTGACTTTTTTACTGTGGAATAATATAACAATAATAATTGAAAAATATTAGAAAAATTCAGAGAAATATATAAAAATGGCTAATTAGCTAATCCAACGTAATTTTACATACTTAAGATAACCAGTAGAAATTAGTGTGAAGTTAGTAGTGTGAAGAATTTAACACAATTATTGTCCAAAAAGTCAAAGTATCATTTTATAAATTGTTATTCCCTAATACAACAAAAATATTGAATAAAACATCTAAAAATGTATATTTCTTTCTGTCAGCATCCCAGTTTTGCATAATTTGAGTCAGCCAGTTATTGACTAAATGCATAATTATTTTTACATACACATATATACATACATAAATATTGTAGGACAAAGACAGTCAGGCAGTTATATTTTGTTAGTAAGAAATTCATTTTTGTTTATTCTGCTGTAAATTTGACATTTTGGAGTTTTTGTTTTGTTCATTATGTTCATTATATAAGTTTTTCAAGTGATTCCTAATGATGTGATTTAAACAGTAATATTAGTAAATTAGTCAGTGTGTGTAGTTAGTGGTGTGTGTGTGTGTGTGTGCTGTGCCCTGTGCTGCATTGTCTGTGTATTTATTGTACAGTCCTGAAATATATATATATATATATGCCCACACCTGGTCGTTAGAGGGACGGCTCACAGAGAGGATACATGAATGTTGCTAAGCGTATTCCTCAGACAGGTCCTCTGCTCTTCAGGGAAAGACTGACATTACCTGCAGTGAAAAATGAGCTGTTGTGAGGGGAGCTGCTGTTTGCACTGAAACAAAGGGAAATTCTCTGCATTTCCATTCCGTTTCTTCCCTCCACATCTCCTTATTCATGTCTGGGTGTCTGAGAATACTGCACCTGAGAGACGGCAATGGATCGTCTTTGTCTCTCTCTCTCTTTCTTTCTCTCTCTCTCTCTCTCTCTCTCTCTCTCTCTCTCTCTCTCTCTCTCTCTCTCTCTCTCTCTCCGTCTCTTTCCCCCTACCTAGTCGTCTCCATGGGAATAGCCTGGTCTGTCTGTCTGTCTCCTTTGTCTGTTCTTCCACTTGCTTTCATCCCAGCAGATTGTTGATTTTTCCCTCTATACTCCTGGGATCCATTCTTGCGATTCCATTTTGATGATTGCGGTCGGCCTGCGCTGTCCACTGCGTGTGTGTGTGTGTGTGTGTGTGTTTGTGTCTGTGTGTATTTGTAAGAAATTGCAGGTCCTCTTCTTGTCTGATAAATCTCCTAAGCCGTACAGCACATGATACAGTAAAACTCATCCCGCTGCAGAGCTCATAAGAAGAGAAATAAATAAACTGGGTGCTCTTTGGCTTTAGCTACGTGACTTGTACTTCAGGGCTAACATGGCTGGCTGGGTCTGAGCCTGATTGGTTTTGCTGGATACCTTACAGAGTATTAACGAATCCACAGCAATAAGAGAGAGAGAACTGATGGCCAGCAGAGCTCTTAACAGCATGACTCTTTCATAGTGTTTATTAGAAAACCCAATTTTTACTTAACTTACTTTATTTGAAAAGGTCAGACTTTGGCAACTTTGAAATGTTTCGCAACGACAGAAACCAGGGCTGCAGATCACCATTGATTTCCCAAAATGATTTGATTCTTTTTCAAAAGGTCCCAGTTTGATTCTGTTTTCAGTTTGATTCGCTATCGATTCATTTAGGGATGTTAGTTATTAGTTACCAAAACAGGTTTTGTTTGGATATAAGAGGAGATTCTTAAATAATACATTGTTGTAATTGTATATGGAACCCTAAACCTTTAAAATATTAATGTTTACATTAAGAACTAATTCAAAGTTATGTTCAAAAAGGGCCATTTTTAATGATCAATCAGTATTGGATCATTTAACTAAAGATCAAAAAAAAAAAAAAAAAGATTTTTTAAACCCAGCCTTAACTAGACCAGTGAAATTAGGTCTTGTTACATTAAACTAATCTAAAGTTTTCTTGCTAAACTGTATTTCCAAAAACATGTGGACACCCATTCTAATGAATGCATTAATCCACTTTTTTACTGGAAGTTGCCCCCATTGCTGATGGAGATGTGCAAATGCTTACATACAAAAGAACAAAGCATGTGCATAAAGCCACCCCCCCCCCCCCCCCCCCAGCATTGAGCTGTGGAACTCTGGAATGTGTTATCTGGAATGATAGCACTAATGATGGCGCACCATCCAGTATTTTTGGGTTGAGTTGAAAAATTAGGGAGTTGTGGATGAAGTGAGGTGGATGGTGATCATCCAACATCCTTTCTTGTTACTAAATGCGATCAAATCCTCACAGCAATTTTCCAAAGTCTAGGCAAAGCCTTCTCTGGAAAGTAGAGACTGTTACTCCAACAAAAGCAGGAAACACTGTTCCAGTACCCCTGATTACATAAGAATGAAACAATGAATGAGCAGGAGTCCTAATACTTTTGTCTAGACAGTGTATATGGAATTTAGGTAGAGTTGTGCTCCTACAGGTAGGGTTCAATTCTCGCTACATTCTCATCATGCACCCTGCACTGTTAAAAGTATAAGTTCATTAAGGAACCATTGAGGAACCCCTTAAGGTGCTTTAAGGAACCTTTGAGAAACTCTTGAAATTGTTCTTCTAAAAACGTTTTCTTTCTTAAAATAGCTTAAAGGGTTCCTCCACAGTTTCAAATTGAAGAAGTTCTACTTTCAACAATTTGGTTTCTTCCCAACTTCTAAAAACACATGGTAGGTACATTGGCTATGCTATACCACCCACGTTAATGGGGGTAAATGCATGCGTTCTGTACTTTGCAATGGACTGAGCCTCCTGTCCAGGTGGCATACATTCCTTCTGCTTAATCATTCTGGTTAGTTAAATGAACTTAAACACTGCTGCATGCATCTATCTGCAGCATGTAGTGTGAACCACAGCCCCAACACCCAATAGTAAAGCGGCAAGTAGGGAAGGAAGTCAGCATCATGTAACTCTGATGGACAGAGCAGCTGGGTGGACAGATGTGCTGAAGAGAATGGAAAAGCAGAAGGAGAAAGAGGAACGGGAGGATGAGGATTAGGAGGAGAGGGAGTGAAGGTCCTGTCCTGTAGTGGTGGATGTGCAGTAGGGAGGAATGTTCCTGCGGGCTGCCGAGGTCTACCGAGGTCTACAGAATGCGACAGCATGTGAGGATTGTTCTTCAAAGACGGGCTGTTCGCTTTGTTCCTTGTCTGTCTGCTTCCAGATGTGCAGCATGTTGTTTGATGTGGACGGCAGCAATGACATTGTCTGATAATCAGGACATTCCGTCTGTAATCTTGCTGGACTGGGGTTGAACTGGTTTTCTGAGGAACATGCGAGACGTTCAACAGTGCAGAAACGCTGGATCAGCTGTATCTTGCATACGACACATGCATAACATTATGACCACCTTCTTGTTTTTAGGCAGTTCCACTGATCATATAGGACTTCATGTTGCTGCTACTAGCCTACTCTCCCTATTGTTTGTGTATTTATCTTGATATCTATTTGTTCTATTCTATTTTTATTTTTATTATTTTTATTTTGTATCTATTTTATCTATATTTATCTATTTTAACAACTGCTCTTGGGTGTAAACTGGACCGTGAGATCACAATTTCGTTCCACCTCATGTACCACATGTGATGCGAATGACAATAAAGTCTCCTTGAATCCTTGAGAAGTGCTGCTGGTGTTTTTAAACACCTCAGTGTCACTTCTGGACTGGGAATAGGATGAAAACGTAGAATATGACCAATGCAACAGATTAGTTTTTGTCTGAAGACTCTCTGACTTTACATGGTTTACATCTACAAGGTGAAACAGCTATTGGTAGGAGTGTCTAATAGAGTGTGTAAGAGAGCAGAGTTTAAGAACTCTAGCAGCACTGCTGTGTCTGATCCACAACACATAGTATTTTCTGTAGCATCCTGACCATTGAGAAACAGGGTGAAAGAAGCATAATAAACTATGCAGAGAATTGGTGCCGAGTGGTCCAGTGGTCTAGGTCGCAGGTTCGAACCCCCGCTCATGCAGCTTTGGTATCAAGCTGCTGGCGCTCAGAGGGTGCAAAATTGGCCCTGCTCCCTCCGGGTGGATGGCGCTCTCTCCCCACATTATTCCTAGGGTGATGTCTGCAGCACAGTGCGTCTGTGAGCTGATGTATTGGAGACGAGCCGCTTCACTTTCCTCCGAGTGCGCTGGCTGCTCGGAAATGCTGCTTCAGCAGCAGCTCGAAAAGAAGCCAGTGGCCGGCTTCACGTGTATGGGAGGAAGCATGTGTTAGTCTTCACCCTCCTGATGTGTTGGGGCATTATTAGTGATAGGGGGAGTCCTAATTGGGTTTGGTAATTGGCCTTTTAAATTGGGAGAAAATGGGAAAAATTAGAAGTAAAATTATATAAAAAAACTATGCAGAGAAACAGAAACAGGACTACAGTCTCTAATTAAATAACTACAAGGTGCTCCTATATGATCAGTTGAGCTGAGAAAAACAAGAGAAACAAGGAGGTGGTCATAATGTTATTCCCCATCATTCTAAAGCTGTGTTCAGTGACAATCAGTATATAGCTTAATGCCCCACTGACCATTGTTCCATTTAATACAATGGAATATCCAGTTGTTCTCCTAACATTGTAATATAAGCACTCTATTAATGTAATTAGAATAGACAAGGAATGGGAAGCAACTCACAATTACTTAATCTATAATCAATAATCCTTTCAACTCTCACTCGATTGGTCACCTAATCAAACTGCCTTTCTATCTACCTATCCATCCGTCTTCTTCAGTTCCCCTTTACATATCAATAAAAGACATAATATTCTAAACGAAAAATATCCCCAGGCTGATGTCATCTAATTACCAGCAATTGTTCATATAATGAGAGTGCCCAAAGGCTTTTTCTGTAAAATATAAAGAAGAATAATTTGAGCTTGAGTTAAATTGCTGGAGGTTCAGTAACAGTGGTAATTGCAGAAGGTCCAGTAGGTAATGTATCTGACACACAGATTTCCAAAGAGTCAGTTATCTCTGACTCTCACAGTAAAAACTGTGAAACTCTCATCAGGCCTTGACATAAAAACGTCATAACTTGACTTAACCTCAGTGGTACTGATCTGAGCTCAGATTTCTGAACACATCCTGCTGTAAATTCTATTAGCAAAATCCTTTATAGAACAGGAGAATGTAGATACTAGAGCTGTCACTGTTTAAAGGGCTTGTTTTAATGGATGCAAGTAATCTGGAAACTTTATTATGTTAATTTTTTTTATGCAGTTTAGCTCCGTTTCATAATTCACTGTTTTCACAGGGCCTAGTGATGTATTAGTAGTTTTCTTTTAGCAACTTAAACATGGTGTCGCTAATGTTGAGAGTTCAGAAGGTAGAGCGCAAAGTGGTCCAGCCGGCTAAGCATTGCCACTATGATTGGGAGATCACTGGTTCGAATCCCGGTCGTGTAGCTTGCCATCAGCTGCCAAAGCCCCGAGAGAGCACATTTATCCTTGCTCTCTCTGGGTGGGTAGATGGCGCTCTTTCCCCTCACCACTCCTAGATGTGATGTTGATCAGCGAAAGGCATCTGTGAGCTGATGTATCGGAACTGAGTTGCTGCACTTTCCTCCAAGTGCGCTGTGATGCTACTCGGCAATGCTACATCAGCAATAGTTCAAAAAGAGAAAAAATAGAAATAAGTTTATAAACAAATCATTGAAGTGGTTCAAATTACTAATATGGCTACAGGTGTTTAATAAAACCAAGCACCTAGGCATGCAGACTGCTTCTATAAACATTAGTGAAAGAATGGGTCACACTCAGGAGCTCAGTGAATTCCAGCATTGTACAGTGATAGGATGCAGCACCTGTGCATCAAGCCCAGTCATGAAAATACCTTACTACTAAATATTCCACAGTCAACTGTCATTTCTATTATAAATAATAAGACTGGAAATGAAATCAACTCACTTTGTCAATTTAAATTACAGAGTGGGGTCAGTAGATGCTTATAGAGAATTACTTAGTGAGCAGAGATCACCAACTTTCTGCAGAGTTAATCACTACACACCTCCAAATTTTTTGTGGGCTTCAGATCAGCCCAAGAACAGCGGAGTGTAGAGAGCTTAATGGAATGGATTTCCATTGCAAACCAGCTGAAGCCAAACCTTACGTCACCAAATGCAAGGCAGGCGAGCAGATGCTTTTGGCAATATAGTGCACAGTGTATGGATTAAATCTCATAACTAACCTACCTGTTAGAAGTCGTGTTGAACAGTAGAGGTAGATTTGCTGTTTGATCTCATTAAATGAAACATTAAAGTTAAAAAGAATATCCAAACGTTCTTATCGCAAATAATCGCAGAATATTGTTGGGATCAATCTAAAACATTTTTTTAACTGTTTGATACCACTAATAGTTACAAATATTTACAGAATAGAGGAGTGTAAGGTGCCCTCAGGTGCAGCACATTTGTTTTGCTGTCATTAACAGC
Organism: Astyanax mexicanus; assembly: GCF_023375975.1. Taxonomy (NCBI): domain Eukaryota; kingdom Metazoa; phylum Chordata; class Actinopteri; order Characiformes; family Acestrorhamphidae; genus Astyanax; species Astyanax mexicanus. The sequence continues at coordinate 28,124,869 of NC_064427.1, read as the reverse complement.
AGTAAAAACAGGAGTGCCGGAGGTCAGGGAGGACAGAAGAGCGTCCGAGCGTGTCGGTAAAGGAGTGGACGAGACCTCGTTCTGCTGATCTGAGATCTGGGAGAGGGGTTGCTTCAGTCACAGCTAATCGCCCACTGGGCAGATTTACAGCGGCTCGGCTGACCGCCCCTCTGGCCAGTGCTTTCCTCGCTCCACAAACTGACACATTCCTCAGGATCGTAAAAGTGAAGTTGTGCGTTTTAGTGGAGGCTGCAGAGGGGCCCGGGATGAAGAAGAGGAGGAGGAGGACGATGGGAACATAGAGTTTTAAAGCACAAGGTTTTCAGGGGGACCCATGATTTGCCTGGCTGCTGCAGACAGGGTTTGAAGTGTCATCACATTACAGATCATTTCATAAGGTTAGAGGTCACAGTGGTGCTGAGCTGGGAAGGGTTTCATGGGTTTCAAGGAAAATGCCCCTAAGTAGACCTGTAGAGATCTTAAATCTTAAATCTCCAGTATAGATTCACTTTGCTTTAAAATTAGCTATTTTAAAGGAGAACTCCGGTGTAAAATGGACTTTTGGTGTAGTAAAACATAATAAAAAGTATTTACCTTTGATGAATTTTAACAGTTTGTCCAAATACCCCTCAGACTGGGTGATATGGGGCATTAATAACTTGTGCACAAGAAAAAAGTGCACAAGAAATGTATTAAAAACCACTGTTTACATCCTATAACGCGAGCTTCAGCTCTGAGCGCCGCCATTACTGTACTGAAAATAACAGACATACATATACAAAGACTCCACATAGAGTCAATGTATACAGTGTTTTTAGTTGCAAAATACTTCAATGCTGATATGGCACATATAGATCACACACACACAAAAAAACTTGTATCTCCATTTTTGCTATTTTTTATATTTTGACTTGGGTTTTGTGTAGGGTAAATTGTGTCATAATGGATGGGACTTTTACTTTTTTCCTTGCATTGTAAGGTTATCACCTATCACATTATTTTGGAGACGCATGACAGCAGTGACATGATGTTTTGAATAATAATGATTGTATATAATATGTACAGAAATGCTTGACATGTTCTGAATTTGTTACTTTTCTATATTTCTTATACATTTATACATTTGACCAATACCTTCATCAGACTTTCATACAACTGAACCAAATCAAGCTAAATTAGACTTGTTACATATTTGGTTTATCTGTCTTTTGTAGCAATGTCTGCTATTAAACACGTTGAAAATGTACCTGTTGATTAGTTGGTTTGGAGGAATTTTAAACCATTCCTCCAAACAAAACAGCTTCAGGTCTGTAATGTTGGTGGGTTTTCTACCAGGACTTTGATTTGGCCATTCCAGATCATATTTCTTTGCTTTCATGGTTGTTGTCTGATGTGTGTTGATTGCTAAAGCTGATTTGAATGGTAGGAACTTTTATAAAACGAGCCAAAGCCCCAAAAAAATCATCTTCCTCAACTTTCCTCCCATTTCTTCACTTTTCATTTTCAGTTTTACTGACTGAAACTTTCACTGCATGAACTCTGAGATTCTTCAGGAAAGATCCAAATGAATGCTTGATTTGCTGAGAAAAACTGTCATGCTGTGATTCATATTTAAAACTCCATCTTGTCGTTGAGTTTGCCAGAAATGTGTCTCCATCGCCCACACGCGTCGGGCACTCGTCCCTCAAACGGTCTGAAAAAGCTGCACTCTCTAATTGATGCCTCTCCATCTTTTCTTCCACAGATCCGCAGTGGAAAGCTGATGATCACTAATGCGCGGAAGAGTGATGCTGGGAAGTACGTGTGTGTAGGAACCAACATGGTGGGAGAGCGGGAGAGTGAGATAGCGGAGCTGACTGTGCTAGGTAACCCCGCCACTGTCTGAAATTGCACACACTGCAGCATCTGTTATCTAATGGTTGTGAACTGTGCCTCTTTAAAATGTCATTAAAATAGAGTTTTTGTTTTTTTTTTTGCAAGACGGCAAAAGCCTAGTTTGTGTGAGAGTCTGTGAGGAAGCCCTTAAACCAGTGACAGGGTATTTTTGCTATGTGCTCTACACGAATAACAGTTCACAGCTTGATAAAGCTAATAAAGGTGCTTATGTACTTTAAGTAAAATACAGTTATTCAGTTTAAAATACACAATTGGTCATTTTGAAATGTAATGAACATTAAACTTAAAGTATTATGTTAGCACTAATAAAGTGCAATGCACTGACAATGTATAGATATTTTAAGCTTTAAAAGGACATTGTATATTGACCTTTTTTTCTGTTTGCACTCGTAAATGTTTTTGTTAACACTTTACAATGAGCTTACATTAATGAACAGTACTTAAAACAGAATGTTTAAACTAATTATTAATTGACACCAGTTAAAACACTAGTTGAAACATTACATAACCATTTAATATGTAATATTTTATTACCATGGTAAGTACTGTCAATTAATTTAGCTTTAGTTTGTTAGGCTGACGTCACATAATCAATTTTTTTTTTTGCCTTAATATGAAACAAATATGATTTATTTCAATCAGTGTGAATGTGTTAAATCAGATTTTTTTCATATTTTTATTCCGAGATTGGGTATGTATCTGATTGATGGGTATACAAACTTAATTTGATGCAAGTACACGTGTGCTTTGTGCTGTTGGTTATGGAGGCATATAAATCCTTATAGGAAAGCCTGTTCCCTCAGCAGCCATTTTTGTAATGTCTCTAGCATAAACAGTGCCACATTGAACTCTCATTAATATTTAAACTAGTAACTGGTCTTCTAGTTAGTACCTTCTTATTAACTGCAAGTTGTAAATTTAGATTTTTTTTAGTAGTGCATACAATATGATATGGAACACCCCTAACTGAGATATTTAAAAATACAAGAATTTGATCAGATTGGTAACAAGAAGTCAATGATCCAGAATGTCATGATACTAATAATGCACTCCAGATATCCAGGATTAAAAAGTAAAATAAATAATAATACTGGACAGATATAATGTGTCTCTAGTATATATACATATATAATGGGAAATGAGAACAGTGTGAATTTTTCTTTTGCTTAAAACAGCAAAAAAGTAGTACTCTGATGTGATAATTAGAGGTGGGTGATATGGCACGATATTTAAGCGTATAATATTGTTCACTATATTCCAAAATGTTGACGATATTAATGCGTACGATGCGATATGGCACACCCCTACTGCACAGCCCTATCCCTCAATTGTAGAACTGGCACTCTCACCATCTTCCCTGTTGTAGAAGTTTGTGTTACGTTTCCTCTATCCGTCGTCCGTTTGCCAAATTAAAAGGGTTACATAATGACGGACCTGCTTGTGCAGCTGTTCCCGAATTCCCTCGCTCTCCCTTCGACCTTTTGACCCCTATACTTAGAACCATTCTCCCGCCCAGGTCAAAACCAGCTGTGCCCTCTGTCTGTTTTCGTCTGGCCCAGTCTGCTGACCCTCACTGTCCTTCCCCCTGGCTTCAATCCACACTATACACCCCCCCCCTATACACACCACCTCTCACCACAAGCACTTCCTGCCTGCCCAGACGTCTTATCACATGATCACCTGGGCCCGGAGCCAGCGCGCGTACATTTCTGAAAGCGAGTAAAAACATTTAGTGCTAATAGAATAATACTGTTGATTGAAGCAACAGATTCCCGCCAGGGCCCCGGGGGCAGCGCTTGGGGAAACGTGGTCAGACTTTAACAAGCATTAAAACTATTACTGTATGTGCTCGCTTCTTTTTTTACTGAGGAACCGTTTCTTTCTTACGTTTCTTTTCCTTTTGTGCAAAATGGAAAAGGCTGATCTGCTGAACTCCTCTGAAGAACATATGCTTTAAATTTAACTTAACTCCTGATGAAGACTTCAGCCTTTAGATTTGGCAGTTGTTGGCTGTGATTAAAAAAGCATGTTGTATGTTTTCATATAATTCGTTTTCCATTCATAACTCAGTGATACAAGATGAGTGATTGTGAAAGTGAAATTGTAGCTTCTAAACTTTCAACTGGAATGTACGAGTAAATTTGCATTCATACGGAAAATGAAGTAGAACATATTTCTTCATGATTTAATAATGGATCAATTTTAATTGGATCAATAGAATGAGAGTTTTTTTGGTTAACCCTCCCGTTATGTTACGGGTCAAATTGACCCATTTTAAAGTTTGAAGATCAGCAAAAATATTTAAAAGTATTTTTTCAGGATGAAACTTCTTCTGCTTGCTTTAATTAGGGTAGTCAACATATATTATGAAACTTCATCTCACATATTTGCAACCACCCCCCTGCAAAAACTAAACTTAAACAAAATTGCAACGTTATGTTTCAGTGTTATGTACAACTATTGAGGTTTATTTGTTGGTCTTTCAAACGTCATAAAGTAGTGAAACATTAAAAACATGTATTTTTCATGAAAAACTAGTGAATTATCCTAATTGAACCATTACCTGTTAGAGGTAAGGAACATCATTGCACTAAATATTGATAGAATAATTAGCAGTAGAGTCAGTAATTAAATATTCACATCTTTTGTTAGGATTTTTTTTGGTTTCAGACATCTTTTGTATAATTAAACATGCACCGGGTCAAACTGACCCGGGAACACCATTGCTGTTCTTGACAAATACTTAAAACATGATGAGATCTTGATTTTTTTGTAAAATAGTTCACTATAGTATTCTAGTATTCACTATATACTGTTTAAAGGTTTTGTTAATAAAATAGGGCTCTCTGGAGCAGATAAACATAAGTCTATTGGCACCTTGTCTAATGGCAGGTATATATAGGTTTAAATGCATTGATGGTGATAATGATGATGCTCTATACAATAGCGTGATCACATCCTCACAACAACAAAAAAGGTTTTAAAACCTAGTATATTCTGGTGGAAAGCCTTCATCCATGGACAGTGAAGACACTACTGTCTTCACTACTTCACTGAAATCTGGATAAATTATTTTTAATATCTTTCATTTTGGAAGAAAAATTAGATAATATGCAGTGTCCCAATATTTTTGGTCATAAAGTGTATCAGAAGTATTAGTTGGGTTGGATTATTGGTGGTTCAGTGGTTAAAGTACTAGGTTATTGATTACAGTGTTGTGGGTTCAATGCTCAAGATCTCTAAGACTACAATTATTTAGAGAAATTAAAAAATCTATAAAAAAAAAAAATCTCTTATATTTTTCTGTTTCTGTCGTTTCAGAGAGGCCGAGCTTCACACGGAGGCCGAGCAGCGTGGTGGTCTTAGCCGATGAGAGCGTGGAGTTTCGGTGCGAGGCGCGGGGAGACCCCTTTCCCACCATCCGCTGGAGGAAGGAGGACGGAGAGCTACCCAAGGGGAGGTAAGGCTCTACTCCCCCAGGCAGCCTGGACCTCTCAGATCCGCTCTGCTTCCACTTTCCCTCACCCACGCCTGATAACAGCTCGCAGCGTGAAAGAGTGCAGTGTTCTCAGTTGCAGCCCAGGGGCCCCCCGCTGCTCTGCACAGTTTAGCATTTTCCATGCTCAGGCACACCTGATTCAACTCAATGGCTAATTATCCCGAGCCCTTTGTGCGGGGAGTCAACAGGGAAAGCACAGAAACGTGCAGCGCGGTGAGGCAGGAGGCCGATTCAGCACTGCAGTGTTAAACAGGAGGGGAAAGCTTAGTAAGATCTAGTTCAGTAATCAGCTCAGTGACGTGAGTGAAGAGTTATGCAGCTTTCGGAAATGACTGGAGCTGGTCAAGATGTGTTTGACTCCTTAAAGGAGAAATCTGGTTTGAAATGGCATTCTGAAATACAGAACTTTTAGCCAATGCTCCCAACAGACAGTACTAGCGATAGGGGCATATTGTTACCCATTAAAGAAATAGCTAATTTTACAACATTAACAAGCTGAAAGTATCTCCACACTTCATTGGTGGAACTCTGAGAGCCCTGACATTTAAAATGAGACAATGAAAACTTAAAAAATTTACAGATAGCTGTTAATACACACAGTACCTTCAGGTAGAGGTGGTTAATTTCACGGAAATGCATGAATTCCAGTGGTTTCTAAAAATATCTCTATATTATTTGTGCATTTTCACTGAATTAATTTTGCAATATGTTCCCCTATCCTACCCATTCTTTTGTGCTTATCGGCGACTTATCATGACTTAATTTTAAGATGGTGGCGCCCATAGAACTACCTGAAGGTACTGTAATTACACTGTGTCTTTTTAATAAACTTCCTGTGGACTTTTAAAGCTCTCAGTACCTCATTTTAAATGTCTGGGCCTAATTCTCAATTCTATCAATGAAGTGTGGAGCTACTTTGAGCTTGTTAATGGTGTAAAAATAGCATTTTTTTTTTTTTTTTTACGGGAAATGGTATGCCCCTATTTTTGGCATTATAAACCTGTTGGGAGCATCAGTTAAAAACTCTGTATTTCTGAATGCTTGGGGGAAATGGAGGTGGACTATGTGACAAAAGTTCATACTTGTTATCATGTTTCTCTACACGTCCATTTCACACCAGATTTCTCCTTTAAACCTTGAGACTGGCATGCCAAAAGTCATAGTCAGAGATATTAGTATGTTACTTGATCCTGAAGCGTTGCCTCACTCATTACATTACATTACATTACATTACATTACATTACATTTGGCAGACGCTTTTGTCCAAAGCGACTTACAATATTGAAGTGCAAATAATAGAAGAGGTTAAGTACAAAAATAATAGAAGTTAAAAATAAAGCATCTATAGATAGGGCCTTAAGGAGGTCAGAGGGAAATAATGGGATAGAGGAGTAGAGAAGAGGAAGAAGGAGATGAGGTTAGAATTAGTTAGTTTGTTAGAGGTGTTAGGAGAGTAAGTGCTCTTTGAAGCACTTACTCTCCTAACACTCAGGGGCTGGCTCAGGAAAACACCTTGTGAGTGAACACTTAAAAATGAGTACAAATTGCAAAAGAAAAAAAAAATATTTACACCAACTACATATGTCTCCTAGATGTACATAAAACAAATAAGCAAATATAAGTAAATGCTGCATTTGTTCTGTAATAAATATGCCAGTAAATATCGTCGCTGTCAAACTTTCAAAAAGTTTTTTTTTTTTTCTTCTGGTAATTTTAGTTTTAGTTTCTAATTTTAAGTTTCTTTTAGTCCAAAACTTGTTTTTCATTGGACAGCGGCGATATGCAGTTTTTTTAATTTATTTAAATATTTCATTTTTTTTCCCCTTAAAGTTAAAAGAGTTAAAAATTGAGAGCAAGCTATTCTAAAAACTTTCATCGATAGCAAAGTGCCCTCAAACTTTTGGTGACCTCTGAGATTTATTCACCCCTGTCTCTCTCTCTCTCTGCAGGTATGAGATACTGGAGGACCACACGTTGAGCCTGCAGCGCGTGACCCCTGCTGATGTGGGCTCCTACAGCTGCCTGGCCGAGAACATGGTGGGGAAAGCCGAGGCGTCCGCTACGCTGACGGTGCATGGTGAGAGCTCACACACACTCACTTACACACACACACACTCAAAAACACTCACACACACATTAAACCTCCACACACCTGCTGCTGCTGCTGCTGCTGCGGCACATGGAGGAAGGGAGGAAGCTGCAGGGTTGGAGCTGCATGGGCAGCTGCATGTTCTGGAAAAATAAACTCGAGCCCAGCTGTTCACAGGTTTAGTCCACCAGCCCCTCTTCACACGCTGCAGCTCTTCATGACTTCATGTCTTCACGTCCTCACGCACTAAACCATTTATTTATTTAAAGAATGTTCTGTTATTTATGGGGAGTCACAAATGAAAGGATATTAGTATAAGTATAGGGCTAAGGATATAAAAAATCAATTACATTTTATTTATATAGAGCTTTTTACAACAAATATTGTCACAAAGCAGCTTTACAAAGATACGGGTCCCAGCTTCTTATGAATAAGCACTACAGTAATAGTGGCAACAGTGGCACACTAAGAGAAAAAAAAACTTAAGTGGAACCAAGATGCAATAAGAGGAACCCATCCTCCTTTGGGTGACACGGACAACACAAATAAATAACAGCAGAAATACAACTGTAAAGAGAGATAGTACAGAGCTATAGCTAAAGCAGAAACAGGTTATTAATTATTTATTATGAATGCGAGTATGTGATAGGCATATACTTATACTCAGTGTTAAAGAGACCATTTTTAAAACCTTTTTTTTCATTAATAGCTGAAATGTGTTCCTTTAAAGTAATAAAACACACCAGTTCTGCCAACAATTTTACAAACGCTTTTATCGTTATTCCTGCCTCTGCAGCGCCCTCTTAGGTTCAACTCTGCTATAGGCAAGATGATGTTTCCGTGTACTTTGGTACGTGGACACAATTTCAGTCATAAATCAGTCAATCAATAAAATAATCCCTCACCTCTGTCAGAGAGGCACAATGCTCAGCCCAATCAGCTCTCCCTTCTGCCCTGACTCTAAACCCATACATCACCCAGTGCCCAACCCAAATTATTTCTCCCATTTTTTAGCTTTTTTTTTTCAGATTTGAGCTGAGGGTGAAGTCTGTTAAAATTAAGCGATTTAGTTACACAGTAATGTTAAAGTCCAGACAGTTTAACCCCTTAACAGGCCAGTATTTTTGTCAGTTGTCTGCCCGACATTATTCCACTAAATGATGAGGATTTCTATTCAAGCATTACAAATAAATATTTGGTACCACTTTAAAATAAGACTACCTTCATAAAGGGTTCATAAATGGTTTACAATTAGTTTATTAATGGTTACTAATTAGGTTGTAAATGCTTAATAATCAGTTATAACACATACATAGAAAGGACAACAATGACCTGTTGTTTGCCAAATAGTGAACCCACAGCCATCTATACTGTTGCCCTTTCTACGTCTTATAACTGATTATTGATTATTTTTAAGGCATTTACAACCTAATTAGTAACCATTAATAAACTAATTGTAAACCATTTATGAACCCTTTATAAAGGTAGCCTTATTTTAAAGTGTTACCAAATATTTAAGTAAATCTGCAACTGTCAAAATATAGTAAGTAAAATCATAAAATTGATTTTCTTCTGAATTTCATTTTAAAATGAATATTTTCCTGAATACAAATCAGGAAAATAGTTTGTGTCTTCAAAACCTTTCATTATGTTTGTCTAGTTTTTACATCTATTTTCAAACCTGCAGAATTTAGGTTGATTCCTGTTACTGATCTGGAATTATTAAGTCGAGTAGAGAGAGAACAGACAGGTGTCCAGGTTCCTTAGGAGATGTCAAAGCCCTCATTTTTTAGAAAGAGAAATAGAAAGTAAAAGGATGAGAATGGTTGTGTTAAAACTCTGCTGAGTAGTTGGACAGACGTTCTACAAGAGCACAGGATTTGGACACAAAAACACATTTTCTACTACATTCTGTTCTCACTGCCTCTTCTGTCAGCAACACAAGTGTTTGTGTTAGTATAGAAGCAGTATAGAGACCTAATGAATTAAAATAATGATTAGAAGCCTTTAAACAGGCAGTGTCACCAGGGGCAAGGTCAATTAGGCGAAGAGTTAAAAGGAATCACTAAGCGAGCGCAGCTCTCACCGCTCAATAAATGGCTGTCAATATAGGCTTATTTGTTTTTATAGCCTGTCATTAAGCTGACATGTCTTTATTCAAGCGTTGTTGTTATTGCAGTGCGATAGAGAGTAAAACAGCCAAGTGATACCAGAGCAGGATATCCTCCTTACTAAATATTAAGACAGTCATTTGTCCAACTTTATTAGATTTTAGAGCTAGAAAATTTGTGGAGATACGAAGATACGGAGTACAAAGCACACATGTTGGGTGTTGGATTCAGACTGGATTCAGTCGTAGTTGGTATGAATGTGGTGTTGGCATGTTAAGAACACTTTATGTCCAAATGTTTGTGGACACCTTTCCTAATGCATGCATTCAGCTTCTTTAATTAGCACCTGCTACTGACACAGAGCAGATACACATTCAGAAATATTGGCACTGTGCCTAATGCCAGGTATGGGATAGAGGGTTTTAAAGCTTCCAGCATTGAGCCGTGGAGCGGTGAAGCTGTGTTTTCTGGATCGGCTCTTGCCCAACTTCGACTAAAGCAGAATAAACCCTTTTAAAAAATTGATTTTAGAAGAAACAATGAATGAGCAGTGTCCAAATATACTATATTATTATGTATAATAAATATACAGCTATGGGGAAATAGAGACCACTTAAAAAGTATGAGTTTCTTTGATTTTACCAAATTGAAAACCTCTGGAATTAAGTTATCCAAAAGCAGTGTGTAAGACTGGTGGAGCAGAATATGCCAAGATGCATGAAAACTGTGAATTAAAAAAACAGGGTTATTCCGCCAAATATTGATTCCGGAACTCTTTAAACTTTTATGAATATGAACTTGTTTTCTTTGCATTATTTAAGGTCTGTTCATTTTACTCGAACATAAATCTATAAATAGCAAAATCAGAGAAACTGATTCAGAAACTGAAGTGGTCTCTCATTTTTTTCTGGCTTAGATGTAAGACTGATTAATTACTAATCATTCTTCCTAAAATCAGCAAAATGATCTTACACTTATAATGCTTAGTAAGATCAAATTTCTTAACAGAAAAAAAAAACTTTTGCCGTAAAATTCAATTATTTCCAGTACTAAGATTTCTTTTCTTTTTTTACTTCTCTAACAGTAGAAATGTGGGCACTTCATGTTTGCGCCGACGCTTTTGTATAAAAATAAGATTTAGTGATATAGTGCTATATTCACTGCTTCACTCTGGACAACACCACTGGATTTATGTACAGTTTGGATTGGTGTTGGGTTCTTAATGCTCAGTCTTGCGGCTGACCGGGACACTGTAGGGGTCCTCCTGTTGACCCTGCAGTCTTTGGTGGATCCCGCAGGGTCACCGCAGTCTTTGTGTCACAGGGGGGTTTGTGGCCGGCGGCAATGTAGCGGGCTTATGGTCCTGTACGAGAGCTTGTGGGCAGCAGAGGTATGTGTTAGCCCATCCCTAGCCTCCCCTTTGAAGAGAGGAAATGAACTGGAGCAACAAGCTCCATTTCCCTCCCTCCCCCACCTCCAACCACCTCCTCTTCCTCCTCCTCCTTCTCCACCTCCTCCACCCCCAGCTGCCCCAGTGACACCCAGCCGGAGACACGCGGAGGGAGGATGGCCTAATTAAAGACAAGCCCCAGTCCCATGCTGGGAGATAACATGTTTCCAATTACACAGTCTAATTCCAGACCTGGGAAAAAAGCAGAAAAAGCAAAGCGGCAAGAGGGAACGCAATTTGGCTTCCAAATGTAGAGGAAGAGTGAAGTGGAGATAGCTGATGAGTGCGATTGGGTGAGCTGGAGAGCAGCATTTATCTAAACACCCTGTGGCTTTTTTTGAATTCTCCTTTTTTTTCCTCCCTCCTTCGAGACGCATAAGAGTAGAGAAGTCAGAAAGAAGAAATGCAAGTCTGGAGGAAACAGACATAACAATGATACTGTCTGACTAACATATTATCTCATTTGGAGAGATACTGTACTTGTAGGTTCAGATGACTAAGACAACCTCTGAGCTCTAAATGACTTGTGTGTGTGGGTGTGTTTGTAAGTGTCTGTGTGTCTGCTTGTTTGTTTGTTTGTTTGTTTGCCTTTAAACTGATTTTCTTTGTAAAGTGTTTTTATTTAAAAAAAATAATTGTATTATTAAATTTTATTTAATAATTTTGTAAAATGAGTTTATTAAATTTGTTTAATTTACACGGCCAATTACCCAACCCACTCATTAGGACTCCCCATATCACTAGTGATGCCCCAACACACCAGGAGGGTGAAGACTAGAACATGCCTCCTCCGATACATGTGAAGTCAGCCACCGCCTCTTTTTGAACTGCTGCTGATGCAGCATTGCCGAGTAGCATCACAGCAACTCGATTCTGATACATCAGCTCACAGACACCTTGTGCTGATCAACATCACCCATTGTAGTCATTTGGGGAGAGAGGTCAATTGTGCTCCGGTAGCCGATGGCAAGCTACATGAACGGGATTCAAACCAGTGATATCCTGATCATAGAAAACTTTACACAAAATTTAACTAAACTAAATATTTAAAGTAATACTATTATGCTTATTACATACACAAGCATTTATATAATATTCCTCATATGTTATTTATATAACGAACACTATTATATATATACTGTTACGAATGCTTTCACAAACTTTCTTCAACATTAAAGGAGAAAGAAAAAAACACATTTTAACTTTCTATGGAAGTCTATGTATCAAGATTGTCTTTAGCACAGAAGCTCTGAAGACAAATTCTAAAAGCTATTTCAGGTCATATATTCTTTTTTCAATCCGTTCATTAAATTAAGACTCATTTTGACAAAGTGTAATTAAACAGAAAAATGTCAAAAATTGTTCCTTCAAAAAAATTATTTTCACTACAACAGTATATCATATATAGTACATAATAAATACTGTATGGATGTATTTAGTCTTTATTTATGAATTGCAGTGCATATTAACTGACATGAAGTACATATAGCTCTAAAAATAAGATTCTTGAAATAAGAATCTAGAAATAAGAACTTCTCTCACTCAAACAGCTAAACACACACACACACATATGCCATAACATTAATACATTGCACTCAGGTGCAATATAATAGGCATCAAGTGAACAGTTAGTTCCCAAACTGTTTGCAAGAACCAAATTATGATGGCTAGACAACTGGAACAGATCTGGGTCTTCATGTCTTGGGTTGTTCTGGTATTTAGTTGTCAGTATCTACTAAAAGTGCTTCTCAGGGGCTCTGAGTGGATCAGCTGACCAAAACATGGTCTGAAACATGGTTGGCTCATGTTTTAGAGCTTGGGATCTGACAAGCTAGTGGACAACTTCACTTGTATCGGAGGAGGCCTATTTGTTCTCACCTTTCTAGTGTCAGGAGCTTGTGATGTAGTGATTGAAAACCTACCAGAAGTAGTAGAAAATAGTCTGTAGACTGTATACTGGTCTATACAGTCTCAATCTGTGCTGTTTTGGTGGTATAATTCTATACATTATTATGATCTATTCATTATTAGGCAGGTGGTTTTAATTTAAAGGCTGATCTGAACATACACTACATGCATGCTGTGTGATTAATTCATGAGAGGGACATTTGTATCTTTTTCACATCACTCATAATTAAATATACAATGGATAAGATTCATTGTTTGCTGGCTAAGCACATATTTTCTCTGTAATCCACAGCCAATCTAATAATGTAACGCTACCATTTATTCAGCGCATTTAATATTAGGTTAACTTACTGCATGATATATAAAGGCGATTAAGATTTAATGCAGTTATTCTATTTTTATTCATGTATTCCTGCAGCGCTTCTTCTTCTTTTCCGAGTGCTCCTCTCAGATTCCAGGCCTCCTCAGTCGTGACCTGCTCTGACTGGGCAAACACGCGAATATTGTTACATTTTTCTCTTTTAAAAAATAAACAAACGCAGGCAAGCCTTCTCCGGGCCTGAGCGGGACAGGAAGGTAGATAACGGAGGTCTTCCTTGGTTTCTGGGGCGATGAGATTGGTGCAGTCCTTGCCGCCACCAATCAGTGCTGCAAATCAAAACAGCCGCTGAGCTCCAGTACAGATGTTTTTCTTCTACATATCTCCTCATTCCTGTGTGTGCACTCCTTTAGCACTGTCTCGCTCACACTCAGTCTCTCACACATTCTCTCTCTCTCTCTCTCTCTCTCTCTCTTTCTCTCTCAGAAGGCTCAGCGCTCATGTGCACATCATAAAAATACCCAGCAGCAGTTTTTATGACCGCCATAATTATTCTTCAGGCGCAGTTCTGATTAAAGTGCTTCAGTCTGTCAGCCTGAGAGCTTTCTGATCCGGTTGAAAGTGTGCTCTTGTCATTCTTGGACCATAAAAGCAACATTACTGGCAGTTTCAGGTTCTAAGAGCTGTTCTGCCCAGTTGTGACTCCTGATGGAGACATGAACTGTGTGTGTGTGTTAGTGTGTGTTGGTGTGTACATATTTTAGGGTTTACTGAAGCTTGAGGAACACATGTACCGAATTTTTCGTACTATAAGGCGCACTTTAAATCATTTAATTTTCCCAAACTTCAACAGTGCGCCTTATAATTGGGTGCGCCTTATGTATGAATTTTACCTGTCAGGTTGTAAGGAGCAGTAAAGCCACTTTTATGATGTACAGTTTTATAAATGATTTTCAGTTTCACGTTTCTCCAGCATCAAGGCTGAAGCAGTATCAGCACTAGCCCCAACCGCAGCGCTAGCTCTTTTGCCATTCAGAGGTATATATATTGGACTGTAGCTAGCACTTGGAGTTTCTCAGTGTAGCGCTGTTGGGCAGCATTTACTAACAATAAGCACGGCTAGCGCTGCTGCTAACCTCGGCTAGCAGCAAAAGACAAAAGTTTTGAGATACCTGACATCATTTAAACATGACTTTATTCTGTTCCCAACACATCCCGGAAGTACTGGATGGAGCCCACCAGTGATGTCAGTAACTAATCTGTCCCTTTTTTTCAGTAACGAGTAATCTAACGTGTTACTATTTCCAATCCAGTAATCAGATTAAAGTTACTTATTTAAGTCACTGTGCATTACTCTCTCTCTCTCTCCACCTCATCTCCCCCACACACACACACACACACACACACACACACCGCTCCCTTACCCATTCCCCCTCTGCTCTTCCCCAATCACACGCGTCTCGCTTTCTCCCCTGTCTCTCTCTCTCTCTCTCTCTCGCGCTCCCTATCTCTTTATAAAGGCATTTTTTTGCGGTCGCGTCCCAATTCACTAGCCAGGGCAGCGGTCTGCGTTTGAAGATTTTACACCACACGTGGAATTTCACTGTGGCGCAGAGTGCACATACCGTAAAGACAAGAAAAGTTCCGGTGCTTTAAATGAACGCTGTCAGAATTAAATCCTTCTCAGTAGTTGGGTCCGGTATGGGTCCGTATTGGACAACGTCTGGGTCCGGACCCGGACCGCAGTCTGCAAATATGTGATCCCTGGTCTAGACCATACACACGGTTCTGTTTTATAAAACCACTCCTTGCTGCCCTGCAGAGAACAACAGGTTCAATGTTCAGTTTTACAGTGTTAAATATGTCAGGTCAAGAAAGACTTTCTTTATTTTATATATTTTTTATAAAACAAGTATTTATGTTTAGTAAAATCAAGAAAGACCATATTTTATTAATTTTTTTTAATACGTTAAGGTAATTTTTTTATTTTTATTTAAAATATATATTTTTTTAGGAAATAGTTCAACTTAAAAAAAAGATAAATTGTTGCTGTTAAAAATGCATTTTCCAATAAAGGGAGTATTGGCAAAACTGGTTGTAATGTTTATGTTAAGGCGGCGGGAGGTGGTGTCTGCAGCTGCTGAAAGTAACTAATAAAGTAACTTGTAAAGTAACTTAGTTACTTTTAAAATCAAGTAATCCATAAAGTAACTAAGTTACTTTTTAAAGGAGTAATCAGTAATCAGTAATCGGATTACTTTTTCAAAGTAACTTTACCATCACTGGAGCCCACCATCGTTCCAGAGAATATATATCATGTCCTATTCTATCGGCAATACTTTCAACAGGAACTAGACAAGCGGTGTGTGTGTGTGTGTGTGCATTTGCACATTTGTATCAGCAATGGTTGATGATCAGAGTAGCTGAATGTGTTCATTAGAAGGGTGTCCACAAACATTTAGACATACTGAACAGTATATATTTTAAAAATATATAAAATATTGTTAATCATGTGTAAAAATGAACCAATTTGAGCTGATTTTATACTTTTGAAAGCTGTGTGTGTGTGTGTGTTTGTGTGTGTGTGTGTGCATTTGCACATCTGTGTCAGCAATGCATGATGTTCAAAGTAGCTGAATGTATTCATTAGAAGGGTGTTCACAATCATTTGGACATACTGAACAGTGTAGGTTTAAGTATACAATATTTTCAATTATGTGTAATAATGATCCAGTTTGAGCTGGTTTCAAACTTTTGACCGGTAGTTTATAATCACACAAGCACACACACATGCGCACAGCCCTTCCCCCCGTGTCGTTATGTCTTCACGTGGGTGTCGTAACTCTGTCCAAACACGGCCTCCAGGCGAGATTGAGGTCGTAACTCAGGCCTGCTTCGCTAGGTGAAGCTTTTCACACCTTCAAATGCAACACAGGTCCAGCGGGTCTCATAGGGGGCCAAACAACTCGCGCCTTGTCCTGCGGTTTCCCCCTCACACACACCCTCTGACACAGGGTCTTTATCCTCCCTGCCACTCTCTCTCTCTCTGCGGGCAGCGCAGACAAACCCTCATCTGTCCCTGCGGCACCCCCTCCGACCCACTCTATAAAGCTGCCAGAGGAATTCATGCCCCAGGCTGCACTTATTTCAATAAACACACTTTACATGTCATGGGTCACACGCCGCTGCTCCGCCGTCAACAGCGTTAAGCCGCGGCACGCCACTGAAGGACTGGTTCTGTTTGCGTTCCTGCAGGTATTACGGTGGATCTGTGTTTCAGTGTCTGTGTGTGTTTGTGTGTTTGTATGTGAATATGTATGTTTCTATGTGTTTATTCATCTATGAGTGCTTTGTGTCATGTGGTAATTTATCATCTATTAAGAGTAGATGTCCCAGATGTGAGATTATGCCAGCACTGAATATGAACTGAACTAAACTGACCTGTCTCCTAAGCTCCTCCCACTTTGTAGCAACTCCTGCAATTTAGACACGCTTTTCCGGAATGTGCCAAATGCCCAAAAATGCAATTCAACTCATTCAACCTTGAAATTGCTGAAATTGCAGCCTGTTTTTGTCAAAATGCCTAAAAAATGAAAGTGTGTAATTAATTTCTACTGATTCTGTGTGCACATGCAGGGTCATGAATGCTAAAAAGGTTCATTTAGTAGGGACTAGTCACAGGCCAAAAAAAAACAAAACAAAAAAAAACACAAAAACACTAGCATAGAATGCAATTTATGTGTATCTGGTACTCGGTAGGCCTGTAATACGAATACCGGTTCTCACTAGTATATTGGTCACACCTGTGGAACAGTATAACGAGGCGCTAATGTCACCTAGTCACTTTGCAGTGGGAGACTCACAGAACATTTTAAAACAAACTCCGCTTTGAAGGCTTAATTTTCCACCATTTTTGCCTAATTTTAGGTAACCAAGATCCATGAAGCATATATCAGTTACATCATTGAAATCATTTAAAACATTCCCTGCATTTCTTTATGGAATATAAAGCGTCCTTTACTTTGGAACAGTTTTCTCTTCTATGACATTGCCGCAAAAAAAAAACGCTGTATTTACCATAGTATCATAAAAAAAATGTATTTAACAATGTACAACTACAGGGGGAGCCCTCTAGCAAAAAATGTGCTTTATATCATTAAATTGTTAGGTTACAACTTTCAAGAAGGTTTCAGAGCCTGCTGGTCTGGTCTGGATTAAGGGTAATAACTGAGCAAAAATAACTGAGGAATCAGTCATTTAAGCCTCTTTGAAACAGTTATTTGCAATTAATTATTATATTATACATAATTTATCAAAAGGGTTATCAAGTGGACGGAACACACTATGAGTTTATATAGTGTAAAACAGTTGTAATTCAGAGATTCAGACTTTGGCTTCTGGTGTAAAATCAGTTTAAATGTGGTCTTAGCTAAGCTAACTAACTAGCTAAAGTGTAGAAGCAGTGGATAGTTTGTAAATTAGCTAGTTAGCTAAGTTAAAAGTACCGAAGAAAGCATCTAGTTAGTATTTTAGCTTCTTGTTCTTAAAGGAATACAAATTAATGCTGTTAGTTCAGGTGCTTCGAATGATCAGATGTAAAAACAACCTTATTAGCGAAATATCTAAATTTCTAGAATTTGCTAAATATGTGTTTTAGATGGTTTGTGAAGGAAAAAAATGTCCGTTTACATCATCGTATTGGCTTACAGGAGTTTATGTTTGCTAGGCTAGCCTAGTTTAGCCTACCATAATTTAGCAATTTAGCATTGTACAAAAAACTCATTGTAGCTAATAGCTTTTGTAAATATTCCCACAAGTTTTCCAAATAGTTTTGTTTTACTGTTGGTGTCCATTTAGCACAGTATACAGTTATTTAGCTCAAAAGATTCCAGCTAGTCTTAGCCAGAGTTAGCTTTTAGCCTAGCATGTGTTTACCTCACCTGTTTCCACAGAGTGCTTAAACTATTAAGCTCTGCCAAGATAAATACAGTTTTCCATTTTAGAACATCTTTAAAACAACTGAAATTTGTACAAGTGTATGTTTAGACTATCAGTCAGATTTATGTTTATGTATATATATATATATATATATATATATATATATATATATATATATATATATATATATTTTTTTTTTTTTTTTTTTTCATCTTTAAATGTATTTTTGGGCCTAGCATGGAACAGGGTATGTAAATTAAATTATTTTTTTAATCTGCACATTTAATTTCAATGATTTAGTTAATTATTCCACTATTAATCATGAATGATATCCTTTAATTCCTGGGTTTAAGCACATCTCAGGAAGGATCTTGTTTCTTGACATAAAGCACTTATTTTGACGAACAGAGTAGCCTGCAAGCTGCTCTTGACCAAAAGCAGAACTAACAGGACGTTAAGGGAGTGATGAAATGTGCTCTTCCTGTTGCACTGCATGCTGGGAGCAGGGCACAGAGTAGTTTGATGTCCGCTGTTCACATATTAATCAAAGCGGTCCGTTATAAAAACACGTCTGTGAAGGGAGAGCTGGGTTAAGGGCCTCGGCCGAAGCCAATATCAACACGGCTTCTCCCTGCTGATCCGCCACCCCTACCAGCACACGGCACGGCCTGCGCTGTTTGTGCAGTTGGGATGTCTGGGTTTAACGCATAGTTTGACTTGCATAAACATTCCAGAGCTGCTGATGACACTGGGAGATATTGAGCCATACTGGTCAGCTGCAGTTACCACAAAGTGCGGCGAAGCTGGATCCCTGAGCGTCATTTGAACAGCCTTGTGGTGAAAAGAGAGGGATGCTGATGACTGGAGTAATTTGTGAATGGTGAAAAAGAGCTAGTATTTATAGCACTGACTCTGTTTCATGATGTTTTTTTGTCATAAAAGCATCTTTCTGTATGGGTGGTGTCACAGAAAAACATTTATTTTCATTTCTGTGGGTTGTTCTTTGAATTTGGTAGTTCTGAAAATGATCATGATGTTCCAAGATGACTTAAATAAATCATTATACGGTGACTTTCATTGATGAATTTTTAATTTGCATCCACAATTCTAGGCAAATCTTACCACTGTGCTGTCCACTCTGGGTGGTAATGCCATCTATGATGTATTTCTATGCACATATGACACTGAAAATGTGAAATTATAAATGGAATGTGCCATCCATCTGGCATCCAATATCAGGCCTTGCTCCAACTCTGATAGCTCATATTTCCTTGATCCATGAGCACAGTGTTCCATCAGACTTACAAGATAATACCTCACACCTTATACTGGCGTGAGTGTTGTCAAGCAGTCCCCTAAGGTATATATACATTGGAAATATGTACTGTAATAAAATACATTTTTATAGAAATACCCATCCATTTACGGCATATAAAGTTATATGTAGTGTTTTAGCTCTTCTTTTATATCTATATCAGTCCTAAAGGTACCATGCACAGTCCACTTCTACGTTTTGTAGAAATAAATGATGCCAATTTCTGAACATAACCCTATGCGAACATCAAATGCGAGGAAAAAAAGTACTGTAAATGAATAGCCTAGTTTTCAAAGCCAGGATTGTGTATAAGTATGTGTGTTTGTTTCCCACCAAATGAAGGCTTCACTCGAGCCTTGTTATTCACAGTTCATCACTCATGAGAAGTTCTACTGCTATGTGTCCTCATTCCACTGAGATCACTTCATAATGTGGCCGTAAAGTGCAGATAAAAGAAGCACTGATGGATGAATGTGTTTGACTGTGACTCATCATCTGCTTTTCTCTGTCTCTTCTCTTTTTTAGTCATGTCTGGTAAGTTGTCATCCTCCACCCATCCTCCATAGAGCTAGTGACAAGCCGAGGTCTGAGTGCTTAACATCATTATCCCATCACCATCCTCCTCCATCCTCCATATATCTCACATTAAAGCTGGGACAGCTCTGATGGCAGTAATGGGTAAATCAAAAAATGTGTCTGAATTCAAAAAGGTAAAAGCTATTTTGTCCTCCTGCATATGCTTTGATGGAAATGAAAGGGATGCTGCTGTTGTGTTATGTCATTTTATAAATACATATAATATATACCTTTTTGAATATAAGATATGGTCACAGGATCTTCTTCTTAAGCAACTTTCTATATACAGTTCTGATGATTAGTACACTGTGTTGCTCAGTATTGCGTTCTGCTTTGCCCTGATATAGCACCCTGTGTTTATGTTCCATGTGCAGTGCCTCCTGCCTTTGCTGTGCGCCCCAGGAACCAGGTGGTGGGTGTGGGGCGAACGGTCACCTTTCAGTGTGAGGCCACGGGGAACCCCCAGCCTGCCATCTTTTGGCAGAGAGAAGGGAGCCAGGTAAGAAGATGCTCTCTAAGCACCACCTGTTATGTTTCCTGTTTCCATTTTAGAGAGTTTCCACTTTCTAAAGAGCCCTATGTGTCCAGAAGTTTGTACACACCTGCTTATCCAACCTCTGAAATGAAAGATACAACT
The DNA here is from genome assembly GCF_023375975.1 of Astyanax mexicanus. Lineage (NCBI taxonomy): Eukaryota > Metazoa > Chordata > Actinopteri > Characiformes > Acestrorhamphidae > Astyanax > Astyanax mexicanus. The sequence goes on along the minus strand of NC_064427.1, from coordinate 28,104,131 downwards.
TTGGAAAAATTAATTCTGAATCAGTTTCTCTGATTTTGCTATTTATAGGTTTATGTTTGAGTAAAATGAATAAAGTTGTTTTATTCTATGAAACTATGGACAACATTTCTCCCAAATCCCAAATAAAAAAAATGTCATTTAGAGCATTTGTTTGCAGAAAATGAGAAATGGCTCAAATAACTAAAAATATAAAGAGCTTTCAGACCCCAAATAATGCAAAGAAAACAAGTTCATATTCATAAAGAGTTCAGAAATCAATATTTGGTGAAATAACACTGGTTTTTAATCATGGTTTTCATGCATCTTGGCATGTTCTCCTCCACCAGTCTTACACAATGCTTTTGGATAACTTAATGCCACTCCTGGTGCAGAAATTTTAAGCAGTTCAGCTTGGTTTGATGGCTTGTGACCATCCATCTTAATTCATCAAAGAAATCAAAGAAACTCAGAATTTTTAAGTGGGCTCTTTTTTCCAGAGCTGTATCTCTTACTTCATACACATTCCATATAATCTCTATGCATATTTTAATGAGTTACAGTGTAAAACATAATTCATATTAATTGATATAAATATAAACAATAAAACCTTTAAGCCATTTCTGCATTTCTCCTTTTGTACAGCATTTTTCTTATTTCTTTCTCTTAGTTTATCTTTTTTTATCTATTGGATCTGTTTCCTTCCTCTCCATGCAGAACCTGCTGTTCTCCTACCAGCCCCCACAGCCCTCCAGTCGTTTCTCTGTGTCTCAGACCGGGGATCTGACCATCACGGACGTGCAGCGCTCAGACGGAGGCCTCTACAGCTGCCAGGCGCTCAATATCGCCGGCAGTGTCATCACCAAAGCTCTGCTGGAGGTCACAGACGGTGAGTGAGAGCGCACACAAACAGTGTTGTCTCACACACCTACAGTGACTGTACTGCTGATATGACATGTGATTAAGACAGTGTGGAGGTGGGAATGGAAACATGGGAATGGAAAAATAAAACCCATAATGAGTATATTCTTGTGTATTACTGGATTACTCATCATTACCTATCTTGGTGGGAGAAAACAAGTGAAGCGTGTAGACCACCGTCCATGCGTCTATTTAATGTTCTTTCATCATCTAGGCCTTTTTAAATGTCTTATGTTGTGAGTTTTTACATGCATACAAATATATGTACAATATATTAACAAAAGTATTGGGACATTATATTATTTTAAACTTTTAAAATCAAGGGAATTTAAAAGAGTTTATCTTGCTTTTGTTGGAGCAACTGTCTTTACTTTCCAGGAAAGATTGCTTTTGCACTCAGCAACAACAGCAATGGTAGAGATTGTGTTTCGCAAATTTTCACATTTAATCAATGGATCGATTTAACCCTTTCAGAACTGAACTATTAATCCAAATAATTGTGAGGAATATTGTTTTCTGTAATCCACACACAACAGGAATTAGTGAATTATTCTAATATAAAATCTAATACAGTGCAATTCTAAACGTGATCGTATAATATTTATTTTTTTTATATCCATTGCATTGGAAACCTGAGTTTAACATTGTTACTTTTTTAACTGATATTGACCTTTTTACTTCACAAACTATGATTAAAACGTAAATTAACTTGATCAAATAAAGTGTTCTAAATTAGATCAACTAAATATAAAAATAAGCCTTTACAGTTCCTTCTTGGCTAGAGTGCATGCCATGCCGTGTACTAGAGCTGTTTTCCAGTTGGTGTGGTCAAGCTACTGTTTCCTTGGCTGGTAAACTTTTTCATTTGTTTGTAAATGTCTGTTGTGATGGACAACAGGTGTCAATCAGTGTTATAGGTAACAAACATTTAAAAAAAGGACGAAACAACATAATGTCTATTGTAAAGGACACAAAGTCTGAAAGGGTTAAACAGTGTTATAGTATAAGGAGAGGGATGCTGATGACTTAAGTAATTTGTGAATGATTAGCACTAGACTGTTTCTTGGCTATTTTTCTGCAGGTTGTTTTTTAAATTTGGCAGTTTTCTTCTTTTACGCTTATTTCTTGCTGTTAGCTATCATATACAGTAAGGTACTATAGATGTGGGGAGACTGCAGACATAGGGGTTAGTTAACCTCAATTTTGCTATGGGCTGTATGGATTTTCAATGTAAAAAAAAAGGTTTAATTTGCTTTGTGCACAAGCTTACTGTAAAGTTTATACACTTAATATTGGTATTCATAAGCGTAGAATGAATGAATGCTACAGGTTTCATTTTCGCTGGTCTTTCCGTTTTGACTGTAAATGCAGGGGGGTTGGGGGCGGGAAGGTGGGGTTCTCTGGCTGTCCTGCATTTGCCTCAGGTAATAATTGCTAGAGAATGAGGCTCAGACACACTGCTTCAAAAATGCTGCTGGTTTCTATGGCAACCGGATACACAAAGACTGTCAGTGTCCTTGTCTGTAATTCCCTCTTGCCAATTTATTCCACCCCCTTAAAAAAAAAAATAGGCCCACACACACGCACACATCCACACACTCTTTTCACTCCTCCGCCTCGGCGAGACATCGCTCTGACCTCTTGCCTAGTTGGCACTAGAAATGATAACAATAATTATCACAACAGTTATTAAAAAGCTGAGTTAACATCACTGCTCTTGCCTTCAGTGCTGGTATAAAAAAAAGTAATTGCACCTGCATCATCACCCGGCAGCCAAACAGAGCTCACCCCCTGCACAAACAGACTGGACGAGTGAGTGGCTGGACTGCGTACATATATTAGTTTAATGAACATAATTGCCTGGGGTGGCACCAGGCAGAGCCTGTCTGGGCGGCTGGAGGAGCAGTGGCAGCTTTTGGACGCTGGGTAATGATATGGTAATGCTAATGCTCTGCCTCTTCTGCCACGCAGACGCACGGGCAGATGCACAGGCAGGCCCGAAATGGGTCCCCCACACTCAGTGTACACTCAATTACACTTAATGGAAATGAAACAAGGATGGAGCATGTTTGATTTAATCTAGCCCAGCTACTCCTGCACTCGTCCACCCCTCTATCCCACCTCCTCTCCCCTCCTCCATGCTTTCTCCACTCCGCGTCTATGTTAATAATCGGCCGTCTCAGCCTCAGGCAATTTTTCAGGTGTAACCCCCCCTCTTCCAGCCTTCCCCTCACCCCCTTTTCAGTCTTGGTGTTTTTTCCATTTCGCCACTGATATGAAAGTGAATGCTTGCCGTCTAAATGGGATTTTTTTTTATTAGCTGTTTGTTGGATGTGCTTTGGTGTAGGTCAGGCAGGCACTGCTGCCAAATGATTAGCCAGTAGCTCGAGGCTTTTTTAGGAACCTTCAGTAATTCTGCCTCTTTTCTTTTTTTCCACCGCCACCCACCTCGCCTTATTTACTCCCCTGTATTTTTCTCCCCCTGTAACTAGTTTACAGCATTCTTCTCCTCCCTCATTATCTTGAAGGTCTGTTTTCTGCTCCCGTTCTCCTCGTACTCATATATTTTATCTCCTTTTCCCAACAGTGGTTTCGGATCGGCCTCCTCCTGTCATCCGTCAGGGTCCAGAGAACCAGACGGTAGCGGTGGACGGGACGGTGCTGCTGAATTGCGTAGCAACAGGAACACCAACGCCAACCCTGCTCTGGAGGAAGGACGGCATGCTTGTGTCCACTCACGATTCACGCATCACTCAGCTGGACAGCGGAGCGCTGCAGATCCGTTACGCCAAGGTACAGAACCCGAAATACAGAGCTCAGTGACCCAGCGATCACCGATACACAAACTCCAGTGCAAGTGTGTGAAGGACAAGCAGTATGAATACCACAATGTGTTCCAGAATGTTCACTGATAACAAACTGGTCCTAGTACACACTGGGTTCTTTTACAGTCTAGTACCCTGTTCTATTCTGTTCACGCTTCTCTAGAGTAATCTTCACTTCTTCTAGACTCACATTGTTCTAGAACACCCCCAATCCAGTATCATTATTCCAAATTATTGTCAATAATTTTTATTGCTCAAGAATATTATCAGGAATTCACTCTGTTGTAGAATAGTCGTCCCATTCCCACCATTCCAGAGTATTTTACACAGTTCTAGAGTATTCTACCCATTCACACTGTTTTAGAGTATTCAACATTCTGTATTTTTACTAGAATGCTCCCATTTCCATGGTTCTAGAATTTTCCCAATTATTCACACCATTCTAGAATATTCTCTATTCACATTATTCTGGAACATTTTCTGCAATCTGTAATTTGTCTTCTCGTTTCCATTGTTCTAGAATATTCTACACCGTTCACGCAGTTACAGAACTTTCTACCTTCATTCACAATGTTAAAAATATTCTCTCTATTCATAAAATACTAGAATACTTTTGTTGCTCACACTGTTCTAGAATAGTCTCCCCATTCACACAGTTTTGGAATATTTTCATCAATTCGTATTGTTCTAGAATGTTCCCATTTGCATGGTTCTCAAATATTCTCCACTATTCACACTGTTCTGGAACATTTCTTTTACTGGCACAATTCTGGAATATTATTCATATTCACAGTGTTTTGGAATAGTGTCCCCCATACACACTATTCTAAATTAGGTCTGTTATTCACACTGTTCTAGATTGCTAAATTGCTATTCACACTCATCTAGAATATTTCCCCGTTGACCCTGTTGTAGAAGATTCATTCTCTTTCACACCATTCTAAAATGCTCAGATTTGCAAAGGTCTATAATAATCTCTGCAGTCGTTTTACACTGTTCTAGAAGATGATCATTCCAGAAGTTTCTAGAAGATGTTCACATTATTCCACAGTGTTCTCCCCTTTTACAGATTTCTGGAATAGTTATGTCATTCACCACAATCTTTTGTAATATTCCTCCTCTGTCATACTGTTCTAATATACCCCCATTCATATGGCTCTATAATATTCTGAGCAGTTTAAGCTGTGCTAGAAAGTTACCCCTCCCCTTTCACACTGTTTTAGAACCTGTCACTCACATGTCTCAAGAACACTGTGTCCTCATTCATACTTTTAAGAATGTTCCTCCCCAGTTCACTCAGTTCTCAGCCGGTGACATTAGAATGTTGGTGTTTGATGGAGAGAACTTTAGGTCACCGTGCACTGACTTAACACTTCCACACAATGCACTTACCCACAGCTACGCAGAACACTAATGCACTTCCACGCAATACACAAATGCCACACTTTATAAAGCACTTACTAACATCGCTCCGGGTACAGAGACCTTTAACAATTCAATTGAGCATCCGTATGGCCAATCCAGCGCCGCTCCTCCACAGCAATCTACAAAATTGCCTCTAATGGCACAGGCTAAACTCCCACACTTTCTCTTTTCATACTCAACCGCTATTGTCTCTCGCTCGCTTCAAACGGGCTCATCTTTAGATGTCTATTATGAGAGGAAGCACTTGATTTCAGAGTGGGTTGTTTGTTTTTGACTCGCAGCTCGTGGATACGGGAGTGTATACCTGTGTGGCCACCAGTCCGAGCGGTGAAGCTTCATGGAAGGCCTACCTGGCTGTGGAAGGTACTGGATAGAGCATCAAAAAAGGAATTGTCTATGTGTGCTTTGTGTAGACCTCTGTAATCTAGCATGCTAACACTAGATAGCATTGTACTGAGATTTGTATGTGTGTGTGGTTGTGTGTTTTGTCAGAGTTTGGAGTGGCAGTGCAGCCTGGCAGACCAACTGATCCAAACCTGATCCCCAGCGCACCCTCCAAGCCTGAGGTCACTGATGTCACTCGTACCTCCGTCACACTGAGCTGGAAGGCTAGCCCTAATGGAGCCACACCCACTTCTTATGTTATTGAGGCCTTCAGGTGGGTTAAGTGTGTGTTTCTGTCTGTGCTTTTAAACATGAGATTCCTGAGGATCATCTTTGAGATGTTTTCAGTAATGTTTTTGAGATGTTTTCACTAAATGATCTCTCACTCTCTCTTTCTCTCTCTCTCTCTCTCTCTCTCTCTCTTTCTCTCTCTCTCTCTCTCTCTCTCTCTCTCTCTCTCTCTTCTCTCCCTCTTTCTATGTGCATCTCTCTCTCTCTTAACTCTAACTCTAGCCATGCCTCTGGAAGCAGCTGGGTGACCCTTGCTGACCATGTGAAGACCGAGTCCTTTATACTGAAGGGTCTAAAACCCAGCGCAGTGTATCTCTTTCTGGTGAGGGCAGCCAATGCATACGGTCTAAGTGATCCCAGCCCCATCACGGATGCCATTCGGACACAAGGTGACCTGAAGATTCGTGCTTTTTCCTATGTTCTAATTAATTTCATTACATTTTTTTAGCATTTTATTCTAAAAGTACGTATTAATCACCAGTATAAGTGATCTAAAACATGTGATCTTTCTCTCCATTGATTTTTATTTTATTTTTTATCTACAGACACCCCTCCCACGATCCAGGGCGTGGACCACCGTCAGATTCAGAAAGAACTGGGGGACGTGGTGGTTCACCTGCACAACCCCACCATCCTCTCCTCCTCCTCAGTCAGGGTGCAGTGGACGGTAAGAGACAGCAGTCCATCAGTCGTCGAACCCAACAAGCTTGATTTTGAAAGGAACACCAAATCAGAAAGTGTCCCAATACTTTTGTTCATGAAGTGTATCTCTAGTCGGAAGTGGCTATGTGGCGCACAGTATTTTTTCGCACTATAAGGCGCATTTAAAATCCTTACATTTTCCCAGAAATCAACATTGCACCTTTATAATCTAGTGCACCTTATGTGTGAAATTTACTAGTCAGGTTGTAAGGAGCAGTAAAGCCACTCTGCTGAAGTACAGCATAATACAGGAGTTTCAGTTTGGTTCTTCAGCACCGGGGCTGGAGCTGTATTAGCATTAGCTGCTAACACCAACAATAGCTCTTTTGCCATGCAGAGGTGATAGCACCCTGGGTTACCGGAACACTCAGGGTTCCTCAGTTTAATGCTGTTGGGTGGCATTTACTAGCTCTAAGTGCTGCTAACCACCGCTAGCGCTGCTGCTAACGGCGCTGCTGCTAATCTCACTGCTGCTCATCCCGCCGTTGCTCATCGCGCTGTTGAAAATATTGGAACTCTTAGCTCACTGTAAATAAGTGGAAGCATTTTACTCACCCAAATAAACAGTTTTCAGAGAGAGAGAAATCTGTGTATATTAATATCTAGTTCTCGTTTGACTTTTAAATTCTTCTTTTTATATTTATATAATTATAGTTTTGTTTACCTAGGTCCTCCCACCCAGCGGCGAGACCTGCTGATTTAGAAGTGAAACATGGTGACACCGTTGTTCCTTACTATTGTCGCTTTAAATGTTCCTTATAATCTGGTGCGCCTTATGTATGAAAATAGACCAGAAAATAGACGTTTATTGATAGTGCACCTTATAGTCTGTAAAATACAGTAATCTAAGACATCAGTATCTGCTTGTGTTGCCGCATGAAATACATACTTAGAAAATGTCCAAACTTTCCTAAGAACTCCCCAAAACTAATGGTCAATCACTCAGGTACAGCCACCAGTTGTTATCCCCTCCCACCTACCAGTTTAATCTAAGTCACCATTCACCAGCGAAGATCCAAAAAGGCTTGTAAAATAATATGTTGATGCTTACAATCAATCTGTCTTATTGAATCATAAACGGTCCAAATCAGGATCTTTGCATTGAAACGCTACCAGTTCAACTCCTCCTGAACTCCCTGTCTGGCTCTGTCTCTCCTCTTGCTCTACTCTCAGTTAACCCAATCAACTCTATGTTTACAAAGAGCCCTCTTAGCCTGAAGTCTGTCAGCAACACACGGCTCTTTGTTATTGCAGAGAGTATCGGGCGTGTTCGGTGTGTTCAGCACTATGTTAAGCAGTGTACGGTGAGTGGATCAGTTCCTCGCCACGAACCGGCTCATGCTGCGTAGTCGGCCCACTTGAAGCAGACCCACTTGCGGACTAACCAGGACCACCTGTGCTGACAAAACGAGTTTTTATCAGCGCGGCCGGGAGAGGTTGTTTAAACAATCCAGAGCGCTCTCCGCTCTTCTGCCTCTCAGCCCCTTCCCAGGCCCACGGAAGTGTGCTCACTTTGATGAATGGGCTGACATAAACACACGTCAGAGCGAGCGTTCTAAACACAGACGCAGAATGTAAATAGTTTAGCTGGGACAGAGTTGGTGGGGGCAACATGCATCTGGATGCTGGTCAGCATCTCTGGAATCTGGCTGGGAATTTTTTTTATTCAGATATTTGAAAGAAAAAAAAAACGTCTTGGTTGTCGTTATCGACTAGTAGGGGTGTGCAAAATTGTCTTGTCATCTTATAAATGGTAAGACAAGCCAAAGAACATATATACCATACTTGTGGTGGGCACAGATGGAATTTGTAAACACACACACACATACATACTAGCGAGCACAATACTCACACACAGTTTTAAACAGTGAGCACACGTGCCCAGAGCAGTGGGCAACCATTGCTGCAGTGCCTGGGGAAGGTTAATAAGGGATAAGGGCATTGTTTAAGACCCAACAGTGGCAGGTTGCCAAATCCTAGTGTAGAATCCACAACCCTGTTATTGGTAACCAAGTGCTCTAAGCACCACTTCCCATAATATCATTATAATTTTTAAAACTATAATTGAAATCTGTATTGTGTCTGTTTGTAGTGTTTGTAGACACAACATATATAAAACATTAGGGGGATTTCTTTGTGTATTTGTTTATGTTTGCAGTTTGTATATTTATGCTCTAAATATTCTAAACTTAAGTCTTCTGGTAAGTTGTTTTGTTACATTAATCACTTTTATGTTACATTATGTATTTTCTTATAATTTCTTATACAATATCAAAGTCTTGATAAGTTATGAATGTTTGAAACTGTTATAATAAATAAAGCTTCATTTTTATTGTTTTTTCAAATTTTCAAAATATTTGAAATACCGTGATTATTTTCAGGCTGTATCACACACCTCTATAGCCTGATGTGTTCTGAAGATAATGTGCACTAGTGAGGAGGAGGAAAGCGTAAGATTCTTCAGACGCTTTGATTTGTGACTTAGGCAAACCAGGATTGGCTACTTTTTCACTCTTCACCTCTCAGTGGTAGTGAAACAACTGTGTTCAGATCAGATGCATTTGCGCACACAGCTAGCGAAACCCTCAGTGGAGCTAACCATTCCAGTCTTCACTCATTGCCCTGTAGAACGAACGTCTCTGGTTCTGGATGCTCTCTGATAGCTTCTCTTTGCTAGTATTCTGCAGCATGCCCTGCAGCCATATCGTCTCCAGTATCTCAGGATGTGAGGAATCGGCTGCTGCTGCTGAGCTGCTGCTGCTGACCTCACGCTGTGGTTTAGCGGCGAGTGGGAGCTGCAGGGGAACACAGGCACACAGTCTGCTTCAGGATCGTCCCGTCTCCACAGTTACCAGGCAGTCAGCCCACAGCAGCCCAAGGCCGTGTTATTTATTGAGGCTGAGATTGCCATTTGCCCACGATGTGCTCCTTAATTATGCCCTCCTATACAGAATCCCAATGCAGGCCTACGAGAGCTGGCTTTAGTCCAACACTTGCAAGAGGTCGATGGCAAATGGATTAGAAAAAAAGTTTTACTCCTTCACCAACTTTTTCATTTTGTTCAGTGTGTGTTTTTTTAATTAAAGGGGCTGTATAAGCTTTTCTGTTAAAAAAAATTAAATGTATCTGTTTAAAGCATATTGATCTAGAAGTCCTCTATGTCTAGGTGTTCTCAGGCAAACATGCATGAAACTTTGTTTTGCCTGGACCTTCAGACATCAGTTTGCAACTATAAAAGTAAAGATTTTTTTTTTTTTTTCAAGATAACTTTAAAGTTATTATGAAATAGTGGATAATATATCTGCATGGAAGGTATGGCGACTAGGCTAAAAAAGGGTTAAAAAAATTGAACCAACATCTAGAAAAACATGAAAACAAAGCTGATTTTGGCAGTAGCATTTCTTTTGTTAATGCTACCAAGCGTCCAAGATGGTGGACGAGTGGAAGAAATGGCAGAAGGAGCGAATGTGGAGATTATTCTCTTAGAGAAATACAGGATTTTTGACAAGATTACAAATCCCAGCTCAAATCCATTAAAATTATGATTTCGAAGAAGTCAATTCTACGATGGATGAGGCAGAAACACGAATCGTACAGAACGAAGAAAGAATAGTCACGGAGGATGTCCTGGCTGAGATGCTAAAACTTCAGGCGCAGCTTCAGAGGAGGCTAATGGACCAAGAGAGTCGTTTTAAGACATGAAAATGTGAGGATATACGTGAGGAGTTCCAGAAGGAGCAGAGGGGGAGGCAGACTCTGTAATTACTTTTGTTGAACAGTTGCGTAGCTTAGAGAGAACCTCGAAATACCACCCTCCACTGACATTCAGTTTCAGCGAGCTCACCGCGCTCTGGGTCTGAATCAAAATAGCAAATGTGAAAGGTGCCATAAACCATTGTCTGGACCAAAGGACCAAAATTTGGTCCAATCAAAAGAGATCAAAAGGATCAACTGAACCATGGTTTTACTTATGTTTTTATTCTCAGACAAATATTAAACTTTCTTTTTGAGTCTTATAACAGAATACCACAAATCCAGTCAAATAATCAAATAGCTTATAATAATGTTCAGTCACAGAAGTATTGTAAATATTAATTCATCTCTGTGTTCTAGGTGGAGCAGCAGTCTCAGTACATCCAAGGCTACAAGGTTATGTACCGGCCCTCGTCGGACTCAGGTGAGCCCCGGGGTCAGTGGGGCGTGTTCGAGGTGCGGACTCCCGGCGAGGACGGAGCCGTGGTGCCTCAGCTCAAGAAGGGCGTCACCTACGAGTTCAAAGTGCGCCCGTTCTTCGATGAGTTCCAGGGTGTGGACAGCGAGGTGAAAGTTGCGCGGACGTTGGAGGAGGGTGAGTACAGCCCGCAGACGAGTCGCTCGGCTTTCTCCGCGGTGCGAAAGAAGACTCCTTAGCCAATTTCCTCACAATCAATGCCTCCTCTCTGCCTCATCAAGCTTCACGTTCATTATTCACACGCCACTAACCGGCTAGATTACACCGCTCATCATTATTCCAGCTCATGTGTTATAGGCACCAGAAAACGAGCCTTTTATTAAACTAGAAACCCATAGATTACTTTCAGTGATGATATCGCTAATGGTGCTAGTGCAGAGTTAAGCTAGCGTAGAGCCCAGGCATTTTGATTGCAGTAAATGTGCTGTTTGTGTTTGTAACATTAGCTCTTGTTGGGGAATTTTCACGGCAACTGTCTCCAACACCCCGTATCACATTGTGCCACGCGGACTGTAGCAGCGAAAGGTACAAATTGTGTAGCTAATTGCTTTTCGAGCTCTTCCAGCAAGGCCCAGCCCTGGGCCACTGGCTTCCACACAGTCTGAATTATATTTAAGCACAAAGTGATTAAGCAGCGCAGCCCCGAAGCAGAACTGACTCATTCTAATTACACTCATCAGCCCTGTGTCAGAACCACACTGCATATACACTGCAACTTTGTAATTAATTCTGTTCTCTCCAGTAGAATAAGCAGCAAATTGAGCTCCCCCAGCCATTTCCTGATCTCGTAAAGATACATATTTGCAGTGCAGCTCACTGTTTGTATGTTCATGTTACTCCAGGGGATAGAACATTTTACAGTAAACGAGTAGAGTACGAAGAAAAGTGGTGTTGGAGATGCGATTAGAGTGAAATTTCACACATAGTCCTTCCCTAAAGGTTTAAGAGAAAGTCCATTTAATAAATTCCTAATTCCAACAATAAGACCTGGACTCAACACAACATTGTTCAACACAGGAAAAAATAAATAAATAAAGCTATGCCCAAACAATTCCAGGTCATGCCTATGCAGCAATGGCATTATATGATTCACACACAAAATAATGAAAGGGCCTGGTGGTACAATGAGTCCGACTGATGCAATAGCCTGGAAACCAGGGGCAAATAAATTGCAATAGAAAAAAAAGAAAGAAAAAAGAATCTGCTTCACATTAGCTTTAACTCTATATATTCTTTCTGTCATTGCAGCTCCCAGTGGTGCCCCACGTGGGGTCACTGTGACTAAGAGTGACACCAACGGGACAGCCATCGTGGTAGCCTGGCAACCGCCTCCAGTGGAGGAGCAGAATGGAGCGGTGCAGGAGTACAAGGTAATAGGGGAACGTCTGAGCTCAGCTGCACTGTATATCAGGTCAACAATGGGATGGCAATGGTGTAGTAGGTACTGTATACTACACAGTGAAATACAGCATGGGGGCAATAAGACCCAGCAGAAGTTGTATACTGCCCCCTGGTGGTTGGTTAGTGACCAACCTGATGCCTGAAGAAATAAAGTGAATGAGATGGTTGGCCAATGCATCAATGGCAGAGGTGTCAAGTAACAGATGTACAAATACTTCAATATGTTCCTTAGGTAGACAATTTTATTTTTATTTGATCTATACTTGACTAGAGTGATTCAAGTTTTACAGACAACTTTTTTTACTTCTACTCCTTAACTATCACAGTTATTTCTTGTTTTTTATTCGGACTCATCATTTTTTAAAATAAAACCTATCCAGAAAAAATCTCTCCATCTAGATAGAGTGAATTTGATTGTGGTTGGATGGGAAGTATAAATATATAGCTTTCCGACCCTCTATTGGTTTATACAAAAGAACTCGAGATCTTGAAATGTCCCAACAAAGGTTTAATTTTAATAAATTAGCTTTGTATTAAAATGCATTCATTTTCAATGGACATACAGCTCTAGAAAAAATAAGCGATCACTTCAAAATAATTAGTCTGGAATATAATCAAGAGGAAGATGGATGATCTCAAGCCATCAAACCAAGCTGAACTGCTTGAATTTTTGCACCAGGAGTAAAGGCATAAAATTATCCAAAAGCATTGTGTAAGACTGGTGGAGAAGATGACAAAATGCATGAAAACCAGGGTTATTCCACCAAATATTGATTTCTGAACTCTTAAAACTTTATAAATATATACTTGTTTTCTTTGTATTATTTGAGGTTGTGGTGTCTATGCTTTTTTATGGCATTTTCCCCCTTATATTACTTAACTTTTATTCTTTTACTAGTTTTAAAACCAGTACTTGTACAATTTTACTTGAGTAAAAAGCTTCTAAAGAAGAATTTTAAACCCAAGTATCAATACTTCTACCCAAGTAATGAATGTGAATACTTTTTACACCTCTGACCAATTGTGAACAAATATAAAACATTAAAATATTACATTATTTAAAAAAAAATTGTAATCATTTCCACATCCCTTTCCCCCCTATAGATTTGGTGTCTTGGCAACGAGACCCGTTACCACATCAACCGCACTGTGGATGGTTCAACCTTTTCCATCGTCATCCCCAGCCTGTCCCCTGGCATTCGCTACAGCGTAGCGGTCGCCGCTAGCAACGGAGCAGGCCCAGGGGTCAAGAGTGATGTCACCTTTTTTCAGCTAGGTAAGCACAACTAATGCGATACCACACACACACTTACCCACACACACACACACATAAAGAGAGAGAGAGAGAGAGAGAGAGGAATACGTAAACACATCTAAACACAGCAATTAGCTTAGTGGTTCAGGCAAGCTTTAACATGAAGCCAGATTCTAGTGAGAATTGCAAAATCTGCAGTTAGTGTAGGCAAAACACATCACCGAACATCACAAACACCGTACTCACTCTCTGTGTGTGTGTGACGATTTATTCCGCTGCAAATAGAGCCTGGCAAAGCCTTACAAACATGTGTACAGTGGTCTTAGCTGTTGATCTGATGTTTGAGTTGTTCACAGATTTTTGCTGTTTGTAGTGTATAAAACTGGCTTGGCACTCGCTGGGTTCCTGGGGTTTTAAGTAGGCGCAAATAATTATAGCTTTGCCTCAGCAGTTCTGTTGATGGAACACACACATACACACACACAAAACACTACACACATGCACAGCTGCAAAACCTGAACCTGAAACATATTAGATATTAGAAATCTACATAGATAGATAAGTGAGATTGTTGCTACCTCAGAGCTCTTATCTGCATGGTTCATTACATTATATCAGTTTGTTCTCACGGACAGATCTGTTCATATCTTTCATAGCTGTTTGGGTTTTAGGGGTCACTGACAGAAATATTAGTTAGCAGTGCTCTTCATTTCCATCTAAACAACATTAGCATGTCCCCAGATGTCCTTTATAGCTCAGTTATATATATTTTTTGCTGCTGTAGGAAAGTCTAAATGTGGTTCCTTTCTAAAATGGCTCATTAAGCATTTATTGTAGCATTAACTTTGACCGTTTATGCACCTGCTGTCGTTTCCACAGATTCATCTGGCCAGGTGTTGGAGAGCACGGATGACCAGGACACTTTCTCTAACATCTCTGATGTAGTGAAGCAGCCAGCGTTCATCGCTGGGATCGGTGCCACGTGTTGGGTGGTGCTCATGGTCTTCAGTGTGTGGCTCTACCGCCACCGCAAGAAGAGGAGCGGCCTCAGCAGCAGCTATGCTGGCATTCGCAAAGGTATGTATGTATGTATGTATGTATGATTGTAACTTTTTGGGATGAACATCAGCTTCTCATTTTAGGACTGGCTACATGTGTGATCCACGTGACCTAAAGGTTCTTACATGTCCTAAAAAGCATTAATGGAAGATGAACACACATCAGGGTTTAAAGCACATTACAGTCACCAACTTTCACCACAACTCTCCATCTAATCTTCACTGATCGAATGAGAATTTATCTTTCTAGCACAAAGATGAAGCCATCTCCAACCCAACGTGAGTTGAGGGAGAAATATCCTGGGAATTAAACCACCAACCATCCAGACTTAAGCCTAAGTAGTTCTCCAGCCTATTACTACAAATCAAACTTCATTCATTTAGACTAATTTAATTTTTAGATTTTTAAAAGAAAGCTGTAAAAACTGCATTGAGATTAGAAGTGATTAGATCCGTTCAGAATTTAGTTCAGTTCAGGAATAAAACAACAGTTGGTATCGTTATTTAGAGAATCTAGCCTGAAATAACACACTAATGAAAGTCATATGTGATTGGCTGTAAAGGTGCAGTCGGAAGCTGGAGCTCATTCTGAGCCAAGGGTTATACACAGATTACACCATGCCGCGGTGTCACCACGATAATTTCATTTCTTTCATTGGCCTCCATCACATTCTCCCTCCGCCGCTGCTGTCATTCCCTTTCATCCTGGAATCAAGGCAGACAGCTAAACTGATAACATGCTGGAAAAAAAGTGTTAGGGTAATCTTTCTAGCCGAGCTCAAAAAGCCTGATGATCAGAGGAGGAGCGCGTCAGAGACGCCACTGACATTCAGCAGCTGACATTTTAGTGTGTGTGTGTGTGTGTGTGTGTGTTGATGAGCTGCTCTTGTGTCAGGCAATTGGAGCAGAGGATTGGGGGTTATGGGTAGAGTCAGAGTGATGCTGCTGGAACTCTAACTCACTTCTCAGCCTTTTTGTTGTAACTGCAGTTCCTTCTTTCAGCACAGCAGCTGCTCATATTAAGGCTGAAAATTTTACCTCATTCAGTTTAAACCATCACTAATGCACACATATAAAGAACACATTATCTTTATACCTTTATATCACACACACACTTTCACATGGTTCAGTTGTTCTAATAGGATGTATTGATCTTCATGTAGAAATTCATCAACATCAATTTTGAATTTTTTTAATACAGTTTAAAAAGGTTTGCCTTTAATTTGGAGCTAGAAGTAACACTTTCTATGCGTATATATGTGTATTAACTTTACAATTGCCTTTTTCTCAGGAATGATTATATCATAGATGGCTACTTGATTTACTTAATTGCTAATTCTCTCTCTCTCTTCCTTTCTCTCTCTTGTCTGTATTGTGTGCCTGTCTCTTTATCTGCAGTCCCATCCTTTACCTTCACCACAACAGGTATGCGTGCGTACCTTTCATCACCTTCACATTTAACTCACAATGTTGCCACAATAAATAATGTAATTCTGAGGAAATAAAAATAAAAAAGTATATTTACAAAATGTTAATTAAAAAAATACAGAAAAAAGCAAATATTCACAACTTTTAAAATGATTTGAAGTGATTGTGTGTGATTTCTACATAATCAATAGAAGCTTAAATGATATATAAAAAACTTGAGGAAAAAAAATAAAGAAAAATGGAAATATCGCTGACAAAATCGCATTTTACATTATCGTCCATATAAATTTCCAAAAACAACCTTCTCCTTTCATTGGACTTTAAAGGTAGGCGATATGGCCTTAAAACAATATCACAATATTTTATGGTATTTTCGCGATAATGATACTAATGATACTGCGATATGACAAAACAGCTGCAACCAAAATGAAAATTGATACTAATAATGCACTCCAAAAATCTACATATATCCGTGCTTAAAGTAATGAATGATACTGGACAGATATAACCTGTCTCTAGTAGATACAGCTCTGGAAAAAATAAGACACCACTTAAAAAAGGTTGGTTTCTTTAATTTTTCCAAATTGAAAACATTTGTAATATAATCAAGAGGAAGATGAGTGATAAGAAACCATCAAACCAAGCTGAACTGCTTAAATCTTTGCACCAGGAGTGGTATAAAGTTATCCAAAAGCAGTGTGTAAGACTGGTGGAGTAGAACATGCCAAGATCCATGAACACTGTGATTAAAAACCAGGATTATTCCAATAAATATTGATTTCTGGACTTTTCTGAACTAACACAATACAATATAGCACACCCCTAATGGACAGTGATATATATACGATATCTGTATTTTATTTTTATTTTTTACAGTAACGATGCGCAGTATGTGCAATATAAAAAAAAGACTCATTCATTTATTCAGAGCCCACTTAGATGCTTTACATGCCAAGTCTAGTTGTGTGCGTGCCTGAAATGTTAGTGGTGACCAAAAATTATGGAATTTTGATAATTTTTTATGCTTGTGTGTATGTTAGTGTGTGTGTGTGTTTATGTGTGTGTGTATTCAGAGGGAGGATTACTGTGCACTGAGCTGCTTCAACATATCCTTGCATGCCCTCAGCACTCCCTTAACCACAGACCCGAGCTGCCCCCTCGTGCTGTCACTGCGGAAGGGAAGGGCTCCTAGCATGTGGTCGCAGTGACTAATCACACGCTGATTAGGATGCGTTTGAACTTTAATTCCTCGTACAATTGGCGTACGCTAGCCCCCGGCTCTGCTGCATCACAGTGTGCTCCTCTGCCTTCCCCAGATGTTGTTTGCTCACCGTTACAGGTGAACATCACGGCTGTTTGTGAGTGTAGGTGGATCACATGAGTCATAAAGGGATGTGCATTCTCTTTGCATTAGTAAAGAGAATAAATAGGGGGATGATAAGATGTTTCTCTATGTGTGTGTGTGTGTGTGTGTGTGGTAGATGCTTGTGGTTTGTGATTGTCTTGTATGACAGTGTGATTCATGTGTGTGTGTTCTCTGTACTTTTGTAGTGGCCTATCAGCGTGGAGGAGAGGCTGTGTGCAGCGCTGGACGGTGAGTTATATTGTAATAGGATTATAAACTACACCACAATAAGTGTAATATATTTTACTTAACTTAACTTTCAATATATGGACAATCATTTTTCATGCTTTTCTCAATATCCCATTCCATAGTTCATTGTTGTGTTTTAACCAGAAGAGAATGTTAACAATAATAATCTTCATTAACCCTCCTTTTATCTTTGGGGTCAATTTGATTCCATTCAGTGTTTAAAGTCTTTGAAAAAAGGGTTTACATTAGATTTATGATTCATATTTATCATATTTTGTTAATTTGATAAAGACAATACGTAAAAAAAAATATATTTCAAATGTCTCATTTGTTCATGCATAACATATAAGAAATATCAATATTTTACACATATTTGTGTGGTAATAATGTTGAGGTCTCTAAATCCCTTGACTCCCTTTACTTAAGGCCCTAACTTAACAACACAACACTTATAATATTATAATACTTATATAATACTAATATAACATTATAAAAATGCCGGAACAGCTGATAATTTAATTTAAATTGAATAAACATATAGTAACTACAGAAAAAAAACTTAGCTGGGATCATATTGGCCCAGAAAATGAAGAGTGTTAGTAAATTTAAGGATAGTAGAATGGTTAGTTTTGGTTAAACATCACTATTATGTTATCTGTGCTTTATTTATAAGTATATTAAAATATTTCTATATTCAGATTACAATGTCTAATTAACCTGTAAGGATTAGAGAAATGTAACTGCATTCTTATGCTATATATGCTATCATTACTTATATCAAAGAAATACAATTGCTCTAAAATTGACAATAAGACAATAATATCGTTTATCACAGTACTTTCATGGACATTATATTGTCCACATAAAATTGTTATCATGACACATCTATTATACACTATATGGATACATTTATTTATTGACTTTTAAATACTTCTTTCTTTTGAAAAATATTAACAGTAAATTCATCCTGCTTTTGTTGGATAAACTCAACTTTCTACCCAGTTTTGGTGCTTTGCTGTGAGGATTTGGTTGCATGCAGTGACATGAGCATGTTTACTGAAATCAGAATTTTGTGTCTACAAAAATATGAGCATATGGGAGAGAGGTATGTATAAAGCTGACCAGTAGGCTGCAGTGTTGGCTGTTTTAATACTGACATACATCACAAAAGGCCACCGTATATAAAAATATAAAAATCTTCTGAATCATACACGTGCCTGAGCAACACATGGTACAGATGGGTTTCTGTGGATCTTCTGACTAATGGCAACAAAAAGATGCTGTAAGTAACTACAACTAAAAAACAAGCTAATTTTTTTCTAAATTTTACAACTTCTTATTTACACAAAAAACTAATTATTACATTTATAATTTTTTGACTTTTGCACATTTTTAAATGAATCCAAATCCAAAATTCTAAAGCAATTTATTGCAGAGCGTTTTTAAAACAACTCAACTTAGATTACTTATTCAACTTTTTGTTTTTGCATCTCTTGGTGAACAATACATTTTGAGTGTAGCCTCAAAAACATAAATGAGATGCAGCTGAAATTGCTTTAATATTGTGAAAGATATTTAGAGTTCATCCCTCTCAAACTTTACAGTTTATTACTTCCTTTCTTCACTTCTGAAAACTATATTATTGAAAAAAAACAATATTTCACGTATCTTATAGTTTAGACACAGAAAAATAAATACATGTAACTCAAATACTGCTTTACATACAGTAAAATTAATATTTAAGTTAGCGTTTGTTATAAGAATGGATATGACAATATTTTAAAGTATTTTTTCTGGACATATTGTGGAAATGCCAAGACACTGACCAGTTGAATGTTGAGTGTCACCAATTATTATTATTTTTTTTGCGCTTAAATTGTTCTTTTGGAATAACAACATCATTTCAAACAGTATTGCAGTTGAAAACAGTATTACAGAATATAACTTTACTTTTTATTAAGGTAAAGACAATGTTGTTCCAGTAATATATATTATAAAATAAAATAAAAATCAGTATTGCCATGTGGTACAAATCCCAGTATGTAAAACCTTAACAGGCCAGAGTAAATTTTCCTTGTGAATTTGTATTAAACAAGAGCCTTTGACTCTTTCGGTAGTGGGAGTCCACTAGGGGGAGATGTTGAGCTAAAAAAAAAAAACAGCCAGAGCTCTTTCCTCTTCTCCCCCACCCTATACTATCTATAATAATATGGTCTCAATAATTGCTGTTGTGGGAATGATATTCAATAGAAAAGAGTATAACCAGACACCACGTCATCAGTTCTCTGATCTGCAGCTTTTTCTCTTTCGTAATATCTTCCCGTACGGGTGTGTGAATGTGCTCGCCTGCCTCCCTATACCTGTAATTAAGTCTGCAGATGACTGTGCAATAAAACACAAACACACATCTCGGATCACTTTATGGTTTATGAAGGAATATGTATAACGAGTGAGACAGAAAACCTGCAGGTTTAGTGAAGTCAGCAGTGAAAGCTAAGCTCCCGCAGCTTCACATTCATCTCCAGTGCGTGAAGTTCTTCATGGTTGTGTGCCTGCAGAGCCGCCGCTGTCAGGGATTCACCGTTCTGCTGCCAGTTAAAGATTTATGCTGCTCAGTGGGGTGTCGGGAACATAAGTTTTGAGATGCTGTTGTTTGATGCTTGGCCCCATTGTCATTGCCCCTGGAGCTGAGCTGATGAAGTCACCTCAAAGAAGTCATACAGAGTCAAATGATTTATTGATCTTGAGGAGCTGCATTATGAATCATCTCCTCTAAATCTTTTGTGCGTACTGTATTCTGTCAATGTTGGATTATTTCAACAGAAATGATGTGTGTGTGTGTGTGTGTGTGTGTGTGTGTGTGTGAGAGTGTGGCGGATAAACAATGTGTCAATGAGAGGGTTTACAAAAGTTTTATCCCAATGTACAATATTTACAAGTTAAGGTAATCATTTATTAACCTGCTGTGGTAAAATGCACATTTTTAAAGCAGCAAAGGTATAAGAATGCACACA
Organism: Astyanax mexicanus; assembly: GCF_023375975.1. NCBI lineage: Eukaryota > Metazoa > Chordata > Actinopteri > Characiformes > Acestrorhamphidae > Astyanax > Astyanax mexicanus. The sequence continues at coordinate 28,083,626 of NC_064427.1, read as the reverse complement.
AAAGAATAAGGAGGAAACAAACTGACACTTTAAACACGTTTCTAAACAGGTATTAAGCCTAGTTTCGGACTATGCAGCATTTTGAGTGGAGATTATCCTTTGAAAGGGAAATATAGTCTACCACTAGGCTTAATTCTTGCGTAAAAAATGTCATACCATATTTTTCACACTATAAAGCACACTTAAAATCCTTTCCGGTGCACCTTATGTATTTAAAATTTATGTTACTAGTCAGGTTGTAAGGAGCAGTAAAACCCCTCCACTGAAGGAAAGGAGTTTCAATGAAGTTTCTCCAGCACAGACTGAAGCAGTATTAGCATTAGCCGCTAATCATGCTAAGCGCTAGATATTTCGCCGTTAAGAAATTAGTGTTTTTGCCCTGTAGTCTGCACTTTTATTGTGTCAAAACAAGCTACGTGGATGGAACCTCTAGCTAATATCCTTCTGGCTTATCAAAACACTCAGGGTTCCTCAGTGTAGCTCTGTCAGGCAGCATTAGCCGCTAACCTAACCACGGCTAGCCTAAGCGGAAATCTGCTAATCTAAGTTTACTGTAAATAAACAGAAGCACTTTACTCACCCAAATAAACAGTTTTGTGTAGATTAACATCCAGCACTCGTTTGACTTTAAAATGTGTATTTTTTTAAAGCTCACCTTCCGCGAAAATCCGATTTTTCTTGTTTTTTGTGGAATACAGTAGGTCTCTCCGAGTTGAATGTGTACACCTGCACATTAAACTGTTTTGCAGCCCCCATTGTCTGCAGGAGCTAAGCAAAGAAATCCCCCCTCCCCCCCTCCGAAAAACGGGTGAATTTTGAATTATCTTTCTGCCTATGTAGGCAGAAACTCACAGACCAGCCCACCTTGGCTCGAGAAACTCCCAGAGGCGGAGCTGAAGCGACGCAACATCACCGCTCATCAGTTAGGAGGTGGGAGGCAGTGAGCGGCAGAGCGGTGGAGGGGCGTCGCAGTGCTCCTAGCCAATCAGAGGAGAGATATTTGCATGGTGTTTGCATGTATGAATATTCATGAGCAAAGCTGGAATCCGGTCATTTTGGACACACCCCTAAAACAGTCCATTAAAAAAGAGCTATACAGAGACACCTGAGCACTTTTTTTTTACAAAAACGGCTCACATGTCATTCATTCATACTAGAGACCACAACTAGACATTTTAAAATGAAAGAAAAAACGACGGAAGGTGACCTTTAAGAACAGTTTTGTTTGCTCAGCTTAGCTTAGCTTTACCCAGCAGCGAGACGTGCTGAATTAGAAGGGAAACACTCCTGTTTCTTACTAGTGTCGCATAAAATGCGCCTTATAATCCGGTGCGCCTTATGTATGAATATAGACTAGAAAATAGACGTTTATTGATAGTGCGCCTTAAAATTTGGTGCACCCTATAGTGCGAAAAATGCTTAAAAAATACTTAAATTTTATTTTAATTAATATTAATCAAATAAAAACCTGTGTTGCACATTGTTAAGGTATATTTAAAAAGAGTAAGTTCTGCCTTCTGTTATGAATAGTATGTGTAAGTGTATAATGTATAGGACAGTTTCCTCAACAAGTTTTAAACCTAGTCTTGATCTAAGCAACCTTTTTAAATGGAGATTTTACATTTTTGAAAGAAAAACAATGTCTAAGACTCTTGGCTTAATCCCTCTCTGGGAAACCGACCCTATATATATATGTATGTGGTCTACTGGGAGCCGTGCTGGTTATACAGTCTTGTTATGCTGTAAAGTTGCATCAGCAGGAAGAAAGGATTGCATAGGTTCATACACACAGCTTGTCTGTTCCCTATAGAGAATTCTGACAATAGAATAGGATTCTCTTGAGCAGATAAACAACATGAACCTATTGTCACCTTTAGTTTATGTAGAGGGATATATAAAGTCCCTCAGTAATGAGCTGTGCAGTAGTTGAGTAGCTGTATTCTCTGAAATGATGATGAAGAAGGGATGAGTTGGGGAGTTGAAGATGAAGTCTGGGATGATCATCCAACATCTTCCTGATTTTACTGTTGCTCTTGTCACTTAATACAAAAATTAAATCCTCACAGCAATGCTAAATGCAAAATCTATTAGAAAGCCGCCATAGCCCTGGACCATTAATGTTACAGTTAATAACAAAGTGCTCTATATGTTGCAGGCCTGGCCTCCTGAACATGGGAGAGACAGCCAATCAGCCGTGGTTAGCAGACTCCTGGCCGAACGCCTGTGCCAATCACAAAGACTGTAGCATCAACTGCTGCAATGGTGGCAACGGTACTAGCGACAGCAACCTGACCACCTACAGCCGTCCAGGTAAGAGCTCTAATTTTATGTGAGTCATGAATAAAAGTTGTTTTTATGATATATGATTTGCCTTTTCTGGTTCGTTTTTGGTTTATTGAACATTTGGTGAAATGCTGAATACCACACATGGTTTTTCACAGGTGTTTGGCTCTGTTTTGTGTATGTTTTGGAATTAAGTGACGTCGCTGCTGAAAGAAATCTAAAGGAAACAATGCAGCATGACCTCAAATAAATTAGTCATTGTTTGGTGTACTTTTTTGCCTTTTTTGACAAATATTCAAAGCATCCATACTGTTTGTCGTGAGATCCCATCTCTCTGAGCTGTTTGAGACCTATCAATTTAAATTGACTAAATTTAGCATACCTGTTGTTCTGTTTGTGTTGTTTTTCTGCAAACTTTACACAGCTACACCCAAGTCATTACACTAATGAATGCACTTTTAATGGTGGTGCACTGTTTAGTGTGCTTGTACTTGGTTTGAGATACAGCCTTTACATCTCAAGGAAAATTGGACACATGGCACTGAATGTATTTTGCCCTTCAAAACGTGCTTACACTGAAGGTTCAAAACATGTATGGTATCAAGAAAGTGTTTTTAAAAATAAAAAATATAAAAAATAGAAGGAAAAAATTAAATATTTTGTGTTACTATAGCCTTTATTAGCTTGTTGAAGTGGTAAAATGATTGTAAAGAATTGCTGTGTGGCCTCAGATGACCAGATAAAAACAAAAAATAAGAAGATGAGTGTAAGAAAGTGATTATATGGAAGAAAGTGTAAACGAAAGGCACAAATTAAGACCAACATATCCGGAGTTGGAATGAAAGGGAAAGAACAAGCTGGACCACAAGAGACAGAAGAAGCCAAGCTGATTTATGCTGGGAAGATAATAAAGACAACACAGCTTCTTCCCTTCCTATTTAGAGGGCAGAGCTTTTTTCTCTGTGGTTAAGAAAATAGTGTTTTAATCAGCAACTTGTGGCAGTTTCAGATTGAATGAGGCACATGGAAGTTGTTCATGTTTTGTTATAATTGTTTTTTTTCTACCAGGGATTCTAAAGCAAATCAATCATTGATGTGTTGAACACATGAATCTTTCAAGCAGTGTTGGAGGATATGTAGAACAATGTCATGTGGAGAGACTAGGCAGCACAGGCTCCTTTGTTCGAGCTAAAGAGCTCAAATAGATCACCTGCTGCTGGTGACATATCTGCCTTCCCCTCTGGAGCGCTGGAGCAGACATGCCTGAAAGGAACGCCAGCCGGCTTTTAGCGTTCAACCCAGATGTGGCACATTTGTCATGAAACGTTTACTTGCTTGACCATGGCCCAGTTTATTCAAATGGAGGCCACAAGAGTCTGAACATTTAAGTTTCCAGCCTTCTTTTAACCAAGGTTTCAGCCTTGATACTTAATTTAACTCCCAGTGATTACACTGTGTGGCCTATACCTAAAAACCTCTGGTCTAGTGTGAAAGAGTTGCTGAAAAATAAAGGGGTTTTAATCTTCTTGCAAAATAATGATAAAGAGAATTATCAATTAAAAGGTTCAGGAGGAATATCAGATGTTGTTCTTCTATGCCATCATTTCAGAGAACCATGTTTAGTAAGGGTCCTAAAACAACGAGTAAGTTTGGATGCAAGTAGCTAATAAGGTCTAGGCATACATGGATATTCTTCAGGCCTCCTGGAGAAGCTGCCTGGGTGGTTTCAAGATTTTCAATAGGATTGTGAAGAGTGTTTAAAGCTGCTTTAGAACTCAAAGAGATTTTGGATAGCTATGTTATTCAATGTTATTTCATAGTTGTGTTATCGTGTCTTTACTGTTATTTTGGATTATGTAGAAAAAAATAGAAGTGAGGAAACATTTCCATAAGTGTCCAAACTTTTAACTGCACTGACTGCCCCTCTGCTTAATGTGTAGACCATTATCCCATTTACTTTTATTAAATACAGAAGTAGCTGAGTTGTAGAGGAACCAATAGGAGCATTTACTTGAACTTTTACTACTGAAAGTTTTTATTGCTGGGATTTAACCTGTAGAAAACTCTGCATTGCTTCTGTGCTGTAAGCTCAATGAAGGCAGTCTGAGACAATGCTTGGTTCAAGAGAAAAGTCCTGTTCTTATCTCTATTGCAGATACTCTTTTTACAAGTCTGACAACATGGCTTGACACTTTTTGGATTTGTTTCCATATAAAAAGGAAAGTTAAGGAACTACAGTGTCCATATAATCTACAGTTATCAGTTAACTTGAACACTATTACACATCTCCTATCTCCTAACCCCTACTGTTGCAAGTCATTTGAGTCACTTGAGTCACTTAACCCAAAGCTGCTTCAGGGGTGCTTCAGAATGACTCCCTTAAAAAGCAGGGCTCTGATCTACAACCAGACGTGATTTAATAATTATAAAGAAGTCTATGATTGTTCTGTATGCTGTATAATTATATTCTCTGAATCATGAGAGAACTTAAGAGGTGCCTCCATTAGTGCTTTTTTTCCAGACCTGCTGCAGCAGCAAGAGTTGTGCTGTAACGAGACACTGCGGAAGACACTAAGGCAGCATCAGTCTAATTGGTTTCCTGCAATAAAAACAGGCTGCAATTTTATGGGTGCTCTGGAGGTTTGGTTGAGATACTCAGATCAATTGGCCAGCCCAGGTAGAAAACTTGCATCAATCCTTGTTTGTTTACTCTGCGGGAAAACGTGTCCTTGACTGTGGCCTTCCTCGTCCTGCCCATCTGTGCTCGTCCGGATTCATAAAAGTTTAACTGTGACAATTTTCAGTTTCTACTGCAGGAGATGACATCAATCACCACAGATGCATCACCTCCACAGTAGACACTTACTCGCACAGAACTGTACTGCCTGAGTGATACAAATAAACATATATATACTGGAGAATTACATGATTTACAGAACAATAAGACGTACTACACTCAGTAAACTAGCTATGCACTACAGGTTGGATTAAGCCTAGGTATGGACTGCAGAGCAATTTAATTTGAGCTTTTTTAAGGAAAGGAAATATAGTCTAGAACTATCAATAATCATTTTCTGAGAAACTGACCCTATACAGTGGTGCTTTAACGTTTGTTAACCCTTTAAAATGTTCTATATTTAAATTCAGTTTTATTTATATAGCACTTTTTTACAACAAATCACAAACCAGCTTTAAAGAGAAACGAGTCAAAGCATTTTATGAGTGAGCACCACAGTGATGCCAATAATGGCAAGGAAGAACTTCAAATTCCCTCATACTAGAGGAATAAACCTTAGAAGGAACCAAGACTCTATCCCCCTCAGGTCGACCCCGACAGTACAAACAAATAACAGAATAATATAATGCGGAGCTATAGCTAATGTAAAAATAGGTTTTGAATTATGAATGTGAATAGGTGATGGGCACATGCATACATAAGTCGTAAAACATCATCAGAATTTCACACAAGTCCTAAAAGTAAGTAAAGAGAACCCAGTTAATCAAATATATAAAACAGCTTTAACTCTTAGTTGTTGGTGGGTTTCCTTACATTAACTTCTCGCTTCAGGTCCTAACCCAACATTTCGATTGGGTTAAGGTCTTGGTAATGTTTTAGGTCATATTTATGCAGAAATATGGAAAATGGTTCGCGAAGGGTTCACAAACTTTCAAGCAGCACTGTATGTCTGAATGTGTGATAAAACAGTTATCACTTGTTTTCCTTAAGTTTCTTCTCATATCAGGAGTATTTACAGAGAGATTGACTCACTTTTCTGCTGTAATAGACTCTACTCATCTGTGAAGGCTTTACATTAGAAGTTGGAGCACTTCTGTGGGGATTTGATTGATAATTTGATTGAAGTCAGGTTCTTCTGTTGGATTTTTAGTTTTGGGTCACAAATGGGTCACCATTCCAACTTGTCGACCTATCACATTCCCAATAATTCAGTTTCAATGCTCCACACCTGTTTGTATAAGTTGTGAGTTGTTATCTTTTGAGTAATATTGGGTGCAATACGGAAGAAACATTCCATTTCCTAAGATTTGCTGGCATTTAATATTCCTTGGTGCACCACTCAAGGTTTAACTGTGAATCAGCCAGCTTTCACTTCTTCTTCCATCTTCATTTGCTCATATCAACCATATGCTGTTTTCTCTTCTGTTTCTTCAGCCGACTGCATCGCAAACTACAACAGTCAGCTGGATAACAAGCAGGGGGTGATGATGGGCTCAGACTCAGCCGTCTACAGCGACGTAGACCTGTCCAACAAACTCAACGAGATGAAGACCTTCAACAGCTCCGGTATTTGCTACATGGGTCCAGGAGGGAGTCCACCTACACCATATGAGCCCACACCTTACGCCACCACCCAGCTCATCCAGTCAAACATCATGACCAAGAACAGCGGGGCGGGACCGGGGGCGGGGCCTGGCGACTTCAACGACAAGCGCTGGAAACCCCAGCAACCAAAACCCCCAGAGATTACATCTCAGATGCAGTTTAACATCATGGAGCAAAACAGACTGAACAAAAGTTAGTATACTTAAAGACATGTTAAGTGTGTTTAAAAAAGCAAAAATATATTTTTGTACTGTCTAAGGCTTAAAAAAATTAGATTCAGATTTCGTAGAACTTTTTGTAGAAAAAATCTTGTATAATCTAATAACAGTAAGGATGTAATATCCCTTTCAGACCCGAATTATAATCAGTGACAGAGAAAAATATAATAATGCTGTTTTCTGTCTTTAATGCACACAAAAGGAGACTCTTAATAACCTAATATAAACTGTATGTAAAAAAAAACAAATTAAATTAAACTAACTAAACTAAATATTTAATTGCTTTTTTAATGTCCATTGTATTGGAGCTCTGTATTTAACATTTTTATTTTTTATTTGATATTGATATACCTTTTTCTTTCAAAAAACATTCATAATCATGATAAAGAAAAGTGTTTTCAATCACATAAAATTAGTAAAAATATCATTTTTCTTTGCCTCTTTGGTCCAAGTGCATTATGGCTATCATGCCATAATGTCTGAGTTGAGTGTTGTTTTTTCTCCAGTGAAGTGGGCGGGGCTAAGCTACTGTTTAATTGTCTTGGGCACTTTTCAATCGGCTGGTTCATGGTCTATTCAATTAGTATTATGTGCAACAAAACATTTTTTAACAGTGTGATGTCCTTTGTAATGGTCGCAAGGTCTGTAAGGGATCAATTTCAAAAGATATGTGTATCATATTCAAAGATATGTTTTAGTGGAAAAATATGAGAGCATTTTTTTAAAGGGGTGCCTACTTTATTTTTTTTGTCAAAACCGTATTTCTCCTGCTTCTTTCTTCAGATCATTACAGAGGGGGCGAGGTCAGCCTGCCTCCAACTATCCCCTATAACCAGGCAAATGAGCACAGCTCAGCAGGGTCCTACCACAGCTCTGACAGAGGCAGCAATAGCACCTCAGGTATGCCCGCACTCACACCATCACACATCATGAGGATGTTCAGGGCTGTCATTCAAATGTCACTTCTTTTTTAAGTCACCGTAGTAAAGTAGTAAAGGACTCTGAGGGATCTTTGATGCAGATCATATTAAAAGCTACATTGGTGACATTTGGACTGTTCTAACTATCTAAACTACTCTTAGTCTCAGTGTTACAGTGTTGACCAGTACAAATATACAATATACATGCAAGAGGTTCAAGGAAGGACAAAATACTTCTTTGTCGGGTATTTATAAAGAGTAACTTTCATTAGTGGCACTGCTATAATCACTCTTGAATATATAAGACCTATATGGATGTATAAAGACTTTTTAAAATGAATTTAAAAGCCATTTGACCAGTGGCAGGATGGTCCCCCCTTAAATGTGAGTCTTGGTCCTCCCAAGGTTTCTTCCTCCTCCTGCAGCTCTGAGGGAGTTTTTCCTTGCCTCCGCGCTCACTGGGGGTTCTGTATTCTGTATTTTCTATGTTTAATGTTTTGCTTGATTCTTTGTCCTGTAATTAACAGCAGTTGTAAAAAGCGCTATGCCAATAAATTTGATTTGATAACTGTATATTCTTTAAATCTCTCTCCCCCTCTTCAGGGAGCCAAAATTATAAAAAAGGGACACGAACGCCAAAACTAGCCAAACAGAATGCAGTAAACTGGGCAGAGCCACTACCCCCACCCCCTCTAAACCCCCCACCCAGCCGCAGCTGTGAGGACTACCTACAGCCTTTGGACAAGAGGTAAGCATGCACACTCACAGTATATACAGTATGCACACACTTCAGATGACTCTAAAACATTTACATCCTCTGGTGCTCCTTGTGGTCTACTCAGCACTGTCTATATGATTAGAAGATCACTGGTTCACAGTCATGCTGTTTTCTATCAGCAGCCGGAGTCTGAGAGGACAATATTGGCCTTGCTTTCTCTGGGTGGGTAGATGGTGCTCTTTCACCTCATCACTCCCTAGATGATCTCATTCAGCACAGGCGTCTGTTATAGGCATCTGATATATCTGAACTGAGTCACTGCACTATGCAATATTAGCATTAGCCGCTAACCACAGCGCTAGCTCTTTCACCGATAAGAGGTGGGTATATTGGTTAAAACAAGCTTTGTGGGATGAACTGCTAGCTGATAACTCTCTGGCTTACTGGAACACTCAGTTCCTCAGTGTAGCGCTGTTGGGCAACATTTACTAGTGCTGAGCGCTGCTAACCATGGATAGCGCTGCTGCTAACCGCACTAAAATACTAAAAATCTAAGCTTACTGTAAACAGAAGCGCTTTACTCACCCAAATAAACAGTTTTCAGGACAGAAATCTGTGTAGCTTGAGCACCCATTTGACTTAGAAAGAAAATAACTTTTTAAAGAAATACAGTTTTGTTTACTTAGGTGCCCCCAGCAGCGAGACCCACTGAATTAGAAGGAAAACATGGCAACACCCCTGTTCCTTACTAGTGTTGCCTATTGCGCCTTATAATATGTTGCACCTTTTAGTCTAAAAAATACGGTAAATTAACCATAAAAATATAATTTAGCATAGCATCCCCTAATACAGAATGTTTCTGTGGTTTAGTTTTGATCCAGACCCCCAGTGCCCCATGCTGCAGAACCGCATGTACCTGCACCAAGGAGAGATGGAGGAAGAGGAGGATGAAGGGCAGGAGAGTTTGGACAGGTGCCCCACGCCACCTGTCAGGGGGGCGGCCTCTTCCCCTGCTGGAATGTCCTACAGTCACCAATCCACAGCCACGCTCACCCCCTCCCCTCAGGGGGATATTCACCCAGGACTGCACAACAGCCAAGACGAGCGCAGGTAATGTTCCTCCAGTACCTGATAATGATCACAAAACTCATAATATTACACTTCTACATTTCTGCCATTTGACAGAGGCTCCTCTGCAGTGACTTATAGTTGATTTATGTTAGAGTGGAGCGCAGTGTTGGGAGTCTTTCCTGCTATTAGTTTAGTGTGGTTCTCTTGCTTGAGCAGGAAATTCAATCTCAGACTGCTGTAAGAAGGCTAGTGGTCCTCAGGGTCCCGCTGACATTTTTGCAGTATTGCTCTGTGTTGCGAGTTGTTTGGAGCAAAAATGTGGACCGTCTAGGTGGACCCTGAGGAGCGTCTGTTCCAGAGTCACTGCACTATACAATTTCCGAAAATCTGAATCAATGTGTGCAGTCTGGAGATTGCTTAAGTTTATTACTGAAGCTATCAGGCTAATTTATTTTAACACCACTATTTGAGCCATTCTAGCCAATAATCATATATCAACCATTTTCCCTTTTGGAAAAAGTCTTACATTAAAAAAGTGCTTCATTTGTACTTTTATTTATTTAGACATGAATGCACACTTCACTCACAATACAACACAATACAGTACAGTACAATAGTAATAAAAATGACAGATTTATCTAAATGAGAGAAATGTTAGCTAAATGGTTATTCATTATTTACCTATCCTATCCAGAGTGATTTCCATTTGTATCATTTTACAGCAGTAGGCAAATGTAGTGTTATTAGTCTTGCCCAGGGATCCTTTATTGGTGTACTGTGAGGTACTTGTCCAGCCAAAGGGTCCAAACCACTAAAAGGTTCAGAAAGTGAACCAGCATCAATTAGATATGTTACAAAAGAGGAGAAAATACAGGCAAAATTCAGACTTCTTTTTAAGGCAAATAGTTAGCACAATGCTAGCTAATTATGTGCGTTAGATACTAGAAACTTTAGACACCAAGTCTTTCCTAAAGGACTACAAGAGTTTATTTGGGTTTAAAGGCAAGTATATTAAAAGTACTTTCCCTCTAAACTCTGAACTGCTGTCTGTAATGATGAATTCTTTGTCTTCCCCTCAGACGACACACGGCCAGCCCCCCGCCTCCCCCGCGGCCCCTCTCGCCCACACACACTTACGGCTACATCTCTGGCCCCGTAGCTCTGGACAGCGGGGATCTGGAGTTAGAAGGTGATGAAGAGGGTGATCAGACAGATGGAGAGTTGGGCCAGAGGCAATACCAGCAGAACCCCAGCTCACAGTACCAGCCGCAGCAGCAGCAGACCCAGCAGCAGCAGCTTTCCCGTCGGCTGCAGCTGCACAGGGGTCTGGAGCAGACCCCCGCCTCCAGCACTGGTGACCTGGAGAGCTCCGTCACTGGTTCTATGATCAACGGCTGGGGCTCTGCCTCAGAGGAGGACAACGTGTCTTCCGGCCGCTCCAGCGCCATCAGCTCCTCTGACGGCTCCTTTTTCACTGACGCAGACTTCGCCCAGGCTGTGGCCACAGCAGCAGAGTACGCCGGCCTGAGAGTGGCCCATTATCCAGGGCCTGTGGACCTCGTAGGAGGGGGTGAGTGGCAGGGATATGGTGGGAGGGGTTATTTCAGGTCAAGTCACATAGTTTATTTATTTTCAGGTCATTCCAATAAAAGAGAGTCCATTGAACTTTACGTTGGACACAAACATGTTCCAATAAGAGGTTATAAAGCCTGAAATGTCTAACTCTCCAATGATATACAGCTCTGGAAAAAATAAGAGGCCACTTAAAAATTATGAGTTTCATTGATTTAACCAAATTGGAAACCTCTGGAATATAATCAAGAAGAAGATGGATGAACACAAGCCATCAAACCAAGCTGAACTGCTTGAATTTTTGCAGCAGGAGTGGCACAAAGTTATCCAAAAGCAGTGTGTAAGACTGGTGGAGGAGAACATGCCAATATGTATATATGTGCTTAAGATCATGTAACCTTACCTTCTATATATTTTTCCATATTGTTTTAAGGTCAGAAATACCACATCGGCCACCGCCCCAATAGCCCAGTGTCCACGGACAGCAACATGAGCACTGCAGTGATGCAGAGGAAGCCCCATAAAAGGCACAAACCTCACACAGCTAATCACCAGAGCCAGCAGCAGAAGCACCAACAACCGGAGGAATACACAGATGGTAAAAGACTTAAACATCTTAAATAAATTCTGATGTTAGATCTAGATCTGCTCTGAAATTGTTTAATGTTTAGAGTAGCTTATAGTCGATATGTAGTTCATAGTAGATCTTAGTAGTTTCTCTGTTCTGTTCCACAGACCCTTCCATGCCCCTGAGCCCCTCCTCAGCCGGATTGAAGTCTCCCAGCCACGGCTCCAGGTGTAGCTATGAAGAAAGGGGCGCCACGCTGCCCAGGATGGGCTGTGGAGAGGCCAGAGATAGGAGAGGAAGTGCAGGAGGCTACCGGACGAGAGAGGGGTCAGCTGATCGACGAGGAGACCACGACAGGCATCGGAATCCACATGGAGGAAAAGGCGCTGGTGGCAAAACACGCCAGTATGCAGGTAAATAATTGGGTAATGTAGTGTTGTCACACAAGACCAGACGGTAGGATCCAAATGCAGGTTTACTAAATCCAGTTTCGGAAAAAAAACAGGCAATCAAAACAGGCAAGGGCAAATCCAAAAATCGTAGTCAAAAATAACAAAACAGACAGAATTACCAGAATAAACAGAGACAACAAGAAAACGCTTCGAAATGCAGTAGAGATACTAACAAGACGTCGCACCACTGTTCAGGTGCAGCGTCCTTAAGTAGTGCAAGTAATGAACCAGGTAGAGAACAGGTGAGCTAATTAAAACTGAGCAGAGAGCGACCTCCTGTGTCTAGGAGGTGAACTGCCAGGGTCGAACGTGACAAGTGTGGATTGTTGAGCATAAATGTCCATTCATGTAGTAATAAATAGTTGGAGTTACACTTTATCACAAAAGATTCTCTATAAAGGACATTTTCGAGGGACATTTGCTTTTTGGCTGTATTCTAAAGGCCAATTTATACTTCTGCGTCGAGTCAAAGGGTTGTCTACAGCATAGCCTGTGCGAGCGCCCTATGCAGCTGCCTGCATTTATACTTTTACCTTCAGTTGTTTGTGTCTCTACATCGCTCTTTAAACTGGGAAGGCGGGAATGTGTGGCCGGCTAAGCAGACCAATCACAGCTGGTGCTGTCTGAGTCATGCACTAAATGTAGATTAATTTATAGTGGGTGCTCATCGGTGTACGTGACTATGTGCAGAGTACATGTAGACTACGGCATAGGTTCTGTGCATAAGTAAAAATTGGCCTTAACGCATATCTTACAGGTCACTGTAGCGTTCTGGTGACATGATTCCAAAATCTGTGCCATGACTTTTGCCTCTTATGTGACACTACACTTAGTAGTAAACCTAAAAATTGGCCATGTGTAAAAGCTGCTGTAGGTCTCTGGGTCTTTTTGTAATCAGATCTCTAGAACCTGGTTAATATCCCGTGTGAACAGGACCTGGGACTAACTAATCACATGTTATTTTTCTACTTTTTGTGTCTTGCAGCTGCAGAGGATATTCCTCCATACAACCGGCCCAACTTCCCGGCAGCACAGGGCCAGAAAGAGGCTCCTAGCTCTTCCAGCTCTGTCTCGTCCCGGGGCTCTGGAGGGCGACGGCGGGGGGATGTGGCCCCAGGAAGCCGCAGAAACCCTAGTGAAACAGGGCTACCCAACCTGGGAGCCTTTTCCCACCAGGAAGAAGAGTTAGAGGTATGCATTCATGTGAAACCTTGAAGTACAACCCCTGGCAAAAATGATGGAATTACCAGTCTTGGAGGAAATTTTAATTTTGTCTAGGAGGAAATTTTAATTAATGTATATTAATCACAGATACATACAGAGACCCCTTAAAAATGATGAGTTTCTTTGATTTTACCAAATTGAAAAACCTCTTGAATATAATCAAGAGGAAGGTGCACCAGGAGTGGCATAAAGTTATCCAAAAGCAGTGTGTAAGACTGGTGGAGGAGAACATGCCAAGACACATGAAACTGTGATGAACTTTTTTGTTATTTCAGCCATTTCTCATTTTCTGCAAATAAATGCTCTAAATGACAATATTTTTATTTGGAAGTTGGGAGAAATGGCCATAGTTCATATAATAAAACAACAATGTTCATTTCACCCAAACATATACCCATAAATATCAAAATCTGAATGAAAGTTGTCTCTTAATTTTTTCCAGAGCTGTGTCTACACAAAAAATTCTTTAAAATTCCAACCTTCTGGCATTCAGAAAAAATAAAAAAGAAAGAAATATAATTGATGTAGACAGTTATAATTGTGTTTTAAGATCAAGTAGAGGAAAACAATATGGAATCACTCAATTCTGAATAAAATATTATGGAATTATGAGGACAAACACTGCACCATCAGTACTTTATTGCACCACCTCTGGCTTTTATAACAACTTGAATTATCTGAGGCAACTTTACTAATGACAAACAGTGTTTTTCATCAATCTGGCTATAATTATTGCCAGGGGTTGTAATATTATTTGTTGTTGGAGTGGAGTTGGGGGTGAGATGGGGTGGTGATCATCCAACATCCTAACCTTTTATCTATCATTCAGCCAATTCCACACAGAAATGCATCAGTTACTCCCAAGAAAAGCAGGAAAACATATTTTTTTTATTATTATTATTTTTGATTGAGGAACAAAAAATAAATGAGCGTGTGTCCAATTACTTTAGTCCATTTAGTACATAGTACATTTAAAATGACCTAATATTTTGCCCCAGTTTAAAGATTTGATGTTTATTTCCTAGAAAAAGTTTACTAATGACGCAAAACATCAAGGGTGCTGTTACAGGAACACTAACAGTACTGTATTGCTCTGTTTAATAAGACTGGACTTGATTTCCCCAGCATGTAATAGAGAAACAGCCATTACAGTCAAAACCTCTCCACCTTACGAGCAACCAAAATTCCCAGATCAACTTCCTGAAAATGGTTTGGTCTGTCTTTTCCATCATGGCCCCAAAGTGGCAATGAACATAAAAAGAATACAATACAATACAATACAACAGAATTCAGCTCAGACTCATATTAGTGTAAATTACTGCACTGCTTCACTCCTTCTATCATTAAAATACCATTATCATCATCATCATCATTATTATTATTTAGACATTTTGGGTCCTCATACACTCAGACCTAGTTCTGCTAGATGCTCAGAGGATGATCTCTGTCTGGGTCTCAAATTAGTTTAGCAGCAAAGATACGGAGTTTAGATCCTGGTAGGATCATGCTGTTTGCCATCAGCAGCCAGAGTCCGAGAGAGTACCATTGGCGATGCGTGTAGATGGTCATGCTCTCTCCCCTTTTCGTAGCTATTATTGTGATGCCGGCTTGCAAAGGTGTCTGTTAGCTGATGTGTATCAGAGCTGGGGATCCTGTGCTTTCCTCTGAGAGTGTTGTTGGTTATGTACTGATGCTGCTCTGATTGGTGGAATTTTGAAAAGAGGAGCGGTGGATGATTTTACATCATTTCGTAGTGAGTGAGTGGGTTTATTAGCTTATCTACAGTATGGAGAAAAAGGGAGAAAATTAAATTGGGTAAATTTGGTTTGATTGATGTTACATATCTTGATGTAATTCACCCTAATTTACATATCTTCCCACTCTTTCTCTCCGCAGCTCCTGGAGAGCTGAGGGTCCAGTCAGGAGGAGAGACAGAATCCTGATGGGCGAGTGAAAACTCATCCAGCAGCAGCGGACCATACACGATTCAGACCATCTACAGCCATTCACAATTATGTAAATGATCTGATCTATCATCACAGGAAAAAAACAACAACTGACCAATGTGTAATGTTTTCTTTTTTTTAATCTGTTGCAATATTTAATCTTTCCAGAGTGAGGAAAAAAAAGGTGATGCATTTTGAGGGGTTTTGTTTTCTGGAGTTAGGTGCTGATTCTTTCTGCTTTAAAGCCCCATTGACTTGATGTGAGTTTGTGGAGAGCGGGTATGTTCTCACAGCCGGCTCCTCGGCGCTGTAGTGCGCTGCTCTGTGACTGTGAGAGGAACTGTGCACGGGAGCAAAGTACCACCATCAGTAGACCATCAGTAGACCATCAGTGGACCATAAGCACAGACAGAAGTTTCCTTCACTCTTCTACAGATGGTCAGTGTGGTCTTCTCCGCACTTCTCGTCTCTCCACACTCTCTAGACTCTTTCCTGCAAATGAAACGTTGGGTTGCGAGGGTCACTATTGTAAATTTGACCAAATCATTGAATCATTGAAAGAAGTGCTGCCATAGGATTTGTTTTTATAATGCACTGTTGTCATTTTGTTATTGATGTTATTGTTATTGATTATTTTTTACTTTTTTAATTATTATTTTAACTTTGGTTTCAAAAGCACAATCCCTAACCTTTTTATTTTAAACCCATTCTTATGTATGAAGCGTTCCACGTGTATATGGTGAAAATGGCGTCTTGTTAAGCATCGTGAGGATGAGATTGGATGAACAGAGATGAGAGGCTTATTTGATACGTTTTTATTTCTGCAAATGAACAGGATGGAAAATGGGACGTCTCTCTTTTCATTTAAGGTGTCGTGAGGAAAAAGAAAAAGAAAAAACAAACATAATCACGTTATCCGAACAGGGATAGACCATGGAGTAGCAATTTGTCATCTCATAACCCATGACAACATGTTACATTTGATGAGACAAATGCACTTAAATGAGGGTGAAACAAGAAAATGTGCAATGGGCAATATCTTTATAGATTAAGAAGACTCGGATCCGGAGCGTCCTTTCCATTTTGCGTCGAGGAGTGGCGATCCCACAACAAGCTGTGCACTGTTGTTGTAATGATATGAATGTCTGCCGCAGCCGAACAGCGAGTCGTTCTTTGGACTTTATCCGTCAGGCCGTGGGTCAGGGCTTGGCTCTGTCTGTGTTGGACAGCAGTAACGGAGGACTTCATTAGTGAGGGAGGGGCTTCCTCTGGTGCTCTCCTAGCACACGGCTGCTTCTACGGTTTGGACCCATGCTATTGCAGTACCTTTTTTCTTTAATTTTATCAAATTAATGAACAATGTGTGTGAGAATGTTCTCTGAGGAAAAAAGAAACTTGTGCTGTCCATCATTGTTTGGTGTTTACTATGTTAAGATAAAAGTACAACTGCTTTAAATTGTCAGCCAACTTTTCATGACTGATGAGCTCATATTTAGAGTAAAATGAAACATTGTCATTTCCCACCTTATTTATTATTAAAACATTTTTCAAATGCCAGCTGTTTTTGGTGTGATCTATCAGACAGACATGCACTTTCTGAGACTCGCAATGATGCTTTACAATCAAAACTTTCTACATACAATTTATAGTAGACAATTCACGTGATCTGCAGGTTTTTGGACTGAACATGGGGAGAACATGGAAACTCCACCCAGATAGGGACTTGAACCCAAGACCCCAAGACCCCAGCTCTGAGAGGGGAACAGGCCAGCCACCAATCTCTCTATATCAGTGGTTTAGAGAATGAGGAAACTATTTATCAAGGGGCGTGGCTTAAAAATATTAAACATTTAATTAAAGACCATTTTCCAAAACCAAGCCAGAAGGCTATTTAAAGAATATTTTGTGGACGGATGAAAAGAAAATAGAACATTTTGGTTTCAATGAAAAGCACTATGTTTGGAGAAAGGAAAACACTGCATTTCTGTCTAGGAACCTTATCCCATCTGTAAAACATGCTGGTGGTAGTATCATGGTTTGGGCCTGTCTTGCTGCATCTGGGCCAGGACTGCTTGCCTTCAGTAGTGGAACAAGGAAATCTTTCTGAATTATATCTCAAATATTTGGCTAAAATTGCCTATGCGTCAATTCAGGAGGCCCACACACACAGATGCCACTGGTCAGTGCAGTGTTCTTAAGTTTCCAAGGGACATGGCAAAAGTCATGGGACATGTTACTAGTTTCTGTGTGTGTATATATATATATATATATATATATATATATATAAGCTGGGAAGGACGTGTTCTCCTACATACATTGGTTTCTTTGCCCAAGAGAGAAAGGAATCAGATACACGCCCACTCATCAGTGCCATGTACGATATTTCTCCACTGAAACAGAGACTGACCTCCACTCTGTTCCCCGTCTGACCTCAGTCCCCCGCGAGAGAGCCGTGCGGCCGGAACATCACTCTGCCTCCTGTACGAACAAAAAGACAGCAGGACAGACCTTTATCCTCCCAGCAATTAAGCTGTGTAACACCAGCACCATTCAATCACGCTGACAAGTTCAATTTTACACATCAATCACCGTTTTCGGGGTTCAGCGCTTATTAGCATATAGAGTATTGTTGAAAAAAAAAATCCTCCATTCCAGCATCAACACTTTAAGCTTTAATACCCAGGGAAGAATGCAGGGGTGCAGAAGCAGAGTCAGGCTGATTGAAGTGGGGTGGGGTGAACGTTTATTATAATTTATAATATTTTATTATATTTTTTATATAACGGCAGTCTTTTCTGCTTGAGGGGGAGAATGGCAAACATAGAAGGACACTTATCAAAGTTTTTTCTTGACCTGGAGTGCACATCATATCACATCTTTTTCCCAAAGTAGGGAAACCAATGGGGCACTTTCTCTCTTTTTTTGCCACTTTAGAGGGTACTTTAACAATGCTATTCAATTATGGGAGCACCAAAGAGGACAGATTTTGCCCCTTCTGCAAACAGTTACAGGAGAAACCTCTGTATGAAGTGTCAATGCAAGTGAAAATATAAAGTGATTAATACATAAATTTAAATATAAGAACCAGTCAAAAGTATTTAAAATCTTTTTAAACTTTTGAGGGTCAGAAAGCACAGAAACTAACAGAAAGCTAACATTCTTTTGATACTTGGGTGATTCTCACGAAAAACAGATTTAAAAGGGTTCACACTTGAAAAATTTCAAAAGGCATTTAAATATAAAATTTCTTTTTGTTATGCAAGACTAGGGTCTGAACTTTTTAGAAATACTTTTTTTTTTAATTTTATAATTTTTTTCTGTATATTTTGCACCATTTTAGTCAGTCAGAGCACACACATTCTCAGTACCGCAACATGAAAACACAGAACAGATATGGTTTAAAAGTTACACATTTGTTACTTTTTAAATAGATATTATTAACAGTTGTGCTCATATGTGTATATAACCCAGAAAATATTATATTTATAAGTTTCCCATTTTTTTTTATTTTATGATTTGTCTCATTACCGCAACAGATTTCATGATTCATGTCCTGTCTTTTCAGGATATTTAACTGAAAAATTACATGTATAATTTCTTATTTAGTACAGATGACCTATGAAGAAATACAATTTATCCAAATACCATTATAAACTAGAATTTGTTTTATAACAGTAAAATAATTAGTAAATAAATATGTGTTGCGGTAAAGAGAATGGTGTTTCGGTAAAGAGAGTCAATGTTTCGGTAAAGAGAGTCATTACAAGGATTCCTACTTAATTAACAATAACACTTTACACAACAAACACACAGTGTGAATGCTGTGAATAAATAACAAATTCTAATGATGTACTTCTTGAGTTTTGTATGGAGTAGTAATATTGAACAAAATGTGGTATTTGCTGTTGAAAATTATTCTCAGTAAGACTCAAGCTGTGAAAATATCCTATTTTGAACTGTGTATTTTAATAAAACAAAATTCAACATACCTCATTAGACATAAATTCCTTAAAACTTTAAACATCACTGTATAACTAAATTGAAATGGAATGTTTAAATACAAAATAAGTAATTCAACATCTCATAAAACAACTTTTTTATTAAGTATTAATTTCATGACAGATATAAACATCAATGTATAACTAAATTGAAATTAAATATTTAAGTGTGAAACAAGCAATTCAACATCTCATTAAACATCTTTGTATTAAGCATTAATCTCATGAAAAATGTAAACATCAATGTGCAACTAAATTAAAATTAAAGATAAAATTAAAGAAAGTTGTTTAATGAAATGTATATATGTGTGTATATATATAAATTTCATGAAACAACATTTATTGTTATAAACTGTTAATAAAGGTTTCATAAAATGTGTATATATATATATATATATATATATATATATATATATATACACATATAAACAGTTTATAACAATAAAAGTTTATAAAAATAAATTTCATGAAACAACCTTTATTAACAGTTTATAACAATAAAAGTTGTTTCATGAAATGTATATATTATATATATGAAATTTATATATTATATATATATATATATATATATATATATATATATTATTTTTATATATTATTTTTATATCTTATGCGGAAGTTATATGGGTGTCACTGCCCTGCTACATAAATCTGTTTTTTATCTGAAATTGCATCATGTATTGTTTTATATATTGTTTATTATAAGTAAATAAAGGCTTTTTTATGAAACAATATATATATATATATAAGTTCATGTCACTTTAAACATTAATTTCTCTTTACCGCAACAGTGAATCTCTCTACCGCAACAGGCCTTAAATTGTTGCGGTGTATGAGAAGGCTGTTGCGGAGTATGAGGGACCTTAACCTTCTTTGATCTCTGTGGGGCCACCATGATGCCTGGCTAAACTTTTGCTAGCTTTTTGTATTTAGACTTTAAAAACCTTAAAAATTCCCAAAACACAATAACATTTTCATTTTTTTAAACATTAAAAACTAGCTGTTTCGGTAATGAGAAACAAAAAGTTGTGTATGCTCGCTGACAACCAAGTTTTTAACATTTATCTGGAGAGGTATAAAATTAGGTGCTTACCTGGTAGCCATCTTGGGTGTCATACTAAAAGGTGCCCCCCTTCTCAAAATGGCTGTTTTTTTTTCTGTTCCTTGTGGTCTTAAATGGTGCTTGAAAATTGTTGCGGAGGCTGAGAACATTGGTTCTGACCAAAGTTATTTTTCTAAATATTTTCTTTTCTTTTACCAATGAATTCCAAGTAATACATTTTTATTGACTGTAACAATTTACTTTATGAGATACATTTAAGTTTTTTATTATTTATTTATTTTAAATATTAAAATTGTGTAATTAAAGAGCCGAGATTCAGCAATGGACGCGTTGCGGTACTGAGAATTTCACACTAAATTATAAAAAATACATAATTTAAAATATCACAATGTCTACTTTTAATCACTTCCAATATAGCCTATGATGAGATGTTTATAAACCAGTGTTTCCCAAATTGATAGCATTTACCTGTTCATCACACTCCTTAATGCCACCTCATTAGTCTGATTTCGTGAGAATCACCCACTTGTGTTTGTTTAAGAATCTAACCAGCAGGTCCAGCTCCGAGTCTCAAGTCTGCTTCTCTGACCTTTTAGGCCTTGGCCGCCCTCAACACTCGATACTACAACCGTCACCTCTGACCAGACTCACAGCGGCAGCTCTTAACGACCTTCACTAAAGCTAATTATCACCTTTTTCATTACAGCCTTGGGAAGAGAGTGCTGGCTTGACTGGACCTTCACTGAGTGTCCCCAAAACACGCGAGCGACACGCAGACTGACATTAAAAACATGAGCTACAGTCTATACTATACAGCTATACTGTTTCTCCTGATACCAGTACAAATAACAGATTACCTTATTTTTTGGATTATAAGGCGCACTTAAAATCTTTTAAATTTCCCAAAAATCGACAGTGTATGAATTTTACCAGGCGACACTTTTGTTCCTTAATAGTGTATCTTAAAATGTGCTTTATAATTAATCTGGTATGCTTTATGACAAAAATGGATATTAATTGATGGTGTGTCTTATAAAACGGGGCACCTTATAGTCTTAAAAATACAGTACTCACATTCTGTAATAACCTGAAATATACTGTAACATCAAGTCAGTGGTAATTAAATTTTGATCCCTTTTTAAGGATGAACACATGCAAAGATCTGCAATAACAGTTAAATAATTGTGCTGGATTTGGTGTCCTAACTGGTCCCATAAATTAAGTACAGTGTTATACAGGAGTTTCAGTTTAGTTCTACAGCACTGGGGCTGAAGCAGTATTAGCATTAGCCACTAACCACGCTAACCACTAGCTTTTTCACCTTTTAGAGGTGAGTATTATCTGCCTGTTTAGGCTTGCTGCTAACCCCAGCTAGCACTGCTGGAGCAGCATTAGCATTAGCCGCTAACCGTGCTAAAATCTAGCTCTTTCTCTGTTCAGAAGTGAGTATATCAGACTGTAGTCTGTGTTTTTATTGTGTCAAAACACACGCTAACTGATAGCGCCCTCGATTACTGGAACACACAGGGTTCCTCAGTGCAGTGCTGTCGAGTGGCATTTACTAGCGGTTGGCCGCTAATGCTAATGCTGCTGAACTCAGCTTTAGTGCAAATATTGGAAATCTAAGCTTAGTGTAAATAAACAGAAGCACTTTACTCACCCAAATAAATTGTTTTCAGGAGAGAAATCTGTGTAGATTAATATCCAGAGATTGTTTGACTATAATTTTTTTTATATATAGTTTTGTTTACGTAGCTTAGCTTAGCTTTACTTAATTTAGTTACTCACTCACCACCACCACCCAGCAGTGAGACCTGCTGAATTAGAAAGAAAACATGGCAACACCCCTGTTTCTTACTAGTGTATAACGTGCCTTATGTATGAAAATAGACGTTAATTAATATTGCGCCTTAGAATCTGGTGCACCTTAGCTAAAAATACTGTAATTTTCTTCTACAAGAAAATATGAAAAAAAAAAGTTTGTGCAAAAGACAGTTTTGACTTTCTCTGTGTGTTCTGACTTGTTTTATATGCCTTTTTATCACATGTTCTTTGTGGATACAAGGCAGGGTGCTTTACTAATATATTAGTGTATTTTGTAATTATACTGATGATTTTCCTAAACTTATGATATGTAATGTTTGTTTGCAGTTTCACAAAAGGAAATTGGGAATCTGGATAAAGTAAACACTGAAGAAACTGAAACGCCTTTGGTCCAGCTCTTTATTCAACCCCAACTGTTTAGCTATCTGTCAAGTTGTGCTAAGCTACAGGCAATAAGGACAGAATACTGTGTCCCTAAAACTCCTAAAACTGTCACGCTACAGAAAAACCTGCCACTTTTCTCTCAGCCATATGCTAATGCCGGCACTGACAGCAGTCACACTCCTGTAGCTGCTGAGGAAAATCTTCAGTGTGTGGATTTGTTCTGTACTGATGTGCCTCACAATGACAAGCCATAAAAAATAAAGAGCATTAAAACACACCCAATAATAATCCCACACTTCCACCACAGTTTAATATGCAGCTTCCTCAGCTGAAGTGCAGCACATTTCTACACCTTTCTTTTCTTTTTTCAGTACCTGTTCAGTTTAATAGAGCAGATGGAGTGAAGGATAAGCCGTCTCTGTGTTTAGTAAATAACTAACGTCATTGTTCACCCCAAACTCAATAAACCCCGTACGTATAAAACAGCAGACAGGCTGAGCAGCTTTATTGTGAGGCGGTTGTGATTAGCTACACGAAGTGTTGGCGAATAATTACAATTATTATGTTGATTTTTATTTAATCTAACTTCTTTTCCCTGGCTGACAAAACCCACTAAAGTTCCTCTATTGGGAAATGGAATGAGAGCCTCCGAGTTTAATTAACCTCACTCATGAACCTTCATGGTTAATCAGAATAGCAGTTGTGTGCTGTCAGAGAGAGGCAATCGCTCATTATTAGTGTGTGTGTGTGCGTGTGTGTGTGTTCATGTGAGAGTGGAGAACAGAGTGAAAAAGAACAAAAGTGGGTGAGTATGTTTTTGCTGTATTTTGTTTGGAAAGTTCTGAAGTAAAGTAAAAAATGATCATTATGATTAAGTGAATGTGAGCGATTTCTGTATATATAACATAAAACTGAACGCAAGGTCTTGATATGTCCTCAGATCGAGACCACTGACTAACTGTATAGTGATTTCAATATACTTAATATTCCAACAATTTTTTATTTAGAAAAAGTTTTCTGGACATTGCAATTAATATTTTTAGAATTTTAATATACTTGTTTTTGCCAGTTTTTGCCTTCATTTTTTTTGTGATTTTCTGTGGATGAAAGTAAAGACTGGCAAAATCCAAACTGAACTAATTTTCAAATAACTGCAAATCATTAAGTAACCAAGTATATTTAAAAATATATATTTTATATATTTTTCTCTTTTGAATTTGCAACATTATTTTTCTTTTTGATTCTTTTGATTGTGATTTTTAACTAAAATTAACCATTAATATACATACAAACCAATTAATATAAAGTGTAGAGAGACTCCGCCCACGTAGCTGATTGGTACAGAATGTAGTAAAAACCAGCAGCACTTGTTGACTAGAGAATTTCCATTTTATTAGAGATACAAAAATAACCAACGCGTTTCAGCACTCATCAGGGTTAAAAGACAAAAGTTAATAACATCCCAGCTTTTAAACAGACATGATTACAAAACAACCAACGAAAACACACAAACGTATTACAAACACAGTTAGTTTTCCTTTTTATTTTATGAAAGAAGACTTTTGCTCAAGAATACACACAGAGGAAAAAACTAAGAATACAGAACCACATTTCCCCAAATTCCCTAAAGAAACTCTTTTATCGTAAAATCCTCATTCACACCTCCAGGAAATAATTAGCCAGGCACCTGGTTGTGCAGTGAATTTGTCCAGATCCATTCGCTTCAACAACAGGATGTAGTAAAGTTGTTTATTCCGCTCACTAAACTGCAGTGTGAAACCAAATCTAACTGGATCAAATGTACAGAATGCACTTTAGTGAGAAATCTGGTGCAGACAAACTTACACGTACACCAGACCAAACCATAGAGTCCCTTAACTTTCCCAGACAGAGTCCCACTCAGTGTGAGACTCCTCCTCAGAGCCACAGAGTAGCCCTACAGTCAGACTACCGGCCGACGCTCCCCACAGGGTATCATCCTCTCCAGTATAATTGTTTCATCCTGCTGACAGTAACCAATAAATGCTGGGTGACTCAGAGGGCCACATCCATTAATATCGATGCCACTTGCTTTGTTAAGACCTAATTCAGAGTTAATGCTGTAGCCCTCATAAAAGTGCTAAGGCCAACCCCCTACCCTCCCTCCATCCATCCATCCCTCTCCATACCTGTGCTGCTCAGATACCTCATCCAGCCCTTGCAGGTCCATCCTGCCTACCCCCACCCACCCCCCTACCCTGAAAGCTCATTTATTCCCCAGCAACGCTGTTTGCGTCAAGGCAATCTCAAATGTACATCTCTCCCAGCGGAGCCGGGCTCAAGTAGATGACTCTAATTGATATGTATGTAGCGTGTGGTAGTTCATTTTCCAGTTAATTTAGTGGCATTCATGGTATAAATGAGAGCGGAAGCATTAGCATAGGCGTAGCACTGGGGATAGGCTAACGCTGTGTGTGAGCCTGTTTATGAGAGGCTAAATCCCTTCACTCTGTGTGTGTGTGTGTGTGTGGAGAGGGTTGGGGGGTGCAGACTTTGATGATGGGTCACCAGAGAGCTGAGATGCACTTTTCCCTGTCAGCATCAGCAAATAAACAGACATCATCCGTCTTCATTAGCCGCCGGTGTGGACAGGCTGCTAGGCCGCCGCTCAGGAAACGGGTGTGAGAATAAAGGCTGTTAGCCAGTGGAGCTAAAACCACACTGAGATAAAAGTGCTGCTACTTCAATGAAACAATCACTGAAGCAGAACTAAAACTTGCTACCGCAAAAAAAAAAAAACTCTGCTGGAGCGGAAGCGTAAAAGTTTCCGGTAAAAACCTCCCTTTTTCATACAACAGCGATTTGTTTTTCTTCAGAGGTTAAAGTTTGTAGGCTGGATTGGATTTCTGTCTTTGTGTTGTTTTCGTGTGAAGCTGGAGTCGATCGTTCTGAAGCTAACACTTTTAGCCACAGCTGACAGGACTTATTATACTTATTCTCATTTTTGATAAGTATTTGTACTTCATGGGTCATTAAAGTCGCTTATCTGACAGAAACAATTTAGCAGAGAACCAGATAAGGTTAAAAAAAAAAAAAAAAAGCTTTTTCAGATAACAGAATTACATTGTCAACATCCTCCTCTAAACATATTGAGCTTTTCAGTAATATTATGTTGGCAAA
Source organism: Astyanax mexicanus (assembly GCF_023375975.1). Taxonomy (NCBI): domain Eukaryota; kingdom Metazoa; phylum Chordata; class Actinopteri; order Characiformes; family Acestrorhamphidae; genus Astyanax; species Astyanax mexicanus. The sequence goes on along the minus strand of NC_064427.1, from coordinate 28,057,884 downwards.
AGTTTAAAAAGAATCAGTTCTTAGCTGGTTTCATGACTCATGTGTTGAATCATGTGTTATGAGATGGTAGCACTGTGTAGTGTGGGGACAGAGTATATAAGGCTACGTTCACAATATAGGCCACATTGCTTAAATCCTGTAATGTGTGTAATGTGAACGAATCTGTCCCTGAAACGCCTCACATGCTGCACATTGATACCTGTATAAACGTTGCCTCCTTCACAATCAACAAAAAAAACCTCATATTTGAGAGACGACTCGTAGCTTTCTAAAGGGAAATGGATGTTAGCAGCTCATATGTGGAGCATCTTTTGCTGGAGTGGAGAGTAAAAAGCTGGTCCGATATACACGCTCAGGTCGAGGAGGTGAAAAATGGCCTGGCGGTTTGCTTTTGCTGTTTTTTGCAGCTACAGCTGCACCAAGAGATGTGTGGGTATGAGAGAGAAGCATGTAGCGCATGTGCAAAAGCAAAAAGATGCATGAATTCCAATTTGACTGTTCACATTCATGTCACATATCCATGGATCAGACACGTATCCGATTTAGGACCAAATATAAAAAGTGACTCAAATTGATTTGATTTGAAAAAATCAAATTTGGCGCGTTTACACAGCCACGAAAAAATCTGATCTAATCCACATTGAGCAAAAAAATCTGATTTGAGTCACTTTAGCCTGGCAATGTGAACATAGCCTAAGGTTTGCAGGCATTTAACAGGACAGTGTTTGTATGCTGAAGATCTGATTTGTGTCTTTTTGGCTGCCGGTACGTTTACACAGCAGATAGAAGCGTCTCAAATCCAATCTTTCTAATTTGGGCCTTTTTAATATGTGCTACTAAAATTTAATTTATATCCGACATTGCAACTCTGTCTGAATGGCCAGAAAAAACAGGCATGAGGAAAAGTGAATATGGATGTAAGCAGACAGGAAAATAAACAGCAATGAGTGAGGGTTTCCGTCTTAAGATGTGAGATATTTGAGGCGATGTCTCTGTTCCAATAATTTTGGAAGCCTCATTTTGTAACTGCTCAGTATTTCTAATAAAATATCCAAACACAGCCACAGGAGGGAAATTAAAAAGCTTAAAAACTACGTTTTTAAAGAAAAGCAAAGAAGTTTCAGTGGCTGAATAATGTGCCTTTTTTTTTTTTACATACACCTTTAAACGTATTCTCAGTACAGACCCAAGCTGTCAGACACTGGAACTCTTGAGATGAAACTGAAACTTCATGTGAAGTTCTGCTCTTTTGCACCTGAAACAGTTCAGACCAATACACAGTCATTGGTTGAGACAAGTGTCAGATATAGCTCACATTTAAAAGATTAGATTGTGTGAACAGTCTAAAATAAACATAGGATATGGTAAGAAAGTCAGATTTGAGACACTTTCACCTGCTTGTGAATGTAGCCTTTGTTGTTGTGTGAAACTAGAGTCACTCGTTCTGAAGCTAACTCTTTTTGCCACAACTGACAGGACTGTTATTTTCTAAAATATTTTTACTTCACAGGTCATTAAAGTCACTTATCTGACAGAAACAATTTAGTAGAGAACCAAATACACTTAATTCATTACTTTTCTACACCTAAAAATATATTTTCTTCTCTCGTGGGCAGCCATTGGCCCCTGCACTAGTTTAGCATGTTTCTAACCAACATGTACATCTGTCAGATAATGTCAATTAACAGAATTACACGGTTAACATGTTATTTTGGCAAAAGATTGGGAAGCAGTTTGTTGGTTTGATGTAATTTTGAGGACGCATAAGTTAGCCTTCCTCTTCAGAGCAGGTTGAAGTGTGTGGGGGACCAAGCAGGTGAGAAAAGAGCAAATGGCTTTTTAAAAAAACATCTAGTTGTTGAACAAATAGAACAGATTAAAAATTATTACCCCAAAAAAGTGGTTTCAATAGATTGGAACATTTCTGCACACCTGCATAATTTGTGTTAAACTGTAGAAATCTTGTGCAGAGTTTAAAGAAGACCTGCTGGTGGGTCACAGATGGATGATACATCCCCTTTCTGAAGATATACTGGCATTTAACATTTCTTGATCCACATTGTCATGTGATGTCCTGGAAATATATCACAGAATACATTAAAAGTCACAGTGGACAGTGCAGTGAGTGGAAATGATCATGACCAGCAACGTCTGGCAGGAACTGTCCATGCGAACAGACAGGAAACTCTGGGAGAAATCATGTGTCAATCATCCACATAGCAAATGTCAAGGGACATGATGATAGCTCATTTTTAATCACAATTAGAAGTAGAGTTAGAATGGTAGAAGTAATTGTACGAACCAATCAGAATTGTACATTAAATTGAAATAAATATGGTCACCGTACATCTCTACTGATAGTAGTGAAGTATTTTAGCCTAAGAAGAACTGAAAAGCCTGTGATTTTCTCTTGGTTTTTATGAGGAAAGCCGTGGGGAGGCTTCCGTTATGACTTGGCCGGCTATTAGAAAACATGGTTTGTTTTGCGAGCCGTCCAGAATCGCTGCGAATCTGAAGGGCAGCGATAAAGACAATGCTCGGTGGGAGAGATGCTAATCCCCCCCGCCTGCCGGCCTTCCCTCCCCACGCAATTAAACGGCAGCACAGAGGATTAAACTGTCCCCTGCCAATTCCCCCCTCACTGCCCAGTCAATTTCACAATGGCAGAGGAGATTTAGAGAGCCGGGCAGATTCCCTCCATCTCCAGCCCGATGCAAATCAAATCACAGCAAGAGGAAATGGTGCTAATTACGGAATAATGCATCTGCCTACAGTTCTGGAAAATAACGAGCCATTTTGCTTCGCTATGGTGCATTAAGCAGAAAAAACACTGCTGAAGGATTTTGAGGGGGTTTATGTGACACTCTCACTTCTAGAACTGCTGGTTCACTCAGGAGTTAAAACAAGTGCTGAATGCTTTCAGCTCACAGACACACGCTGCTAATGACTCAAACCAGAGTGCAGGCCTTTGTCTTAATGACTTACAGTCACTGCAAACTCAATCTACAGAGCAGCGCTGAGAAATCATATCAGTACCACTCTTCTATGTAGAATCTACGTCGATTTCAAAAAAAAAAATTAATTGATGGATTTTTTTAAACAATGAAATTCGTTATTGTACGATCAGAGCTTTGAACAACTATGTGTTTGAGTCTGATGTAGAATTTTTATATTTGTTTTTTATTTTTCTCAGGAACAAATAAAAGACAGGAAGATTTTTGTGAAGGTGACCCACTCTGACATAGACACTTCATTAAGAATTTACTCATAAGCCAATCTTTTGGTTTATTAGGTCCAGTAAACACTTCGTCAGTTTTCTTAAGATTACTGAGAATGAGGCTGAATCATACACTGTTTGTTAGGACGTTAAAATGTAGGAAAATGTTTAGGATGAGTTTAATGAACAATGCCCATTGTGTGGTAGACTCTTTGTTAGGACTTTTCTCAAGGACAAAATGTAAGAAAATGCTTAGGCAGATTTATGTGAAGGTGGCCCAGATAAAAACTGTTTATTAAGACTTTTAAATAAAAGAAATGTAAAAAAAAAAAAAAAAAAAAACATTTAGGGTGAGTTTAGGAAACAAATCCCAATTGTGTGAAATTTTATTAGGACTTTTCTCAAAAACAAATTTAGGAAATTACATAAGAAGATTTTGGTAAACAAGACCCAGTCTTACGGCTTTTATCAAGGAAGAATTTTATTTGGCGAATGAAGCACAGTCTTGAATAGACTCTTTATAAGGTCTTTACTCAAGAACAAATTGAATAAAATTTTCAGAAGTACTTCAATAAACAAGGCCCAGTCTGTAGACTCCTTATCAGGACTTTTCTAAAGAACAAATTTAAGAATGTTTTTGGCAAATGAGGCCCAGTTTAATGTAGACTTAATGTAAACTTTCACAAAGCAAATAAAAATCAAGAAAATATTATTTTTGTGAACAAGGCCCAGTCTTTCTTTTTCTTCTTTTTTATTTAAATTTCATCACTGTCGAAAATTAATCTCAATCAGAAGTCAACAGAGGTCCGAGTCGCAGCACTCTTACTCCAATGTCCTGCATTATGAGAGAGGGTCTGAATCACATTACACACCATCATGTTACAGGAATCGAGACTCTATCACAGGTAATAACTATGCAAAGCAAGAGGATGGTGGATAAAAATATATCAGAGGTTGGTATTCATTGAAAACAGGGCAATGAATAATGATGGGGATGTCAGAAAGTCTGCATTCTAAGATTGCGTGTTGAATTGCACTGCTTTCAGCTGTAGGCTGGAGATTCTACTTAAATGCGCTGGTTTTATTTATTGTATACTATATGAACAGTCATATTTCTGCGGTTTCTAATCACAGATCCACACACACACTGACCTACTGTTCACTTAAAATGTGCCAATGAGATTAAACCTGCATTAATTGGGAGTTGTATTGTTCCATTCATATATACTTAGAATCCTGCTCTGTCCTGCTAATGAACTCCTGGCTTCAGACTGATTAAAATGCAATGAAATTTCAGATTGTAGTATTGTTGCCTTTACCAGCTGGCCCAGTGACATTTGCATGAATTTCTAAAGCATACAGGAGTGTGTGTAATTAGTCCTGTAGCAGTGAAAAAGGAGAGCAGCAAGAGCCCAAATAAAAGGACAATGTTTGGTGATGAGCAGGGATTCTTGCCTTGTTTGAGGTATTTGGTCAGTGTTGTGTGTATAGAACACTATATTTACATCATATGTCTAAAACTATGCAGACTTTGATTTATAATATAGAATTATAATATTTAGTTTATTATCAGGGACATGGTGGCTAAGTGGTTTGCATGCTCACCTCCCAGCACTGGGGTCTTGGGTTCATGTCCCTATCTGGGTGGAGTTGTCCCTATGTTCTCCTTGTGTCTACGTTGGTTTCCTCCGAGAATTGAGGAATGTTTGGAAATGGAATGCCCCATCCTTCAGTTATTCACTATATCAGGCCTCAATCGAACAAGTATAATTTGCGTTTCCTTGTATTGAGCACATTGACTAGTGTTCAGCCTCACTTACAAGATAACACCCCACAACTTACCCAGGTGTGACATTTATCTCCATTGAAATCTGAACTCTGGTGCAATCTGAGAGTAGTTTTTATGCTTTATTGTCATGTCCAATGAAAAACATCCAAAATATCAACTTAACAGATGAAAAACCTCAGCTTTCAATCAAAGTAAATTTTAAAAAAGTTTATTTCAGGTAATTGTGGAGACTCTCTATTGGTCGATTCAGACAAAAATTGAGATACTTGTTTTCACTGGACAGTGACATCATGTAGTTCAATATATAGGACGTAAGGGTGCGATTAAGACAATTTTTTCCCTGTCCTAAAGAAAACACTAAAAAAAAAACAGCTTTAAAAAATGGATAGTGACCAAAAGGACATTTTTCTATAGACATACAGCCAAACACAGACAAATGCCTGATTTAAAAAAATCTGGATATGTGTGGACGGGACTTCGGAATCTAAACCTTAATTAAAAACTGCTGGACAGCAGAAAGTTTAGAGTGAACTCTGAACTATGAATAATGCTTGGGCAAACTCCTTCTACTGCAGGACCCATCCATCTCTGTACACTTCATGTTCACGTTCATGTAACTCTGTTTATCCTTCAGCTCATCAGTGATTGATGTTGGTGGCCTTCATGTCACTTCTCATTGGATTAAAAGAGAGACGCAGCAGCTGCTCTGCAATGAAAGCAGTTAGCCTGACCATCTGTTACACCTTGAAACTAAAATGATAAAACGGGATTTGAGCTGAGGTCATGAGGATGGTTTAGATCGGAAGAGACACTGCAGGAGCGAAGCGGATGAACGGCACAACTGCAGCAAAGCCAGCGAATGATGAAGGAAACCAGCGACACTTTGTTCTTCCAAGCAGATTTTACTGCAGCAGTTATGGATTTACTGCAATAAAATGTATAAAAATGAAAAAGAATCAGAAATGAATTAAAAATGATAATGAACACTCGTAAAGATTTGTTGCTATGAGAAGTTGTATGTGCATGTTTAATAAATCTATGTAATGATACCTCTTAGAGATAATTATCAGTCACTACCTGTGTTAGTTGGACATTTGGGTTTAAGTCTGACAAGCTTCCATTTTCCATATCCCACATACATAAATGCTTAATTGGGCTCAAGTTGGGTGCAGATGCAAGCCACACCATTTATCTAAATCCTCCAGAATGCTCATTAAACCAATTCTGAACAACTTGGTGAGAAGGCTTGTTGGGATATCTCTTCATTGTAGGGGCAGAACATGAAATCAAGAAAGGGCTGGAAATGGTCACCAGGCAGTGAAACGTTGTAGACACTGGTCAATGAATTCATGGGGTCTGGATCACACATGAATTCTACAATCAGCCTAAAACCATCTGACAACCCTATGACTTTTGGCATGCAGTTTTGTATTTAAGCCACTTTTAAAGCTTTATGAATGTAGGATAGCCATAAAGGGATATAAGATGATGATCTTCTACTCAGTCCTGTTTAACTACATATTGTACAACATCTATGTCACATTGTTTCTGTCCCATTCGTCCCTACTCTTTGCTTTAAGTGTGTTTAAAAAGGTTAAAGCAAATAATGGTTGTCTGGAGGACCCAAGGACCGCTTGAAGAAGCACTGCTCTGACCTCTTTCTTCACGAAACGCTTGTGATTCAATTTGCATAACTGTTATATATGAGTTAACCGTGCTAAGGCGAGGTTAGCACTAAAGTGTGCAGCACAGTGTGGAAAGAGAGGAGGAACAGTGCGCTGTACCTTTTCGAGCATTTTCGTTATTTAGACTATGAGCAGATATAAGAGCTGCCATTGTTCTTAGCATGTTTTTAGTCAATTTGTTTGTCATCGCACAAGGTTGAATGAACTCATGTAAAGCCTGTGTCCCTCATTGAGCCGCAGGGATTTGAAGCTTAGTATTCAAGACCGCCGCATTTCTCATATGTACTTTGAGGGAAGAGTGGACGAGGGAATCAAGTTGAAAGCAGTTGAGGTTCTCTTGACCGTATTGTGCTTCACGTTCAAGGACGAATAATTCCATTACTGCTTCTATTGAACACGCTGTGCTTTTACCCACAGGACTTCAGGATTCTGAGAAGTGTGTGTGTGTGTGTGTGTGCGAGAGTGTGTGTTTGTCTGTGTGTGAGGGGGTGAAAGAGGAGAGAAAAGGCTGGAGAATTTGGTTGTGCTAAAAAAAAGTCTTCCTGGTCAAAGGAAATAACCTTGAGAAAGTTCACTTGTTCATTCACTTGTTTGCATCTAGCTGCAAAAGAAAAAGGTATTTTATGCACACACACACAATATATTTAAAAATGCAGAAAAAAATCTGTTATTAAAAAAATCTGGATTTGAGGCTCCAAGGGATCCAGCGGACTAAGCCAATATGGATCAGGAGATTGCCGGTCCGTATCCTCTTCATGTAGCTTGCCATCGGCTACTGGAGTCCTGAGAGAGCACAATTGGCCTTGCTCTCTCTGGGTGGGTAGATGGTGCTGTTTCCCCTCATCACTCCAAAGGGTGATGTCACTCAGCACAAGGCGTCTGTGAGCTGATGCATCGAAACCAAGTCACTTCGCTTTCCTCTAAATGCGCTGTGATGCTACATCAGCAGCAGTTCAAAAAGAGGCAGAGTCTGACTTCACGTGTTGGAGGAGGCATGTGCTAGTCTTCACCCTTCTAGTGATAGGGGGATTCCTAATGAGTGGGTTAGTTAATTGGCCTTGTAATCTGGGGCAAAAATGGGGAAAAGTTTTGAAAAAATGAATAAATAAATAAATAAAAATATCCAGATTCATGTGGACAGGCCTTTACGCCATGTTCAGATTGGCAGCACAAATCCGATTTTCAACTCAATTGTCGATAGTGTGAAATAACATGAAATCCAACATTTGCTAACTGACACCTAACATCTCTAACAAACTAATGATGTCTAACCTCATTTCCTTCTTCCCCCTTCTTTCCTCCTCTATTTTCCTTTGGCCTCCTTTAGGTCCTGTCGAAAAATGTTTTTGCCTTGAACTTCTATGTCCTCTATTGCTAATGATTATTTGTAAGTTGCTTTGGATAAAAGCATCTGCTAAATGTAATGTCAGGGTGCAGCAAGGACAGGACATGGAGTGCGAACACAATTGCAAGTAATATATATATATATATATATATATATATATATATATAATGTAATTAATTATTATATAAGTGACAAATGTAATGTGGTCATATGCCAGTCCATGGTGGACACATCCCTTTCCTTGAGGGACATGCCATACAGGCCGAAAAAGTTCTAAACTGCGATCTTACCAGGGAGTCTGTTTGGAGGGCGAGATGATGCACCTCCATGGCTATGTTGGTTTCACAGCCACCAATTTATGCTGTCAAGACACACAAATCCGAACTGACTTGTAAATAACAGTGTAGACAGACTTGTAGAACACAGTATTTCACGCCACTGTTTTCCAAAAAAAATGCACTCAGTGTGCTTTTCTACGTGCTAAACTGCACACCAGAAAGCAAGAGTGAGGTAAAAAGGCCATTCCTAAGCCAGAGTGACGTTCCAAACCACTGGGGTTCCGCTGGGGCGGTGTGTATATGAGTAAGACTGTGTGTTACAGAGGAAGGCCATGGTGGCAGGAATTCCACAGTGTCATGCACTGTAATCATGGGTTCCTGATAATTAGCTTCTCCATTTAGCCCACAGCCAGAGCATGGAGAGTCTTCCATTAACAAAGTCAACACCACAGGCTGGCGCTCTGTGTACATGGAGGACAACTGTGTACAGTCATAGAGCACAGAGAGATCTCTGCTCCAGCAGTTTCCAAAAAAGAACAGCACCTCATGCCTGTGCTCTGGTGGCAATGTGCCAGACTCTACAGTAAGACTGTATTAAAAGACGAGAGGAGTGCTTCCTAACCGAGTCTGGAGGCGTTTTTTGTATGTCAGTTTTTTGTAGTTTGTAATTTGCTTGGCACCAGTTGCACAGTGGCCTCTGACGTCAATGCAGCCGTTCAATTAATCTGCAGAGATAGGACACACATTTTTGGACAGTCTGTACCATTTAGACTGTGATCTACAAATCTACAGTGATGCAAATATTGTAATATAATGGATACAGAGTAAGGTCTCCTAAATATAGTTTTCTCTGACTCTGTTTCGTCCCATTGTGTTTTTAGCCATGCACTTTTTTCATTTGTCTTCCACTTCTGTCAGCCAAGAACAGAAAGCTGAGGATGCAATTAGCACAGCCTCACCAAACCTAGATTAAAGGGTTGATAACAAAAACCAGTTAAAAGGGTTGATAACCAAAACCAGTTACAAAAAAAAAGAACTAATCAGCTTTAAAATGATTACTAACAGAAATAACCTAAATGAAACCAGGTTTAAGGTGGTTACAAACAGAATAAAATAAAACCAAACCTGGTTAAAACAGTTACAAACAGAAAAAAAATAAAACCAAACCTGGTTAAAACAGTTACAAGCAGAAAGAAACAAAAACAAACCTGGTTAAAACAGTTACAAACAAAAATATTTTGTTAAAATGGTGTAAAACAAACAAGCAAACAAAAAAAAAACATAAACTAGGTTTAAACAGTTGAAAACAGAATGAACAAAAAACAAATTTGTTTAAAACAGAAATAACCAAAACATAACCAGGTTTAAAACAGCTGAAAAAGAACATTTAGAGCATTAGACCACCTAGCTATGAAAATGACTAGTTCTAGTTCTAAATCCAGAAACATTGATTTGAGGTTAGAAACGCTGTCTGTAAATAAGACCATGTTTGTAAAACTTGGTTTTAGAAAGATTCAACTTTCCTAAAAACATCAGTGACACATTTTGAAAGGGTCTGATATTCCAACCAAGTTTATTTTCTCAGTTAGGGAGCTTACTTTTTAATAAGCTTAAATACACCCAGCTTTGAAAGAGAGAAGCATAGTACACAGATCCGCAGTATTCACATACAGATTTTATTTGCATTGTTGATTTCAGAAACGGTCACATTTCGCAAGTGCATGTGGTTTCCTGAGGGCAGAACGAATCTGGCAGGTTAGAGATTCTGTACAGGTGGAGAAAACGCACACCACGAAAATAAATAAATAAAAATCAAAGCTCAGCAGAGAAACATCGTACTAATGAGCGTGTGAGGATGACCAGAGGACGGTCCGGTCACTCTCCTCTTTTCTCAACAGCTGAGAATAGATGGCATGTTTGTTTCCATTTGGAATTGTCAGTATTTACTGAAAATCTCTCATTTATAGAGTAGCACTCGAGCTTAAACACATCTGACAAGTAACTGATTCTTCTTTTTAATTTACAATGGCTTACTGAAGAGCAGAATATTAAATAACCATGCTAATTGGGAATGAAATTGGGATCGCTGCCAAAAAAAGGAAATGATTTCAAGGGTAATGTTCCCTTTCTGTAATCTCCCCCCCCCCCCCCTCCTCGAAATTTCATCCCACCTGTTCTAACCTGCCTTCATTTGCACAGGTTAAACACACCTGCTAGAGGTCGAGCACAAGCAGCTGTCAACTGCTACTTTCACTACGGTTTCACTCAGAAACACGGAGGACGATACGCTGTGACATTATCATCATGTCATTCATTTCTCAGTCCCCAACTCCACTGCAGAGCACTCATTTCACTCAGTAATATACAGTATATCTCCTTCCTTGAGTCCTTGAGAAAAAGGCTTCTTCATATAGTTTAATATTATTTGTAGCCCAAAACATTCGAGACGGACTGTGATGGAGCATTTTCTGCTCTTAAAGCAGGCTCAAATGACCAGGGACAGGCAATTAAATTACACCTGCTCTTGTATTTGTAAGTACTATACGCTTTCAATATCATTCTGTTCCATCAGTCCAGCGGAAATCCCATCGCAACAATCCAGTAATAATACATCTGTATTTGTGGACGCTTCTGTCCTAAATCTCTTTATTTTTAGGCTGCAGTGCAGACTCTCTAGCATATCTGTAGCATATCTTTTCTGTTTCCACGTCAGCGGGAGCTGAAGATATTTTGTGCTTATCACCAAAGAATGTTTTGTGCAAAATAAACAATTATTTATAATAACTTAGCAAATATTCAGAGCATTTATGAAAACAAACAAAAAAAACAGAAATCATGATACCACATTTTTTATCCATTCACAATGTTAAAAAGACCATTTAAGAGACAAACCTAAAAATCTGATTTTGGTTTGCATAGCAAAGCAACATCAAATAATAAAAAAAAAATATTTACAAGTGATACACATCCCTCGTATTTATTTGGATTTACATACTTGTGATTTTTCATATTAATTCTTTCCAAAAACGAGCAAAACAAAAAGGCTTTCTTTCTTGCTTTTTCTTTTTTTTAACAAGTGATGTACACTGTGTGACACGTAATGGGAGGGACATGTGACGTCTCGCCGTAAGGTAGACAAAAGCAAATCGCAAGTCAAAGACCACTGTGAGATGTGTGTCTGTACATTAGCTTCAGATTAGAGTTCAGTGTTTCTCTCTCTCTCTCTCTGAGGTAAAGATCACCTCACAGAAGACCGGTGGGAGAAGCTCTTCAGGCATTGCACGGGTGAACTATGAAAATCTCTCTCTCTCTCACTCTCTCGTGTCCTTGCTTTCATTCGGGTGGGCAGTGAGTAGTCTGGCGCATCTCTCACACACAGGGCACTCTGAAACACAGACGAAGCCAGAGGTCAGGTCACTTGGGTTCATTTAGACACACGACTCTCTTCCCATTCAAATCAAGAAGGTGAAAATGAGCTTTTTTTGTATTACAGTTCTTTAAGAATAAACAAGAAGAAAAGTTTGTAATGTTAAACCAGTTTTACATTTGGGTTTGTATGTTTTGTTTTGAACAGGAACACATGAGGAATTAGTTTATAAAAAAGTCGTAATTAAATCAGAATATGTTGTACTTTAGATGTACTTTAGACTCTTCTAAGTAGCATATTTAGCTTTGAGGTCAGATCTGCAAACTTTTGGTATTTTAATCTTAGTGTCTTAATGAGGGAGAGTCATCTGAAATAGTTCTCTCAGCATCTAAAACTAGTTCCTAAAGGTGCTAAACAATAGCTGCTGCTTTTCCTTCATGTTGTGAAGTTCCAGCTCATCCCAAATCACCATCATGTTTACTACATAATTCCATACATATGTGTCCCTTAATTGTTTTGATTTCTTCATTATTAATCTACAATGTAGAAATGAGTGCAAACCTTTGACTGGTACTGTATTTACTTTTCATATTATAGTAATATTATGGATATTATGGTACATGTAGTGCTGGGCGGTATACCAGCCCATACGTTATACTGGAGAGGAAATTAAAACCAGTATGCATTTTTTACATACCGCCATACCGCTAGAGGCGCTGCGGAGCACCGTCAGACAAGCACACTAACAACAGCTCAGCTCACACAGTCCTGCCTAAAGAAACATAACTCCTGGAGCTTTTGCTGCTGCTCCTTGCAATACAAGTAACTATAGCCCTTTTAAATATATTAATACTGTAGCTTGAAGGATAATATTAATGCACACTAAACTGAATGCATTTGTTAAAAGGAGAAAAAAGGGAAGTGTTATAAACTAATAAACAGCTACTCTTTTTTTTATCTCTTTTTAGGGTCTATTATTTACATTCTTCAGCTGTTTTTTCTGCTAATGAAGACTGGTTTGTTCATATATTGTATAATTTGGTGGGACAAAGTAAGCTCTATACCAGGGGTCACCAACCTTTTTGAACCTGAGAGCTACTTCTTGGGTACCAATTAATGCGAAGGGCTACCAGTTTGATACACACTCGTGAAATTACAAATTTTCTCAATTTACCTTTAATTATATGTTATTATTAATAATTAATGACATTCATCTATGTGAAGACACAGATATCAATAGGCAACACTATTATTATAAATCTCTGCAAGTGTTTACATTTTATATTATATTTTAATATAATATTACATATTATATTACATTATATTGTATAATAATATATAAACTATAGGCTATCTCTAAGCTAATATTAATGTAATATAATCTAAAATTACATCAATGCAACTGTGATTTAAAAAAAAAAAGAATAGCAACAAAAATGCTATTTTTAGACCAGGCCTGCGGGCTACTCATAAGGTCCTTGCGGGCTACCTGGTGCCCGCGGGCACCATGTTGGTGACCCCTGCTCTATACTAATCAAAGTTTTAATTAAAAAAAACTATAAATAAATAATAATAATAAAAAATACCGTGATACACCAAGAAACTGTCAGAATCTTGCAAAATCACTACTAATCGCCATTTTCTACCAGGTGATGCTGTATAAAAAGAGGCAGTCAGTGGCTTTACATGTATTGGAGGAGGTATGTGCTAGTCTTGACCCTCCAAGCATTACTAGTGATGGAAGGATGAGTGGCATAAAAAAAAACAAAAAAACAAGGCTTGCCGAAAACAACTTCAGCCACAAAATGACACAAATTACAAAATTCTCCAAGCAGTATTTTGTTTTTGGCAGATTCCCTGTTTCTGTTTTTAATGCACCACATCTCACTTACAATCCACCTCAAAAACACTGTTTCAAAAGGCAACTGTGTTCCATAATAAAATGGCCAAAGAAGGTTAAAAAAAGTCGATGATGAAATAACACTTTTTGCCGTTTAATTTTCTCAAAATCTAATAATTTTTGTGTGAGACAGAACTGTGGAGTAATTGCAGTAAAACAGATTATTCTCTGAGATATCAGCAGTGACCAACCCAGTTTTTCGGCCTTGTGCCTATCTCTGTAGATAATGAGTATGTTCTCCTTCAGATCAATAAGCCTGCAGTTTAAGCAGTTTACTCACATAGGTGTCCATAGTTGGGCTCCATGCTGGCGGACCCCCGGCCTGAAGAATCCTGCTGCTCTGTATTGGACCTTTGGTGAGAGCCTCGTCCCAGCGTGCCTCTGGAGCTCCAGGGGGCCAAATGCTGCCGCTCCAGCGTGGACACCATGCACTCCTCGGGGGGCTCCGATCCCATCGATCCCCAGGACGTGTGCAGCCGCGCACCCACACTGTGAAGAGGCTCTGAGGCAGGAGCTCGACCTGAACAAAAGTCAAATATAGTGTAAATATATCTATATTTATATTTATAAATATCACTGTTAATACTTCAGTACATATTAATTTAAAATAATCATTATTTTTTTGTTTACCTGATTAGTCAACTGTTATTTTTTGCCATGCCCTCTATCTCTGCTTACTGGTAAAAGGCTTTTGTTCCAATACATGTTTTACCTTACAGCTTAACTTTTAGGGCCCTAGTGAATTTTTGCAGGACCTATTGATAGTTTGACATACCTCTATTCACCTAAAAATTACAAAGTATTTATAAAAAAGTACAAAGTAAGTCACCCATGCCAGATGGTATTTTAGTAATATGTATTCTTTTGAGATGTAAATATTAACAGAATTTAGATATTTGTATGACTTTGACCATGTCCTGATCAACAAATTAGTAATTATTACTTTTTCTAACAATTAGACGGGCAGAGATATTTATAAACACATTAATTATTACACAGGAAAAATATTTAAGCTAGTATTAACCCATAGAACTCTAGAATTGCTTTGTGATAATTAAACACATAAATACAGTTACATAATTACATGTACTTTCAGTATTGACAGGTTTGATTCTTTTTTTTTTTTGATGAAACATGACAAAAGTATAAAAGTTTTTTTTTCCAGTTTAGGCCGTAGCTTTTTCTCACCATCTGCAGCGTTGTCTCTCCTGCGGGGCTCGGTGGCCAGCGTCTCGGCCCGATGTTTGTGAGGAGCCTGTGTTACCCTCTGATGGCCCAGACTCTGAGTCCCCAGCAGCCCTCCATCTATCGACCCGGGACTGGTCGGCTGGGTTCGGTGGGAATAGGCATGTCCTGTGGGTCACATGATAAATTAGAACGACTGCAGCAGACCAGATCTACTGGGGTGCCTGTTCACGTAATTCAAACGAGATCATCATAAATATGCTGCACTGCACATTTCAGAAACGAGCGAGCCGTGCCAAATTCAGAGCTCTTGGTTCTCTGCCATGTTGCCAGTTCCCACCGCTGCTGTGGTTGCCCCCTGTAGGACAGGAGAGAGAGCTGCCTGTCGGTTGATATTAATGTAAAACTGACAAGGGCAGAGCAGGTCATATTTAGCCAAACTCCAAGTCTGTCCTGCAAGGTCATTCTCTGGGGGGTGGGGGAGCAAGACAAAAAGACCTTTACGGTGATAGGATGACGCAGTACCACAGTTCATGCAAGCCAAGCAAGGCAGCAGATTACTGGTCGGGAAACTACTAAATCATATCCATACAGGCCATAGATCAGACACGCCTGGTGTCAAAGCAAGGAGGTCTACTGTTCCATCATAACTGTGAAAACTGCACTGGAACCCAAGGTGGTCTTCTCTCCTCTCAACGCTTCTAAACTGAATGTGCAATTTTCCAGACCTTTATCTTCTGTTCACTTTATGTAACTACAATAATTCAGCATTTAACAAATAAATGACTTCCTTAAAGAAAAAAAAGAAAGAAAGAAAGAAAAAAAATCACTCAGCCAGAAATGTTTAGTTTTTACAGATTATTACACATTTCTACAGATTTAGCTGATTATGACTGGTTACGCTCTGTTCTATAGAAAAAGAACAGAAACAGAACACCGAAGATATATTGATTTCTGAACTCTTAAAACTTTATCAATATGAACTTGTTTTCTTTGCATTATTTGAGGTCTGAAAGCTCTGCATATTTTTGTTATTTCAGCCATTTCTCATTTTCTGCAAATAAATGCTCTAAATGACAATATTTTTATTTGGTAATTGGGAGAAATGTT
Source organism: Astyanax mexicanus (assembly GCF_023375975.1). Classification (NCBI taxonomy): domain Eukaryota; kingdom Metazoa; phylum Chordata; class Actinopteri; order Characiformes; family Acestrorhamphidae; genus Astyanax; species Astyanax mexicanus. Next base: position 28,042,008 of record NC_064427.1, on the reverse strand, counting down.
GTCAGTGATTTATAGAATAAAACAACAATGTTACAACAAATTTTCCTCAAACATATACCTATAACAAAGCTGTATATGTCATTGTCCATTTAAAAGATGTAGAGAGTTCCTTACGGCACTCTGTTCTTCACTTCAACTGAACGTCCCTAAGTGACACAAACACACTAAACATCTCGGATGTGTGTGAATGTAAATGGGTGTACATAACCTCATTTGCAAAATGCCTTTGTTCTTGGTTAATGCTAGAGACAAAAAAACTTTTTAAGGTCTGCTCCAACCTATTTAATAATTCACCTGCTTTAATAAAATGTCATATTTTTATATCTAAGCAGTTTTGACCCAATTTCTAGAACAAAATGGTGAAATTCAAGTTCATAAATTGCTCTTGTGACATACTTTACATATATGACATAAAACATTAAACACATATTATAACCTTGAAATATTTACAGAATTTATGTGGCATTTTTATCACAATAAAAAAAATAAAAACACTACTAAGCTGCGGAAATAATGTAACTGATTAATTTATTTTGGATTAAAATTAAACATTATATCTGGGCTCTTCTGCATTACCACTCCTTAAAGCTTTATCACAAAAAAAAAAGATCACACAAAATAGATATGTTTGGATATGTTTCCTGGTGCATGAAAAACTGTTTTACATAGGTTTGAAATTAGTTTTGAGACAAAAACACATTTTTTAATGTAAGGAGTTGTTTGTACCTGAACTATCAAATCTGTCTACAGAGCAATTTTTGTTAAATCACTGTGAGCGATGAATATTGCACAGTGAGAATGATGCATTCACTGAGATTTCACCCATTAAATTATGCCGTTGGGAAAATTACATTTCAGAAATGTGCCAGTATGTCAGTTTTTATAGGTAACAGTCTGTCACAGAGTCTGAAAAACAGGAACCAGAGTTATCAGAATCCTGTTTACTAGGTGACATGTCTGACTAAAAAGGAATGCTTTTATTGCACCCTGTGGATCTTAAATTATCCTGTTTTTTATTTTTTGGAAAAAGACTGACTGGTACTGTCAAAAACAATCATTTTAAAACTACAAAAGGATGAGTAGAAGATATTAATGCATCTCACTTAATCATCACTTAGTTGCACGATTTTTATGTATGATAAACAGGTTCCTGTGTGCATACTGAGCATCTGGAAGTTGAATAACTTGTTGGCTACATTTTCCTTGTAGTGTAAAACTAAACAATAACACCTGATTGAACATGGCTTTTGCCGCCCACCACACATAGGAAAAACTTAACTGCATTGACTAGAAAAGAAGAATTTTTTTTTTCAATACTTGAAGAATTAAGAAACTATTTATATAAAACAACATTTCAAGAGCAGCATTAAAGCTGAAGATGCTACTGGTAAGAGCAATGCTGTACTTTCAGACTGTACAAACACTGTCCTTCTGAACAGGTTCTAAAACTGGCCTGCTTACTCTGACACTTATTAATCTGGAAGGCTGTATTTTGTTACTCTGCAGACATGGTTATAGGAAGTGGCAGAAAGGGAGGTGGTAGGAGCCTGTGGAGAGAAACCCTTCAATCATGCATCCACATTTGACTTGTAAATTAAAAAGCTCAAATGAGATGTCAAGTAGAAATGATTGCTTCCATCTACCATTATTGCATTTACTGACTGATACAGCCTTTATTTTTCTAATATGAATTGTGCTGCGATGGGAAGGCCACCATTTTTGTTTTTCTTCTTTGTTAATTCATGGAAATCTGCAGAGAAAAGTATAATGTCTGAAGAAAATTGGAAATCAATAGTATTTTACTCAGAGTGCACGTTCAATTTCAGGAAAAGGGGAAAGCCAATGGACTGAAAAGACTTGCTGGAAACAGAAAATAATATAATTTGACTTTAACTCCAATATTCTAGCAAGCAAGAGTACACAACACTGTTTCCCCTTAAGAATTCATGCATTTCTTGCATGGTTGAGACTCGTCGATGTGCTCGTGTGAGGGTGGGATTCAATAGTGCTGTTCACCTGTGATCGCTCCCTCTATGGATTCCAGGCTGCGACCCGGGGGGTAGTCTATTCCACAGAGCTTCCGAGATAACTCGTACTCTTCGCTGTCACCCTCCTCATCCTCTCCTTCCGTCAGAATGTCTGATCCTAATGTACTGGACACATAGGCCACTGGTGGGACAGGGGTCTTGGGTTTGTGAGAGCTGCCTTTCAGATGCCTGGAAAAAAAAAATTACCATAAATTACTGATAGAAGATAGATGTGAAAAAAATATCTAGAGGTAAAATTGAAGGTCAGGTATTTACCACACATTCTGTTTATTAGACAGAACAGTGTATAGTTTTTTTTTTACACAGCCCAGTATTTACACTTACGATGCTTCTGTGTAAACTGTATATTAAGTTAACAGGCATTACATTATACATATTAGTTGCTAAAGGTTGGGAATAACAAAAATTAGTACACCCCTGTTAAATATCACTTAAATATTACTTTATGAAAAACTGCATCATACTACAATGATAATTTGTTTTATTGTGAACAATAGTGTATATATATATATATATATATATATTATAGTAACAGCCAGTTTAAATCAAAGTTAAAAACAATAGAACAATAGAAATGACTGCACTAAATGCAATTATTTGAAACAATAGCCAACAATGCAGAGCGTGAGAGGTAGCATGGTTTCAGTGTGTGTTTGTGTATATGAGTGTGTTTGTGTGTGTGTGTGTAAGGACCTGTTTTGACCAATTTGACTTGATTTTGGTAAATTAATGTTTTTGACATCATTAATTGACTACTGGTGTAGGCACTATGTCATATGTGGTAATTGCTCTTCCAAATGTATTTATTATAATAAAATATTGCAAGTAGCATAATATTTATTTATTTGTGACAAACTTACCAGGTTCTGACCTGGGTTTTCTGGATCTGTCCTAAGTTACTCTACTCCCCCCTCAAAGCTTAAGCATTCGACTAACTTCCTCTTAACATTTAATTGCCACTGTCACAGGACAACTAATGTAGGAGGACAAAGTCTCCCACAAGCTTTCCTCTGCCGTCTTGTCTTATCAGACTTCCCGCCACACAGCATGACTGAGCAGCTGAAGGCGCTTGGAGGAGAACACTAAACTATCCATCTCTCTTTCTTCACCAAAGGCTTGATGCATTGCTTAGGGGGAAGCAAGGCACCCTGCCATTTCTTCCATGCACTGTAAACATGGGCAATCATGCTCTTAGGTACGCCTGGCCATGGATGACATGTGGCCAGCTGGGACGAAAACTTGGCTTGTAGTAGCAGAACCGAGTGCAACATGGAAGCAATGCTTTTGCCAGACAAATCACTGAGGAGCCTCAGACCATGTAAGGCTGAAGCAGCTGAAACGCTCAACACTGGTAGAAGATCAAGTCTGGGAGGCGCTAAATGGGAATCTTCTCCATGTGGACGCATTGAATTTACAGTCTATCCTTCATCCATGTGGAAAACTGGAGCGGATGGTGCTAATTCCATTGTTGGACTGTGTGGAAAGCTAACACAATGGGCTGGTAATTGGGTTGGTGGGGAGGGGGAAAGCAAGGCAGTGGGCAGGCCTGTCAGTTACACGTCTGTAATCTTCAGCACAGCTGCCTGGGCTGTCAACCTCGCTGTGTCTCAGGCGCGTAGCATCTCCACACGTAATTACCGGCTCTTTTTCCTGTTGTCAAAGACGCCAGCAACACCAACCCAGTCATTACCCCTGGAGCTCCTGTCCACCACCCCCTCCCTGTCATGACAAGATTCTCCCACCGCATGCTACAACTGTAATCAATGAGGCTGTGTTTGGCATTCCAAAGGTAAGGTGAAGCCTCACGTTTTCAACTGCATGGAGACTAAATAACGGGTAATGAAATCCTAAAGTGCTGTATTGATATGCAAAAACATCCGTTCACTTCAGCTGATTGGTGCCACTGTCTGTCACAACACACACTGCCATGACCAGGTGTATTTCTGAATAGCACAGAAATGTCTCATTATGTGGAAAAACACATCTTCAGCAGTATAATTTGCGGTAAAATTGTGATATTGCAATATTTTTACCAGCAAAGATGGTGATAGATATTCATCGCGAAATTATTGAAAGTGAACAAAATGAACAAGTATGAAGGAGAAAAGACTAAATTAAATTCAAACTTTTATTTGAATTATTTACGTATGTGTATGTAATGTTATTCCGTTTTATTAAATGCATTATTAAGTGCATTAAAGCATTATACACTATACAGCTCTGGAAAAAAACAGTTCTGAATCAGTTTCTCTGATTTTGCTATGTATAGGTATATGTTTGAGTAAAATGAACATTGCTGTTTTATTCTATAAACTACAGACAACAATTCACCCAAATTACAAATATAAATATTGTCATTTAGAGCATTTATTTGCGGAAAATAAAAAATGTCTGAAATAACAAAAAAGATGCAGAGCTTTCAGATCTTCAATAATGCAAAGAAAACAAGTTTATATTTATTAAGTTTTAAGAGTTTAGAAATCAGTATTTGGTGGAATGCATCATGCATCTTGGCATGTTCTCCTCCACCAGTCTTACACACTGCTTTTAGATAACTTTATGCCACTCTTGTTGCAAAATCCAAGCAGTTCAGCTTGGTTTGATGGCTTGTGATCATCCATCTTCCTCTTGATTATATTCCAGAGGTTTCCAATTTGGTAAATTCAAAGAAACTCATATTTTTTAAGTGGCCTCTTATTTTTATCCAGAGCTGTATATCAGGTGTCACCAACCTGTTCCTGGAGAGTTACACCTCCATCCCAAATTTAACAAACCCTATTCAACCAATCAAGCACTCCTGGAGACAGTAATTAGATGGATCAGGTGGGATTGATTAGTGTTTGGAGCTAAAGTCTGCTGGAAAATAGCTCTCCAGGAGGAGGGTTGGTCACTCCTGCTATAGACCCTTTATAGATCCTTCAGATGCTTATAGCATGTGGTACTCCTCTGGAGCAGCTTTCTCACCATGCTTGCTTGGCCACCTCATACTGGTAGGCACGGGTAAGTTCGTCCAAATGGGCTTGAAGCATGGACTGCATTTCCTCGTGGTGGGAGGAGCCTAGCGAGGCAGAAGAGCCCTGGCCATAGGGCAGTGCTGATGGAGAGGAGGCCACGCCGCGGAGAGGTGGAGTGGGCACTCGCTCCTCCTCCTCTAGCTCGTCCTCCATGCCCTGGTGCAGGTAGGTCTGCACAGGAAGGGGTGGACCCCAGCTGTCACTCTCATACCTGTGGCAGCAGAATAAAGGAGGATATAAAATAAAATTAATATTCAATACTTGAAGCTTAAACTACAAAGCTTAAAATTTCCTTTTTTTTTTGTTTGCCCGAATGAGACATTAAAACAGTACTCTCCAGATTCTCCATCATTCCTGACCTTAAATATTTCTTAAATATCACACACAAATGTCAGATGCCTCAGGTCTATTTTATTGATTTTCCTTAAAATAACAAAGTGAGTGAACTATGATCTCCATCGATTGTAAGTCTACAATACTGGTGGATAAATACACCGATCGGCCATAACAATCATTGTGCATTTTTCCAGCTATACTGACCATATAGGAACACTTTGTGGTTCTATAATTACAGACTGTAGTCCTGTAATCTGTTTCCCTGCAATCTGTAATCTGTTCGTTCCTCAATAATCAAGACCTCACAGGACCAACAACACAGAGCAGGTATTATTTAAGTGGAGAGTCATTCTTATTCTCAGTATTGCAGTGACACTGATTGGCATGGTGGTGGTGTATGAGGTGTTAGTGTTGTGCTTATTTGACTGGATTAGACACTGCCGTCGGGCTCGAGTTCTTTTAAGTTTAGGCACACTCCGGAAGGAGGATGGAGAAGCGTTTTTTAAAGGCTTTGAGCCGAGAGGTTTATGCTGCAGCAGTGCAACTTTACAATGGGCTGAAATTTCTACACATCCCTGAAGATTAGTGTGTATATGTCTGAAAACCCCAGCACCAATTTAGGCCACAACAAAGATATTTTATGGCTTTAGTTGTAAAAGGAGAGATATCAGCTCACTCAGCAGTGCTTGGGGAAGCAGCATAATGTTCATTAAGCTAACTCTCTCTTTCGTGCTCTCTCTTTTTCCTTTGCTGTTCTAAGCAGTTTGACTGAGGAGGCAGGCCGTGCTGTGTAGCTGGGTGTGTGAACGGCGCTTCCTCAGCACATTTGGTGAAAGAGAGAGGTTCCCTGAAGTACAGTTAAAACTACCTTGCTGTTCGGTCGTCTCGCGTGGCTTTGATGAAACAGCTACGTTGTGTATTGAGTGCGATAGAAGAGCTTTGCGTTGCCAATTAAGCCACATGTTCAGCATACTTGTACATCTTGAAAATGTGAAATCATTAAGGCTATAAATCTTTGTGAGTGTAGGTATGATGTTAATCTTACCCTCCTTCAGCTTGACGGTCTGGGGCATAGTGGTCCATTTCAGTCCCTGGTAAAGGGTTCATTGGTGGGGGAGGGAGGGGTATGTTGGCCCAGCAGGAGCCGTTGGGTTTTGCTGTTTTACTGCCGCCTTTGGATTTCTTCTTTTTACCATTCTTTCCTCCTATAGGGGGCAGCAGAGAAGAAGAGAGCCTTCACTAATGAAGCAAAGGACACATTCCGACATTTCCACATTCGATATCAGGCATAATCAATTTCAGCCACAAGGTAAAATTGGACAGAGTCTATCGCAAGAATCAGAGTGTCCTTCTGACCTGCAATACTATACAGAGAGAGAGAGAGAGAGAGAGAGAGAGAGAGAGAGTGTGTATGTGGCAGAAAGCTCGAATAATTGTGCGGGTATAAGGTCAGAGTTTAGCTAGTGAGTCTGGTCCCCATCACACAAGCATAAGAGGCCCAGTCTGCGAGTCGCCTAATGAGCAAGTCCCGTTCCCCCTGTGGACCCGCAGACTGCCAGGGAAGCTGTTTTATCATCACCTGCTCTACCTCCTCTCCTCTCATTATCTCTCTCTCCCTCTGTCTCGCTCTGTCTGAGCCACTGATGGACCACAAAGACACAAAGAGATTTCCTTTGCCACATCTCTCTCCTCCTCTGCATGCTGCGATTGGCAGCCTTCACAACCTGGAGGGCCTCTTCCATAGTCTTGAGCTCAGCATGCTTATGACAGAGGCTCATTTTGGTGTTAAAGTAAAAGGCCCGAGTAAAAGGGCTAGGAAAGGCGTGGATGCAGCATCGTTGCTCTACGCCTCCGCATGGCAACAGCGCACTAATTTTATGTCCACGGGTCAAAACACAGAGGAATCCCTGCCTGCACTAATCAAATTAATCCACAGCAACGTGCTGTAATTCTCTGACATTTCTGGGCTAAAAAACTCCCAAGGCTGAGTAGCAAAAAACACACATGAAAAGAAGAGGAGCGATTAAGGACGATGTCCTCCGGGTCTGTTTTCAGCAAAAATGTAAATATTAAATCTATTCCCCCGTGATTCAGGCTCTTTTATATCCTTTTTACTTTTTTCCCCTCTTTTCTTCTTCCCCTATTGACTTTTCTTGGCTTTTATCTGCTCATCCTCTCATTTGCCCCTCTAGTGCTCTCTCTTCTCTCTTTCTGTGGCTTTCTCTCTATTACATTAGACGCTCTGAGATACTAGAAGGTCCAGCGCTCCTAATTAACCGGCCAAGCAAGAAAATTTCAGGCTGGACTCGGACAACCCCAGCGCAGCGCTGTGGGCCATCGTCACTGACCGTTGGCCAAAACAATGTGGCATAAACACAAAGGCTACAAATACGATATTCATAAAAACAGACACAGAAGAACAGGCAGAGATAGAAAGAGGGCAACAGTGTACATGAGACAGAGAGAGCATACGCAAGTCTGTTCTAATGATTTTAAAAATAGCTTACTTAATTCCATACGAAAGAAAAATCTTTTTTGCTAGATTAAATATGCTGTGCAAACACTGAGTAAATCTCCTGTCAACACTGCATAAAAAAATCATATTTAAATCTTATGCTATCTTTTAATGGGCAAACTGACTCATTTAGTTTTCTTTCAGAGGCAGGAATATTCTGGAATTCATTGTTGTTTATTGAAATGAATGGTAGTAAAGAGTGAGGTTATCCTGCTTTTATTAGAGTAACTGTATCTATTCTTCATGGAAGGCTTTCTATTCTAGTGTTAGTGAGCGTAAAAACCCACACCTGACAAACCCTTAGTACCAATAAATTCATGTATGTTGGCTCCAGAGGGTCCTATTCTATTGGCAATACTTCTCCACAAGGACTAGGCATGCACTGTCTATGTGCCTTTGTACATCTCTGTCAGCGATGGGTGCAACTTAAATAGAAAATGAAATGCATTCAATAGAATGGGTCTCAGTTTATATACACATAAATAATGATATTCTAAGCCAATCCTATACAATATAAATATCTATTTGTGAGGCACGTGTGTTGTGTGTGTGTGTATACATACTGATGAGTATTCATGTGCACGTGTGAACAGTAGAGGTATGCACAAGCATATTCTCTGCGCAGCTACCTTCTAGACTATAATATGGTGTGAGAAAGATGTTGAGAATGAGCACGGCAGAGAGAGAAAGGGAGAGACAGAGCATACATCATGTCTAATGCCATTAGAGAGTTATAAACTCCCCCAACATTGAGCTGTGAAACAGTGAAACGGTGTTCTCGGGATGGGATCAATAGGGGAGATACTCTAAAATCTACCCTGCACATTAGAGACATTTACTCCAACATAAGCATCCCTTGTCAAAAAAAACTTAAAAAAATACTTAACATGGAAAAGTACACCCTTTTTAAAATTAAAATATGTACTTAAATACACAATAAATGTGGTATTTTGGAACAACTTACGGCAACTTAAGTATATTTTGGTTGTAATTAAGCTATATTTAAACACAATATAAAAAAGCATTAAATTGAATGCTTTTTTCGTACAACTTAAGTAGATTTAAGTATTTGTTTTTAAACAACACAACTCATTTTTTAAAGCATTGCTTAAAAATACATTTTATGGAAACACAGAGAAAGCATATTTAATGTGCATTTTCATACAATATATTACATTGAAAATGCACATTTAGTATTCTTTACTTAACATACTTTTAATGCTCTTAAGTATATTTCCTCTTCACAAGGGATAACAAGCTATTTTTATTACTGTTCCTTTTAGAGAAAAAAGTAATGAAACTGTATCCTAATACTTTTGTCCATATAGTGTACTGTATGTAAGAAAGACTGCTAATAATTAATTTTGTTTGACTTAGTATTTTCAGTTTTTCTTTTATTGTGTTGGCCACAGTCATTAATTACATATTGTGCTCATTTATCCGTCTGAATAAGAATAATAGTGTGTGTGAGAAAGAGAGAGAGAGAGAGCATGTGAATGCTGCACAATGCCTGCACCCATCCCTGGAGCTTGATTGTACCGTTGGCGCAGGATCTGCTGTCAGTAAGCGAGTAGCCCAGACTGGCCATTTCTTGTTGGGCACGCAGCGAGGCTTTCCAGCGGGGGTCAGGCCGATCCACGGCCAGCTCATGGAAGCTGTTGGACTGCAGGATCTGAGTGGTGGCGTAGGGGGTGGCCTGGTTGCCTCGGGCCGGGCTGCTGTAGCCCGTCTTGCCTGTGAAGTCGATGCTGCTGTAGATGGCACCGTCTGACAGCATGGTGCCCGTCTTCTCGCCAGCCCCAGCCGGCAGCACGTCTGAGAAGGGAGAGATGGCGTTAGATATGGAGAGATTAAGAAAAGAAGGCAAAGAGTGAGAGAGACAGAAAGAGAGAGAGAGAGGTAGAGCAGCATCTCTTAAGGTCAGTGTGAAGCTTATTAGCGCACCCTGCTGCTGCTGCTCCAATGCACCCTACTCCAGCTCAACCCGGCTCAAATGAGGTGAGATAAATAAAAGTGATTAGCCAGCAGATTAATTATCAGATGACACGGGATGCTCGGTGGGGGGGCGTTTGGCGGCCGGGGGAAGACGGACACACACATGGAGCTGACCTTCAGCTCAGACCAGCACAACCCGCAGAGCACTGATGAACTCGCTGAGATCTAAATGTGCCCGGCTCTGTCACACGCTCATGCTCATACACAAATCACACAAACACACACACTTTCTCACACAGGCGCATGTTTGAACAGGTATGCTTAATGTGATGATATGGCCAAAAATCTTGAACCTGCTGGTTAATCATTTACCCATGTTAAACAAATGTAATCAGCCAGGACATGTTTGATGTCTGAAGCTAGTTTAACCTGGAGCTACAAGGCTAATGAAGATGGGTAAGTATCTCATGCACTTGCTTTTGTGGTTTCGGACCCTGTGTGACATATTATTTATAGAGAAACAGCCATGTATCTAAAAAACATTCATAAGCCCTATCCAGACAGGATTATATTCTCAGCGGGACGTCTGTGAAAAATAGTTCACACTTCTACTCAGTGATAAAACTTTTGCATCCGGACTGCAATTGAAAAAACAGGAGGACCAGTGAGTTTTTTGGCTTTCTCGGTAACATGACATCGCGTTCAGTAGCTCCTCCATTTCCACTTGCTGTTGTGTTTACACTTTGGGCGTGCGTTTTCACAGAGATCCATGTCATTACGGTAATTACGGTATCTGGCAGGGGACAAATAGCAATTTAATTAAACGCGAGGTGGTGAAACTCAGAGATGGAACTAAACAGGTCCCCACATAGTGGGAATTAGTGAGTAAGGAAGTGTTACATCTAAGCCATCCAGGCAAAAACATAATGTGTCACAGATACATTTGAAGTAAAGTGTGTGTACAGATAAATTATAAATTTACTATAAATATCAGGAAAACAAACAATTGTCCAGTTTTACAGTGCTGTGATGTATTTGCAATTTTTTTTTACATAAGTACTATTTTATTTTTCACTAATCATACTAAGCTATGGTTGGGAGCTTAAAAGGTATTGAATGATTTGTGTTTGCACTGATGTAGTACACTTTCTAGAAAGTGTTACAACTACATATAACTTGACTACATAGAAAGGAGTAACATTTGGAACCTTAGGTTTCAGATGCACTGTTCATAAACAGTATTGTACCAATACTCAAAATGTATTGAGTTGTATTCTACTCTCTCCTACTTGTTAGCAAAATTAGTAAAATTTGTAGTATGAAAATGTTTTAAATAACCAAGTTGAAACAGTGACATATCTTGGTTGAATGAAAACATTTCGGGTAAAAGTGAAAAACGTGCCACTTTTTTTGTTTTTAGGCTTCAATGGCACATTCTGGTATATAAAGGCTGATTAAATTGAAAGAGAATGTTCTGAGAAGTGTGTGATCACCTGTCATTTCAGTGCTGAGGGATTCTCAGGTTACTGAAATATTCATATCGCTCATACATGAATTCAAAACATATCACACTTGTGTGCTCTGGGCCCTGAACCTATGACCTGCTCCTTCCCTCGGGGGCTTTGAAGTGCTACTTTCAGGCCTTTCCTTTTATTTATTTCTTTCCTAGCTACTTTTCAGGCTCCTGGGATCTTACCTCCGCGTCCAAAGTTGCTGTGGTCTTTTGAGGCGCCCAGGCCTCCGTTGGCAGGCAAGCTGGTGGAGGGCCAGGAGTCGGCCAGCCAAGGGAAGCCAGGATCACCGGCTTTCAGCAGGCCAGGACGACTGAGAGAGGGAGATAAAGAGAACAAGAGAGAGGGAAAAAGAGAGGGAGGAAACATGCACATGTAAGGGTATGATCTACAAGCCACTGGAATGGTGAATAAGAAACAAAGACCAACATTCATTTTTTTTCCCTTTTTTTCCTTCCAATTTGTGTTCTTCATTTCCCCCATTTCTCGTTCGCGTTCTGCATCAGCACCAGATTGCTGTGAGAGTTCGCTCCCCACACACACTGCCCCCGAGCAGGGGAAATAATAAACAAGCAAACAAAAGACATAAAACAGTGACAAGTCTATAAATCTGTCCCCCAACCCCCATTTCTGCCCTGGAGAAAGAACAAGAAGCAAGTAGCGACCGCGTGGCAGAATATTAAAGACCCCTACAGCGAGTATTTCCACCTTCATTTCGAACCCGAGGGGTATTCTGTCTGTCTCCATGCTAAGGGTGGTGCTGAAGGAGTCTCCATGGTAACGGGTAGGGCGATGTCTATTGGCTGGCAGCCTCCAATTGAGAGAAAAAGAGCTTCTTGATTCTTGATAAAAACACGATGTGGAATTGATGCTTTTTTATTTTGTTCAGTTACTGGGGATGGAGAGTATGTTCTGCCCTTTATCTGTGAAGCCAGAGTCGGGCAGGCAGGCAGGCAGGTCGTCCACGTGATTGGGTTTTGTCTAATGAATGCAGCAGCCCACGAAAGCGCTTCCCCCCTAAGAGCCCAGGCAGCCAGAGCGCAGGGGGATTTCAACACATCTGAGCTCAATGGCTCAAAGGTGGAGGAACCATTATGTGAGCTTTTATTCACCCAGGCTAACACATACACATATTCACATGCATCAACATTCACATTAGCTTGCACATTCCAGTACACACACACACACACACACACATATGCGTGTGTTTGTGCACGCTCACTTCTGTACTCAGTGACACACACATAAAAGCAAAGAGTTCCAGTTTATATTTAGAAGCGAGATTTTTTGCTACATTTGTTTGGCCTCTTGGCTAGCTTTGCCTGCTCAGGTGTGACAACAGAGAGGACGAGAACATTCAGAACAAAAGAAAGAAAAAAAAAAGAAAGGAAAAAAAGAGAGAAAAAGAACTGCACTGCTCACTGTTCCTCACCCCCACAGTGACCTTTTACCCTTGCCTTCACTCGCTCACTGGGCCACCAACTAGTGACATTCAAAGGGGCTTGTGTGTTCTATAGGCTGGCTTACAAGGCAGCAATGAACACGAGTGGAAATGGATGTCTATATAAATGTGTAAGAGAAAGAGAGAGAGAGAGAGAGAGTAACTGCTTGTGAGGGACTCGTTTTCTCAGATAATTATCTTTTCACATCCCGGTACATGTGGGTAGTAGTGTGCTCTTGAGCTCCTCTCGACAGAGAGAATCCATCACCGGCTCTGGGGAAGCACCACCCGCAGCTGGGCTGGGACGATGAATGGGCGAATAAAAAAGCTGCCCTGATGCATTAATTGTTTCTGTTAATTCCAGTCGGAGGAGATTTATTAGCCAATCAATCGATACATCAGCGTACGCGTTACTCTTGCACAAAGGCTGTAAGTGTTGGAGCATCTATCAGCCACCTGTCCGCCACATCATTAAGATCAGCTCTGGGTCCGTCCCAAACTGTGCGCGCTTTAGCAAATCGGCCCTAAAGCAGGAGCTTTATGTCTTTAAATCCCTACTTTTACTACAAAATTATTTAGTGCATTGTGAATTCTCAATTTGATAGGTACTGACCAATCCATACTAGGAACATGCAAGGTCTGCAACAAGACCTGTCTGATGTATTGTAGATCTTCTGCCTAGTCATGACAATTTGGTCCATGTCAAAGTGTCTCAGATTTTTACATACTGTGGGTGATACTGTAAAAAAAAGTAAAACAAAAAAGCCACAATTTTTAAAATATATGAGCAAATCTCGATTATGATGTAGATTTTTAACTCTTACATAATTTCAGTTTTTTAACAGAACCATTTAAAGTGATCAGCAAGCTATTTTTTCCTTCACGTTTACCTAAAAAAAAAAAAAAGAATAAAAAGCAGCCCCCTTCAAGCTTTTATATTAAACACAATGTATACATACCCTCCTTGTATTTCAGGTAAGGAAAAGTATAAATGATTAAAATCACTGCAACATAAAATAGTTCTTTACAGGTTTCTGAGAGAAGAAAATATCTGTCTACTGAGATTTCCTCTGGCAGCTTCTACATGTAAAGATAAGCCATTTTGAAAATCACATTAAAACAGCAAGTCTAATAATCACATAACCTCGAATTACCTCCCAGACCTACTTGTGCATTTTCAGGCTTTCAACTCATCACCTTCAAAAAGTAACTGTTCACTTGCTTGTCTAATATCCACACCCCTTAACAGTACTGTAATTACCACTGTAATTTTTGGGATTTTGAAAATTTTCGAATTTTTGCTTCAAATTTTCCTATCATCCTTGTTTAAATTTTACTGTGTAAATATCTGCTAATATTTATTTTCTATTCACTGGATGTTTGTGATCTGAAAAAAGTCCGAGCTGTGAACAGAATAGGATGCAGAAAATGTTTCACTTAAAATATTTTGTTGCTGATAACTGGAAAACCCCTAGTGGCAGTGGACTGCTGTTTATATATACAGTAATATGTGGTTTGGGACACTCTCTTCGCAAATTCAAATTATTAATTTGCTGAACTTTTTTAAATGTAGGCGTATGTGTTGCCCTACTACTGCCCACACTGGACCGGCTCACTGCCCACGCACATGACATGGAAAATTAGCCCCATATTGCAAGATATTAAGGTGGGCCCTGTGGGAGTGCAGATCTCAAGCTGCAAGGCTCTCTTTACTGTGGAATTGAATCATAGAATAAATCTTGTGTCAAAATACCTAAATTATTCAAATCGGGCTCCTACAATCTTACTGCTACAGTACTGAGCTGCACTGCACCAATGGAGCTAAACGAAACAAGCCTGGTTTGAAACAACGAAAGAAACAGAAATGTTGGTTATTTATTCTTTAGCAGATTAATTATTTTATCAGAAGACTTTTTACTTCTATTTCTTTACATTTTTTAAAATGGTCCTTTTAAAAGTAGACTTCTTACTCCTATTTTATTTCAGATTGTTTTCATTCTCATCCTTCAAAAAACCCTATCCAGATAAATCTCTCCATCCAGATAGAGTGAATTTGATTGTGGTTGGATATAGAGAAGTATAAACATATACCATTCTGACTACCTATTGGTTTATAAGTGATTTATCCATCACATTTGCACGTCATGTCACACTCCAGCAGGAACATAGCAGACATACAGCTCTAGAAAAAAATAAGAAGCCACTTTAAAAACGATAAGTTTCTTTGATTTTACCAAATTGAAGATGGATGATCACAAGCCATCAAACCAAGCTGAACTGCTTGAATTTTTGCACCAGGAGTGGCATATAGTTATCCAAAAGCAGTGTGTAAGACTGGTGGAGATGCATGACAAACTGTAATTAAAAATTAGGGTTATTTCACCAAATATAATTTTTTTGTTATTTTAGCCATTTCTCATTTTCTGCAAACAAATGCTCTAAATGACAATATTTTTATTTGGAATATGTATATATATATATATATATATATATATATATATATATATATATATATATATATATATATATATATATATATATATATATGTTAGAGTTTGGAATAAAACAACAATGTTCATTTTACTTAAACATATACCTATAAATATCAAAATCAGAGAAACTAATTCAGAAACTGAAGTGGTCTCTTATTTTTTTCCAGAGCTGTATGTAGCCTAGTATAAAGATGATCCATGGCAGATATTCAAGAGAACTCGAGCGAATGAATGTTAACACTTTTGAGGATACCTTTGTTTAGGTATATGCTACAACCTACAACAGTTGTTGGTTCAATAAAACATTATTGAATTTTATTGTCTCATTTTATTGTCTCAGTTTCTTCCTTCCTAGCTATACAAGGACAAATTTGTGGAGGGAGCATGGGCTCACCATCTTTAAATCCATACATCACAATGTACCAATGCTTCATTATATCCCCTGTCCGCATGATCTTCAGATGAGCACTGAGCACAGCCAGCATGTAACTGAAGCACATCCGGATGAGCTCTGATTCTCCAGACTGAGTCATCTGCTGCTACTCTTTCATGCCCAAGGCTGAGCACTCAGCATGCAGGATTCAGGGAGAATAAAGCCCAGCAGAATGGCCGTGTCTCAGGCACGGAGCAGGGCTGATCGATAGCTACAGGACAGTCTGTAGTGAAAAGCAGCCTGTGTTGATTTCTCTGGTGTGTTTACTTGGTCAGAGGTAAATGTCACCACATGGAGAGCTGAGAGAGTGATGCAGCGCTCACCTTCCACTTCCCATCAGGCCTCTGTCTCCACGCTGGAACGTCACTGCGGGGCCAGCAGCAAGAACAACACGGCAGGAGGAGGAGGAGGAGTAGGAGAGAGGGAGGGAGGGAGAAAAAAGAAAACAAAAAAGAAAACAAAACAGATCCGTCTCAGATCACTGCTTTGCTCTATCCCATACAATGCATAAATGAATGTCTGTTGCACACTGGATGGCTTACTGCCTATAGTTGGGTCGAGCCCGTTGCAAGTTAGATAGGGACGGGACAAATGGTCAGTACCTGCACGGGTGAAGGTGAACGACTGGACTGTGAAACAAAAAAACACAAAACAGAGACAGCATTAGAATTCGATTGAGATATAGAGCAGAAAATGCAGATGATGAAGGGATGAGATGATAAAGCCACATTCCATACATTTATACAGACACACTGAAATGACAATAACAGGTTTACATGCACACCAACAGTTTAATATCAGCCAATTAATGCAATCCTAACTAAGATATGATAATGCAAACATAAGATTATCAGGGTCGGATAAAGGTCTGAGTCAATCCAGACTATTTGTGATGACACCTTTATGCTTTATGACTCCAGACCAGAAATGTTACAATAATATCTGTCACTGCTTGAAGAAAATCTTGTAGCACAGGGTTTTGCATCTCTAGAGCAGGAACAATGTATTATCAGCTTTGCAAAGTCCAGCAATGTTCCCTTTATTCAAGAAGGGAATATACAAGTGTATCATACATTGATACACTTGTGAGGATGGTTGCATTTCAAAACTTAAAACAAAACCACTAACTTTTTGCAGTTAACTCATGCATATTCTAAACATAGATTCATAGTCATATTGAGATTTAGAGCTTAAAAGGTTTAAAAGCAGTTTAAGAGAATTTTGTTTCGCTAATATTCAGACTATTAATTCACACTGACATGTCAAAAGTCACGGGATAGTACTATGTAAATTGATCCTGAAATATGACCGCAGTTCAGGGATGGTTTGGGAAAACCCACACCTGTATAAGTGATCTTGCTCTTGAGTGAGGCTGAAGGCTGGCCAGCATGTTCATGCCAAGGTGATGTTCAAATAAAGCATGATAGTGAGTGCCAGATGGATAGGAGGACATAATGATTGTTACCGGCAGTGTCTGGCAAAAACTCTCCATGCAAACAGACAAGTGGCAAGCTTCCATGGGACATGGCAAAATAAGGGGACACTAAACTAGGTCCTGTCCCATGACTTCAGCTACATCATATTTTTTTAATATATTTTATGTCAAATTTAATATAGAGCTCTGGAAAAAAATTTAAACCACACTAATTAAGAGAAGGATGATCACAAGCTGAACCAAGCCAATCAAGCTGAACTGCTTGAATTTTTGCACCAGGAGTGGCATAAAGTTATCCAAAAGCAGTGTATAAGACTGGTGGAGGAGAACATGCAAAGATGCTGAAAACTGTGATTAAAAACAGGGTTATTCCACCAAATATTGAATTCTGAACTCTTAAAACTTTATGAATATGAACTTGTTTTCTATGCAATATTTGAGGTCTGAAAGCTCTGCGTTTTTTTTTGTTTTTTAAACCATTTTTCATTTTCTGCAAATAAATGCTCTAAATGACAATATTTTTATTTGGAATTTGGGAGAAATGTTGTTTGTAGTTCATAGAATAAAACAACAATGTTCATTTTACTCAAACATAAACCTATAAATAGCAAAATTAAAAAATATATATATTCAGAAATTGTAGTGATCTGTTCTTTTTTTCCAGAGCTGTGTATTCTTGACCAAACTGAGATGCAGAACTACCACACTAGGAGGCAACTAGACTACATTGAGATAATTCAATTTTAAAATGCTATGCATTATTTTAAGTTTGCATGTTTGCTGTGCATGCAGAGATTTTTATTTATGCAGGTCATTTGAACGTGTTGGCTTCTGCATGCATGTCAACATAATTAATGATATTCATGTCTTTCACACGCTTGTGCTAGCAGTCATATAGCAAATGGTGGTACTTGGAGGTTCCACATAGGAAACTCCAAGGTGAAAGCCCTTATAAATGATCTCCACACAAGCTCAAATTGCTGTTAGACGGAATGAGCAAGGGACAGACTGACGAGCTGCCAGGGAGAGACTGAACTACGGGCTGCAAAGGAATTTTCTCGACGCACAAGAGCAGGATCCCAGCCCAGGTGATGGATAAAGCAAATGGCTATTGAATTAGGCAATCACCACGGTCTCCACCTAAGTCATCAGAGCGTGATGATAGCAATACATATTATAATGAGAGTAATCCACAGCTACATGCAATAATTACCCCCTGGAGGGGAATACCAAATTACATTTTGGAGGCAGGAGACTGTATTTAGAGCTAATGCAGAAACAATATGGGTCACAGTCCTTTAATAGATGCGGAACGACTGAGTTTCGTTTCCAAATTAGAGCGTTTTGAGTGTTAGCGTGCTGTTTTTGATAGGATTGTGTTCAAGGTCGATGCACATAGGTGCGTAATGCATTATAGTGGGGTGGGGGGTGTCTGAACTCTTGTGCCTTTGTTCTGCTTTGTGTCGTGTGACTGTGAGAACAGCAGAGTGCTACTCTTCAGGCTTTGACTAATGTGTGTAAAACATGCAGATACAAAAGCTTTAAAACAGTACAGTAGTTTTAGCTCGAGGGGCTTTACTATAATATCACAAATAGCTTCTGTTCTATAGGAAGGAATAAGATTGCATATGGAGCTGTGACCCTCGCTGCTGGGGGGGCCGCCCTGTCTACACAAATAAATACTACAGCTTAGCTCCAGTGTATAATCATCATGATGCAATCCAGCTTACATATGCATTTTTTTTCTTTTAAACCCAGCGCTACAGTTGGAGAGATTTGCAGGCCAAAAAGAGCCTTTTTATTACTTCGTACTATGGATTAATTATCTGTCAACACAAACTGCTCTTTTTTTGCTAGCATCATCATACCAGCAACTCGTCTCCTGAGAGTTGTTTTACTGAGGCATTAAAGCGTGCAGCACGCCAAGGCGAGCAGTTCTCACCTGCATAGTTGCTGAGACCTTTCCTCTTCTTTCTCCTCCAGTACAGCCAAGCACTGAAGCCCATCAGTACGATCCAGCAGGCTCCCCCCAGACCGGCGATGAAAGCTGGCTGCTTTACCACATCAGTGATGCTGCTGTTTCCCTCATCCCCAGTCATCACATCCCGTAACTCTGCACCTGATGACCAACATAACGTTGAACATAAACACAGGTTAGAAGAAACATGATGGAATCCAATCAACTGATTACACCATTGAGTCTGTTATGGAGTCCCTGGGCTGGATCCATTCTAATCGTTTAAAGGCCGTCTAAACTGGTCAAGAAGTACAGCACAGCAGATAAAACAAAGCACAGCTGTGGCACATGTCAGGAAATGTCATAGTGAAAGCATCTTTAAATGTTTAATACACAAGTTCATTATACTCCCATATAAGTAAACAAAACAGTAATAAAAAGTCAAAACTGCTTTTTTTTTTTGGTGAGTAAAGCGCTTCCGTTTATTTAAAGTAAGCTTAGATTCCCGGATTTCTCCAGCACTAAGGCTGGAGCATTAGGATCAGCGGCTAACCATTAATGGGTAACTCCTCACGCATACCCAACCTTCTTTAGCTTTCTTGCAGCTAAAGGGAGGGAGGGCATGGCCAATTGTGGATTGGGCCATAACGTTAGCATGTTAACATGATGACATTCTGTTATTTGAGAATTCTCTTAGCTTCATTATGGAATCAGATATTTAATTTTAATTATCAACATTGAAAATGTTTTATGATATCAGTTCCCACCACAATACAAAGTTAATTATGTGCATCATATCGTATTAGAATTTTTTTGCATTTGTGCAGTTCTTGCATTTTTAGGTCCTCTACTGGTTTTGATATCCGTCACAGGACTGGCTTTATCTTAGATATTTTTAACTGTATTTCTATTGGCTTCACTTCCTTACTGTTCTTTTAGCTGAGTTGTCCATTGTTTCTGCTAATGATGCTGCATTTTGCTGAAGCATGGTAAAAATGACTTCACAACTGCATTCAGTATCTGAGCCTCATTCATCACAATGTGACTGATGCTACAAATTGTTCGTCTAAGAGTGCACCACGCTGCGTATTATGTGTGAACACATTCCAGCATGTTTAAAGTATGAATACTGAATGTGTTACAAGAGTAAGACTCTATCCACTGCAGGCTCAGCAATGCCTCTCTACCATCATACAGTCAAAGTGAATCAAATCAAATCACATCCCAGCAGCAGATAAGGAACACCAATTAAAAGCACACAGGAAAATCTATTTTTACTAACACGATTATTCTACAGCTGATTAACAGCACAGCCACAATGGGAGCGGGGAGAACTGCGGGGAGAACAGCAAAAACAATACACTGCACGAAAAACACGTCTGCCTTCTGCCTTCAGAACTGAAAATAAATAAACACAACTGTTTTATATGGGCGCAGGCTTAGCCGGTGCAGCGGGCCGCTCATCAGTTAGAGCTGGCGGTCGGGAGATTGACACGGGGGCTCCATCAGAGTTTGATTTCCTGGTGCAGCTACTGTGCTGTGAAATGAGATTCACACTCTCGCGGCATGAGCAACACCGCAAACCCCTTCATTAAGCCCCACACCACAGCCCTGTGTTTGCGTACGCGGCTGGCTGCCGCCAAGAATTTCTGCTCCTGGCAGTCAAAAGCCGTGGAAAGGAGGGGTGAACGCCGCACGTCGATAGTATTGATTCTGGGTGTATTTATCTGGCCCCATCCTTCAGCGAGCTAGATAAAATGTGATAAGGTGATAAGCCACAGCAATAACACTGTCCGCTGTGTTAGCAATGGCCGCGTTTATTGGAGAGGATTATTGATATAGCTAACAGCATTCCGCCAAACGATGCCGGACAGTGTATTAAATAAAAATCTTATCGATTTTTCTGAAAATCACTATCTGTTTAAGAAAACGGCTCAGCTTCCAAAACTGAACTAGGAGGGTGGCACACTTCCAATCTCTTTCTCTCTCTATTCTTTTTCTTTCTCTTTCCGTAAAGCATGAAAAATGTAGAAATTCTCTGTGATTTCATGTAGTGATGATCTTGCTTGTCCAGTCTAGGAGCGATTACTCTACACAGTTTCAACAATAACTTTTTCTTTTAGGTGATGACTTAAAACTACTGACACATTTTATTTATTAGATCTATTATGCTGAAGTGCCAAAAATCATGGAACAGGAACTAGTACTGAGTCATGTCTCACGGAACTAAAGAATGTTGCAGTGAGCTGCACACACACATGACCTGGTGTACCAACAACTTCACTCACAAGACAACATAGGTTGGGAATGCAGGTGTGGGCATTCTGTTGTATCATCTCATGATCGATTTACATACTTCTGCATATAGGTACACATACATACATGTATTTTTTTGTATTTCCTTCAGCCTATTACTAAGGCAGATGTTGGCATATATATATATGTGATGGTCTGGATGTTAGGTGTGTTCAGATACATTTCTGGTGTATTGCTATCTTGGCAGAGGAAAACACTCGTGCACCAGTGACTGATTAAAACCCTGACAGTCAACAGTCAACCAACATATTTTTATTACTATTTTGGCATGCAGGCCCCATGCACCCAATACATGTACACCTCTGCCAGGCTGTGTATATATCTTTGTCTAGGAATGGTTGAATTTCGCATAGTCTAAACTTTAACATAATGAAGCTTATCATTTATTGGGTTTTGGTCATCATACCTAAAATATTACTATTTTTTCTTTTTTTTTTGGTATGATGACCAAAACCCAATGAATGATAAGCTTCATAATGTCCAGATATATATATGTTACTGTTATTAAGTAATGGTTTCACAAACTCTAGATATGTGACTCTTTCTGACAGCAAATGTGTCAGTATCTGCTGGATGAGAATTCAGTCATGTTCTCTCACCAATCACAATGGGCTGTGGCTCGCTCTTCACCCCAGTGCCTGCACTAGTGCCGGCTGCAACCTCCACGCGGTACTGCACCCCAGCTTGAAGCCCTCCAACCACCACTGAGCGGATCGCTGCATCCACAGTCTTATTCACGTGAAAGCGGCTTTCGTTTCCCAGGCACCAGATCTGAAGCGAAGCACACAAGCAAAAACACACAGCGAGCGGAAAGACAATGAAGAAGACAAAAGGAAAAAGAGAGAGATAAGAAAAGAATGTGTCAGGACCTTAAAGTCATAAATAAATAACAACCCATGCTTTTCTAAAGACAACCAGCTATAAATAAACTATACATCTGTCTAAAATAATACACTGACATACATCGTATTCTTTGTGAACTGGGGCTTGTTGTACCTTGTACTCCTGGATGATGCCGTTCTGGTGGTCTGTGGGTGGGGGGTCCCAGGAGATGCTGATGGAGGTGCTGTTCTGGCTGCCCACCGTGAGCACAGTGACTTGCTGGGGAGGGGCGCTGGGGGCTGCCAGAGCAGAGAAGAGAACAACACTTATCACTAAATGCCTTCCTCATTACAGCAAGCACACACACACATACAGACAAGCATGAAAAGATTCCAAATGGATTTTTAATGCCTTTTTTTAAGTGACCCAGATATCTAAGGAAACTATTGCCCTTTGAGTATAATAAGCTTTGGATTGTCTGAGAAAATTGCAACTGTGGAAGACATTCATAATGCTCTGTGACCTACAAATACCCAGAGCGCATACAAAACACTTTCACAGGCCACGCAATCCTAAGACGGGTGTTTATTTTTACCCAGACGTCTACAGGTTGAGGTACATCTGGATTCACTTGTTATAAAGGTTTCTTAGAATAGTTCCTGGGTTGGAGTGGAGGGGATGTGCGCTGCTTTGGATGCTGTGCATGGTGATGCAGTGTAGAAAAGGCAGCAGGAGATGAGGTGTGACCGGCTCTGAGCCCTAATCCTAACTTCGTTAGTCCTGCACCATTGCCACTCCTATCAGAGCCCTCGCTTCACAGAGCAGTCACACTCTGCATCAGCCGTGCCGGATAGCAGCTCTGAGTCACCATATTCACCCGCCAATTACCTTCCGCACACTAGCCCACCTCTCCTGTTTTCCTTTTCTTATCCACCTTCTCCTTCCATCCCTTTCCCCCATTCCTTTAACTAGATTCCTCCCACTGTGCTTTCCTTCATCCTCCTCTGCTTTTGTTGTTGACTGTTTCCACTCTGTCCACTCTGCTCTGAAGTGCATCCTAATCATTGCCTCTTTAACTCTTAAGTGTCCAAGCTTAAAGAAGCTTCAATTTTGAGATGGATCACTTTTGAGACATTGGTATGAATGCTGGATTAGCACTAAAAGAACCAGCGTAGAAGCATTCAAAGCATGAATGCTGATTTAGCTGGTGAGTAATTATGCTGGTCTGATTATGCAGAGCTGAACAATAACTTGCTTTTCAAGCACTATTTATGGAAAACATTAAAACTATACTCTACTAAACTATTTATTTACTTAAGCTAAATTATCTGCATTACTTCATGAAATAACATTTGTTTTTATTTTTATAAACTTAAGAAGAAATAAAACAAAAGATACACTTATTTAAAACCAATACAAATAACAAACTTAAAATGTATAAAATATGTATAGCAGATAATAAAAATGTGCAGCATATATACAATTCTTTACTGCTTCTTCTTTTGACTGTTTTTATGATGATATATGGAATGTAGTGTTGTTTTAGAAATTGTACTACAAAGTCTATGTATGTCTATAATTTGTGCAATACTAAAAGTGGTAATGTTAGCTACACTAGCTTTGTAGCTTCAGTACAACAACTAAAGACACAACCATTACACACACCAAACATGTCTTGGTAAGTAAAAAACTGTGTAAATTAGCTTTTTGGCTAATGTGGCTTACACAAACTAGAAAAAAATAATACCAACAATTAAATTTTTGCCCTGGCTGCTACTACCGTTTTTGCACGGCACTATATTTCAGTCCAATTTTAGCCATAGCTATAGGATGAAGTGTCAGAAATGATTTAATGCTTCAAATCATGTTAAAAAATATTCATATGGGCATTAATACTGCGAGTGGTGAAGCGTGTACCCTTCAGTATATTTTTCTTTACTTTTATTTACACATTTAACCTAACATTCACTAGTTAAGTACATGCTTGTGATACTTCCAACTGGATTCCAAATTCTAATACTACACTGACTGTTTTCAGCAACTGTAGGCTCAATTTACATTCTCTCTGTTGGCAACAGAAAAACAGAAGTGAGCATTTTTCCCCAACAGTGTTTTTGTGTTGTTTCAGACCAAATCTACTAAAACAGAAATAAGGTGGTATGTACGAGCTCTAAAGACACAGGTATAAAAGTACAAGGTGGAGATAAAAGAGCATAAACATGTCTGTTTAATATTACTTAACTGGTTAGACTTGTAGCTTTTAATAGTCATACAGTTATAGTGTAGAGAACTACACAAAACTTTGGCCACATTGTAAGGTTCTTAAAATGCCTATAACTGTTTTTAGCATTGAAACATATTTGTCTGGAAACAACTGTCTGGACACCAGTATGATATAGGGTGTAAAAAATAATATAAACAAGTCTTTGTGATGATTGAGGCATGTTAGCCTTGTAGCTCCAGCACAAAAACTAAGGAAGCAAACACCTAACACCTAAACAGGTGAAAATTAGATATATGTGTATATTAGATTACATTTTTGGCAAACTATAATTTTTACCATTAATCATTTTTACCCCCTACACTATTACCCAAACAAACCCAGTTTTAAAATGTAATGAAATATAGATCATGTCCAGCCTCCACATGATGAAGGGCAAGACCAGCATGAGCCAAAATGCAATCTTGTTTTCAGCACAGTAACAGTCAGTGCAGCAGATTACTGTGTGTGATCGGAGTCTTCACTGGGCTGTTAAATCATATCTATGGAATCTACAAACAGTAAGCCATGTTACATCAAACAAAACGCAGGCTCTACTTTGTCGGCGCGGTGTTTAACAGTTCTAGTCGGGTTATGCGGCATGACAAGGCTGCTGCAGCGAGCAGGGGAACTGTCCTGGCTGACACTCAGTAAAGCATGGCTCCAGATCAAGGGGAGCTTAACTTCTCTATGTGACGCTATGCCAATATTAATAGGCAGGCAGGCGCGCTGAATGCTAAAGCGGTGTGTTATGCATATTTGAGCTAAATGAAAGCACTCCATTCCCGTGTACAGTAATGAAGGAGATGCTAATAAGGCCATTAACTGTGTGATGTATCACTGGCAGAAATGTGACCCCGTGCTGCGCGACGGCGGGAGCCTGCCAAGTGACACCAAGGCAACCGTGCCAGCCTTTAGTTTCCATTCCCCAAACCTCTCACAAAGGAAAAAGAGAGAAAGTGAAAAAAAAAAAAAAAAAAGAGCAATTACCCTTTACTTTTCAGGTAGAAGGAGTGTATTGGCTGTTTAAAAAAATAATGCAGCCACAATTAATCTTATGTGATTAACACTAAAATTTAATTACTGCTCTTTAGTAATCAAGTGGTTTATGAAATACACTGGTAATATAGAGGAAAATGGAGGCAATTTAAACAAAACAAAATAAAAAAAAATGTTAAGGTAATTTTTGAAAAACTATTGGTACTATTTATTATTTTTTTGTGCAGATGAATAGCCAATCCCAGAACCAACAATTCAACAATGCATCTACTGTTTTCCTCTGTGCAGCATTGTTATCATTTTTTTTATGATGATGTATGACATATCGTGTCAGAAATTATTTAAGGAAGTGCAAAAATGGCAAACTAGCATTGGATAATGAGGCAAGTGTGTTAAGTATTAGACAAGTGTGGATAAAATTCAAGATGTAAATTGGCTGCTACTACTGTTTTTTAAACTATGCACCATATATTTCTATTTAACCTTATTTAATAACTCAGTGTGGTTAAAGGCAACTTTGTGATGATTTAGTCATGCAATTTGAGCAATGTTAGTTTACTATGGCAAAAATTTCATGAATGCACCAATGCAAGAATTCTGAGCCGATGCAGATATCCAATAATACACATTTATAAATCTGCTAATGAAGCTTGGTCCTTTTCCAACATGCAATAAATACATCAGCAAGTATCAGTTTTAAATATTGGCTTAATCGGCCAATGGCGATAATTGGCCGATACCGATAACATCATGCATCGCTAATAATGTTATTTACTTGTTAGCTATGTTAGCCTTGTGGTTCCAGAACAACAATAAAAAAGCTATTGTCACATTTGTGATGACCACAAAAAAATTATTGATTCTTTATTTATGATTATTTATGATTCTTCTTCAAAGGCAATTCAACATATTACTGAATTTACGATTTACACAGGTAATAAGGAGACCATTTAAATAATATATAATCATATTTTTAAACAGATGACTTTGATTTGCTAATTTTCGGAGCTATTTTTTTTCATATGTAGATGAATATACATATGCAAAAAAATCTGGAGCCCCATGTTTCTTCACAATAAAAATGGGTGTAAGAGAACTGTGCAGCATGTCGTCATTCGGCCCCTGGAGCCAGCAGCTGATGCAGCTTAGAATAAAGTGTTTGGAGGGCAGTGAGGAGAGAGAGGCACCCTCACACACCTCTCGTTAAAGCAAAGCAACCGTGGCACTAATTGTGCTAATGGATGAGAGCTCAACATGAACTGTGTGATCTCCAGTAAAAATCTCACTCAATCTGGCCATCGTATGTGTGTGTGTGTGTGTGTGTGTATGTGTGGGCACTCAAATTGGAAGCAAAAAAGAGGGTGAGAAAAACAGTCTGGAAAAACAGCAGAAACAGAGAGAGAGAGAGAGAGAGAGAGAGAGAGAGAGATAGAAAGAGAGAGAGAGAAGGATAGGAAATGGAGTAAAAGGGCAAAAGAGAAAGAACAGTGACGAACAGTAGAGTGACAGAAAAATGGAGAGAGAAAAAGAGAAAGAAAGAGAGAAAGAAAGAGAGAGAGGGAGAGAAAGGACGAGGAAGGATGGTATTAGGATGCAGACTGAACTGGCTGGCACTATTTGACAGCGATATGGCAGGCGGAGTGACAGTGGCTCAGCGGGGGTTTGGATCTGAGACAGAGTGTGTCAGAGTGTGTGTGTGTGTGTGCTCTTGGAGACAGGGCCTCCTAGTGTGGCGAGGCAAAACTCTCAGCAGACCAGTGTAAATATGGTTTGTTGCATGGGCAAAGCGCTTACATTTGTATACACTTATGCCCACGGAGTCATAAGTCATAAGCAACTGGTAACCATAAAAAAGCTAGAAAGCAGGGAAATGAATACACAGGGAAAAAAGACAGTGTTTCGAAATAAGGACTTTCAACACAACTGTAAATTTACTGTTGTCAGTTAATTAGGTGAAGCTGAAGATCTGTGGGGTTATCCATGTTCAAGTTTATCATACTGGAAGAGTTCCAGACCCCACGATGAAAGATTAAACATAAAACCATACATATATATTTCTACTTAATATTGTGCTCTGGTAGCTGATGGCAAGGTACATAAACAGGATTCGAACTTCTGATCATAGTGGCAGCGCTTAGAGTCTATAGCATGAATGAGCCGGTATTTTGGCAATAAAAAAAAACAAAAAAAAAACAGGGCTTTTATTTTATTATGTTTGATTTATTTGGGATAACTTTTTACTTTAAAAATAATAATAATATCTGAATAGTCTTGATAATTAAGTGCATGCCCCTTGCAATTATATTAGTATGCAGTTACTTTATATCAGTTGTATCAGTGACATAAAATGCTAGGACAATATATTGTACAAAAATATATTGTGACAGGCCTACCTTCTTCTAATGTGCGCGCCGTCATCGATTCGCTGTCAGCTCCCTGGAATTCATTGAAGAAGGGTCGTACTTTTATCTCATAAACAACGCCCTTTTTTAATTCCTGTAGATTGATGTCCCGCTCTGATGGAGTCTTCAGGTCCTGGACTTGCCAAGCTCCTGGAGAAGGTAGTCCTGAAGTCTGCCGGTATAGAACTCTGTAGCCCTGAATGAACTGGGATGGGTTTTCAACCTGCAGTGAAAGAGGCAGCTGATTGGTACTTGAAGATGAAGCAATAGAGTCATTATAAAGGAGAGACAATAAAAGACAAATGGCAGACGTGTCAAAAACTTCATAACCACACCAGATACCCTGTCTAGATATGCAGGCTAAACCAAGCCCAGTACTCAAACTGATTGCTTTGATGTTATTAAATCTCACAAAGGCAACAATGAAAAATGAGCTACAGAAGCTCCGTCAAACTTTTCCAAACTAAGTGTATTAAAAACATGGAGACGGGTTGCTCAGCAAAGCTGTGTCACTGTGGATAGAGGTACAGTAGAAGCCATTCTGTTAAGGGAGGCTGCATAACTCACAGTAATGGCTTGTTAACAGGAGCAAGTGAAGGCTTTTACAGGCAAAATAAAGTAGCTGTTTACCATCAGCCCAGACCAAATAAATCAGCTCAGTATGTTTGTCCCCCCCACACGTGTGTGTGTGTGTGTGTGAGCTTGAGTGGGTGTGTGCATTTCATTACTGAAATGAATAAGGCATCTAAAAGCTTTACTTAGCACTAAAGCTAATGCTAATAAAAAGAAGCACTGATTGATCTGCTTTTGAACGGACGGGTTGTGAAAACAGACAGGTTTGTGTCTCAGCAGTAAAGGAAGCAACAAAAAAGAACATGGCTGTGCTACAGGAGAAGGAATTAAAGTGTGAGGAGGGAAGGTGCAGTCTGTAAGAGGACATTGTACACCGCAGTTCTGTTATGGCTGATAATAATACATAACTGCAACTACCTAAGTGTTAATGTCCTGACAAATCAAATACATAATCAAATTTAGCGCAGAACGAACATGACTAAACTCCATCACAGTAGACTTTGTGAATCTACACTATTTGGACCAAAGAATTGGGCCACCTGCTCATTAACTGTTTTTCCTGCTTTTGTTGGAGTAACTGTGCAGGGAATGCTTTGCAATAGATTTTGGAGCATTGGTATGAGGTTTTGATTGGATTCAGTGGCAAGGAATTTGAGGTCAGATGCTGGTGAAGCACCATCATTCCAGAGAACCAGAGAACATTGTTTCACTGCTCCATATCTTAAATCTAGAGGTTTTTGAAGCTCTTTAACCCATGATTTGCAGTAGGCATGGTGCCAAAGCCAAAGGTATACAGGTATGTTACTGTATATCTGCTGAATCTTATTCTATTGACAAAACCAGACCTGTCAGCCTTTTATAAGTAGAAGAGAGAGGGAAACAATATGTGCACATGTTAGCAGGTCTACAATACTCCTCTTTTCTGCTTTTTGGGTACAACTTAAAGTAGCTGGACATGTACTGTAGAAACGCGTAAAAATGTCATAAAAGACATAAGGGGTCACTTTTGCAGACAGATTAAGCCTAGCTTCAGACTACACAACATTGTCAGTGATTTTTTTTTTATTGAATTGAAACAACAGTCTACGATTAGGCTTAATACTGAAGAAGGCTAAAGATGTTGCAGTGGAAAATTATGCTTACAATCTCTGTAAAATCAGACACCATGTTCTAATAATAGGCCTAATCTAAACAAAACTATTCTCAGTCATTAAAACAAACAAAAATTAAACCGTATTCCACACTCACTGAGCCACCTGTATACAAGGTAATATTGCATAGTAGCATACGGTGCATGTGTTTGTGTGTGTGTGGGTGGAGAGGGGGGGATTTTCCTCATTAAATAATACTCCAGAGACTAAGCAGACTTGACACCTTGCCAAGCAAAGGCAGATAAAGAGCTGACCGCAGACAGCATAAAAAAAAACAGGAGTCCAGCAGGTAGAGCTAATAGTGATCTATTCGTTTGAAGAGAACCATTTGTTCAAATTCAAACGTCACTCTGAACGGTTTGAGATTAATGAAGCACCAGCTGTCCATGCACTCACTGTCCACCAGGCACCACTTTACCTCTTGGATTCACAGAGCAGAAAAAAAATTATGTTTTGTAAACGTGTTTAAAGCCTTGACTTTAACATTGAGAAGACATTCTGACTTCAAGGTTAAACTAACTTAGAACTGCCTCAAGTGTTCTTTATTTGTAGGGGTCCAAACACTGAAGTGGATGCAACCTGTCTGTGTTCTGTTTACTGAATAAGTAAAAAAAAAGTTATTTTAAAGGCAAACAAGCACTGGACATTATTCTACTCTCCTGAAAACTGTTTATTTGGGTGAGTAAAGTGCTTCCATTTATTTACAGTAAGCTTAGATTCACTAATTTCTTCAGCCCTCAAGCTGGAGCATTAGCATTAGCGGCTAACTGTTAGTGGGTAATGCTAATGCTGCTACAGTAGTGCTAGTCGGGGTTAGGAGCAGGCTACAGGCAGATAATACTCACCTCTGAACGGCTAAAGAGCTAGCTTATAGTGCGGTTAGCAGGTAATGCTAATCCTGCTCCTGTAGTGTTAGCTGGGGTTAGGAGTAGGCTTCAAGCTGATAGTACTAATCTCTGAACTAGGAATCCCTGGAGCTGGAGAACTAAACTGAAACTTCTGTTTAACACTGCACTTCAGCGGAGTAGCTTTACTGCTCCTTACAACCAGACTAGTTAATTCATACACAAGACGCACTGGGTTGAAAGGCGCACTGACGTTTTAGGTGCGCCTTATAGTGCGAAAAATACGGTATATATAAAAAGCTAGTGGGTCAGTGATTTGATAAACGCTTAAGGCCCTGTCCCACTGCGATTGCGCCTAAATATCCACTAAAGTACGTCCAAATTTATCAGAAAACACTGCGTCCACTGAGTGAACGCGCTGCGTCCAAAATATAGTCCAAATTACGTCCATATTCCGTCTAAATTGAAGTTGGACGCCGACTTACAAATTTGTACGTCGACTTCCACTCTTTGGACGTCGACTTCCACTTTTTGGACGTTGACTTCCAACTATATATGGTTGTTTTTTCTAGTGAATCATCATTTCTAATAAAAATAGAAATTACATAATATATTTTCTTTTGTTATGCTGTGCAGGAACAGTAGCCTATGCCTATATCTAAAAGTAGCAATAGGCTGGGAAAAAAGCCAGAACATTGAACAAATGCCAGTATAATAACTAAAAACTAGCGGCTAGCAGACGCCTGCAGCATCATTGATTTCTAAGTATTTTTATGTTTTAATGTTTAAATGTGTTTTAAAGGGGGTTTTAAGCATCTGTAATGCAAAAAAATATATTTTTTACTTCTGACGATTTTTTTTTTTTTCATGTTTGCAAAATTAATGTTTCTTTCATTGTTTCGATAATCAACTCTTTTGGGAGCAGTTATAGGCCCTGAGAAGGGCCTTTGGAATGCTTTGTTTCAAAAAATTATTCTTTTCAAGGCTGTAGGAAGAAAGCAGAAACATGCAAAGCATTGACATGTAAAAATCAAATATGCAAGTACATTTTAAAAACAGTTTCAATGTTCAAAATCGCTTGGCGGCGGCCGTCTTAGCGGAACCCTTCCTCTTGGCTGGCATCTTGGAAAGTGTGGAAAAGCGATGGACGCCAGAAAAATATTTTTATGGACGTCGACGTCCACCTGTACGTGCCGTCCAAATATCCACTAAAATACGTCCGTACTGCGTCTAAATATCCACTAAACTACGTCCATATTGCGTCTAAATATCCACTAAATATCCACTAAACTGCGTCCACTGAAATTTGGACGTACTTTAGTGGATATTTAGACGCAATCGCAGTGGGACAGGGCCTTTACCATGGAATATTGAATACAGTCATTTGTTCTGTAATTATAGGGTTTTATTTTTCCAGTGATGTGTGCATTAAGAGAAGATTTTTCGAGTGTGTTATATTTATAGAGCTCCTGGTCTTCCAGGGTTTTAGGATGGTTTTCTTGGTTATGGCAAGTTCAGTAAGTATAGGGGTAATACATTTGATGTCGAGCTCCTTAATCGGACAGCAGACAGCAAAACAGACAGCATCTGTGTGTGTGTGTGTAAAGCAGAGGCTGAACTTACTGCCCACGTAACCCGCACAGTAGTGGAGCTGAGCACCACGGGGTTGTGCATGCTGACGATTACATCACCCAGCTCCTTCTGCACCTGCCGATGATCAATGCCCTGCACTGCTGGGCTGATGTCTGAGACACACAGAAGAACAGAAGAAATGACCTGAGCTCTAATAAGCACAAAAATGCCTGTGAAACTAAAATGACTGATAGTTGTACACCGAGTGAATGTACCCCATACCCCTGAACTGGCAGGTGAGACATATAGAGATATAATACTGTTACTGAATCCCACTCATATACAAACTTCGCTTTATAGCAAAATCCATTTAAAATGCTGTTTTAGGCTAAATTTTAATTATTAATTATGTCCTTAATGTAAAAAAATGTGAAACAAGGATAATGGGTGTACTATATACATATAATCAACACGTTATGAAATTAAGGACATACTAAATATTCATGCAAATATGTTCGACCAAATGTGTGAAAAGAATCATTTATAATTAACAGGATCTTACTATGATGTCTGCTTGGATTTCAAAAATGTTCAACAAATATTTTTAAACTGTAGTTTTGCAATTGTTTTTTTTTTTTTTTAGGAAAAACACAAAAATAATTTAAGCTATTCAATAAAAATAAACTTTATTAATGTTTCATTTTCATAAGTTTCAATATTTTAATTTCAGAGCATACCTACATGACATGAATCTTATTTTGAACCCCTCTCCCCCCTATAAATACCATTACCTTGGGTGCGCACAGGCTCAGACATGGGGCTAGGGTCTCCCACCCCCTGTGTGTTCACAGCTCTGATGATGAAGACGTAGACGGTGTTGGGGCGTAGGTCTTTGACCGTGTACTGTGTGCTCTTCACATGGTCGGCCACAGTCTGCCAGCTGTTGCTCACCAGCTGGCTGCAAACACAGAGACCAATGTTGCTTAAAATGCAATAAACTCACAGCTCAGAAAAAACAGACAGAAACACAAACACATCTTACATCACACACGACTGCCTGAAGCAGAAGCGGGGAGGTTGTTTTACCCATTTCACTGTGGCCAGAACGGCTGCTTCTGAACTGTGAAGCTTACTGTGAAACACTCGGGCAATTCATAAAAAGCTTGACTGCAGAACAAGAGCTCTCAATAAGCTCCTGCTGCTACTACAACAGAGGAAAAAATATAAAGAGCATTGAGGCTGCTGCTTCTAATAGTTATATCTGTTGTATTTAACATTATTTATTAGGCTTTTAACTATTAGAAAGGTGGACAGACCTTACTTGTGTTATTTAACCCTTGAAGCGATTCTAATTTTTATCCAGTTAAACACTATATAAGGGCTGGACAATAATTCAGTAATAAAACATCAGAATAGAAAATCCAGCCTTCACTGACTGGTGTTCATTACATGGCCATTACACAAACTGGCATATTCATTTTTCAGAAGTGTGTAGGTATAGCAATCTGTTATGAACGTTCTTTAAAACATTTCTATGGCTTTTATATTGTTAATACCAATTTTAAAATTATATTGTATCTGCAGACTTTGGCCATATTATACTACAGCCCTAAAAAAAAATAAGAGACCTCTTCAGTTTCTGAATCAGTTTCTCTGATTTTGCTATTTAAAGGTATATGTTTGAGTAAAATGAGCATTGTGCTACTAGCATTTATTTGCAGAAAATGAGAAATGGCTGAAATAACAAAAAAGATGCAGAGCTTTCAGACCTCAAATAATGTAAAGAAAACAAGTTCATATTCATAAAGTTTTAAGAGTTCAGAAATCAATATTTGGTGGAATAACCCTGGGTTTTAATCATTCTTGGCATGTTCTCCTCCACCAGTCTTACACACTGATTTTGGATAACTTTATTCCACTTCTGGTGCAAACATTCAAGCAGTTCAGTTTGGTTTGATGGCTTGTGATCATCCATCTTCCTCTTGATTATATTCCAGAGGTTTTCAGTTTGGTAAAATCAAAGAAAGACATAATTTCTGAGTGATCTCTTATTTTTTTCAGAGCTGTATGTACACTATACACTATAATATGTCTATATTTTTATTTTTGGACCCCTTCTGACAAATGCATTTATCTACTTAAAAACTGTGCAAATGCTGTACAAAGTCCCTGAGGGAAATATCAGGTAACTGTCCTTCCTTTTGTACTTTTGTAAGTAAAAGAGGAGATTTTATATTATGATATTATGATATGCACTAAATATTACAAGAAATGTCACAAGGCAGCTTTTCAATTTAGCCATGAAATGGAATTCAAACTACATATTTTATTAACTAAAATGAATTAAGCTGATTTCCTATCAACTTTGGATAGGAAACACGAGAACATTTTTATGCCAAGCTCGTAAAAACCCTTGAGAGAAATATGGAGAGGTTTTATCGAGAAATCCTAAATGGTGACTGGCATCTAATTATGGGGTTACTTTATTTTTTTATGGTTATGTTTTGTATCGTAATAGCACGGAGAAATGAAACCCTGCCTAACACCTCAGGAAAGAGTATTTCTTGCCCAGTTTTTATTGCTGACATCAAAATAAATGGGAAAGCAATCAGAAGTACTTATCAGAAACTCTCAATACAGAATGTAAAACGTAATTACCTATGTAATTAACTACATAATTAATTGCGTAACTGAACTACATTTAAATCATTAATGTCAACTCTAAAGGCTTCTTCGTGCTTTGTGACTAAACCACAGCAGCAGCAGCAGCTTACAGTATCCAAACCTCTCCAGTGCTCTCCAGGATCAGCATAGGTGCTCTCGCCAGCTGAATATTGACGAAGCACAATGAGCCAAAACACACGCTGGGAACCCACACTTACGCGTGGCATAGCCCCAGCGCTCTCTCCATAAATAAACCACTAAATCCATCACCGCTGGCTCTCGGCAGGGGCAACCCCGGTGCCCAGCTAAACGGCCACATCTGCGCTGTGTGCGTGAAGGGCACCGGGCACTGTGTCCCGGGCTGAGAGCCAGCCAATGCAGACTTACCCAAAGGCCTCGATCACATAGGAGGAAATAAGGGAGGCATCTTCGGGGCCTGGGCGCCATGACAGAGACACGCTGCTCTTGGTGACATCTGTGACCTCTGGCTTGGAGGGGGGCCCCGGGAGAGCAGTGGCATTGTGGG
The DNA here is from genome assembly GCF_023375975.1 of Astyanax mexicanus. Taxonomy (NCBI): domain Eukaryota; kingdom Metazoa; phylum Chordata; class Actinopteri; order Characiformes; family Acestrorhamphidae; genus Astyanax; species Astyanax mexicanus. Next base: position 28,006,761 of record NC_064427.1, on the reverse strand, counting down.
ACACGGGGTCTATAAGCTCGGCTGACTCTGAAAGAAAGAACAGCAGGCAAGGTTAGAAGAGGGGGTGATAGAAGCTTCTAGCAAAGATACCAAACATATTAATATGTGTCTGCAAGCTGTTTCTGTAAGGTAAGGACAAAACAACCTCTGACATCAAGGAAGGCACTCCATGAGGTCTCTCCACTGGAGCTTGTTGCCAAGCATGTATACATGCCAGAGTCCGAGAGCTGGAAGAAGGATATCAAACGAGCAATTAGAGACAGTGTAGTGCAGAAGCAGAATTTCATATCCACCTCTGGGCACATATAGACATACATCATTAGCACATTATTATTAATTACACAATATGTAATTAATGTGGTGATAAATCAACAATACATAAAATATAGAGATTTGAACCAGTTACAGAAAGCCTATAAACATCTCTAACTGCGTACGCAGCATAGTAACCAGTATCTAATTGAATACCAATCTACTATCTGCTTCTTACGTACAAACATACGTAAAATGTTAGGACATTTAAAAAAAAACATTTACTTTGATATTTATTTTATTGCCGAGAGGATGAAACCAAGATATTTAATGTTTTGCCTGGTGAACTTTGTCACAAAGCATATCAAAAAAGGTAAAAAATACAACAAATTATTTCAGAATGTCCCACTCATCCTAAGATGTGCAACAGTACTGGTTGTAGAGCTTAGATTCTCTGCCCGAACCCGACTCGGGGCCCAACCCGAACTCAAGCTCAAGAAAATAATCTGTAGGCGTCTGTTTTTTAATGCTATGTTTATTTTATATAAAGTTATGGTGTGAAAATCACAATATAGCAAAGTAACAAATCAAGTTGTGTTTTAATAAAAGTTGCACAAGTGCGCAGTGCGCACTCCACTATTATGTATTATGCACTTGACTTGCAGCGCTGTGCCGTGCAGTGCAAAGCCTTATTACTGTTTTCTGTTTTTGCACTTAGACTATAAGCTCAATATAAAAAAAAATGTTTGTTTAAAATGTATTTTCTATTCTTAAACCATGTTAAATTATATTAGATTAGAGGAAAGTCCTTCAGACATCATTCTTGTACCCTAACTGATGTTTAGGCCTGTGGATCATTGTTTGCAGTATTTGTGTTTTAATCTTTTGGAGATATGTTCTTAATGATTTGAAAATGATTTTAAAAAGCTCAGTTAAAGCTTTATATACTAAAAATTTACGGGTTTAAATTGTGCTTGGGTTCATAATGACTTGCTTGCTTGGGCAGGATGTGCAAGGGCTCATTCACTTAAACGTTTCAGCTTGTTTTTTTAGCATTTGTTACAAACTGGAGATCCTTTGCAGATCTTTGTTTCTCAAAAATTCCTACTTTTGAGTAATGCTGTTGTCAGCATTACTTGTGATGACAATCACATGTTGACATCATCTCATTTTTACCCCATTACTAGACTAAAACTGCCACATTTCCAATTTTTCTTTCAAGTTTGTAGGTATAAAATGTGGAAATGGATGTATATTAACAAATGAAATGAAGTTTAACAAATAAAACGGAATATTTTGAGTTTATACCGTTTACATTAAATAAAATGAAATATAAAAACTCTGTATATACATTCATACATCAGAAGAAGAAAGGACTTGCTAACTAAGCAGTTGGTATTCATTCTAGTGGTGATGGTTTTATAGATATTCTAATACAAACTCTTCTTTCAGTCTTCCTAATCAACTGCTCTACACCACTGAGAGATTATAGTGAAATACATTAACCTCTGATGGCCTTCATGATGGAGCATTTGTGAGAGAGACAGCAAGAGTGAGAGAGAGAGAGTCTGGCAAACTCGCCAAAGTGCTGAAGTTAATTTTGCTAATAAATTATATTAAGAACTCTGCACCAAGTCATCATCAATACAGCCGCACTGATGTGGTGACATGATAGTCTACTTAGAGCTGATTGCTGTAACAATGAAACACACACACAGAAATAGCTTGCTGTCTCTGCTCGTCCTTCTGTCTACCTCTCTGTCTCTCTTTCTCTCTCTCTTTTTCTCATCTGCTCTGCCACTCTGGGTATCTCTGCCACTAGCTAAAGCCTTTCTTCTCCATGTTTGCCTCTGGTCTATTAATTCAATTCTGAGGTGAGTGATTTAAGTGAAATTGACATTCAAAGGGAGATAAGCATTCAGATAAGAGCTGTGTGGGCATTTCAAATTCACTTCAGAGAGATGTGTGTAGGTGTGTGTGTGTGTGTCTGTGTGCGTGTCTGTCTTTAATCCGCCATAAAGGGCTGTCCTTGACGAGGAGCCCAGGATCTGTCAGAGCTGAGCTAAAGAAGCCTCCTTAAATGGCAGCATTTAGCAATTTATTAAAAAATCAATACACTTTATTCATCTTTACATCCAATGCACTTGTCCATCTAAGTTTATGCTCATCTGACATCAGATCAGACGTCACTCTGAGAAAAACCTTCCTCCTCCTTTTCCCCTCCCTTTGTCTCCCTGTTTCTCTTTCTTCCTCTCTACACAATGTAGATACATACACACTCAATGCCCTCCCTGCCCATACTGGTTCCCATGAAACTAAATGTAATATAAGTGCATACAGTTTGCCTATATAGCAATTATGAACCACAGAAGCAGACCTTAGTGTTTTTAATCTGCAGACTTCCAGGCTCCAGCAGGGACATTTGAGGCTCTTTACCCAGCAGACTCAGTCCATCCTTCAGCCAAGTGACGGTGGGTTCCGGGTCTCCAGACGCCCGGCAGCCAAGAAGAGCCAGGCCACCCACTGCCACCGTCTGATTGGTCGGGCCCTGCTGAATGATGGGTGGTGGGCGGTCCTTAAGAGCTGTTCAGGAGAAAGCACAGACAGTCGCTAAATGTGCAGTGATGTAATTCCATTTGATGTCTCAATTGACCTTGCTCGTGTGCAAGTAGTTATTCCTAGCAGTAGTAACACTGTGTGATTGATACATTGTGAATTTTAGCACCTGTTTCTGTGGTCAGGCGTGCAAAAAAGCCACCTTTGATCGTGCATGCTTATGGCATGCCATCACACCTTGGAGCCATAATTACAAGGTGTGGATTAAAAATATCTTGCCTGAGAGGCTAATTAAAGTGCTTTTTTCACTGCCCCCTTCAACACATTCACACCCTCGCCCTCTCTCTTTTAAAGCAGGCACTTCAAATTAGAGAGACGGTTTTAGAAGCTGGGTTTGACCTTACGTTTTCTTTGCATCTATGCAAGCACTATAGCATCCTAAGGACTGCATTTTTTGCATGTTTTCTACTTTATACTACTTTACAATCAAGTGCACTAGGTATATTGTTACTGTGTATTATAAGGAGGGTCAATTGCCAGAACCCCATGTGTATTATGAAGTCTTTTTTTGGAGTAATGTTAAAGTGTCAGTGCTTAAAAAAACATTTTTTATTGAAATTATAAGTATTCCTGAGTGGAGAGGGAAAAAACATCCTTTCAGTGTATCCATACAACATATTCATTTTTAAACCAGAGTGATCTGGTTTTTACAGGAGTTTTTATCTGGCCAAGTAACATCTTACGTCACATGTGCAGACTTTACATTCTGTTTACCTCAACAACGCAACACTGCTAATATCACTGACACAAGAGCTACTGTGAACATGGAGAGCCAGCATGCTATAAATGTCTGCAACAGAGCCCTTGTTAAAAGCTTAATAAATTATCTGAAAGGGTTCAAAAGTGTTTTTTATGACTAGCTACAAAAAACATGTAGTCAGGGTATCACTGCTGTGGATTTGTAATGTAGTGTATCTGTGTTACAATGTAGTATGACACAGCTTTAGTACCTGTACAGCAAATTAGCTGATTAGCACACTAACTTCATTTTTAACATTTGTTGTTTGGGCAAAAACCTGTGCTAATCCCTATTTTTAGACAATTTTAATTGCTATCATTGCTGTAGTTTTGTAACGACCTGTGCCAGTATTTTATCAGTGTTTTTTTTAAAGAACTCGACTGTTTATTTCTATATAGCTGCATCGCAAAGAATCCCAATCTAAATTTTCCTGATTTTTAGATGACTGTATTTTATCATAAATGAACACCTGAACAAAACAACATGCTCTTGTGAATATACAAGGTTTTTTTGTAGACAGTGACAATAATATCTGCATTTAAATTATTATTATTTTTTTTAAGTTTAGACTGATCTCTTACTGAATGTCGACTGACCTAATGTAAACTTGTAAACTGAAGATCAGATTCATCCTTTCTATAAGGGGACTGCACCAAAATGCATGTTTTAAAAGTACTCCATCACATGCTTGCTGCCATCACACATTCTCACCATAAAGAACTCCAAATCTAAATCTCTAAATGTACAGAATATATATCTTTAATGCTTTATTCTGCTGGCATGAAAGAATCGATGCAACAGTCTACATAAAGTACAATACAGAGAAAAGATACGTATCTACATCATTACTAAGGTCATTTGCTCTTTCTTTTGTCTCACTCGCTCATTCTCTCCTACCTTTTTTCAATCTTTTCTTTCCCACTCTCCCTCCCTCCCTCTCTCGCTCATCCCCTGCCTTCCAATTGATATGCACAGCGATCCAGTAGTCACTGCTTTGAGGGTAAAGCTCTCCTTCTGCAGAGAAGGCCTTGAGCAGATGTTAATTCAATAATGTCTGTGAGAGCAGGCCAAGACGGAATGAAAAGGAAGCAGAAAACGGCTCCCAACTGGCATCGCCACAGCACTTAAGATAATGATACTCTTTGCGAGGAGAAGTGGGTGTAAATGTGTGTCTCTCCATCAGTGGCCCCAGCCTTACACTTTTATGGGTTTCACTCCCTTTTCAGGCCATCCAAAGTCTCTTTTTCTGTTTCGAGCCCCACCTAAATTCTACATGAGGACTTGTGAAGGATTGTTCTCAAGTTGTTTAGAGCCTGCTCAGCAGAACAGGGCATACAGACACCAGAGCTAGCAGAAAACTGAAACTGCTGCTGGCTCTATTCAATTTATGAAATATTTATTTGTTGATTTTATTTATAAAGACCAATATTACATTATTCTCTGTCCATCTACAAAGCAGTTTATATGCATACTTTTTGTCTTCCTTTCAGACTGTTTTTTATTAGCAGATATTAAAAACAGAAACAGGACTACAGTCTGTAATTATAGAACTACAAAGAAAAATCTCAAATATAATAAGAAGAGCTGATAAAATGAAATTTAAAAAAGTAATAATTTGACGGTGTATAAGTTTGTTTGTTTTGCAGAATATGAACCACATGCATGTTTTTTTTTTCTTTAGCATAAATTGAAATGTCAAACAAATAATGCTGATTATTGTTGTCTTTGTGGTATTATTATTATTATTATTATTATTATTATTATTATTATTATGTTAAGTGACATTTTTCAAATTTACCTGCACTTAAATATCAGATAAGCTGCTCTTGAAATGTGTAACTTTCTATTATATACTTTGCATAATAATTAATTTATACACAGATTAAACAGAACAGCCACAGCATTAAAACCAGTTCTATAAATACATTGCACTGTTACCCATAACATTATAACCACCTTATTGTTTCTGCTTTCCTTGTAGCTGACTTTAATATTGTGACTGAAGCTTGGCAACATTAATCTAGATTTTTGTATTAATCATTTGATTCGTTGTAATAACTATGCATTTTTTACGTAAATAAAAATAGTGTCAAAGATCCTTTGCAGGATTCATTATGGATAGTTACAGTTTGTACTTTAAAAGTACCAAGTAGTCATGCAACAAGGAAACATAACATAAGTCCTGTATTGTAGAAAAACATGCATAAAGATTCATTGATAATTGTTTTATAATTGCATTGCAGACCACTGAATTGTAATCAAGTTAAATCACAAGGTGTTCAGAGATTCCCACCCCTAATGCATGTGCTGCGTGACAGTGATTGTACTTAACCTGAATTTAGTTAATTCGTGCGGGTCTCGACTCCAGTGTGTTGAGTTTGGATTAAAAATTACACACACTCACCATCAGACACCTCCAGCTGGGCCTTGGCCAGGATGCTGCCGGCTACAGTGAGAGCCTGGCAGATGTAGTAGCCCGCGTCCGAGCGCTGGACTGAGGAGATGGTCAAATCGCCGTTGGGCGCCACCGAAAAACGGCTTCCAGCCTGAGGAAGTTGGTTCGGGAAAAGTAGATCCTGAGGGAGGTAAAAAATCAGTGACTATTATGCGTTGCAAAACAAATGGCCTGCAGAGGACAAACTTATCCAATCCAAAAGTGACAGCACTGAAAACATGGGAGACAAATAAGTGCCAATTTCTCAAACATCCACAAAATGCCAAAAGATATGAACAGCTTTTCCCCAACATCTCAATATGCTGGTGTTTATCCGAGCGAGCGAGCCGCTAGCTCTTCCACGCATGGACTGGGCCAGTCACCCCCAGCAGGGATGACGGCTCAGCACAGCCTGCAGAGGGATCAGGGCTTGTTTCACGTGCGGAGGCTGGCTGGTAATTAAGGTCTAAAGCGAGCAGTGATCAGCTGGCCACGGTGCCCTTTGGCGCAGGCCTCCGCACTGAGTGCGGCTTCGCCGCCTACTCACAGCCTTGAGATCTCTATCTCTGCTGCCTCTAATGAGATTTTCCTTCTTTCAAAGTCCTCAAAGCTACTAGACTGAAGGGATAGGAAGGACATTAGGCAGATTCAATTAGCCTTAATGACTCGAATACAGTAAATGAATACATTTTCAGACGACAAATGACCCCCCTGGAGTCAAGTGACGGAGGACTGATGACCACTTCATTAGGCTGAAGGTAAAATCTGACCACTAAAACACCATCTACCCATTCACTCAGTGGATTTATTGCTTTCCTGAGTTAAATACTTTGTTTTAAGAACTCATGGTGTGAAAGAACGATCAAGGTGAAACCACCTGCTACTCGGGCACAGAAGAGCTTCAAATATTTCTCCGATCACAGCAGGACCAGACTGCTGTGGTATTTGTGTTCATTCATGAACATTTCTCAATGTTAGCGATGGGCAACATGATGAAACTTACTGTCATTGTTAGAAACTGCATCACAGTACACTGACATGCCAAAAAGTCATGGGATAGGAATATGCAAATTGGACATAAAATGTTACGTTAGTGTTAGTGTTCACTTTTTAACTATGCTCAAAGGCTGTGTAGCTTAAAGCTTCTGTGTTCACATGCTTGCATGAAGAATGTTTTGGGCCTCAGTCTATTTCAGCTTAAATATTAAAAACTGAGAGTTTATCATGTACCACTTGTAACTAGTATCATATTATATTTATGCCATATTGCCCACCCACTTTAGCTCAAATTTCACATTTCGTATTATTCATTTCTCATTATGAGTAGATTTATGTCTGTTTTTAGATGTGTTTATCTCCCAAATCATTGTAGAATTTAATAGAGAACTTAGTGTAGAAGAATTGAATGTAGTTACTTAGGTTGTTGGGTAGGAAGATTCACTGAGGCTGGCACAACAAAAGTAAAGTTAATACAGACTAAAACATTTTAAATGTTTTTGAAAGGCACTGACTGAAGTGGAAACCAACATATATAGATACTCTGTCTTTGTGCAATGCTTCTATTTTGCACACTGTTTTCAAACAAAAAGTGGCGTAGTAATTCAGATGATTGGATAATCAAGCGGAAATATCAGTCATTGCTTATGTTCTTTGCCTGCTGTTCCCTTCTGGTTCAAATATATGCCCTCTTTCGTCTGCTTCTAATAATAGCAGGATTTCATCTCCCTCTTGCACGAGGTGTCCTCCCTGACTGAGTGTAGATAAGCCTATGATTCTGACTCCATAGTTTGCTTTAAAACACCTATTCTTCACCATCATTTCAGTTCAATCTTAGTGGATATAATCATGTTCCGCTCATAATTATTTTCCCACCAAGATATACATAATATTAAGTGGAAAAAAGTGTTCAAAAAGAGTTTTGAATTATAGTTTATGTGACTTAAATGTGAGTGCTATAATATGCATTATGTATTAAAATACATAAATACACTTAGAACAACAGTTGCATTCATCCTGAGCCAAAAGATCTGGAGAAGAGAACTGACCTGACTGCCCTCTCTCTGCCAGAACACGGCGGGCTGTGGGTTTCCCTTGGTCTCGCATGGAAAGATGGCGGTGCGTCCCTGCATCACAATCTGGTCCCGGGGTCGCACCACAAACTGGGGGGCCTCTGGGGTTAAAGGTCACACGTGTAGCATAGCAAACAGTGAGATACAGGAGGTTGCGTTCTTTTGCGTTAAAATGGGATGCAGAAGCATAAGTGTGTTTCATTCATGTTTAATGCAAAAGCTAAGGTGCTGGGAAGCATGTGCACCTAATTAACATGCAGTGGGTGACGGTCTTGAAAAGGTGCAGAACACAGCGTGTTTACTAATGGTTCATAATGTGAGGTGTAAGGTTCAGCATAAACATGTCTGTTTTCAGAGTAGCTTTTTAGCATAGTGTGTAATGGTACTGTCTTTATCTCTGTTTCTGCAGCGCCGCTTTCCAAAGCTCTGCTCTAATGTTAGGGATTTTATTCAAAAAGCTTGAAATTGAAAACACTTCACAGAACACCACGTTTTTAAAAAGCCATGCATCAGTTCAGACTCCATTCACGAGGACGGCTGTTTTTCACAGAAATCTCTGCCTGAAAATTAGTATTGATTTGTTGAAGCGAAAGGGTAGATCTAATGGGTAAATGTGCAGTGTTAGTAGCATGGTCCAGATGGCTATGGGTACTTACCAACAGGACGAGCTGGTAAAAGAATAATGATGTGTATGGGAGCAGGGGAGGCACACATGACAAGAACACAGCGGCCACAGGGAAACAAACAAACAAAAAAAAAACAAAAAATGAAGTTTAAAGTGAACAACGTGGCGTTGGATACATGAGCAAATTTAGGACAAAAAGAGGGAGAGAGTGTGGGAGAGTTCACCAAGTGACTGATGAAATGGATCTTAAATCAGGTGAATTCAGAGGGGAGCTTAATAATGCAGCAGACTTTCCTTAACGCACCAAATGGAAGCTGTGGCTAGACAACCACAAATTACACAAACTCGAATCTCAGACTGTCGTATCAGCCCATAACATCTCGCCCTCTTTTCTCCCCAGCCCGGCTCACCCCGTGCCTCAGAAAGTGACAGAAATACCGTACAGTATATTGCTTTACGGGAGCGTAGAACATGAGACGGGGCTCTAAACTGTCATTAAGTTCCTCATTTCTTTATCTCAACGGGAGGTTCGTGCCAGCCATGCATGCCCTGAGCTCCCCTGAGCGAGCGTGTGTATGTGCGCACGTGTGTTTGTGTATCACAGGCTTCCCACTGGTCGGAGAATGACACACGCAGAGGGAGGTGGTCCTAGCAGGATTGGATCCAGCTGAGTGAAATAAACTGGTCTGTAAATAGAGCCGCTGCCGCCTCCTTGTCCGTGCGGCTTTCGTGCTTCGGCACCGAAAAAGTGGGTTAAGAAGCTACAATAAGTGCTATTTTGGAACTAAAACCAAAACCGTCTTGTCATATTTCTCTTCTGTAATCTTAAACCTATCAAATTAAATCCTCACACTGAAAGAGCTTTACATTTTCATCATAATCACATTATCAGAGAGGTAACCGGTACAGCGTGGCTTTTTGGTGGCTGACTGTTTTTGTCAGTGTCATGATTTCCAGTGTTTATAGTGGTAATAGTATATACCAGCAGGCACGTTTACACGTTTATAAATGAGGTGGCCGTTCACTGGTTGAAATGTGAATAAGAATCACGAACATGCTCGGCACCAAAGTATAGCTGACCCTCATCCACTCATGGTGTACTCAGAAAGTGGGTTGGCTGTTTTTGTTCATGGGCAGGATATCATCCATAAGTTCCTTTCAGGGATGTAATGATTTTTGATTTTTGATGTAAGGAGTCTTTTGATTTTAAGAATCTGCCGATACAGAGTCCAAATAAAATACTTTGGCGATACAGTAAAAAAAAAAGAACATATCATAACATATAATGGGCATTTAAATGTGAATAAAAGAATCAGGGTTAGTTTGGCTAAATTTTATTATACTTATCTTAGTGGTGTCAGACACTTAAAATGTATTGTATTAATCACCACAGTATATAACTCTAATGGCTAATTATATTTTTAAATGCTGGTAGCTATCTGTATGTTTGGGAGGTGGCAGTATTAATATTGTAGTGTGGTTCAGACCTGGCAGAAACTAATAATTTTTAAGTGGTCTCTTATTTTATTTCCAGAGCTGTATATTGCACACCTGCTATCCTATCCTACTAGCCACCAGTTCACGTCCCAGCGCACTACCACTCGTGTTACTTAAACTTTACGCTCACTTATAGAAATTTGATACATTAGGGATCTGAATCTTTTCCATCTGATTCCAGTTCTTTGAAAATCACGCGATCGACCATGAATTCTGAACACATGATCTGACCAGGGACATCCCTAATTCCTTTCATTCACATTTCAACCAGTGTCTAGTCTCTTCCTTTATAACTTCTCTGGGCAAGCTCTCTCTGCAGTAGCCAGAACTATTTGTGCATTACTAAGCCAATTGCTACAAACATTTTATTGTTTTTTATTCGTAATTTAAAATGTGCTTTTTAAATGAAAATCAGACCTACACTTCCCTACAAGTCCTTTCCCACTCACAGGGATCAACAGCCTGGTTTTGTGTGCCAGTGCTGAACAGAGATGAACAGAGTTTACTTTACGCAGTGGTTATGTCTAGGACTACACAATATATAAATTATTTATTATTGTAGGAATACTGGCTGTTTTTTGAGATAATGATCCTGGAAAAGGCATTCTGCAATTTGCAAATGAGATGCAAATGGTCACTGGTTCATCAAGGGATCCTGAACTAAATCTCAGATGATCCGGATAAGCATTAGCGGTTGCTTAAATAAATCAGGCCTTTCAACATGATTATAGATTGATTAGAAATTGTTATCTATATTTCATTATATCAGTATAATCACAATTCAGTCTTCCATATCATGCAGCCCTACTCCACATACCTCCAACTCGATCTACAAGACATAAAGTATTTATTCTCTAAATGGAAATAATGGTGGGAGATGACAGATCCCAAACTTACCTCTGACTGTCAGTGTAGCTGACGCCTCCACTTTGCCCACGCGATTCTCTGCCACACACGTAAAGCTTCCCTGGTCTCCGGCAGATACTTTCTTAATCCTTAAGATGAAGTCATCTTTTTCGTATTTCATCTCATACCTGTGTGGAACAGACAGGAGCAGGCTTCAAACAAATCCAGAAGCTCAAAGCACACAACACTCACATTCACGCCTTCAGCCCAGCAGGTATGCTACATTCGGCTTGTGCACACAGACAGAGAAAAGGGCTGTGATTAGCAGGAGATAGTTTCAAGAAAAGTAAACACAAAATAATGGGCTGTGGTGTTTTTTGGGGGAACAAAAGACCTTTTTCCTGTCCTTGAGAGAGTCCATGCTGAAGAGGATTCGGTAAAGTGGAGAAAAAGAGGGTTGTCAATTATGCAAGCATGAAAGGCATGGCAAAATGAAAGGTGCTTTCAGCTGGAACCCCTCACTGTTCCACTGCTTCAATATTTATGAAGAAGAACCCACTGTGTTTGGCCTCTGTCTATGTGTGTGCATGTGTGTGCATGTGTGTGTGTGTGTGTGTTCTTCCAGAGAAAGGATAGAAAGGAGAGGAGAAGATTTCAGAGGTCTGGCATATCTGGGGCAAAGCTTTAAATGAGGTTGTGCTAGCTTCATTGATGAATGACTAATTTATGTGCTTAAACTATGTATGGAGGCAGAGCCACTGCAGTATGCGCTGAGTCAAATTAACAAACAGGAGAGCATTTACAAAGTCAATTACGGCAGCCGGTTGCAACCCATCCAGCTAATTTACAGCATAAGAGAGCACAGCCTGAGTGTCACATTGCTTTTAGTACAGGAGACGGAGATAGAGAGACGCTGACACAAAGTGTACTGTAACTGACCTATTCAAGTTTGATCCACAAAAGGTTTATTCCGTACCAACTATTAAACAGTAAAAGTTGATAAAAATAATACCAAATACAACATTATTAAGGATTAAACCAGGGGTCGGCAATTAAGTGTGGCGGCGGACCAGATATTTTTCAAGCCATTACGTGGCGGGCCACAAAAAAAATCTGTTTTGGAAAATGAAGTGTAATTGGATGGAGTGCTACAGACTAGTAGCTCTCCAGCCCAGAGGGTTGTTGAACACAATTGCAGAACAGTTGATCTCAAATCAGGTAAACCCAAGAAAAAAGGAAAAAAATAAATAAATAAATAAACACACCCAACCCGTGTCATCAGGGTCGTGGTCCAATACACTACCGCCGCCCTGGCTAGGGAAAAAAAATGCCCTTATAAGGAGATAGGGAACCCAAGAATGGGTGGAAAAACGAGAACGGGCAAAAACTCAAGTCATGCCGAGTGTGAAAGAGAGACAGTCAGTCAGTGGGGCACCTGTTTGTTTTTTTGCTGCCAAGATAGCAATACACCAGAAATTTACCTGAACACACCTCACTATCAGACCATCACGCCCGTTGCTGTAGATATATTTGTAAGCTCTGCTATTTTACCAGTGCAAGCAGAAGGCGTGAAAACAGACTGTTTGCTAGGTGTAAGATAACAATGAGCATGGCGATGTGCCTTGATCCACAGTGTTAAGTGTGTTTGGTATCTTCATGAGTAAGGTAAACAACTACAACAACAATAAAATACACATGATCAGTCCTGACAATATGATTTTTTATATATGAACTTCCATGAAGACATGCTACACATGAACTTATTTCATGTTGTATGTGCAGCATTTCCTGTTCTGTTTAATGGTAGATTTAGATAAGATCACTGACGTTTGCCCAACATCGTAACAGTGGATATGAAACATCATATTTGTGGGTGGAGCATATACAGGTCAACTGTCAAAGTTTAAGAGTTTAGAGAAGTATTAAAAGTCTGGTCCCAATTATAGTGTTTCAGCAGAAAAGCTCCAGTCTAATTTATATGGGCATGAAATGTATAGATAAAGTATATGTTTATATTTATGTATTCATCCACAGGAGAAAGGTGTGTGAAAGCAGAGACTGGTGACTCTCACAATGTTAGAATACCAATAATGGTCTCTAATTGGCCTGGTGGAGTCTGGTGGAGACTCCAGTCACGTCACAGCTCTGACCTATATAGGCGCATCCCTGGAGGGGTCCTCTGGGCAGAGGAGTGGAGGAGAGAGAGACGAGGGGCGAGGTGGCTGGAACTGGGCCATTATTTAGCTAGCGGTAAGGCAGCAAGAGGCTAGCCACTACACGGGAGAGCCCCCCAAACACGACTCAGCACTTCACACCGCTCTCATACCTACAGCAGCAGCCGCAGCTTTACTGTAGCACACACACACATATATATACATGAGCCTTAGGTCCTCCTCTGGACCTTGCCACCTGCAGGAAGCAGCTAGCACTGTAGTGTTTTTGTTTGTTGCCTCAGGACCTGTATATCTTGCCATCATTGAAGGAAAATTATTTTAAAGGTGTACCACAACATTTTATACACTGAAAAGGAACTATTGGGTTGTAATGTTTTCCAAAAGAGGGTGAAGGTTAGAAGGGACAATAAATTGTTAAAATATTTTGATTGTTATGGGCTACACTTGATCATATTTATTGAGCTACACATGCAGAAGGAGTGCGAAAAGCATGAATAATGTATGTGCAACATGCCAGACATCTCGGCATAGAGTTTCCAAATGGTTTTCTACGATAATCCATCCCATGCAGCATAAATATTCACACAGTTCCAGCAGATGTTGTGGTGGAGTGGGGTGGAGTGTTGATAGGGAGTCCAAAAGCATTGTAATGAAGGACAGGTCTGGCAATGAAGCTGACCATATCATTGCATCTGTGTCCCCAAGACTCTTAAAGCTCTTAAAAGGTCTCATTCCATAATTTTTTCATTAATTTTAAATTGTCTAGTTGTGGTCTTTAGTATTAATGAATGCCATATAAGTTTTTTTTTTTTTTTTTTTGTGAAAAAAGAAAGTGCTTTGGTGTTTCTTGAATTAGTGGTCCCTGAAGAGAGACAGGATTTTGGCTCTTGCTCATGAATATTCATACATGCAAACTTATCTTCTTTGATTGGCTAACAGCACTGCAGCAGAGAACGCCTGCCTGCCTTCAACACAGTCAATTTGGCCATGAACTCACAAGTTGACATAGACACAGTGCTTTTGCTGATCGACTCGTTTTTCTAAATATTTTCTTTTCTTAGCTTCTGCAGACAATGGAGGTTGAAGAACAGTTTCATATGCAGCATGTGGACAAGAATTGTCCTGTTGAAATAGTGCCTGTAATGTGCCTGGGCTGTCAACGTGCCTGTAATCAAGACCGAAGTTAATCTTGCATTGTATGAAACTGCACCACTGCACACCACACCATAACACCAGGCCTTACGAATGTGCGACTCATAACTACAAACCTGTGCCTCCACACTGTGGTCACTGTGTTCATCGCCACCAAGAGAAAAGAGTGGGACTTGTGACTAAAGATGGTCGTTAATAAAAACTGTTCCCTTACTTTTTCTACCCTGCACTGTGGATGTTTATTATTGGGATTATTGTGTTTAATAAAGACACTGTGCCTAGAAAAAAAAAAAACTGTGCCCATGTTATTAGTTCAGATAGACTGTGCCTTTAATATAAAAGATCCTTTTAGGATACATTTTATTAGTAATCAATGTCCAAATCCTGCAACTCCACAGGGCTCACTATTTCTTGCAACTGTAAGTTGTCCTGTAATTAAGACTCTACACTAATTCATTTCAGATTTAGTACAGAAAAAAATATTAGAACTCAAATTCTAGACAGCAACACATATCACAGGGCTCCTACTACCACCAAATACAGAACTATTACATCAACTAAAATGGCTGATTTGACTGGTTCTGGTTCTAAAACAAGCTAATGGAGTGTTAATGTAATACCAACATTTGATTTCAGTCTGTCGGCTCAGCTTGGCCATCTCTGTTCGCTAATGTAACGTAATGAGATGGAAATTGAGGCTAAAGTCCAGACTGATGCAATGTATGCACAGAAAATACTGCAGTGGTGTGGCAATTTAGCATAGTGGCACTGTAAGTGCACGGCAATTATGGATTTGTGCAAAGAACATTTCTAGTCTAGTCGCTGTGTGTGTGTTTTATGGGAATCTATGAGCAGTGGACACATATGCTGCATATGTACTCCATCAGTCATCAAAGCTCCAGCCTTTGTTGTGAGGAGAGTATTGAACAGGCGGTGGGAGCTAGAGCTCAGAAACAAAGCTTGTGGGAATGGAAACGAAAAAAAGAGACAAAGGCCTGTGTCAAATTCTACAGTTACTGCATGCTGCTGCTTTTTTTCTCTTTACTGCTTTGCTTTGCTTTTTCTTTCTTTTTTGTTAGCCCTTACTAATATATCTATATATTTAACTACAGGTATAAAAATCTCTCTAAAAGTATTTCTAAAAGATTGTATTAAAATATATATAACTCAAATCTAAAATATACATTTTATTGGATATTTTCAAGTATCAGAACATTTATCGTATTTTTCGCACTATAAGGTGCACTTAAAATCCTTTCATTTTCCCAAGAATCAACAGTGCACCTTTTAATCTGGTGCGCCTTATGTTTGAATTTTACCACTCAGTTTGTAAGGAGCAGTAAAGCCACTCAGTTTAGATCTCCAGCACCAGGGCTGAAGTAGCATTAGTATTTGTAACCTCTATTCCCCCATTTAGAGGTGAGTATTATCTGCCTGTAGCCTGCTGCTAAACCCGACTAGCACTGCTGGAGCAGCATTTGCATTAGCCACTAACCGCGCTAGCTCTTTCATTGTTCAGAGTGAAGCATATCAGACTGTAGCCTGTGCATTCAACTGGTTAAAACAAGCTACATGGGACGAACCACAAGAATTAGAATTAGAATTAGAAGTTCCTTATAGTGTTGCTTAAAATGCGCTTTATAATCTGGTGCACCTTATGTATGAAAATAGACCAGAAAATAGACGTTCATTGATTGTGCGCCTTATAATACCGTGCACCTTATAATGGGAAAAATGTAGTAGTTCCTTAAAATATTTATTGGCCCAACATTATTATTATATTATTATATTACTTGAGCCCTACATGATAGAGGTCAAGTCAAGTCATTATCAACCGCTTCATCCATTAAGGGTCGCGGGGGGGTGCTGGAGCCTATCCCAGCAGGCATCGGGCGGAAGGCAGGATACACCCTGGACAGGCCGCCAATCCATCGCAGACATGATAGAGGATGTCTCAGAATATGCTAGATTTTGTATATACTACATATTTCTCGCTCTGTACTACATAAAGTCTAAAGCAGTGGGCTCCTAACATGCACACAGTAACAAATCCACATCTACCATGGCTCAGCTTTATAGAACTGCATTTGCATTCTGACCCCGAGCTTTGCATTCTAATCTACTGCTTCTGTCACGCAGCAGCATTCAGCAGCGGTACATCTGGGCTGCCTGCTCGACAGAATCAAATGCAATTCAGTCTGGTACATCAGTGCTGCAGATCAATGCAGGGCTGCAGTGTAGTAGTGAATGGGCAGAAAGGGCTTCCCCCTCACCTGCCACGGGGGATCTCCGTCTCATCCTTCCTCCAGCGCAGCGATGGAGAGGGGTCTCCTTCCACCTGACACCTGAACTCCACGCTCTCATCTACCAGCACCACCTGGTTCACAGGCCTGCGCACGAACGAGGGTCGCTCTGGAACACACATTAACATAAACAAACGCACAGGTGAGCTGCTCATCATAGCAGGTAGGAATGCAAACACAGATAAAAACATATGCAAATGTATGCATACAACACTTGTTTACTCATTGCTGAAGATGTGAAACCTCGACCTGACGGTTGGGGTTGTGCTAAATTTGAATTTCTAAGTAAATATAAGAGTTATTAAAAGGGTAATGGATTAAACAAATGAAAAAAAAAATGGCAGCACACAGAGAAATACGTTTAAGAATGCGTTTTATTATTTCTGCTAAGGACTAGGAAAAAGTGGATTAGGAGTAATATGCTAGAACAGACTATCTAATGTCAGCCTGAGGAGTTAACATCTATCCAACGTCAGATGGCTAGATGGTGATCTCTATCCAGCATCTGCTAGAGCAGGTTAACATCTAACTAATATCTTGTTGAGGATGTAACATCTACCAAAGGTCAGCTAGAGCAGTTAACACCTAGCTAACGCCATCTTCAATAGTTAACATCTAAATAATGTCAATAAGACAGTTAACGTCTATTTAACATCAGTTAGAGTAGCTAACATTAGCTAGATTGGTTAACAGCTCCCTAACAACATTGGCTAAAGTTTTTAACATCTATCTAAGGTCAGCTTGAATAGTTAACATCTAGCTATGATCAGCTAGAGTGGTTAACATCTAGCTAATGTTCGCCTGAGGAGTAACATTGAGCAAAGATCTTTTAGAGCTGTTAAAATCCCAGCTAACATCTAGTATTTTTGTTCATCTAACATCAGCAAAAGTAGTTAGAATCTAGCTAACACCTGCTAGAGTAGGTTAACATCTTGCTCACAGGTAAGTAACTTGCACACAAGTAAGTAACCTCTACCTAAGGTTAGCTAGTGCAGTTAACATTTACCTAACATCAGTTAGAGTAAGTAACATTACACAGATTGGTTTACATCTACCCGATATCAGCCAAGATGTTTAACATTTACCTTACATCAACATGTACCTATCATTAGTCATAATATTTAACATTTACTTAATTTAAGTAGTTAACATCGACCTAATATCAGATGGGGCAGTTAACATCTAGCAAATGCCGAACATAGTAGTACCGAACACAAACCCATGCAGCACCTGTGTAGCTGGATGATTGACTGTTGTCTAGGTTCATTTCAGTCAGTGGTGCATTTGTGTTTTCTGTCGCCAAAATAGCAACTCACTAGGAATGTGAATGTGAACACACCTCAGTCCCAGACCACCACGTCAATCAGCATAGATATACTCCTAAACTCTGACATTATTTTAGCGGTATGAGCGCTAGGTGTGAAAATACACTGTTGATGGGGTGTAATATAGGAATGAGCATTGTGGTTCGCTTTGCGCAGTGTGTAATATAGAGCCCCTAGTCTTTTTGGCCTTTATAGCTCTGTGTTCTCTAGATGACAGTTAATTATACCATCCCAAAATCAATGCAGCTGGATTGCCATCTCCAGGTCAATCCATTATGATGCACTGATGCATTTTACACTTCAATTTTTAAGTTCTGAGTACTGTGTGTTGCTGATTTGGTTGAATTTTTCATTTACATTAATAAATGTAAATGTTTTTGGTTTAAGGTCACTGTCTTGTGCAATTTATGTTTTATATTTCTGCTCTGCTGCTTTTGCCCTATGTGCATATGTAAATATGTGTAGCCTGTGTAATTATACAGCCTTATATTAATGTACAGTTTCCAGTGTCACTTATTCAAACATTTTTCACTAAAAAATACAAGTGACTGTGTGTGCAGGTCTACAGTTGAATTATCTGTACATAATGGAAAATCAAGAGTAATTCTCTTTTAAATAACTCAACACCAGGTTACAGTTAAGTACAGTTACAGATGTAATGATACAGATGATAATTATCCCTTACCAAAAACGGAGAGTTGAGCCATCTCGCTTTCCCTCTCCCCCACCATGTTGGTTGCCACGCACACATACATTCCTCCATCACTCTTTTTAGTGTTGGATATGGTCAGTTTTCCGCCCCGAATCTGTAAAACAGAACAGAATTGAGATAATGCTTCAGGACACATCACACATTTTCGTTAAAAATTTTGCTGATTTATTACAGAAAATAACATTAGCACTGTATACCAGTTTTACGTTAAAATAAAAAACATACAGACTGAGATCATAGCCTGAAACAGCCTCAGGTGTATAAGCAGCTTTGTTGTTCATGTGGAAAGAAGTCAGAACTCACACTAATCCTGTCGTCTTTGAGATCAAGACGAGCTTTATCTTTCCTCCAGAAGGTTGTGGGCTCAGGGTGGCCCCGAGGAGGCTGGCACTCCAGTGTGGCAGATTCACCTACTGCAACAACCACATCCTGAGGATTCTGCCTGAAATCGTCCCGCAACACTAAGAGAGAAAGAGAGAAACAGAGGTGAGAGGAGGTCTGGCAACACTAGGTCAGCATGTGAGACGTTACACAACACATAATGTACCGGTATATCACAATATTATGTTTTTCAGAATATTGGTTTGGAGAAAATGCACCACTGCTATGTGAAACACTTGGAGATGCACAAAGGGACACTGGAAATGACCAAATGGACATCTCCAATAGGGGCATCTCCAAGTGTCTTTTTGGACGTGTCTAAGTGTCTTTTTGTGCATCTCCAAATGTTCCTTTGGGCATCTCCATGTGTCCTATTGGGCATCTTCAAGTGACCTTTTGGGCATACTTGGGCAAGTTCAAAAAGACAGTTGGAGATACCCAAAGGACACTTGGAGATGCCCAAAATTACACTTGGACATGCCCAAAGGGACACTTGGAGATGCCCAAATGGAAACTTGGAGATGCCCAAATGGAAACTTGGAGATGCCCAAATGGAAACTTGGAGATGCCCAAAGGACACTTGGTGATGCCCAAATGGACACTTGGAGATGCTTAAAAGAACACTTGGAAATGCCCAAAAGGACACTTGGAGATGCCCGAAGGGACACTTGGAGATGCCCAAATGGAAACTTGGAGATGCCCAAATGGAAACTTGGAGATGCCCAAAGGACACTTGGAGATGCCCAAAAGGACACTTGGATATGCCAAAAGGGACATTTGGAGATGCCCAAATAGACACTTGGAGATGCCCAAATGGACACTTGGAGATGCTTAAAAGGACACTTGGAAATGCCCAAAAGGACACCTGGAGATGCCAAAATGGACACTTGGAAATGCTCAAAAGGACACTTGGAAATGCCCAAAAGGACACATGGAGATGCCAAAATGGACACTTGGACATGCTCAAAAGGACACGTGGAGATGCCCAAAAGGACACCTAAAGATGTCCAAAGGGACACATAGAGATGCCCAAAGGGACACTTGAAGATGCCCAAAAAGACACTTGGAGATACAGAAAAGGACATTTAGAGATGCCAAAAAAGAGTATTTAGGGACCCCCAAATGGTGTCAAAAAGACACTTGGAGATGCCAAAAAAGTTACACTTGGAATTGTCCCTCAGGATATTTGGAGATGCCAAAACAGAACAGTTTGACAACCTGAATTAATTATGTAGTCAGTCACTTCTACTTGAGTACTGTTGATATAGAGTTTCTCTGATTAATCAGATTAATCTGTTTCTCTGATTTTACTATTTATAAGTATATGTTTGAGTAAAATGAACATTTTTGTTTTATTCTATAAACTACGGACAACTTTTCTCCCAAATTCCAAACAGAAATATTGTCATTTAAAGCATTTATTTGCAGAAAATGAGAAATGGCTGAAATACTAAAAGAATATGCAGAGCTTTCAGACCTCAAATGAGGCAAAGAAAACAAGTTCATATTCATAAAGTTTTAAAAGTCCAGAAATCAATATTTGATGGAATAATCCTGGTTTTTAAATCACAGTTTTGCATCTTGGCACGCTCTCCTTCACCAGTCTTACACACTGCTTTTGGATAACTTTATACCACTCCTGGTGTGAAAATTCAAGCAGTTCAGTTTGGTTTGATGGCTTGTGATCATCCATCTTCCTCTTGATTTTATTCCAGAGGTTTTTAATTATGTAAAATTAAAGAAACTCATGATTTTAAGTGGTCTTTTATTTTTTTCCACATTGTATTTAGAAATCTAGCTTGTTTATCGTGATAAAGATATCATATCGCTATCATATCGCCCACCCCTGAGAGATGGAAAGAGGGAGAAGAGAGAGAATCTCAAAACACAGAAAGTAACCCAGAAACACACACATCAGAGTCCACCGATTGGCAGCTGTTTTAAACACTACGTGTCAACAAGGTTAGTTAATGCATTATTCTAACAGTTCTAAACAGGATACCAAACAAGCACTAATGATACGTTGTGTTGCAAAAAACTAGTCAATTAGTGTCAAAATAAGGCCCTTCACTTCCATAAGCCTCCATAATGTTGTGGAATGTTCAAACAGCCTGGGAGGATGCGTGGGAGAGAGAAAGAGGGAGAGAAAAAGGGAGAGATGGAGGAGGCTGGTAATAATTGGATGATATTCGAGTCCCAGAGGAGCATCTCTGACTAACAGCAGTGACAGAGACAGGGCCCTGAGGCCAGCCTGTCAATCACGGCGCTGAGAGAACGTGGAGCGCTTCAGTCAGAAAGCGCCACACGCACGGGCACACACATGCTGCCGTATGGCAGTGTGCGCTGTGTATGCACTCGCTGTCAAATGCTGCTCCCTTCTCTCTCTCTCACACACAAACACACACACACACACACACTCACAAACACTCCCCACAGCTCATCCACCTCAGGTGACATGCGTCCTGCCGCCTCTAATCAAAGTCTGAACCATCAAACGGCAGCACATGCATTTCCTCACACTGATGGCATTAGATAGAAGGACAGGTAAAAAGAGTTGCATGTTTTTTCCCGACATCACCATTGTTTCTCTCCTTCTCTCATTCCTCTGATACCAAAGCCTCCTCTAATCAATCGAAAATGTCACGCTAGTTTCTCTCTCACTTTCTCTTATGCATGCCCGCACTCCAGACTCCACCACATAATGATTCTTCCAGTCTGCCGCCCGGGTTTCTCAGCAGCCGCCAAGACGGGCTAGACAGCTGCATGAGCTCCAGAGCCACTCTCAGACAGGAGGAGAGGCGGAGGACAGGTGAAGGAGAGGGAGCCTGGGAGAGGGGGAGGGGTGTGTGTGTGTGTGTGTGTGTGAGAGAGAGAGAGAGAGAGAGCTGGATTGAACACTGTACCCCTGTGGTGTGAATACAATGCCATTGGATTCTATGGGGTCCCACATACAGAAACAGCACCACTGATGGTTTGGAACACTAAATTTGTACTGGGTGTGGCTACTCAAATACATGACACGTGATAAATGATTATGTGGACAAAGGTATTGAGACAGTTACACATTATACCTATAGAATATTTGATGTTTCACACTAAATCCATAGGTATTCGTATGACGTTTGTCCTTCCTTTTATATCGTTAACAGCACTCTGCAGTAACTAAGTCAGCCGAGTGTTGGTTGGACGCTTTTCGGCACTAAGCATTTTTACGACCACAACTTGGCTGGACACTTCATATTTGTGTTGCTGTGATTCTTAAAAGCTAATAATACCACTAATTCCAATAATACCACTTATAGTTCATTGGAAATATCCATGTGGTGAAGAAAGTTAACCAACAGATTTGGAGTTGCAGTGGTGGCAGAGCTGCACAATGTTGTGAAAAAAATGACATTCTGATATTTTCTTATTTTGTGGTATGCAGCTCCCGATGCTGGCTAGGATAGGCTCTAGCCCCCGCTGGATCCCTTGATGGATAAAGCGGTTGACGACTGGAAGACTGGAACACATTATTTTAACAAAAATAACTTTGTCTATTGAAATGCATGAATATACCAATTCAAAACATGTATGTTGGAT
Organism: Astyanax mexicanus; assembly: GCF_023375975.1. Lineage (NCBI taxonomy): Eukaryota > Metazoa > Chordata > Actinopteri > Characiformes > Acestrorhamphidae > Astyanax > Astyanax mexicanus. The sequence continues at coordinate 27,984,054 of NC_064427.1, read as the reverse complement.
TGTAATTTGTTAACAGCACACAAGAAATTAATGTAAAATCTTTTGTCTTCATGTGCATCCCTAACAAGACAAAATCTTTTAAAATTGTGAATATTCAAAGAACAAAAACAGACAAAAGGCCCATCCCTGCAATAAATCCCCCTCCAGTGCAGGGGGCTGCAAGGTTCAAGGGCGTATTCCACCACTCCGGAACCAAACATGGGTAGCGGTGACAATTACGAGGCATTGAGAGATAGGGAGAAGAGCCCTCCCCTGGTGGGACAGCAGTGCTGCATTGTTTGACCAGCCTAATTGCTCCACATCATCCACCGCCTTCGCCACCCCGTCTGCCGCCGCACGCTCAATTATTCAAATGAGCATTACGGAGCCTCCCGTTCAGTGCCTTCATTTACGATCGGACAAAAAGGAAGCTGATTCTCTAATGGATTTCATTCCCTAGCACAACAGGGGTTCTAAACATGAGACACTGCGAAGGTATTTCTCCCGTGCTGTATGGTGGATCATTATGTAATTACGGAGAAGAAGCAGTGGGGAGATAATAAGCTGATGCTGAAAGCCCCGGCAAAAATAATACCAAGCGCAGGTGTTCCACCGTTATTCAAGCCCAGCTGAACTCAACTTATTTCTCGCTCTTTGTTAATTACCCTGCTAGAACAGATCAATAAGAGCAGTATTAAAGCAGATGTCTGCATTGATTCAAGATAAATTTATGGGTTTTAAGATTTCTTCGACTAATGGAGATCATTTACTATGGTGCAGTAATCCCTAAAGGACAATGAACCTTCATACTATATGCTAATCGGCATTCTAAATTTATAAATGTCATACAGTGCATGCAAGAATTATCAGTACTTTTCTGACCTTTCTGCCGCTGTGAACGCTGCTCCTTTAGCTTTCAGATCTGTTGCATGAGCAAAGAGACAAGGCCCTGTTTAATGTATTAGAACAAGGCCTTGTCACTTTGCTAGTGTAGCGATTCCATCAAAGTACATTTTAGGCCGCAGCTTAAAATATATACGACTTACAGGACTTACAGGACTAACTGGCAACTTCATTTTAAATCTTTGTAGGATATGATTACATAAAGGAATCAAGCTGAATACAGTGAACTTTTCAGATGCTTTTCAGATGCTGCATGTTACTCAGGTATACTGTAATGCATCAGCCTTGCTGAGGTAAAGACTGAACTGTGACCTTTAAACAATGATGCATAATGATAATCTCAGTATAATCAGCTACGAAACAATCTGAATAGAATGAGGCTATTTACAGCTAAGTTGCTGTTGAAGAGCTAATCAAGATGGAGAGAAACTGCACAAAAAAATCTGCACTGTTAAATGGACTCTCTGGGCATTTTCACACCTACAGTTTGTTGCTCTTATTTGAAACAGGCAACAAGTATATAAAATGCAATGTCCTTCCTTTTAGTTTGGTTTGTTTTCATACATGGGAAAACCAAGTGCGTCACAACAAGCCACGTAAGTAAATTTCTTTCTGTTTTTTTTTGCGGCGGAAGAAAAAGAAAGTTAATACAGAAAAATGATTCTTTGATCCTGTGTTCAGAACTAGTGCACATGTCTGTGTAATTAAATATGGACCAACGACAGAGATGACATTTGTTCATAACTGTAGTAGCTATCTGGGTCGAGGTGAGACCACATTCTCACCACAAACAAACCAATCGAAAGCTTAATTGGGACTGGATGGTCTAAAATGAGTATAAAGGAGCGAGCAAATGAGCGTAATTACTGTCTCCACACCTGCCCAAAAGAATCACACCAAGGGGTGTAAACAAACCAAATCTGATTTAAGCCAGACCAAAATATCAGGTGTGGGGACGCCCTTACAGTGTGTTTATGTCCGGCTTGACGTAAAATAATTGTGTAGGTTATGCGAAAATATTGAGAATGAGATCAAAAAATCATATTAAAGTTACTGAAACCTTTTCCAACACGATTCATATGTTTATATTAAATTATTGTCCAGCCCTGTGTCTAATACATCACTCAAAAATCCTCTGCAACATGTTTACACTCAAAAGGGCAGATAGACAGAGATTAAAGTTAAGTCTTGGCGTACAAAATCTTTAAATGGTGATTTTTCACCGAAAGATAAATATAGTCTACAATAGGCTTAAATTCCTTTTCTGGAAACTGATTCTTAAGAGTGTAAAGAACCTAAATGACTGGCATTACAGTATTGGTGATTGGAACCAGTTTGTAATGTCATTTTAGCAAAAAGTGTTGTGAAATCCAGTACTGCCTGCATGTCTGATTAACTCCAGACACAAGAAAAGGCAAAAAAAATCTTCTTCTCGCTCACAGTGCACGCAAGGCTCTTCCCTGACTATAGAAGGGTGATATCTCTTTTTTCTTCCTGCCAATCTCTTCTTGCACTGATGGCTTTATCATGGGAGATGAGAGATACAAGTTTTATATAGGAAGCAAGGGTGTCCTCTGTTGGGATTGGCTGACAAACTGAATGAGTAAAATTCCATATGTTGGACACAGGATACTGATACTGGACAGGCTGAGCTGGTTGTGGAGGAATGGAAAGCTGAGCATCATGAAAGGATCAATCAGGACATCAAGTCCTGACTATTATGCTGGACCAGCACCAGGACACATGGACAATGTTGTTTGGTAAATCTGATGTGATCTGTGGACACCTGAAAGACTGGGAAATCGTATCTGGAAAATAGTTCTCTCTCACCAAGACATCCTGCACTACACAGAAACAGAACCATTCTGACCGGGCAATGTTATCACCTGGAAGGCTGTGCAATATATTCTTCGTTATGATGCAGAAAGTGCAGAAGCCCTTTGCAAATATTGGGCTTGTATCATTTATTCAGGCTGTATATTTCTGTCAAAGGAGTCTGTATGGAAATGACCTAACAAGTGTTGGGACGAATAGAAAAATAGAGGCGACAAAATTCAAAGAGAGAGTGAGACAAAAATGAGCTCCCAAGGCGACACTCGGTCCCTGAAGTATGTGCAGTGCACAAGATCTACATGTTGCTGTGTCTGAACTGCACTGTTTCTGGTCTAGATTAGGCAGGTGTACAGGTGCAGGAGTACTCAGTTCATTTTTCCGGACAACAACAACACTGTAGACACATTTAATGTTTTGAACCCGGATATGTTTTATGTTTACAATGGAAAATCATTGAAGTGCCAATTATTTTGATCATGATTGACATAATGCAAATGGGCATCTTGTGTTGGTAAAAAAAAAAAAAAAAAAAAAACACAAGTGTTCTAACATTGTCTTTATCATCGCCTGATACAGTAGATTGCTTCCATGCATCTCCTGAATTGAAGATGCTGTAGAATCTCAAAAAGTATTTAAATGGACATAGCTAAACAATAAAAAGCAAATCCTCAGTTGTGAAACTACAGTACATGTTTTTCCCAGCTGTATTGCATGCTGACAGTTCAGGACAAGTCAACCACACTGGTTAGATGTTTAAAATAGAGCCACAGCAGAGATAACCAGACCAAGGCCACCTTCTCCTAAAGGTCTTTGTGCAGTTTTGTTTCGAATCTGGGTGTAATTACTGTATTCACATCTTCCCAAACAAATCACATCAAAAGTGAAAATTAACCTCTGAGTCTAGTTTAACTTGATTAAATAACACAAGTGTGAAAATACACATAGAGGTGTATTTTATGTCCTCATTTTTTAAAACAATAATAATCCAAGTTAGATTAATTATGCGTCTAAGTTACTCTGCTCCTCAATTACTCTGGAACCTCAGAGCACCAACATGTTGCTGCTAAATCTAAGCAGGTTAGCTGCAATGCTAGCTAATTGTTGGGACTCATCCAGGTTTAACTAGTTATGATAAGAGACCTAGTTGCCTGCCTCAGAGTAAGTGATGCTGCTTGGTATTATACAAGTGTTTTAAGTTGTAGTTTACTTTGGTCTTCAGTTATGAAGCATAATGGCACGTTATTGCTGGTTCAATGTAGCCCTCGGTTTTGATTTTCTCTTGTCTTTGCCCTAGCCCCTCCTTAGCCCCTCCTTGCCATCAGTGTTATCACCAGTCTTATTCGTAACCCAGACCACATGTTATTTTCCCCAGGTGTTCCTTGTCTGTCTGTGTATATTTATCCCTTGTTTTTCTTTGTTTTCTGTTGTGCTTTCTGAGGCCTGAGTCTGATTCCTCGAGTTTGTGTCGAGATACTGTTTGTTTGTTTGTTTGTTTTCAATATGGCTGCTAATAAAGCAAACTTGCATTTGCATCCTGTCTCCAACTCTGGGTCGTTACAGCCAGAATGCACAATCCTAGCTTAGATTCTGGCCACTCTGAATTCTGCAGTAGCGTCAGGATATAGTGTCATTTCACTTATGAAATGCAATGGAGTGTACCCAATGGAAATATGCTTCCCATCCCCCTAACAAGGATTACTGGCCGATTCTGATTAAGCAGTGCAACGTTCTGTAAAAACTGAATGTTCTATCAATTTAGCTTGACCCTTGATGGGTCTTGAAACTGCAAGCTTATGATTACGGTCAATTTGCCTTCATTGTCACCTTTAATCCTGTACCGTTTTGTTAAAACTGATAGTCCTTTAAATTTAGGCTGACCCTTGACAGAACTGCAAATTACTACCTTTTGCCTGTGGTCAATTTGCCTTCATTGTCACACTTGATCCTGTAAGATAATATACTCCTAGCACAGGCAAGGGAAAAGAGGACACTGTAATGCATGAATGGAAGATATATGAGCCAGACGGGTCAGAGCTCCTTTTTTATTAAAGCATTGCCATTCATTCACACTTTTGTTTTCCTACTGGAGTAGAAGTGGCAGACTTACTGCCACTGAGGTGGACTCAGGGAGCGCAGTGGTTTAGATAAACAGCATCCTGGCTGAATGAATCAGGCACTGCGGGAAACAGATGATTCTGTGGAAAAATAAACGACTTTGGTCTTGCTTTAATGTCTCTTCATGCTGCCAGAAAGGAGAATGAGAAGTCTGTGAGAGGTCCAAAAAAGCACTCAAAGCAACCAGTGGAGGCAGTGTATAGCTAAAATGAGCATTTACAGCGATCAGAAAAAAGGATACAGTATGTGGCTCAACACTAATGACTAAATGATGTTAGAAAATGAGTGTAAAACTCAAACAATATTCAGAATATAACATAATATACATACAGTCATGAGTCATAAAATGCCTTCTGAATGGCTTTTGCCACTGCATTTGACCATGACTTTTTTTTTACTCCTACACGCAGAATCTCATCTAGTAGGTCATTTACAGAAAGTTTTATGAAGCCGTAGGTGGTGGTGTTTTGAATATTAAATTTGAAAAGGCCAGGCACCAGTCGACATGGGTGGGCCATGATCTCTGTGCCGCTAAGGGGGCTGTCCTATTTCTGTCATGTTGATGACAAAAAATAGATAAAGAATCAGCGGTCCTGTGAGATAATCACATACATTTGCTGATGAGGGTATTATCTCTTCTCTAGAGAGAGAGAGAGAGAGCTGGGAGAGGAAGAGCAGGGCTTGAAAGAGCGTAAGCGAGTGGTAATGTGGGAGAGAGAGAGAAAGATGAAGGAGAGAGAGAGACAGGCATGGACAGTGTGGGAGAGGGAGAAATTCATTTGCATTGCAGTTTCTGAATAAATAAACAAGTTTGTATGTCTGTGCCCTAAAAAAGTCATCAGCAATCAGTCACGAGAACCTCCACTGTTGAGAGTAGAATTGTTTCCATCTCGTCCCCCGAGGCGATAAGCTAAGCCCAAGCGCAGATAACCTATTAAAGCACTCTCTTTTTAGCTCTCATCAGCGAATCAAACGCAACTCAATGGGCTTCAGGACATTTACAACAAATAAAGCATTCCAAGCAGGTTTACTACATTAATGCATCATTCCTTGTACATGCACATAGTGGGAGAGATTGCTCGCCAGCCAAAGTGAAACGTTTGGTAATGCAGATTCATGCGTGGGCACACTGTGACAGTATGTCAACCGCTTATTATCACATCATTATCTGGATGTTACAGAGCCACAACTATGTTCCTCCGAATCCAAGTCAAGGAGAAACTGTAGAGTGTTCCAGTGGTGGAATTACTCATCAGCTATTAATCAGTATCAGTCCAAATATATGATCATCAACTGATAATTTATCTGATCAACAGAACTGTCAGATCAAATGATCCATATTTCGAAAGCTTTCAACTGCTAACAATACGGAAATACGGACCTCACCCATAGCTTCTAAATCCCATTAAAGCCAGTGTTGAAATCTTTGGCCCATGTTGTTGGGGAAGCAGGGTAAAGACTTTGGCCACCACTAACCAGAATATCCTCTCAAGAGTACATAACTCAGCCCAATACAATGAATGTTTTACAAAGCACAGCTAACACACGGCACAAACCACAAAAAACAGCAAATATTCTTCCATGATCCAATACACAGAAGCAGCAGTCGGAAAGCTTAAGGAATCCAAAAGGATGAAGTTTTCGACATTAGACGTCAGACTTCTTAGATTACGTAAAAAGTCTTTAGTCTTTAGTCTGAGACAAATAAAGATATTCTATTCTACTTTTGGGTTTAAAAAGGTAATTCTGCTCTGATTGGTAAATTTCTGATAGTTACCATGACATAGTTGGCAGTTAGAATCTTCCTCTAGGGGCACTGAGTTGCAAGAATGAAAAATCACATGGTAAGCCTCACTCTTCTAATGCAGAAGTTATCATATGATTTGGAAAGTTTGATGTTTAAGAACATCATACAAGATTTAAATTATATACAAATTAATAACCAGGTCACTCTTCATAGTCTGCTTCTGAAAAAATCAAAGAGGGCAGGATGTACAACATAAGAATGAGAATTGCTAGCATGCGCCAATATGGGAATTCTGGGCAGACAGTAATGTATATATTTTTTCATCTATATATGTTATTGTTGAGTATACCAATTTTGATACATAAATATACATAACTGGGAAACTGGGACCACCTATGCATTACATGGTAATATACAATATACTATAATACTATAATATACCTAAAGTCGTATGGTCTTCAGGAATATACTCAATGTGTGTATTTACAGTTTGATTTCCTTTGTGCATCTTTAACTGCTGAAGTACACTATTATTAGGTATCTCTGAGATATTCTAGAGAACTGCTTTGTGTAAAAGTAGACAGGAATGGAGAGGAACATGCATAACATTCATGCTTCTCTTCCTAATTACAGTAACCCTGACTCTACCCCTCTCTGGATCTGCAATTTATAATTGATTAACATCATACTCATCTCCAAAGCATTCAGTCACACACGCCATCCTCGTTTTCCTAAGGCAGCCCTTCAGAGATTGTAGGCATCCCACCCGTGCCCTGCCTGCCTCCCGCTGCATGCTCTTCCGTGGCATGTGTGCTCAATCTATGAACCTTCAACTTCAATTTGCATGGAAATTAAAATGTTCTAAATCCTTAAGTGTCAATAAGAGATTGTGTTTGTTTTCTAAATAATAGAGTAAGCCTGTTTAAATGAATGAATGAAGTAAGACTTGAACTGACTGCCAAAAGTCTGTGACTGCAGGATGTGACCGAGCACACACATGCTCACCACCACAACCACCACTGGAAAAGAGCCACCACCCACATCATCGGCATGGAGTCAGGGAAATAGAAAGAGAGCCGATAGAGAGAGATGTATAATATTACCACTTTCATGCAGAAGCAATGTGGTGAAAAGCTTGCAGCAACGTTGCGAGAAAGTGAGTCAGAGGGCTTTTATCCGCCTTGTTTCACTAAAGCAGAAATGGCCCAGAGAGGCACTGGGCTTTTTCTCCGGTGCTGTCTCTTCATAGCTTCAGAGTGCCGAGTGCGATCACATGGCTTACGGCACAGTGTCACGCATCCAAAGCCCATAGTACAGCACACACACACAAATACACTGGGTCCACCTCAGTGCCTGGTGTGTGCACAGCTGCATCATGCTTTTTTTATTAGGCAGGTTGACATTACAGCATGTTCTTGCATTAGATTACAGCTAGGGTATCTCCAGTAGATGTAACCCTAATCTGAACACAATCCGACCCAGCTAGATTGTCTAGTATATGGAATAATGTTATAATGTCAGGATATGGGACAGATGTTTAGGTAATGTTCAAATCAACTATTAGAATGTGGGACAATTGTGATTTTGAGAGTGGCATCACTATTGGTGCCAGAAGGGCTGGTTTAAATATCTTTCACATACAGTGGGCATCAGGAAGATAGGAAGAGCTACTTGGTGAAAGAGTTCTGGACTGTTTGGAGCTGACAGAATGGCTACTGTATCTCAGATAACGACTTGTATTTGTACAACTGTTATGAGCATGAACTTGTGCCACTTTGTCCAAGATTTGTCCAACTTTGAGGCTAAGAGAGTAAATAGACGTCTTACCCTGTATTAATATTAGGCGTGGGGAAAATGTATATGATTCTTAGATGCATGTCAATTCATATTTGGACGATTCTGAATTGACACAACAATCCTGTGTATAAAAGAAAAATATGCAGTAAAATGCGTTGATAGTCGTTTTATAAATCACATCACAGTCCTCAGAATCGTAATCAAATCCAATCGTAAGATGCCTAGAGATTCCTACACCTATTTAATATAGTGTACAGTAAGTGTAAATTACCAATAAAAAACAAAAAATAAAATGAGACCTATTTAAAGCAGAGCCATAATTGGCTTACAATACCAGAATGTGACACAAATCTGATTTTTTCTGTGCTATGGCCATATCCAATGCAGTCTTTTCAAAACAGATTTGAGTCACTATGTGGTCCTATATCGATATGTATCCAATTTATGGGCATGCAATATTAATGTGAATGGTAGATCCGTATGCATGGGCTTAGTGTTGTTGGAGATGGAGGTTTACAGGAACTTCTTTTCAGTCTAGGAAGTTATTTTCAGACACAAAAATCACCATTCAAATAATAATAATAATAAATACTCAATCGATGGTGGTTCAATAGAAACCACTGGTTCCAAACAGTACAGCAAACAGCATTACTAAACAACTCAATCAACTCAAGGCAGAACTCCATAAACCATAGAGAAAGCCCCCTCCCCACCAGCTTCCAATTGACCACATTTGCATAAACTACCAGGCAATCAAAAGAGTTTCAGTGGGAACAAACCCTGGTTAACATGGTCTGCAATATCCTCAGACATATTTATTTGCCCTAGATGTGCAATTGTGCTAAAGGGCTTTATAATTTCCAGTGCATAAATCACGTGGGTCCACTCAACACTGGGTTTCACTGGTTATGATAAGTGAGTGGTCACCTCTTGGCTGGCCTCTGCTGGGATTTAATTGAGAAAAGTGGTGTGAGGGAAGCCTGAAACGGTGGGGACCATCTGTGATGCCACGGCCTGAGCCACCGCCGCATACATCAATGAAGCAGTCCAAATGAGCGGAGCGGGTCTATTCTTTATTTTACTGCAGGATGCTGAAACAATACGTTTCATTTGTCTAGAGAGCACTTTCCACAAAAGCTATCATCAAACTCACTTTAGCGTATCAGCTCGCAGAGTGTAGAGGGATTTAAGTGTGTCCGTGTGCTTACACATGTGTGACTGAACCCAGTCGCAATCCAATTACGTGTTATTGTTGTTATACGATCTTTGTCAATGGGGAGACAAAGCACTTCAAATACCTGTGCAGCTGTGAATTGATAATAATGATATTTGACTCTAATTTCTGTCTCTAATACGCATGTGGTCGTGTAGGATAACAGATTTTTAATACAGCAGTCGGATGTTTCTGTGATTCGCACAGGAGTTTCAGAGCTCCTCCTATACATGTATGTGTACTTATATGGCTCAGTAGCTGTGCGGATGTGCAACGGTACATCTCTACTTGCTTTATAACACTAACTCTGCTCCAAATCTACTGCCTTGACTTTTAATGACACCTTTTCTTTTTTGCTCTGCCAAGCGACTTGTATGTATTTCATGCAGCAAAAGTTTTAAAAGGTAGAAAGTAATTAACTGTTTAGGTCAAAACCAGGACCTTACAGGAAAGAGTCTGCATATTTCTTACAGAGAAATTGTGGCTTTGGAGAGGCTTCAGCAAACAAGGTTACATAAATGGTGGAGAAAAACACCAGCCACGGAGGCTTTGGTTGCTGTGTTGTGCACTGGGGGAACTTTGTGACTGAAGACAATGCACAACGACACCTGTGATTGGATGGCAGTGTGGTCAACAGGCAAAAAGCATGCAAGCTCTTAAATAAGAAACAAATGTATACAGTATAAATGACTAAAGTTTCTGAATTAGTTTCTCTAAATGTTTGAGTACAATGAACATTGTTTTATTTTATAAACCAATATTTGGTGGAATAACCCTGGTTTTAGTAACAGTTCATGCATCACATCTTGGCATGTTCTCTTCCACCAGTCTTACACACTGCTTTTTGGATAACTTTATGCCACTAGTGTAATTAACTATATACTAGTGTAATTAACTATATAACTATATTCCAGAGGTTTTCAATTTGGTAAAATCAAGGAAACTCATCATTTTTTTTAGATGTAGCAACTGCATAATTTAATCTTTCAACATACAAGGTCAGTAAACTAAACAGAAAATAAAAAAAAACGACTGAATGAAAATGTTAGATAACATATGGTGTGATGTTACACTACCATAACACTGTCGCAAAAATTGCTTTTAACATGGGGAGATAAATGCAGATATATGCAGAACCTATGCTGCTGTTAAGTGCTCCAGGATGCTGGTGCTTTAAGTGCCTGTGTATATCAGGTGTAGTGCAGATTGCTCTCTGGAGAAATCCATGAGTGTGTACTAAATCGCACAGTTTCGTACTTTACTCACTACTTTAATTGACACGTATATACTACTATTTACACACTATTTAAAATGGTAGTGTGCAGTTTCGAACACTGAACCCCTATTTTCAGTGGGCACAGCCAATAAATGGATGTGCTCAGTCCACCTGCTCAACTTCATTGAAATGTTATGTTCATTTTTTGTTGAAAAAAAATCTAAAATATCACAATACTGTCCTTCTCTACATTAGATTCTTCAAGACTTTCTCCCAGACACACAATAACCATGCCACATCCACAGTTGCTCTTAGAAGCCAAAGCACAGACTGAGTCTTTTTGCCAGTCTCTTCAGTGAGGAAGAGCAGCTGGTTGGAAATCTGTCTCTTCATCAAAAGCATCGTGAGCAGCTCTGCTGTATCCCCAAAAAAGCCATGCAGTAGAGTCCACATGAGAGCAGGTGGTGGAGGAGCCGGGGCATGGATAGACAGGGGGAGAAACTGGGGGGGAAATGGGGCTGAAGGCAGCACTTTTCCTTTTCCTCATGGAAGCTACTGAGCCCCTGTGAGCAGCTTATTCAGGGGGATTATTTCCCCCAAATCTCCTCTAATCACATTTGACCAGCTCCTCTTGGCCTTGGCCTCCGTTCTGGGCTGCGGCTGTGCTTAATTACATAGTAATAACATTCTGCCTGCTGAATAGGGTGGCTGCTTGAACAGTCAGGCACTGCTGAGCACTCAGATCATCTTCACCCACTGAGGCCAGAGGACATTTATACCGTACTGTAGTTCAAACAACTACTGTAGGCCTCAAACGTCTACCCTTTCCACTGCGAGCCCCCTGCAAAGATAAATCTATCATCACCATGCATGCAGTGCCACCTCAGCAAATGACACTCATCTTTTATTCGTGACAGTTCTATAAAGGGGCAGACAAAGAGAATCAGTCAAAGGCTCCAATGAGAGCCAATCTGATAAGCAATTATAATGACTCTCCTGATAGAGGACGTTTCAGAAGCCCCTTTCTTCAAGTTACATCGAAGGTTGAGCAAATAAAGCTGAACAACTTACTTTGAGAGAAAGACACAGAGGCACAGAGCTGGGAATGGCCTAATAGATGTACTGGAAATAACTGAAAAAATAATAGCTTATAAAGGGGTTGATGTTTCCAAACCACCCACTAAGGTAACACTTCACAAGCAACTTGTAAACAACTACCTCATGACAGGGGTGTGCCATATCGTATCTTACACGATAATATCGTCAATTTTTTTAAATATCGTGAACGATATTATACACTAAGATATTGTGCCATATCACCCATCCCATTTCCCATTATTTATCTACTAGAGACAGATTATATCTGTCCAGTATCATTTATTTTACTTTAATCTTGGATATATGGAGATATTTGGAATGCATTATTTTTAGCATCATGACATTCTGGAACATTGACTTCTGTTACAAATCTAATAACATTCTTGTATTTTTTTATATCTCTCTTAGGGGTGTGCAGTATTATATTGTATGTAATAATAACATTTATTTTTCATTTTTTTTTTGCAGTGTATATTGTATTTTTGAAATAGTTTTTTGTGTTTTGTCATATCGGCAAGAGTATCGTTATCACGAAAATACCATAAAATATTGTGATATTATTTTAGGGCCACCCGTAATGTCAGTGTACATGACAAAAAGGAAATTACAACATAAAGCTCTTACAAGTCCATGAAAACCTTACTCTCCATGCTTTGAAAGGCTTTCCCCCCCGTGCAATCAAATATTGCAATGTCAAATATACAAGCAGTCCCAAATAGCAAGGCTGTTGTCATCTACATGTTTAATTTTACTTTAAAAAGCGCAATATCATAATTGATACGCAAAATACAGTGAAGCAGCAAAACTCGAAAAAAGTCCCAGTGAGCAAGCCAACACCATCTGTAGATACTAGGGCTGGCCCGAATAGCGTTTTTTGAGCTCCGGATATTCGGCACTGATTCGAAGCGAATATTCGAATATTCGTTTTTAAAATAAGAGGTAAAAAAAAAAAAAAAAAAAAGGAAATCACGGCCCCTTTAATCCACTGAAAAATGTTCAATTTGCTCTGACCGACAAGACATATTCACCCCGGATTTTTGGTGTTTTTATCCCGGATTTTTGTGTTTTCACCCCAGATTTCTTTGTGTTTTCATCCCGGAATTTCTGCTGCCCTACACCGCGGCTTATCCGCTGCGTAAGCAGGCTAGGAGGCTGCTGCTGCACGGTTTCTCCGCTGCGCAAGCCAGCCCAGTAAATTGCTGTTTGTGTTTTCACACTTAGGCTATTTGCTTAAAAAAACAAACAAAAAAAAACGTTTGTTCAGGAAGTATTTTATATTCTTAAACATTGTTAATTATATTAGAGGACAGTCATTGTAAACTGTACTTGGTCTATTTCGGTTAAAGGATTGTGCAGGGCATATTACTGATTTTGTATTTTTGCACTTGGGCTATAAGATCAATATTAAATATTTCGTTTGTTTAGAAATTATTTTATATTTTTAAACCATGTTAAATTATATTAGAGTAGAGGAAAGTCATTGTTAATGACGTTATTGTACTTGGTCTATTTCGGTTTAAGCATTGTGCAGGGCATAGCCGTATTACTGATTTTGTATTTTTGCACTTGGGCTATAAGCTCAATATTAAATATTTCGTTTGCTTAGAAATTATTTTATATTTTTAAACCATTTTAAATTATATTAGATAAGAGGAAATTCGTTCAGACATCATTTTTGTAGGCCAGGCTTTTGTAACCGATTTAGCCCCTACTGTTGCCACATTACCCCTTACGTTTTATTATATAAATCAGTTTCGTTTTTTTTTATCATGTATAATAGAGGTCTGCGCGAGACTGATTTTTAAACCCACTCTTCCACGCTCCCGCGTTTCTGTCTCGTTACCGCTCCGCAAAAAAATTGCTTCTTTTAATCCCGCGCCCGCCCGCCACATACACATTTCTGCCGCTCCCGCCCCACGTTCCTAATATAAATTAAATAAACTACATCTAATGCTTCAAATTTACTTATATATTTATTAAAACAGCAGCGCTGCACCATCGGTGTGTGCGTGTGTGTGTCGGTCCATCCTGCGCGTTGAGAGTTTTCTTTAGGTTTTTTTTTTTTTACAATTATTACAGTTTTCTTAACTATTTATTAATTTGCTCCCGCATCGTCTGGATTAAACTCCCGCTCCAGCCAATAACAGTTCAGTTCTGTCCCGCGTGCAAGATATTCTGACGGGACCCGCGAGAACAGAAGTGGTTAGACTGAGGTGGAACTCTGGAAAGGAGAAAAAAAACGAATATCCGAATACCAAAATTAAAAACCGAATACCTACTCAACGAACGAATATCCGAATACCCGAATATTCGGGTCCAGCCCTAGTAGATACAGGATTTAAACATAAAAAAAAACACAAACAAACAAAACTGCAAAGCGTTGCCTTTAGATGACCAATCATTCTCTACTCTCAATCTATCAGGATATCGTAAACACATTGTGTAGCCTATAGACTACAGACTTAATTTTAGTATTTTATGGATGCGGTTGTATAATTTCGTCTGATACTCTTTTGTTCTATTTAAAAGTATATTTGCTTAAATGTTTGTAAAAATTTGATTTCTTTATTACCTACATAAAAGCTTTCTCTCAGCTTTTATTTTTGTCCTTTGAACATAAGATTCATGAATTATAGTTTTGGCCAAAAACTCTTTTGGTGCATCACTAATTACACACGCTAATACTGTTACTAAAATAATCTTGATATTCTTCAAATATAGGAGGGACGTACAACTTCAGTTTTTATTTGATAACAGACAGCAACATTTAAAATTATGCACAAGCTATTGTTTACTTTATATTTTAGGGTTTAGTAAGCAGCTCCCTTCAACCTTTCATGCACCTTCCATGTTAAACATGGTGTGATTATAAAATCCTTTTATTTCAGATAAATGGAAAAGTTTAAAATCTGAAAATCATGCCATATAGAGCAACGTGTTTCCTACAAGACATCTTTGCATTTTTTAACAAGACAATGTAAAACCAAATGCTGCACACATTATAATGGCATAACTGTGGTAAAATAGGACACAGGTCTACGGTCCTGACCTGTCTCCAAAAATGACAATCCTTAAATGCCTTGGGTCCATACTATCTGTAATCAAATATAAATCTAAGGAAATGTAAGAGACAAGTAATTTATATTTTATATGGATTTTCTAAACGGTCCTGACTTTTTTTTCTAATTGTTGTCATTTAATGCTATTTTAATGATGAAATTAGCTCATCAATTATCGGTATTTCATCAACATAATTTTCACCAATACTGCTTAATTCACAGAATCTAAAAAGTACACAAGACACAAGCATAGACAGAACTGGACAGAAAAAAATGAAAAAATATATAAAAATAGAGGGCAAAAGACTAGAGGAGAAAGAGAAAAGAGAGAGAGGGACCACACGGCACTGCTGGCACTGAGAGTAAGCGTGGGTGACAAAGAGGAGGAAAAGAGCGGCACAAAGAAAACAAACTGGTCAGCCTCTAGAGCTTCCCCATGGCAGCCATCCAGAGAAGGAGCTTAATCAGACAGTCAGCTTCACTCGCTCAACCCGTTCTCTCTCTTCTTCAAACACACACAAGCAACATAGGCTACTGTAAACACACTCTGCCTGCCTCCCCCCCGTTCGTCACTCTATCTATTTCTCAAATGCAACCCACACACTAATATTCTATGTATGTTGGCATCCTCTCTGTATCTAATAACCTCTGCTGACCCAACAGCAGTCCGTACACTTCCGCCACACACACACGCTGCTACACACACATTCCAACTTATGTCATGCTCTCTGTGCTTCTAAGTACGAGTCAAACCTAACTGTGCGCTCAGCCTGAAGCGTGGTGCCCCAGTGTCACTGCCATGCTGTCTTATTCATCTATTCAGATAGCTAGATGTTAACACTGCCCACACAGCTAATTTCTGCAGCAGTTCCTATATGATCCTTCCACTTCTAGCACTCTGTTTACAGACGATTAGACCCTTTATGAAGTACCTATATCACAGAAAAACACATTTCATCTTTCTAACTTTTTGCGTGTAACATTTAAATGCAAATAAACACTGACACAACTTTCACATGTATTTTGACCTTGAAAGAAGAGATGACAAAACTGTACGCTTTATGTAAAATCATTACTGCTGTAACCACACTGTGGTTTGGGCCTAACTAGTCAGTATGAGTTGGTGGTTAGCACGGGTTCAAGTCTTGGGTTCAAGTCCCTATCTGGGTGGATTTTTCATGTTCTCCCAGCATCTGCCTGGATTTTCTACATGGAATCCATTTTTCTCCCACAGTCCACTAATATTGCAATCAGGTGAATTGGTTATAAATAGGAATATCCCCAATCCAATCATGTGTTAGGAAATCTGAGCCATATTTTTCAAAGCATCAGTATCAGGTGGAAAAGATCCTGATCCCTGATTTATTAAAATGTAACGTTACCTTTTTACACCACAAGTTCACTATAGACTCTGCACACACCGCATTCACAATGGCTGCATACACAATCTTAAGTGTGTTCCCACTCGGTTTATCAATGCTGACTTATGTCCGATTTGCAAAGAGGCTAATGCAGCAAGCTACCCATCAAGCCTTCTAAAATGACCCTGGTGTGGGAATGTGTGTTTGTCTTTATGAACTAAATATGAATGTGAATATCCATCCTGGGTCATTGCCCTTACACTGCATTTACACTCCTCCGCCACGTCAACACACAGCACCTGCGCGTTTAGCCGAGATAAACTTTATGCAAATGAATCTGTCCAACACGATGCATCTATCTAAACAGAGAGCAGGTATTTGCCTGCTGATTTACAGGGACTCTGATCAATGTAATACATTGTGAAAAAAGGTAGCTGAGATTGTTGGGGTCTCTGGTGAATTTAAAAAATATTAATATATAATTTAATTGGAAAGTTTGCTTTTGTTAGCCTATATGCTGCTCACTAGACAGTGTTATGAAGCTCAATCAAACATTTATATTATTAATATACATTTATATATATTAGTTTATAGGACATAAAGATTGTATAAAACCAATTCCCATTTATTAAACCGATTTAATTGGACGACGCAGGACAACCTTTGTAACGACCACATTGGAGGGGGCAGTGTTATCATGTGCGTTGACGCGATGGAGCTGCTGCTTCTAGTCAATGTGTGTTGGATGAGTACTGACTTTAAATTATTGTGTAGTGTGTTGACTGCAAAGATTTTTTTGGGTGTATAAGTAAAAATTCGTTCCCAACTGGAAAAAAATTGACAAAATTTGCAAATATATAAGAATGTAAAAGAAAAATGTAAGCTATGTGCCTTACATCCCTTTTCTTTAACTCATATTCCCAACATTCCCTGTTTCATTGCCTTCCCTGATGCCACACATCCATACTCCTGGCTCCCTCCATCAAAAGCCCACTATAATCCTGTTTTGTCAGTGTCAGAATTTAATGATGCAAACAATGGCAAAATGAAAACCACCTCACTATCTGACAAGACTAATGCCTGCATTTCTCCTACAGCATGTAGATCACTGAGGTGATGAATACCTGTGGGTGTATTATTTTCTCCCATGGATGCAAAGGTACAGGAGAGCAGTGTGTGGGCTTTGAGGTGATCCCAGGGTAAACAGCAGCAAATTCCAGCACAGCTGCACCTCACTGCTCGGTTAATCCAGGAGAGCAGCTGATTTATAGCCCACAGGCAGACAGGAGCAGAGAAAGAGCTTCCTGAGCTGTGAGCTCCACTAGGGAGACCAGTGGCTCTTCATCAGACTGTCTTTTCTTCTGGAGCTGGCGCTGAGCTCCGTCTGCACAGCCTGACTGCAGTCGACTGCAGAGCTTAGATCAGTCATAATGTTATTAGTGCAAAAATGGTAATGGTGGCCTCCTGTGGAAGAACAGCCCCTGCTGGACACTGAAAAAAGCCTACTTTCACAGTAGTTATTCAAATCTGCCTTATTTTATGTAATTGTTTGCCTTACTGTGATAGAGATCTATTTTATTCAGGGCTGTGTAGAGACATTAAATCCAGTTCTTTTCATTCAGATATGTATCCGCATTGTGGGCATGTGGCGCAAATGTGAGTGGTCAGATTGAATTTCATGCATCTTTTAGTTTTTACGCATGTTTAGTGCCCTCGTCATTAACCACCCCCAGCTGAGTTGTGCCAAATTTTGACTCCTTACCAAAATTGGAATCTCCTTTACATGCACACACGCAACACAGCAGTGTGGGCACATCATATTGCGCTTGTGAATCCTGATGTTTCTGTCTATAAATAACTAATAATTAGTTAATAATTAATACGTTAATAATTACGTTTTTCTGGGCTCAGATTGGTCCAGCAGGCTAAGAAGCTGCCACTAAGATTGCTGGTTCGATTCTTGGTTTTGTAGCTTGCCATCAGCTGTCGGAGCCCTGAGAGAGCACAATTGGCCATGCTTCTTCGGGTTAGTTAGATGGCACTCTCTTCCCCTGCTTAGCACAAGTCGCTGCACTTTCCTCAGAGTGCGCTTTGATGCTACTCGGCAATGATTCATCAGCAGCAGTTGGAAAAGAGGTGGTGTCTGACTTAAAATGTCGAAGAAGGCATGTGCTAGTCTTAATCTTCCTGTTGTTAGGACATCACTAGTGATAGGTGGAGTTCTAATGAGTGGGCTGGGCAATTGGCCTTGGAAAATGGGGAAATAGAAATAAACAAAAAATAGTAATAGGCAGGTCGGGTTTTTGTGGAAGTTAAAATTCATGTCACAACACCAGCAGCACTGCAAAACAATGGGAGAAAGTGTGCATAAAGGTATCAATGTGTGCATGCATGCTATTTCAGAAATAGATGAATTCAAATTACAGACAGATACAGGTCATTTATGAATGTGAACTAGAAAGACAGCAAAATCTGATCTGAATTAAAATAAGAAATTAATAACAGGGCTTATAATGTTAACAAAACCAGAGGAGAGTATGCTTTTGCTCAAATAAATTAGAGCAAAGATAAAATGTTTGCACGGATGTTAAGAAAATCTACCTTACATTTCTACAATAAAAAAAACAAGAAAACTGTTGCAAAATGGCACAAAATGGTCATCTGAGATCATGATGAACAGTTGGCTGGACAAATGAATGGATTAAAATAATGGATGAAAGGGAAACTGTACGCCTACCACAAGAAATTACTGAAATAAACATTTTTTAATGCTATATACCACTGATTTACTGATTATACCTTAGTAAAAAAAATTTGGTTATTGTAATCATTCTGTCAGCTCAAACATGTCAGGTCATTTCTTTTTGACCTCCTTCATAAACAAGGTGTTTTCATCCACATTAACTGTCACTCATCGGATGTTTTCTCTTTACTACACCATTCTAAGTACGCCCTAGAGATTGTTATGCATAAACTCCCAGGAGATCAGTAGCTAGAGAAAAATCAATCCAGCCCATCTGGCACTAACAACTATGGCATACTCAGTATCTCATATCAGTGAAATAATACAAATCATTTCTGCCGTATTTTGTTCATGGTTGATTTGAACATTACCTGAAGCTACTGGTCCATATCTGTATTATATTATGCACTGCACTGCACTGCTGCGCTATGATTGGCTGATTAGACAACTGCTTGAATGCTTTATGTAAAACAGTGGTATCACTAAGTGAAGATGTAAAAGAACGACTCTGTCCTGAAAGTGAACTCAAAATAATCTGGCATGGGTCACGTCGTGGTCAGGATAACACTATTACTACTAGGCCTTTCAGCAGACAGCTGGCTGTTCACATAACAGTGGGGGGAAAGAAGCAGATGCAGTCCTCACATCTGTTTTGTGGAAAGCAGAAATGATGAAGGTATCTTAATATTTCAAGTGTATGCAATTTGAATCTAGCTAAATTGGACTTGCTTGGTCCAGTACCTACACAGTACAGCATATAATGATAAAATGCCATTTCCCATTTAGTCCAGGCAAACTGCTAAATGAGCTGTTTAACAGGCCTGCACTGGCTAGTTAACCTGTCCACTTTACTGATTTGTTACTGCTTAGGGTGCTGTTCCTCTTACTAAGAGACATTTCGGACTGAGCGAGTGGTAAACTGTGATGTAGGAATGGGCAAATCAGTCAAATTTGATATTCCAATTTTTCACTGCATTATTTAAATAATATTTGCCTAAATCATATGGTGGGGAACTCAAGCAGACAGTAAAAGGACTACAGCATAGTGTAAGTCTGACATAATAGATACGATAATTACAATTTTATTGTACAATAATTTTACATGACCTCAATCCTTTTTACTGACAATTATATTGTGCACTGGGTCTTCTGTGGTGGAACAGAATAATTATATTATGATTTTGTCATATAATATCATTATATCAATGGCATATAATGATAATAATATGACAAAATTATTGTTTATAGCTATTTCTTTTAGGAATATATATGATCCAATACATTTTATTGTTTTATAAATTGTACTGTATTAAAAAAACACTGCTTACAACTGTTTAGCTTAACCTAATCTCTTGGCGGTGCCATCTTAAATGATGATCACGATCAGTACAGTGAAGGCGGCACAAGCTTCTTGTGCACTTTTAAAGTTCTTAATGCCTCGTTTTAAATGTCAGGGCTCTCCGGATTCTACCAATGAGGTATAGAGCTAGAGCTACTATCTGCAGGGGCAGCCTATTGTTAAGAGTGCTGGGCAAAAAGCACAAAATTATTGGATCTTGAAAAGCTGTGGGAGAGCGGAGGTGGGTTATTCAACAAAGGTTAGTACTCTTTATCATGTTTTACTGTATTGCTTAGCACTAACTTACCATGTACATTATTTAAGTTTATATTTTTTAAAGATGCTCCATGTGCCACTCTCCAATATTGTAGCTTTTTAAACAGAGCAGCTCTTTGTCACAACACCTAAATATGAATATGTGTAACACTAAAAAACATCATCTCCACATGAGCTCATCATATAATTTACTATTTGATTTTTTTAATCTTATGACTGTTCAAACTGTCTCGCTAGTCCATTTTGTAAAGCTCCAACAGCCCAAACCATTCATAGTGTCTGATTTTCATATAGTGTAGATAAGAAGGATCTATTGAGATCAAATGGAGAGAGGCCGGGAGAGGGAAAAGGCCACAGTCATTCATGTCACTGATACGAATGCCTGTATTTTGCATGTAGGACTTTTCTCTGCAGTCCTGACAAACCGATTCTTCAATAGCCCTCTGTCGTCAAACAGATTAGACACTGCCCCCACGGTTATATGTCTCAATCTTACAAGCCACAGACAGAACCCTGTTAAAAACGGAAAGAGATCTATCATCAATATCATATCAACATCAGGAAACAGAGAAAAAAATAAAAAGAGAGAGAACGAGAGAGAGAGAGACAGAGAGAGAGAGAAAGAGAGAGTAAAAATAATAATAATGGTCCTTTCCTGGTGGGGAATCTAATAATCTTGAAATCATTTTTTAGCTGGCTGCTGTGACAGATGGGCTCTGCCATGGCATTGTTTCGATACTGAAGACTGTTCATGGCTCAGTGCTCCATAAACCAGAGACCTTTGTGCTCACATTAAAAAACTAGATACTTCTCCATGGAGACCCTTTACTTAAAG
Organism: Astyanax mexicanus; assembly: GCF_023375975.1. Lineage (NCBI taxonomy): Eukaryota > Metazoa > Chordata > Actinopteri > Characiformes > Acestrorhamphidae > Astyanax > Astyanax mexicanus. The sequence continues at coordinate 27,962,540 of NC_064427.1, read as the reverse complement.
ATTTTCTGATACAGCTGTGGGTGAGATTATTTAAAACATATTCTGCTTTTCCACTGCAAGGACAAATAGTTTACTAAGGCTGCTCTGTACTGTTCTACACTGGAGCAAATACATTAGAACATTATTGTTTCTTTTATTTATTGTTTCCATTTGCTGTATTGCTAAATCAGTGCACAGTATCTCATAATAATTATGAGACAGTTGCTGTTGTTAGAGTTAGCAGAGTTAGCATTATAACTTCGGAAACTAAGCATGGTTACCTGTACGCTCATAAATGTTCAGACCTGAATATAACAGTGGCCATGAAGTCCTCTAAGGTATAAGGTGCTCAAAAATGCCATAAGGTATGGGTGGGCCATATCGTATCATACGCAATAATATCAGCAATATTTATCAATATCGTGAACGATATTACCCTAAATTATTTCTGATATTACCCTAAAATATTGTCACATATCACCCACCCGTAATTATCAAATCAGGATACTACTTTTTTTTGCTATTTTTGGCAAAAAGAAAAAAATAACACTGTTTTAATTTTCCATTATATATCTACTAGAGACAGATTTTATCTGTCCATAATAATTTATTTTACTTTATTCCTGGATATATGGAGATATTTGGAGTTATTAGTATACATTTTCATTTTGTCACAGTAGTGTATTTAAGTCATTTTTAATTCAGTGTTTCCATAAAATATAGTGATATTATTTTATGGCCATATGGCCCACCCCTACCATGAGGTACTTAAAAATAGTAGCTAGACAAGCAGTACTGTATTTTCACTGTGCAAATGTTCAACATAAGACACCAAGGGTTACATTTCTGTGACTAATTGCAGAGTGTGAATCTAAACGTAATTAAACAAAGTCACACAGTTCTTTCTAAACACTGTGGATTGGGTTCTTGTTCTTTAACACATCTCTTTTTCTGTTTTGGTGGTTTTTCACCCAGTTAAGCCTTCCGGTCTCCGTGGCAACCCCGCTGTCTCAGGTAAAACGGCAGCCTGGAGTGTCGTGTGAGGTGGCAGCCCAGCAGAACTGCTAATTAGCACCCCTTGCCGCTCCCAGTAGCAAAGCCTTAATTACCTGAGTATAGTGGCAAGCTTGCAGCTCCAGGGGAGGGGCAAGGGGTGAAAGCGGGGGCATGGGGGTGACAGGAAAGAGGAAGAGGGAAAAGAAGGAGGGGGAAAGGGGTTGTTGTTGGAAGCAAAGGAATGAGAGTTGGGATGTGTGGATCAATACAAAAGCGTAATATCTTTTAAAGAAAGAATACCGGATAATACTTAAGATTCCAATATCGATATTGGTATCAGTACTGGAACAGAAAATGTGATACTGAGCCATTAAAAAAAGAGGAGATTCTGAAAGCTGGACTGACTGCACTATGCCTTAGTGACATAGTGATGTTATCGGATTAACAAGTAACCTGAAGTAAGAGATGAAAACGCGTGCGTTATGATTCAACCAATCTAAAGCTCCAGCCGTTTCCAGTCACTGGCCACTCGTTTCAACTGATAAGAGAATTGCTATCGTTTTATATAGGCTGGCCACTTGTGTGGAGTATAGAGTAAGGGGGGAAACATTCAGTTTAAGTGTAACAACAGTTCATTGGTGTTGTCATGTCATGTCTGCTGTTTTAAGCAACAAAAAATGTTTATAAATATTTGCAATTTTTTTCCTTTTTTACATTTTGGCTTTATTAGCAGTATTCTGACTGTTCTACCTTGTTAAACGTCTGCTTAGGTTGTTGTTTTTTCTCAAATTGTGGGCTTTTTCCATTTTTTTGGTGGAAGGAAAGAAAACACTATATAAGCTAATATACCACATAAAGCCCACCAACTCTTTGCAACTTGCTGTTAATGCAACATCACTAAACATTTGAAAAGTAAGGCAGGAGACCACTAAGAGATGACTGTGCTTGCTAGCCTTACACTACCCACCCAACCTGGAGAAAGTGAGGCCAATTAGGCTCTCTGGGACTCCCAGTAATGGATGGCTGTGGCATTAGAGGGGTATAAACCAGCTGATAGGGCCAACACACAGACAGCACTGCGTTATGTACTCTATATTTAATGGCCAATGGGTGGAATCAACAGCTGCGGCAAAATACCTATGTAAATTCACATACTATTTTCTATTCCTTTCACTCCCTATGTGAACACATGACACATCAGTCATTAATGCAGTGCTGCAGGCAAAACAAAGCAATGCAAAAAACACCCAATCATTTGGTGTTAGTTTATCTTTTATTTCATATCATTAAATGGTTAAAATGCTAAACAGGTTATGCAACAGTACCTTACAAAGGCCAATAAAAGATGTGCAACTTTTTAGATTTTTTTTTTATAATATAACTATTGTATGCAAGATATCATATCATGCAGGTTATTACCATATATTACCTGTATACACAGACAGACATTTACAATTTCAACGCCCATGCAATGTTATTTTTAAGGTTTTTATTTTAAAGGTTTTTATCCTACCATACAGTATCTCGCCGTTTCTTTTGAGCATATCAAGATGACAAAAAAAAAAAAAAAAAAAACTAATGCACATGCCAAGTGTACATACTGGAAGATCCAATATCATACTTACTTACACAATACTTTGGTATTGTTTCGTATTGGATCAAAACTAAAATAAAAAGGTGTACTGCCCACCACTAAATAAGAGTAAAAAAAAGTGACGGAAAAAGGATGAATGAATGGCTGAATCATATCCACCACAAAACAGGTCAGAGTGCTGGGGGCCACATCACCCCATCACTGGTGCTTACTGAAAAGCACACGTGGGATTTCAAGCATAGAAGGACATTTATTCCAACAGAGCAGTCTGCTTAATCCTCAGGATTATAATCCTCTTTGCATCGCTCCCCGTGGGAGGTCAGCCCACGCTGGAGCTCTTCTAACTACTCTCAGGCGCGCAGTGGGCCAGCGGTGGGCCTGCCACGATGCTAGCGCGGCACGGCTCGGCACGGCTCGGCAAGGCTTGGCTGAGATAATTAGAGTGCCTCTTTCCTATCCTGGCTGGAAGGGAAGGAGGATCCCCCCTGAGAAGGCAAAGCACCACCTCTTCATCTGGAGACTCTCACCTGCTGGGAGACCGACCCCCTGTTTGCAAAGCTGCCGTTGTGCGACTGCCCTAACAGCGAGAAACATGTAAACACGCGCAGACAGACGTAAACACACCAGCATCAATTAAACGCCACTAAAAACAAAGCTCTTTTCAGTCATGACATGATTTGTGCGAAACCGCTAATGGCTGCAGCCTCGTATGGAAGTGCAGGATTCAGCACACTCCGAACAAAGTGCCATGCTGGAGTGGTTAATTGCAGCTATTATTCAGGGAATAGGATGAGCAAGGTTAGAATAACAGCCAGTCAAAATATAAACGCAACGGCGATGTGATTTTTAGAGAAAGGCGCTGTGAGTGACAGCAACAGCTAAGCGAAGAGAGAGTGGCTCTCGTTATCGGCATGAGGTTGGTGCATGTGGAGAGGAGAAAAAGAGGAGATAAAGGAAACGGCAGTTTCACTCTTCTTTCGACAGTGTTTCTTTAATTACTCTAAGCTTCCCTTGGGGAGATATGGCGGTCTCCACAATAAGAGCGCGACAAATACAGTATGTCATCTAAGAGCCCTGCCAAGGCTGGGAATAAACAACAGAGGCGGCTTAGCTATTGCTCTCAGTGGGACTATTACTGACAGCACGTAGCGCACTCGCACAGCTATTGTCCTTTCCATCTCTTCGCTCCCCCTCCCCACCAACAACCCCCTGTTTTCGCACTCCCTCTCCCTTTCTCTCGCTCATCCCACAGTCCTCAGCGCTGAGGAGCGTCTCTCCATCTTCTTGTGTGAAGCGCAGGTATTGATGTGCCTCTGCTATTTAAGTGACTCTGGGAATCTATAACTGCTAACATGTCTTTGTGTCTCTTTGTCTGCTACTTACAGACGGGCGGGGTTGCATAACAGATATCTGCAATAATTGCCAGCTGTTCTCCAGAGGCGCGAGGCACTAAACCCTCGGTTGAATCATTTGCGAACAGCTCCGGAGACGTTTCTGCAGTAGTGTTCGTCAGTACTGTCAGTAAATATACCTGCACAAAAGGCAGATGGTTAGGCGGCAGTCAGCCTCGTGCATACACACGCTAACCGGAGGAGAAAGAAGAAGAGGAGGAGGAGGAGGATCAGGCTGCCTGTCTCTCAGCAGGTCTGTGTAAACACGTTTACAGCATATGAACCAAGCAGCTGCAGTAGGTCTGGATTCAGCTGAGAGCGTAATCCACAGCAGCAGGGGAATTAGGAACCTCACACAAACTTTAATACACCGCAGCGGGCCGCTCAGTCAGACGTGCGAACCTGCTTATTTTCCTGCCGTTTCAGGCTAAATGAAATATGTGCCAGGCTAGAGCCCCTCGTGTTAGCCTTCTGACCTGCAGCGGTGTGTATGTGTGTCTGTGGAGCCATAGTCACGTATGACTATGTACAGTAAAGCAGGGGTTTTGTCAAAGCTTGATAAACACACATACATTATGATCGCCGTAGTATACCTGTTATTGTATATATTAAAATGTAAGTTTAATAGAGAATCATGGCATTGTTACACTTACACAGTTCAAATCAAAGTAAGGTAAATGCTTTTGTTTAATCACATACACTACCTGGCCAAAAAAAAAGTCTCCACCTGGATTTAACTAAGCAAATGATCTGGTGTTGCTGCATTTGGTCAGGTCCAGGTTCAGAAACTGTATGTCTGGTCAGCTGACTACCTGAATATACTGAACATAGACCAGGTTATTCCATCAATGAATTTTTTCCCCTGATGGTACGGTCATATTCCAAGATAACAATGTCAGGATTCATGGGGCTGGAATTGTAAAAGAGTGGTTCAGGGAGCATAAGATCATCATTTTCACACATGGATTGTTCACCACAGAGTCCAGACCTTAACCTTATTGAGATTCTTTGGGATGTGCTGGAGAAGGCTTTACACAGCGGTCAGACTCTACCATCATCAATGCAAGACTGGATTGGAACAAACCTTGTGTCACTGCAGAAGCTTATTGAAACAATGTCACAGTGAATGCATGCCACAATCAAAGCTAAAGGCAGTCCAACCTAATATCAGAGTGTGACCTTCTTTTTTGGTGGCGACAGTTTTATGGCGAGGCAGTGTACATTTGGTCTAGATAGTTTTTTAGGTTTTGCACTGTAGTTTAGCAAGTGAACTAGATATCATGGTTCACTTGATCTGGATTGAAACCACCACTTTTGGTTAAACCAAATTTTGATCCTTTGGTCCAGACCATAGCACCTTTCAAATCTGCTATTTTGGTTTGGAACAAAGTGAAAGATTTAAAGGTTCAAAGCTGCAATAAAATGACATAATACCCATTTCTTATTAAACTGACATGCTGAATAGGACATGGGATTAATACCGTTGGTCATAATCATTACCAGCACCCACTGCGCTGTTCAGTGTGGTTGGTAATGGCTTTCTCCTATTCTCTGTACACATGTGACACTGTGGATCACAGTTACAGTTACATGCCTGACCAACTTCAGAAATGGAAGGCATACATCAGGCATTCACTGTGTTCAACCACACTTACTTATATAGGTGTGGGCATTTCCCAAGACATACTCTCTGATCATTTACCTACTGCTATCCCATGACTTGAAATGGCATGTTACTGTGCACTTCTACATAGTGCAGATTGCTTTCTACTGAAAACATTCTGGTGAGCCCTCAGTACTCTTAATCTAAAATACAAGGGGCACGTCTTTGGAATTATATAGCTTCTTGAGTTCAACAAGTACACAAATACTAGTTATATTATTCTGTAAACAGTACTGATTTGTAAGTATTGTGGCTTAATTATTAAATTATTATTTTTCAACCCCCAAATCCTCTTCTTAATTAAGTATTAAAACACTGATTTTGAGTCACTTGAGTTCTACTGTCTACAAAAGGGGGTTGGACCCAGGTAATGTCATTTGAAGGCTAAAGCTAAGCTCTGATTGTGTTTACTATTAGACAAAAAAACTGCACAAATTTATACAAATTTCGTGACTGGTTTTATTATTCAAAACGGCGCTTCAAAAAAGTCTGGTAGGCATTATTTTGACAATATTTCAAATCTGATTGAACAAAACAGAAACTCATCAGGAGCATCTGAGATTGGGCAGGATGCACACAGCATACAACAAAAAGCTAAGAAGGTTCATTTGCATATTGCCGCCATCTGCAATATCTGTATTCCAAAAGCTGAATTAATGTGAAGCCCTAAAAGAGAATGTTTCCTTATTTTCAGAATGGAAAATTGAACAAACAAGTGTTTATTTCCAAACAGCCTAATCAACCTAGACATTACATTTATTTATTCCTTTTCAGATTATCTTGTATAAATGATACATTTCTTGCTGATCAATAAATTCAAATAAAAGCCAGAGCAGGAATTTCAATGCATTAATATGAATGGAACAGAAGCACACAGTGCGTGAAGCTTGTTCTTTACTGGCGCAAAAGCGCTGAGAAGGATTCTGTGGTGCACGACTGAAGGACGCAGTGCAGAAACATCATTCAGAGGAGAGAGGGTGCAGTGTTTTATCAAAGGCTGTTGACAGCAGGCATTTGGTGAAATCGTACTGCATGAAAGGAAAGCATTTCAGGAATATTCCACAAGGTTCTGCGACAGTCAATATTCCACGGCTGAACAGCAGTTTCATGGGTAAGCTGAATGTCCATGAAAAACGGCAAGCCTACAAAGTGATGAAAGTCAAACAAACATGCGTAATGGTACACACACACACACACACACATATATACGTCCACACATACACACCACAACACACAGCAAACAACAAGGTCCTATAGTATCATACCTAACAAAGACAGTTTTCCCTGCTGTATCAGATAATCTGGATAAAGCTATAATACCTTGCTCTATGAATGCAGGAACAATTTAATCCACAGAAAGAGCACTTACTTTCTCTTATATAACCTATCAAGGCTAAGTAAATGTATTTCACTACATCCTTCTAAATCTGAAAAAAATGAAATAGAAAATATGTCTCTATTTAGAGCTTGTTTTTTGGAAGGAAACACAGGGTTAAGGTCATACACACGTGCACATGTTGAGTAGTCAACAACCAATGCAAACTGTACAGCCTCATGCCTAAGCTAATATTTTACATTCTCTATTTGTACGACTGGTAAACCAAACAGCAGCTTGCTAATCCTTGTGTGTACCCCCTCCTGCTTCCTTTAGCCTACTCTCTCTTTTTCTCTCCCTTTTCCTTATAGGTACTGTGGATTCAGAGGCTGACCCAATCCTGCCCTGCTCCCTGGGAGGCCCTGCATGGGCCTAGCATGGCTCACTGAAGTGTATGAGATCAAAGGATGGAGCCCAGAGGAGAAGAAAGACGAAGAAAAAGGTGAAGTCCAGCGTCCTCTTGCTGAACCCCACATGGGGGCCCACCTCTACCTCCATCTTCTGATACACAAAATCATCCTCATCCAGCTACTTCTTCTCTGGCTTTGATTTCCAGCTGCTACATGTTAAAAGACTAAAAATATCCAGATACCTCTTTTAATTACAGAATTGAGCATCCATGGAAAAGGTGCATCCAGCTAACAGAGAGAATTTTGAAGAAGAACAACGTGTAGCAATGTTATGAAAAGGTTTAGAGAAGGTTTGCATGTAATGTTACAGAAGAAATGTTCCAGGAAAGTTCTTAAAAAGTTTCTCACATAACATTCCCAGCTACACGAATATTAACATTGTGGAAATGTAAAAGTAACACTCTCAAAAGTAAAAATTAAAACATTGACACAAGTGACGCAGCAATGACTTAACTAGAAGGTTTAAAAATGTTGAACAAAAGCGTTCTAAAAACATCTAGAAAACTTGACAGGTTGAATGTTCTTAGAATGTTAACTGCAACGTTTAGAAACCATGCTACTTGCCAAAAATTATTAGCTGGGTAGTCACTGGTGGAGTCTGTGAAGAACTTATACACAGTTTCAAACATTGACTAGGAACTGTAGTTGCTAGTTGACTGAACTTCATCCAAAATCTTTGAGATAATGTACATAAAAGATCCAGAACTAATTATCCAACACGAGTACCTCACCTCACCAATGCTCCCACAACTGAATGCCATCAGATGCTCACAACAACATTCCAAGACAAGTATAAAGTATTTTTTAAACACTACATCAATGAATATAGGTAATATTATCTAACGGTTCGTCCCACGTAGCTTGTTTGAACGCGGTAAACACGCAGGCAACGGTCTGATATACTCCCCTCTGAATGACGAAAGAGCTATTGCGGTTAGCGGCTAATGCTAATGCTGCTTCAGCAATGCTAGCCTGGGTTAGCAGCAGGCTACATGCTGATAATACTCACCTCTGAATGAGGAAATAGCAATTAGCAGGCTAATGCTAATGCTACTCCAGCCCCGGTGCTGGAGACCTAAACTGAAACTCCTGTATTATACTGTAATTCAGCGGAGTGGCTTTACTGCTCCTTAAAACCTGACTGGTAAAATACATACATAAGGCACACTGGATTAAAAGGTGCACTGATTTTTTTGAGGGGGGGTAAAATTAAAGGATTTTAAGTGCAAAAAATACGGTACTAACTTTTACTTTTCCAGCATTGGTAGCATGTGACTGGGTGGTTTAATTGGTTGGTGAAAACTGGATTAAAAACAGTTAATTAGCCCATGCTTACAGATTTTCTGAGTGCTGTTGATATCATTTACATACTTTGTTGACTCACTGCATTACAGTGTACAGTAAAGTGTGTCTCCAGTAAACAGCTTCAGTAATCTGCTGCCATTAAAGCTGTCAACAAAAAATTACAGCCAAACGGATCAGCTGTTTGTTAATTTCACAATAAAATTGGCCTTTAATAAAGATAAATGTGCTGGTGCTCAGTTAAAAATTGGTCGACTTCATTCCACTCATCAGTGCATGGGCCCAAGATGAACCATGTAATCTGATTTCAAAAGACTGGATTTACACTTCAGAGTTCCTATTTCTTGGCTTAAGCACCTAGTAATGAGAAAAAACTGTGCTTCTATTGGAACTTCCCCCTCTGCTCACTCTCTTCTCCGGTAAAATCAACTCCACTAGGATGACATGTAATGCTGTGGCTTTTGTCTCTGGGGGGATGGTAATGAATTAATGAGTAGCCCTGCTAACCCATCTCTGTTAAATAAGTCAACGCGAGGGACAGAACATTATTTGCGATGGAGGATGGGACAGAGCAAGAGAGGAGGAAGGAAGGCAGATAGAGAGGAGGGGAAAAAGAGGAGGGCAGATATATCACTTGTACTGGTGTAATGGTGTGGATGTCTCACAACAGTATTGATTTCAGTTCTCGCAGTTTTGATATGCACTATAATGAGCATTTTATCTATGATAACCCATTCTATTTAAAAATACCTGTGTTCTTTGTTATCTCGATGATAGAAACATACTATGTAAGGCTTAAGTTGGTATAATTTAGTGAAAATAAGGTTGTAATGATTCCATTCTATTCAAAAAATATCTTTTTTTTTTGTCTCATTTGCTATAATTGAGAACTGCATAATAACCATGTATAGTCCTTCTTTAATAAATACTAACACTATGGAAACAGTAGAAGTAACAGTTATCAAAAAAAGAAATTAAAACAAATACCAGAAAGCTTAAATAAAATGTACAAAGAACACCCAGAATAAAATATAGAAAACAAAACTTGTTAGTTGTCGAGTAAGGTGCCAAATTTGGCTTACATTAAATTAGGCATGTGCTGATATAATTACTTAGTATTTGTCCAATACCAAACAAAACCACTGGATCAATTATCGACCAATTATAACCTTAAACTCTCAAGGCTCTGGGTGGTCCAGCAAGCTAAAGAGACTAGTCACTATGATCTCAGGGTCTGAGGTTTAGAATCCCAGTTTGTTCTGCTTGCAATCAGCAGCCAGAGTCAGAGAGAGCTTGAATGGTTTTGCTTTCTTTGGGCACGTAGATGGCGATCTTTCTCTTGCCTCAACACTGCTAATGTAATGTTGGTCACCATAGGCATCTGATAGCTGATGTTTTGCAGACAGGATGAGTGGGTTGGGTAATTGGTCTTCCAAATTGGGGAGAAAATAGGATAAGATTAGAAATAAGTATAACACATTTTTTTATCAGCAGATACTTAAGTTTTTTAGAATTGGAATCCATATTGGAAATGAAAAAGAGTTATTACTGTTCTACCTAAAATTTTCCTTACTTAACTACCGTCGTTATTAGCACTAGATTTAATAGGTTTACTAATTAACAAGTTTCTTAGGTATGTTGGCTCTACGATAGTGAGATCACTGGTTTGATCCCCAGTGAGATGACGGCTGGAGTCTCAGAGAGCACATGCTAGCTTTCACCCTCCCAGAACTGGTGGCACTGACTGGTGTGATAAGGGGGGGTTCATTGACATTATATATAAATAGTAGAGATGAAGCAGAAATTAAAAGAGAGGGAGAGGAAAAGGTGAAAAAGAGTGAAAAGGATGGGGGTAAAAGTTAAAGGGTGATGCAGAAGTTTGTAATGAGGAGAGGAAGGCAGCAGACACACACTGGCTACGCAGTCTGGTTTTGTGGGGCAGAGCAGTTGTATGCAGACAGCTTGCTGAGGCTGCTGGTGTGTGTCAGCCTGTGGACGCCAGCAGAACGGCTGCGGCAAACACCCACACATGCAGCACACACACACACACACACACATGCACACCTACCCCCAGAGAGACGTCCTACAGCCGTCACATGCCACTGGCTCAGAGCAAACTCATAGCACAACCCTTTTCATTAGCCCAACCACTGGCACTACGAGCCCAGCTGGTCCCCTGTAGCCCCCACTGCCACAGCACACTCCACAACATCTGGTGCCAACCCTCAGTTCCAGAGAGACACAGAACACAGACAGAGAGAGATAGAGAGATAGAGAGAGAAGGGAACAGGGAAAATAGGAGAAAAAGAGGGATGCCAGAAAAAAACAGTAAAAAGTAATGGAGATAGAGAGTGAGAGAGAGAGAGGAGACAGATAGGAAGAAAGAGAGAGATGGATGAGAATATGCAAGAAAGCATTGAGGAAGTCACAAAAAGAGAACAATGACAGAAGGAAGAGAGAGTGATGCACACTGAAAAGGGGAATGAGAGAGCGAACAAGGAAATAAATAGGGTGGGAATAGAAATAAAGAAAGAACGAGAGAAAGTGAATGAGAATATTAGAGATAAAGAGAGAAAAGAATGGTAGAATAGAGAGAGGAAGGCAGTCAGTAAGAGGAAAAGGAAAAAAATAAGGAGAAACATCATTGAGAAAGAGCAGAAAAGCGAGAGTCAGACGGTGAATGAGAAGCCCAGAGAAAGAGTGGAGAGAACAAGAAAGAAAGATGCAAAGAAAAAACAAGGGGGTAAACACAGACAGATACAGAGAAAGAAAGACAAAGATAGACAGTAAAAGGAACAAGGAGAGAGAACTTTGAGAAATAGGAAGAAAGAGAGCAATGGAATAAATCTGAGACAAAAAAAGAGAACAATGGGAGAATGGAAAGAACGAGAGAGACATAAAGAGAAACAAAGAGAGAAGACAGGCATTAAATGAGTGAAAAGTGAAAAGACACTAAAATAATGAGGACAAGATCAGAAATTAAAAGAGAAAAGGAGTAGCAGATATAGATAGATAGATAGAGAGAGAGCGAGAGAGAGAAAGAAAGAGAAATAGAGACAGACAGCTAAAGCAGAGTAAGGAATGACACTGCTAAATGTTACAAAACTGCACTTATAAAAACCCCACGACACAACCCTGCAACACACCCAGACTCAAACACACAGCTAAAAAACTCAGAGCACAAGAGTGCAGCACCTGCAGTACAGTAAACACAAGAATAACCATCATGCTGTTCACATGGTAAACCAGACTTGCCTATACATGCACATATACATACATATAAATGTACATAACACTCAGATTTTACTTTTAGCTGTGAATGTAGAACACGCATACATGAGCTACAGCTAAATATTTATCTCTTCACACTAAGTGCTGCAGAAGTGATCCTCCAGTGAGTCTCCATTAAAGAATAAACACGCAATCTCCCCAACTCCCTCTTTCACCATCACCACCCCTCCAAACATCCTGCTCTGACAGATCATGAACCTCAAACTCCCCAAGTGTGTGAATGTAGCCTCTAAATCAGTGCAACTTCCACTCCTCTCAATCAGTAAAGGCCATGGTGCTCTGACTCCTAATAAAACACCCCGAAGTAAGAGTTCCCACATCAATTAAACAGTTCTACCCTTTTCTTTTATTTTCTATCATTTTTATTTTTTCTTGGATAATGTTTGAGTTATATAATGCCACACTTCTCACTACAGCAGAACTAATAAAAACAGATCAAGGCCTTGGATTCACAGAATATATTTCTTATCATGAAAGAGCTGTAATGCCAAACTGTAAAGCTGAGGTTGCAACTAGATTTTCAAAGCATATTTAGAGGTGGAATTTTAATGTAAGCTATTCTAAAAGTCATACCAATTAAAGCATTCCATAACACCTGCGTATAAGCTATTGTCTACATCAGAACCAGTGGCCAACAGTGTTCAGCTTTTATGCTGACAAATGTTGAATGTAAGGTCAATTACTGTCATTACTGTGGGACACTGCCTAACACAAGACACCAACAAGCGATTTAGCCAATATATTTGAATATCGAGAACAATATTATACCCTGAAATATCGAGCCATCTTACCAAACTCAAATTATCACATCAGGATACTACTGTTTTGCTGTTTTAAAACACTGTTCTCATTTCCCATTATATATCTACTAGAGACAGATTATATCTGTCCAATATCATTTATATTACTTTCTGGATTCTGGATATATTGAGATAATTGAAGTGCATTATTAGTATCATGACATTCTGGATCATTGACTTCTGTTACAAATCTGATAAAATTTCTTGTATTTTTAATATCTCAGTTAGGGGTGTGACATATCATATTGCATGCAATAATAACATTTAATTTTCATTTTGTTGCAGTAGTGTTTTCTTGAAATATTTTTTGTCATATCGCCAAAAGTTTCGTTATTGCGAAAATACCAATAAATATTGTGATATTATTTTAGGGCTATATCGCCCACCTCTTACTACGATACGATAAAATATTAGGATATTTTCCACCTCTACTGGAAATCCTATGGGAATCATTAAGTTAGCTCTGCTTTAACTTGTGTCCATCTCAGTGATTGTTCACACAGTTGTGTAGTTGAATATATGGACATGTGTAGACTGAACAACCAAGGTTGGCCCATTTTACACCACCATAGAAATCTAGCAAGTATAGCAATAATGCCCAATTTGTTTGGTTCAGGGTCTAAAGGCCCTGATCACAGAAATCTCTTTGTAAGTACAGACCATCACAATCAGTAAGCAATACAGGAGATTGCTGCATCTCTCCATTAACCCAGATCTGTTAGGCAAGGTGGAGGGGATGCCATGTTTTATCACATCCTCATTAACTCAATTGAGAATAAGCGGCCTCTCCAACAGACTCTCAAATCTTTCTGTCAGGATGATATATATATGCTGCCCGCCTGCCATCAGCCCGCCACCCAGTGATTGATGTGTTCCGTGCAGAAATCACCTTTAATAATTTAACCCGTGTTTTTCCGTGCTGGAGCAGAGCAGTGTAAAGTCCGTGACTGCTGCAGTGTGCATGACTGAGTTGGGAGGTCGGTACACTGAGAGTCTGACTTACAGACACACACAGAGATAAGATCAAAGCTATGCACTGCCTGAGCTGGACCTTCTTATTGATCTGCAATAAAATCATCGATTATGCAGTTCAATTCAGCCTCAGTCTTCCCTCATTAAATATGCAGTAACTGAGTGCATTCAGTATGATACATTATGAAGCTTTAACTGCATACAGTTGATTTTTTACAGTCTAATACATATATATAAATAAATTAAATCAAATGCTATTCATCTGCATTTTATTTTGGGATGGTATTACTTATTATAATTATAATCTATAACAATAATATTCACCGCCCCCCCCCAAGTGGTCCAGCGGGCTAAGTGCTGCCAATATGATCAGGAGATGAGATGGCCAGTTCGAATCCTGTTCATGTAGTTTGCCATCAGCTGCTGGAGCCCTAAGAATATGTTCACGGGGACTCGCAGTGAATTTGGATGTGATTTCTGCAGATCCAACCTGGCTGAAAAATGCTGTTAGCATTGTAGCTAACACAAGTTCTGTATCTCTCAGCTAGTCCAGAAAAGAAAGTGTGCCCTTAGTGGAGGTTCAAAGCATTGATCTTCTTCTTGACTATAAAAGTTGCCCACGAGCAGTAGTTTATAATTTTCCATGTGTTGCTTTATTATGTTATTAAAGCTTAAAAAGCCTGGCATAGCTTTGTTTCTGTGTGTATTTCACCAATGTATAGTTTTCCTAATTACATTTGCGTATTCAGAGTTTCTTTAAAAGAAATTCTAAATAGAGCCAAATGAAAGTAATCAAATGGAAAGTCAAGACGAATCACTGAATCGCTTCCTAAGGAAACATAATCAAACAATCAATCTGAGGTCAGTGATTTACACTCCCAGCCCGTACACTTGTTAATTTCTTTGTGTGCCAGAGCGCAAATGTGTTTGCGAATGTCTAGCCAGTACATAAATAATGAAATACACTGTCAGGAACTGAAGACAAACACTCTCCCATTACTCCTAGAGTAATAAATCTAAACAACCAAATCTAGTGCTCTTTTTTTCCCCTTAGCGAAGAACAGATCTTTGTCTTCTACCTGACATACTGGCCATAAGTCATGAACGGAACGATGCCCTGTGCTGTGCGGTAATGCCGCTCGCGCTGACCTCGCCGTGCTGGTGATGCCACTCGGCTTGAGCAGTGTGACCCCTGCAAGAACTCTGAGGTCAATAAGCTTAACTTGGTGTTTTTACTGCCCTGTGTGGATGGAGTGGAGTGTTGTTTTGAGGTGAAAATGGCTGCAGTGGAATGAGAAGACTGTGACAGGCTGATACGACCCCTCCCCCTCCCGCCGCTGCCCGCCTCTCCATGGCTGAAGTTAAGCCGCGGCTAAGCCTCCATCCGAATGCTCATATGAGTCAGGACATTATCCACTTACTGTTATTAATGTTGCTGTTCTCCAGAGAGCCTCCCAATACACCCTTTGCAACAGCTGTGTGGATGTGTGTGTTTGTGTGTGTGTGTGCATGTGTGTACATATGCGTGCAAGCACAGGCACAAAACCTATGCAGGGGGAACTGCGCTGGAGCATTATGACAGTGTGCCGTTTTAGTTTGATGTTAAGCATATTCTACCGGATTTTGCACACAATATTTATATAAAGTAATCATAAAAAAATTCATTTTGCTGGCAAATCCAGCTTTTCCTCATCAGTGAGGCTGTGCAATGCATAAGTGTGCACACACACACTCACACTTTAACACACACAGGCACAAAAGGAGATGGTGTGCGGAGGAGCAGTCAATTCTCTCATTCCCTTGCATTTCCAGCCCGCCTTCATTTAATTAGCAATTCAAAGATGTTCAGCTGAAGAGCTTGAGTGACCCCGTCAATTAAAACTGCACACAGCTGTCTCCTAGCCAGCCAGAGAAAGGGAAGAGATGAGAGACTGAAAAAGAAAGAGAGTGGTTTTAGATGATAGCCAAGGAACAGGTTTTGCACAAACAATGATTTCTGGAGCAGGTTGTTTGATGGACCCCCACTGTGACAGAGCAAAGAGGGCAAAAGCTTGTGAAAGCTCTGAATCTCCGTCAGCACTGAAGCCTTTAGAGTATCACCAACACAGCGAATCTCACCAAGCTGAAAAGACCAGCCTAGCTGTTGAAGCTGAATAGCGTTATGCTAGCATATCTATCGATTGATACATACATTTAGGCTGAGACGACTGTCGTACATCTCAATAGAATCATACTGCTGTCAAAAAATAGGGGCGTAGAAAATGAATTAATCAGGGGTTTGGCTCGGCTTTCTAAAGCCATCAATGCACGCTTTTAAGTTGTTAATACCCTGCAGTGCTGCAATGCACAATGTAGCGTATGGGCTTCTGGAAGCAGTCAGAAATTCCGAACTGTATCAGGAGAAAGTGCACATTAAACAGTGTACAAGAGCTGCATACAATGGCATTTAAATTACTGATATGCTAAAAGGGATCGAATAGCTGTATATAAATGGATAGCCATGAAATAAGAGTATAGCAGAGGCTTGGCTTAAGAAAACACCCACGTGCATATAAGTTGTGAGGTGTTAGCTTGTGATTGAGACTGAACTGGCACAGAGACATGAGCTTTTGAGTTAGCAGCTGGGTAGTGCTGCTAACCGGTCCGAGGCTGGCTAGCACTGCTAACCACAGCTGGCTATGCTGCAAACCAGGGCTGGGTAGCACTGCTAATTGGCTTTTCTTTTTAAGAATTACAGTTTTGTTTGCTTAGGCACTTTCCCCAGCTTTCCCAAAACATGGCGACACCCTCGCTCACTTCGATGTAGGCATCCTTTTTAGTGTTCCTTAATGACCCTTATAATCCAGTGCGCCTTATTAAAATAGACCAAAAAATAGACACTTGTTGACAGTGCGCCTTGTAAGCTTTAAGCTAAATGTATCCATGTATATTTACTTTAAATATATGCTCTCTTGTAACAGTTATTACCATTCTCCACTTTTCTCTGAAAAACAGAACTTCAAGCTGAAACACTCTGTTTGTCTGCACACTGAATACAGTAATCTTGTAACTGCACTTTTGCTAGGTTTGTACTACTACCATTATCCGTTTTTCTGCAGTGTACTCACTTTCTTTCTCCTCAACCCAATCCTCTCTCTCCGTCCTTTGCTTCCACATCTCACCCATTCTCCCTCGAGATGAATGTGTTTTCAGTGCAGAGTGCTTTCTGATGTCTTGAGCTGTGGGTGTGTGTTTTTTTTCTCTTTTTGCATGGAGTTTATTTGCCAAATGCACACCACACCACTCAACCATAACAAGCTACCAAAAGTTCCCACTCTCTTCCTGGAGCTTAGGGGCCCACAGCAGTAGCAGCGGCTTCAAAATCCTGGTAAGATCTATAATGCATGAACCGTGAATGAGTCAAAGTTATCTCATAGCTGTCAAACCCAGGTAACTTTTTGTACTGTGGTAGAAACACTCCTGTTCGTTTTAACAGTGTGCATGCAATACTTACACTTAGGCACCCGTACACATTATTCATACACTATTAAGATGCAAATAAACTTAATTGCAGAAATACAGACAGAAACTTGTTGAGATCTTTCGAGTTAGAGTGGAGAACAAAGCTTGGTTCCAGATTGCCCATGGACATTCCTAGCCAGAGCATGGATTTGTTAAAATCCATCTCTAGCTCACCACAAGATTTAAAATGGTTAACCCTGTTTACACCTGATCACCTGATTTGAGCCACATGCCCCTTGCAATAACTGAGTTAATCAGTTTAAACAGTCGTTTTTTCACCAGCTAGAACTTCCAAAGCTATTGACTTCCTCTACCTTTGAAGAAATGCATGAAGGCATGAAAAATTCAATTAGATTGAGGCAGAAACTGGAAATCGTTATGCATTCAGCCCTTTCCAGTTCTGTGCTAAACATTTGATTGCAGCGTAACAAGCAGTTTTGCATTTTCTGGCCCACACAGTAAATCAGATTTCAGTACAACTAACCAGAGAGAGAAACATTTGATTACTAAGTGTACACACATGTGGTTCAAATATAATCGTTTAGAATACAATCAGACACTAATAACACAAAGCAGGTGTACACTGATGAAGAGAGTTTGAAAGTGTTATAATGAACACAGCGATGTGAAACGTATTATAGTAAGCAATATGGCAAAAGTGTAGTGTAGTCTACATTATTTTGTATTTTGCGTATCATTACACACATTACACTTTACAGCATAATGCTGAGTAAAACATCCAGTGTTTAGAGGCTTTCTTTGATGTCGTTGTTTGTATGACATGTTACATGCTTTATGCATCCGTTTCAGTTATCTGTATTATGTATTAAATACCTCTGGACTGAACAGTTAGCAAATAGTAAAGCATATGGCATCCTCACCCACTGGGTCTGGTTATTCCCCCAGCCACCAGCGAGCAACTGGAGCTGCCACCAGCCTGGCTGCGGCGAGGGGCTTGCAGCTGACGGAGGGAGAAATGCTCAGCTCAGGGAAGAAGGACATAAGCGGATCTGCAGCTTTGATGAGAAGGCATTAAGAGACTCAACACAGCAAAGAGCAGGTGTGGGAGTGGGTGATAAGAGAGGCAGACATCAGTCGCAAAAGGCAAAACCCAAAAAGAGCTCCCCCCAACCGAAATAGCCTCACATCCGAGAGAGAAAAAAAGATGAGAGAGGGAGGAAAAAAGTCAGGAAAAATCTCTACGGAGGAAGAAGAGAGGCAGTGTGCGTGTGGGTGTGTCGCAGCGGCGGCGGCGAGAAAAGTACTTGAGGAAACAAAGTCATTTTCTGCAAACAGCTTATTAAAGAAAGGTCAATATGATAAATGAAGAGAGGCTGAAAGTGACATTGTAGCATTTCATTAATAAATTGCGCTTATAAAACAAGCAGCAAAGCGTTAACCTAATGTCTAACCATTCAACATTCATCTAGCACTGCCATAAACGAACATCAAACCCTTCAAGCAAATTAAAAATACAGCGGCATTAAAGCATCTTCCACTGCAGCGCAGAGATTTTTACCAGTGCTTTGGGTGGAGAAAGAGTGAAATATGAGGGAAATAAAAGTGGAGCGAACGCAATTATAGGCAACATCACATATTTGATTCCCCCCACGAGGCTGGAAGATGGAGAAATTTGTACTGCAACAGACCCAGCCCATCTCATTCACAGGCTCATTGCAAACCTTCTTTGTGGAGGCAATTAGCTACAATCAGTGTTTAATTGAGCAAACACAGAAGGATAGTGCTCAAACTGCTGGGCTTTACCGCTCTCACTCAGTCTAATTAAAATGCTCAGACGTGCCTGGTGCTCACTGCAAATGGTCATCGCATGGCGGTCGATGGAAACTCTTGTCATCATCCATCTCTCTTCTGAGTCTCTCTCTTTCGGTCTCTCTCTCTCCAAGCCCATCCCTTCCTCCCTCCCTCCATCCTCCATACGTATCTCAAACTGTTTTGATTGCTCTAATGCCCATCATGTTTTAAAATTCGCACTGCTGGAGAGTGGAAGCACTCTTATTAAGGCAGCTCCACAGCTTGCCTGGGTTCTAATTAGTCCCCAGAGGCATGAGGGGGTGCTTCCTTCGTTTTTTCCCCTCCAGTGCTGAACCTCTTCTAGGAAACCGACAGTCAAAAGGTGTCTCAAAATAATCTCTGCAATATGCGCTGAAAGCAACCTGAGCGCCGTTTGTTTACGCGCCGCACAACCGTTCTGAAAGCAACTGTCAAGCTGCTAGTAAACAAATCCTATTTTTTTTCCCCCTTTTTTTCTTCATTCTGGACGAGGATTAGAAACAGAACGTATTCCATATTGGTGCACTCTGAAGAGAAACGCCAGGTAGTATTTCCATTCTACCCATGTAGATCATTTGCAGAACAATCATGGGAGAGCTTGCCCCAAATCCCCACAGTGTTAACGTCATCTCTGTGCAACTTGCTGAGAAAGCGCTCAAAGTGGCACTGGCTTTGCCGCCCGACAATGGTTTTTTGTAATCTCATAACACAGTTTCTCTCTGCAGAATACAAAAATTATACCAGTGCATTAGTTAGAGCGGAACATGAGAGAAATGAAGTCTGAAGGAATGCAATTAGGTACAACATCAAATATCTGATTTCCCCCACAAGGCTGAAAGATGGAGAAACTGAGGCTGCGGAAGTCCCAGCACTCCTCATCCACAGGCTCATTTCAGGCATTTTTCGCAGATGTAATTAGCTACAATCAGTCTTTAATTGACAATAATGATGTTAGCATTATAACACTGAAACAGGCCAGATTCAATAGAAAATTGAGTTTAACTGATTCATCAACTGGACCATCTCAGGTTTTTCTTTCTTTTTTCAAGGGCTGAGGCCACTCATTGTTGCAATCCTCATCGTTGATTAGAAAAACAAATTAATGTCTATAATCTGCATTATTTAGAAAGATGGCAGTGAAAATTCCCACTGTGACTGGGTCCCAAAACGCACACTAACACTGCAAATAGTGACTTAAGAATAGTGCACCACTCTAATAAGAGTGTTCATTAATGTAGTAAGTAAAGTACTGAAGTGTGTGGCATGGGACACAGGCATGAATTTCTCTAGAGAGCAAGCTGCGCCAATGTTGCTATACACAAGCACTTAAAGTGCTACATCCCGGAGGGCTTTATCAAGTGCTGAGTCTTCATCGCCCCACGCTGAAAGCCATTTCTGCACCAAGGCTATTATGATGATTTAAACTTGTACCATGCATTATTATCTAATACTGTTATTCAGCCAT
This sequence comes from Astyanax mexicanus, assembly GCF_023375975.1. Taxonomy (NCBI): domain Eukaryota; kingdom Metazoa; phylum Chordata; class Actinopteri; order Characiformes; family Acestrorhamphidae; genus Astyanax; species Astyanax mexicanus. The sequence goes on along the minus strand of NC_064427.1, from coordinate 27,942,010 downwards.
TTTATTGTTTTCTGTTTACTTTAACAGCCATGCGTAAAAAAAGAGAATATTAAGAATAGCTTAAACTCACATCAGAGTTTGTTTTTTGCATTGTGTCTAGTATTTATGTACAAATATTGATACTCAATTTCAGGTGAAGAAATTTTATGATGTAAAACAGAGGTAGAGACTTTTTTTTGCTGTCCTGAAATTCTGAAGTACATGCTACAGCTCTGGAAAAAAATAAGAGACCACTTAAAAATGATGAGTTTCTTTGATTTTACCAAATTGAAAACCTCTGGAATATAATCAAGAGGAAGATGGATGATCACAAGCCATCAAACCAAGCTGAACTGCTTGAATTTTTACACCAGGAGTGGCATAAGGTTATCTAAAAGCAGTGTGTAAGACTGGTGGAGGAGAACATGTCAAGATGCATGAAAACCAGGGTTATTCCACCAAATATTGATTTCTGAAAACTTAATGAATATGAACTTGATTTCTTTGCATTATCTGGTCTGAAAGCTTTACATGTTTTTACATGTTTTTGTGTTTTGTTTTTTTGCGATTTCTCATTTTTCTGCAAATAAATGCTCTAAATGACAATATTTTATTTGGAATTTGGGAGAAATGTCCGTAGAATAAAACAACAATGTTCATTTTACTTAAACATTTACCTATAAATAGCAAAATCAGAGTAACCGATTCAGAAACTGATCTTAAAAAGAAAACTGGTCTTAATTTTTCCAGAGCTGTATATATTTTTAACATTAATTCTTTTCATTATCATGGTTAAATAATTTTAATCAAGCACACATATGACCTCACAAAATATTTGTAGGATAATCAATAAATCAGCCACTAAATTATCCGACTAATAAAACAAAAAATGCTAAATTAATCAAGAAAAGAAAATAATCAATAGGCACATCTCTGTTTTTCTCTGAAAAGAGATGACTTGTAAATGTTTTGTTTAATAAATCCATAAAGGTCTTCACAGTTATATTACTATTCTGACACTTTAAATGGCCTGTATTTAAGAACACCTCAATATCGGCTTTATATCAGTCATGGACCACTCTCTAAATATCGGCCCATCAGACCATAAAAAATCAATATTGGTCAACAACCATTTGCAGTCAAAAAAGAACCATTAAAATAATTCTTGCACATCAAAAAGAAAATCTCAAGTTCAAACAAAGCAGCATTTGTGTTGTTCTTATTTCTCTTATTGTGGCTGCCAGTGGTAGAAACCTCTTCAAACCCCCGACCGCGGGTCCCACAGCAAGATGCTTCTGAGAGCCTGTGATTAACAACAACAACCAAGCAAACACAAAGGCTGGGCTGCACTTACCAGCACTCACTCTTGCTTTGCCAACTCAAGTATTTCATTAATGATTATCTAGTCAGATACAACTGAAAAAAAAATCTCAGCCACAGCCCACTGAAGAATATCAGTGTATCTGCTACATTGCGGCACTGAATTTGGCCAGTGGATGGATATGTATAATGACAGCCATGTACTAGCAATGGTAAACTACAATAACCGGGCACTGTCATGACTTACTACAGATAGATGTTGTGTACCTTGCGAAAAATGATACAGGCACACAGGAAAAAGTATACTTTTGCAGTACTGCTGTTTCCTGTCATACCAAATGGTAAAAGCCAGGAAAAAAGTGTAAACATTTGCCACAAGTTTGAACAAAATACTTAAAAGTCATGTTGTGTCTTCTGTTGTATTCCGTGATGTTGAATGCTGATCCCTTTTACACACTGAATTCCTCTCTAGCTTCAAGTGCTGCTGAGTTAAAAGACCTCTGAGAGGAAAACAGTGTTTGTCAGTTGTCTACTCCCACCTCAGCTCCCAGTTTCTACACCATCAGTGTCTCAGTTAAATCATTTCCAATTAAAATCATACGGTCATGCCTTCAATATCTGGCTCTCCTGTCCTGCCTATACCTCATACACAGCTCTGGAAAAAATTAAGAGACCACTTCAGTTTCTGAACCAGTTTCTCTGATTTTGCTATTTATAAGTATATGTTTTTGTACAATGAACATTGTTGTGTTATTCTATTAAATAAAAATATTGTCATTTAGAGCATTTATTTGCAGAAAATGAGAAATGGCTGAAACAACAAAAAATATGCAGAGCTTTCAGACCTTAAATAATGCATATTTATAAAGTTTTAAGAGTTCACAAATCAATATTTGGCGGAATAACCCTGGTTTTTAATTACAATTTTCATGCATCTTAGCATTTTCTTCTCCACCAGTCTTACACACTGCTTTTGGATAACTTTATTCCACTCCTGGTGGAAAAATTAAGCAGTTCAGCTTGGTTTAATGGCAATGATTATTCATCTTCCTCTTGACTATATTCCATTCCATATTTTTTAAATTTGGAAAAACAAAGAAAAGTATTATTTTAAGTGGTCTCTAGTTTTTTCCCCAGAGTTGTGCAGCTCATTCAACATACTCATACGCATGTCCACAAACTAAATGCTGCGGACTATTGCATCACTCACTCACATTGCCCCTAATTACTGAGATTGCTTTCACCTTCTAACCTCCCTATTTATACCCTGGGTTTGTTTTGTTACTGTCAAAAATAGTTTGCTCTCCCTTGCTCTACTAAGAATTTCTTTTGTTTCCTTTTATTTTTCATCTATGAGCTTTTTTCACCTACTAAAATGTTTGACTTACCATTGTTTGTTGTGTACCAATCCTGTACCCTTTTTCTACAGTTCTGGAACTCCTTTTTTTTTTTTCATCTTTTTCAAGTTACTATTTTTGTAATCCACGCTTGTCTCATCAATGCCACACATTAACATTTTGAACTAATTTGAAATGACAAATAATTGTGCAGTAGCTCGTAAAATAGAATCATGTCTAGATTAGCAGTCACCTAAAGGTTAGCAGTCAAGCTAAAGATAAAATACATGCTGATGTCTCATCATATGCAACAAAAGTAGCATTGTACAGAAACACAGTAACTATAGTAATAGTTCTCTGAAAATTCCACTGCTTTTACTACATAGTAGTGTTTTGCTGTTGAGTTTAAACAGTGTGCTATTGCCTTCTTCAGGTCATGCTGGAAATCCAAAACTACTCTCTAAAATGGTAAAAAATATTTTATTTCTAGTAATTTTGGTGCATTTTTATTGGTCTATTCATCATGAAATGTTGACTTAATGTAAAGGTCACCCAGCAGATTCAAATCATGTCAAAGATGAAAAATGGAGATATAAGCATTTTGCCTGACAGGCAATGATTTGTTCACATGATATTACAGGTATTCAGGTTCAACCTTTAGATATTAAAAGTACACTTTAGGCTCCATAGTGGAATATTAATCTATGAGGCCTTATCATGTGAAAAACACAGGTTCAGTCCCCAGTGATGCTGCAGTCATGCACAGCACGATTGGCTTTGTGCTCTGGATGAGTCTTATGCATTTCCCATTCTCATTACAGTACAATGCTAACCTGCTATGACATTTGTAACATACAGTTACAGTATATAAGAGTGGACTAAATTACAGCAGTTAAAAAGCAGTAAAAAAAACTTTAAACCAGTCATGTTCTGTTAACTGTACAAGCTTCTGCCATTTTAATATCAAAGACCCTACGGTTAATTGCCTATAAGGTGATGATGGAACAGACCCCCTCCATACATGCACTTGCTCCTGAAGGCTTATGTTACCTCCTGGCTGCTGCGCTCCTCCAGTGAACGCCAACTAGCTTTGCCAAACATTGACACAAAGCAATCCAGACTGTTCACCTCCTAGTTCCCCAATAGAAGAACAAGCTACTAACTGCTGCCGGATCAGGAGCATCCATTGCTACCTTCCAGAACCTCCTAAAGACTGAGCTCTTGAAAGAGCACTTGCTCTTTAATTCTAGCTTCCTTCCATGACCCCCCTTCTCCTTTATTTATCCAAATATTACTCTTTTGGCCTCCTTCAGGCTGTGCTAAATGTTTTTATTTTTTGCCTTGGATCTTATTTCCTCTATTGTGTATGCATTTGTTTGGATAAAAGCGTCTGCTAAATGCAATGTAAAATAATGTAGTATCAGCCATGTGCATTTCTACAAAATTAATTGTAGTTTTTATAGTTATTTTGAGTTTCTTTTCTGCTATTTAAAAGGGTGTGATGATAAGGTGATTACAGATGTGGGCAAAGTGAAGATAAGTTAACATGAGATAATAAATGTCAAATCGGTGTACTTAAATTCTGAATTCTGAAAGTCCAATTCTGTCTCTGTGCATGCTTGCAGAATAGACACAGTTAAAAGGTTTGCCACTATGAAATATGGGTGGGGCTCAGGCAGTCACATGACATTGCCTACCATCTCTATTGCACATGATCTGACTTCAATATTTCCTCTACGACGCAAGTGCAATCAAGATGTCAGCTCCACTTTGCCCATCTTGGAATGCCAGTCAATGAGGATTTACTCTCCAGTCATATATACAGTTTTATATGGTCTTTTAACTGAGGTTGTCCATCTCAAGGCTGGTAAAATCATGTGACAAGAGGTCTACAGGTAGGGGTGGGGCTGGAAATGCTTTAGGTTGTAGAAACTTTGGGAAAATTAATGTTCTAGATACAAAAGCCTAAGAAACTCGACAGGAAATGCTGGCATGTGGATTTAGATTTATTATATTTGGATTTATTATATATAGAGGAAAGACCAGACCACAGTGCTGTTTGGCTTGTTTGGCTAACGTGAAAGTCAGCGCAGAGACTGAGCCGTGGGCATCTCTGAGTGTAATTACACTGCAGTGCGCACCACAGGGAAACTTTCATTACTGCGGCTGCCCTGAGGCCCTCCACACAGACAGACCTCACAGACACTCCACCACCCCGCCTTCCACTCCCAACACTGCATCCCGCTGCAGGGCCCAAAAGCTGCCCTGACCCGCGACTCTCCAGGGGGGCAACACACTGACTGCCCACTAAAATTCTCTGGCTCTCTTTCTCTCTGTGTGTCTCTCCGTTTCTCACATCTGCACCATCTCTGCTCCCCATTCTCATTTTGTCTGTTCTCTAATAGATTATTCTTCTTGCTCTTTCTATTAGCAATGAGTTGATCTGTTCTGAGCGGTTCAAAGCATACTCTAATCAACATACGGTCCTTTGTAAAAGCTATTTTAACCTATTTTGCTTTGTTTACACTACTGAAAGAAAACTGACATTATCTACAACTCGAGGCAGTGAGACACAATTGTGCACATACATATATCATAATGGATTTGGTATCGGCAGCAGACAGTAGCAGATACTGAATATTAAAAGACTGGCACACGAGTCTGAGGTATAAATACGTAAATGTGTGTAAATTAACTAGGCACTCCTATCCCAGTTATTTATGCAGAAATGTCCTATTTCATTCATACGTTTTAGATTTTACAGACGTCCTGAGATAAAATTACTTCTCCCACCAACTAATCCCATCTGAACAGGGCTTTAAGTAGTTATATCAGAAAGGGCATGAAGACATATGGTCAATTACACCTGCCAATTCTTATGTATTTTCTAAAGTTGTTCAGGACACATTCAGTCCTCACTTCTTTTGTTTCAGTGACGTCCATTTAAACTGTTTAATTGCACGGGCGACCTATTCTACTGGCCATACTTCTTCTTTACAGGGCCTAGACAAACTGTGTCAGCAATAATTGCAACTTAAAGTAGCTGAAGGGGAGTGCACAAACATTTGGGTACAGGTGTAGGTACCTAGGTTGAGGATGCATCAGAATGAAATGATCCCCAAACCAATTCACAAATGTACTTTTATTCATGTTACGCAGGTGTGAACCTGAAACTCAGGCTTTTGTCTCTACCTTATGACAAAACATAACGGTATGATTCAGTGCAGAAATGTGAAAACTGCAAAACATGAAATAAACAACTGTGATAGAATTACAAGTTGCACAGCTTCTCTTCTAAGCAACATCAGATAGTAACCCTCTGACGCTCTTTTCAAACCCTGAAACAGAATATATCAAATCTGAATCAGAGCTGAGCTTATTTCCCAAACAGCAGGAACGAGAATAAAAGGCAGATGAAGAGAACATGAGTGGGGGGAAAGTAGCTTGAACTGGATTTCATGTGGAGAGCAGGCAGATTTAAAATTCTTTAAGAAAAAGTAGAGGCCTCATTAGGGCTGAGTGAGAATACCCCTGCCATCCGCTCAGATGCCAACGCACTGATTAATATTGAAAAAAGACTTGGGCAAAAATAGATGATGAGCCCCGCAGGTTCATCATCATCAACAGAATTATATCCTGTGGTGCAATATGACCGAAAGCTGCATCCCACAATGCCGTGCAACACGTCCATGTGAGTTAGCATCAAGGAAACACAAGAGACATGCACGCATCATCCAGCCAGGAGAACATGACTAGTGGGAAGAGAGCCAGGGGCCCGGAGGAGTGGAGGAGGAGGCGGGAGCGAGAGTGAAGGATGTAGATATAAGTGTGCAAGTGAGCATGAGAGAGAGATAGAATGAGTGTGAAAAAAGTGGGGAAAGTGGTGAAAGAAGATGATAATCTAATCTCTATACACGTATAGTTAGCAATGGGCCTACTGTCCCAAATCCTGTTTGCGTTGTGTGCGTGCGTGTGTGCCTGTACGTGTGTTTGTATTTGCGTGCATGTTTGTTCAGGGGGGCTCACAAGGGAACAGACAGCTGGGGTCTATCCCCTACTCTTCCTCAGTAATCTCAATGCCCTTCACTGACCAGATTACTGGCCAGATGACAAGCACACTGACACTGCGCAGAAACAGCTGCTCACCGCAACTCCCTGCATTGCTCTGTTCTCTCAGCACTGGAGCCAGAACGGTCAGCTTCCTGCCCACAGTCCCCGCAGTCTCAACATCTGGACCAACGGACAAGTGAACATTAAGCACTGATGCAGAAGCCTTGGCCAACTGAGCAGAAATCTTCTTCTACCCTGTTAATTAGGGAAACTTGAGAAAGCATGGGAAGGTGACTACCTATTGATTTAATCGCCAGCTTCAGTCCAGCATGGGTTCTCCTAAAGAACAACCTTAAACACTCAGAGCTCAGCAGCATTGAGTATAATAGCTCACACCTATTGATGATATTGACCTACCTTGTTAAGCAAAATGTCTTGATGTGATTTAAAATATTGGTTTCAGAGTTAGGGATGGAAAGATTCACAATTCTGAATCTGAATCAATACAATTGAGTAGTGAAAACGTTCAATACGTTTTTCAATACTGCGAAAAAAAAGCAATGATGAAAAATGCACTGTTCTGTTTAGTATACCAACGTAATACTCTAGTTAACGGAATAACTAACCATGTGTGCATTCACAGCAAGTCTTATTGTAATAGAACGATATAGGACTTCACAATATTGGGAAAAAAATTACATTGAGATTTTTTTTGTGGTCGTTTTAAAAAAACATTTTTTACCAGATTCCTCCAGAAGTCAATGATCACAATAGTATTTAGTAATTAGTAATGCATTTCACAAATTAACAATACTTTGACTTTGCAATATTTTGTCCAAGTATGGTTAGCTAACTGTGCTGAAAAGCATCTCATCAATTTGCAACTGTGTCCACGTGGAAAAAACACACCTGCAATACAAAAGAGGCCACTAGACCCTTGCATCTAAACACATATAAATATATAATTCTATATTCTACATTCTCACAGACTTGCTCCAATTCACCCTCTTTTATCACTTTAAGCGCCAACGTTCAGCCTTCGCTTAAAGTTTCATGGTCGCTGGCTCTGCATTCCCAGTTGGATAGACCTTCTGCAGGGAGTTTGCAGGAGATGCATTAGTGGATAGTAGTGGATCCACCAGCTCTGGTGTGTGTGAGTTTGTGTGTGGGTGAGATTAAGAGGGTTAAGCTGGTGAATGGGAGTGACTGAATGGGAGTGACTGAATGGAAGAGACATGCTGCTGCAGTGATTTTAGAGGGAAGTACAACAAAAATGCTTTTTGAGGCTTCGGGAATGACACAGCACCTCCTGACACTAAAACATTGGTTGGTGTGGTACAGTGGGCAACAGTACTGCCCACCTCCCTATGTTAGGTTCATGGTGTTTGTTACATAGTATACAACAGGAATCACAGTAGATACAGGAATCACCAGAAAAATCTGTTGAACACCTACTGAAGGGGAGTTGGATTTTGGCACAACACTAGTTCTTTTCTTGTTCTATTGCTTAAAATTGTTGGTAGCCTGCCTTAACTTCCTTAAATTGGTGTGAAACAAAAAAAAGAAAGAAAAGAAACCGATCTAGGGTTTAGTTGATCCAGTTCCTGGCCAGGTCTAGACTGTAGATCAAGGCACCTTTCGCACCTGCTAACTTTACTTCAAACCAAACAGAACAGTCAAAAATCCAAATGTAAGCCAAATGTAAATCTAAACCTATAGTTAAGCCTATATGCATCACTTAGCCTTTTAAATGTAAAGCAGTTTATCTGTTTCTAATAGAGGGCATAGAGTAGATATTATGTGCTTAATATCTATGCTGCATGATAGTTTTACTTATGTTACAGTACAAAAGCCATTCGTGCGCCTGGTGCTCTTACAATATATACAATAATACAGACAGACAAACCGACTTGCAGCAAACAGAATTGCAGCCTGCAGATCCTCAGTACTACAAAGAAGCTTTATTTCAGTGTAACTAAGTATACAACGACTTGAACAGCAAAGGTGGCTGAGCCAGGAGGAAGGTGGCGGGTGTCTTGAGGGGGCTGACAGGTTTAGAAGAGAGAGGATTGGGTAGCGGACTGTGCTGATTTGTCAGTGTGCCAGGCTCTACAGCAAACCCCCAAGCAAACACACCTAATCCCACCACCCGCTCTACCCATCTGTACCGAAGCTCTGTAGCTGACAACCCCCCTCCAAACACACAAACTGCAAGCACCCACACACACCACACACACACGTGCGTACCCAGAGCTTAATTGAGAAAGTCGCATGCTAATTCACTGTGATTGGATCGAATCAATTACAGCCCGTATCATGTCTGAGAGTGAATTAAGACAAACAAATTGATTGACTGGTTCAAAAGGTTTCACCAGTCACCATGCAGCTGTTTGGCACGTTTGCCTAGGATGTGTCTAGACACTTTAAGGCACGAGCTAAAAAAAAAAAAAAAACACGAGCACTTAAAGGCGCACAGCCTGTTGGGTAAACAAGAAGTTAACAGAAAAAGATCAACAAGAAGTTCAAGAAGCACTAAAGGAGATAAAGTGGACAGAGAATCTTCAGGTAAGTTTTAGGTGGTCGGCTCTCAAAGGATGTTAAGCACTAATACCTTTATATAACTCACTGACGGAAACTTTCATGAATTAGTGAAGCCAGGATGTATTTTATCTAAATGTTTCATCACTATGCCTCAGAGCAAAGCTACAGTATTGGGCTTTCTACCTGATGATGTCACTCCACTGGACCACTTCCACTGCTGTTCTGAATGGAGTGCTCAAATGGATGACTGGGTCAGGGGGAGCGGAGAGGTAGTGAGGAGACTAGAGAAAGACTGGCATTGCCCTAGATAAAGGGGGTTTGTAGGCTAGGGCATGAATAATGGAGCTACTACAGAGGCCATGAGGCTGACAGTGCAGATGTTCACTCCATAAACCTCGTCAGGCAGGACGAGCGAGGGACTGAGACTCGCGCTGGGATGTGAATGGAAGATGGATTCTGGAAAATGTGGCATGGCACTAAACTACCACTTGCTGTGCTGTACTCATGGAGTCCTCATGCATAAATACTATACAAATAGAATGAACAGAATATGTGTAGATGCACACACATGCACTTCTGTATATAGATAGACCAGTGTTTCTCAACCCTGGTCTTGTAGAAACACTGTCCTGCACATTTGAGTAGCTTCCCTGCTTTACACTGTGTACGTAAAATAGCTAACACTTGAAGTGTCAAACATACTTTTAGGAAGTAATACTCTTTATTTTTAAGATATTAAAATAATACATATTTTATTTTAAATTTGGAGATAAAACATATCCATATATTGTTATACTATAGTAACTTTTATTAGCCTAATTGTATCAATAAATAAATAAAAATCTAAACTTAGTATTGCCTTTCTGGCATTTTATGACATACTTTAACATGAGAGAAGTGTTTATTATTTTCTGTATTACATTATAATTAAAACAGCCAAAACTGCTATTGCCATTCTAGTATAATCCTGGAATTTCTAGCATTAAATCATTTCAATGATATAAAACCAAAAATTAATCTTGACTAAAGTGTTTTTTTATTAATGTAAATATTTTAGTTAAATAAATTTCATGCTTTTTATAGGCTTGATATGTGGCAAGTAGGATTAACAAGTATAAGATTTAGTAATTTACTAAAAAGCTTTTTTGTTTTTTGTTTTATAATAAACATCTGCCTAATGTTTCTTCTGTGTTACACCAATGAAAAAAATGTAATTAATCTAATGGTGTCTTTATAGGGCATGTTCAGAGGCGGAGACAACAAAGAACTACTTAAAATGCGCCACTAACTAAGAACTAGACTAAGAACGATTTAGGAAACGGGCACAAAATTGACATTCTTAAAGTTACGTAATTTAAAAGTTGTTTTGTACATATCAATTGTTATCGGGAAACAAACCTCCCCGTTTGTGTTTATTTAAATAAAACACTATCACTGGTGCTGATCCCGATCCACTTTAATTTCAAATTACACTTTAATATTAGGATTACAGCAGTTTAATAATTGTGGGAAAAGAATTAAGAATTTAAAAATGTAATCCATACATTTTAATAGGTAATTAGCTAAACTAAAAATAAAATCAATGCAGGATACATTTTCCATTAATTACTGGTTTCACAGACAATGAAAACCTAATGTCCACACAATATGATTTTATATACTAAAGTAATAGTATATTCACAGTTCTTAATCAATTTTGTTAAAGTGCAGTTATTCTAATTTCCATCATTCTTTCCACACATCTAAAAAAAGACTGGAGTTGTGGAATTGATTGATCTCATTCTGTTAACATTTACAAAGTTGCTCAATACATCTCATGCTTTCTCAGAAGTGCACCTCAGGCCAGCCTTACCAGCAATAGTATATAGATTTTTGTCCCTTTAGAGCTAAAAGCACATTCAGGTAAATAGTTTGTACCGTATGGTGCAAAATACATGAGCCATTCATACCGGGATGAAGCTGCTGGACGTAATGAGCAAGGCTGCTACTGATTAATGGTGAAATGTTCCTTTAAGTCTATGTATGTCTGTTTGTGCCAGTACTATCGAGGCACAGTCTTTGATTAGCTAATTAACGGATTTAACTGAGACTAAACACAAACCATTAACTTGTGGCCTTTTTGCAAGGCCACTTAATTTCCCAGTGGACCCTGGGCCAAGACCAAGAGCCCTGCCGCATTTGCACAGCACTGCGCAGGTGTACAGGTCACCTATTAAATCCATAAAAACTCATTTAGCTTCTTAATGAAGCTCTGATTGACTCTGCAGGCCAACATGTGTTTGTACACCGCAGCTTAGGCCCTTCTAGCAGTGGGTGTGAGAGGTGTACTATATCCGGCATACTCCTCTGCACATTTTCTCATTCATTTCATTTCGCTCTCAATAATTTGTTTCTGGGTTCCAATTGCTTACCTCTATCAATAAAACATCTTTTTCCTATTTTCCATTTTCTTCAAGTCCCTTTTCTCCAAACGCTCAATTGCTTTCTTCACTTATTGTCTCCTGGCTTTGCAAAAGCTGAGGCAAACAGCACAACTTTTGGCAGACTTCAGGCTTTTCTTACAAATACATAATAGAAACCCCCACACACACAAACACACACACACACACACACAGCACATGCAATATAATAAAATATTCTGCAGTCAGGCAGTGGGGCATGTGGAAGTAAATCAAGAGACAGCAATGGCTCCCAATTCCTCCAATAAATGAAGAATAAATGAGCGCTGCGGGGAAAATGAGGCCAGGTGGGAGGAAGGCTGAACACCCAGGTGGGAGGACGGCTAAACACCCTGGTGGGTGGATAACAGAAGCGCCAACCAAGGAGATGGAGAGAAAAATAAAAAACAAATGTTCTGTCTAAATCTTTCCAAACCAAAATGCATGTATTAAAAGTCATGAGGCAAAATGAAAACCATACATACAAACTGTTACATATTTAATACGAGTCATATATGTACAAAAGTATCCATAAATTTTAGCTGCCATAGAAATACATTGCCAATAAAACAGAAAAATCTGGAGCAGCCATGCACAAGTCTCCGTCGACCTTCAGGTTTTTGGTTTAGTTTGAAACAGAACAGAAGCGTCAAAGATCACATAAACCAAGGTGCTGCAAACAACAGAAAGTACCCTTAAGTGGTTCTGATTTTAGACCAATTACAGGAAGTTCAGGTATGCTATGGGCACTCATTAAACATAAAAATAAAATAATGGTGTGGTGCTGAATTCGGACTCTCTATTGTGTGCGCACACATCACATGGCAGAGTTGACAAAAAAGATTACACATGCAATTCCTGTGCCTAATGTAACCATAACTTAACCCTTATTTACAAACAAAAAAATGTTTTACTATAATTCTCCTGTGTGATGCACATGCACTCAAAGAAAGTTAGATTCTAATATGGAAGAAGGATTCGGCAACTTTCATGGCTGAAAGCCAACAAATCCTCATAAAATGTTTTAAACTCCAAAAAAATTGGCCTCTGCAGAAGAGTAAATGTTGTTACTTTAGCTTGATATTAAAAGCAACTGTAGTGAAGCAGGTAGATATGCATAGTGCTTGCCATAAAAATACTGTAATACACTGTAATACAATTTATTACCATCTGTTCTACCCTTATATTTTCTTATAATGCTATTATGATAAGCACTTATTTGCAACACACATCACACTTCAGTATGAAAAAAACCAAATTCAGTGTGTGTCAGCCCATGCTTCAGCTTTCTCAGAAATAACATAAGACTACACAGCTTAATGTAACCTAGCATCACCCCTGTGTTCCCAAAGCTGGCTCTAGGCTGGCTGTCTCTCTCTGCCAAGGTCTGCTCTGCTCATCTATTGCAGAGGTTGGTTTGGTCCAGTTAGCACCAAATTCTGCCACTTTATCTGCCTCCCTCCAACACACGGCACAGAACAGCTCTCCGAGGACTCAACATGGTCCAGTTAGCACCAGACGCTAACCCATAGCCTGCTCACAGTAGCCAGGATAAATATGCAGGAATTAGTTCCAGCTGCATGCCTAAAACGCCTCCACTTCCACTCTGTCTTCCGCACACTTTCACTGACATTGTTACACACGCCTGCCCACCCACACAAAGAAATTGCTGGAACACTGACGGTGGAACAAAAACACAGGTCTACCCTGAGCGGCCTGGAAATCTATGGCTTTCCATTCATAAATTGAGGATGACGCAGCCCTTCCAAACACGCATCCCGTCACGGGTGCAGAAGAAAATGAGGATCTACAGAGAGACGCCCTTTCCTTCGCTCCCGCCATGACTCAGAGCCAAGCACAGGACACAATCCGTATGGTACCAGAGTTCTGACGGACAGCAAAGCCCATCTGACATTTAATACTGTCAGCTTGAGCGCCACAGTGCTGCACCAGCATGCAACACTGTGACCTCTTCAACATGGTGCGGCGTGAAAGGAGTGACACACACAAACAGACAGCTAGCTGGTCAGTCAGACAGACAGGCGGGGAATTAGCGCAGTCTCAGGGTGGTATGTGTGATGTCACCGAGGTCAGACATTGCACACTTATGAAAAAGTGTGACGCCTTGCAAACAAGCCAACCAGCCAATCTCAAGCTGTATTAGAAAAAGGGTTAAGAACTTTTGATGGCATAAAATCAAGGGAAGAGAACAAACACTGCATCCCATGACTTTTGCCATGTGTCAAAGAAAAGAACTAAAGAATGCTGCACCGACCTGTGGGGAGTGTGGATTCTGCTTGTCTATTGTCTATTTACACAGACAATACTAACCAGATGCCACCAGTCACAATCACAATGAATCAATACCACCAACTGCACTGTTGGTGGTAATTCCATCTGCAGTGCTTACTTGGTATACATGTGCCAACAGCCCAAACAAGACAACTGCTCACAACTTATTATAAGTGTGGACATTTCCAAGCCATTCCATGAGGTAGCACACAATGATCCCATTTACATCAAATGTATTGTCCATACCTGTGCAAATTACCTGCATACCTGAGAAATAGCTACGAAATCCTGGTACTAATCTGGTATCAGTTCAAATGTGAACGGCTCCCAACCCTAATCAGAAGTGGAGCAGGTTTGACTTGTGTGTAATTAGATTCTGTGCAAACCTCACCTCAAGACAAGGCTGACAAATCTGCGCTCGATAACACTAACCTGCATAACCCTTTAGTGTTCAACACCTTCATGATGAGCTGATGCTGCACCCCCATTTCCAGACACGTGACATTTATGCCTCTATCAAAATGTTATGATGTGTAATATAAATGTGTGAAAATGTCATGCATGAATTTTTCACATTGCAAATTCAATGATTTCTCTTTTTTTAAAAGCCCATCTCCCATTAGGAGTAATGCTGTTGCTGATCCAACTAGAGTTGCACGGTGTACTGAAGGTTCGATTCTTTTTCGATACTACGTCATCACAAACGATTCAGTTCTTTAGCGTTCGATGCTTTCGATACTGTATATAGCCCAGTCACTAGCTTCAAATGAGTCAAATTAGTAGGCGCGATTTGATTCAGTTCATAAGAAAACTGATTCACACCGCAGCAGTCGTGTGGCAGGATTCAGATAAACTTAGTGTTCTGAACAAATGAATCGATTCACGCGCAAGCCAGCAGAGCAGCAGCGAGTGTAGAATTGCGACGGCTAAAATAACAGATGTCTCTCGTCCGCGACTTGTGGACAAAACGGGTGCGAGGAGTGAAGTGTGGGAAAATAGTCTGAGATGTAGGCATCTGTTTTTTATTTATATTTATTTTTTTTAAAAAAATAACGAAAATTAACGAAAACTGAAAGTGAAACTAAACTACTTTATTTATTAGCGCTGTTTTCACTCCCGCAGTTGTACAGCGGGGGGTGTTGTGCCGATTCTGTCCGCGAAGCGGGAGTCGGATTCAGTAGCGGACTCGGCACAAGCGCGGCGGCACCTCGCGGTCCGCGGTGTTAGTTGTAAGCGCTCGCGCTAGCCGCAAAATACGACAGAAAACACTGAGGGAGCTGCAGACTTATGTGTGGGACTAGAATAAGAGCACGAGGAGCTAAAAGAGAACCTTTACCTGTGAGTAGCTCACATCAGAACACGCAAATCTCTCTCTCTCTCACTCTCGCTGTGTCTCTTTCTCTGTCTCTCTCTCTCTCTCTGTGTCTCTCTCTGTCTCTCTCTCTCGCACGTGAACGCCTCCGCGTTTGACCTGCAGCACTGTGTTTAGCTGTTCTTAAAAATCATTTTAATTAAATAATAGTTCTATGCTTCTATGTTACAGTGTTATTTAACATAATTCTGATCATATTTCGCTCATTCATTTAGCAGACAAGCACCCTGATCTCTACAAAGAGCTGAGAAGTCGACAGGTTAGTGGAGTTAGTCAAGATACACTCTGTCTGTAGCTTTACTAAGATTTACTAGCGACTGCTAGTAAATCACATTAACACGGAGAGGAGTGTGCAGGAGTTTTGTTTTGGACCCGTGGTTTTCTCTATTTCTCCATTATCCCATTGGCTGTGAAACATGAACTCAAGATGTTCACGTTTTCGCGTTTCCATCGCAAATCTGTGGTCAGGCACGTAGCCTGCTTGATCGTTACACTGAACATGGGCTTATTAAAAATGGTAAACGGTTGATTAATAAAACGGAGCAGTGAGTGTTAAAATGAACATAACATTGTAATGTTCTTCTGTCTCTTTATTTTCCTTATTCAGAACTTTACTTCTGCCCGCCCGTCAGGTTCACATAGTCAGGCTACCATTACCTCTGGTTTTAGTTTTAGTTTTTAGGAAGTGGAAGTAGATAATTATGTTATAGTTAAGGTTATAATAACGAAACTTGTTTTTTGTTCAAATGTTTCATTTTAGAATAAAAACGTTTGCACCGATTGTTCAGTGTTCAATCCAGTTCAGTCAAAAATAAACATTTTATGTTCAGATATTTTTATTGTTTTTTTTTTTCTTCAAAGTATCGTTTTGGTATCGAGAATCGTGATACTACAGTTGGTATCGGTATCGAAGTCAAAATTTTGGTATCGTGACAACCCTAGATCCAACATGGTGGATCATTATAAATCTGCTACTGAAGCTTGTTAATGATGATTAGATTATTATTTTATTTATGGTTATGATAAAATGTAACAATGAAATAAAGAAGGCTTTGCTTCATCTGTAATTAATGACAGAGTGCATCAGTACTGTCATATTAGTCCATATCTAGAATCAATACTGGGAGCAACCTGCTTTAGGCCAACCCCGTCATTTATTTGTGTCCTATTTGTTTAAGGTAGGTTAGTATAGAGACAGTGTAAATAATATTGATATATTATATTGAAATATCAGAGTACTTAAGTATTGAAACATTTTAATACTGAATTATTTATCTAGCCCTAATGTTAGGTTAAAATGCAATCATATTGACATACATTTGACTCTACACAAAGAGGAAACAGAGAATGTGACCAGTTTGTGGTTGAACAGTATCTGAACACTAGTGAACAAACAGTGCAGGAGGTAATAATAAAGAATGCAGAGAAACTACAGTATATTATTACAGAACTATAAAATTATCCTATCTGTTTAATGGAGATAAAAAAATGCATAATGCAAGTTCAAATTAGGTTATACATGAACAGTGTTTATATCAACAGTGTTTAATTTTTTTTCTACTTTAAATTTTTTTTTGCATGTACAGTTATACATATTTGATAATTAAAGGCTTCATACAGTTCCTGTAGCTTACACCTAGCCCTGTAGCTTAACCTTCTTGTGTGCACCACATACTGACAAGGCAAGCCCTGACCTAACTCCCAACCCATTAGGCAACGCCAACAGAGTCTGGTTCATCATCATTCCAAGTGTATGAGTATGTAAGCCAGAAGCATACCCTGTCTTCTGAGGCCATTAAAGAGCGTATAACTAAGAACCATTAAAGAGGTTGGTAATTATTTGTCATAATCACTCATACTTTCCCCTGTCTCCCCTCTCCCCACCCCCGTTCTCTCTCAGTGCCTCATCATTAATGCAATCTTTTATTATTACAGCTGCCAATCAGAAGGAGCCACCAGTCAGTTTCACACACCAAGCAGTCCGCGGGGGGCTGGTATTGGAAGCTGTGTTTGTTGGACTGTATTTTGAACAGGGTTCAGCTGCAGACTGGACCGAGATGCTGGGGGTGTTGCCAGGGTTGCTGACAGTGTTAGCAGGTGATGAGAGTGTTATTAAAATAACCTCCATCTGCTCTGACAACAGAGAAAGCGCCCAACTACACAGAGGAACAGTGGCGTACCAACAACGCTGATCTTCAGCTGGTGTTAAAGACAGGGCTTCAGAAAAGATCAACCTGAAATAGTCCTGGTACTGATTCATAATATTGTAACTACAATGTAAAATAACATTATAAATAATTTTAGATTAAAATAATCTAAAATCTTACATGTAAAAAGAAAACAGCATCTCTGTTGTTGTCTAATATGGTCTCTGCACACTGCTAACTGCACTATGTAACTTTGGTGGGACAACTATTTAAAGCTGAAAAACACAAATTATGTTTGTGTATAATCATGCAATTTCTGCATTTACAATCGTCTGTCCACATATATCAGCAGTTCTGCGTTGCTCTGCAGATAAACAACACGTTTCCAGAGAGATGCGTGTCGAGTTATGGCGTAGGCTACAGTGTAGGGAACCTGGTGACACAAAGGCTATGGCGCAGGTTCGACGCAGAGGTATAAACTGGCTCCAGTATGTTAGCTTGAGCGTTATCTAGCGAGCTGTCACAGCATGTTTCTTTGGTGACACTGTTCTACACAATGCTTCGCAGCGCCTCTAGCGGTATGGCAGTATGAGAAAAATGCATATCGGTTCTAAATCAACAATAAATCGGAACACCCCTACCCCTTGGTACGCACACGCAAAAAAACCCTACCCCTTGGTTTGCAAAAAGTGGGATTATGCCTTAGTGTGTGTTTTGTTGGTGTTACGAATGGATCAGACACAGTATTGCTGCTGGAGTTTTTCAACAGTGTCTACTCACTGTCCACTCTATTATACACTCTTACCTATAGCTGCTCCACCTTGATGTAAAATGTCTTCTTTATAAAATAAATCATGAGTAACAAAGAGATCAAGTGATACCTCCTCTGTCTAATGATATTTGCTGTGTTATAGTAGTAAACCTTTATCTCTTTCAAAACTGTAAATTGTCTACTTTCAGTTATATTTCTGTATCTTTCAGCTTGTCCAGAAATGCGTGTGTAAAGAATGTCCTTTAAAGCAAAAATTACTAGTTCAGATGGCACAGAGGCAATAACGTGGCTTTAAAAAATATTTGTTTTATTTACCACATTGGTACAGTACTGCAGAACTATTTAAAATTAGATAGATAGATGTACTAAACACTACAAATCCTTTTTCAACATTTCACACTCACTGCACAGCGCTGATTACCAAAACTAATTTTGCTCTTCTTGTAATGAAACATGCAATTATTAATTGTTCTTGAAGTACTAACAACATATCCACAATTTAGGTATACTGTAATGTACAGTGATGTAATTTATAATAATCACAATGAATGGTGTTGTCTTGCCCAGTCTTATATTAATCTAGGTAATTAATGTGTTTCTGCTGGTGATAGTAAAGTCAGAAGAAAACATGTTTAGTTCCAGATTTGTACTGGATGCTCCCAGACACTGCATGGATCTGTTCAAATGAACCAGGAGCACACCTGATTTAACCTAATGAAGTATTGATTAGCCAGACTAAGTACTGCATGATAACTAAAACGAATAGACTGCGCAGGACTGTCTTTTTTTAAACAATGAGACAAACTGACTGCTTTTCATTACTTATCACTTGTTTTAATGTTTTAGAAATTTGCATTTTTTCTGATTATTTTAGTGTTTTCTAAAAAAAAAATGCATGTCCTACAACACATCAGTTTAATGCGCCAGTGGTGCATAAGTGTATGCATTATAAAAAAAAAAGATATTTTGTATTCTTTCAATTTATCTCAACACCAGTGTTTCTAACAAATAAGCTATACTTTGGCGTTATGCCCAGGATAATGGAACCTCGCGCAAGTATTTTTCAAGTCATTAAAAACATGTTTAGCATTTTTATTAATCCATTTTAAAAAACTCACTTTGACTCCACTTGACTTCACCTTATTTGTATAAAATGCTGTTAGAGCCAAAAGAGCATTCATATCCCTGCCATGAGTCATTATAGAAAAATAGAAAAAACAGTAAAGTTAATTCACTAGTTTACTGTACTCTGTTGCAGTCTATGTGAATGAAGTAAGTGACTCAACCTAAACATATTCAAGGCATTACCTATAATAATCTCTTTTTGGTTTGTACTTCACTAAGTTTCACTGTTACACAGTGTTTAGATCATTTGTGGCCTGTTGGGGAAAAAAGTATATGGAAACAACACATACTCAATCAATAGATTCATGTTTTATTCAGTCCATTTACTACAGGTGTATAGAACCAAGCACCTACCCATGTTATCTCTTTTTACAAACATAAAAGTAGTAAAACTTCATGATCAATTTACATTCTGCTATGCCATGATTTCTGGCATATAAGTGTAGTCCACAATCAATAAATGGAACAATTAATGGAAACTGAAAGTGTGTAGAAACCACAGCAACTCAAACATGCACAGTGCACAGTGCAGAAAAGTTGCGACTGCAAAGTTCCAAACTTGCTGTTAGAGCTGAAAAAAGGGACCCACTTTTGTCCATACAGTGTATTTACCTAATCATTATTACAACTGCATACATATTACCACTACTGATAAAACACTACTGGTAAACAAGATGTTTATCCCACAATTAAATTATATTCATGTTGTTGTATATTCTACCAATGAGACTGTTGAGAATATGAAATATGGTGCTGGTTGGTCTGCATGTTCTGTACTTGTTTTTTAAACAATGCAACCGCATTTAATTTTACAATAAATAGAACATCTTTTCTTTAGTAAAATTAGGGCTGTGTATTGGCAAGAACTTGGTGATATAAAACGTACCATGTTATAGATGATACATTGTAGTACTCTAAGAGAGTCAATATATTGTGGCTGAATCATTTTTTAGAAAATATATGTTTGAATAGTTTAAACGAAACACAAAATGAGACATTTCTATCTTCAAATCTAATCTAATGTAAACTAATAATTAAAAATAGATCCTGTGTTTTTGAAAATCCTCTTTTTGTTACTTTGCTACAAATACGAATTGAAATACCTCAATTTTCTGATGCATTGTCATACCTCTAACAGATGTGCTTGAGCATGCAGAGACAGCTGCTGTGTCTCACCATCAACATGCTTCTGTCTCATGTTTCCTGAAGCTTCTCAATTGTAATCCTTTCCCATGTCTTGAGTAACCAAGGCAAGCTGGAAAACTTTAATGGGTTTTAAAAAATGCTGCTTAAGCGATATGATTAGGATGACAACAAAAACATGATAAGAAGGGAGAATAAAGATGATAAAGAGGAGCAAGCAAGAGTGTTTATGCCTTTACTGCATTTAAGTGGCCAAAACCGAAACCAAAACCGAAACATTTCATATCTTTGGATGAAATCCAATGAGAACATCCCCATTTTTGTTATAACTATAACTCGTAGAATTGCATGAGATCAGATTCAAAGAGTAAAGGGAAAAAAAACTGTAGTAGTATTGAAAAGATAAAAGGAGGGAAAGGGTGGAAAGCCACAAGAGTCGTATTCCATTCAGCAGCTGTGCGGTTAGAGAGGAAGAGATGTCTTCTCCAGTGCCCGTTTCACCACACATAAGTCACTGCACACAAATCTGCCTGCACTAGAGATCATCGCAAGTCAAAACACAGCCCCCCAGTTAGAACTCTGGCCCAGTGCTGACACCAGAGGAAGGCCGGAGCAAATGCTTTATGATGGATTTGAAGCGTGACAAGCAGAGGAGCAAAACCAGACCTTCACAGCCCAAGGGAGGAACGTACAGGCCAGGCTAAAGTCACTGGTTATTAAGGTTCTTTTTTCACTGAGAGCCCTCCCCCTCGAGGGACACTTCAAATGTCAGACCTTTAGAACATGAGACATGCCACTACTGTGCCTACTGCCGTATCAACGTGTAGCAGGTTGTGCGTGTGCAATTAGTAAAACTCCCACTCTACAATTGTGACATCAAAACAACAATAATCAAAGCACTGTAATAATGTCATTGTTGCCTGACTTCCCTATGGGGCAGGGGTCTGAACGTGGTCCCATCCAATGGTGAGATGTGAGCACGTTCAGAACAGAAAGTATGAAGCTGGTGTGAGGCTGGAGAAGCTTTATAAAGCATCTGCAAAAAATCCCTGTCGGCCCAGCTGTCTAAGCACTGACCCTGTTATTGGGAGCTCACAAGTTCGATCTACAATGATCCCACAGCCATCCGTGGCCCTGAGAGAATAATTGGCCTTGGCTTCTCTGGGTGGACTGGGTGGCCTTCACTTTCCCCCTATCAGTCAGAGAGATGTAACCCAGTGTGGGCATCTGTTAGCTAACGTGACAGCTAGCCCAGCACTGGTAGCATTGAGTGACAGGTGGGTTTCAGACAATGATGAGAGTTTTTCTCTTTTTTTATGATAGATTTTGACATAACTCAAGCTTGAGAGGAGGACCTTGCCTGAAGCTGCTTCTCCTTCCAATCTAATATCCTATAAATCTCTATCTCTACCTTGTGTGTCCCCTGACGTAGCCCCCATCTCCTGTTACACAGTCCTGTCCTCTCAGTTTTACCTCTGCACATCAACCACAGCATTCTGACAGCAGAAGCAACCCTTAACTCCAGACCACACTTTTACAGATCTCTTACTTTCGACAGTAGGGATGCAATGAAATTAAATATTCTGGGTCAAAACTGAAACAGAAAAACATTAAAAAAGTCTGAAAGCGGAATACTGAATACCGAACATGTTTTTTTCAAAGGATTTCATTAATTTTGCAATTACAGCGATACAATAAAAAATAACACTACAACTTAAAAATATTTATTGAACACTGGACACATTTAATATTCCAGCAAACAAACCAACAAAGCACAAATCATTTACCTCTGCTAATTAAGTGCTGCTATTCGAATCATAAATGTACCTCAGCAGTTCTACTGAAGTCACAGACAGCCTGTCTTTTGCTAAAGGCAAAGACACCCCTGCTAGCTAATCTTACTATCCTAGCCCTATACAACTGGGAAACAGACAGTTTGAAATAGGGTTTTAAACGGATACCAAGCAGGATAAATAATGCTGAACTCTTTATTATGTTTAGTATATGCATGTGGAGTGTAAAAACTCATTTATCCCAGCAGTTTATCGGCTTACTAACGGCTCTCTCTGCCTCTATTCCTGCATTGTATACAACAACGTTCTGATACACAGCACAGCCTCGCTGCCTATTTAACTTTAATGAGGAATATAATTATATAATTAATATATGGGATTATTTTCAACAGCCCTTTAGCAGCTTATCCATTTTCAAGTGAGTGAAGTGTTAAGCTTACTTTAAACTGGCATTGCAAAAGTTTTTTCTTTCTTTTCTGTTATAAGCTTTGCGATATTGAAATACTTTTACATCAGAAGTCAATAATCCTAATATTAATAATGCACTCTGTAACAAACACAAGGGTAAAAATAATCATTTTGGTTAGTCTTTTTGGTAGCTGCCTCTGGTAGATATGCCATGGAAAATGTGAAAAGTGTGATATACTGTGTATAACGATATACTGTGCAGCCCTGCTTTTAACAGTAACATGGAGAAATACTGTGCTTCTTTCTGCGATCTGCTTTAGATGGCACACTTTTCCTCACAAGCCAACAGGAAATGTGTCACTCTGTATCGCAGTAAGCTAATAATCACATTATGTTTACATTTCTCTAAGCTGGTGATTTAGAGACTTTCATTCACATAGCCACTCAAAGTTATTTAGGCCTGGAGCGTAACATCCCTCGCCTGGGGCATTTTATGGAAACATCTTTCAGAAATATGAAATATGTCTAAACATAACATTCAGATAATATTCTGAAATATTCTAAAATATTATGAATAAAATAAATAGGCACTTCCACTATATTCAAGGATTACTAGTTTGAATCCTGGGTCATGCTGCTTGCCATCAGCAACAGGAGTCCGAGAGAGCACACTTGGCCTTGGCTCTGTCTGTTTGGGTCATCAGGTAATCAGCACAGGTGTCTGTTACCAGATGTATCAGATACATCAACAGAAGTTCAAAAAGAGCTGATGGCATGTATTACAGGTATTGGAAGAGGCATGTGCTAGTCTTTATCCACCTGGTTTTTGGGTCTATGCTAGTGATAGGGGAGTCCTATGAGTGGTTTGGGTAACTGATTACTGACTATATATATATATATGTGTGTGTGTAACGTCATTTGACATTAGTCTGATAATTTTTCTTTAAAGCTCATGGAGAAGTCAATTCTAACCTGGTTGCCTCTCACTGATGTTCTTCGGCAATACACAAGACTCCTCTTCCCTGCCTCCAGCTTTTAGCTGCTGCTGCCCAGATGCTCTCAAATGTCCATGAGTTCACATTACTTCTCTCAAATTTCTCAACACTGCCTTCACTGCAATGTTCAAGCATCCTTGCTTAGGAATAAAGCTAGCCTCCGGTTCCTTTGGTGCATTAAATCTGAGTTATTGTGTTGTCTCTCCACAACTACCTCTTTGTTGCTTGCTCCATTATGCTCCACAGCCAGTATTCTATTTCTCAAGGGCTCATTGCAGCCTTGTTTGCTTCTTCTATGTGAATTTTATTCAGTTTAACCCTTTCTACTGCCCTGACCTGGAAGCTTATCTTTCAGATTTATTTTAGGAAGTTTCGTCTCCTCTCTTCCAACAACCCATAACTGTCAATGTCTACTGGTACTGTGTGGGTTTAGTAGCTATTACCACATTCGCTGCCACTCTGGCCCTGCGAGTTTGACTCCCTGCCCTTAGATGAGGTCTCTTCCGCACCACCCCAAACATCATCCCATTGATGTTGTTGCCTCTCTTTAGGGGCATGAATGGCCATCAATCAATACTCATTCACCCAGATAATACCACCATGGTACATTCCATTAACAAAGGTCACTTAAACTCCCCCTTCACATATGTCTCTTCTGATACCTCATCTGGATCTCTGCATGCAATCAATTTGTCATCAAAGCTGCTCGCATCCCTGATCATAAAAATCTAATCACTGCCTCCCCCTGCCACTACTCTACTTATAGCACATATCTCTTTCTCTCTAACTCTTTATTTCTGCCTCACCCCTAGACCCACTGACTGACCCTACGGCAAGCAATAATCCAGACATAAGCAAAAGCATAAAGCAATCTAAGCAAAATGGGTTCTATAGGACAGAAAAATATTTTTTATACCACAGTGGAAAGGTTCAGAAGCTTTATTGAACCACTGAGCCAAACAGTGAACCTAGGCATAGAACTATACAGGCAACCAAGAGGCTCTTGAATGACAGAATGGCTTGTATACATAATCTTTTCAGTTTGATATGAACCAAAAGTGCAGATGTCCAAGGTTTGCTATACCTTATGATTTGAAAGGAGTTAAATTCTGTTGATTCTGGAAAGGCAACTTAGCAGTCCCATGTATATATGCTTTTACAAAGCAATCAATGTCAAGCAAGGAGATGCAGTCCATGTAAGTGATAATGACAAAATATAGGATTCAAGTTCTTTAATCCACGCAGTAAACTGCAGTGTAAAACCAAACTAAAATATATATATATATATATATATATATATATATATATATATATATATATATATATATATATATATATATATATATATATATATTCAACATAACAAATACATGAACTCTGAGGTGTGTAAATGTCCATAAGGACTCTAAAAGAGCCACATTATAATAAATTATAATATGACCACTGCTGTTTTCTTAAGTATCTTACAGTCTTTTCCTCTATTCCTGCAAAATTTACAGAAGGGCTCAGAGCAATTTACAAACCATTTCAGCATAAAACCAAAAATTAAGAGTTTTAAAATAGTAAAATAATTAGATGCATATCAGTTACGCATACTCATCCCTGCTGTTTGCATTTCCAGATTTCTTGGACAATGAAACCATCTGTTATCCCATCTAATGAAGCAAAATCAACCAATTATACAGAGGACATACAGTTTTCATCTTTAATCTCCAATCAAGCATATCCCATTCAACCACAACAAGCATTTTAAATTAATAATTCACCATTGAGACTACTCTAGCCACTAGTAGCGCATATGTACATATATATACATATATGTGATTTAAGATGATTTTTTATTCTAGGATCAAATAAGAGACAACTTTACACTACTTACACTATGCTAAGTGTTAAAATACCATAAATCCAATTAGTAAATCTAACTATTTTTTGCATTTGTGTCCCTACAGAAATAAACATTAGTTTGTATAACTATGCAAATATAACATGCAAATGTTTGAGCACCCCTGGCCAAATGATTTATTTTGTCTTTTTTATTGTGAAATAGTAAACAAAAGTCAATAGTATAACACATTTTTAGCAGATTCTAATGCACATTTACTGTTTTTCATAACAAAAAAAAATCTAAACCAGAATTTGAATCATAAGATTTTTCATTCTGCACAGTATAAAACACAAGCCTAAAAATATTTTATTACTTGTCCCTGCCTTATGTGCATTAATTAATTTCAGTTTCAGATCTTTAAACAGTTGCTTAGAGGAGCCCATGTTTGACGAGTGTTAGTATAAGGTTTAATGAGTCACAGAATATATTAAGCCTAGAAATTTGATTCAGCTGACAGGTTCTAATTACAGTTGGTGACATGCCTCCGGCTTGATTTGCCTATTAAGGTCTGAGACCTTGCCAGCAAAAAAATGAGCCAATTTTTAATGCTAATGCTAATTCCAAATACATGGATATTTTTTTTATTTCTATTTTATTAAAAACAAAGTAAACTTGCATACTCCAAGTAAATGAAAGGAAGAATTGGGCATCAGTACAAAACAGTCTTTAATGGATTCTAATACATCAGTTTACAGATGCCTTGTGCTGATCGACATCACCCTTTGGAGTGATGAGGGGGAAAAGCACCATCTACCCACCCAGAGAGAGCAAGGCCAATTGTGCTCTATCAGCGCTCTAGCAGCTGATGGCAAGCTGCATGAACGGGATTCAAACCAGCGATCTCCCGATCATAGTTACAGCGTTTTAGCTTTTTTTATTTTTAAACATTATATTAACCTTACTCTTCATAGACATTATTTTTGCCCCTAATTGTATTAAATTATTTTAAAACGTGTACAAGTGTACTATAAGTGTTAAAAGTGTTTAATTCTGTCAGTATTGCAGTATAGTAAAAAGGAGTTCTACACTTCGAACTCAGAGCTGCCCTGCATAACCTATGCAGTGATATTCTTCACTATTTCTCACACTATTCCTAGTTATTATTCAGCTATTCAACATAAATGAATATACAAATATGCAAAGGCTTGTTACTGTTACTCAGGGGCATTGCATTCGTTTTCTAGATGTGATGTTAGGTCACTCTTGACTTCACTTGACACACTATTACTGATCTGCTAATCGCCAAATGGTCAGCTAATCACCACAGAATCAAAAGCAGGCCAAGGCATAATTGGCTGAAACTGTGAGCCCGATTCTGGGCCTTTTTCTTGATCTATTACAATTCCAGACTCATAAGCCATGCTGCTGTTTAATTAGAATGGAGAGAAAAAGCTAAAGGGGGTGTTTTGTTCTGTGCTGCCATGGAGTCCTGTATTTAGTAATTAATGTTTGCACATATTACAACAATACAGTCAAACAAATAACAATAAGCCAGCCAGGTCAGAAACTCACAGTTACCCGGTATTAATGGAAGATTGCAGCACCTGATATTCATCAGTCCAGTATTATCCTAAATTCGTGACATGCATAAAACATTAACATCCAACAGAAAGTATCTGAAAGTCAGTGGGAAATTCTGGTGGAGTAGCCTGAGGCACTCTCCCTCACTCGCCCACACATGGCAAAAAAAGATCGCTCTCTGGTCCATTTCTCTCACAAAATGTACCACCCAGCATGATGCAATGAATACCACTGCCAATATTTAAACACCAAAGCTGTTACTCACTGTGTTGAAATGTATGTCACATATAACATGCTTTTCAACTGTAAACAAATGCGCCTCTCCACAAAGACCTGAAGTAATTCCACATTAAAGAAGACATTTTAAAACATGTATTAAAGATATATATATTTAAACAATCTGGGTTCTAACCAAGGTAGGATGCTATGCATTCAGACTTTTTTTGTCTTATTGCTTTGCTCTTATTTCGTTACATTACATTGCATTGCATTGCAAATTTAAGCCAGTATTGCATGGCCCAAGCCAGACCCCACCCACATCACTGCATCAAATCATCAAGTCCAAAACTGGCAAAAAGTGGTCAAAAATCACCCAAAGTGCCAAAATGACATTTGCAACAACATACTGACCAGGATATAAAAACACTACTGTAATTCCACCAAATTATCGACCATCCAACCTGCAGTCCAACCTGACCCAGGACTGCATCACCTCATCCAAAACTAAGCCAAAGTGGTCAAGCATAGACCGAAGTTTTTCTAACAAAACTGGCATCTTTTTAAATTTAAATAAAGATTTAATTACATGTTTTTTTCTGTAACCTACATACTACAACTGTAATAGTAATTCAGGTAAACATTTTTTTTTGGGTATATGCAGTTAATCAGATAATCAGGAGTAAGCAGCATTAGTATACTCTTGACCACAACCACATAAGAAGAAATTCACAGTAATAAAAATCTAAATGCAAATCTACAGAGTAATTCGTTAGAATAAAACATTTGTGGAAATGTAATTCTCCTTTCAGGTCACAGAATAATTTTATACAACAGTTCTGCTTTCGGCATTTTAGACAGCAGCATTATCTGAGAATGTTCTACTTCTGAGATTCCTAGACATTCATCCCACTACGACATACACTCTGCCGTGTGAGCACGGCAAAAGATAATAAAATCATTAGTGAACATAATAAGCCAACCATGATTATGAGCGTGTAAGTGTAATTCGCTTATATTTTATTCTTCCATTGGATGTAATTATACTATTAAGACTTCCATGTAATTTCAGGTCCATCTTCTTTCATGCATCAGAGTTTTCCTCCTCACCACTAACCTGCTGACATCGTAACCCACTCCAGCCCATAGTCAAACACTTTGAAAAATTCAACACCTCATTTAACACCCACCTACTCCTTCCCTCGGGCTAAATGTGGGCCTCCACGAAAGGAAAGAGATGCAGAATGGCAAAACAAATAAAAGAATAACCTAGAGACCTCATCAATGTTTCATGGCTTGCCTGTCATTTAGGAACCTAGGACTCCAGTAATGACAATCTATAGATCAAGCTGTTGTCAGCCCATTAGGACCAATAGATTTCACACAGCCTAAAGCTATTATACTCCTGGGCGTGCACGCGCACACACACACACACAAAATAAAGTGTGCTACAAAAAATTTTAGCAGCTGATTTTAATTTGCCTTTCAATTATAAACTACATTGAATGAATAATGTATGACGGTTGCTATTATATTGAACTTTCAAAAGAATTTTCCGAATAATTCACAAGCAGCTGGAAATTCACATGGTAGCACTTGCATAATTCTTGATTCTGGATCCAAGAATTGTGGACTATAACAACACACTTAAAAAGAGATTTCTGGATACTTACATGCCACTTCCAGCGAGGCGTTATGGCTGACCGCTTCACCCAGGTAGTTCCTGGCCACACATACGTAGCTGCCATCATCCGGCTTGCTGCGGCGTCCGTGAACAATGCGCAGGAAGAAGAGTGACCCGCTGGGCAAGAGCATTCTGTGTGATCTGGGATTGTCCCTGTCCGTCTCCACGCGCTCGCCATCCTTATACCACTCTACGGTGGGGGACGGCCGCCCCTCCGCCTTACAGTTCAGAGTGGCCGGCTCGCCCTTCGACACGATCAGGTCTGAGGGGTGCTCCACTATTCGAGGGGGGTAGTCCTCCTGACGAACGCGGGATGCTGGATGTCAGAAAAAAATAAACAGTTTGTCAATTTTAAAAATTAAGCAAAAATTGTATGCAAAAACGCTAAAAAACATGTAGAATTTTTAAATAGACAAGACAAGAATGCATTCACATTCAACAGGTAAACTGGCCTGAATCAGATTTTTTTTAAACAGTTCACATTGTACCTCCTTATAAGTGATCTATATCTGACATTTGTTTGAACATTTCAAGCTCCTAAACTGACGTACTTGCAAAAAAAGCATATTTCCTTCTTCTCAGAATGCATTTATGCAGAATGTCTAGTTGGATTGACAAACATCAAAAAGAATGTTTAGGCTAATGTGCATTGCTCAGCATTGAATATGTATCAGGTTTCTATACCACTTAATGGTAGAAGTGACTCAAAACTTTGGGCAGAACAATTAATTCGATTTTACATTTCTATATGCAGTGCTGTTTTCATATGATATGAGCTACATAAAAAGATGCAGTACGCATCCTTTACTTTTAGAGGCTATATGATGGGTAAAAATATAGAGAAAGAAACGTATTTATGAGTTTGGTAAGTGTTGGTCAATTTATATGTTTCTGAAACCAAAATAAAAATCTAAAGTCACATAATTTACATCACAGTAAATCTGAAATTAACACAAAGGAATCATAATATTCGCAAAGCACCTACAGAAGCACAGCTTTAAAGCTTTAAAGGCTAAAATCCCTCAGGTATGACATACTGGCTTTTGTTATTTAAGTGTTCTTTTGGAAAAAAAGAGATGCAATTCAAAGAGTGAAGAGAGTGAAAATTCAATGGATATATCAACCACAAAAATAAATTCCTCTCAGCACTACAGTAGTAGTGGCGTCCATCAAATTCTGAGCAAAATAGCAGACAGCAGCACCATCATAGCACCAAAATAGAGAAAGCTCAATATTCCCATAACCTTACAGGAGTGAAGGACTCATTGAGTTCAATCAGTTTTTTCATTAAGAGGCTCACTCAAGTGCTTTGTTCTCTCTCCTGGTGGAGCAAGTGCTTGAGTGTGTGTGTGTGTGTGTGTCTATATGAGTTGCATACATGTGTGCATAGGTTTGTAGAACCTCAATTGAAAAATTATATTTACATATAAATGAATTTGTGCTTGTTAGATTAGCATCAAAGATTTTTAGTAAACCTGTCCTCATGAACTACACCAATATTTACATACAATATTTAAAAATATTTAAACATTACAATATTTACAGAGTCAGACTTGATAAAAAAAAGAAAAATGTTAAATGTTATATACATTCAAGAATAAAGTTCATTCAAGACTCTACACAGAACTGGGGAGCACAAAGTAAAGTACTACAAATGTGTATATGAATGTGTGTTATATTAAACATCCAGCAAGTCTTGGATAAAAGCACCAAGAAATAATTAATCAGACTTTTCAGAGAACTGCCTGGGTGTGGCCTAATATTCTAATCAGTATGCTTAATTAGCATTCCTCCGTCCAAGACTGCCATACTGCAACAGCACACACGCTGATCTAAACACTATGGCATAAGCAGAGAGAAATGAGTAATTCAGGCACTACACACAGCATGCAGGTGGTATTGCAGACCCCACTGTGTCTGTGGATTACTAAAAACATAAGCCAGCTTTTCTGTGGGGATGTCCTAAAGAAGATAAGGCTCTTACTCACTTTACTGCTGGATGTGCAAGCAGGGAATGCACTGACATGAAATACGTTCATTAGCCATTAGGCAAACCGACAACAGACAGATGAACTAGCTTGGAACCTTTTACTCATTACACTTTTTAAAAAATAATTTATTTCTAATATTATCCTATTTACTTCCAATTCTGAAAGGCCAATTACCCTCACCCTTTTAGTAGGACTCTGTGTAGTAAACCATCTTAACAGTATTCAATTGTTTAAGTTTTGTTATTGTTTAAGTGTATACATTTTGCTTTTTTGATCTGTGTTCTAGATTGTAACTTTTTCACTGGTTCTTAGATTGGGTTGCATTTTGTTTTTGACCCAGACTTATTTTGACAGCCTTCTTTGTGTAATCTCATGTTTTAGTCAGCATAATGTATTAGGGGTGTGCCATATCGTGTCGTACACAATAATATTGCCAAACAATTCTGACAGTAAAAAAAAACTCATTTACACATGCCATCATATTGTGATATTTAAAAAAAAAGTCTGCTTTGTATATTTAGCTATTTACTGTAATATGTAGTTCTGTGGTAGATTTTTGTTGCCGCATGACTATTTTTGTTATATTTTACTACACTATTATTATTTCTTTCACAATCAGGATTTCAGTAATTTGCTATTTACAAAATAAGCAAACCTTTATAGACTTTTTTAGTTTTTACTTAATGTATGAAACAAAATACTATTTATACTAAATATAATGTTTTTTTTTCCAGTAGTGTAAGTTAAATTTAAACAATTATCGTGATATTATTTTAGGGTCATATCACCCATCCCTATTATGCATGGCTTTGACCTGGCCTGAACCACTGATGCGTTTTGTGGATACAGTTGATCTGTAATATAACATTCACAAGCATATTGTTAATTTCACAAACATTACAGAGCTCGTTTGTAACATTTTCATGCTCCTTATATACAGTGATGTTGGCAATCATCAAAATACTTAAAAAGCGAGAGGAACTAAACCATAACTATATGTAGTTAAACAATTACGTACGTAAAATTGTGTACT
This sequence comes from Astyanax mexicanus, assembly GCF_023375975.1. NCBI lineage: Eukaryota > Metazoa > Chordata > Actinopteri > Characiformes > Acestrorhamphidae > Astyanax > Astyanax mexicanus. Next base: position 27,909,965 of record NC_064427.1, on the reverse strand, counting down.
GAAGTTCATTTATGTTGCACTTTCGTTACACTTTTGCACTATGTTGTCTATTGTATTGTTGTTCCATGTTGCACCATGGTTTTGGAGGAACGTAATTTCATTACACTGTGTACCTGTACTCAGATGTAAAGACAATAAAATCTTCTTGACTTGACTTGATTTTTACCTTAAGTGTTGTCTGTCCACAAAACCAAAACCATGTATCTAATTGTGTCTGAGATTTAGGCTTCTTTGTGCTTTAAAGAACAAATTACGTGAACTTGAAGCAGTCCTCTCATTTTCCTCATATCTAGTTTTCTTCTAGACAATTCTCACAATAACCCTTCCTGTGACCTTTGGCTAGGTTTATATCACATACGATTCCGACACACACACACACTAGCAGTGCTGCTGTACTGGTCCACTCTACTTCAGATCAGGCGTAGGAAGAATCCCTAAGAAAGGTAAAGCAATAATATGAGGCACTGAAAGGGCAGCAAGATATAGGAAGCTTATAAGTGCCATTTCCTGGTGCATTAGCTAGTAATTCAGACGGTTTCTCGGGCAAACATACACTCATAAGGGACCACTTTCTAGTTCCACCGTGTCTCAGTCAAAAAGCTGCAATATGTAAATGAGGACATTAACAGATCACAGAAATTTCATAGCATCATAATCGTTAAAACCACCATCCCACTCATCACATCCCGTGGCAGTAGAGTGCATTAAAGATTTAACACAGCAGCCTCTAAATATGAAATTCCATCTCAAGTTCAGTTTCAAAACCCTAGACTGTCTGCATGATTCCCAAGCCTGTCTGACCAAGGCAATTCCCACTGTAAAGCATGGCACGAATAATCTGACAGACGACTCGACTCAGACAACTCAAACGAGCGAAGACGCCACTTGCTCAAACGCAGAGGCTCATGCTTAAGCACACACAACTGCTCCCTCAGACTGCTGTTGCTTCATTAATCCCCTCAGTGCTCCTGTACATATGACTGCCCAGATTTCACACGCTTTCATCCACAAGAAACATAAAAAAACACCACGGCTCTACTGAGCCTCTCCACAGTCTTAAGCTAGCACTTATTAACATACTGTAAATTTAGAGCTCATTATCATGCAAAAAGGCAAGAGAAAAATGGTGGAATATGCATGGTGTGGGTGTGGGGGTTTGTCTGTCATGTTGGCACAGACGAGTAGGACTGCCAGGGCCTGGCGGTACAAAGCATATGTAATAACTCACACCCACTGTAACTGCCATTGTGAATGCTGTTGATGTGTGACTACATCCTTGAAACCAGATTTGCACCATGTGCTTTACTGGAAGGCTGAGAACTAGGGAATTATGATGATATTTGATTGGACATTGAACTGTTGATTAAAAATATTTTAGGCATTCAGTAGATATTAAGATTTGACGGATATTTCAAACTAGAACTGGCTAATTATTTACTGTACCCTGAATGAGCAAAATTAATGTTTAGGCATAAGTGATCAGTTTTATATACCGTTCGATATAAAACCAAATATATTGTAAAAGTTTGTAATTATCTGGCACAACCAGCCCTTAAAAGCTACATCTGCATATATCATTCAAACTCTGGCTCTAGATAAGGCAAGTCTACCAAATAACCTATGAAAACGTATAACTTATAGGACATGAAAACAAAGGTCGGAAATGCAGACTGAAAGATGTTGATTTAAAAAACAATGGACACTCACAGAATGGATGGAACATATCTGATTCAAGGAGGCTATTTAATCAGATATTTTTTATCTGATTATCTACTCTGTTTATCTCCAAAGAAATGGATGTGTGGGACCTTGGGAGCCCTCTGCAGCTCAAATTGTTTCATCCTTTTTACACTCCACTACCAGTTCCCATGATATTAGCGCGAATGACAACAGTAAAGAACATAAACAAAGACAATGCACACAGACTTTGTACATTCTTCACAGTTCATAGTGTGTAAAGTTGTCCTTAATTAAAACCCAAATCAATAGAGGCCATAACATAGTTCACACTGCCTGGGAATAGTGGTAGAGCTGAAACCTTTTTATTCTTTTTAAATGTCCCAGTGTTTTGTACAATAATAAATAAATTAGTAAAGGTACAAATATTTTATCTCAAAGCTTTACATTACATGACAAGCTTGGAACTGGATGTTGAGAGCAACTACACTGTAAAGAATATACTGCACTGCCATCTGAAAGGCTCGAGCTGACCCCTGTACACAAGCATGTACAGTAGCACGTTCTTCCAGGGTAGAGCAAACTGCATAAAGATTACCTCAAGAATCTGATGCAAGAAAAAGATTGCAACACAACGCTGCAAGGCCTTCTAAGAAATGCAGAATAGAAGAATAGAACACACTCTTCTGAACCTTCTTAACTACAGACCTTCACAGTCTTCACAGCTTTGAGCTATGACAAATGTACCAAGGACAAAACTGCAGCATATTAACAGCATACTTAACCAAAACTATGTACTGGTGAAGCACTAGAACATACATTTGTAGAGTAGATATAGATGTACAGTAAGTGGGTGGCTACAAATATAGTTGTAATAAAATTATTGAACATGTGTGGGTGCATTTCAATTTCATCCTAACTACTATTACTAATAAGTGTTCAAATACATGTTGTGTAGAAAAGCTCAAGAGTAAAATATACTTTAACATCCAAGAAACATACACAGAATAGTAGGTTTTGAGTGTGGTTACGATGGACAATGTTCTCTCACAATGCAATACGAAATGTAAAGGGAGGGGCTACTCAAGTCAGGAAGAATATTAGGAAAAAATGGCAGATAACAGGGAGATATATTGGTACAGTACTACTATAGTTTAATCACTTACTGTTAGTACAGAACAGGTTAGTACCTTTATATTTTGTGCACTAACCTGCCAAGCCCACACTATAAAAGTGAGTGCCTGTCTACACCTGATAATATTAGTGCATAGTATGCAATTGGTACACAGCCCATGTTCTAGCACTGCTTGTTTTGGCTGATGTGTTCTTCTCTCAAATAAAATGAGAACAATTTACAGTAATGTTAACATTACTGTTCTTTTGTGGCAGGGTCCAGAAAATGACATATACTGTAATTAGCTGTCATGTTTTGGATGCCTTGCTTAAAGTGCGATAAACAGTCTTTCAAAGAAGTTAATGCCAGCCGTCCACCTAACATTTTTTAAGCAATTTCAATGCTGCAGTCATATTTCCAATGGTAGAATAAAATCCTACAAGAAATTAAGTCCTTACAGTGTTAAATGCCTTCTAAACAACATTATTTAAAAAAATCACTAAATCTCATTGTATTTATATTATGGTATACCGTATTGCACAGGCAATATACAGTATGATCCAGCCTTATAAACTTCAGCAAACTGAGCATCAGCAAGTGTGGCCCTTGCTGACTGCAGTCTATTAAGAACGCTATTAAATAAGGCCCCCTCAGAGCCCAACAGCATAAATCGCTACACATTTCTACCTGTAGTTCAATTTGTGATTGACATTTGTGCAGAAAAGAAAGGCACACAGCAGTTTTCATATGTGGCTCAATATCTTAGCTGGGAGTTAGCTCGCTGACCCCCATGTTATTGATTCGACAGGGTGAAATGCTTAACTAACAGCCATCACAGACTCGCTGTAAGATAATTAACACGCCTGGGCAATCAAATTAATGAGCCTGGGTGAAAAGTCTTGTTATTAAAAACACAAAAATGGGTATATATCTAAGCTACGTGTTTAAAGTGACAGTTTCTGAGAATGTTTATTTGGACCAAGCATGTAAAAAAAAAAAACTTTTAAAACGTGCACTGTGGGGGAGGATCTTTTCAAAGCGTTTCAATCTGGTGATTTTAGTGAGGGCTCACTAGCTCTTCCGTAAGTCTGTGTTTTGATACCTTGATGTTCACAATACCTCTTGTATCAACGCCAGTAGCATCACCAGAACTGCCATTGTAACCTGATTAACCTGTTGAAATTAGCTGAATCATATTGATACAATTTATTGTAATATTTTATCCCCTCCCTAATTAGAAATACTAGCTAACATGGTATCTACAAGTATGGGGAAATTTACAAAAAAAAAATTATAAGATTTTGTAATACCACTCAAAGAAAAAAAATAAGACAATTTTCAAAATAGCTAAAAACACCAATTTTAGATTTAACTACAAATTGTATTTACTGACTAACATTTTTAAGACCCCAGTGGGATGGATAAAAGCATATTATTAGATAAAATGAATTATTAAATGTAGAGCAACGCCAATTTGATTTACCCTGCCTGAAGGACTTCTGTTTTAAGTAAACTAAAGTATCTTAGCTAGCTAGCTAACCTAGCTAACAGACAAATCTGTCTTTAGTTTGGTTAGTTAATTAGCTAGTTCTGTGGGTTTAACCTGGGTTAAGATATAATTTTAGCTAACGCTAGCCAGTTAGCCTAATTATCCTAGCATAGCTATACATGAACCGTTAAAAACTTAAGCTAACCTAGCCTAGCATTTCCTAACGCTAGTTTATTAAACACAGCTAACATAGCTAACAAGTTAACGAGCTAACTGACTAACTAACCATAAAACGAGCCAAACTGCTCTTTTTATCGTTCAACCAGACTTAAAATGTCATTATATGAATAGTTAGAGGAACTTATTTACATGTAAATATAAATAAAAGTACACACAAGCCACTCAAACCGTTTAAAACTCTTACCGTCGGTGTGAGCGTTGAGAAACCCACACAAAACGATGACCTGCACGAGCTTCATGGTGCCACAGCAACGCTCATCACTGCGCGCGCGAACTCTCTCCAGCGGTCCAAGTCCCGCAACTCTCGCGCAGAAAATATAAAAACGAGCGAAAAAAATGAACAGCAAAAATGAACAGTAGCGTCCTTCCTCACAGCACCGCCGGTGCAGCGCACGCCGCGTGCACTCGTCTGACAGTCGGGGGGAGGCTCAGTTCACGCGGTTTTGTTGTCATTCTTAAGAGAGCGAGCACGCGCTGCCGGCTGGATGAGAGGGATCGCTGCGCTTCTCTCCACATTTCAGCACCGCGCGCTCCGTGACATCACCGTGCACATGCACCCACACATGCACATGCAGCTTTCCTCCAGGAGAAGCACAAATCCACGCGGCGAGGAGGGAGAGAACGCGAAAGAATGAATGAATGATTAGTCCTCGCAGCACGGGGAACGATCCGCTCTGGTGTCCAAAAGCTGCGGAGAGGCGCGCGCCTGTGCACTGTCTACAGGAGGAGCACGCGCCGTGCTGCTGCTGCTTCCAAGCTCGAGGCTGCGCAGCTGCAGTAGCTCCGCCATGAGGCAGCAGAGAGCCAGCCGCGTGGACCCCTCTCTCACCCCTCCAGCTTACACACCCGCAGAACACCCTCAACACACACACAGAGACGAGACTGCCTCTGGCAGATAACTAACCCAGCCTGCCGTGTTTAAAAGTTTAAAAGAGTGTAACCAGTAAAACACTCCACCATAGCTGTAAGACGGTTGATTGCAGTGTAGTGGTAAACCGCACCCAGATGAAGATAAAATAAAGCTAAGTTAGATTATTGTGCCCAGTGATGAAGTTTCTTTAAGATTCTTACTCGAAAAATCTGTGCCACCTTAATTAGTGCAGCAGTTGCAGTCCTGTGCCTAAAATATTTAAGGTGGAATGGAGAATTCCATGGATGTAACACATGGATGATCACAAGCCTTCAAACCAAGCTGAACTGCTTGAATTTTTGCACCAGGACTGGCACAAAGTTAGCCAAAAGCAGTGTGTAAGACTGGTGGAGGAGAACATGCCAAGATGCATAAAAACTGTTTAAAAACCAGGGTTATTCAACCAAATACAGATTTCTGAACTTTATGAATATGAACTTGTTTTCTTTGCATTGTTTGATGTCTGAAAGCTCTGCATCTTTTTTGTTATTTCAGCCATTTCTCATTTTCTGCAAATAAATGCTCTAAATATTTTTATTTGGAATTCGGGAGAAAGGTTGTCCGTAGTTTATAAGATAAAACAACAATGTTCATTTTACTCAAACCTATAAATAGTAAAATCAGAAAAACACATAAAAAAAATAAGAGGTCTCTTGTTTTTCTCCAGAGCTGTATATAAGAAAGAAAATCCTATCTACAATTATACACGTCAATATATAATATAAAAAGCAAAAAAAATATGCATAGAATCAAACAGATAAAAAGTAAGTTACATTTAAAAATGGTAAAGTGATTAGGAATGTTATTAAAATATTTGATTTCACTGAAAGTTAACATTGTTTTGCGTCTACAGTAAAATTATCACATTTGAAATGCTATGTATATAATATAAAATATAAAAAGCCCATTTTATTTATCATGCTGTTTTCTTAAAGTATGCGAGTATGCAAGGGTTTGGCGCCCCCTGTCGACAAACTGCAATAGTTGCATCATCATTAATACTGTACATTAATAAAATCATACCTGTCAAGTCTCCCGTTTTGGCCGGGAAACTACCGTATTTTACTCCTCTTTCCCGCCGTCCTCCCGTATTAGTATTTTCCCGTAAATTTCCCGTATTATACTAAATAAAAAAAAATATAGGCCACAGGCGACAATGCACTGTGTGTCTCTTAACCAATCGTGTTGCCGGTTCAGGGAGAAAGTCCCGCCTTTCAGGAGAAACAGCCAATCAGCTTGCTGGTTTTGCGGAGCGCAGTTTAGTGTGCGGGAAGCCCCGCCCCTCCCCTCGCTGTGAGTTCAGGCAGCTAGTCGGAGCAGCTGTCGTTAAAACTAATCTGGATATACGGAGATTTTTCTAAAAGAAAGGTAAATAACCATGTAAACTGTGATGAGATTGTTTCTGATAGCTGGTTAAAAAGACTCTTCTCTGAATCAAAACATAAATTAAACCCATTGTGTGTTTAATAAAATCCAGCTTGTGACTCAGTTAGCTTAACTTTAGAATTAGCTAGATAGATATTCAGGGTTTGAGAAAAATCTACATATATATATATATAATGCCCTGCCCTGATGTGCCTGTTCAGCCAATAACTATCATTTCCAAACTCTATTAGTTCAGGGCTAGTTTTAGGGTTTGTTAGAATTTGTTTAAATCTCAAGTATTGTGGTGTAATGTATTATTTAGAAGGGGTAGAAGAGATGGTTGAGCTGGAGAGAGAGAGAAAATGTGGAGAGGGCTGAAATTAACTGAACTGATCAGGAGTGGACTGAACAATAGAAAGAAGTATTAATGAAAGATTATTAATTGTGTAGCCCCTTAGGACTATTATTTACTTATGGAATATATCTGATCCATGTCCTTTTTGTAAATTTGTGCACCCTTCAATTTCAATTTTAAATCTATTAAATAAAAAAAAAAAAAAAAAATATATATATATATATATATACATATTAATTTTTAGCCCTCGGTTGGGCTGTTGGGGCGGCGGAAAAAATCCCTTATTTTTAAGTCCAAAACTTGACAGGTATGTAAAATGTCTTAACATTATGTACATTCAGAAATTCTTAATATCTTTAAACAAACAAACAAAGGTGGTTTCAGAGTTAGTGAGTTGTCCTTCAAATCTCGTCCCAGAATTTTGTCCTACTCTGTACTCATGACATTAGCATATTAAATGTCTTATCAATAATCAAATAGGAAATTGTTGATGGTTAATTATTAGTGTTGCATGTGTGCACAGCTCGAGAGACTATTCCTGGGACTGTGAGTTCAATCCCTGTTCCAATCAGTCAAACCCTTACCAAGTTACCCCGGTTTCCTTTCAGCTCCCAGAAACATACCCTGCATTGGACTGGTATTATAACCAATTAAAGTGAGTTTGTCTGGGTTTTTCAAGTGACACAACTGCAGAAGCATTATATTCAATATTTGAAAAGCTAATAAAATAAAAAGTGCTATTTAAAAAGAATATTTTAATGACTTGCACAGTCCGAACAGTTTCTATTGCTAATGTCTACTATTAGTCAATAGCTATGGCTGAAACACCAGAATTCAAATGACAGGAAGTGACATCCACATGCTTTTGGCAATAAAGTACCTTTATTCTATACAGTGACACGAAAAAAAATAGAAAGTAGAATCATAGCTCTTATATTAATGTTTTGACTTATGATTTGGACAAAAAAGCACAAAACTCAATCCACCCTGTAGGAATGATCAGAGTGGCCGGCGAGCTTGCTGTCAGAGTGAATCTTTCAGCAGAGCTACGTGAAGCTGCTGCTATACTCGGCTCAGCAGCTTGTTGGGGTGCTCAGTTACAAGGCAGCCAGTGACACTGGTAGGAATTGCACTTGTGACATCTGTCCTGTGACCCAGATCAACGTGTGCTGATGGCTGTCAGCTCCAGCATTTGTTGTAGAGAAGGTCAGGAAGGAGATGGGGTGTAACGGAGCAAAACCAATACACAGACCACTGGAGTACAGTGGTTTACTGCATGAGATGAGATGAGTCTGCTGCTAGAGACAGCACTTTTCTACTTTTTCATAATTTGACTTTTATCCTGATTCTTTTCACAATCTAAATGTGAAATAAGTTACTAACAAAAGTCCAGAAGATCCATAACTACCCAGGAGATCCAAACCCACCACTTCAAGGTGGACAAAAAGACTTGCATTTGCTTTTCCTGATTTTTTCCAATGATAGACCCAATGCTTAGACAGCTGGGCCTCAGTAAATCAGAAACTCTACTATTTACAATTTAATTTACTATTTCTATAATAAGGTGCAAATGTAAACATGGCGATAGAGAGTGTGAAATGACCACCAACGAGCAGTGGTTTTGTCATCAAATAAGAGCTCTGACAAAGCTCTCATCCACCCTTCACCCCAACACTAGGTGGATGAATAATTCCTCACCAGCAGAACCGTCACAACTAACACAAACACAAACCCAAGCAAACAACATAATCCCTACTTGGCCCGCTACAATACACTTACATGTCTAAAATCACGGGATAGCATTAGCAAACTAATTGTGAAGTGTAAATTCAGGAGATGGCTTGGGAACACCTACATCTGTATAAGTGAACCAATGTTAAGCAGGCATTTGACATTTCTCAATCTACAGTGGTCTTGAGAACCATCTACAAGAGGTGTAGCACTAATCATAATTTTTACACTATTTTAACCATGTAAAGAACCAATTATGCATCCAGTTGCATCTATTCTTTGAGTAGGTTAATGTAGAACCCTTGTAGAGTCCTTGTCAATAACCATTTCTTAAGAGTTTAGTTCAAAAGAACTATCCATTATTCAATGGGGTTTCAAAATCTGAATCACTATCATGTACAGTATATGACTGAAACTGTTCTAAGGCCAGAAGAATTCATGTTTAAATAAAGTTAATACCATCAAAGGTTTCTAGAGATCAGCATAGGGGACATGTATGAACAAAGGGAATGCGCAATACAAGCAGCTTTGTGTGCCTTTATGTCTTGATAGTGATATGTTTGCAAATGTGCCACTATTGCTTTACACCATCCAGGTGAATGGCTCTGAGAATGGCTGATCCAATGTTTTGTCTGGACATGCTGTCACTGATCATCTTATCCCGTCTTCATTGCTGTGTATCAGCGAAGGGTGGGCTGGGTGAAATCCACTGCTACTGACAGTTTAAAGTTCCTTCCTTCAGCCTTTAGCATCGCGTTGCTGACTTCACTGTTAGATTCACCTCACCGTTTGTTTCCACTCGATCTGCACGGCTTAAAACGCTGTTAAAACGCTGCCTTTTTTTCTACTGATTTACAGACTGTCGCTAAGGTTATTTAAAATTATTCTTCTATATTTTCCTAATGTGGCCGCCACACTAATCAACACATTCAAAAGCAGCAAGCACATCTAAGAGGAACTTGCATGAAAACTAAACGTTTAATGGGCCTGGCAAATTACTAAGTTATACATACTGTACTAAGAAGCCTGAAAATTCTACTCAAAGCAGTGCTATAAACACTATAAACAAAGTATTTTATTGTGCTTCAAAATGCCAAAAATACACTGACTTGCCAAGTGTCCTGGGACATTGGGCTAGTACTATGTCTCATGACTTTTGCCATGACCTACAGTTGTGTGAAAAAATGTTTGCCCCCTTCATTTTTTTAATTTTTTTGCATGTTTGTCACTCCTAAATATTTCAGATCATGAAACAAATTCAAATATTAGTCAAAAACAACACAGATAAACAATTCTTAAGGTTTTCATTATTAAAGGAGAGAAAAAATAGAAAATTTAAATGGTCCTGTGTAAAAGGGTGTTTAGCCAAATCATGACACTGTATGAAAGCCAAAAAAAGAAAGCTGTACTGACCTGCACTATATGCCTGTGACAAAATCAAGCCAGACCCTACAAGTCATAGAAGGCCTTTCCACCCACAGTGGAAAGTGCAGTGGGGAGTAATGCCTTTTAACATGTATTCCCAATACCTGACCCTGTGGATTAAGAAATGTTTAATGCATACACAACTTCAGAAATGAAATATCACAACCATGTGACTCCCACTATATCACACCTCAGTAATGTCAGTAACGCCTTACCTAGCAATGTGTTACTTTATTCAGACCTTTTTTTTAATATCCAATAATCAGATTAAAGTTACTTATCCATGTCAATGTGCGTTACTTTTTCGTCAATTTCCTTAGTAAAAAGATATTGTAGCGTCCGGCTGGATGCATTGAAAAAATAAACGAGAAAGATGTTTACAGTCGTCGCTTCATTGCTGAAATTGTTGCTACAACCACACCAAAACAACAACAACAAGCTAGCGAGCTAACAAGCTAACAGGCTAAAACTAGGACACAATGAGCTGCCCCCTCTCTCCACCTTGAAAACACTTACACACAGACAGACCCGGCACTCTTTCCACCTCACACACACACACACACACACACAGCGAGCCTCCCTCTCTCTCCACCTCATACACACACTGGAGGGAGGATAGAGGTGAGCATTTTCTTGCTGGTAATACAGACACTATGCTCAGTTGTTATCAGCTAAAGATGATCAATATCAAGGTTAGTTGTACAATCTGCGCTGGCGTAAAATAACTTTTTAAAAGAGTATTCAGTAATCAGATTTTTCAAATGAACTATGCCATCACTGCCACTCACCATTACAAAATGTAGTAGAAAGCCTTCTTTACTGAAAATTAGAGACAGTTGTTCCAACAAAAGTTTTTTTTAATATCCTTGATTTTAATATATGTATTGTGTATTTATGTGTGATATGTAATGTGTATGATATGTTTAAAACATTTTTTATTAATATAGTGCTTTTTAGAACAAAAGTTGTCACAAAGCAGCTTAACAAAGAAAAACAGGTCCACGACTCTTATAAGCAGCACCACAGAGATGCCAATAACTGTGGTGACAACAGTGGCAAGAAAAAAAACTCCTTTACATTAAGAGGAAGAAACCTTAGGAAGATCCAAGACATGTTGCATTGCTGAAAATTATACTGAAACTGAATGAGGCACATTCTTCTGGTGAATGAGGCACGTTTCTTGGTGAAATCCATATTTATATAAGAATAACAATAATTAGGCATTTGCTTTCAGAATTCATTATTGGGTAAATTGGGTAGCCCTAATTAATATCACAATTAAATTCTTTCATGCTGATTGACAGATAAATGAGCGTAAAAGTTTGGAATCGTCCTTTGCAGTGCAAGTTTGTTTGTCGTCTGTGAAGAAGTAGCATAAATATTCTAAACAGCAGTCAGTACGAAGAGTAACAGCTTGCCACATTTCTTAATTAGCGTGCATTATGCATGGTCTGCAGCAGGTGTACACTGTTTTTCCTTTAAACCTCAGCCACAGAAACATTCCAAATGTGGAAATTTGGGAGAGAATGTGTTTTTGCACACAATTTATGCTCAAACTTGTTCTGCTCGCGCTCTTCATTGAGACCCATTTATATTATTACAAGCCTCAAAGACCCCCGCCTGTATTTTTTTCCAGCATCCCCATTTGAATCAGTCATGGGTGTCCTCGCTACTCCATCTACCATCCTGTCTCTCTCAATCGCCGAGGTAAAAAGTGTTGCCTGGCAACCCGTGCAAGTGTTTTGTACTGACAAAACAAAATCACGCTCAGTCCAAGCCATCATCCATCTCTCGCCCATCTCTCTGGAACACACTTCAGCAGTGTCAAGGTCACAGCCTTGGTTGCGCGCACCATTAGAGCTCCATGGCTGTGTTTGTCCATCGTGGGCGCGTTAGTGGGAACAGATGGTGCCGGTGATGGGGCCGTCGGGCCGAGGCCCAGTCAAACTGCTCTAGTAAGAGTGGACGCATATCCCAGCTGCCTCGGTACATACACGCACACAGGCCTACTACTACTCTACTCTTCTAGAAACCGCTGCTCTTCTTAAAACATCAAAACCACTGGCTTAGAGGATAGGAATGTAAATTATTAAAAATAATAATTACATTTAAAATTCCAAAGAGCCTCCCTACATTAATCACTGGCTTAAAACCGTATTGCTTTTAGTTAGCAAGAAGAAACACATGACGCAGCATCTACAGCAACTAGCATTAACACCTTAATCATGCTGCCTCACACTGCTGACTGCAACCTGCCAGCAAGCTGCCAAAGGCCTTAATCAAAAAGAGCAAGGTGTGGGTTGACAACATCCAGTAAAATCCAACAGGCAGAACTAACTGTCAAAATACAGAACAGACTGTCCAGTTTATATTACTGATTCATAAAAAGGTTTGTGTCAAACTGGGACATACTGCAAAACATTTAAAAAAAGAGTTTCTAAATTCACAAACAGTGTTTTTTCTAAGTCATGCTTTGTTTTTCAGATAGTACATGCTCATTCCATCATTAAAAGTTCGATGAAATGTAGGAGGGAACTTATTAAACAGCCGACACCGCAGCAGGCGCTTTACCAGGTACTTTACAACCACTGAACCTGGTGGAGCTCAGTGGTCTCCTTTCTTGGTTTGTCGGTTGCTGTAAGATGTGCTAGTTGGTGTCAGTTGATTTTGGATGTGTCAGTTATTGTGGCAGCTGCCTTAGAATATGTTGTTTGGTTTGCTGGTGCCATTTGCGATGCTGATCTGCTGCCTAGAGCACACCAACCCACACCTGTTTTAGGATGGGGTGCTTGGTGTACTGTGCTGGCTGCTGTAAAATGTGCTGGTAGGTGTTCAGGTAACATTATGATGCGCAATTTGGTGTGCCAGCTGGTTTTGGATGTGTCAATTATTGTGCCAGCTGCTGTAAAATATGCAGGTTGGTGTTCAGGTTACACTATGGTGTGTCACTAAATTTACCTGATACCACTATTATATTTATACATTATAACCTTTCATCAGCTAAGTTACCAAGCAGCAAAACACACAGAACAGCGATTCACTCATGTCCTTGAGCTCTGATAACAACGACTACTATACTATACACAGACTAAGACTGCACTTATTATAAACTTGTGGTATACATGTTCATTTTCTAAACCTCTACATAATCAGAGCTACTGTTCCATAGCAAAGGTCAAACTGTGACCTGTGTTGTAAATGGAAAAGTGATTTAAGAGCAGATAAAATTAATGAGTTCTCTTGTGCCATTAAACGGAACAGCATGTTTTACTGAGGGAAATGTCACTCAGTGTTTCATCAAGCAGCTGCAGTTTGAGAATTAGCCTAAGAACTCATGTAATTTCACTCTGATAAAACGTTCATCTGATTGAAATGTATAATCTTGTCAGATAGCTGAATGTGTTGTCATTGCAGTGGCTTTATCAACAAGGCTATTTCATTGCTCTACTGTAAAGAAATTCTGCAATATTTTCCAATAGACAATAGAAAGGGAGGAAAAACATCATGACTACAATTCAACTCAAACATATGCTACATTCAGGTCAGAAGACGTGTCTGGAGCTAATGCATCTTCTGATGATAAAATATAAATGTTTATATTGGTAAGCTCAACTGCTTATATTCGCCAAAGCACAAACTGAAGTGTATTTTATCTGTAGTTTTTTGTTACAATAATGTAGTTCACATTACAAGACTTCTGAACTAATTCAGATTTTTTGCCCATATCAAATTTGGATGTTCACGTCTATAAATCTGCCTCACATGGAACACATTAAGAGACCACTTCAGTTTCTGAATCAGTTTCTCTGATTTAGCTATTTATAGATATATGTTTTAGTAAAATGAACATTGTTGTTTTATTCTATAAACTACAGACATTTTTCCTAAATCCAAACAAAAATATTGTCATTTAGAGCATTCATTTGCAGAAAATAAGAAATGGCTGAAATAGCATAAAATATGTAGAGTTTTCAGACCTCAAATGATTAATACAGAACAGGTTTATATTCATAAAGTTTTAAGAGTTCAGAAATTAATATTTGGTGGAATAACCCTGGTTTTAATCACAGTTTTGATGCATCTGCTTTTGGATAGCTTAATGCCACTCCTGGTGCAAAAAAACAGTTCAGCTTGGTTTGATGGCTTGTGATCATCCATCTTCCTGTTGATTATATTTCAGAGGTTTTTAATTTGGTAAAATTAAAGAAACTCATCATTTTCAAGTGGTCTCTTAATTTTTTCCAGAGCTGTATATGATCAGATCCAAGTAATGCAGTGTTGGATTTAAACTCTCCAGAGAAGTAGAGCTGAGGAGCCAGGATAAGACATTCCCGGTTTAAAAGGAATAAAGTTGGATCAGCTCTGGAATAATGCAAAAATGGAGTAAAACTGGTCTTTAGATTTATGGTATTTTCCCAAAAGAGCTGAGAATGTGTGAATTCAGGGCATAAGGGCATTTACACAATCGGAGTTCCATCTTCTCGGGTAAAAGAATGAGAAAAACATAAAAAGAATGAGAAAAGGCCTAGGTGGACCTACATAACAGCACCTTTGACAATATGGCGGATAATTTTTGGTCTCATTTGTAAAAAAACAGAAGGTAATGGAACCACAGCATCCATGCATATGAATTATTAACAGGAGCCAGCACTGTGTCTGGAATTCTGCAAAAATACAGTGAAATTGGTCTTCAAATTCATCGTATGTAATGTGTGTATTCGGGGCACAAGGACATTTATACAATTTGAGTTTCCTCGACATGGGTAAATGAAGGAGAAAAAAAAGAGCAAGAAAAAGCCTGAAAGCAACTAGATAACGGGTAATAAAAAAGATCCAGCCTTCTGCCATCCTCTTTACATGGCCAAAAACACAGATAATAGACTTGTCTGCTGTGTGTAAACATTACATTTCCATGGTAATGGCCTCTTTCCCACATCTCCGGCGAGTAGTCGGTGTGAGCGAAAGACTCTTAATCCTGTTGGCCCGTCTGCAGTCCTGCCAGTCTTCCAGCGTGAAGAAAGCAAATTAGAATAAACAGAGAGAGCTCCTGGCTTAGTGAGCAAACCTGGTGCAGACGCACATGGCCACGGGCCCACCGACAAGGATCTGCAGCCCTTCACTCACTCCACTCCTCTTCCTCCAAGCAAACAAACAAAAAGAACACGCAGCTTTCATTATTCATTTGCATTATCTATTGTCTTCATCTCCACCCGAAGCAGCAGCTCCCTCGCTGCGAGTTTCTCATGTAGTGTCTCTTGAGTGATCAGTTTGGAAGGTTACTTTCTTTCTCCTCACATTATCTTCTCTTCATTGTTTTTTTTTTGTCGATTCTGTATAGTTACGCTTTAGGGCAACAACAGTTTTTACTGCTTAAAACAGTGGATAACAGCAAGGGACTGTAGGTCCTGCTGAAGATCATTATTCAGGTTCAGTTTTTCTTATTGAAATTGTTTTCATTTTCTATATTTAAAAACAACTGAGAACCATTTTAACCCTTTCAGACCCTGCATCCATTACAATAGACATCATATATTTTTTAACCAAAAAAAGCTTTGCCCCGCCCACTGTACTGGAAAAAACGTAGTACTTAACCCTAATTAACAGAGGCTATTTTTTACTAATTTAATGTCATATAAAACACTTTTTAATCATGTTTATTTACTGTTTATTGATGGTTTATGAAACAAAAGTCAATATGAAATGTAACTTAACATAATTTACAAATGGATTCCCATGCAATAGAAAAAAAAACAGTTCAATATTTTAGTTAACTGGATTAATTTGCTATATAGATTTTATAGTACAATATTAGAGTCTTTTTTCTGTGCATTATACACAGAAAACAGCATTCCATCACTGGAGATAAATCAGGTCTGAAAGGGTTATGAAGATCGAGGTCAAGACCACCCCCCAGGTGGAGAGACCACCCTCCCATAGCAGGTATTATTTGGGTGGCAGGCGGGTCACTCTCAGGGACACTGACATGGGTGGTGGTGTGTTAGTCTTAGTATCTTAGTAAAGTGTGTGTTGGGCTGCGGCCAGCACAACACACACTATACTTTAATCTGTGTTCTAGACTGCTTTGCTTGGGGGGAAGTAGAAAATTATTTGTGGACATGTTGATAGTCATGTTTTTAAAGCCAGAGCTAATGGCTAAACTGATGTTTGAAGTAAAGAAATAAAAATGTTGCATGTGTCTTCAACAGAAAACAACGAATTATAGCGTTTTCTACAGTATATATTTATTGAATGAAACATTCATAAAATGCATGCAGATGTGTATCAAGTTAAGTCCGTGTTAGGAGAGATTAGCTGCTACTAACCAAGTTAGTAGCTTGCTTAACAGCTAGCTGCTAATACTAAATTAAGCAACAAAAGTGTTACAAGCAAGTAACGCCGAGCAAGAACTCACCACAGTTTAGCAAACGTTACTTTGTGGAAGTCAGTTTAAACTGGAAAAAGTGTTTAATTCGCCCTAATATATCCCGCCTCTCATGTTCACACTGACAAGCCCTGTTATACTGAACCAGATCGTCTCTGAACGAACTTCTCTAAACAGTCTGCCGCTTTTATATGACTCAAATAGCCAATCAGAAATAAGCAAGCAAATATCTTCACGTTGTGCAGCAAAATGGGTTTTCGTGATTGGTTCAAAGATTTTTTTTCTGAGATAATTAAAAAATATTCATTGCTCACATTGTGCTTAAGGGGGCAAAAACTAAATTTTGGGCGGCAACAAAGAACAGGGTAAAAGGAGGATAATAAAGTAAGCAGAAAATTATAAAGTGCTCCTACATAATCAATGGAGCTGAAAAAATGGCCTATGGCTATTGTAATGCCTGATCGTTTGGTGTACTTAAAAACCTGCTGAAAAATCAATGTGGTTAAGGTGGTTGGTAAGCTGGTCAGGCAGACAAATACAGTCCCTTTACTAGCTAGCAAGCAACCAGCATAATGTAAATTGCTTTCGATTGGGTCATGTTACATAATTAGCTCATCAGCTTAGTCATGCTGGTCTTGCTAGTCTATATTTATCTATTAATCTATTATCTTTTAGAGTATGACTCAGAATAACATGATGCTCAACAGAAATTCAAGCATGGCCTGCTTGAATAGTCACACTAGATTAGCATAATGTAAAAAGCAGTTGGATAATTCTATTCACAAAATAACTGTGTTTGATACTCTCCAGTAACTGGTTAGATCTGCCCTGATTAGTGACATCTAAACCAGGGACAGTCTTTACTCCAGCAACTCCAGTTTAGCAGGGTAGTGTACAGCTGCTGCCCTCTAGAGGCACTTAGTGCTAAACACAGTCTTAAAGCTAAAACCACAGATATCTATTAGTAACAGACAGATCACACAACTAACATTACTGCCAGAGACAGAAGATGTTTAATTAAATTCTGAATTAATTCAGAAAATGGGAATTCATAAATATCTTATATAATTCAGACAAAGCCGTGTACAACTGCAGGTACTATAATTATCTTTATTATTATATTACCTGGGGGTTTCTTAAATATACAGAACCAGTACTGATACACAGTTTGGACACACTTCTTCTTATTTAGTGTAATGTTTTTTACATTGTTGATTTAATATTGAAGACATTAAAGCTATACATCTTAGTTGGGTTTAGGTAAGGGGATTGTGGAGGCCAAACGTTTGTTTACTGTAGAATTCCATATTTGTTCCTTAATTTTTTTTTATTTCTTTAATATTAAACTACAAAAGGTAAGAAAATAAAAGAAAGCAATAAGGAAAAACATTGAATGAGAAGGTGAGTCCAAACTTTTGACTAAAGAATTTATATTTATTTTGGGGTGCACTAAAATATTTTTTTAGCCAAAATAAAAAAACAAACAAAATGCATGAATTAAATAGCCTAAATGTATTTATTTGCATTTAAAATACAAAATACATAAACTAGATAGATAGATAGATAGATAGATAGATAGATAGATAGATAGATAGATAGATAGATAGATAGATGATAGATAGATAGATAGATAGATAGATAGATAGATAGATAGATAGATAGATAGATAGATAGATAGAACTTTATTGATCCCTTTGGGAGGTTCCCTCAGGGAATTTAGGGTTCCAGTAGCAGCATCAATACAGTACACACAGATAGAAACAAAGAGTAGGTGACAGGGAGTAATAAAATAAAACTAAACAATCTTACAATATAAAGTGCAAAGCAAGTAGACAAAAGTATAAAACAGCAAATATAATTAGTATAACTATAAATCTAAATATGCAGTGAATGTATTTGAATAGAATTTTTATTTCACTTATTCCGTATGTATTATTTTATTGCGCTTAGTCCGTATGTGTTATTTTATTGCACTTAGTCCATTTGAGTTGCTACTGCTCCTCCTCATCCTCTGTCCTCCTGTTACTCCTCCTTCCCCCAGGGCAGGAATTGTAAAGTCTGATGGCATGATGGACAAAGGAGTTTCGGAGTCTGTTGGTCCTGCATTTGGGGAGGAGCAGTCTGTCACTGAACAGGCTCTTCTGGTTGCTGATGACGGTGTGCAGAGGGTGACTGGCATTGTCCATGATGTTCAGCAGTTTGTCCATAGTCCTCTTCTCTGCCACCGTCACCAAGGAGTCCAGCTTCATGCCGACCACAGAAACAGCACGCCTGATCAGTTGTCCAGCCTGGATGAGTCCTTCTTTGATATGCTGCATCCCCAGCACACCACGGTGTAGAACAGGACACTGGCCACCACAGACTGATAGAACATCCACATGAGTTTCTTGCAGATGTTGAAGGACCGCAGTCTTATTAAAACAATTATTATTACATATTTATTTGTAATATAATATTAGTATTATTTATTTAATTAGTTAATATAATTTACTTTTATGGTAAATATTAATAAAAAATACTACTTATTTAAATACCACTAGTCCGTTTTAAAAGACCATATGGATAATTATTCATAATAAGTGTAATAATATTAGGTGACTTTTAGATTTAGTTTTATTAAGGACTTTTATTTTGAAATGGGCAGTACGTGCTGCTAGCTGGTGGAAATGGCTGGAGCTAGAGATGTTGTGTTGTATGGTGTTTTGTTTGCGTCTGTGTTTTGTATTTTCTCATGGAAGTTCTCTATTCTAGGTAATTTATGTCAAGAACTCTTCTATTCTATATTTTACTCCCCGGTGCTCATTTTTATTTAGGTTTATATATCGTTGACGTTTATCCACAGGCTGTAGGTTGTAGGTGTTTATGATAGTCACTGTGTGTAGTTTAACTGAAATGAATTTATGTATAAATATTGAGAAAGGTTTATAGTATTATATAACTTAGTTATCTGTGGTCTGCAGGCATAAGAGCTGCTCTACAGCTGGCAGGTCGGGGGCTGCTGCTGCTGGCTGTGGCAGCCTGGATGGCCTCCTGCTTATTACCCAAGCTGAAGACTTACCTGCTGCCTGAAAGTCCACTGGAGAGTAGGTTATTATAACAGAACTCCACCTTAAAATCATGCTGATTTTGCTCAGTTTGGAGGGCTAGTGTGAGGCACTGTCATGCACTAACTGAACAGGGATGTGTGTGTGCAGGTCCTGTTGATGAAGAGAACAGCAGGCAGAGACAGGAGCAGGCCAGAAGAGAACTGCAGCAGAAACATGTTGTTAAGGTACACCAGTTAATTAACCATGTTCTATAATTAATTTATAAATAGACAGTACCAGTCAAAAGTTCTGTCTCACCTTCTCATTCAGTGTTTTTCTTTCTTTATTTATTTTATTAAAAAAATAATGGACACATATGGAATTACATAGGAAACAGTAAAAAAAAAACTGTTTGCCCTCTACAATCCTCTGACCAAAACCTGATCCATTGAGATGGTGATTTGAGGTGATTTATGATTAGCTGAAGCAGTGTGCAGATCTGTCCTTAAAGATGAATATATCTTGAAGAATCTAGTATAAGGTAAAAAAAAACGCATTAAATAATTTATTTTAACTTTTAACAAGTGCTATATATATATATATATATATATATATATATATATATATATATATATATATATATATATATATATTGCCAAAGGTATTTACTGGCCTGCATTGCGTTTGGTGATGTAAGGCTTGGATGCAGCTCCTATGCTAGCAAATGTCTTTATTATGAAAAAAGTCAGGTTTTTCATCACTCAGTTAGACTTGGTTTTAAAGTTTTATGACTGTAGTGTTTAAAATACCTCTGCATCTTTACATAAACGTGATTTTGTATTCCCCCTAAAAAAAATTAGTCCAGTGCTTATCATGAATCTGTGCTGAAGCCTCGGGGGGAAGCAGCGCGCAGGAAGAAAGAGGAAGACTTCTATCACATGACTGGACAGACATGGAAGCTTAGCCAGGGTACTGCTCTCGGAGGGGTAAGACACATTTCTGTATATGCATTCTGTAATATATTTAAGACCACATACTCCTTTCTTACAATTACTTTACTATATATTCCACTTTTCTGCCTCCTCCTCGTCTAGTATATTCTAATAGTGATTCATAAACAGGGTTATTTCCCACAATAAGCATATATTATTAAAATAAATAATTAAAATATGCAGATTACTATTTGATAGTAACCAAATTTCTGGTTAGAAGGAGAATGAAAAGCGAAAAATGCTTAAATAGATGTATTATGATAGGTGTAATTTGTATCATCAGTTGATGACTTGTGATAAAAACATAGTTGAATGTAGTTTTTGTTTGTTAAATCTACTTTAATAACATTACGGCTGCGTCCAGAAACTTTTGCTACTCCTCCTCTCCTACTCCTCCTTTCCTACTCCTCCTCTCCTACCCGGGAAGGAGGTGGAGGAATCGAGGAGAGGAGAGGAGGAGGAGGAATGGAGGGAAGGAGCTGTAATTGGGCAAATGGGACAGCTGATCCCTTTTAGATAGGATGTTGACTACCGTTGAACTGAGCCAATCACAACGCTCACTTTCAGCACGTTTCAGAACATTACTATCACACACAGCTAAAAATTCAGATATTCCAATAAAATCCTGTTTACTCCCAGCCGCATTTTTGGCCGCATCTCTGACCAGTGACTCTGGCAGCCCTGTCTGACCTCAGCCTTATGAGGGATTCAGTTTCCTCATCAGTCCCTAAGTTAAAATAAATAAGTAAATAAATGAATTAATTAAAATTATATATATATATTATAAATAATATGAATTTTATATGTATAACATGATACACATAGGGTCATAAATATAGTTTTACTGAGCATACGGTTTATCTAAACTATAAATTATATTACTGCTTTACTGGCTGTTTAATTAGATAAAGAACCTAGTTAATTAATATGTTTATGACGTATATTTGGGCGTTGCCTTCCCCATTTTCGCGTACTCTGTGGGTGTGGATGCAGTGATGTCATTGGAAAATCCTTAAAAGTCTTCCGGAGTAGGATACACTGATGTAACCTCCGTTGGAAGCTTACTAGGTGGATTTTAAGCGGCTTCTTTCGTCTTCTACGGTATTCGGACAGGCGGCAAGATGGCGTCACGAAATCAGTTTCCGGGTCACGGAGGAGAGGAGGAGGATCGGTAGGAAAAAGGAGACACTTTTGGGGTTTCTGGACGCAGCCTACATGTTCATCCAACACATTTAGAGTCATATGTATGGCGTCACATCAATGTCAAAAGTCAGGGGCACAAAAATACCAGGTGGAAAAAATTAACCATCGTGTTTTAACATTTTGCGTGTGTGAGCGCCAATGTGAAGCTCGCGAGCAAAAAAGGGAATTGTGTGCGCGCTGGGTTTGTGACGGACCGTCTACCTCCAACAGCCGGAGAAAGAAGGACGACAGGAGAGCTAGCTGGCTATGCTACAGTCCTAACAACCCGTTAGCGCCGGAGACCGGCTCTCTCATTCAGCGCCCGGAGCGACCGGCCCTCCGGCACTGTCTGCCCAGATTAGTGCCCGGAGTGACCGGCAGTCTCTTTCAGCGACTGCCTCTCCGGCGCTGGTAACCCGTGTTTAGTGCCCAGAGGGACCGAAATGATAGAACACCTGCTCTCTCGTTTAGCGTCTGGAGCGACCGGTGCTGAACGAGATAGCCGGTCACTCCTGGCACTAAACCTGGGCTAGCAGCGCCGGAAAAAAGGCTGTTTGGATGTTAGCATAGCCAGCTAGCTAAATCTCCTGCCCTCCTCCTTCGGCTCTTGGATGTAGGCGGTCCGTCACAAACCCTGGAGATTTCAGCCAATAGCGTTCGCTGAGGGAGGCGACCCTGACCCCGCCCCCAAACTGTTAAAACCACCCCTTTCTAAACTCGAGCGCAAAAGCCTCGCTCGAGCAAAAACAATAGCCGCAGGTAATTTGCATAGCGCTAATTCGAGAGGAAAATAAACACCCGGGAGGACAAAAATGAAGCTCGAGAGCAATATTTTTGTTCAGTGCGCACACAATTACCTTTGTTTGCCCACGAGCTTTACATTTGCGAGAAGTTAATTTACATACACAACATTTTTGCGCCCCTGACTTTCGACATTGACGTGACGCCATACATATGGGTTTGTTTTACATAAGACAAAAACTGATCTTCTACATTCTAGTGTAGATCAGAGCTCTAGAACTGCAGCCCAATTTCTCAGAGTTTCCTCTTCTTATGTATGTATTTTCTCAGTGACTCCACAGACCTATCCTGAACTGAACTGAATTCCTGCTGCTCTTACAGTGTTGCTGTTAGGTCATCACACTGCTTGTAAGTCTAGTGAGTTTTTAAACTATCTTTAATTCTGGTGCAGGAGGGAGGTACTGAAGCAGATGCAGAAGAGGGGGATGAGACTCCCAGCCAGAGAGCAGCAAGGAGACGAAAGCAGCTCGAGAAACCACATCTAACTCCTGTTCAAAAAGAACGCCCTAAAGAGAAAAGGGTAAGAAGCTTTTAAACATCTCATTGAGTAAGAAAAAAAACGGCACTTCAGAACTTCAGAAACTTATGAAAAAAATAACATAATACAGAATGTAAGATAACCGTAATTTAATGCAGAATATTTATTGCTTGCATTTAAACTGCAAACTATGTGTGAGAATTTTTTTTAATTCTTATATGCATCTCATGTGGACGATTTTGAATCGATTCAACAGATAATACTTTATTCATACACAGATCAAACTCCGATCAGCCACAACATTAAAACCAGCTGCGTATATACATTATACTGGTCAGCCATAACATTATATTCACCTTTGTGTTTCTGCTTCACTTGTAGCTGGTTTTAATAAAAGGGTTAACAACATTAATCCTAGATTTTTGTATTAGTCATTTGATTAATTAAAAACTGTTTATTTTCAAATAAATAAAAAATAATATCAAAATGGCGTTTAAATAGCAGAATTTATTATGGATCGTTACAGATACTTTACATTACTTTAAATGTAACAAGTAGTCATGCAACAAGGGAAAAAAATCCTGTGTAGAAGAAAAAGATGCATCAAGATTAATCAATAATCGTTTTATGATTGCTTCGCAGACCACTGAATCGTAATCAAAACGCCTAGAGATAAATTAAAAAACAATTAACAAATACAAAATAAACTACTTTCAAACCACTGTTAGCACAATTATTACCATATAAAAATTTCCAGAAATTATAAAGATATTATTGAATACAATACTATAACACACATCTACTCTGGATCATCATTATAGATTAAACATTGAGAAGGTCTAAATCTCTTTACCTTCCCTCTTCCCCACCTTATGTATTTCAGATCATAATTTTACCTGATGAGCCCTCTGAAAATGCTGAGGGGGTGAGTGTCTTAGTTTTCTACTCTTGCTTTGTTTAATGTCAGATGTAAAATATAGTATGATTGCATATTTAAAAAAAAAAACGAACAATCTAACAAAAATATCTATATTGCTGATCAGGTTGTGAGAATTGCACTGAGAGTTCCAGGTGGAAGGACGGTACAGAGAAGGTTCCTCAGAAGCTGCAGTTCTTCTGTGAGTTGTATTTTTTAGTTCACACATTTTTTAAGTTTAGTAGTTTTAGTAGTAGTAGAAAACTGGAAATGTGTCATGTTTTTGTATATATGTATGCGTGTGTGTATCTATAGGTGCTTTTGGACTGGCTGCACAAGTCTGGATATCCTCCCACAATATATGGCTTGTACACCTCCTTCCCTAGAAGACCACTCATCACACACACAGACCTCAGCATGGAGGATGCTGGGATTGTTATGGACACCGCTCTTAATGTGGGGGAAATGGACCCTGATGAACCCTGATACAACCTGATACTATTTTATAGAGTCTTCTGAATGGACTTAAAAGAAGATAATTTAGGAATTCCTGGATTTCACAGGGTTTTTTTTTATTATGTTTGATTTTTTACTCTTATAATTGTTATTCTATTAATTATAATATAATAAGCCTGTGTTTGTCTGAACATTGATTTCTATGCTTTTAGAACTTTATGAATATGAACTTCTTTTCTTTGCATTATTTTGAGGTCTGAAAGCTCTGCTTTTTTTGTTATTTCAGCCATTTTTTATTTTCTGCAAAAAAAAAATGCTCTAAATGACAATATTTGCAATTTGGGAGAAATGTTGTCTGTAGTTTATAGAATAAATAAATGTTGATTTTACTCAAACATATACCTATAAGTAGCAAAATCAGAGAAACTATTAATTCATTTACAGGTAATAAAAATAACATTTTGCCCTCCTATTAAAAAAAATTTTTTTTTTAATCTATGCATATATAGATGAGTGAATTGATTGATTTATCCTCGCTTATCTTGCCAAAATTGGAAATATGGGTGAATGTTATGATTGCATATTAAGTAGGACAGTTTCAAATGGTTAAATCAGCATCACTGTAAATTAGCTGCTCCTACCAATCCTAAATTAATCCTGAGTAATACCGGTATAAACTAGCAGACTCATCCTGGCTCAGCATGACTGTCTCTCTGAGTCACTCTTAGTGTTTGGCTCCCTCATGTGGTATTAATGTTTAATGTACAGGTGCATGAGAGCTTTAAAATGGTAGCAGATGAAACACTAGAGGTCCAAAAAGACCTTTTTCTTATAAATACAATATTCATACAGTTGTCTAGTTAAAAAAAAAAAGGTAAATGTGTGTTTTTTTCTGTATTTTTAGAATTAATCACAAAGCACATTTTAGGTATCACATTGTGAAAAAAACAAGTGCATCAAAACACATCACAATAAAACCACATTGGAACGTTCTTTCTGCTTATTGGTCAGAGCTTTCTGGAGCGGGAGCAAGAGAGTAATTAAATTAAGACTGTGTTCTGGATTAGTGCAAGTTTCTGTAGTTTAATATGGAGCAATGGTAGAAATGGCATTAGTCCACATTAGTGTGGTAAATGATCTGTAAAATGTACGAGATTAAACTGAACTAAAAGAACAGTTAAGATCAAGATTGTAGTTGGGTCAAATCGTGGATGTCCTCACCACGTGGTGAATTTGTCTGGGACCAGACTGGGAACAAATAATTTCAAGGTTCTAGATGTGGTGTTTAGTCTGCATGCTCTTACTGCAATTATTGTATTCGCACCTGTGGTAATGAATCATAGGAAGGGTGAAAACGAGCCACTCAGATTTTAACAGGTCTAAAAAAGAGCAGATGTGAGAACTCCACTCTTACTTCTCCCTTGTGAGCCTTGGATCCATAAAAAGCTTCTTCCTCCAGCTTTGATGGAGTTTTTTTTAAAGGGGTTTTATATTTTGGGTATTGTATCAGTCTTGCTACCAGAGGCTTTACTGCCTTGATATCAGCTGTAAAAAGCGCTTCATAAATACATTTGATTTGGTTTCATCCTTCAGTGTGACCTTATCTCAACTCTGTGGATCACATCAAAAACTTCTCAATATCTATTTTGACAAAAAAAAAAACGAAGTACAAAGGGCAGGTCAATAGCCATAAAAAAAAAATCACACAAATCTTAAGTAGCTTGCGATTAAAAGTACTTTATTAGTTCAAATACACCAAAGAAGAGGCAATCACTTCATGACAAATACACAGAAAAGACAGTAAACACAAAAATGGTAAGATTAGACAAAGGGGGAACAGAGTTTGAGTTAAGATAGGGCTTCATATACATGAAAGCATACACTCCCAAAAAGGAAGAGGCTTCTCCCTCAGATTAAGCATTCATTCCCAATAGAATAGCATAGTGTTTCTTTTTTGGTGAAGACAGGAAAGGATGTAAGCTTGTGCACTTGTATAAAATGTTACCTTATGTCACATGCCGGGCATCGCCAACTTAAAGTACATCGTTTTTGTCCAGTGATACCGAAGGGGAGAAAAGCTAAAGATCACTTTTTTTGTTTTGCTCAGAGTAATGTACAATTCAAGAACAAAGAGAACATTACTATCCATAGTATACAGCAGGCAATTGCACTATAGGCTAAACGGGACACTGTAGCAGTACTGAGACACAGGGCAATTTGTAATTCTGCATTAAATGCTTGTATGGCACATTTTGGTCCATGTTAGTGCTTTCATGTCATGTCATGACACATCCCCGTATATATACACACACACACGCGGTGGGATGAAAATGTATACATGTCAGGATCTGCCGCATTGTGGTGGTGTTTACTTTAGAGGTCGTGTTCCTACGTCAGGCCAGTGCGTGTTTATAAGAAGTAATCGGGGGTGCGGCGGGTGACGTGAGGCTCTCCGCGCCGAGGTGCAGGATCAAACTGAAGGCTGAAAGAACAGAGAGAACGGTGAGAACAAGGTTCAGAGTCCACATCTGCACACATCAACAGCTATTTTCATGTCAACATTAGTCTGTTTAATAAGTAAATACTCGAAAGGCCCCAATCAGGGACAGCTAAACAGCTAACAGATTAAAGCTTAGATCGAGCCCAAAATATCCAGCCTGGCCCGAGCCCGTGCATGTTCTGCCGAGCGCGACGCCTTATAAACTGTCATTTTGAGCCCAAGCCTGAATTAAACCTGACATTTTTTGAGTAAGTAGATAATTAAAATTTGCTTTTAAAAAACATTTTCTGGCAGTTTGAATGAGCGAAATCTGTTCAGAATTATGTTATTTAACACTGCAACACTGAAGTCGACCCATTATTTAAGAAAAAACATTTATGAAGATCCGATCTCCAAAAGATTATAAATATTGGTGAATTAGGCTACAAGAATAATGCCTGAATGACTTTTCGGTTAAAGATTATTTTCTTGAGCCAGAGTTCGGGTTGGGCCTCAGGTCAGGTCAGATTTGGGCATAGAATCGAAATTCTAAAACTGATCCACAGGCATGCTAGAAGCAGCTTCATATTTACTTTTAGATCATGATCAATATTTTAAAAGCCATGAGCATTTTTGATCTTTAAAAGTCACTATGAAGTCTAGACTATTGATTGATCACAAATAACATGCAGCAGAATGTCCATCAATAATTAATACGATACTTACAAGGAATATTTAAGAGTATCATCCAGTTCCATTATGGCAGCCTGGTTGCCACAGCGATAGCAGTAGTTTGGCGCACTGAATATGGTGACAACATTTCTATCGTGACACCAGTTGTATCCCTAAAAGGGGGTGAAAAAAAAGAAAAATGTTCAGCTGTTAGAACAAGCACTTGTACATTTTAATTGGCCAGCTTCAACACTATATTAAGCTTCTCTCTCTTATTAGAATGTCATGATTATTTTAACCCAACTTTTAGATCCCATGTACATCATGTGACTTCATGCACATTAGGGGGTTTTGACACTAGCATTTTTCCCCCAGATCCAGGTTTGCTTGCTCTGTGGGTTCGGTACATTTGGTCAAGAGTGAAAGCTGCTTTTTTTAGCCTGGGAGTACCGATCCCATGTCCTCCTGAAATCAGAGGTCTGGGGTTTGTTTGAAGCTATCCAAGCTCAGGTCCACGTGGAAGCTTGTGCGATTGGTTAAATTTGTAATATGACACTTCAAGTTTTTGTGTCACCTCCATTTCTATCAGTTAACAATACTTAATATCTAATAAATCCACACTTCAATAGGACAGGAGCAGAGAGAGTGTGTTAACCAACAGTATGAACGCTCATCTTGCGGCACCCTTCATAGATAATAATCTTCTCATAAGTGAACAGCTGCTTGTTGGGAGGAGCTTCACGGTGGAACATCAAGCTCCCCAAAAGCGCTCGAGGGATATTATCCAGCAGAAGAGATTATGAAACTACACACAGAAAAGTGGCGTAGGACTGCACAATTGATCCACAGTTCCGAAAAAGTTCTTCTAAACAGAGCTCCTCTCCTCCAAGCAAGCCCAGGCTTGGTCCTTGGTGCATTCATTTATTTAAGCAAGTGTGAAGACACCCTTAACATCACAAATATATCCGAATAAGACCAACCCACATTAAAAAGCAAGTGTAAACGGACCCAAGCGCATCCAAGAAAAATTTTAAAAAGAGAGATACAAATGCAATCACTTAAACCACTCCAGTAGGCGATCTAAGACGTATGTGAGTCATGTGATTTTACAGCAGTGTAAATGCATCCATCTTTCCAAGACACATTCAACAGCTACACTTTTTCCAGTACAACCAGCAGTAACTAGCATGCAGTAATCAGATTTGCATATTCTGTTCCACACAAATTAAATTTTAATCTGACTAACAAGAGATGCATTCAACTACCAAGTATAGATGCATGTGACTAAAATTATTATTAGGACACAATCCAGAAAGTGAATCATTGGATACAAAAAAAAAAAAAAAACTTATGTAATGCCAGGTGTAAATGGGCCCCATGTCTAAGACCCTGTTCACATAGCATCTGCATTTGCTTTGCACTTTTGGGTTTGGTTTACACTTATCATTAACTGACTTCCCAGTGAGAGCAGATGAGATCTGGTTATAAGTCATCACATAAAAAGCACACCAATGCATATATAACTAGTGGTTGGTGTGGTGCAGTGGATAATACCACCGTCTGCCAGTGAGCCATCATGTGGGAGGTTGGGGTTTAATTCCAGGTCTAGGTGACTATGTTTTACTACACCTTGGTCCTTGGTCAAGTTTCCTAAAATGGGCACAGAGTGGTCCAGCCATCTAGCCATCAAGCACTGCCACTATGAGCGGGAGGTCGCCGGTTCGAACCCCCACTCATGCAGCTTTGCCATCAAGTTGCCGGCGCTCAGAGGGAGCACAATTGGCCCTGCTCCCTCTGGGTGGGTAGATGGCGCTCTCTCCCCACATCACTCCTAGGGTGATGTCCACAGCACAGGGCGTCTGTGAGCTGATGTACCGGAACCGAGCCGAACTGCTCGGCAATGCTGCATCAGCAGCAGCTCGAAAAGAAGCGGTGACTGGGGAGTCTTAATGAGTGGGTTGGGTAATTGGACGTGTAAACTGGGGAGAAAATGGGGAAAAATTAGAAATAAAAACTATTTATAAAAAAAATAAAAAAAACTCCCAACATTACACTGATCATTGCTTTGGATAAGAGAGTCAGCTAAATTCCATAAATATAAATAACGTAAATATATGACTTGTAGTTCCAGTACACAACAGTTTATCATCCAAACACTGTCCTGCTCCAAAAGCGTATGAATGCAAAGGAAAAATGGATGTTTACATTACTCACTCAGTACTCAGTTTAGGTACTCAGACAGAGTACCTTAACTGCAGGGAACTCACCCTTTAACTTTGTTCTTAAATTAAAAGCATAGCATAACCACATACAAATTCTCCCACCATCATAGACTGAGCGTGACAGATACAGAGGAAGAGGGAATGAGAAGCAAAGATCCACAAAAATTGACTGACAATACAAACCACAGAATACACATTTTGTATACACTTGTGTTAATGTGGATGAGATCCATTTCTCATCACCTCCAACTGTGGTTTGAGTGAGCCAATCATAGGACAAATTACAATGCGTCTTGAGGGTGCTTTTGTTTTCTTCTCTCAAGTAAAATCCTGACGTAAGTGAGTCACCAAAATCTCACATTACTGGCAGGTGTAAACAGGCTCCTAACAGGAACCTAAATATAAAACTGAATGCTAATCTGTTTTACCTCCATAACAAGTTGATGGGCACGGGAGACCAGGGTAAGACCATTGGCATGGTTAAAAGTTTCAGAAATGTCTTGGCCAAAGGTGTATCCAGCACCCCTGGGAGAGATGCCCCAGCCTCCGCGGTCATCAGGGTCTGACCACAGCAGATCACACATTGGGCCCTGAAACAGAAAAACAAATGTTGGAAGTTGAAAAGGGCATAATTTTCCCCAAAACAATGGCTTAATTACAGCTTTTCATGAATTGTTTATTGTCAAAACATGACCCAGTCATTTCACCAGTGCTTGCACCAACCTCATGTGGCACCTCCTGGAGACGATCTAAAGCACGAATGTGATCCAATGTGTCTATCGATGGAGACAACCCACCATGCAGACAGAAGATCTGAAGAAAAAAGGGGAAAAAAAGAAGAAGTTCTAAATTTATGCTTACTCCGCCGTTAATAAAAGCCAGACACTGCTTAAAATGAACCTTATTGAATTTGGTTGAAGTTCCAAAAGCGAAAATTTCCACATTAATAAAATGGCTCTTGTGCTCACCTGTCCATCAACCAGAGCTGTGAGGGGTAGGTAGTCGAAGAGGTCAGTGAAATATTTCCAGACATTTGCATTGCCATATTTCCTCAAGCACTCGTCATAGAATCCATAAACCTGTGTAATCTGTCTGCTCTCGTGGTTTCCGCGCAATATCGTTATGCGTTCTGGAAAACGGACCTGATAACATAAAATAGATAGATAACTTAGCAGATGCTGGGCAAAGCGCATAGATGAAAATTTACGGCAATATTCCAATTTCTTCACCTTTAGCGCAACAAGAAGTGTGACCGTTTCCACCGAGTAGTAGCCTCTGTCTACGTAGTCGCCCATAAACAGATAGTTGGTGTCGGGCGACTTTCCTCCAATTCTGAACAGCTCCATGAGGTCGTGGAACTGCCCGTGCACATCGCCACATACTGTGACGGGGCAGCGCACCTCCTGTACATTGGACTCCTTAGTCAGGATCTCTTTAGCCTGAATAAACAGAAAATAAAACATTGTTAGTCCATCATACTGTGCCGAAACATACTGTGAGGATATTAAATAATAATAACAATAAATAGTACATTTTATCCTCCCTTTACGCATGAAAATAATGATTGATAAGATGTAGAGTTAGATTCTTAAATGCTCTGTTCTTCTGTTTAACTTGATATGTCTGAATTGTATTCTGAAGATAATTTAGCATCAAGAAATTGTAAACACATGCCATTTTTACTGGTGTTAACGTTGTTGAATGAGACTTTAGGAGACATAATCCAATTACACAAGTAACATTAGGTAAATGGGGTGAGACGTTTGTCAACCACAAACTTGAGGAAAAGATTGTTAAAATCTATTTACTTTTAAAAAGGTGGTGTAAAGCATGTTAATTGCATGGGAAAATAAAAACTTTTTAAAAACTGGTTTATAAATCAGTTTTCATGCATCTTGGCATGTTCTCCTCCACCAGTCTTACACACTGCTTTTGGATTACTTTATGCCTTTACTACTGGTGCAAAGATTCAAGCAGTTCAGCTTGGTTTGATGGCTTGTGATCATCCATCTTCCTCTTGATTATATTCCAGAGGTTTTCAATTTGGAAAAATCAAGTGGTCTTCTTATGTACAGTTCTGCGAAAAAATATAAGCAATAATCTGTCCTATAATGTACAAGTGGCTGTGGTTTTAACTAAACTGGACGAAAAGCATAAAATAAGCTTGTGTGCAGAGTGGTTCAATAACAATTATGCTTCTATATGAAAAAGTAGGGAGTACAAAAGGCCAAATGGTACCAGAATTACACAAATGTATGGGACAACAAGCAAACAAACTGTCTACCAGAGACAAACTTAATGTTTTAACCTCATTATCTGGCACAGTGTTATTTTTTGTTTTTGCTAATGTTTGGTAAATTATGTTTCTGAATGTGCATACATGCATCTCTGTAGAGAAAAGAAACTTTTCAGCTGCTCTCCCCAAAAAACAGCTAATTTTCTCTGCAACACAATTATAAACGAATACAGAACACAGGATCAATTCAAACCTTCCTCTGCCTGTAAAATGGAGCCAGAACAGTTTTTTTTTTAGTTCCAGGCCCAGTTCTGTTTTTTTACATTAATAGAATGTGTTCACTTTAAAACAAGTTAAATGATAAAGAACAAACACTGCAAGTTGGTAACTCTGTCCGTCCTTCTGTCTGCTCTTGAACCCCAATGACCACAGAAACTCGGAAATCAAATCAATATCAGCTGTAAATGCTACCCCCGGATCACCATGGAGACAATGTTTCCATGGAGACCTGTTCTCTCCAGTCCCATTCCTCCTCAGCACAGCGGGGGGACTATGTAGATTACTGTCTTTTCCTTTTCATTTAACGTAGTAAACAGGACATTACAGGCCCTCTGGAGCAGGTGACAGACAGCAGCAGGCCTGGCCTAACAGTAGCACTACAATACAGTACATTAAATGGAACTGCTGTTTCTGAGCACGACTAAAACACAGGCTGACGAGCTTGTACACAAAATGGCTTTAAAGCTCAGCAAGTATGCTCACAACTGTACAGATAATTCCATTAACAACCATAATTTTAATCTTATTCTTAGAGCAGTGATGGTTTAGTGCTCCATCAGAGGATTTTAGTATCATGATTAAACTATCAGGATAGACTTTTCCTAACGTGTTCTGCTAGGGCTGGACAATATACATCACATATCATATTTTCACACCTATATTTAGTTTTCCTTTGAAAGCTTAAGGCTATTTCCTATTGTTCTGGTTTGTTTTCACACAAGGAAAAAAAATCCAAGGTAGAGGCCGACCGATCGATCGGCCAGCCGATTTAATCGGCCGATTTTTGTTATTTTTTTATCAATCGGCATCGGCCGATTTTCTTATTTGGCCGCGCCGATTTTAATCCGGCACATCTGCGGGCAGCTACTTGGAACGCAGCGCAAGGTTTCAAGAGTGAGCAAGACTTTCAACGGTAAGGCATCCATTTTTACAATCCAGTGTCCCAAAGTCTATATTTTCTCTCATGATTAGTAATCTGTGATGTTGCTTCATTTACTGAAAAAGAATAGAATTTCAACTGCATCGGTGTTGTAGCATTTCTCTCCAAACGAAACTATGCTTAGCGTTGATGGCAGGAGTGCATTTGGAATGCGCCCTGACTATGCAAGGCAAGCCCTATCTATAAGCTCTAGTATAAAATAACTGACGTCTCTTCTTCAGAAACGAAAATCTAAGTAAATAAAATCAAATTAACACTTGATATTTTCAGTATTTAAATTATTTTAGACGAAATGAAAAAGGGCAGGACTAAAACTGTTTAAGGATATTCGCAGCATCAGCTGCGCTGAAATAATAATTACTGGTTAGTCAGGATTATTAGAGGACTGTACTTCTCCTTATATATAAACAGTGTTGGGCACGTTACCAGTAAAAGTAACTATCGCGTTACTTTTTATTATTCGCCCGTCAAAAAAAGGAAATCAATTATGCATTTACTATTATTATTAGAAAAATAACAAAAAATAACAAACGAAAATAAACCCAAAATGTTGACAAAAATATAATCTAACGAATTTCAAAAAAATAAAACGAAATTCTCCACACAACCAAAGAAAATTACTAAAACTTGTAATACTGAAAAAAGCGGAAAAACGCGTCTGGGGATGAAATTTAACAAACCAAGCCACACTCAAAAGAAATATGTATATATAAAACAAAATAATGGACAAAAACAACAATTTAATGCCCGTTAAAATGGTATTAATATAACAGCTTCACCAAAAGAGAATAGAGCTTAGATCATGTCCAAAAAATCCGACCCAGCCGGAGCCCGTGCACATTCTGCCCAAGCCCGAACCATAAACTGTCATTATGAGCCCGACCCGATCCGCCCCATAAACTGTCTGTTTTCGGGCTGATTGAATGAGCGAAATATAATCAGAATTATGTTAATTAACACTGTAACATAGAAGCATAGAACTATTATTTAATTTAAATGATTTTTAAGAACAGCTACACACAATGCTGCAAGTCAAACGCGGAGGCGTTCACATGCGCCCAGAGCTACGTGATTACAGTTTTCATTTTTATTATAGTTTAATTTTATTTTGTTTTTATTTTTTCTGTTCATTTTAGGGTGGGCTTGCTAGCGCGAGCGCTTTACACAAGAACTAACGGACCACGAGTGCCGCGCGCTCGGCACAACAAGTCCCGCTGTACAACTCCGCTGTACAACAGCGCTTATAAATAAATTAAACACAAAAATGAGGGTATTCTATCAGTAATTTCAGTTCGTTTTAGTTAGTTTTATAAACACAAAATACAGTTCGAGATAGTTATGTTTTTCCTTTTACTTACCGTTTTTATTAGATTCAGTTAACACAAATGTTTTTCACTTTCAATTTTCGCTATTTCGTTCGCTTTAGTGAACAATAATAATTGGTTACTTAGCAACATTGTGATTATCACACCAGAGCTTTATATAAAATAAAAATAGGAGCCTGATTTCGGGTCGGTCCTCAGGTCAGGTGGGATTCGGGCAGAGAATCTAAGCTCTAAAATAGAAAGCAGCAGCACCACAAAAACCGGAGCAGCTAAAAAGAGCTTAACATCCTTAATTCGGAACTTGGGTTGTCCACGGCAATCACTGAATTGATTAGAGCACGCAAATCGTCACAATTGTGCCTCACTTCACCACGCCAAACCACAGGCACAGCGGCCAGAAGCTCAAGTTCACCGGACAGAGGAGGGGTTAACCAGGGCAAAGCGAAATAAAAAAAAAAAGTTCATAGAGCTGCTAAAGTAACGTGCAGTAACGGGGTGTCGGAAATGGTAACGGCGTTATAGTTACAGTCATAGTAATTAGTTAGATTACTCGTTACTGAAAAAAGTAACGGCGTTAGTAACGGCGTTAGTTTTAACGCCGTTACTCCCAACACTGTATATAAATAAGCTTTATTGTAAACGAATTAATAAAACAAATAGTTTCTAAAATAATGGAGTTAAAATAAAACATCTCTTTTTACTTCACTACAAACAGACATTAAATCATGCCGCCTCCTGCTGTTCTGCTGTAAAACTCACCCGTTTAAAGCGGTTTGCGCTGTTAGATATTAAATGAAACGATGAGCAGAATTTTCTGTTTTGTCGGGTTCTACTTTAGAACCCCCTCCAGACTTTTCTGATAAAAGCTCATTTTATCCTGAACCTATAAAGTCCGCGCTCTTCAGCTTTCTCAACTCATTTTCCGCTCACGCACCGAACCTCCAGTACAGCTGATGAGACGCGTTTCTCTGGCTAAGGAGCTCATTTGAAGAAGAAAAAAAAAAACAGATAAAGCTATATTTAAATTACAGCACCTGTCTGTTTTTGCATTATTTATAATTTTATTCTTAATTTAAACGTCACCCATTTTTGTAAAATAATAGCTGCAGCCCTAATGTGAACATTTTATAACATTGTCCTCCCATGTCCATTCGTTTTCAACTGCATGGAGTTGAAGAAGAAATGAGCTTTGCCGTTTTGGAGTAACTATCTAAAGTTGTCACATTATGGAAGTCTTCTTGCACTCTGTTAAACATATTAAAATGAATAATTAATAGACTAACAGACTGCAACAAGTCATACATTTGTTAATTAGTAGGCCCCTACAGTAAATTTTATATAATAGCCAACATAATATTTCTACTATAAACATGAATATATAGTGTATATAGAACATATGTTATATAATGAATAAAATAAAATGTTATGGATAATACAATCTAAATAAAATTAATATTTTTTTTATTAACATATAGTGATATAGTAACATTAAAGTCACTATAAAATGCTAACCTTATTTTCAATAAATTGTGTGAAGTTTACAACTGTTGTGCCTCCTCTTACTAGTATGATTTTAAGCATGCCAAATAAGTATAATACGATAGCATATCGGCCCTAAAAATCGGCAGGTCACATCGGCCATCGGCTGACTCTGACCACTAATGATCGGTATCGGCATCGGCCTTAGAAAAACCCATATCGGTCGGTCTCTAATCCAAGGGCCCCAAAATGTTAAGGAAACCACATGAGAACATTCTCTGCACTTATTGGCTGGCCCAAACCTCTCTGAGGCAGAGCAATAAAGTAAATACAGAAATAAGTGCTCTGTATTAGTGCATATTTCTGTAAAGTTTAACAGGCAGCAGCAGCAGGAAGAGGATTAGTTCATTGCTATAGGAATTATGTAAGCAAGATACCAGGTTGAACTGGTTTTGGGAGCCATTTAGCTTAAACTTGTGGGAACAGCTGATAGTTGGGTCAGACTAAGGTCAGATCACATTCTCAAGCAAACTGCTCTAAATTAGTCTCTGTGTGGTTATTTTGGTCCAAATCTGAGTTTGACTACTGTTTTCACATTAACAAGAATGTTGGCCGACAGAATTTAATTCTGGTATTGGCAAAACAATATAAAAGTAAAAAAAAAACTCTGGAAAGGCTGCCTGTACCTACAAACTAATAAAATATTAAATTTACTATTTTGCATAATACCCTGCGATTAAGTTTAGTCAGTGACAGATCTTATAAATAATGTATGTACAGTTATTGAAACACTTTTATCACAGTATATATCGATATCAAATTACTGTCCAGCCTTAGATACCACTATTGCTTAAAGAGCACTGAGAACATCCATGTTCCATCAAACAGAGAGGACTGTAGCTGTCTAAGAATTAGGCCCAATGTTACTCTGAATACTGAAGAGATAGTGTGTATAAAAGCATTTAACTTGTCTTGTTTAATTGGTTTGGTGATTAACAGAATTATCTATTTTAATATTTAAATAATATTGTGAAACTTCTGCCGCTATTGTATAGTCTATTCCAACTTATCACAATTCAAAACATATGATAGTGTTATTAGTGCTAGGTATTATACATCTCTAAAAGAATTTCACATACTAGCAGGGTTATTTTCCCTGAGTACACAATCCTATTTAAAGGGTGTCTTGACTTTTGTAGAAGCAACAATATATTCTTTAAATTAAGAATCTAATGAAAGACAAAAGTATCAATACTAATAGGATTGTTCATTGGGATTTAAAAACATTATGTTCTTGCTCACAAAATCACAAGGCCTTCGTGTTATGAAAGTAGGTCTTGCATGTGGTCTGAGACGTCATGTTTTTATCCTCAATAAAGAGCTTTATGTGTGTTATGACAATAGGTGCTGCACCCTTTTCTTAACAAGGCTTCTTTGTTTTTGTTGGACCTCTTCTATAGTTGGAAGAATCACCCTCATTATGGTCATCTCCTCTGATTTGACTGATGTCATATTAATGTGTGATAAGTGGTGCTTAAATTTAACTGTTGACAAACTCAAGTTTAAAATAAGAAGACTGAATCACTCAAAATGTAAAACCCCTACTGACCAGACCCTAAAGATAGTCAATCAGCTGAGACAAGTTTAATACTGCATATGACTGAAGTTAACTTTCTTAATTTACAGCAAATTATTAAATCAGACTAACCTAGTATACGTGTTATACACCACAATAAAATGGTTTAGCTCCTGTTACAAGAGGAAAAAATAAACTTGTGACTTAAGGGGAAAATAAAAAGTCTAACAAGTTTTGTAAATATGCTCACTAAGGTTTTTTTTTAACACGTACGAGCTGTGAGAACTGCCTACACTGGACAAAAACATACTTAATAGCTCAATAAAATGTAATATTGCAGCTAATTATCAACTAACTAGATCAGCTGGTTCCAGTTGGACAGTTCCAGCTGAGAGTACAGAAATTTGACATGTCCAGCAACAACTCACTCTCAACTGATGGAATGACTTCATTCATTACACAATCAGGAATTAAGAGAGCCATTCACTGTGTATTGAGTGAATCACAGCTAACGCAATCATTATATCACTTTAAAGTGTACATTTAAAGCTGACTTCATTACACACTTTACTGTAGCTACACAACTGCATATACACAAACTGTATTAGTTGTATTTTTTATAGTATTCCCTTCACCCTAGTCCCGTCACAACAAACAATGTTTGACAATAGATATATTGTCCCATAAATAACGGCAATAATTGGCACTATTATTTTAAGACTATTTAAGATCATTAATACATTTTTTAGACATTTCTTCAATTTAGCCAATAATAAAAACCCTTAACTATCTTAAATTAAATAAAACAAAACCACCTTCTCAGTAGCTAAGTAAACAGAACGGGCAATATTGAGGTCAGCAAAAATCACAGTGGCTAGATCCACGAATAGCACAATTGCCAAATCAATAACACAATAACTGTGACAGGCCTATAACAGGTCTATTTCTATTCTAATTTATCTTTACATATAGTTAAATTGCCCTTTTTTATAGTTTACTTCATAACTTATTTAATTCACGTTTAACACAAACACCTACAAAAGTATCTAAATAAATAATACTCCAAGTTAGTTAATTAATAGCTGTAATTTAAACCTAAAAAACTTGTTTATTTGCCTTAGCCAGCTAAATACTTGCTGGTTGAAATACAGCAAGTTAACTAGGGCTTCATGATATTGGAAAACCTGAAGGTGTGTTATGTTGCTGCTCTCAGATATATTGTTTCACTGCTTAGTCATAGTTCTGACTAGTTTTTGCTACGTCATTATTTTGAGATACTAAGTCATTATTTCTGATGCAATCATTATCTGAAGAAGTCATAATACTGACAAACTAGATAATTATTTTAAGATACTATCACCATAAGAGCTTATATTATTGTTTTTTTTTTAGACAATATGCCCTTATTTAGAGAAACTAAGTCAAAGTTAAAGGATCATTATGCAATACAATGTCATTGTTTTGAGATACTACTTCATAATTTAAGAGACTCATTATTTTAAGATACTATCACCTTGAGATACTACATCATTTTCTAAGATATGTCCTTATTTAGATAATAAAAGTCATAACTCTGAAATAAAAGATCATTAATTTGGGACACATTACGAAGATACCACGTCATTACTCAAGATTACTATGTTATTCATATTATTATATTAAGATAGAAATACTACATTATTTAAGATACTACACCAACATTTTAAGATGCTACAAGATTATTTTAAAATATCATTTTAAGATACTAGATTATTGTTTTTTTAGAGAAACTAAGTAATTATTCTGAACTAAAAGGCCATTATTTTGGGATACTCTCATTACTGAGATACTACGTCATTAGTATAGGATACCATTTTTAGATACTACGTCATTATTTTAAGATACTATCATTTTAAGATACTATATCCTTGTTTTTAGGATAGGTCCTTTTTTAGAGAAACTGAGCCATTATTCTGAATTAAAAAAAAAAAACTTTATTTTGGGATACTCATTTCCGAGATAATACATATATCCAGAGATATGTCATTGTTTTGAGATACTGTCCTTATTTTAAGATAATACGTAATTATTTTCATACTCTTAAGTCATTATTTTGATGTAATACATTTGAGTGTACATAAGCTATATAAAAGGCTTTACTTTAATTTGTAAATTCCGAATAAAACAATCTTCTCAAATAGTATCTCACGTTTTAAGTTAACCTAGCATCTCAAAATAACGACTTAGAACCTCAAAACAACTTAAACTAGTATCACATTAGTATAGACTGTAATAAACATTTAACTTAATTAAGAAAAACACGTTGTTATTATGATCATTATTATTATTACTGTCGGGAATGTTGTTTTATTTCTATATTTAGCGGTAAAATTAAAACACCCCGCTAACAGATTAGCTATAGCGCTAAGCTGGGTAGGCTAAGCTACAATTAGCCGTTAGCCGCTTTACCTTCTCGCAGAGGGTCCGCACTTGGTTCTCGGTGAGCTGCTTACACTCGTTCAGCTGTTCGACCCACTGGTCTAATTCTTTAGTAAAGGCTTTATCATCCATCCTCGGCGCGTCCTGGAGCGCAGTACGGGCCTCTAGCTATGGTTTCTGGGGCTGAGCGGAGGTCTGTGTAATCCGGTACCCGTTGAAACCCCCCTCAGAACCGGCTGTGTGCTCCTGCTGGCGTCGTTTAGCTCTTTAGCTCGCTAGCTAACCTAGCGACCAGCCGGCTGGATTTAGGCTCAGCGGTGCGGGCGGCCGCTTAGCTCGGCTTAGCTTAGCCGACCGAGGGCTGCTTTACCCCGGACACTTTATCTAGCTGAACCCGTCGAAAGCGGGGAGACCGCGGCTCTAAAACAGGCGACTCCGCGCGTTCTCCCGTCTGTACGCGTGCTGATGGAGGGCGGCTCGGCGGGACCTGCGGCGCGGTGTGGCGGATCTATTTCAGTGGCTCCCCCGCTCTCTCCCTCCCGACCTTCCCTGGGAAACTCGCTGTGTAATGGCCGCTCTGCGTTTGCCTCATATCGGCGTCATCGCAAAGGCATTCGCGGAGGATGCGCGTCGCTCCGGCTGAGCCCGCGGGATAAACCCGGTACCGCCCTCCCGCGGACCAGCGGACCGAACTGGCCCTGCTCTTCAGCTTTACGTAATTCACATACAGCTCTGGAAAAAAATGAGACACCGTTTAAAAATGATGAGTTTCTTTGATTCTAACAAATTGAAAACCTCTGGAATATAATCAAAAGGAAGATGGAAGTGGCGTAAAGGAGCATGCTAAGCTGCATGAAATCTGTGATAAAAAACAGTATTATTCCATCAAATGTAGATTTTTTTAAACTCTTTAAACATTATGAATATGAACTTGTGTGTGTTGTTTTTTTACATTATGAATATGAACTTGTGTGTGTTGTTTTTTTGCATTATCTAAGGTCTAAAAACTCTGCACCTTTTTTGTTATTTCAGCCATTTCTCATTTTCTGCAAATAAATGCTTTAAATGACAATGTTTTTATTTGGCATGTTGTCCGTAGTTTATAGAATAAAACAGCAATGTTTATTTTACTCAAACATATACCTATAAATAGCAAAATCAGAGAAACTTATTCAGAAACTATAGTGGTCTCAATTTTTTCCAGAGCTGTACGTCTGCTGTTTTTACACTGAGAGCTGAGAGCAGAGTCTACCCACTCCATATCGCCACTTTTATACCAGAAACTGCCTGCTAACCGCTAGAGGGAGCCCGCGAGTGAGTCCTCAATGAATAGAGGTCTATGGAGCTAATCGGCTAAAAACTCAGATTAAAAATAGTTATTAACGTTTTACCCGGAATACACTTTTAATTTTAGAATGCAGAATAAACCCTTTCGCTAATACGTTGAAGAAAACGTACCTGTATGTTGCAGTTTCTCTACAGTATACAGGTTTTAGGCAGTAAAGACGCTAGCATTACTGCTACTGTGAGCTGACTGAGCTGAGCTGATGCTGATGGGAGTTTACAGGTTACAGACAGAGGAGCACTAAGTTTAAAGCGCTTATACCTAAAGTTTAAAAGCTTTTAAAATTGTGTCTGCGATACATCTGATATTGCTCTGTGTTAAAGAAATGAGTACAATTTGCAGTATAAAAATTAAAACCATGTATAAACTACGATTTTGTTTAAAGGCTCCATATAGACCCATTCATTTTGGACTCACTCGGGAGCGCCCTCTAGTGGCTGGACAAACGCAGAAGAGACTCTTAAGTGGGAATTCTCCTCTTTAATAGAGATTTTCTGCTAAAATTATTATTATTATTTGGATATTTAATTCAATCCAAATTAGATGTACAGCAACTCCATAAAATCACGCGCTGTGATGCGACTCAGCAATGCTGTATCAGCGGCAGTTCAAAAGGAGGGGGGTTGAATAACTGGCTGTGTAAATTGGGGAGAAAATGAAAGAAACATAGAAATCGAAAATAAACTAATAAAAAAAGTATCATAAAGCATCTCGTGACACAATATTATCACAATACATTTCCCATGATAGCATTGATATCACAATACTGTGATTTTGTTGTACTGTTGAGATTTATCGCACGACAATTTACTTCATGGCATCTGTGTTACTAAAGAGGATAAAATACCAAAGAATTATTAATTGATGTCAGTTTCACAGAATTAGACAACTAATATTCTTCACATATCCTACATAGTTTCAAATATAAAATTCTATGAGATTATTTTACCTGTCCCATGTTTCCGTCTGGACTGGCTGTAGAAACTTTTGACTGGGATTCCCACCTTGTTTTCAATCACTTAACTATAATGTTGTCATGTGACCACTAGACAGTACA
Source organism: Astyanax mexicanus (assembly GCF_023375975.1). NCBI lineage: Eukaryota > Metazoa > Chordata > Actinopteri > Characiformes > Acestrorhamphidae > Astyanax > Astyanax mexicanus. The sequence goes on along the minus strand of NC_064427.1, from coordinate 27,867,398 downwards.
GGTGGTGTCTCCATTTGAAGCTAAAGAATTAAGTATAATGGTGTAGAGAAGCTAAAATGTAATGTCCTCATGTGAGGACGCTGGGTCTCAAGAGGATATATCACTTTATCGATATTTTTAGGCAGATGGCGGCGCGTTAACACGCAGCGGCCGCTCCGGGTCCGTTAAATGGTGCTTTTGTGTTACTATTTGTCGTTTTTTCCGTTTATTTCCTGCAAATATGTGCATCGGAACACCCGTGCACATGTTCTACCACCGCCAGACCCTGCTACAGTGGAGAAATCAGCCAGAAAACACGCTACCGGACGAGGTTCTGCAGACGCTACTTGAGCTTAGCCTGCTAAGAGACCCAGGCCGCCAGCCCGCTGTGTTTCCTGACGCCGGAGCCCAGCGGAAGTGCCATCGCAAGCGGTGCGAGCGTAAGCGGAAGCGCGGAAAAAGAGCCAGGATCTGCGCGAGGCTAAAGGCTAGTCCTAGCCGGCCGGCTATACCATCGCTCTTTCTGGCAAACGTCTGTTCCCTTGACAATAAACTGGACTACATCCGACTCCAGCGAACAACCCAGCGTGAGTTCAGAGACTGCTGTGCTTTGGTTTTTGTGGAATCGGACAGCGCCATTCAGCTAGCCGGGCTAAACGCGTTCAGAGCGGATAGGAGCGCGGCTCTATCCGGGAAGACCCGCGGTGGAGGCGTGTGTGTTTACATCAACACGGAATGGTGTAACAACGCTGTGACTGTCGCCAAACACTGCTCTCCGCTGGTGGAGTTCCTGATAGTCAAGTGCAGACCTTTTTATTTAGTACGGGAGTTCTCCGCCGTGCTAATAGCTGCTGTCTACATCCCACCCAGCGCTAGCATTGGTGCTAATGCTAAAGAGGCTCTGTGTGAACTGTATCGGACTATCAGCGATCTGCAGAACAAACACCCAGACGGACTGTTTATTATCGCCGGAGATTTCAACCACGCAAATCTCAAGTCAGTGCTCCCTAAATTCCATCAACATGTGGACTTTGCAATGAGAGGAGCGAGCGCGCTGGATCTTGTTCACACAAACATCCCCAGCGCGTACCGGGCGGAGCCCCGCCCCCACCTCGCTTTCTCGGACCACATGGTGTTTGGCTGACTCCAACATACACACCACTCATCAGATGCTCCAGACCAGTTCAGAAGCAGGTGAAAACCTGGCCGGCAGGCTCCATCTCTGCCCTTCAGGACTGTTTTGAGTGCACTGCATGGGACATGTTTAGGGAGGCTGCTACTGAAGGCGATTCTGTTGATTTGGAGGAGTATGCAGCATCAGTCACTGGCTACATCAGCAAGTGTATTGATGATGTCACTTTCTCCAAGACCATCACTACACGCCCAAACCAGAAGCCTTGGATGACTGCTGAGGTACGTGCGCTGCTGAGGACCCGTGACTCCGCCTTCAGAGTGGGTGACAAGGTGGCCCTGAGGAAAGCGAGAGCCGACCTGTCAAGAGCCATCAGAGAGGCAAAGCGAGCACACGCCCAGAGAATCCACAGCCACTTCAAGGACACAGGTGACGCGCGGCCTATGTGGCAGGGCATCCAGGCAATCACCAACTACAGGACAATGCCACCGTCCTGTGAACATGATGCCTCCCTCCCTGATGCCCTGAACAACTTTTATGCACGGTTTGAGGCACAAAACAACACGATGGCGAGAAAGACCATGCCCAAGCCGGACGAGCAGGTGTTGTGCCTGACTGCAGTGGATGTGAGGAACACTCTGCGCAGAGTCAACCCACGAAAAGCTGCAGGACCAGACAACATCCCCGGCAGAGTGCTCAGGGAGTGCGCAGACCAGCTGACAGATGTTCTCACGGACATCTTCAACATCTCCCTGTGCAGCGCCACTGTCCCAACGTGCCTCAAGTCCACCACCATCGTTCCCGTGCCGAAGAAGTCCACAGTGTCCTGCCTCAATGACTACCGTCCCGTTGCACTTACACCCATCATCATGAAGTGCTTCGAGAGGCTAGTCATGAGGAACATCAAGACACAACTGCCCTCTTCACTGGACCCCCTGCAGTTTGCGTATCGTCCCAATCGCTCCACGGACGATGCCCTCACCCACCTGGAGAAGAAGGATACTTACGTCAGAATGCTGTTTATAGACTTCAGTTCAGCATTCAACACCATCATCCCACAGAACCTCATCAGGAAGCTAAGCTCGCTCGGCCTCAACACCCCCCTCTGCAACTGGATCCTGGACTTTCTGACGGAGAGACCCCAGTCAGTCCGGTTCGGGGGCAGCACCTCCAGCACCATCACACTGAACACTGGGGCCCCCCAGGGCAGTGTCCTGAGTCCTCTGCTGTTCACCCTGCTGACTCATGACTGTGCTGCAAAACACAGTTCTAACAGCTTTATCAAGTTCGCCGATGATACAACCGTGCTGGGTCTCATCACCAAAGGCGACGAGTCAGCATACAGAGAGGAGGTGCAGCGGCTGACAGACTGGTGTACAGTCAACAACCTTCACCTGAATGTGGACAAGACAAAGGAAATGGTTGTTGGCTTCAGGAGAGCACAACACACCCACTCTCCACTCAACATCGACGGGTCCTCTGTGGAGATTGTTAAGAGCACCAAGTTCCTTGGTGTCCACTTAGCAGATAACCTCACCTTGACCCTGAACACCAGCTCTACAGCCAAGAAAGCCCAGCAGCGTCTCTACTTCCTCCGGAAGTTGAGAAAGGCCCGTCTCCCTCCACCCATCCTCACACTCTTCTATAGAGGGACCATTGAGAGCATCCTGAGCAGCTGCATCACTGCCTGGTTTGGGACCTGCACCGTCTCTGACCGCAAGACCCTCCAGCGTATTGTGAGGACAGCTGAGAGGATCATCTGCGTCTCTCTCCCCTCCATCACGGACATTTACACCACCCGCAGCATCCGCAAAGCAACCAGCATTGTGAATGACCCCACCCATCCCTCACACAAACTGTTCTCCCTCCTGCCTTCGGGAAGAAGGTACCGCAGCATCCGGTCCAGCACGACCAGATTCTGCAACAGCTTCTACCCCCAAGCCATCAGACTCCTCAACTGTAGAGACTGAACTGATGGTTTTTCTGTACATGCACACACACTCTTACCCCACTTACCCCAGAAAATGGAAAGCACTAAAAACCCTACTACCTCACTGGACTCTATTGCACACTGTGTAATAGAGGTAATTACTACCTCACTGGTCTTTTTTGCACACTGCATAATTTGCACACTGTCTTGTTATTTATTATTCTTTGTCTGTATTGTGTTGTATTGTCTGTCTGCACTTTTGTACTGTTGCACTATTGTTCTGTCTACACTGTGTTTATGTGCACCATGGTCCCTGGAGGAACGTTGTTTCGTTTCACTGTGTACTCTGTATATAGCTGAAATGACAATAAAAACCACTTTGACTTTGACTTTGACTTTTGTCCCACCCCTAGTTTCTGTGCTGATGAATGCTGGATATACTGAAAAGTCTAACTAAAGTTACTCAGTAAATAGTTTTTAAGCTGCTGCTTTTGCTTACTGCTCACTTTTGATACGTTTGGACTTTTGTTACCTTCAGTTTCATTTGACTCATTATTTTATTGAAGTGCCAAAACTGTTAATCTACATATCCATTTAGTTAAAAATGTGCAATTAGGTTTTGAGCCTTTATCTAAATGTGTGTTGGAATAAAAAATGGTTCATTTTACTTCCCACATTAAAGATCTACTAATAACAAGAGCATTGCATTCTTAGGTATGTATCATTATCATCATCAAATAATGAAACAGTTAGTGCACAAACGTATAAAGAATTTAATGTTAAAATACATCATCATAAATACTAAAACAGAAATAAAATAGATCGTAATAATAAGTATGTGTTCAGAAATATTAGTTAGTAGCATCATCTTCACGTTCACATTCTTACACACTCAGTAATGTCTCACATATTAATCATGAGAAAAGTAAAAATATACACTGTATACAGAGATACAGACTATGACATGGTGCCAAGAGCATTTTTGCCATTTATAAACAATGTATTAACAATTAAATGTTATAATGCAGTTCAAGATAAATACAAAAGTATTTACATAAGCATGTGTAACATCTATTTACAGTGGTATCCTATAACATATAATATAAACAGCGTAAAAAAGACATACTGTACATTCTGTGTTATTTTTTTCTTATATTTACACTCAATTTATTAAAACAGACATTGATTTACGGGTCCTGAAAGCCTTTGAATGTACAGGGAAAAGTAACAATATAATAATTGAAAGATACGCTCATTTTATCCATTATACAAGGAAATGGGCGCATTAGTATATAGTGCCCTTAGGTAACAGTAGCAGATGAGAGCAGATTCAGTCTCTAAACAGGGTGGGGTTGGTGATATTGAGTTTCGGTATGAAGGCTTGGTCCAGGCACTGGCACAGAGGGGGTCACGGCGGAGTATGTTTTCCCGTTAAAAAGGAAGTAAGGATAGTTGATTGGCATCGGTATCTCATGTGATGGGAGCTGGTTTGAAGTGTTGGGGAACGGCAGGTGTGGAACAGATAAAGAACTGGTGTCTGGAGGTAAACACTGTAATGGGATAGGCTTTATTAGAGGTACAGGAGCTTCAGAGCCTTGCTCTTTTCTATGCTCAGAATGATGAGCTGCACCGAGCGTGGGCTGATGATGGAGGGTTATTCTCTCCGCAGCTCTTGGACTTATATTGTAAGGTGGAAGCCAGGTGGAGGCAGGGTTTGTCCGGAGGTCTACTCTTGGTTCTGTGCCTGGTATAGTCATCCTCCTCTTCGACATAAGCAAAGCCCGGATTTCAGGGGTCGATTTTGAGGTTTGCCCCACGCCTGGTGGCTTCCAGTCCCAAGCTTGTGGTCCAGCCATCCTCCAGTGTACAGGATTGCTCTGCTGGGAGAAAGCAGGGAGAGGAGTCGGGTTTCCAAGTTGGGCTGGCACACTGGGTTGAACAGGGTTGAGTAGGTAGAGACCACCATCAGTCAGGTTACTTCTCACTGGGGGATGAGTTGCCCTGAGGGCAGCAAAAAAAGTGTTACAACAACTTCATAACAACAGCCTTTAGAATTAATTTAAAACTAGATATTGACCCAGTTTGTGTTGTTTTGGCTCTGTCCTCCCACACACTGAGCTTAAAATGCAGACTATCTGTTTTAATTTGAAGCCGTTTACTGTAATATTGGGCAAATCTGCATGACAGACGGTTTAGCCCAAGGCACAAGTAACTGATGGGACTTGAGGATTGAAAGGCAAGGTTACAGTCTGTTTAAAAGCCTATAAAACTCAGTCTGTATGGACAGGTCTGGAGAAAAAAGCAGAGTATGATGCATGTGCATGAGCAGGTGCCTATAGATCCAGCTGGTATCTATTTAAAATGTTGCTGCTGACAGAAGCAGAATTTATTATGTAAATGAAGTATAGAGGGGTCATCCTTATCTGCTCAGGTTCAACCAAATGCCACAACACTTATTGGAAAGTGCTTCATCAGGCAGCAGAAATAATATTAAAGCTTCTGTACGTGGTTTTTCATTGCAAAACTAAAATAAAATAAAAAAATCCAATTTCACCCCTTCACGCCCTACCACTTAGCCCAACCACTACTAGAGTTTTTTTAGAGGCACACTACAAACTGAGAGCTATGAGAATCACTGGCATGATAGTGGCACAAGCGACCAAAGAAACCCACCAATCAAAAAAAATATCACCACTACAATCCAATAGTTAAATTTTTGTAGTGTAATTTGTAGTTGTTCCAATTCCTAGATGAGGATTTCACTCTGTTTCAGGAGGAAAGGTTTAACACTTGAAAACAAGGGGTAGGGTACAATAGACAAATAGGATAAGGCCTAAGTGGGTAAAATAGGATTGGGCTGCAACATCCATTCTTGTATTCGAGATTCGAGTGAGATGATTTCTTACCTTCTTCTAACTTGCTGGTTTGGTTCTTTCATACTTTCTTCAGTTTGATTTCCCTAAATCAAGGCAAAAGCAAGAGTTGATATTTTTATACATATTCCTATATAATATTGTTTTCTCTCTCTATATATATATATATGCTTGCTTTATTTCTCAGATCTTACCTGCGCGCTGTGTGTATTCTCAGTCGAGATCTCCGAGTGTGTATCTCTGTAATTTTTGGAACCATCCACCATCTGCTGCTCTGGTGTGATTCGTGCTCTTTCTGCAGGCTGCGCAGGGTGTTGTTCTATTTTGTTAACCAGCGGTACACCAGCCTCCGTCACACCGTAGACAATTTGTGGGTTTGACCTTTTGTATTGGAGCAGCACTTCACTTGACATTCCGTGCGCCGACTCTCTCCACACGAGAAGCTTAGATGCATCATAAAGAAGATGCTCTAAGCCAAACCAGGACACTTTACTGATCTGTTCTTTGGATTTCAAAAAGATGACTTTTTCTTGGAGATACCTGCACATGATGGAAAGATGCTCTGCTTTGCCTACATCAAACACCCCCGGCAAACGATCTGAGGGTGTCTCCACAAAGCTCATGACTATACGATGTGACTTTTCCAGACTTTCTAAAGTGTCACCAAGGTTCATCATGAGAGCTACTGGTACAGACAGAAAGAAGCTCTTAATATCAGGCGGGTTTCTGAGAGCAGCTTCGACCTCCAGCCGCTCTCGTTTGCTCTTCAGGTACATGTAGTATGATGTGTCTGGGGAATCCTGTAGCTGCTGGTGCAGTGTGGATACAGCAGTGTAATACTCCTGCAATTTCCTATAGCCTTCAGTGGCTATGCCCTGTTGGAACGATGAAAACAGCGATGACTGTTGCTGGAAGCCTACAGCACCCTTGTACAGTTCACCGTACAGAGAAGGATCGTACCAAAGCAAGCTCCTGAAGGTAGCTTTTCTGCTCAGAAAGTTGATTTTGTTTTCAACAAACTGATAAGCTTCCACCATCATCTGTAGCTCCAGGAATGAATTCAGCGCCTCAAATTTGAGCTCCATCGGTTCAGGAGGGTGGTCTAGATATTTGTCCAAGATGAGATTTCTGGAAATGCACGACTGCAAGAAAGGAACTTTCTGATCTCGTTCAAAAATGGAGATGAAATAACGCAGCATGCTTTTGCATTTCAACTGAAGAGAGCAAAGATCTACCACGGAAACTGCATGGTCAGCCAACTTCAGAGTGATTGAGATATCAGTGACGCTGTACTGTTTCTGGTTGTATGTGTTCTTGTCATTTTTGCCATAAAGGGATTGCTCATTTAGTTTATCTGCAATATCAAGTAGTTGAGGTCCTTGAGATGCTATTGGCTGTGCACTTAGTCCATTTAGGTTTTCCAAGCTTTGGGAGAAGAGAATCTGATTATGTTGCACTGGAGTTCCATGATTTTGGCTCAGTTGCTGCAGGTTGGGTACACTTGTGGAAATCTGTGGTTGTGGCTGATCTGATGTGTCCTTCTGTAAAGCAAGGTGTGAGTGAGAATCTGCTGGATGCTGGTCTGGCTCCAGCATACTGGTACTGTCCGGACTAACCCTTGCCAGTTTGCTCCTTCTCGTTCTTTTCGATGTATAGCTTTTAGGTTGGTGGCGTCCTTTGCTTATCTTGCGTTTGGGTGTGGTGACTGGAGAAGTGGCAGCGTCATTTATAACAATGACCTTTCCAGTGGCCTGTTCATTTGCTGTTGATGGCAGCATGTAGTTGAGGGTACAGTCTTTCCCTGGGTGTTGGAGATTAGCCAAATCCAGCCTGTTGTAGTGTCTTGTATCAAATAAATGTTTTTTATGGACTGTACTGTCTAAGGTTATCCAAGCCATTGGCACTTCCTGAGTATCCTTTACAGAGTCATTTACTGACTCCTGCTTCTTGACTGTGATTTCAAATCTAGTCAAATAGTCTCTTAACTTAGAAATCAGCTGGGTTTCTGTGCTAGTGCTAGGAACAGTAGTTTTGTTTTCCTGCACTTGCCAGGTAGAGTGAAGATTGCCTGGTAATACAGCAACTGGTTCCCTTGCATCTTGGGCAATGGTGTCTGGCAAATCTGGATGGTAAGTCTTCAAGTGCGAGTTGATTGTGCTGCTGTTTGCATTTGGGTTTTGTTGAGAGCTTGAAACTCTCATTTCATTAGGATGAAGAATGAGAGATGGGATAAAGTCATTGTTGGGACTTCTTAATGTTTCTAAACTGCTTCGATTAACTTCTAACGTCTGGCCTCTTGCAAATAAGTAATTGTCCCTTGCTAACCTGATGTTCCCGAGACTGCACATATCATTACTTACAATTCTAAAGTTTGAGTCCATCTCCCCAGTAGTTTCTCCAGTTTCTTCACTAGCTGTAAGATCCACAACTGATTCGATCCCACTACTCCCAGTATTGTCCTTGACACTGTCATGAAACCTCCTCTTTTTCTTCGCCTCTATATCATCCATATTCATTAACCCGGGTAAATCTGGAGTCATAACTGTCTGGGGTTTGGCAATGCAGCTGCTGCTTGTATTACCTGAACTTGGGTTACTAAGGATACCTGAAACTTCTTGATCAGGGTTACTCTGATCTCTGCAAGCTCCAACATTGTAATTGGTGGAGATCTCTTTAGTGCCACACATCTCTGCGTCTGTCTCTACTTGGGTTGCACTGACAAACAATAGTTTCTGTGGTGCTGCCTCCTTAGTGGGTTGTGCTTTTGCAATCCCACCGTCTTTGGTTGACTCACTGCATGTGATTGGGAAAGATTCTTCATGAGGAAAGATGCTGCTGTCCTCTGTCCGTCTTTCTTGTGGTTCCACTTCATCTACAGTCACTGAATGTTTCACATCTAGTAGAATGTCTCCTTGTATTTTTTGGGGATTACCATTGCTTGAAATGTCTGTGGACTGATATGGAGTAATATGGCTGACCCCATCATGCTGACTTATTGACTTACTTTCACTGATAGGTGTGTCCTGACAGGAGTTATCCTCAGTTGAAAGATGAGCTTTCCCTTCTTCTTGAGTAGGTTTATTTTCACAACCTTTGTCATGATTTTGGTGGTTTTGAGGATCAGATGACTGAGATGTTGATGAAGTTGATTTAGTGCACAAAACTTTGGGACCTTGGAAAATGCCATTTGATGACAATTTTGTGTTGGATCGTCTTCCAAAGTGTCTCCTCAGAATGTGCAGTGCCCTCTGGTGAGTTGAATGATTTAAAGACGATACAGATGAGTTCGGTTTGTTCCTTCTTCGTAACACCTTGGAATGCTTCCCTCTAAGTTGTTTGCAACCAAACAGTGACCTTGCCTCATTGAACCTTTGTGAAAACAACTGGATCAATTTAATGTTATCAATTCCAGATCCTTTTTCTTTGTTGTTTGAATGTCTGCTTAAAGGTAGACATTCCGGATGAGACTTTACATCACCAGTAATGGGATGACCTGTGTCATTGTTGGAGCTTTTTTTAGTTCTCCCATGATCAAGGATATGCTTCTTATTATTACGAGTCGTCCTCAACTTTGAGAATCGTTCAGAAAGACTCAGCCTTTCTGTCCTTGCAGATACCTGCTGAAACATTGTCATCAAAGTAAGATGGCACTCTTCTCCACTCTTCTCCCAGTTCTGCAAGTTCTGCATCTCAGCTTTGTTGAAGCCCTCCTTTGGCATCGTTTCATGAAGATGGCCACACAGTTGATTGATAGAAGGGGTAGTGACCAGATCTTTTGGCCGGAGATAAGATTTGTAGGGGGAAGCTCCTGATCCATGCAAATTGGGCAACAGCTGATCTAGCTGTAATCTGTGGTATAACGCACTGTAAATAGTGTTGTCTTGTCGTAGTTCTTCTCGCTTAACTTCTATAGACATCTCAGAAGTGTCATCTGGTTTGGAACACTTCAGAAACCCCCTGCATGTATTTTTAGTGCTACTTTCACTATGGTTCTGATCTAAGCCTTCTACAGTGACAGTGGGAAGATCATTATTTTCCGACACATCATCCAGGACTGAGATGTCAACACAGTGTGCCACATCTGTGTCTGTGATGTGAAACTCTAATTCAGGGTTCTCTTCGGTGTTATTAGTTATTATTAGTGTAGACTGAGTGGTAGCAGTTGTAGAAGATTGTGGAAGACTTTCAATGGCAGCTTGAAGAGTATTTACCTTGTTATCTTGTTCTGAAGGACATGAACTTGGACTTGAGGTTTGTTGAGAATCAGTTTCTGAGAAGATTTCTACGGCTTCTTCCTTCTCGGAAGTACCCTTCTTTAATGACAAGGAATCCTGGTCAAGGGATGCCTCTAGGGAAATACTGGGTTGTTCTACTGCAGATTGAAACACATTTTCTTGAAGCTCTAGAGGGGGATCTTTCTTCTCTGTTTCTTTTGTCGTTTTTGTAGATTCAGTACCTTCGGTATCTTTGATCAGATCTTCTGTAGGTCTTTCAGTGTTTTCCAGGTCTGCAGAAACATCAGAGGCATCTGATTGTCTTGTTTGAGACAGATTATCTGTGCTCTCTTCTGTGTTCAATGGGGACTCCTTCAGTGTGGACACGTGGCTTTGCTGTGGTTTACTCTTTTCAGTCTCCATATTAGACAGACTTGAGACATTTTCTGTGGCAGTATCTTTTTGGAAGAGCAGTCCTTGCTTATATTTCTGGTAATATGTGTCATAAAAATGTACGCGGTCAATCAACAACTGTTTCTGCTCTGGTGTCATACCTTGTTGAGACCATATACTTTTTTGTCTCTCATCCTCTGTCATCTTTAAATATGTAGCGTATTTCTGAAATTTCATTTTGAATAACTTCATGGAAGGCATATTTTCATTTTTGTGCTCTGGACTTGACTCAGGTTCTAGTGAGGGTTTAAGGTGACTGTCCTGGCTTTGCTCCTCACCCATTTCTAGTACATTTTGTGTAAAATTTGTGTTGCAAGATACAGTTCCAGTGGATTTGTTCTTGTCTTCACCATCCTGAGTTCGGAGTTGGCATCTCAGATTATCAGTTTCTGAGGAACTGTTTGCTTTGTCTTGTTCTGAGCCTTTCTGCTCTGGGTTTGATCCCTGCCTGGACAACCTTGGGTCTTTGACCAGTCGAGAAGAATAAACTACAGTGGATATTTTTTCAGTTGAAGTCTGAGGCATTACCCCACCATTGCTGGTGTTGCTTCTGTAGATGCTTGGGGTGTTCAAGAGCTGTCCATTTGAGGGAAATGCAGATTGATTAGGAAAGTTCTGGAAAGGAATGCTAGTATCCATGTATGGTAGTGAAGGACTGATATATCCAGCTGTTTGATAAAGAGGCACATGTAACTGCTGAGGGATAAAAAGGAGAGGGTTCTGCTGGTTGTATTGTTGAAAAGGAGGGGTTGTCATTTCTGTGCTAGGAGTTGGGGGTGTATATTCTGGCCCTGGGCAGCCTGTTTGAGCTGGTGTGGAAAAATGTTTGAATGTCACTGTTGCATTCTCTCCTTTGCCCCGTCTCTTAGCCACAGTGCATCCTCTCAAATGATCCAGGGGGCCTGTAGATGTAAGGGTAGATAGTTAAACATTAGTGCTGTAATCTTTTCTAAATGTACCATAAAAGATGATTTTTACTTAAGACATAAAGTCACTGACATGCTGAAAGTCATGCACTGTAAACAAAGGGTTATTTGACCAACTAGCTGTAACTATAATATCAAAGTTAGCCCAGAGGAAATGACTACACACTGATGGTTAGTGTCAGTAGAAATAGCACACACAGAGTGTGCAAATAGGAGTCAATAAAAATCTTAATAAAAAAAGAATAGTTAAAAAGATTAATTAATTGCTATATAAAAGCAACAATTTTTAAATTATTTAAGTGATTTTAGTGACGTCAGCTTTATTCAATCATGAATGAGTTTACCTCAGGGGATAGCTTGAAAAAATGGCCACACCTGTTTAAGGGTGAGGTGCCATTATATGAGGTAAACAACATTTTGTCAAGCTTGTTTAGGCAACACAAATTATTAGGCATTTATTGATTTTTATTGATCCACAGTCTCATCTGTGTACCGGGAATATGTCACAGAAGGCATTACCACCCACAGTGGACATTGCAGTGGGTTGTAATGATCATGACCAGCGGCTTCTGGCTAGAATTGTCCATTCTAACAGGGAAATCTGTCATGCTTGACACGAATATCCCACAAGTTTACCTTTAGCTTTAATGGGATGTGGCAAAAGTCATGGGACCCATGCTTCATTACATATATTTGTGGTACATTAGAGTAAAGAGTGGTTGTTTATTTAATAAGATCATGGATATCAGCAAATTTATTGAGGCCTTTATAGAATGATGTAACATACCATGTGAAAGACTGGGAGGATGCTTAACAGGTGAAACAGGTGGGCTTATAGATGTGGGTGGTGTGGCACTAATAGCTGGCACAAAAGAAACCACAGCATAGGGCAAACACTGCCTTGGTCTGCTGTTGAGCTCCTGATTGTCATTGTAGTCAAAGAGAAACACCTGCAGGCATCAAAAAGAAAAGATTACTTCAAAAACTCCACCAAAATTATTACACAAAATATCTCTATTTTTGTCAATTTGTAGTTCACTACATAATTTGAACACAAATTTTTACATTAAGTTCCATTGAAAGTTAAAAAGTTTTTTTTATCTCTTTTTCTGTAAAAAAATTGAGATACATGCTTTTTATTCAACACTGTGGTACAAAAATAATCTGACTTACAGAAGATCCCAAAACCTGCTGAGAAAGGCTTTCTCGATGTGACACTGCCTCCTTAGACATGTGACAATCAAAGGTCACCATGGGGTCTGGTGTTCTGTTCCAATCCGAGGTTGGGGTTACTTTTTTCACCTTTCCAAAAAGGACCTTCAATACAAAACAGTACATAAATAAAAATGAACAGAACATCCAAACATTGTTAAAGCCCCGGGGAACCTGATCTGTCTTTTATCTTCTGATGAGATTGATCTAATATCGCCATATTTTTCCCTTTTTGACACAAACTGCAATGTCCTAATCTCATGTAGCACTTCCTTACGCAGTCATGAGGTTTTTTCATGCTGTTTGTTCGTTCCTCTTTCTGTCCCCAGCCATGTCAGCATTTCACAAAGAACCAGCAAAAGTAAAATGAATTGAAACCTTCGCTTCTCCAAGGCTGGGGCTTGGAGATATTGGATCATCCAATATTTTCTGGGAATTTAATATTATTTTATTTTATTTAATAGTATTTTATATAAAACATTTCCCAGGAACTTCAAATCTTTAAAACAATTCAAAAGAGAGTATACATACACACTTTATTAGAAGTATAGGGTTGTCCCTATAATTGCATAATAAAGTATTTTACAGTAACATTAACAAACAATGCAGAGCTTTACAAATAAACAGAACACATTACTAAAGTATAATAAGAAGCCTCAAAAATATAAAATAGAGAAATAAATGTCTACCACAGTTTCTGCAAGAAAGAGTACACTGTAAAAATTAAAAAGGTAAGAAAACCCACATTTTCAAGACAATTTACTGCACTAGATTTCTGGGTTTTAAAGCCAACTCAACTTTTAAGATTTAAAAAAGACAGTCAACTAGAAATCTTTAGTTCAGATAATTCATGTTTTATATGCATAAAAATGTGTTGATATTTGGCCTCTTTTTGGTTCTATAAAATCCTTTCAATCAACTAAAACATTTAACTATGTTGTATATACTCATACTCATACCCACATAATAATCACAATATTATATATTTTTTATTTAAGTTGGCAACTGAGAATTTATGACAATCTTATTGTCAGTCATATTAGCTTGCAGTTTGGCCTGTCACAATAATTGCAATATCGATTTATCGTACAATAAATGAACATGACCTCAATCATTTTTGATAATCGTGATATCATCTATTGTGTTTATTTGTATGTTTGTTCACATATATAACAGTAAACAGTATTTTAGCCAGTCATGTTTCAATAACTGTGACTCCATACACACAGTGTGGACTAAATTAGTTGAAGAAATAAGTATATATTTCCCAAACTAATTATAATAAATGACTAACTCAATTTTTGCTGTCTTTAAAAAGTGTATAATTGCTTTTGTATGCTTTTCTGTTATTATTATGTCAGTGGAATTTAATAGTCTTAAAATTACAAAAATATCATGTATCTCAATTATTTCTGGGACAATATAACGATCACAAAAATTCTGTGACAGGCCTACTTGACCAGCAAATTTGACCAGCTGGACCCAACCAGCATATAGTCTATATATCTATATCTCTTATATCTATATACGCTCTTATAGCCTTCAACACTAAGACCAGGCTTACTTATATCAACAGTTGTTCTCTAGAATCGTATACAGCACCTTTAAAGATTGTTAAAAGTCATTTATGGCAAGAATTGCTGTCTATATAAGTAAAAAAAAAACATAAACTTTTATTTTAATGTTATAGTCATTCAATTCTGCTGGTGAAGGTTTCCCCTGTGTTAAAGACAAACAATAAAGCAGGTGCCAAACACTGTCAGGAAAATCATAGCAGACCTACAAATGTGCATTTCCTGACAAAGTGTAACTAACCTTGAAAACTATCAGGTTTTTGGCGGTTAATGAGCTGCTGGCCGCGTGCTTCAGGGCCACATCAACATGCCTGAACAAATAAACCCCGTGTGATGGCTTTCCCAAAGAATACTGCTGCTGCGTCTCCGTCCTTAATCCGTGCCGGTAAATCTGAGTTGTTGTTTCATGAGATGCAACCAGATAACAGTATCTCTCCTCCATTTCTCTCCCATGTCTACCTTTTGTGCGCATCTCTGACCTGCAATGAGTGGATAAGGGTAAAGTAGGTGTTACAAATATAATGTATAAAATGTCCTGAATTTATGATTACATTACTAATCGTAATTGGTCTAATTAGATTTTGGATTTGCACCTGTGTTATAAATTAAAAAGTACAAGAACAAGCCAGTGAAATGCAGTTAGCATCTAAGCAGAAATGCAAAGAAGTGAAAATATATAAAAAATGTAAAAATAAATCAATAGAAGAAAGACATAAGTGAGTGCAAACTTAATGTGCATGTGAAGATGATGAGGTAGCACAAGTGTATACATACAGTACATATATATATATGTGTAGATATAAAAAAAAATGATGCATACAAAAAAATAAATGCAATATATTTAAACAGATGTCGGTACCACTTTAAAATAAGGCTCCTTTATAAACTGATTATAAATAGTTAGGATGTTATTAATGGCTATTAATTAGGTTGTAAATACTAAATAATAAAAACAAAATTATTAAGCATTTATATATAAAACACATAAATAGGCCTGTTGTTTGCGAAACAATGATTCCACATTCATTTATACAGTTAAACCTCAGATCTTACTGGACACTTATCCAAATTTGCCTTGTCCATCAGTCAACATTAACATTTCTAATAAAATAACATAGAAAGTCAGTTATGTCACCACATAAGAATTAAAATAATGAATCTGGGTAGTTAAATAAATAAAGTTATTAATGGATATAGGCAAAGTAAGGTAAGCATCCAGAAAGATCTGTGGTTTAATGGTATAAATTAATGTGTTGTAATGTATGTGTTGTAACTGCGTATTAATGTATGTTTAGATATTTACAACCCAATGAATAGCCAGTAATAAACTCCTTCATAAGGGAGCCTTATTTTAAAGTGGTACCCAGATGTCTAATTGGACAGTGTGTAATCAACTGGGATTAATGTATCTATATACATAAACACACAGGCAAGTAATTAAACATATAAACAGATGGGTATGAATCAGTGGGGAAATAATGTAATGTTATGAGTGCATTCTGTTAATAATTACCGTGATTAATTCACTCACTGACCTTTTTTCTGAGTATTCTTTGAGAAACTCCTCATTTTGGACCAACTTTACATCTTTCCACAGCCAGGCATTAGCGTGCTCCTTCCTCATGTCTAATCTGGCTTCTTTTAGTTTGGACTGAATAAGACTGTAATCCCGGCTTTCCTCGGGGCACGGCTCCAAGAGGACTGGGCGGTGGAGTGCAAAGTCAGAGAACATAGTTCAAACCAAGAGAGCAGAGCAAAAATAGCACAGGTATCTACAGTATTAAATGTAATATGAAGAAGTTTGCTAAAACATTACTATTCTGTTCATATCTGCATACAGTTGTAGTCAAAAGTTGGAACACCTTCTTATTCAGTGTTTTTATTATTTAATTTGTTTCCTGTATTGAAAATACTGAATACTGAAGTGATCCAGACCATGAAGGAACACATAAGGAATCATGTAGTGACTTAAAAATGTTAAACAAACCAAAATACTTGTGTGGTTTCTGAGGCTGGTAACTCTGATTAATTTATCCTGTGCAACAGAGAAACCTCTTGCTCTTTCTTTCCTGGAGTGGCCCTGATAAGAGCCAGTTTCATCATAATGTTTTGGATGGTCTTTTCAGTTACTGCATTTCAGGATACTTTCAAAGTTCTTGAAATGTTTCGAATTGACTGACCTTCATTTCTTAAAGTATTTTACTTCAGTATAAATATTACTTAGTAAAGAAAAAACTTAGTAGTTTTTGCCATAATATGGATAAGAACAGATGTGCAAAGCTGTCATCTAAGGAAAATGCAACAATCTAAAATATAAACCATATATGTTTATGTCAGCCCTGACGCTGTCAGTCTGCCCATTCAGTACAAGTGTTCTTCTAAAGACTCCATTTCCCTGTGTTCTCAGCCCATGGACTACAATGACTCTTCTGAACACATGCCACTGCAGCGTTCAGCCTCACCCACTTTCTGATTGCTTCTTTCCCACACCTGTTTGTATTAGTATAAATAGTCCTCTGTTTCCTCTGTTCACTGCCGAGTATTATCTAGTTTTCTACGAAATGTTTTCCAACTCTCTCTTGTCTTCTTGTTATCACCCCGTTTATCGCCTCTTTGTTTACTCTCTTGCCTAGCCCTATAGTTTTATTGTGGATCTTTAGTTACCGACCTTGCTTCCTTCTTTGACTAGTCTCTTGCCTACTCTCTATCCCCATTTATCCTGCTAGAAAACCTGCGTTTTCTAATCAGCACTTGTCTCACCTTGTCCTGGCCTTGCTGACAGTTTACTAAATAATTACATATGTTTTTTGTTCATAGTTTTGTTGACTTTAGTATTAATCTACAAGCAGAAAAGTAGTGAAAAAAACACTGAATTTAGGGTGTGTCCAAATCTTTGACTGGTACTCTATATGTATATACCGATCAAGAATAACATTATGACAACCAACTTATTTCTACACCCATCATTACATTCTTTTTTCATCTTCATTTATCATATAGGAGCACTTTGTAGTTCTGTAATGACAGACTATAGAATATACACCTCTTTGTTAGCCCCCCTTTTACTACAATATTCAGGATCCCACAGAGCAGGTGTTATTTGGGTGGTGGGTCATTCTTAGCACTACAGTGACACTGGTAGTGCTGGCATGAGTGAGTCGAGAAGACACAGCAGTGCTGCTGGAGTTTTAACCATCTCGCTGTTTATAAATGAATAACAGGTGTAGAAACAAGGATCACAATGTCATAATGTTTGGCTTGACATTTTAAATGATGAATCCACAGTAATATACTATACTATTTTTTATGTTTTATGTGTGTTGTGGGTCAGTGGGTTAATTTGTAGTAGAACCTTGTCCAGTCGCCCGCTTCTTCCTGGGGATGGTGAAGTTCCTCAGTGCCAGGGTGCCTGCAGGCTTAGCGGGGTTGGTTGAGGAGAGCTGACCTCCTTCACTCCCTCGTCCCTCCATGTAAGTCACCTACAGAATATCACCCTGTAAAAAGTGAATACCTCTACTGAGTACTGTGATTAATACTACACAACTCTGCCCTTTGTTCTGAAGACCACAAATGATGGCCTATGTACACAATGCCTCTAGTATCAGAGGCTATGCTTTAAAAAACTTGTCATGCTAATGTGTGAAAGACGCACCCACTTCGGTTTCAGAGGCGTTAAGAAGCTTTGTCTCAGAAGCTCACTTTAAAATGGTTCTATTATTACACACATTGCTCACATACTTTACTGCTATGAATAGATGCAGAAATATAACAGCGCAGTATTAAACTGTTTATCTTCAAAACTACTTCTTTTTATCATCTTCATCTATTGTTGGCCATATAATCAACCATTAACCATTTCTATCTCTTTCCAGTTCAGTCCGTTCCAGTTCCAGCACGATTCTACTGAAGTGTGTTTAGACTACTGGTTTATTGCCATTTTCCAAGGCAACAAGACTACTTTCGAACCCACCAGACAAAACAAAAACAAATCTCACCTACTTTCATGTCTGCAGAGGCCATCGCTGCTGAGCTGTCCCGGTTATGACACGTTTCTGATGCAGCTGTACTGTTTAAATCGACCTTTGCCTACTCTCAGTAGATAAGCATTTGATCCTCCATTTGTTACGTTTCAACCATGTGACTGAATGACCATGAAAACGCACTGAAACCAAAAGCATGCTATCAGCTGTAATGCGGTAACTGCCAGAGCAGCACATATGTTTTTACACTGTAAACCTGGATAAGTTGAATACTTATCTGAACACTTCAGTTAATTTGACCTAAAACCTTTAGTTATCATGTATAAATCAATTGCAATTTGTATTTAGTCTTCTATTTTATTCCATTTAAGTAAACCGTAGATTTTAAAGACTCATGCAAAATTAGATTTAGGGCATTTTCACACCTGTAGTTGGTTTCTATGCTCCGGATTGTTTACTTCACACATGCACAAACCTAAATGCAACAAAATGCGCACCAATAAACCACACAAGCACACTGTCTCCTCTGACTGGTCAGAGATGTCTGGCGTGGGAGCAAGAAATTAAATATAACTAGAAGATTTTGTTTTCCTGCGTGTATATCTGTGCAGCGTGAAGCTGCTGCAACACAGAACACTGAATGCTGAGATGTACATGTAGTAAACTAGGGCACTTGGCTGCGAGTAGTGAACGCAGCACACACTGCGCGTGTAAGCAGCATGGAGCAGAGACAGCGTTTGTTCAAAGCTGTGGTAATTAGCGTTATCTGGCAAATATATCAGATTAAACTGTGCCTTATCAACAGTTTAGCTCAAATAAAAGAAATATATTTGATTAATGAGTTGGACTGAGACGGGATCACGTTCTCACCACAAGCGAACCGCTCCAGATTTTGTTTGGGACCGGACTGAGACCAACTCCACAAGCTAGAGCTAGGTCTAGAGGTAGCCTGGGAGTAAATAGGGGAAGTTTATTGAAATAAATATTCTGCTTCTCTTAGTATAATTATGCAGCCCCTTTTAAAAGTCTTTAAATTGGGCCAAAAAAAATATGATCTCTCACCAGGAGGTACACTAACCAAACAGAGCCTCTTGAGAGCCTTTTTACAGCATGGCAGGGCAAGGTTTAATTAGACTTAAAACCTTTAGAACCTTTATCTATCATGTCTAAATTATGTTTCTTTTTCTTAAATATTTTGTTTTGCACAATAAATCTGATTTAAAATTCACTGTGAAAAAACAGATTTGTATTTAGTCTCCTTTTTATTTAATTTAAGTAAAATATAGCTTTAAAAAATAAGATGAAGAAAAAAATGCTACAGAGTGAAAAGAGTCAACACAGAAAATGAAGCTTGTTCTTATAGCCTACAACATAGAGGCCAGATATTTAATCTTAGTATATGATCTACATATTTACCTAAGGTAGCCTGGGAGAAATCAGAAACTGGTACACACACACACCAAAAGCCAATAGAAATGAAGCAGTCAATGGTGACAGACTAAACTCTGTTGTAATATTTATTATAAGTTGATTCAACCAAAAGATCTTAATTTGAATGTATAGTATATGTGGCTACAAATGTTCACTTAACTCAAAATATTGAATGCTTGTAAATATCCAATTTTACTTAAACAGACTTAATTTATTTGAATTTATTTATCAGTCTACAGTGTATACTGTACACAGTGGATAAAGATAAAACCAGGTCTAACAATATTTTAGAAGTGAGTTAAAAAAGTTTAGATCTCTGTATGCCGATGCTACTGCTCTTTACACAGCGGTGGATAAATGTGGAAATAGAAGAGAGATTGATATACATCTTGAGATATGCTGTGAGATATGACATAATAAGACCACTGCTGCAGAAAAAAGTAAAAAGAAGAGAAATCGCTCTTTTAATCTGTCTTTTATGGTCAGGGTCCTTTTTTGTGCAGCACAACTGCATATAGTGCGCAATTATAAACAGGCGGTAGTAATTAAATAAATTTGCAGTTTGTTTTCCTGGTTATATGCTGAATTAATGACACTTACTGACAAAAATATATTTAATGCACCAAGATATGAAGGATTAAAGACCACAAGGTTCTAAACAGAACTTGCATTTGTGGCTGAAGACAGTGCAGTTCCACGGCATAGCGATCTAGATTCATTGCAAACACAGGCGATGGTTGTGGGCTGACAGACGGCTTAGTTTATATAGCGGCAGATTATTGAAACACCTTTAAACTGTCCCGCTTCTCTTGATTCGTCTATTGATGCAGGCCGTTACAACGTCTGTAAAATGGACATGTCTTTAAATGTGCCATTTAATATCTATCAGTTAACGATCTCTCACCAGGAGGTACTCTAGCCCAATGTAGCTTCTGATAGCTTTACAGAATGGCGGGAGAAGCACATTTACGCCCTTTTGTGGCCACACTTGTAATTATTTATATATCTGCCTGATATATATCTGCCAATTATATATCTGCCAGTTATATATCATCCAGGCTGTCAATTTTAATTGGGCGACTACGATTTAAATCAAATGATGTCTTAGATCATTTATTTCATTTAATTATGGAAAATCTGTAATTCCTTTATCCTTATGCATAAAAATATACCATGTCCAAATTAAAAATAAGCAAAGCAAACCACCAATCAGGACACAGTATGTACCCCATTTTATTTTGACTTGTCTTGACAAACACAGCCTGTGTTGAATATGAATCAGCAGCAGTGGATCAGCATAAACATTTCAGAAAAAAACAAATAAATAAATTGCATAATTTGCACAAATTATGCAAAATGTTAAATATAAAAATGCTGTATAGAAATATAGGTTAATGTAAACTCATTAATAAAAAAACTTAATAAACTTAAACTTCTTAGCATTTTAAACAGATTATTTAAAGTTATTTATAGCACTTGGTTCTAGCTAATGGAATTTGTCTGCTTCAAGTGTTTTGTGCTAACTTTATGATTTTAATAGACATCAGTGTCATCAATGACTAATTAATGGCATTCTATTCATAATAAGATTGGAAAACCAAGAACCATGAATGATACTAAAGTCTTTTCACCTAAAATTAGTTGATTAAAAGTTACAGAATATGATAATTGAACATTTAAGCTATTATAAATCATGATACTTTTACTTTTGATGTACATTTGAGAGCAAATAATTTTAGTATTTTTAGTACTTTTACTTTTTGACTTTTTTACTGCAGTATTATTTTACCTTAAGTATCTCTACTTTACGTATTTAATCCACCACTACAACTGTATACTACAATATATAGTGTTAGTAATGTCAGTAGATAACAAAAGAAAGTACTAGAAAGAAGTCAAATGTATTATTAACTATGCAGCAGATCATACAGCATTTAGTTCTAGTTTAGTTAGATCTACGCACGTACCTATGGAAACCCACTTCTACTGTACGCCTGTTCTACGCCTGTTCTCACAGTTCCTGGCGTGTTGTTATCAAAACAAAGACAGATCAATCGTCAAAAGCTATTTTATTTGATCATTAAAATGTATAATTGAGCTGTACTCACCATTACGATAAAGACTGCTCGAGCTCTTGCAGTACAAACTGGTGTGTGACATGTGTTTGTAGGGAACTGTGCAGTTTGTCACTTCAGTTTGAGGAACATCAAGTGAGACATACCAAAAAGGAAATCGCTTGACCTCAAACTCAGAACTGCAAAGGCACAGGAAATTACCCAGCACTGCTACGTGGTAAAACCATAGGTTGAGCTTCTTTAGTCCAACCACAGCATGAACTTTAACAGAATCAGCTACACAACAGCCCCCCAGGGACCATGGAAAATTAAAGGAGATTCATTTTTGAGTGTTTTTGACGATAAAGGTTTGGTTATATCACAGGTTTCGACAATGACTAAAATCTAAGCAATGCAATGTTGTGCTGTGTGACTCATACTGCAGTGGACTCACATTTAGAGAATAGAGAAGCCTTGCTAATGTCCTTCTTTCCTCTTATATCATGTGACTCAATAGCACTGAGACACTGAGGCAGACTTACTTATGCACACAATAGAAGATTTTAAAAAGAGAGACAGTCTGTCGTTCTCTCACATCTAAAAGCAGGGTCGCTATTTACTTGTCTGTAACTCCCTTACTTTTGAGTTTATTTCCCATTATGCTTCTGCCAGAAATGTACAAGAACACTGTACTTGAACAATGGAACATAAACAGAAGCAGCATTTGACCACAGCTGCCATTGTGTGTGCAGAAAGAAACTTTGTTAGGAATAAAACATAAAGAAAAGGACACAACTGATGTATCCTTCATGGCCCTCAGTTACCCACAATTTACTGCACATGTAAAATGCAAAAGGACAAAATAAGAACAGCATCACAGCAACACAATTTATAAAAATGAGCAAAAATGTCATAAAATTAAACCTCTAAAGTCTCCAGAGTTTGTCATTTGTTATTTTTAAAGATTTAAATGTGAAAAAAAAAATAAAAAGCACTCAAATTTCCTGCAACAATGTTGCCATGTGACATTTGCACACATCATCACCTCCAAGCCTCATTAGCCTGTCCCAGTTGTGTGACCAATAGGCAACTAATAAGTAAATAGAGTCTTCATAGGACAGGCCCACCTATTCAACTGCAGCCTACACTCTGAAACCTCGGACTGTGTCAGCCAAGAACAGAAAGCTGAGGCTGCAGTGCTGAAGCACAGGTTAACCAAAACTGGCACATAGATAGTAGAGAAAGATTTTGTCAGAAACAGTATTAATTCATTGATCCTTCATGATCTTTGTGTCAACAACAGTCCAGACTGGTGCAAGCCTTCACTTGAATGCCACAACCTTTTTGAGTAGTATTGCTGACCGTGTGTATCCATTTATGGGCACAATTGGTATCACTTTAAAATAAAGCTCCAATATAAAGGGTTTATAAATAGTCTATGAGGGAGTTTATTAATGGTTAATAATTTGTTATATATGTAAATACTTTATAAACCAATAATAAGTACAGATAAACACATAAAACATATCCTACTTTATTTTATATATTTGTTTCATCAATCAGCATTAACATATCTAATAAAATAATAACATGAAAAGTCAGTTTGGTTATGTAATGGTGTTTTATTTTAATATACACCACATTATGATTATTGAAAATTATTAATAACAGATAACAAGAGATATGTTATTAACAAATATGAAAAAAGATCTGAGGTGTAACAGTTTAATTGGATGTTTAATTATTATTTGTCAAACAACAGACCACTCTTGCCCTTTTATGTATATCTTGTAACGGCTTGTTAATGATTAAAAAAAAAGTATTTGCAACCTAATTAATAACATTAATAAACTTCTTTATGAACTATTTATAAACTAATTTTTTAGGGAGCCTTATTTTAAAGTTGTACCCCACAATTTAAACACCACACATCTAATGGTTACTTCCAGAATGTGCAAAACATGTGCAAATGCACAAACACATAGCTTGCCTGGTTGATGTAAAAAAGTATTGCTAATAGAATAACACTTTCTGGAGCAGATAAAAATAATTTATTTGGCACCTAATGCCTAATGCCAGACTGTGTTCTCTGTAATGATGTTTGGTGCTCTATGTAGTACATTTGGGGTGGGTTTTTGATAAATGAATTGGGGCTGATACTGTCATACTGTACATCCTGATTTTACTAATGCCCTTGTCAATAAATCTAATCAATCCTCACAGTAATGCTCTGAAATCTAGTATAAGGCCTTCTGTCCTGAACAGTAGAGACAGTTGCTCTCCACCAAAAAGTGGATAAACTATATTTAAAACACTTGATTTGTGAAAAAAATGATAAATGAGCATGTGTCTCAACACTTTTATCAACATGGTGTATTTAGATAGCTATTTATCTTTATAATATAGATGGATAATATCTGTATGCTCTGTCTACAGCCTGTGTTTCCCTTGTGAACAGCAGCAGTCGGTTGAGGCTGGCAGTCAACAGGAAATGGTGAGACAGTTGCATCAACTGACCATTGGGAGGGGAGCAGTTAAGAGCAGTGTCTTTTTCTGTTTCTTTTTTTAATCTTTACACAATCTGATGCTGCTCTTCGGTCCTAACCACTTCCTTTTTCTGCTTAAACCTAATTAGAGATTCACACGAAAGAGAATTTATGAAAAACAAAATATATAGCTCTCTACTTCTATACTTACTCTGAAGTAATTGCATGAAAATAGCCAACGCACTTATTAAAATGCAGAATCGCTAATTACACCAGCCTTTATCTCTCAGCTCTGCTCCTTCTGCACAGTCAAAACATCTTACTAAAGCGCTGTCGCAAAACTGAAGCACTCTTGCACAACAAGTTGAAGTGCTGAGGTTATTTTCCTCCTCAGACCAGTAAGAACCAGTCTCTGTTGAAGTACAAGGCCTAGAGGTAGAATGATAGAATCCTGAATAAGGTGTGGCACCAAATCAGCATTTCGGTTCATTTTATAAGCTTTACAGTAATCAATCAAATCATACACATTTAACCACAGGTTTGAGTGCAGTTAAAGAAAAGTGAGATGTATGGTAAAAGAACTGATAAATAACTTTACTTATCTGTAAATCTGCATTTCTTGCTCCTGGGCTCCCTCTACAGTCAGAAAGTGGAAATCATGCTTTGAGCCACTGTCAAAGAAAATGCTTTTTTGGATGAGCTGAGAGATACAGAAAGTAAAGGAAGCATGTGGACTGAGGCAGTACATTTGTATTAAAGGATTTTGGAATGTCACTTGGTCTCTCACTAACTCGTGCTGTCTCTCCATCTCTCACTCACACATGTTATCGCACTTGAATGCCTAACCCCTTTCTCTGGGTTTGGATGTTTGGGTGTTGTTTTATCCTCTATACAATGGTTAAAGCAGATGTATGTCCGTTTGGTTGAATGTGTTTAATTTTGCCCCGTCAACAAAGCTTCTCTTCTGTGGAAGGTGGTGGATATTAGGGGTGTCACGATTTCGATATTTCATCGAAACCGATCAAAATCATGTCATGGTCTCGAGCCTCAAAGTCAAAAAGAGGATCGACTATACCTCCCGCAAATGGAGCAGCACGCTACGCAAATGGTGCAGCACACTGTAGCCGACGCCACGGACATTGTGACTGCTCAATGAGCAGCCCTTTCTCCAGAGAATATGGACATTCTCATCTTCTTAAAGAAAAATTTAAAAAATATAAAAATAACTGTTGTTTTGTCTAGCCTCCAATATGTTAATAGTTTTGGTACTTTAAGGAGCATCTTTGTCTCAGAAAAAAAATAATAATATATCTTTGTTAAACAAAAAAACTTGTCATTCTCAGGGACCGAGTCTTATTTTTCATGTTTACCTGTTATAGTAGGATAGAGTTCAGTTTGTTGAGGCTCTAATTGTTCTATTATTTTGTACATGACTGTTTGTGTATTTTTTATTGTTTATTTCATGTTGCACATTGCTGTTTTAATAGTACACACTGCTGCTACCAAAAAAGCCACTAGATTAGGCATTACATATATATCTTAGTTAAATTATTTAAATGTGACCATTAGTGCCTAATGTGGTGTATTACAGATCACTTGTATCACTTTGCATCACTTCTATCAAGCCCACCTTTTGAAATAAGATATTCTAAATTTGATTAATCAAACCAATGGCTGACCATAGACTAATCTAAAAACTGGCATAGGCCTCTCTGCTGTAAAAAAAAAAAAAAAAAGAAAAAAAAAAGAAAATCAAGAATCAAATCGAATCGTGATCCTAAAATCAGAAATAAATTCGAATCAAGGATTTAGAGAATCGTGACACCCCTAGTGGATATACGTTAAATTGAACTCCTCAAGACCCTGAAATGTTTGTGTTGTGTTCAAAACTCTGTGGTTCAAGCTAAATTCTCCTCATATTTTAATTAGTGTGACACCCTGTAACTAACTGAGAACATATCATTACTTATTATCTATGCTTAATATCACTGTCAGTGTAACCTATACCAATGATCTGCTTCTGCACCATCATACAGAATAAGGTGGATTCTTGGAAATTAGAAGATTAATTTAATTGTTGTGTGGAAGAAAACACAATTAACATACCCCACAGTTCAGCATCAGATTTCGTTTCCTTTCATTTTTATTTAACAATAAAATAAAAGAAACAAAGATACAACCAACAACTCCACATTCTCCTTTGTTTTAAAAACATAGGCTTACACATCGTCCCACTTAACAATCTGTAATATATATCTATATCTCTTTTCTTATACTCTGTGACACATTACAAGTTAATAAAAAAGACAAACATTTTAAACGTAAGCTTTTTAAAAAAGTTTTATTTCATTAGATTGTCTATGGATCTTTTGGAGTTTATCCACACAGAGGTTGGGTAACTGTAAATAGGCACGGCAGTCTCGTACTTTACTTTGGTGCAGGCTTCCTCAACGGCTTACAGAGCTGAGAATTATCTTGGGTAACAGTACAGCTGCGGTACTCTCTCTCTTTTTCTTTCTCTCTCTCTGATATCTCTAAATTCATCTGACCATTACTGCAGCCATTACTTCTGCTGGTGCAAACCTGCGCAGCTTGCTATATTTTGATCTTGGTCAGCCTTGATGTTGAGGTATCTGCTGACCGCGTCTGCAATTTACAGTTACGCCAAACCGCCCGTGTTTTAGGGAGGATATCTCGTCATACGGTTGTACGACCAATACGACCATATGGTGATTGACCAATAACTCAGCTTCAAGTTTGCTCTACTTCGTCAATTTTTCACTCGACATGCATGCACCCGGGGTCCGTATGAGCACCTTTATATATCGGAGTATAGCACCATTTTTTTCGAGAGTCAGTCAGGACCCAGCTGTCAGCATGCACAAACTTTAAGTATCCTTTCGAGTACGTATCCTACATGTCGCAACCGTTTACAAACATTACAAGGCAATTAATGAATATTCATACAGTACCATACATGTTAAACGTGAACTAATACAGTACACACGTTAAAGAAAGTGCTACAATACAGAACAATTGCTTTCTTGTTTTGAGTCATATAATATTCTATAGGACTATAGGAGGACACACTAAGGATGTACGTTACATTATCAAAAGATACACCAAAACATTTTTTATTTCACCATTTCTTTTTGAGTCTTTATCAAACACTTATACTTCTAAATTTCCAACTTCAGCAGCAGAGGCGCCGTGATCAACACAAAGAGAAAAAAACGAAACAAAAATGAACGAACCAACAAAGCTTCGATATCCACACCTTTACAGCACATTACCTACACGACTATCAGTTATTAACACAGAAAGAGGCCTGTGCGCCTCGGCCGGACCGCTGTTTTCAAACCGTCAAACCGTTTCTCGTTACTGGGTTCTCGTTACTCATTCTTCGTAAAGTCCTACTATTAAGAATGCTCAATTACCCCATTCACAATTTCTAACGTTAGCTTTTTTTGTGCCTCGAAAGTACTGTAACAACAACTACGTTACATTTTGGTGATAAAGGCAACGTACAGTTCCAGTACCATCAAACCATAAACCTACACTAAATCATTACAAATCACATTGTAATGATTTTAAGGCTTATGGGTTTAAAAAGTGTTACTTGAATACAAGTCAGGCTATGCATTACATATTAACAGTCCAATTCTATGAATTCAAGTGTGAAGAGTGTGAGAACTAAGATAGCTGCAATAAAATAACATTTTAAATGGCCTCATAGTTTACTAAGTAATGGACTTGTGCACTTATGCACCAAATAACATAATAATAATAAGAACGTTTCCTAAAATTTCCCCCAAAATCCCAAATCTACCAATCAAGCATCCCATCACCCTGAAAGGCCTGAAAAGCCTGGAAGGACCAGAATAATTCACCTGCTAATAAAGGATGCGAATGGTACCAAACAACATGTTACAGTATTGTGATAACATTTCATATTCTATACATACACAACATATTATATATGTTCTATATAGTTTCTTTGAGGTCAAAAATAATAAGCATGTGTACAGTTTTAAAGTGCATTTTTATCTTTTCAAAAAGGGCTGGCCCGAAGAGCATTTTACAGGCTTCAGATGCTTGTTGATGTTTCCAAACTACCAGAACTCAAATACTCTTATTTAAAATTCAAAATAATAAATATCCAAAATATGCATTATATATGGCAGGTCTCTATTTAAACATTTTGCAAATTCTCAATTGATCATAGGGGTTGACATAGTTGACATAGGGTAATGAAATAAGCAAAATGGAGATTTAACTTGGTGTGCTTTTGGCAGAAACATTATATCTTCTCATGATTTCTGTGTGGATTTATCTGGCTTTTAATTCCAGCACCGAGCCACCTGAGGAACTCGTGAAGCTTGCTCCAACATATATGATTCGACTTAGCTTCAAGTAATTTTGACCTGATCCAGCTCATGACAATCTTAATAATTATGTGTGGAAGGACATGCAAAACAAAGCAAATGAACATGATGAATAAACACTTGATTACTAAAGCGATTCAGGCCAGCCCTAGCTTTATCTACTCTATCTGCACTACTGGAGTTCAGAGGTAACATCCTTTATGGCCTTATGGTCTTCATCACTTTTCAAAGAAGCAGCCTTTTTACATAGAAATAAATGTAATATTCTAAAATAATCTAGTAGCTGATTTTACCAATAGAATGTATGAATCTATAAGTTGTCAATGGCCAGTACGTGTGAGCCCTGAAGTAGAATAAATGAATAGGAGAAAAGAGCATTCATAAGAGGTAATAAACCACAGTTTTTCAAGAAGTGGAAGAAAACAAACTAACTATTAAAAGTTGAAGACTACTAAGGGCAGGGTTTTGTCCTGCCGTTGCTATTCATTTGTCTGGAATAAGGTATAATTAAGGTCTGGAAAATAAACCCAAAAAGTTCACTTTAAGCAGAAAAGGTCCATAACAACAGGCGCTGCCCCTGGGACAGCTTTCATCATACTCATCATGTTCATCATACTCATATACATTTACAGTCAGTCATAGCAAAACGAGGAACTTAAAAGCAAAGCTGAAAACAAAACAATAAAAAAACAAGCAAAAAAAAACAAAAACTGTCAATCACACATTATGTTCCTTGGTTAACTATAATCTTTATATAGTCTATAGGTTTGCTGCTCTCTTGGTGTACTGAGACCTTAGTTGTGACAACAATACAAAGCCAACACACTCACAGGTCACATGATTTCTGTTTTAGTGTCAAATCTGGAAATTCGGTCCAGTTTTTACATCAAGCGAGCATCGCAAGTGCTCTGGAGAGGCTAAGAATGTGCTGCATTTTCTTTGTAAAATGTGTACTTAATGGTGAGACGCTCTGTATGTGCGTGATTGTCATAATTATCACACAAGTGAGAAATCGATCCCTCCGTTTCGTCATATGGGTGAGAAACCGTCCCTTCTAATGAGTAATTCAAATAGTAAAAGAGGCAGCAGCAACAGCAGCAGCGTCGGCGGCGGCAGCTAAAAGTGCTGTTTTAATAAAGTGCTAGAGGGAAGTGCTGCTTTTGATGTCTATGTTATGTTTTAGGACATTTTTTAATGGGTTAGCCATGTGAGCTTGGCCCACATGAGCCTTCCTTACGTTGCACTGTAAAATAGATATAGATAGATAGATATAACTCTAAAATGGATAGATCTAAAAATTGCAAGTGGTCAAAAATGCATCAAATAGCTAGTTTATAATATTATCTTATCTTACTTAATATCAAAGTCTTTTAAAGCACTAAGAACCAATAGGAATGGGCAAAAGGATTGCTTTTTTGTCGGCTGGACATTATTTGCATACGTACGTGAACATGCTCAAAGACGTCTTTCAGACCATACACATACACTCAATAGGGGGGAAATAATTATAGGAAGAAAACTGACCACAAATATTTGTATCAACCTCTACGTTTCATTGTGCTATGAGGTGTGAACAAAGAAATGTCCTGTAGCACAGATTTTTTTTTTTTGCTGTCCTCATAGAAAAGGCATAAGGGCCACTGCCAGGCAGTTATGAGGCCAGCGCTCGACTTGCGACGCTGCTTTGCTTTGTGTCTTGTGAACACCTCTGTCCTATGAATGTTTCCAGAGACCATTTATTCTTACTTCTTTTTAAAACTTGTTTTCCTCTAAGCTTACTCTGTAATTGCACAACTGAAAGAACTAAAAGGCTTCCCCAGACAGCATAATCACTACCAGCAGCCTAGTCTGAGTAGAATTGGCATGGCTCCAGTTTGAGTCTAGGCTTGAGTCTGACCCAAATGCTCGGCTCACATTCAGGCCGAGGGCTGAATGTACCAACACCCCGGCTGCCAAGTGTAATACAACAATTGGCCCAATCCATTTCTCCAGTTGTTGAGTATGAACCACATTTGACCAATACAGCCTTGATTCTTCATGCTATCTGGGACGGATGACTCTACTACCTACAAGTACATCAAACCAAGCTTTTGTGCTGTCCACTGGAAAACAATGGTAACGCCAAGACAGCACCAAAACAACTGGCTTCCATTGGTAAAAAGCCCTGTTTTAAGTATGAAAGCAGTAAAGCCCTTAACATGCCTGTCAGGCAGATTTTCAGTATAATATAGCTTGTTAAGATATGACGTTTCTATCCATTGTTTGCTCTCTCCTATAGATTGCGACTCTTTTTTACACGACCAGTTTTTACCGAACAGTTAAACAGTAGCTAAGCCCTAGATTTACAAAAGCAGGCCCAGGTCTTAGGTTCTATACTGCAGTATACATTTTCACAACAATTGGGCCTTTCACATCTCAATAAACAGACAATAAATAAATATCACAGGGTTGACAGTTTCTGTGGCTTAATAAATAATTATTATAAAAAATGTATTAAACTCATTTAATATATTTTTTAAACTTGGCTAATGCTGCGTTCATGAGGTTTTCTAAACACCAAATGGGAAAAATTCACTTGAATGACCATTCAACTTTGAAAATTGCTGCTCAGAAAACCAGAAAAAGTTTCCTCCAATGCTCTGATTTCTGAGGTCATTTTAACATTGTTACATAACATTTTTGGTTATTTTATTATTTGATAACTACAGTGTACAAAGTAACTACTGTTTTTATTATTAAACCAAAATATGTATATTTTGTCTCTTTTACACAAAAAGTCCAAATCTGACTGATTGTGATGCTGCTCAAATTAATCAGTGTTAAAATCAGTTTACAGAAACTGGGTATGACTAGGTCTTTAAAACTGATATACCGTATTTTTAGCACTATAAGGCTCATTTTAAATCCTTTAATTTTCCCAAAAATCATCAGTGCACCTTTTAATACGGTGCACCTTATGTATGAATTTTACCAGTCAGGTTGTAAAAGTAAATCCACTTTGCTGAAGTGCAGAGTTATAAAGAAGTTTTAGTTTAGTTCTCCAGCAGTTTTAGCATTAGCTGCTAACCACATGATGCACTAGCTCCTGTGCTGTTCAGAGGTATTATCTGCCTGTACTCTGTTGCTCACCCGGATAGCACTGTTGGAGCAGCATTAGCATTACCCACTAACTGCAGCGCTAGCTCCTGTGCTGTTCAGAGGCGAGTTATTTATATCAGACTGTATCCTGTGCGTTTACTGTGTTAAAACAAGCTACATGGGACCAACCGCTAGCTAATATCTCCCTGGTTTAGTGGAAAAAACACAGGGTTCCTCAGTGTAGCTCTGTTGGGTGGCACTAACTTCAAACCACTAACTGCTAGCGGTTAGCCGCTAATGCTTCAGCTTTAGTGAAAATCTGTAAATCTAAGCTTACTGTGAATAAACAGAAGCACTTTACTGACCAAAATAAACAGTTCTCAGGAGAGGAATTTGTGTAGATTTGCATCCAGCGTTTGTTTGACTTATCTGATTTTTTTTTTAAGGATTACAGTTTTGTTTACTTAGCTTAGCGTTACAGGACTCTTGATGAATTTAGAAGGAAAACACGACCAACACCCCTGTTGCTACTACTAGTTGCAAGTGTCACATAAAATGCACCTTATAATCTGATGCATTTTATGTATGAAAATAGACCAGAAAATAGACTGATGCACCATATAGTGTGAAAAATACGGTAAATGAGCTCAGTTCTGTTCTGTTGTGATGTGAGTTGGAGGAGTTAAACTGCGGTGGGCTGAATAAATTACTTTATAAAAGCATTTGCTGCAATAAAACATGTTTTTTGGCAATATACATTTTTAAATGCCCAAGAAAAATCTGGATCATTTTAGACACTTCAGTCTATTCTCAGTTTTCTGCTGTTTGAGATCTCTTCCTGTAATCGTTATTTAGGCAGTATCTCCTCACCACAGTGCGGTCAGGCTGCTTCAGACTGCGACTGGAATATTTTCTGAGTCCTCTGAGCTGTGTCTGTTCTGTCAGTAGGCTGTTGTTTTCATGCTTAGTACTTGTCCAGGGGCTGAGATGTACGCAGTGTGTTCCTGCTGAAGGCTGCTGCTGCTGCTGAGATCACAAGACTCTGCTCAGCCCATCAGAAGGTCACATGTGGCTAAGCTAGCCTGAAAGATGCTACACTGACCCGGACTGTCTTCTGTCTTTGTATGTTTAGGAGAGCAAGTAAAATGTTACATACCAGATTCACTACATTTACATTTGGTTTGTATTAAAGTTGTTGTGGGAGTGCAGACAGAGAGAGAGGATAGAGAGAAGGGTCTGCGAGGTTATTGGATTATAGGGTCTGATAGACTCTTGGGTTTGGTGTTTAATGGGTGTTTTTGGGAGTTGTACTGTTCCTTCCTCTTCTAAATTCATCTGGTGTCTTTTGTCTTTTTGTGTGCTTGGAATGATGACAGTTTTTTGTACTGATTTTTTTTAGGTTGAATTGAGACTCTAGGTTTGGGTTTTTTTCATGAATAAACAATATTTTTTAACACATTTTAAATCTTAGCCTTGCTCTAGAAACAAATACCCAACAGACCCAACAGGATTTTTTGACATCTTACAATAATTATATTATAGACTCATCATATAATATATGGACAAGATGTCAATATTTTTGGCTGACCTCAATTTTTAGTGTCTAATGTGTGCTTTTTTCGTTTATAAAAAGAAAATGCTAGGTTAATTTTGCTAACTACCACTGAACTTGGACGATTTACCAATTAATTCAGTATATTTACATGCACATGCATAATCAGATTATCTACAGAATTATGTGATCTAAGAAATAGGATTATGCTGTTTACATCACTACCTGAATAATCTGACAACTGCAGAACATCTCATATTTCTATACATCCAAATTATAAAGATAAGTAATGGTATTTCTCAGTCAATGTATACTTTTTTTACCAGAGTATTCTGGTTAAACATACAAAGAAAGCTCTAAATTCTTACTAATTAAAAGTGAAGTGCACATGCTATAAGCATTTTATTAGAAGCAACATGTTAAAATTGTTTTAAAATTTCAATAATATTGTTTATCGCTGTAATATCTGTAAAAAATATTTAGTCAGAATAATAATAATTATAGTGACTGGGGAAAAACATTTTTTACATTTTCACATTTTTTCTAATGAATTGCGATAGAAGGATTCTTCAATAACTCAATTACTTGGAATCAAACAATTTAACATTGACTTTAATTGAAAGCCAATAAGTTATTTTCCTTTTTTATATAAAGCTAAAATTCAGAGGATACAAGGTTTTTGTGAGTCAGTGACAATATACTAGTTTCCTACATTTAATGCAGGAGGGCCCACATGCATAGTCCACAGGTCAGTGCATCATATTTAGCTTTCAGGAGATATGGCAAAAGTCATGGGACCTATCCCATTATACAGGAAGTGGTATGTCAGAGTAAATGACACCATTGTGGACATGCTGAAATAGCTACACAGGAGATCCTAAGCTGGAAAATGAAAAAAATCCTAAGCTTTCATGAACGCAGCATTAGCTGTAGCAAGTGTGTAGCTAGCTTTACTCTAATTCAAAAAGTGGGTCTGTGATCTGTGAACATCAGTCTGCTCAGATGCTCTAAAGCAATTACGTTAAAAGCAGTCTCAGTATTAAGTACACTTACTATGAAGCAGGGCCTAGCATCCTAAACCAATGGTACCGGTACTGATGAGGATGAGGATGATAATGATATGGATGATGATGATAACAGGCGTCTGATCTGAACTCATTCTTGACCTATGAATTCAATACAGCTATACTTTCTCTTTACTGATTGCTGCGTAACCGTGAGAAGGGAATCTACTGTATTAAACAGGTTAATCCATCTCCCTAATCTGATCTGAGTCTGTAACCTGTCTACAGTATCTTCAGTTTGGCTTGCTACTATGCTTTCCATCCCAACAGTAGCAGCTCAGTTATATGTAAACAATGGTAGTTAATATTTGTCTGTAACAAAGAACAAGTTCCATTGTTCAAACCTATCTGAGTATATAATGCAAAAAAAATCCTGTTTCAATGTAGATTTACTTATTTTCAATATATTTAAAACACAAAAACTGTGCAAAATGTTCCGATTGCACTAATCCCCATGTAAGCAGAAGTGTTTAAGCAGAAATGTCACTCACTTCTGCTTAATAATAATATATAAAACATTCTACTACTGTTAAAAGATGAGTTTGGTAAACAATCAAATGAGCATGATTTATAACTGATTCTAGATGCAGTTAATCAAGACACGTTTAGATATGGAGAAGCTAAGCTAATGTGTCTAGCCAACACTAGACAAGGACTCACTAATTAATTTTTTCTAAATACACACACTGAAAAACATCTCTTAACCTGGTGAAGACACACTAAATACATTTTTTGTGTACAGACACATCATATAATCACAGTCTAGCTTACTTTAGTCTTTAAACAAATATTACAATAAACATTAGCCAAATAGCAGTGCAGCAATTTTAGCTAACTGGAATAACTTCTAACTGAAGACTGTATGTAAGGTCACTGGATACTGGTTACGTACACAAGAATATCTGATCTGTGACAGTATACTCTTAACAGCCAGATCATAATTCATGTCATTTTTATGTCAAATAGAACAAAATGGAAAACAGCACTGAGGGAGGTTTTCAGTCTTCAGACAAAATTTGAAGGTGATCTTTTGTGCATATGCATCTGTTTACACACAGAAACTGGAATACCTTATAGGTCATAATTAAAAGATATGAACAGCCTTTTTTAATCTGCTGTGTAAACATAGCCTTTATTTAGTGTCATTACCCATTGATGCTTCACTTTAGCCTAGAAGTTTAACCCTTGTGTGGTGTTTGGGTCTGTGGGACCCGTTTTCATTTTTCATCAAATGATACTAAAAAAATATTTATATATATATATTACATACAGTATGTTTGGCCAGGGGCTAATAAACATTGCTTCATTTGTAAATGTGAAGCTAAACAAATTTTCTACTCATATCTTGAGTTTAATTCATTTTCTTTTACATGTTATTAAAAAACTAATAAAAAAAAGAGTAGCACTTTTTAAAAGAAATGTAACATAAGAAAGGTAAAGGGCAAATATTAACCATGTAAGCTGTTTATATTGCTTGCAATTAGGGTGAAGCAAGCATGTGTAAAGCATTTTAATGTAAAATTGCTTAAGTTTGCTGAATTAAATACAAGTAACAGTAAACGAGTAACAAAAATATGAACACCACACAAGGGTTAAATAAGGTTATCCATGCTGTTTTATCGAATTTACTAAAATGTTCAAATTTAAAAAAAAAAAAAAAGGTTTACGAATTTTAAAACTCAGTTTGTGAAGCTAACTTATGAAATAAACATGTGGCAGTCTAATGCTAGTGTTTGTTACCAGCCCTAGCCTAGCATTTCCCTATGTAAACTAAAGAAGCGCGCGCTATTAGATACCAAACGTTTCTTGGCTGATGGACTGCATCTAGGGCAGGTGATCAATCATGTTCATGTTCAAGTGATAAATCATGTTAATCTGATTCTTTGTCAAACTCCTCCTTTAAGAGTAAGTAAGCAAGTTGTGTATGTCACTGAGTGCATTAGGAAGCCTTAACGAAATCAGCTGGAACTAATACGTGATCAAGTTCCTTATGTACGTTCCCTTTGTTTTTGCCTCAACCTCTCCTGAAAAATCTGTGAGAGGAGAAAAATCCTGTCATGGACAGAGCCTGTCCATCAGGGTTAGCTGCTTCTGAAACTGTGCTCTATTCACTATGTGGAAGGGGACTTTATTTTTCCCCACATTGCACCATAAAATATAAACTGTGTCCCAAAGCCTGGACTGCAGTCGAGGTAGGGCAGGTCCTGGGTAAACCTGTACTACCAAATAGCCTACTCGCCATCTCAGTAGTCTGTTAGTCTCACAGGGCAAACTCCAGAGGCTTGGTTTTCCACCATTTTTGTCAATTTTAGTGGTGCGGTCTTTCTTTTTTTCTTTCATTCCCACACAAGCTAGCCAGCTATACACACGCACACCGTGATGAATGTGATTTTATTTTAAATTCCTTTTTTGGATAGCAGATTTACATGTTTTTGTTCTCTAATTAAGCAATAATACACTCGAGGTTCATGCTATAACGTGAAATATTGTCAGTGCTGTGCTGAAGTCGTATAGCAGGACAGCATTGCCAATATTACACATTATAGCACAAACCTTGAGTGTATTATTGCGATCATACCACAGTTCCATTATCACTGTTTTGAGTTAAAAAGGATGAGAAAATACGATCTGTTTGGTTATAAATACTCTGTGAGTTAAAATAGTTCCATTGCTGCTGTGTGTAGCTGCACTATTTGCTTTTTGTAAGAGCTGCATCATTACCTGTTAACTGTATGTGGTGGAGTAATACATGAAGAGCTTCGGTTACAGTTACATTACTGGCTGATAATGTATTTATCACTTAAAAAATGCCTCTCAGCCAATCACAATGCAGGGTCGGAACTAACTGTGGTATAGTTCTGTGTATTCTGTGGCTACAATCTTAGTTCTTAATCATAGGGCCCTAAAAGGGTGTAAGTGTAGTACTAATCTGTTGGGGTTTGGCAGTTATTGGCATTACTATGGCATTAAACAGTTTTAAAAAATGATAATGATATTGTTTATTAGAATTATTTCCAGGCCAGTCTTCTATGACATGGTGGCCAAGAAATCTGGTCTACCACAGCGGCAGCCTGGCATTTGGGACACAGCTATAGTGTACACACAGTGTACCTACTGGATATGAAAAACCCATAATCCATTGTGTGGTTTGGACCGGAGCACTGCTTATCTGTGGAAGACACAATTTGCCATGACACAGCAATCACTTCACAAAAAGATTGATATGCGAAACCGTTTACTTCCTTGTTTAGTTTTTTACTTTATATATTTTATAACAGTTTTGCATGTAGGGGAACGTGAATAGGGCACAGTTTTGGATACGGCTATTGTTTTTAGTTTTTTTGTTGGGATTTTTTATTGTTTTCATTGAATTGTTTCTTTTTGTTAAGAGTTATTTTAAATAATTTGTACTTATTTAAACCTATAGATATTGCTGACCTGGTGCAGTGTTTTTATAATGGTCTTTTTTTTGCGAGAGACTTCATATACACGTACAGTTTTATACTACGTCTCTGGCATGCATACCTCCTGCCCAGTCAATTTATGAAGGTATTCTGCGTGTTTTATCTGACCTTGCTCCACAGATAAAGAATTTCATCTAATTTCTATTCATGCCTCAAAGCCCATTCGCTCTCACTCTGCCTGGGTGCAAATGGACAGACGACAGAAATGTGTGTGGTTCCTCTAACTCTGCATGTGTAAAATGGTCATTTAAAACTGCTGCTCGATTCTACTAGCCACACAAACGCATTCACATTCACGCATTCTGTGCAAACACACACACACACACATGTACACACACACGCGCACACTGACGTACAGGCATTTCAGCATGTGTGAAGGATGCCGAATGAAACGTTTCTCCTCCGCTGTCTCTCCAACCTGTACCTAACCTCCAGCAGAGCATCCTACCCACAGCAGAGCTCCTTCATTTCCTGCCAGCCTGCGTCCCGAGAAGAGGAGCTGTGTTTTGTCCAGTGGAAGTGTAAAAGTGCTATCGTAGTGACCAGAGTCGTACATTACAGTAACAGGCTATAGAGGTACATTGTTCAAAAACAGGCTTAGAAACTAGAACACTGGAACACATCTCCCTCTGCCAGGTGTGAAGCATCTCTTTCCTACATACACACACTCACAAACACACACTCACTGGCAATGTGCACCATCACACAACCACACACACCATGGTGGTGAGCTGGTGTACACCATCACACACTATTACACACTCTCACATAGGCCTGTCACAATAATTACATTGTCAAACTAAGGCAAAATTAATCATTGCTTAGTTCTCATATCTACAAAAGTGTTTTTGGCTAGATTATGTCTGCCCAAAATCACGTAATTTACTCCAATTCTTGATACACTTGGCACATCAATATCATAAAATGTTGGATTATTGACATGTCAGTTGTTTATTTTTTTATTGAAAATTTCTGCAATTTCTAATATAGCAATATTATCGCTAAACAAAAAACTACTGCAATGTCAGTTTTTTCCAAATATTGTGCAGCCCTAATAAACATGACTTCAGTTTTTTTTTACTTATCTCTTTATTTGTCATTTTATTTGCCTGAGCAAGAGAAGCCTATTAATGTGAACAAGACAGTATTTTGTATTTAATTTTGTAAATTATTGTATTATTTTAGTTTTATAATAATATGTTCACTATTACGTATAATACCTTTAATATTGTAATTTCTTATAATAATAAGAACAATGTTCATTGCAGTTATTTCTGGGACAATATTGATATATATTGTCCAGAGTAAAATAGTTAATGGGACCGGCCTACTTGCACACTATGATGAGATGGTGTATACCATCACACACACACACACACCATGGTGAGTGGGCATATGCTGTCACACACTCATACAGTGAGCAGGCATATGCTGTCTCTCTCTCTCTCTCTCTCTCTCTCTCTCACACACACTTTCAGTGAGCTGATGTACACAACACAAACTCTCAAATCCAAGCTATTGTAGCAAGTCTCACACACACACACACACGCACACACACTATTGTGAGCTGATGGGGTGTACACTCGTATCAGTGTGTGTATCACTCATACACTCCATGGTGTGTGGGCATATGCTGTCACTCTCACACTGACACACCGTGGCAAGCATTTGTGCACTGTCTCTCTCACACACACACACACACACGCGCGCACACACACACACGCGCGCACACACATTGTCGAGCTGGCTAACCTCACCATCCACACACACACAAATACACATCATGGTGATCAGGTGTGCACCATCAATACACTCCCCCTCTCCTCACACACGCACGCCAGGAAGGAGCCGTCGTCAGTCCTCGTTCTCGTCCACGTCCGCGCGCCTCTCCGTCCTCCTGTCCGCCCGGCACGCCAGGATGCGGCGCATCTCCTCCTCGTAGCGCATGAAGCTCTCCCCGAAGCGCGCCCACGCCTTCAGCGGCACAGTGATGGCGCTGCGGTGGGGCTGCCGCACCTCGCTCACCTTCAGGAAGACCCCGCGCCGGTTCGCTCCCACGTCGAAGTAGAAGCGCTTGTTGTCCACGCGGAACGACGCGGCCTCGGGCAGGAGCGCGCGCGCGCCCTCTCCGCGGCCCCGGTCCACTCCTCGCGCGCGGTCCCCCCCTCCGGGCTCGTCGGCCTCCGCGTCGCCGAAGTCGTCGATGAGCTGCGAGAGCGCGTCGCGGAACTCGATGAGCCCCTGCGCGGGCAGCACCACCGTCTGCTCCGCCGCGGCCCCTCCGCCTCCGGTGCCGTAGTAGTAACCCACGCTGCCGCCGCTCATTCTGCCGCCGGTGCTCCCTCCGCCGCTGACCGTCTGCCGGATACGGAGGAACCGCCCGCGCTGGTTCTCCTTCAGGTCCAGGTAGTACTTGCGGTTATCGCGCTCGATCAGCTCGCTCTTGAGCACGCGCTGCGCCGCGGTGGCCGACGTGTGCTCGTCGGACGGCGTCGGCGAGCCGGAGCCGGCCTCGCGCTCGTCCTCGTCCTGCTCATCCTCGTGCCTGCTTCCTTGATGCTGCGGGTGCTGCTGCGCGTGGCGGAGTCCGGCGCGCGCGTAGCAGTCGATGAAGCCGCCCAGGCTGCAGCGAAGCTCCGGCGCGAGCGACATGGACAGCGTCAGCTTACTCTTGCGCACGCCGTCGCCCCTGCCCCTGCCCCCGGCACCGTTAGTGCCCCCGCCACCTCCATCCCTACCACCACTGCCGCCACCGCGCCCGCGGCCCAGCCACACCTCGGCGATCTTGAGGAAGCGACCCCGCGCGCTCTGCTTCACGTCCAAGTAGAAGCGCTTCTTCTGCACGTCCACGCGCTTCGATGCCAGCTCCTGCACGTCCACCACGCACGACGAGGACGGTGCTGCTGCCGCTGGCGGAGAGGGAAACGCGCCGCCGCGCGGACACTCGGCCGCCCTCCCTCTTCCTCTGCTCCCGTCAGCCATCATCATCATTATTATCCTCCTCCTCCTGCTCTTCCTCCTCTTCCTCACTCACTCGTTTGCACGAATGCACGCTCGCTTTCACTCTCACTCTCTCTCTCTCACAGGCTAGTTAACTAGCTACATTCATCTCGCGCGGACCCGGCGGCTCCCGGCTCTCTCCATGCGGCTCGAGCTCCCCTTCTCCTCTTTGAAAGTATCGTGGCCGGCTTTCCTCTGTCCGTAGCTTCGTAAGTTTCGCCGTTGATTCTTTCGTTGCGCGCGCTCGCTCGCTGTAGTGTCACCTCGCTTGACCTGAAAATGGTAGCCGAGCCGGCTCGAGCGCGCGTCTCCCTCTATCCTTCTATTTCTTTCTATCCCTCTAGCTCTCTCTCCCTCTATCCAGCGAGGAAAAGGTCAATGCACGCTCGCTTTCGTTAGCTGACCATGTCATTCGCTCGTGCTGCTCGTTCTTTAAGTCCCTCTTTTCACTATCGCTCGCGCCGTCTTTTCTTCAGCTCGCTGCAAATCTGACACTTAGTTGGAAACACCAACAAGCCTGCTGAACCGGGAGAGAGAGAGGGAGAGAGGGAGAAAGGGAGAGAGACCTAGAGAAAGAACAGAAACCGGCCAATCCTGGACGCCGCTAGAGGGCGCAGCGTCAGCACAGCCCCAAACGAACCCATTGACCCTCCCCCCTCCCCTCGCGCTCGCTCTCCACAGGCTTAAAGACACAGGCTGTAAATCAGCAAGTGCAATGTTCAAGTTCAAGATCAAACGAACGGCTGCTGCAGACCCTCTATAAGGGGTCTTCCACTCGTTTGCACTCACTTATTCATTTGATCCCACGTGCAGCTATGAGCTATGCTCTTTCGAAATGCTTCATAGCTCTTTAGCTTCCTTTCCTGTGGTCTGTGCCATTTCTCAGATGGAATTAGCCAGCTAGCTAAGACACCATTTCACCTCACAAGCCCTTACATGTTAATGTTACTGTCTGTTGATAGAACTGTTTTTTTCTCCATGCTCCAATACATTCGACACATTATTGAACACATTGGACCTGAAAGCAACCTTTGTTTGCTGTGGTGTCATCAAAGAGAAACCTGTACTGCTACAGACAGGAACCATCTTCCTCTCTTTAGTAATGGATCAAGGTTTGATTTGGAATACAGCAACAATCGGGGTTCGAGTTTGGAGGCCTCGTAGTGAATGCTTCAATAATACTACCTTTGTTGTGAGCAACAGCCACACACTGCACCAACTTCTGGAGTAATAATCTGGGGCTATGTTATGTGACAGTCAGTCAGTCCCCCCTTGTAGTGATAACGAGGGACACTAAAAGTTCAGTGATATGTGCAGGACATCCTGCGGTCATATATGTTGTGTTGCCTCTCACGGCAGGGCTCCAACTTACATTATTCAGCAGGATAATGCTGGTCCACAGTAAAGGCTTCCCAGGAATGTGTCACATGTCAGATGTGCACAGACTGCAATATTTCTTTGGCCTGACAGGTGTTCAGATTTATTGAGCATTTACAGGACCAGCTGAGATTCCAGGACATTCAAGTTTGCAGGACTTATAGGCCTATCTGTCACATACTAATGCCATATAAACATGTATGCCTCCTTATCCAGCAAAAATCTCATAGAGCCTCCTTTCAGATTTACAGTTTTCCCCAATCCTCAAATGGAATTATCTGGCCTCACTTTACACACCCTTATACATGCCAATGATATTATTGATAGATCTCCTCCTGTATTTTCTCCCTCCTTTCATTCAGGACTCAGCTTTAAACTCTGGGTCAGGGCACTTGTTTCTAATGCTAACGCTAATGCCAATTCCAAAGCTCAAGGTTATTTAATGCAGTGCTCCTGAAAGGCTAATATAGATTAGCCCTTTTTGAACAGGCTATTTCTGACAACACAATTGGCATCTGAGGACATGGGATGAGACTGCAAGCTGAATGCTGACAAGGCTGCAGTGTGGTGTGCTGCTTGCCTGTGTCGTAGGGAGGCAGAGAGAGGTGTCCTCAGATGCCCCTGCTTCCTCAGAATACGAATGCCTGTTCCACCGGTGGTAATCAAGCCGACATTTGCATCATTTGCTGGGTAAGGCGATTTGCTCAACACAACTGTAGATGTAACGGAAATAATAATGTAATAGACCTCCAAAAGTGTAATGTATGCCTTTTAATGTGGCATGTTAGATTAGGCTCGAATGCTATAATGGGTTAATTTTCGTGTTCGGATGCAAAATGCGGTGCTTGTATGAATTTTACATCAGTGCTTCAGACAGACAGACCACTCGGACACGGTGAGCAACTGGCAATGTGGAAAATACACTATCCTTTGTTTGAGAGACATGATTTGAACAGATGATGTCATAGCTGCTTCCCCCTTAAAGAGTCCAAAAAAACACTACAGTGCTGACAGATGCCTTAAACCAATGGTTTTCAACTAGTCTGCTGCGTTAAAAGTAGTTATTTTTCTATTTGATCATTAATCATTAAAACAACACGTTAAAATTACACACCTTACAACTCGGCATAAAGCTATGTCTCACACAGACAGACATGTTACATGATTACAGGTGTGGTCTTGATAGACACAAGACCTAAG
Source organism: Astyanax mexicanus (assembly GCF_023375975.1). Taxonomy (NCBI): domain Eukaryota; kingdom Metazoa; phylum Chordata; class Actinopteri; order Characiformes; family Acestrorhamphidae; genus Astyanax; species Astyanax mexicanus. The sequence goes on along the minus strand of NC_064427.1, from coordinate 27,824,034 downwards.
AGGATATGAAATGTGCTCCCCCTGCTTCCCTATAAAAATCTCTGAGAGGCTACTACCTTTGGATAGTGTTCCTCTTGGTGAGAGGTTCCTCTTGCCTCTATACATGCCTTTATATTGCAGTCAGATATTTTGCACAGTTGACAGATTTGGAGAGAAAGGGGCAGCACAGTTTACAGTTTCCCCAGTAAACGTATCATTTCACTGTACTGGTTTAAACAGTTGATTAAATACATTTTTGTGGCAAATACATTTTGCAAAATGATGGGAACCCCTCATTCAAAGTCTCTGCTAAGCTTTATATGCATTAAGTTAAATTGTTTAGGTAGTCATGATGGCACATTTCCAATTAGAAGCAGTTGCAATAGATTAACTATGCAGTTAAATTAACTATGAAATTAACTAACAGAGACCTGCAGTGTACAGGACTGCTGCAATATTATTCACAGCTCCTTCAAGGGGAAATCCTTCATCAGCTGCGCAAGCAATTCTGCAGCTGCAGCAGATAAAACACATAATACTCAACTTTTAAAGATGTTTAAACAGCTGAGGGTTCATTCCAGGTGGTTCAGAAACTCATCAGCTGAAGCTTGGCCCAACTCACACCATTAATTTTATTAAATCTGCAGCAAAAATACTAACATATACTACTGCTGTTTCTATAAATGCACCTTGTCATGATGCCAGTGTATTATGGTTGACATAATTACGTTGGATGGAAAGGGCACAGTTTTTTTAAACACAGTGTGGATTGATCATGCTTTGCAGCAAGTGGCACAAAAATCACTGGTAGAGTGATAGCAGCAAATTCTTGATACAGATATTACACTGTCTCTAAAAACTGAAGGCGTACTTTGAAGGCTTTTCCATAGTCATTACAGTCATCTGATCTTTACATCCTTCCCCCCCCATTTTCTCCCAAACCCCCATCACAGGTGATGTCACAACACAAGGAGGGTAAAGACTAGCACTAGCAGCATTGCCAAGAAGCCAGTGAGTTTGAAGGATAATGCAGCGACTTGGTTCCGATACATCAGCTCAGACACCTTGTGCTGATCAACTTCACCCTAGGAGTGATAAGGGGAAATCTACCCATCTACCCACCCAGAGAGAGCAAGGCCAAGGCTCTCTGGCAGCTGATGGCATGCTGCATGACTGGGATTCAAACCAGCAATCCCCCGATCATAGTGACAGCGCTTTAGACTGCTGGACCACTTGGCGCCCCCTACCTTTACATCATTAACCTAAAAAAAAAAAAAAGACAGGCAGCAAGATAGCTGAGAATCTCATAGAACTTTAAGGCTTTTTCAATGAATAATTGGCAAAATACTTCCGAACAAAAATTAAAGACTCTTAGCTGGCTGCAGAAAGAGCTTACAAAGCTTTGCTACTTGCCAAAGAGAAAGTCACTAATCCTGCATTCAAGTAGAGTCAGTTTTATCAGAAAAACAAGTTTCTCACCACATCAACGCCCTCTGCATTCAGAACCTGGAGTTGGAACTTGAAGTCAAAATTTACGATTCAGCAAAAATAAGTTGTGACATACATGCTATTTCCAACACGGCCAAAATATAGCAAATGATAATGTATATTTTACAACTTAAGTCGTAAAATAGCAAAAACAAATGGCAGCAGGCCCACACCTTACCCATCTGCTTGTGTGAGCCCCAGTGATGTTAGCAGTTGTTTACTCTATATGAATTTCTCTCAAATGTGATTTATGATGGCTTTCTCTGGGGGTTCATTACAGGTGGTTCAGAAACTCATCAGCTGAAGCTTGGCCCAACTCACACCATTAATTTTATTAAATCTGCAACAAAAATACATATACTACTGCTGTGTCTACATAACTTCTTGTACTGAAATGTGTACCACTGCCCTGCTTGTTTTAGTGCTCATGTTAGTTCATTAGTTGGATAAAATTCAAAGGAATTCCAAAATCATCTACTTTTTGTAGGGCTGATAAATCAGATTTATATCGTTTTATTGCATATGAGCAAAAGCATGGAATATATATGTTTTATCATTTGTACACTGAACCTTCAAAACAACAGCCAATGTTTTAGTATCACACACTTAATTTGTAAAGCTTTGAACTGCAGTTATTAACATTTTAAACTCAGTGCTCTTGCTGTCGATTCAGCATTAACTTACTAACCACTCAGCACACAGTAGCAGTAATGCTAGTGAATCTGTGGATTCACTATGTATGGAAACATACAGGATGGCTTTCTTTTCTTTTTAGCTAAATTTTTTATCTAAATTTCCATATTTAAAGAAGTATTTCGGACAAGCATTCAGACACTGTTTTAAATGTATTTTTTAGCTGTTTAGTTCCATTCACCTCCGTTCACTAAATACTCACTATCGGGCTCCCACTAGCGGTCCGTGCTCATGTTCTGAATATAACGGGGAAAACAGCAAAAGAGAACACACACCAGCCGTTCAGGAGTTCAGACCAGAGACTGTAAAAAAAGCTATATAAAAAAAGCTATATACAGTCTATTGTTCAGACTAATTTAGTTTCTTATTTTATTCCACTAGTTAGTTTGGCTATATTATCTGTGCCTTTCTCTCGTAAAGGATTTCGGACTATGAGAAACATCCCCAAACAGATTGGGATTTGTTGGACCTGGAATTCTATGCCATTAAGCTTTAAAGTTGACATTTTTTGTGTGTATTTGAAATAAATGTATCCTACTTTTAATAAACTTGATATATAGTGTTATAGTGTTATAAACTTAATTTTCAATAAAACGTATAGATTAAAAAAATCAGATCCATGAAATTTCAGATTTAAAAAATCTGATCCATAAATTATCAGATAAAAAAATCAGATTCATAAATTTTCAGATAAAAGAATTCAGATCCATACATTTTCTGATAAAAAAATCGGATGAATAAATTGTCAGATAAAAAAAAATCAGATCTACAAATTTTTAGATCTAAAAAAAATTCAAATCCATACATTATCAGATAGATACCATTCCTTTTTTAGATTTTAAAAAATGTAAGATTCATAAATTATCAGACAAAAAATTCAGATGCATAAATTGTCAGATCTTAAAAATCAGATCCATAAACTTTCAGATCTACAAATTTTCAGTTAAGTAAATTCGGATACATGAATTTTCAGATTTAAAAAAAATATCAGATCTACACATTTTCAGATCTAAAAATAATTCTGACCTATAAATACAGATAAGGATTTGTTGGACCTAGAAATCTATGAAATATTAATAGTGTAATTTATGAACTTGAATTTTTATTAAAATTAAAGCTATATGAATGTTTAAATCAGAGACTAAAAAAGCTATACACAGTCTACGGTTTAAATCTATAAAGATTGTGTAGTGATTAAACCGCGTGTCATTGCTCCTCCGGCTCTGTAGGGGCGCCCTCTCTCACTGATACGCTCAAACATCAATAAACACGCGCAGAAGGCGGCGGGAGAGTTTGCGACTCCGGGCTCAGACAACTGAACTAAAACTCCCCTAACAGTGTTTAATTAAAGCGACAGTTCCACAGATATGCAGTGAAAATATCTACGGTTTGGGAGCTTTAATGTAGAGATAGTGTCGAGTGTTATAGTGGCGGAGCGGCTGTGTTTTCTGTGTGTTTTTGTGTACAGAGCGCTGTGCTGTGTGTCAGCGGGGCTAACGTTAAACTAGATTACCCAGCCTAACATTAGCTAAATAACACACACCTGAAAACCCAGCTGTGTTCAGTAATGGCAACAGTAACCATCTGTCCTCAGAGACAAAGCTGAAGCTTTTTTAAAGAACCATTCAAACCTGGAGCTGTTGTTCAGCAATGGGAGACAGAGCTCTGCCTACATGGATGTCCAAAACACAGAAACACGAAGACCAAGTTCACACACAGGTAAGAAAACACAGAAACATCAGAAACTGACCTGCTGTCCAAGTTCTTCATTATAAGAATATGAGATTCTCGTTGTGGAGGTTCGGTTGTGTTTCCTCATTTGTGTGTGTGTGTGTAGATTATTAAACACTTCTAGCTCCTGGTACAACAGCACTGCAGGAAACTAACTATATAACAATTAGCCAGGTTCGTTTTCCACAGGTTTCCAGCCACAGCCTCTCCTGTTTAGTTCCCTTTTTGCTTGTAGTTTGTAGTTTGTTGGAAGGTGTGGGGGCTTTTTATTGGACCAGACAGTCCCTTATTTGCATACCTGTCTGCAGGTACCTGTGCGTGGTTGTGGCCCTATTCAAATCTAATTCTGGTGGGAAGTTGATACTACCACTTTAATGAAATAACCACTGTCAACATGATCACAGCGAAGAGACTTAAAGCTAGACACACCTTCCCATTTAATGTTCTATTTTATTTCTTTCTTTAATTTATTAACATTACTATAGACTAATATTTAATACATATTACGTACAGTTAAGTGACACGTATAGAATTATGTAGTAAACTGTAAAAAAAGGTGTTTGTTCTCTATAATCCTCTGACTTAAACCTGATAAACTGAGATGGTGGTTTGAGGTGATTTATGATGAGCTGGAGCTTCACAGCATGAAGGAACAGCAGCAACTATTATTCAGCACCTCCAGGAACTCCTTCACAACGTTGTTTTTTTACGCATAGTAAACAGCCCCCTTTATCCTTACATGCAGCTTTTATATTTAACACGGTGTAAACATTACCTCCATGTAAACATAAATCACTGAGGTTTCTGACAGAAGCAAATGTATCTCTACTGAGATTCCCTCCCCTCTCCTTTTTTGTACCCGCAGCCATTTCAGCTCTTAACAAGTTACCTCGTTAAACTGATGTGTAAAGCCTTGTGTGTATTTATGTATTATGTTACTTTGTATGTCTAAGCAGGATGTGTACTATGGTACAGGCTGGGAAAACAAATTTCCACAAAGAATCTATCTATCTATCCTCAATTTTATATTAAAAGATGTAATATGAAAATTATCCCATTTCAAAAATTCCATTAAAATAAATTTAATCAAATTCATTTGAATAACTGCCTAGCCCTACCAAACATATGTAGTTGAAAGTAGAAACTTTAGACCTTCATCTGAATAAAAGTACAAAAATGTATCGAAAGTAAAAGTGCTGTGATTTATTATGGCTCTAAAAGTCTAGTCATAATCATTTTTGCCACATAACTCTTGTTTTATCGACTCATTTTATATGTAAAGACTGGTAATGTCACTTTTGGTACACCAATCTGACAATAGATTCAACGTTGGTGTCTTTCGACAGTTTTATAAATGTTTATACAAACATGTCTCTGCATATAATTTCTTATAAATACATAAACTTTAGAGACAAAAGTATTGTGACACTTGCTCGTTTGTTATTTTGGAGCATTGATGTAAGTATTTTATTATACTCAGTGATAAAGACCATTATTGAAATCAGGATGCTGGATGATCACCACCTCACATCATCCTCAGATCCCCAGCACATCTCATTAAAAAGTTTTGGATGAAGCATCATCTTTCCCAAGAACTCAGTTCCACTGCTTCACTGCTCAGTACTGGGGGTCTGTTTACTCCTCAGATCCACTACTGACCGTAGGCATGGAGCCAACAGATTCATGTTAATCTGCTCCAGAATGTCTTATTCTATTGGCAGTATTTCCCTACAGGCGATATACCTAAATGTGCTGATCTTGGATTACAGTATAATCTAATCAACTGTGCTGTATTTGGTTTTATGGTTTTCCCTTGTGAAATCACATTCAGTTTACTTTATTTCATCATTGACCTCTTTTATTCATGTAATGTCTCTGAATTCTGAGGACTGAGGCTAAAGGACCCGTATTCTTTTTTGCATAAGCTGAAAAGCACAATATGTGAACCTGTTTGGCAGACCTCCAGCCTTAGTTGAAGTTTAGCGTCTATCTCTCCTTATCTCTTAATTTGCCTATGGATGAGGACTTTGTCTATCTTTGTAAGTAAAACTGCCAGTAAAGCTCATGCTGTTCTGTAGGAAAGCTTATATGCCCTTTTATTTGAATAGCTGTAAATTTCTGGACATAGGTTAATGTACTAGTGATTAGTTAAAATCGTGGTCCTTGATTACATTTACTCTTTATTTTAGTCTAGGATTAATCTTAATCTGTTTGTTGAAATCTGTCCACGAGAAACTGTATGAATGAGGAGCTGTACAGGGCTTAATGTACTATTTGCCACAGTAAAGTATAATAGCTTCAGCTGTTCCAGTGGAAATGTTGTTTTAACAGATGAGATGGTGTGTTTAAAGTTTATCAGGCTTCACAAGAAGTGTTATTTGGGCAACAGTATGTTTTAGTGTTTGATAAGAGTGCTATGCATGAATAACACTGTGTCCTTATTTATTTTGTTAGTTGTATACTTGGGTCGACATCTAATGGTGCTAAATAGTGTATTTTTTCTATTTACATACATTATTTTTTATTTTTATTTTGGTTTAATCTGTAAATGTTCTATTAGGGATGAGTTTTTAAGTAGCATTGATATTACTCACTGCAGATTAACTTTATTTCAATATTCCTTCTGTCTTTACGCAGGGTGCCTATAAAAAGAACATCCTGGAGGATGATCTTCCGTTCCTGGAATTTGGAGGCGTACTCATGTACAGCAAGGAGAAAAATGATTGCTCATTTTTATCAGAAGATTTAAGGTAAAATTTGATATCTACAAAATATTCACAGAAGAATATCGTAATTCGTTCTATAAAGCTTTGTTTAAGTACAGTCATATAATTAAAAAAAATATTTCTTTTAATCCGACCATGCCTTGGAACAGAAACTGGTGTCGTTTGTACCGGCAATTCTAGCAAGACACAGCCGATCACATTAATTACCATCCACTGTATTGTACTATGTTGGTGGTAATGCTTTCTTTCATTGATATTGGTAAAGTCTGACCTCTGCACAAAGTATTCCCTAGCACATCCCAAAGATTCTCAATGAGGTTAAGGTCTGGACTCTGTGGTGAACAATCTATGTGTGAAAATTATGATCTCATGCTCCCTGAATCACTCTTTCACAATTCCAGCCCCATGAATCCTGACAATGTCATCTTAGAATATGCCCGTATCATCAGGGAAGAAAAAAATCCATTGATTGAATAACCTGGTTTATATTCAGTAGGGCTGGGGCGACGCGTCGACATAATCGACGTCATCGATTACGAAAATACATCGATTTGCATAACGTGCGTCGGCGCGTCGTAAATATGATCAGAACTATGTTAATTAACACGGTAACATAGAAGCATAGAACTATTATTTAATTAAAATGATTTTTAAGAACAGCTAAACACAGTTCTGCAAGTCAAACGCGGAGGAGTTCACGTGCGAGAGAGAGAGAGAGAGAGACACACACACAGAGAGAGAGAGACACAGAGAGAGAGAGAGAGAGAGAGAGAGAGAGAGAGAGAGAGAGAGAGAGAGACACACACAGAGAGAGAGAGAGAGATTTGCTTGTTCTGGTGAGAGCTCATATTCTAGTCCCATACATAATTCTGCAGCTCCCTCAGTGTTTTCTGCCGTATTTTGCGGCTAGCGCGAGCGCTTACAACTGACACCGCGCACCGCGAGGTGCCGCCGCGTTTGTGCCGAATCCGACTCTCTGCTGAATCTGACTCCCGCTTCGCGGACAGAATCGGCACAACACCCCCGCTGTAGAACTGCGGTAGTGAAAACAGCGCTTGTAAATAAATTAGTTTAGTTTCACTTTCAGTTTTCGTTATTTTCGTTATTTTTTTTTTTACATAAAAATATAATTAAAAAACAGACGCCTACATCTCGGACTATTTTCTGGAGCCCGGGTCGGATTTCGGGTCGGACCTCGGGTCATGTCGGGTTCGGGCAGAGGAGAGCATGGACTCCGGAGAGCAATCTCCAGCTACAAAAAAAACGCCAGCGGGCATCTAAAGTTTGGGAGCATTTCACGCAAAAGGGCAACAATGTGGTCCTCTGCCATACGTGCAAAAGGACTTGAAGCGCAAACATCCAGGAGCACTATGTCAACAGGGTCACACAGTAAGTTACCGTTTACATCAGGGTCTCCGCGGGTGTCCTTAAAAAGACTTAAGGCTGTCTACCAAAGGTTTTAAACCTGCCACAGGCAGAAATTATAAATTTTTGGTTTATATTTGTGCATGGCATTTCGCAGATTCCAGAAACAGTAGCATTATTCATAAGTTCAGGTGTTTAGTTAAGCTAGCTGCCTTAAGTTATTTTAGCTAGCGCCGTCGGCGCTGCGGTGTTGCACCGTTTTCTGTCACCGTCGGAATTTTGTGACCAGTGCTCACGGTTATGAGCGTTCATTGGCAAAACGGAAGCTTTCTATACCTACACCTTACCCTCAGCCCTAAACTGAACCGTTTTGGCCAGTCGGGGTAAACATTAGAAACGAACACGTTTCGAATCGGCCAGTGCACCGGTCTGCTGAGAACTACTTGCCAGTGGTCACAAAATCTAGCGTCACAGAAAACAGTGCAACACACGGTTGTGGTGTATGGGAGCTTACCATTTTTAGCGTTAAAGATCTAAACGTGTTGTACATGTAAGTGATTATAAGTGTGGGGTTTGGTTTAGTAGGCTTGTGTTGTTGTTGTTATTATATATTAATATAGTAATTTATCGTTTGCTTTAAAACGTAAAATAATAATTATTTAAATATGTTTCTCAATAAATAGATTAGTCGACTAATCGAAATAAATAATCGTTAGAATAATCGTTTAAAAAATAATCGTTAGGGACAGCCCTAATATTCAGTATATTCAGGTAGTCAGCTGACCTCATTCTTTCAGCACATACTGTTGCTGAACCTAAACCTGCAGACCAACTGCAGCATCAACCCCAAATCATTTACTTAGATAATTCCAGGTAGCAACTTTTTTTTTTAGCTAGGCAGTGTATATCAATCTACATTTTCATAGTTTTATTTCTATAATAATTTAATTTATCTTACATTGATTGACTTACCATTTATTCAGTGTATAGCCTAGAGGACTGTAGACTTTAGAGTGTTCTTCAAGGACTCTTATTGATATACTGTTGTGATCTTATTCAGATGGTGGGTCTGCCACGTGGTCCGTTCTCCACTGTGCTATATCAGGCATTACACTATACCACTATGGCTGATCCTGTTGTTTTTGAACCCTTGTGTTTACACTCAGGTCCTCTCTGGCTCCCGGTTCAGCAGTGGGCTTTGATTTGGAATGGCCTCCGTCTTTCACCAAAGGGAAGAGCAAGAAAGTGGCGTTGGTGCAGCTCTGTGCCTCAGAAGAGAAGTGCTACCTCTTCCACCTCTCCTCAATGACTGGTATGCTAAACTGTTCGCAGTCATATACAGCTCTGGAAAAAAATATAAGAGACACTGAAAAAGTGATGAGTTTCTTTGATTTTACCAAATTGAAAACCTCTGTAATGTAATCAAGAGGTAGATGGATGATCATAAGCCATCAAACCAAGATGAACTGCTTGAATTTTTGCACCAGGAGTGGCATAAAGTTATCCAAAAGCAATGTGTAAGGCTGGTGGAGGAAAACATGCCAAGATGCATGAAAACTGCGATTAAAAACCAGGGTTATTTCATCAAATATTGATTTATGAACTCTTAACAAAAGTTCAGCACCTCTCGAAACTCCTTTAAGACAGTTTGAGAACCATTTTGGGTTCTACATCATGAAGCTTACTGAGAGAATAATGCCAAAAATGGGAAAAGTTGGCATCAAACCAGAAGGAGCTTCTTTGAAAAATATAAAGTACAAACAAATCAAAGCTTGTTTAAAACTTTGTTTACTTCATTACACAATTACATATGTATTTCATTGTAGGTTTAATGTCCTGAGTATTATTCTATAATATAGAAAATAATTAAATTAAAGGGTAAAAAATAAATCAGCATTTAAAAAGGGCCTTCTCCTCACCTCTGAGTTCTCTTGCAGGATTTCCTTCTGGTCTTAAGATGTTTCTGGAAGATGAAAACATCAAAAAGGTTGGCGTGGGTGTTGAAGGAGACATGTGGAGGCTGATGTCTGATTATGACATTAAGCTGAAAAACTTTGTAGAGCTCTCGGATTTGGCAAATGAGAAGGTAAGACATTCATGTGGCTGCTGTTCTAATTCATTAGTACTCATTTACCCATAAAAGGAAAATAAATTACGGCAATTAGGTGTGGATGATATGGCCCTAAAATAATATATAATAATAAAACAATATTTTATGGTATTTTTGCGATAGCGATACTCTTGTTGATATGACAAAACACTTATATATATTTCAAGAATACACTACTGCAATAAAATGAAAATTAAATTTTATCAATGCATATGATATAAAATGGCACACCCCTAACTGATGTATTGACAAAAAAACAAGATTTTTATCACATTTGTGACTAGGATCCAGAATGTCATGATACTAATAATGATGCACTCCAAATATCTCCATATATCCAGGAATAAAGTAAAAGGAATATACTGAACAGATATAATCTGTCTCTAGAAGATATATAATGGGAAATAAGAACAGTAGTTCCCTGATGTGATACTTAGGGGTGGGTGATATTGGACGATATTTTAGGGTATAATACCCAGCCAACATAGAGGAGATCTCGAACTCAGATTAAACAGCTAAAGCATCTTGTATATAAAAAAAATCCCTTTCTGTAACCATTTAAAATGTGTAAGAAATTGTGCTGGGTTTCAGGTCATTTCACACAGCACTAGACGAAAACCCAGATGTTCTAGACACAGTTTGATGAGTCCAGATGTTTATGTTGTAAGATTGGTCAGTGTACAGTGAATAGCCATATATGATCACAATGGTGCTTAACATCAATTTGCCAGTTTACACCTCTCTAATTTGTGTTTGAATTGTGAACAGCTGAAGTGTGTGGAGAAGTGGAGCTTGGATGGGCTGGTTAAGCACTTATTCAAAAAACGGCTCTACAAAGATAGGGGCGTCCGCTGTAGCCACTGGGATGACTTTGAGCTAACGGAGGAGCAAAAGCGCTATGCTGCCACGGACGCCTATGTGAGTGTGATCTACAGCTTGTTAAGAATTTACATTTAAGGTATTTAGCAGATACCTCTATTCATAGAGACTTATAAAAGTACTTTGTTAAGTTTACTAGCTAGTTTATAGAAACTAGAATCAGCAAAATACCTCAAGCTTTAGTAATGTTTAAGTGAAAGACTTTGCTGTTCTATTACCTAGTGGAAGTTTGTTCCACCACTTTGGTTCAACCTTGATTTCAGTCTGATATCAGTCCACTGTTACCAGCACACCACAACACACTAGGGCTGCAATAATTGGTCGGCATTGGACATGGTTGACTGTAAAAAAAAAAAAAAAGGCGACGCATTGTTAACGTGTGAGACAGAACGCAAGAGAGTGCGAGACAGAGGAAGACACGCACATCGTGAGAAATAAAGCATCTTAATTGGCCTTGCCGTATGTTTAGTTGCAGCAGGAGACGGGAGAGAGCAGGAGAGAAAGACGTGCATACAGTTTAACACAAACACAAATTACACCTGACTCCACAATACTAGTTTGTCTTTACTGGATGGGGTGAACTAACAACAGTTTTGCTCGCTGCACAGTCTGAACACTGATATGGTGTGTTAATGACATTGTGAGTTTAAACTGTTTTATCTCCTTCAGTAACATTAAGTAAGTTAAAGTAGCTGGATAAGTGTTGGGGATATACTATATTCTACCCACTCCATTAAAATATATATTTATGTTCTCTTAATATTTACATCTTAAATTAAAGAATCCTAGATTCTTCTTAATATAACATCCTGCCTGTGCAAATGTTTTCTATAATATATTCTTTGTGTCAAACCTTTAAAATGTACTACACAATTGGCCTTGGGCCCTAAAGGTTTAACAGTCTGTGTGCTGTACGTAAAATAGGAATTGGATCGGGAGCCTCAACCTTAGGAAGTGCCGATGACAAAAAATGATCATGACTAATCGACTAGTCAAAAAAATAATCGGCAGATTATTCGACTACTAAAATAGTCATTAGTTGCAGCCCTATAACACACACTCACACACCACCATCATGTCATTGTTACTAGGGGTGGGCGATATGGCACTAAAATAATATCACAATACTTTATGGTATTTTCACGATAATGATACTTTTGGATTTATGACAAAACACTAAATTAGAAAAAATATTTTTAATTGTATTATTCCATGCAATATGATATTGTTAACTGAGGAAAATAAAAAAAGAATTTTATCAAATTTGTAACTGAAGTCAATGATCCGGAAGGTCATGATACCAGTAATGCATTTCAAATGTCTCCATATAACCAGGATTAAAGTAAAATAAATGATACTGGACAGTTAAAATTTATCTCTAGTATATATATATATAATGGAAATGAGAACAGTGTGAATTTTTCTTTTGCCAAAAACGCAAAAAAAAAAAGTACCCTGATGTAATAATTAGGTGTGGGTGATATGGCACGATATTTCAGAGTATAATATCGTTCACGATATTCAACATTTTTGTCGATATTATCACGTACGATATAATATGGCACACCCCTAATTATTACTTTCTCATGCAGTGCTAAGAAGACCCACCGCACAAATAATAGCTGCTTTGTGGTGATCCTGTGGGGTCCTGACTATTATAGAACAGTATAAAAGGAGGATAATAAAGTAATGTAATAAAGAAATGGATACAGAACTACAGTCTGTAATTATAGAACTACAAAGTGCTTCTCTATAAAAACTGGGGGAAAAATAACAGAAATATAAGTCAACTTACTATAGATCCTTTTAACTGCCCATCATCATTTTAGCGATCTCTTTATCTTTCAGGCTGGACTGATAATTCATCAGAAGCTGGAGAAGATGGTAAGCTCAGGTAAGCTCCGTTTAGCTGTTTTTCAAAACATATCCGTGCTTTTCCGTCTGCTGATGGAGTCTTCAGGTGAACTTGTGTTGTGATTATTTAGATGCTTTGGCAGCTCCAGCTTGCATGAAGAAGAAGCTTTATCAAGTCAGCAGAGAAATCGAGAACCTGGCTAGCTGTATTCCTGATGGAATCAACTGCACGAGCAGGTTCGTCAGGTTTGAACTGTTTCCGTTTATTCAAACGTATAGTTATTTTAATAATGCATTTGTGGTTAGTATATTTTGAGTACTGGCTGCCACGTTGGTCACTTCTTCCTCCTTTTTTAGCTGTAAGTGTTAAAGTAGATTTGCATCATATCTCTAGGAAAACAGGCCAGTACAGCATAACATTAAGATCTGAACCTAACAAATATGCTGGTGATGAACAGTTGTTTTGTTACCTTTTTCATATCAGATATTCTAATTCCAGATATTTGCTTAGAAGTCCAGTGTTGTAAGCAGTTCAGTGTTTGGATAAAATGGGGCTGTGTTGGGTATCTTGTAAGACGCTGTAATGTTTGTGCCAGGTTCTGTAACAGTATACTTGACAGATACTGTCACTTGAATTTCCACCACAATGCTTTCAACCCTTTTTTATTTTCTTTTACTACTTGAGGTCAATCCCATTTCACCCCTTGCCCCTAGCACTTAGCCCTATGTCTTGATTCATGGTCGGGTAGACGGGTGAAATGGTAAAGTTTTAGGGCTTCATGGCTCCCAAATGTAGATTTATCAATGGAAAACTCCAAACAGAAGGTTATGAGAAATCACTGGCAAGATGGTGATAACCCTCTTCCTTTGTTTCATCTTAAAAAAAATAATGCATAATTTAAGGAAAAAGTCTCTTATCTATAAAGGTATTTATAAAATAGGGATAAATGTATACAGCTACTGATGGCCTTCACATGACTGTGAAGCTTAGTATTGCTTAGTATTGCTACTGTTTTTACTATTTTTGGTGAATAAATAAAAATACATTTTTATATAAAAAAAAATTTGCTGTGTTTGCATGTATGTGTAAACAAAATCCATACACATACTATTTTTGTTTAATTACTTTATTTGCTATTCATAAGTTTTATTCATTTTCGCATTTATTTTTGATCTTCCTTAAGCATTTCTCCAAGAAAGTAATGTATTATGTACTGTATTATAGCTAATTTTCCTTTTTCACCTTAAATAGTGCAACGGAAACTTTTTTCACCTAAGGCTGTAGCCTCATTTAAGGTGGAACAGGAAAAGTTAGTAATTGGGGATGGATAAAAAAAAAAGTAGTCCATCACACATTATTAATTCATGTTTTAGGATAATTTTGAAGTGAATTCATATTTAAAACTGGTCATTTAATTTGATTTAAAAAAGTAATATGTTGTCTTGCCTATAAAATAGCAATATATCGCAATATACAGAATTTTAACCATAGTAATTCATATTGTATCTCCAGGATCTTTTCAATACGCAGCTCTAATAGTAGTTTGTAATTGAGAAGGGCATATTGAAAATGACAGCTAAATTCATCACATCTGTTTGAAGGTTTGTCCCAGACCCATAGACCTATTTACTTTCATTGTTTAGTTAATTTTTTTCTTTATTTACAGCTCAAACAAACTAATGGAGGAAATATCTCAGCGTGTTGCATCTTTAAAAGATCTTCTGAAGAGCAACACAAGCCAGACTGAGGATGCAGTAGAACAACATTCCCCAAACCCCACTGAGGACCAAACCCATTACCTTCACAACACTACAAATGACAAAGTGGATCATGAAGCGGTTCAGGGACCTTCTAAGGACAGAGCTGATGATTCCTGCTTTAAAGCACCGGACAAGAAATCAGAAACTGTGGAAAAGGATCTAAACCCCAGGGTTCAGCCAGTGCAGAGAGAATGCATCATGTCGCTGGACATTTCGGAGTATGAGCTGCAGATGTTGGAGATGCAGGCCAGAGAGGAGGAGAAGGAGGAGCAGACTATTTTGGCTTTCCAGGTATTTTAAAGAGCCACTAAAACCTAATCCATATTTTTTCTATTAATAGCTGAAATGTGTTCCTTTAAAACATACCAGTCCTGCTTAATTTTTTTTTAAAGGACTAAATTAGGACAGTGAAGACAGACTACCCCACTCTCTTAAAAGATATTTTATGTTACCATATATGATCTAAATTATTTAAAACAACTAGTTAGATATAACACTACTGTATTATGCCAAATCATGTTTTTAGACTGTACATTTACTGCAAGTACTATTTAATGAATTTGTTTTCGTATTATAATGATTTCTTTTATTTTATTTTCTAATAAAGGAGAAGGCAGCGCTGGAGAATTCAGCAGATCTTTCATATGAAGCGAGTGAAGAGAGTGATGATGAGTTTGACAGCGAAATGATTCAGGTAGATTTATGCTTCAGTTTTACATTTTATAACACGAATAACTAAAAAAATTAACTGATCATTCAAGAACTACTACTGTGTGTGCTCTGTAGATAATCTCAGCTAATGGTTCTTCATAGTGTGTTTAGATCTAGTAATACAGTTGCTGGTGTATAAAGGTAGTAAGCCTTGTCAAAGTACCACACTGTGCAGCATTTATTATACAGCTGCTGTTGTAGCTATTTTATTGAAATTAGTAGTAGTAGTTTTGTTTTAAAAATGATAATAAGTAAACCTTTTCTGAATGCTTGCTCACTTTTAAAAGTGTGTGGAGGAAGTGGAGAAACTGAATGATAGTTTTGAGAAGAATTCACCCCCAGAGGATGAAGATGTGGATGTTGAGGAGGACGAAGAGGAAGGCTTTGGTAAGTTGAACTTCTTTATGCTTGCCTATCTCTGTTGTGATTGGACAAGAACTCTCAATTATTATTATTTTTTTTACATTTTTACTTTTATTTATGGTATAATTTGAATATGGCAGTTGTTATTTACATCATTGCAATAATATGAAGAACCAATAAAAACTTTCCAAAATGACTTGAAATAAAGTTTTTTTTTATATTGACTTCCATTAAGTGGGTTTCTCCTATGAAATTGCTAATTTGAAAATACAAGATTTAGTGTAATGTTACTTGGCAAATATTTCAGTTCATTTCAATCTAAAATGTATTATTTTTTTATATAGTAAAAGGTGTACATCTATAAATGATAAATCTATGATTGGTACACATACAGTGACGTTTAGAGAATCTTTATCTCCTTTACAGCTCCAACAGCAGGTGTGGGAATCTGCAGTTATTGTTATTAGAAGTATTATCTTTACTAAAGGAACTATATGGAATTTCTGCATTGTCAGCACTTATACAGAGTTTGAAACATCTTCCTTTTGCTCTGAGCACAGATATACAAAACATGATGATACAGTTTGAACATGTGACTGTATGTGTCCCTGACCGCAAGCAGAAATACAGTAGTGTAAATGATAATCTTTTACTCCTAAGTCAAAAGTCTCTGGTTAATAATTAAACTGCTGTAACCGACAGAAGTGTTGACAGAAGTGTCAAAACCAGGAGACAGGAACCCTTTTTGTCCACAAGCATTATATAATCTACGGTGGGCAGTTTTAATGTAAGAAAAATTGGTAATGATTGAAGGGTGCAAGAGAAAACATAAATTTATCTTCTACTTTTCTCTTGCTAAAAGCCGTCTCTGAATGGGGCCCATTATGTCTCGCAAATATCTAACGAGTAAGATCCGAGCTGTGAAGCATGGTGGTGGTAGTGTGATTGTAGGGGTATGCTTTACTGCATTGGAATATGAATTCTGCTCTGTATTAGAGAATCTTGTGGAGAATTTTGGATCATAAGTCTACCCTCTTACTGGTTAAAAATAAAACAATTCAACTTTTGCCATGGCCTTGATAAAACGTCCTAACTATAAACCAAATGTTCAGCAACATAAAATATTGGCTTAAAATAAAATAAAAAAAGGCTGAATCAGTGAAAATAGCTAAATAAATGGTTCCTAAAATGTGAAGCATTGTAAAGACTGACCTCATACAGAGACATGGCAGAGAGGCCTGCCGTCAACTCAATGGAGTAATCCAGCTCAGAAAAACAGTTAACATTGCAGCTGAATATTTACATCCCAGCATAGAGACGCAGCATTGCATACTGTAACCCAGCTGTTAGAAATTGTTGCCAAACAGTTACAGCCCAGCCAAGAGCTGCAGCATTATCATATTTTATGGACTATAAGGCACACTATCAATGAACATCAATTGTCTGGTCTGTTTTCATACAAAAGAAGCACTGGATTATAAGGTGCATTTTAAGTGACAATAGTAAGGAATAGAAGTGTCGCCATGTTTCAAATTTTAATTCAGCAAGTAAACAGAACTGTGAATCAAACGAGTGCTGGATGTTAATCTACACAGGTTTCTCTTATGAAAACTGTTTATTTGGGTGAGTAAATTGCTTCTGTTTATTTACAGTAAGCTTAGATTTCCACAGTTTTCAACAGTTTGGTTAGCAGCGCTAGAGCTACACTGCGGAACACTGAGTGTTCCAGTAACCCAGGGCGCTATCAGCTAGCGGTTCATTCCACGTAGCTTGTTTTAACACGGAAACATTCCAACTACAGTCTGGTATACTCACCTCTGAACGGTGAAAGAGCTAGCGCTGTGGTTAGCGGCTAATGCTAATGCTGCTTCATCCTCATCGCTGGAGAACTAAACTGAAACTCCTGTATAACGCTGTACTTTATAGGAGTGGCTTTACTGCTCCTTACAACCTGACTGGTAGATTTCATACATAAGACGCACCAGGTTATAAGGTGCATTGTCGATTTTTGGACAAATGAAAAGGTTTTAAATGCACCTTATAGTGGGGAAAAATGCATTTTATACTGTAACCTGGCTGTTAGCCATCACAGCTAAAGCACTCCAGGTTAACAGCTGTGTTGTGCTTTGCTAGAATGTCTGCTTGGATGCTAAAAATGTTTGGTGTTCAATAAATATTTCTAGTTTGTAGTTTCTAGTTTTTTTAAAGCAAGACAAAAATATTTTTAGGCTGAAAAAAAATGTTTCAGTCAGCTTTCAGTCACTTTTTTTTTTTTTTTGGTTTTGGTTTCAGCCTTTTTTTTTCTTCATTTCATTGCATCCCTGGTCCTCACCTAAACCCTATTGAAATGCTGGTGCATGTGCTGTTTATGCTTGAAGGCTTATAAATATCTGAGCTGAAGCAATTCTGCACAGAGGAGCCAGCCATAATCCCACAGTGGCTCTGTCAGACACTAATTAACAGTTAGTTTCAGGCTATGGCCAAAAGCTCTATTAAAGCACTGTATATACTTACACTATATATTCAAATATTTGTGGACCCCCCACTTCTAATGAATGCATTAATCAGTTTCTTTAAGTTGTACCCATTGCAGATACACAGCACAACTTATCTGGTCCTTGTAGAAAAGTAAAAGTATAGCCAGAGAAGATTAACATGCACCTATTGGCATCATGCCTAATGCCTAATACTAGGTGTGGGTAGAGGGGTGTTGTAAAGCCTCCCAGCATTGATCTGTGGAAATCTGAAGGAAATATTATTTCTGGAAAGGAGAACTCTTAACTACCCTTGAATTTAGAAGAAACAGTCAGTGAGCAGTTGACCCAGTAATTTTAGCTGTATAGTTTGTGTACAAGACATGATATGAGATGATATGACCCAATAGCAGGTGCATGGAGTTATTATCCAGCTCTTATCCGTTTGATGTAATTTATTTTAACTCTTTGTTTCTTTTGTCCGTTTGCAGATCCGACTCTTCCAGAACCACTTCCCGAGCAGATTAAATGTCTAAAAATGTTTTTTGGACACCACAATTTCAAACCGTATGTCTGACACACATTATGTTCAAATAACGTCCACTCTGGCCACAATATGAAGCTCACTTAAAACAAATATTTACATCTAAACTTAGTGGGAGAGTTGCACAGACAGTGATTAAGCCTTGTCTTGGACTACACATAGTTTTGAGTGGAGATTTTCCGTCGAAAGGAAATTATACAGCAGTTCACCACTAGCCTTAATCACTGTCTGGGAATCTGCCTTTAATGGTCTGTTTCTCTGACAGGGATTAAGCCTAGGCCTGGACTATACAGCACTGTAAATTGAGATTTTGTATTGAAGGAACATGTAGTCCAGAACCAGAGATGTATAATAATGAGGTAAAACTGCTTCACTACTGACCTTAAGTACTAAAATGCTGTATATGTATCTACTGAAGTGTTTTTTCCCCCTAATTTTACTTTACTACATATTTTGTACATATTTTACTTTACTACATATTTTTGAGTTTAATACTTTTACTCTGATACTTTTTTATGTGCTGTATTGTTACTTGTTATAATTATAAAATTATCACTAAAGCCAGAGCTGTAGATGCTCTGCTCTGTTACCAGTTTTGATGAAGCTTGAATCAAGAGATCAAGCTGAACTTATAAGAAGACCTTGCTGCTCCTGATCTGCCTTTCACTCAGAGAACTTTCCACTGCTTTCTGTAATAACTATACTAATAACACAGTATTGTACTTTTACCCTTAGTACTTTAGTGCATTTTAGTCTTCTATTGTCTTGGACCAGGCCTAAACCCTGTCAGGGAAGCCAATCCTATATCTGAATGAATAAATTTTCATTTTTGTTCTGTATCTTCCTTATTTTAGGCATTAATCTGAAAAGTATCTTCCATAGTGTGAGGACACATTGCCAAAGCATGTGGCGAGTGGAAGTAGCACTTTATTTTGAAGAACTTGTATTGCTGCCAAATGTATTTGCTCTAATTTAGCACATGGCACTGTTCTGCAGGGTGCAGTGGAAAGTGATTCAATCCGTTCTTCAACAGAGAAGGGATAACCTTGTTGTCATGGCAACTGGTAAGTTATATTTTTATTTCCCCCTTGTTTCGGGTAGTTGTGCGGGCTGTTCACTAAAGTTTTTTTTTATTTATTTTTTTTTTTTTTTAAATGGAACACAGATATCAAGGCAATGTACTGTCATTGACATTCTCCTTATTTCTTAGGTATTTCTGTTTATGCTAAATTATACATGATGTATGCATATAATACACATTTGTTTATAATGTGACTTAATACACATGTACATATCTTGCCAAGTTATAACCTAAAGCCCTTCGATCAAATGGAGGAGAAATATTACATCTATCAGCAGTATATCAGATTTTTTTAGTTTTGTTAAAAACTTGAGTTTGTCAATATAATAGCTCATTTTCTCATATCCTTGGTATATTTCCTTAAAATAATGCTTTTTTTATTTATTTATTTTAAATACCATTGTTTTTTGCCATTTTATATAGACAAAATAACAAGTATCATTTCAGGCAAATATTTTCATAGAAAAAAGGTAATAGATTTGTGTGAAAGGAAAGATATATAATCCTCAAAATTCACTTGGAATCGGCAATTTCATTGACTTCCAGGTTTTTCGTAATGATAGTTTGCAAAAAGTATTTAGTTTTGACTTATGTTGCTGTTCTGTGCTTTAACTGTTTGGCAAAATTTGTAAGTGTGTGCCATTGACTTTGACAATTGATTATTGATAAAAAGGCAGAAATAAGGATCTTTCACCCATATTGTCTGTTTTTATATGACTATCCTTACAGGTTATGGAAAGAGCTTGTGCTTCCAGTTTCCTCCAGTTTACTGTGTAAACATCAGTGTGGTCATCTCTCCTCTGATCGCTCTGATGGAGGACCAGGTGCTGCAGCTCCAGTGGGTAACTCTGAGAATACTCCCCTTTACCAGCACATTCTCCTGAATTATGAACAGTTTGATGTATCTGACATTACATGACATTACATTAGAATAACCCAATGACTTTAGAAAATATAGACAGACCAACGCCTCTTAAAAGTGAAGCCAACATAGGTCTGGCGCCTCAGCTGGCAGTATGAGCTGTATGTTTTTATGACAAAACTATTTAACTACATTATATAATTCTAACAGTTAATTCTCCTTGTGTTAATATTGCTACACTTTTTATTTTCCTCCAGAAATATATTTTTTAAAAGGTTAATCTGCTGTATTGTAAGAATACTCTTTCACTGTTAAAACATTACACTTATTGAACAAATTGGGTATCCAGTGGTAACTCCTGATTTGCGTTTGTGCTCTAAACTTAAGGAAGGCAGTCTGAGAGGCTTAAGTCTCGGGGAAGGGGTCGAATATACCAAATGATTAAACAAGTCTGGCTCGGCCTTTGATCTTTACTGTGCTAATTTGGGTTGCAATTTGACAAAATAGCAGAGAATTTACCTATAGAACAGTATTCAGAGAAGGGGTGGGCGATATGGCCCTAAATAATACCACGATATTTCATGGTATTATGGCAATATGACAAAACTCTGAATAAAAAAATATATGTAGTAATAATATTTCAAGAATACACCACTGCAACAAAATAAAAAAAAAATTATGATTGCATAGGTTATGATATGGCACACCCCTAATGGAGATATTAAAAAATAGTTATACAAGAATTTCTTCAGATTTGTAACAGAAGTCAATGATCCAGAATGTAATAATACTAATAATGAACCCCAAAAATCTCCATATATCCAGCATTAAAGAAAAATAAATGATACTGGACAGATATAATCTGTCTCGAAAATGAAAACATTGTGAAAACAGCAAAAAAATATATAGTAGTACCCTGATGTGATGGGGGGTGGGTGATGGGTTTGTTCATGATATTCAAAAATGTTGACGATGTGTATGATACGATATGGCACACTCCTAAATGAGAGCTCTATAGAACAGAACAGGACTCTATGTTTTTAAGGACTAATCTAACACATTTTTGTAAATCTCTTAACATAACAGCATTTTGATTAAAGTGAAGTAGTACAGAGTTCACCCCAACAAGATCTCAGCTATTCGCCACATTAATTGATTATTCTGGCACTATTTAGAATCGGAAATGCTATTTTCTTAAATATTTTACTTGAGCCACATCTCCTAATTAATACTTGCTATTTTCTCATTATTCAAGGCTTGTATTTCTAGTAACTAATGAAAATTGTAATGTTCTCTCTGCATTTCAGAATGTCTAACATTCAAGCCTGTTTCCTTGGATCGGCCCAGACCAGAAATGTGTTTGCTGACCTGAAAAAGTAGGTTTACAGCTGATGTACTATTGGCCAGTTATAGAAGCCCTGTGCATCGACTGTTCTCATATGTACTTGTGTTTTGTATTTTGTTTCTAGGGGATTTTTCAGAGTTGTATACATGACCCCTGAGTTCTGCTCAGGAAATATTTCTCTGCTTGAACAGCTGAACAAATCCATTGGTAAGAAAACAGGAGAATGAACACTTCTCTAGATATATTTGATTTAGTATCTCCAGTTCATGAACAGAACTGTGTGTGATTGTGATTTGTAGGAATCGCGCTGATTGCAGTGGATGAAGCTCATTGTATTTCACAGTGGGGGCATGACTTCAGAGGGGCTTACAGAGACCTCGGAAAACTGAAAAAATGTCTCCCAGATGTACGTTTTTTTATTTTTTATTTTTTTGCCAATTTAACTAAACGTATGATAAAAGTTCTTTTGATAGATGTTTGTATTTTCCATCAGATTTTAACCCATTTTTTTATATATGTCCAGTGCAGTGCAGTACAATATATCCAATATTGGAGCAATGCTAGCGCATCTCAAAAAATTAGAATATCATTGAAAGGTTACTTTATTTCAGTAATTCTGTTCAAAATGTTAAACTCATGTACGTATTATATAGACATATTACACACAGAGTGATCTGTTTTAAGGTTTTATTTCTTTTATTGTTGATTATTATGGTTTACAGTGATGGTTTGGAGAGACATGTCATCTGCTGGTGTTGGTCCACTGTGTTTTATCAAGTCTAAAGTCAGTGCAGTGTTTTCCTGGAAAATCTTACAGCACTTCATGCTTCCCTCTGCTGACAACTTTTATGGAGACACAGATTTCATTTTCCAGCAGGATTTGAACACTGCCCACACTGACAAAAGTAGTAATTGGTCTTATGTAATATTCAAATTTTCTGAGACACTGATTTTTTCAATGATATTCTAACTTTTTGAGACTCACTACTATAAATTATAATTGCTAAATATAATCTGCCTCTGGTAGATGTATGAAATGTACATGGTAAATGGAAATGTAAATTCTTTTTTTTTTTTTGACATTGCACAGGAATGTATGTTTTTGTGTGTTTTATTATGATTATTAATGCAACATTTGAATTTGTATTACATGTTATTAATGGGTCTGAGCTGTGTAGTAGATTATTTACTATGCATCAACCATTTATTTTAGTTTATTTATATGTATCTGATGTTAGTTATTTACTGTAATGATGTATTAATACTTAACACACAAGATGTGTGTTTTTGTAGAGTTTAGAATATTGGTATAGTTTATTTTATACACTTTTTAGACTTTTGTCTGTTTTTGTTTATTATTACTTGTTTTATTTATTTTATTTTATTTTATTTTATTTTATTTTATGCTTTATTATTATTAATACAGTTAGGCAGGGTCTCAACAAATAGGATATAGCCTAGTGCCCCCAGATGGTCAGATCTAATGCAGAATGTGGTTAAATTTACTTAATCCATCCCATGCATGTACAAACCAGCACACTTCTTTTATACCCTGCATTTGCTTGTTTTATTCACCTTTTTTTTTTTTATTAATTTATTCTCTAGGTTCCCATTGTGGCCCTGACGGCCACTGCGAGCCCCTCTATCCGGGAGGATATCGTAAAGAGTCTCTACCTGGTGGATCCCCTCGTCACATGCACATCATTTGACCGACCCAATCTCTACCTGGATGTGAACCGCAAATCTGGTGACATGATCCAAGACCTGAAGACCTTCCTGGTGAAGAAGAAAGGGTATGCTGATATTTCACTGCATATCAGGCTCTTTCAGACAATCAGCCTTTAATAATAACCCCAGCTTTCCTGTCTGTCCTCATCAGAGGTGATTATGAGTTTGAGGGAGCAGCCATTGTGTACTGCCCATCTAAGAAGGAGGCAGAGAGAGTGACTGCCTCTCTGTATAAACTGGGGATCCGGTGCGGAGTGTATCACGCAGGCCTAAGCATCAAACAGAGGAGAGAAACCCAGTACCAGTTCATGAGAGATGAGATTCAGGTGAGTTCCTCTTTTAATGCTGCTGCAAGAAATTATTTTCTAAATACATAATAGATAAAAGGGTTAAAAAAAGGTTTGTGTTGCTTTTTATAGATTTAAATCTATGAAAAAAGGTTTAAATCACTTGAAAATTAATGAATTTAAATCATTTTGAACACACTAGCTTTAAATGATTTTGAATTGTTTAATAGATTTGAAACACGCATTTTTTAAAAGCCTTGAATCGCTTTTTTTTTAAGTTTTGTATCACTTTTTGAAAAGGCTTGAATCGCTTTTAAAACATTTAAATTGCTTTTTTCAAAAGGCTTGAATCCTTTTTTTCAAAATGCTTGAATCGCTTTTAAAAAAAGATTTGAATCTCTTTTTGAAAATGCTTGAATCGTTTTTTTTTTTAAAGGCTTGAATCACTTTTTGAAATAGTTTGAATCGCTTTTTGAAAAGGCTTGAATCGCTTATTAAAACATTTGAATCGCGTTTTAAAAGGCTTGAATCGTTTTTTTTTAAAGGCTTGAATCACTTTTTAAAAAGATTTGAATCACTTTTTGAAATAGTTTGAATTGCTTTTTTAAAAAGTCTTGAATCGCTTTTTGAAAAGGCTTGAAATGCTTTTTAAAAGATTTTAATACATTTTTTTAAGTTTTAATTGCTTTGAAAAGGCTTGAATTGTTTTTAAAAAAGATTTGAATCGCTTTTTGAAAAGGCTTGATTGCTTTTTAAAAAGGCTTTAATCGCTTTTTAAAAAGATTTGAATCGCTTTTTGAAAAGGCTTGAATCGCTTTTTAATACATTTGAATCACTTTTTTTGAAAAGGCATGAATTGTTTTTTAAAAAGATTTGAATCTCTTTTTTGAAAAGGTTTGAATTGCTTTTTGAAAAGGCTTGAATCGCTTATTAAAAACATTTGAATCGCTTTTTAAAAGGCTTGATTTTTTTTAAAAGGCTTGAATCGCTTTTTAAAAAGATTTGAATCGCTTTTTAAAAGGCTTGAATCGTTTTTTTTTAAAAAGGCTTGAATCACTTTTTAAGAAGATTTTAATCACTTTTTAAAATAGTTTGAATTGCTTTTTTAAAAAGGCTTGAATCGCTTTTTAAAAAGTTTTGAATCACTTTTTAAAAAGATAATGCTTTTTGAAAAGGTTTGAATCACTTATTAAAACACTGGAATTGCTTCTTTAAAATATTTGAAATACTGTCCCAAAAGTTCACATTGGTTTTGTAAAACATTTAAATTACTTAGAAAAGACTCAAATCTTTTTCAAAAAGATTCAAATCAGTAGAATGAATCCCTGTTTAAAGGATTTGAATCACTAGTTTGGTTAGGATTTTAATCAGTTGTTTGAATCTTTTTAAAGTAATTCAGACAACTGATTCAAATCTTTAAAAAGATTCAAACAACTGATTCGAATCTTTAAAAAAGATTCAAACAACTGATTCGAATCTTTAAAAAAGATTCAAACAACTGATTTGAATCTTTAAAAAAGATTCAAATGACTGATTTGAATCTTTAAAAAAGATTCAAACAACTGATTCGAATCTTTAAAAAGATTCAGATGACTGAATCGAATCTTTAAAAAGATTCAAACGACTGATCTGAATCTTTAAAAAGATTCAAACAACTGATTTGGATCTTTTAAAAAGATTCAAATAACTGATTTGAAACTTTTGGGAAAGTAATCTATTTGATTGATATTCTTTCTTTGTTTTTTTTGGCATGGTGATCTGCAGTGACCTTAAGTGATGTTAATCTTTTAAAAGGAATTGAATCATTATAAAAATAAATACATTTTAATTCTGAGTCATACAATTTTAAACCTAAAACAGTCTTGGATGCTTTAAAGTGAACAGCTTGTTTCAAAAAGTGGTTTGAATCATTTTGAAAAGAGTGTAAAAACATTTTGAAACCGGTTTAAGGCTTTTTATAATGGGTATCAGTATTGTTGTGTTTTTACAAATGTGTGATGATTTAAAAGCAAATTTGTGTGAAATACATGATTATTAAAATTAATTTTAATACATTATTTTTTTCTTTTCTGAAACGGGAAGTTCACTCATTCTTTACTGAATTGTATTGTCTTGTCGTTGGCAGTGTGTGGTGGCTACTGTAGCCTTCGGGATGGGGATTAATAAGCCTGATATTAGAAAGGTCATTCACTATGGAGCTCCTAAAGAGATGGAGTCGTACTATCAGGAGATTGGCAGGGCTGGCAGGGATGGGCTGCCCAGCGCCTGTCATGTCTTATGGATGCCGGGGGATATGGCTCTCAACAGGTGACTCGTCTCAGACATTAGTACTGTAGAGTCTTCTATGCTTTATTTTAAGAATGCAGTAAAATTAACAGTTCGGCTGAACCTGAACATTAAATGTAAAAAAAATATAAAATATTCATTTGTTTTGCTACTTTAAAATGCAGTTAAAAAGTAAAAATTAAAAATATTTGTTAAAGACAAGACAAAGTCCAACAAGGCACAATTAATTGAGTAGGGTTATTCTAATCATAATTTACTTCAGCAGAGCAATTTGTCATAAATGAACATCAGTTGTTCAATTCTGGTACCAAGCATGACAAGTGATGCTGAACGTTTGTAATTGATTAAATTGATTATTTTTTTGTTTTTATTATTAAAATGCTGTGAACACTGAAGTTGAATATTTGGTTTGTTTGGTTACCAACTATTCCAGCTTCATTCTTTTCCTACAACTATTTAAAAGTGCTTTTAAAACCCAGAATCTTCTCATATCTCAAAACCTACAATGTCCATGTTTACATTTTTCAGATTTCTTCTCAACCAGACGAAGAGTGACCGATTTAGAGGCTACAAAATGGAAATGATGGCCAAGATGGAGAAGTATTTGAAATCCACGAAGTGCAGGAGAAAGTAGGTTCAAGGTTGACTTTTTTTGGAAATATTCTGCAAAAAAAAATTTTATTTACATTTACACAAACCTGTTGATTTAAAAAAAACAGTCTTTGTGGTAATCCCACAGCAGGTGTATTTTTTTTTTTATAAATCACTCACCCTAGATACTTTTATTCCTTTTCTTCTCCAGCAGCCATGCTTTTCCCTAAACCTTGGGCTGTGCTAGTATATTTATTCTCTACAATTCTGTCCCTGAGCTCCCTCAGCAGGCTTTGACTGTTTTACTTTTCTTATAGTGGTTTATATCATATCGTACTCTATAATATCGCCAGCATTTCTGAATATCGTGAACGATATTATACCCTGAAAAATTGTGCCAGATCACCCACCCTAATTATCACATCAGGGTACTACTTTTTTTTTTTTTACTGTTTTTAGCAAAAGAATAGTTCACACTGTTTGGATTTCCCATTATATATCTGCTAGAGACAAATTATATCTGCCCAGTATCATTTATTTTACTTTAATCCTGAATATATGGAGATATTTGAAGTGCATTATTAGTATCACGATATTCTGGATAATTGACTTCTATTACAAATCTGATACAATTCTTTTTTTTTTTTTTTTAAATACCTTAGTTAGGGCTAGTATCGTATGCAATAATAAAATTTCATTTTTCATATTTCTATTTTGTTGCAGTAGTTTTTTTGCTTTGCTTACGTGTTTTGTCATATCGTTATCGTGAAAATACCATGAACTATCGTGATATTATTTTAGGGCCATATCGCCCACCCCTACTCACTAGACCACGTTCTGTCTCCATAGATGTCATAAATTATGCTTTACTCTAATTATCATGAAATAATTATGAGAATCATAATATTTGCAGGTTAATTTTGTCACATTTTGAGGATAAGCAACTCCGGAAAGTCACCTCTGGGATTTTGGGAACCGACAAGTGCTGTGACAACTGCAGATGTGGGTAGGTGTCTGTAAAGTTTTGTTAATGCTCAAGCACAAACTGTTTTTCTTTGTTTTTTTTTACAGTATGATTTACATCTGCAGATCATTTTTTGAGAAAACAATTGTCACGTTGTTTTATTTAATCTTTTTATGTAGTTAAACACTGAACTGTAATGTTAATTACACCCAGCACAGAGCAGCACATTATATAGGACACAGGATTGCATATACTCTGATTATGTTAACAATCAGTTGAAAAAAAAACGTTTTTAATTCCTTTGTGTGAAGATTCGAATCCCAGTGTGTTTTTTTTTTTTTTTAGATTTGAATCACTTCTCATTTTAGGGATACATAAAATATAGATCCACATCCCATCAGTGTATAAACAGGACATAAAGTATACAGGACAATGCATAGTTTGTTAAACAGGGCAGCAAGACAGTAAAAAGGTGTATGTCTCATGTAAGCGTGTGGTGTAGAGTAGATATTGAAAAAGTACTATTTTCTTGTCAGCTCTGTTGCTGCCTAAAAGCCCAATTTTATTTTATCTTGTGTAAAAACACGGCTTCTGTTGTCCATACCCATTTTAAAAGATAGCCGATATCTGATAAGCGTCACTAAGGTCTGTAATGTTGTCAAAGTTTGTATGGTTGTCTGTAGGCAGGCTGAAACAGTACTATTCTGTTCATCTTCAGCTTGTTTGTGTTGCTGGTTCCTCCTCAGGCCTCTCCTCAGCCGTGGCCAAGAGTCTTTTGTGCAGGAGCTAAAGGATTTTGGGGCGTGTGCCTTTCAGCTGATGGGGGCAGTGAGTGCTATGGGTGAGAAGTTTGGCATTACTGCTCCAATACTGCTCCTCCGAGGCTCGGTAAGACTCAACATCCCAACTACAAACCAAATAATCACTTGGAAAAGAAATGTCAGGAGAGTCATTTGGTAAAATTGTATTATTTATTTGCGCTTTCTTTGTTTGATAGTTTGCTTGTGTGTGTGGGTGTCAAAAACCTAGTATCCCCAAAACGGCAAATTCTTTGTAGAAGGGAAAGCCTTAAATTTAGAAAGTTTGTTTTAAAGGAATTTTGTAGCATTTATATTGCCCCATTCATCATGGAATTCTGACATTATAAAGAAGTTATTGCTTTTAGTGCTGCAACTAATGATCATTTTGGTAGTCAACTAATCTGATGATTATTTTTTCGATAAGTCAATGATTATTTCTGCCATGTTCTCCATCTCTAAAAATGATAGGAACACCTGAACATAAGATTTAAAAGCCATTTAAATGTCTAGATGTTGTTTAAATGTGTAAAGTACTGATATTTAGTGATTAAATATGTAATCTGTTGTGTTTGGGCACTTTTGGAGACGCAGACTAAGTTAAGTGTAACCTGTGTGAGTGAGACATTTACCCATCTCCCATTGCACTTCTGTCCCCAGCACTTTCTGTAATGCAGTACTGTTACTGTTACAAATTAACAATTAGTCGACAACTAAATTTGTAGTTGACAAATTTAAATAATTGACATTGTCGATTATATCTACTAATTTTTGCAGCCCGATTAGCTTTTGTGCACAATCCGTTGATGCTGTTTTTTTATTTTTTTTTTTTACATTTTATTTGTAATGTTTTTTTTTATTATACATATTTTTTATTGTACAATTTTTTAATAGTTGTTTCTTTTGTTCGTTTTCCCTTCCTATCTTTTATTCTCTCTCTTTAGACGGCTCAGAGAGTTCCTGAACGTTTCCGGAAGAACCCGTTGTTTGGGGCGGGGAGGAGTGTGTCTGAACCCTGGTGGAAAGCTCTGGGCCGTGAGCTCATCAGTGAGAAGTACTTAATGGAGACCACTGGCTTTAATAAATTCAGTACTCTCTGCAAACTCACCCCCAAGGTACAGTTCACACAACGCACACAGTACTTTACCTAAATATAGCTGTCTGTACACTGTATTAACAAAACATCGTTTAAGTGTCTGATAATTGTGTAGTGTTAAAATAAAAATTGGACAGTAATGATTGGTTAGACCTGCAGGTTCAGAGTCCTGCAGCAGGTTGCAGAATGGGGGTTAAACAGACTCCTGCATGTGTGTCTCCACTCAGGGAAGATCATGGTTAAACAGTGCTAAAGACGAGAAACACAGGACCCTCCTGCTGCAGCCCAACATAGACCTGTGCCCAAGAGCTTATGTGCCGAGGTAGCTCTTACACTTTGTGTAACTTCTCTTATTCTGACACTTAACGTTTCATTTTGTGATACTTTCACTCTCTCAGCCTCTCTCTTTCTCTGTCTTTCACTCTCTCTGTCTTTTTGTCTTTCTCTCTCCCTCTCTCTCTCACTCTCTCTCTCACTCTCTCTCACTTTTTCTCACATTCTCACTCTCTCTCTCTGTCTCTCTCTCTTTCTCTCTCTTACAGTCTCTTTCTCACTCTCACTCTTACTTTCTTTTTCTCACATTCTCACTCTGTCTCTCTCTCACTCTCACTCGTACTCTCTCTTTCTCTATCACTTTCTTACTCTCTCTCTCTTAATAAATTACAGAGTTACACTCTGTTACAGTCTTGCTCTCCTCTCTCTCACTCACTCTTACTCTTACACTTTCTCTCTCTCCCTCTCTCTCCCTCTCAGATTCTCTCATGCACTCACCCTATGTTTCCCTCATTTCCTCTCTCGTTCGCTCACTCTACAGGGAATAGTCACAAGAACCTCTTTTTTTTTATACCATTTGAAGAAAGTGATGAACTCAAGCTTGAGTCTTTGAAGTTGATGAAGCCACTGATTCCTCATGGCACTTTTTCCTCAATGGGGTTTTGTGCTTCTTCCATACATGTGTGCTGTATACTTATTTCTTCTGTGGGTATCTCTTCTACCTGTTATGTGAACAAGCTATGATAGCAATCATTATTCTGGTGTAAAATGTTGTTAAATATATTTAAATGTGTTCTAAATGAATTATGAGCAAAAAAAACACCTAATATTGCTGGTAAACTATTAGTCATATTTTTTTTAAACATACCACTGTTCACACTGTTTAATAAAAGTTTTTTTTTTTTTTTTTACTTTTATCTTCTACAGAAATCAAGATGCAAGACCCCCTGTGGCCAGTGTTCAATACTCTCCACCAGGCACAGCTCAGGTCAGAATATGAATCCTTTTCATTGTTGTTCTTCTATCGTGTTATTCCTCCTGTTTTAAACTCAGAAGCAGTATAGGAAAGCTAATGTAGTTGTGCTAATGAATTTCTCTCTGTGGTTACTGCAGAGGGCATATCCCCGCTCTGAGGCAGCTGCCAGTGCAGCGGTTAAGACGGGTGCAGCATCAGATTTCAGGTATTCCTCATGCAAATTCTCTTCATATTTTATTCATTCGCTGAACTCCACTTCTAAAGGGGCATCGAAGTTTTGTCAGTGCACACTAAATCATTTGTTTAAGCTCTTTATATTACTCATATGAACTAAGAGCTAAGGTCATTGTTATTCAGGTCAGTCCCTGGACCTTCACAAGCTCCCTCAGCCAAACCTCAGCCTCCTGCTGTCTCTGCCAGAGAGCTGGAGTTACAGGTAATTTCACTTTGACTTTTCACTTTGTACCATAATCTTTTTTAAAATCTCACTCTGACTCTGTTGTGCTCTGTTGAAGGCTGAGCTGTATGGAAAACTGGTAGCTGAGAGACAGAAGCTGGCCAGCATAAAGGATGTTCCTCCAGCTATACTGGCTACTAACAAAATCCTGCTGGACATGGCCAAAATAAGGTATTGTGAAACATTTAGAATGTTTACATAAGGCAGGGTTTGTACGGTCATTAAAACCTGGAAAAGTCATGGAAATAGAAAATGGCAATTTCCAGGCAAGTTTTGGAAAAGTAATGGGATTTAAAAAAATAGCCATTTTCAGGCTTGAATCAGTTTTGGGGGGGGAAAAAATGAAAGTTTTGGAAAGGTAATGAAATTTGAAAATAGCAATTTCCAGTACTGGATAAGTTTTGGAAAAGTCATGAAAGTTTGCTCTTGAAATGTTGGTGTTTCCTTTTATTGACTAAGAAAAGCGATTTTGCTTTTAAAAAAAATATTTAATGTTTGGGCAAATCAATCACATCACGACATGCATTATCTAGCTGGCTGTGTGGAGTCCTACTCAGACTGCAGTTTAGCTTCACTATAACTGTAAATTCACTCAGTGAAAGAGAAAAATGCTGATTTTAATGCTTTATTTGGCTTAATTCAGACAAATGTCAGGCAGAGATGTAACAAACTGAATAGCAAAATGTCTTCATGTCTGCACTGATGTTTTAAAGATCGTATGGTCATGAATAAGTCAGCACTTTTATGGAGATGTGGATTTCATTTTCCAGGAGGACTTGGCACACTGCCCACACTGCCAAATGTACCAATTGATCTAATAATATTCAAATTTTCGGAGATACTGATTTTTGGGTTTTCGTTGGCTGTAAGACATAATCATAATCGACATAATAAACTATAAAATAAAATAAAAACTCTTAAAATAGATCACTCTGTGTGTGAAATACATCTATATAAAAGAGTTTCACATTTTGAACTGAATTACTGAAATAAAGTAACTTTTTAATGCCATTTTTTTAAGATGCACTAGTATATAGTGGTAATAATTGCATTGCTGTGTGTGTGTTTGTTTCTGTGGGTGTTTGTGTGTGGCAGGCCCTGCACAGTTGCCAGGCTAAAGCAGGTGGATGGTGTTTCCGAGGCGAAGGCAAACATGCTGGCTCCACTGCTAGAGACCATCACTGAGTTGTGCCAGAAATACAACCTGCAGGTGAATCCTTAATCTGCTTGTCTGCATTCACATTACAAGCCAGTTTACATCACATCAGTTTACATTACAGACAGATACAGGTCACTTACATTCAAAAACTGCCAAGGTAGTCTAATACAGTCTGTGCAATAAATCTACTGCATGTCGCCTTAATAGCGATGTTAGCAATGTTATAAATCAGGAGATCTGTCACTGCAACTTCTTTTAACACTCAGCATGGCTTTTGTTTTCAAATAGAGTCCCACCCTTTAACAAATAGAGCATTTTAACTCTGACAAAGTCATGAATTATTATTTGTATTCAGTTTACACACCACTACAGGACAAATAAAGCACAGAAGGCTAGTGTAGATATCTATTTAAAAAAAAAAAAAAAAAAACTAGAGTAGAGCAAACTAGAGTAGCAAACACCTCCTCTGACACATGTGAAGTTAGCCACTGTCTCTTTTCGAACTGCTGCTGATGCAACATTGCCGAATAGCTTAACACCACGCTCTGGGAAAAGCACAGTGACTCGGTTCTGATACATCAGCTCACAGACGCCTAGTGCTGATCAACATCCCTCTAGTAGTGACAGGGGGGAAAAGAGCTCCATCTACCTATCCAGAGAAAGAGCAATGCCAATTGTGCTCTCTCAGGGCTCTGGCAGCTGATGGCAAGCTGAATGACCAGGATTCGATCATAGTGGCAGCACTTTAAAGAATTTTTAAAGGGTCTGTGACGCATGTCGCCATGAGCTCTTTTGTGTTAATGACATACAAGTGAGAAATGTGTAATATACACAATGCATTTGTTGACGTTGATATCTGCAATCTTATTCTCTTTTGTTTGTTTTTTCCACAGGAGGCTGCCGCCAGCTCTGTTTCTGTTTGCAGTGCACCACCTCCCTTTACACAAACACGAAAAGCCTCCGCTTTAGCCGACAGTGTTGCTATTTCCTACAGACTCTTCCAGACTGAGGGCAAAAGCATGGTACAGTACAGTTGATGATTACAGCTTTCTGTGCTGTAAATGCACCAAATCTGACTTAGATTAACTCATTTAACTCTTGTTTATTATGATGAGCCAATGCATGATGACATGATAGGATTAATATGTGGCTGCTAGTCCTCCAAATACCACCAAAACACCTCGCCCTTTAAGATTTACAAAAGGACATGCTGCTTTTTTATGATTTTATTTCTAATTTTTCCCCCATTTTCTCCCCAATTTACACGGCTAATTACCCATCCCACTCACTAGGACTCCCCCTATCACTAGTAATGCCCCAACATCCCAGGAGGGTGAAGACTAACACATGCTTCCTCCGATACATGTGAAGTCAGCCACCGCTTCTTTTCGAGGAAAAGGTTCTGATACATCAGCTCACAGACGCCCTGTGCTGCAGACATCACCCAAGGAGTGATGTGGGGAGAGAGAACCATCTACCCACCCGGAGGGAGCAGAGCCAATTTTGCACTGGCAGCTTGATGGCAAAGCTGCATGAGCTGGGGTTCGAACCAGGACATGCTGCTTGGATGTGCTAGTCTTCACACTTTCCCATTTCTCTTACTGACTATAAGAATTAAGTGTAGACTTATAGACTAACACCCAACCAACATGTGGACTTACTATGTAAAAAATAGTGTTCATCGCTTCATCTGTGATCTGTGGTCATAATGTTTTGGCCCATCATTGTATGTGCAGTGTTTACACGCGTAAGTGGGCTACGGCATAAAAGAATCAGATATATAAGATTAAGTCAGAATACCATTATGTGTGTTGTAGTGTAAATTGTGATTGTGTTCTGTGTGATTTACAGAGGCAGGTAGCTGATACTCGCAGTCTGCCTATGACTGTGGTGGAGTCCCATCTTTTACAGGCTGTAAATGCCGGTCATCCGCTAGACAAAGAGAGAGCTGGACTCTCCTCTTCTGTAATAAACACAATCATCCGCATTGTCTCCTCCCCACCTCTCAACTCAGGTAAGACGGAGCCTACGGTACGTGTCCACTAGCACTTCAGCCTCAACGCATCCAGTTCATTCTTAATGGTGAGAGCCTCCGTATGCCGCAGTGCCTTCTGCCAAAAAACTTTATTCAAATGAATCCGGCCCCCACTCTGTGTCCAGCCAATCAAAAATGTCACAGACAAGCCCACATGGCGAGCCAGTGAAAAAAAGTGTTAGAGGACAAAAACCATTACTCTAATCAGTAATCATACAAATAAACACTTTTATATATATTACATTTGTAAACAGTGGATGTTAATACGTATTACCTAATTAAAGTTTGTTTAATTAGGTAAAACGACTAAAAATGCATTTTCCATTTAATATACTCAATGAAAATACACATTAAATATACTTAAAGTGCACTTTAGTGCAGATTTTTTTCCAGTAGCATTAAGTTGTACACAATATGTGCATCAATACGCAAATCAATACATTTACAATATACTTTAAGTGTATTCAAAATTATGTTTAACCCTCCTATTATGTTCTGGTCACATTTACCCGTGTTAAAGTTTGAAGATCTCTGAAAAATAATTAAAAGTATCTTTTTAGTGGAAACTTCTTCTGATTGCCTTAATTATTGTAATCAGCATATAATATGAAAATGATTTACATCTTTTGGATAATTAAACATGCATCGGGTCAGATTGTTCGAAGAAGATAAACGAAAAAAACTCAAACACAACCTAATGCTTTTATGTTGCATTTAAATATAGCTTAATTGCAATTGAAATATACTTAATTTGCCATGAGTTGTTTCAAAATAGTACGTTTAGTATGTATTTAAGTATTACGTATTAATTTTATTGTTAAAAGTATGTACTATTTCATGATAAGTATACTTTAAAAAAATACTCAAATGTACTTTTCTTTTACAAGGGAAGCCAGTTATCCTAAATTAGCTACAGAGGGGTTGTCTTTTCTCATCATTGTTATCTCTTCTTAGACCTCAGTGACTTTAGGAGCATCCGTGCCCTGGTGCCTGAAGAAATCAGCACTTTTCTGCTCCGGCTCTGTGTCGCTAAACTGCAGAGAGAAGGCCTTCCTAACCCTCTGCCTTCCAGTTCACCATCAGCACTGCCCAACATATCCTGGATAGAGGTTAGTACACTGTGTTAGTTTAGTGTCTAAGGCCGTATCCCATTCCACCACTTGGCCCTATGCCTCTGTTTTTTGGTTACATGATTTTTTCATAATAAGCATAAAGAAAATTGCTAGTAACTTTCCCGTTCCACCTTGGTGCAGCAGACAGCAGAGGAATTTAATAAAAGCTAATTTCAGCTCCCCATCACCGAGGAATTAGTAATGAAAATAATAATTAATTGCTCCACCACCTGTCCCCTTTATGAAGACATACGATGCCCTAAAGCTAACTAGTTAACCAGCAGTAGCATTTTACTGCTGTAGGTATA
This sequence comes from Astyanax mexicanus, assembly GCF_023375975.1. NCBI lineage: Eukaryota > Metazoa > Chordata > Actinopteri > Characiformes > Acestrorhamphidae > Astyanax > Astyanax mexicanus. The sequence continues at coordinate 27,787,999 of NC_064427.1, read as the reverse complement.
TCTGTATCGGGTGCTTGAAGGGTTGTCCCAATTCTTAGGGGGAGAATTTCAATCCTTCCCTTTGTAACTCTGTTCCAAGGGGAAGGGGTACCAAAGACAAGTCTTACAATCACATTCTCTAGAATGGTACTTTTTGTCTCTGTGTGCCAGACTAAATTTATTTATATTTTATTTTATTTAAGCAGTGCATTACTCCACATTTATTGTCTATGCTGTTCAGAATATCACCAACAGAGTGCAGCAGTCGCCTTATTATTCTACGGCTGCTTCTTTAATCTCAAGATTTTCTTTCTCTCTCTCTCTCTCTCTCTCTCTCTCTCTCACTCTCTTACTCTCTTACTCATACTAACTGTATTAGTTTCTTTGATAATCTGCATTGATTATGAAATATTAAACATGTTTCTTCATTACTGTAAAGAATTCTGTGTGTGTGTGTCCATGCTCGTGTGTGTGTGTCCATGCTCGTGTGTGTGTCTGTGCTCATGTGTGTGTGTCTGTGCTCGTCTGCGTCTGTGCTCGTGTGCGTGTGTGTGCCTGTGCTCTTGTGTGTGCCTGTGCTCTTGTGTGTGCCTGTGCTCTTGTGTGTGCCTGTGCTCTTGTGTGTGCCTGTGCTCTTGTGTGTGCCTGTGCTCTTGTGTCCGTCTATGCTTCTATGCCTTTGTGTCTGTGCCTGTGTGTGCCTGTGCTCTTGTGTGTGTCTATGCTTCTGTGCTTGTGTGTGCGTGTTTGTGTGTGCGCGTCCCAGAATGCTATCTCTCAGCTTTGTCACCTCATAAAGCCTCCATTAAGGAAGGGGAGGGGCAGTTAAGGCTGTGTCTGACATCTGGTGCCTCCTCTCAGACTGATTACTGTAGATCAGTTTTCCTGAACGTCTTGGTCCAGCAGGCCATGCTCCAGATGTGCACCCTGGGCATTTTCTTACTCTTCTTCTTAGAGTTTACATCAGGCCCAAAAAATCCAGCCCCACTGTACCCGAGCCTGAACATGTTCTGTCCAAACCAGACCCGGACCACCCCAAATGGTCATTATGAGCCCGAAATCAACTAAAACCCCACATTTTTTAAGTAAATAGAGAGTTAAAAGACATTCTTGGCGTTTCTTAACTTTTAAGTTTTGTGTCTATTAAACATGAGTATGTGTATGCAGCATTTTTCACCAACATAGAATGAGCTCTCATCTGATTTATGCACCTAAATTTAGATTTCCGCGTTTCTACCAACAAAAATAGGTTTTGCAACCTGAAAAGTTCCTTCCCAGGTTATTCAGCATGAACTGAGAGCTGCTGGGTCTGTGACGTGTCCTTGTATCCACCTAAAACCGGTACAAACACAGGCTGGTTCACTGAAAAGTGCCAAGGTTCTTATAAGCCTGAAAGGAATGGAGTTATTTTGTTAAAAATGGCTAAAAGTGTCTGTCATATTAAAATATGTAGTGATTTATGCTGATGTGCTCATTTCTTTTAGGTTAAATCTGTTGAGTTAGACAGTGACAGCCCTGCCCTCAGTTCAGGGAATCAGCAACAGCAGCCTGAGGAAGAGGCAGAGCAAGACAGTATAGACATGAGTGAGGATGACCTCTTCAGTGAACTGCCCATGCCTGAGGTGAGCCCCATTCATGTAGAAATATGTCCCAATGTTTGTGGCATTTAGTTATTTCAGGTTACACCCATTGCTGAAACAGATACAACATATGACACTAATGCTAATAGAACAGGACCCAAAGCCAGGTATGAATTAGATGAGTATAAAGCCCCTAGTATTGAGCTGTGGAGGTGTGGAATTGTGTTCTGTAGAATGATTGTGCTCCACTGGGTGTTGATCCAACATCACTCTTGTTTCTGAAAACAATACAATCCTTCCAGCAAAGCTGCAAAATCTCGTAGAACACTGTCGGTCAGGACAGTTATTCCAACACACAAAGGAAATATTTATATAGTTGGCATCAGCTTAAAGTTCCCACATTTGTGCCCATTTACTTTAACGAAATACCAATGTAATGTTACTTCAGAAATAATAATATTAGTAATAATATATGAATGATATTCTATTAAAGTAATGTATGAAGAATAGCTTGTTTTATGCATGACTTACTTGTGTATGCATACCTGTATAGGATATGGGCCCAGTCAGCAGTGATAGCCAGGGTCATGACCAGTGTAGTGTGGAGGAGATGAAGCCTACAGAGATCTCCTACACTGGTGGCATGAAATTGGCCTCCTGGAATCAGGAGGATCTGGATAAAGACACTCAGGATCTGTTCAGTGATTCCCCAGTGAAGGTAATCCTCATCAGAGGTCCACTTATAACTTTTATATGAGCTTATATAAAATAATAAACAGTAATTATCATGATTTTCATGTAAGAATGTTCCAACCTAAATGTAAACAGGCTGATTTAACTAAGGTATCTGTGGTTGTATTCACATTGCCAGGCAGAAATTACTCAAATTTAACCTTTTTTTTTAACATTAATGGGGACATATTATGCTAAACATATTCAACTGTTTGCAAAACTGTTTTTTATCAGTTGAAAACTTGGTGTCAGAAATCATATGTTTCTATGAGCCGTTTGGATGTTTAGTACCGTTTGTGACCCACCAGAGCCCCACCCACTAGATCGGTTGAAGAAATGCCATGTCAGTCATTTTGGTTAAGAACTTTAGACAGTTTACAGCAGGATTAGCCAGCAGACTTTGTCTGAGTGAGGGATCTGTACCTTCTTTCTGTGGCAAGTCAGGAGGTGAGAGAGATGTAAGCACTTTCAAATAATACGTTTGGTCTTCTATCTCAGTTAAGCATGAACTAGCTTGTTCACCTTTTGCCATTTAGTACTAGCTAACATTGACATGTGGTAAATACTTATGGGGTGTAGCCAGCAACAGCTTATTTGCATAAAAATTACAGAGCCCTTAAATGGCCTATTCTGAAAGGGACAGAAACTGGCAAGACTAGAGCTTGATAGAACATATGTCCTTTTTAGTGTGCCACAGATCGGAATCATGTTAACATTTACATATCAAATATAGATTTGAGTAGCCAAAGATCACTTTAAAATAACATCCTATAGATTACTGCAAATAAAGGTATATGTTTTTTGGCCTATGGTCAATATCCCTTGCAGGCTAATATATTGCGATATATGATTTATCGACCAGGTTTTTGCACATACACAGCACTGCATGCTGATTCAGGATTCAGACTCGTTTACGTTATATGCTGAGTAGGAATTAGTATAGAAATATGCTGTTTTTCAGCTTTATTATGTTTATATACATATACTTAATGTTTTTATTTGTTAGGGGTTCATTACTACTATAATGTAAATTAGGAAATGTGCAGTGCTCAATGTGACTTATTCGAGATTCGTGTTACTAACAATTAATTGCTAATAAATAATACACATAGCTTTTCTCTTCATTGCATTAAAACATTCTCAGTCTCTGTTTTTAAATCTGGTTCAGTTTCAGGTTTCATGTATTAAAGGGAACACTCTCTGTGTCCTCTCTTTAAGAGAGTTTAGAATAGAAAGCAGCAGTCGGGCTAATGCAGGTCTAATGGCCGGACAGCGCGAAGTGCTTTGTTTATTTGTGACCGAGGCCTCTGGGATGTGACCTCTGACCCAGAGGTAATCACAGGTGGCGGGATCGATGGACGTGTGACAGCGAGCTCTAACAAGATGAGTGCTGTGGTATGGCTTAGTGTGGGGAGGTGTGTGCGCGCCATACTTACATTTGACCCCTGTCTGCCCTCACACACACACACACACACACACACACACAGTCCTCCTGCCACCACATCTGGGGTTTCAGGCCGCCTGCCATAAATGCTCTGTGTGGGCCAGAGTGTAAATAAGGGCCAGAGTGTCATAAAGAGCAGTATGCATCTGTAGGTAGGGGCATTTTAAACTGTTGAGCTTGAATCTGTGTATATCTATATACATATTTGAGAAACATTCAAATAGATGAGTGAGAAATTGTTTAATATTGTTATAAATTAAAAAAAATTATATATTAAATGTGTGCAGCTCAAATTGTAAGATTGATTAGTGTGATTTTACATTATGCAAATCAATCCAACAGTTACTCATGTGTTGTACAAATTGGTCTCAAAGTATTTACATATACAGCTCTGGAAAAAATTAAGAGACCGCTTCAGTTTCTGAATCTCTGATTCTCTGGTTTATGTTTGAGTAAAATAAACATTGTTGTTTTATTCTATAAACTACAGACAACATTTCTCCCAAATTCCAAATAAAAATATTGTCATTTAGAGCATTTATTTGCAGAAAATGAGAAATTGCTAAAATAACCAAAAAATAAGCAAAACTTTCAGACCTCAAACAATGCAAAGAAAACAAGTTCATATTCATAAAGTTTTAAGAGTTCAGAAATCAATATTTGGTGGAATAACCCTGGTTTTTAATCACAGTTTTTATGCATCTTGTCATGTTCTCCTCCACCAGTCTTACACACTGTTTTTGGATAATTTTACGCCACTCCTGGTGCAAAGATTCAAGTAGTTCAGCTTGGTTTGATGGTTTGTGATCATCCATCTTCCTCTTGATTATATTCCAGAGGTTTTCAATTTGGTAAAATCAAAGAAACTCATCATTTTTAAGTGGTCTCTTAATTTTTTTTTCAGAGCTTTACATCTTTTACAAAATCTAAATCTAAACAATGTGTAAATAAATGTATCTGGGCCAGAGTTTCTCTAGAGCATCTTAGCACAAATACAATTCTTAAAGTTGCCCAAGATTGAAAGTATTTTTATTTAATATTTTGAGCTAAAATTGATTTATGTTATCCTTTGTTTAGTTTTCCTTTCTATTTATTTTTGTTAAAGCAAAAAATGTGAAGATGCAGATTTACGAGTCTGTTTACAACCCTGTTGTTTTTTCTTGGAATGAGACAAGCTGTTTTTACTTTCACAGAGTGATTGTGAAGGGGGAGGAAAGAAAATAAACCTAATTTTATTGGCTAATTTACTGCACTACAATGGGCCTTGTTAAAGCCATATATTATAGCTTGGTTTTAACACTGTAACAAAAACACTGTATAGTGTTGCTGTGCTGTTTTTGAGTCCTCTCAGTGCAATATGCTGTTTACAAGCGTAAGAGATTTCTGGCCTACTTCGCTTCAGCTTTCATAAAACAAACTAGGGAAGTCCGGTGGTGATGTGCTGCTCTTCAGTATCAGCAATCCCACATTCTCACATTCTCTAGTTGCTGCCATGTTTATCATTTCACCAGCTTGGACTAGGGTTTTTGCTAGTAAACTGGGTTTTTAATTCAGTTTTGGGGATGTGAAATTTCGGCATAGTTTTGGTTCTGCTGTTTTTATTTTTTAGGAAGTACAGCAGGTTTTTTTTTTTTTTAATTCACAGTTTGTCATTTTCATATAGTAACTAACTATGCTATGCTAGTAACTTTGCTAAAATATGTTGGCTGGAATGTCTGAACAAGCCATAACAAGAAATAAGGCCTGAAAAAAATAGTCTTTTTTGTAAGTTTTATTTTTTTTCTTTCTTTTTTTTTTCTTGGCACACCTGACTGCATAGATATACATCTGCATTTTGCATGTGTATGTGCACATACTATTTAAAAATATATACATTAAATATTCAGTACCAGTAAAACGTTTGGACACACCTCTACTCATTCAGTGTGTTTTTTTTTTTTCTTTCTTATATATTTTTTTACATTGTAATTTTAATATTGAAGACTATATAAAACCTATACAGTAACACATGCAGAAATATTATGCAAGTAAACGTGTTAAACAAATGTGAATATGTTTTATACTTTAGATTCTTCTAAGAAGATTCTTCACATTTTGGAATTTTAATCTCAGTGTCTTCATGAGGGAGAGTCAACTGGAATAGTTTTCTCAGAGTCTTGAAGGAGTTTCTGGAGGTGCTGAACAATAGCTGCTGCTTTTCCTTTATGCTGTGAAGCTCCAGCTCATCATAAATCACCTCAAATCACCATCTCAGTTGAACAGGTTTAGATCAGGGGATTGTAGGGGCTAAACTGTTTTTTTAATTTAATATGTAATTCCATATGTGCCACTTAATTTTTGATGTCTTTATTATTTATCTACAATGTAGAAAATAAATAAATTAAATAAATAAACTAAACTAACTGTGGTACTGTATATTCAACTATTCAAAGTAAGATAAATATTTAGTTTTCCTTTCTAAGGCACCATTAAAAGGAAGAGCAATCCTCACACTCAACACTCTCCATAAGTTAAAATGTTCCTAATCTTAAGGCCAAGATACTTTTAGGAGACTGGGCTCTGGACATCAAATGGTTGCTTTGTTCGTAGCTGTGACATTATTTGTAGTTCTTTTCCCCACTCCAACTTAAAAAGGCACTTACGTATTTATAATACACCCTTATTCCATTCTCACAGCAGCTGAAATGCCATCTAATACTGTGAAAAATGAGCCTAACAGCCCACCATGTATCTTGTGCTGGACATTTATGGAGATGTAAGGATGTTTTAATAGGGCATTTATCAATATTCCTTTGTAGCACATCGACAGAAACCGGTGGATCAATATGTGAGTATTAGGGCCTGATTCTAAACAGATTAACTCCTTGATCTGCTCCCAGCAGGAGCAGCGCTGCCGAGGTCACTAAAGATTTAGCAGAAGCGAGATTGAGCGAGACAGAAAGGGAAAAGGAGAAAGCCTGAAGGAAATGAAATTTGGAGAGAGAGATAAATGGCTTATGTGGAATTGTGACGGATGGTAATCTGATGGTGGACGTTGTGCGTATGTGTGTGTTGTGCTGGTGGAGTCTAGGTCAGGACATTTTCACCCAGAGAGAAAGATTTTGACTCTAATCTTAAGAATTCCCATTTTCCTAGCTGAATGTTATGTTAGCCAGCTTTGATTTATAGATACTCTTCTGTAGTTATAAAAGCATGTTGTACATGGACAATGCTCATATAGGGACACAATACATATGAAACTAATTGTCTCAAAACTGTGTCCTTAAGAGTCTCAGCAGTGACATTGTCTGTGCTACCCTCTGTACATTGCCATTACCTGTCGATAGGTTATGGGGTCAGACAGCTTGTGTTGATGTGGTAGAGCTTAGTGTGTTTTACTGAGAGGGCACAGAAGAGGAAAGGAGGAGGATCATCAGATCAATAGTCTGTTGTCTTTCTAGATTGTATTTGGTGAAAAAATGAATAGTTATTGCACAATGAATAATATAGATTAAGGGGGTTTTGGCATCATATAGCATTTTTAAATTTCAATATTTGTTTTAAAACAAATATTTAAAAACAGACCTAATTGGACGAATAGCATCTCTCCCTCATTCCCTCTCTGGGTTTAGCATGTTTCATTGTTTGGGTCATCTTTGGTTAAGTGGGAAGTACATCACAATATTCAGATATCACACTACTGCATCAGTTCACATGCTTTATTCAGTTTTATTGAAGGTACTGTCTCTCTCAGGTTGTCCAGAATTGCATGTGTAAAGCGTGTCCTTTAGAAGTGGCTCAAAGAACGAATTACACCCATCAGCTCCAGGGGAAGCCATAGGGCAAGAAATGCCTATTTTCACATAATGCTGCTAATATTTGGTTGGTTTTGATAGTCATATTCTTTTAGCAGCACTTCTCTGCATGAGCTAGCCCTGCAGGTTCAAATACTCCTAGTAACCTCAGTGTGAATGGGAGAGGCTTAAAACAAGATACACTGAATTCACTGTGCTAAGCGGCACAATGTGAAACGCAGCGGCAGAAGGCAGCATTACAGTCAGTGAAACATTTGTTAAATAATGTGTTTTTTGTTTGTTGGGTTTTTTTGGTTTTTTTTTTTTTTTAGGATTTTTTAAGTCCCATGACATTTGTTATAGATTATTTGCAGTTTTGTTTAAGTTTAGTTTAATAATGAAAACTGTGCTGTGTGGCGCATTGTGGCATTAGGCATTATGGCTTTGAATTAGACAGCAGCGAATTTAATCTGTGGCCGGCTTTTTAAACAGTTTTATGCTGCTTAGTTCCAATATGTATTATGTAGACGTGTGAATTACGTTTACATGCTGTATAAAATAATAGTTTTAAAAAATAATAATTTTTCTTAATTTTCCCATTTATTTCTTTTCACTTTACCTAATTACTTTTTGATTTAATTTGTCTCTTCCTTGGGTTTTAACTTATTTTTACTTTTGTTCTTGTAGACTGTAAGCCAGATACCTAAGAGGAAGCTTCCTGATTGGGCAGAAACACCGGGGGGCTCCATTCCTGCTTCTTCTGCAAAGAAAACCAAGAAAAAGAAAGGACTGTTTATTTGATGTTCAGTAAATGCCCCAAAACTGTGTAAAAATGTAAAATCACATTTCAGAATTAAATATATATATATATATATATATATATATATATGTTTGTAAATAATCAATAACAATTAATTGATTTCTTAAATAAACTAATTTTAAATATTTTTTTTTCTTTTTTATGTGTGTCTACACTCAATTAAGTTCACTGATTGGTGAAAACTTCACACTAGACCTTAAGCAGCTTGGACTGTCTTTCTCTCCACTCTTCCTCCAGACTTTACAAATTAAATGTAAAATTTACTGATGATCAGGGATGGTTTGGAGAGACACCATCTGCTGGTGTTGATCCACTGTGTTTTATTAAGTACAAAGTCAGTTCAGTTTTTTTTCCCCAGAAAATCTTACAGCACTTCATGCTTCCCTCTGCTGAGACCAACTTTCAAAAGTAGTCTTATATAATATCAAATAATAAAATAGATCACTCTGTGTGTAATACATCTATATAATATATAAGTTTCACATTTTGAACTTAATTACTAAAATAAAGTAACTTTTTTAATGATATTCAAATTTTTAGAGATGCAATAGTATAATTGTTAGTCATATCTACATGGACCTGAATGGCAAAGGGTCACCATATGGAATCCATGCCATGAGGAACTGAAACTACTGTGCTGAGAGAACATTATGGGCCTAAAAAATGTATGTCAAGGTTTTGATCTGTGTTTCGCAGCACAGAGGAGGCGGCAGCCGCAGCAGAGGGAACAGAAATGAGTTGCAGTGTGTGGGGTTAATCCTGTGTGAGGTAAAGCTCTTTCTACACTGATGTCTTTGCAGATTAAGGAGTCCCTGGATTACGTGTCAAAGATATCGGCTTGTCCTTAGGGAGGAGGAAAAAAAGGCTCGGGGAGAAAAGCAGAAAGACTAATAGCCTCTGACCCGTTGTTATTGTTTCTTTTATAACCAAACCTTATTCACTGATGAGCTTTAAAGATGTTCTGCATGATCTCTGCATCCACACACTTAACCACCCCTCCCCCCTTTAAACGAAACCATAACAGAAAGAGTTGGCCTATAAACATCAAACCCCATTCAACTGTGTACATCATGTTTAACGTCTCTGAAAATATAATTGATATAATTAATTTGCTTCATATTTATTGTTTTGTCTTGTACACATTTCTCCCCAATTTATAAGGCCAATTACCTAGCCCACTCATTAGGACTCCTCCTATTACTAGTAATGCCCCAACACCAGGAGGGTGAAGACTAGCACATGCCTCCTCCGATACATGTGAAGTCAGCCGCCGCCCGTTTTCTAACTGCTGCTAATTTAGCATCACAGCGCGCTCGGGGGAAAGCGCAGTGACTTGGTTCTAATACATCAGCTCACAGAAGAAGCCTTGTGCTGATCAACATCACCCTTTGGAGTGATGTGGGGAGAGAGCAAAGCCAATTGTGCTCTCTCAGGGCTCTGTCAGCTGATGGCAAGCTAAATGAATGGGATTTGAACACCACCACCAAATTTAAAGTGACAGTCTGTAAGTTTTGGTGAATCCCTTTCGTGCTTTTGTTTAGCCTTTCAGCTCTCTTCAGTTCTAATTCTGTGTTTCTTTGTTGTAACAATGCATGAATGAGTAGATGAAGACATAGATAAAGATTTTACTGTTCTGATATCTCCTTGTTCACAGTAGCTCTTGTCTCAGCGCCATTATCAACATTGCAGCTGCTCAATCAACCAGCAAACGCTGTTGTGGCCAAAAGGAAACTCCAGAGAAGACCAACCATTTAAAATTAAGAGTTTATTTGATTTTACCAAATTAAAAACCTGGATGAACACAAGCCATCAAACCAAGCTGAACTTCTTGAATTTGTGTACCAAGAGTGGCATAAAGTTATCCAAAAGCAGTGTGTAAGACCGGTGGAGGAGAACATGCCAATGCATGAGAATTGTGATTAAAACCAGGGTTATTTCACCAAATATTGATTGCTGAACTCTTGAAAATTTTATGAATATTAACTTTTCTTTGCAATAGCAAAGTCCAAGAAACTGATTCAAAAACTGAAGTGGTCTCAGTTTTATTCTAGAGCTGTAGCTTTGCAGGAATGGTCACAGGAACACACTGATGCCATTTATCATGATATTTTGTCCTCTCTTTACTCACATATGGGACTGTTTGCAATTTAAAAGAAGCATTTTAAGGATCATAACCATACTTAATAATGCAAGAAACACTAAGGCTATGATCATGCTGCAGGTAAATCAAATTTGTGCATTTGGATTTAATCTGGAGATTTAAAAAATTGGGTGGATTTGGGCTGACGGTCTAAACACAGCCAACGATAAAAAATACCTGATGCATAAACTTTGCTAAGATATTAAATTCATTTTTGAATGTTCAAATTTAAGGGCTAACTAATTAAGTATGTTTGTTCATTTTAAATATGGATAAAGCGGGTGTTGACAATGGATGGATGGGTGGTTAACTTTAAATCACTCCTAGAACATATTTGTTCAAATTCCTTCACTATTGGTCTACACTAATATGCTCTGCTTACTTCTAGAATGTTTGCTGATGCTCTTGTTGAATGTTGTGTACAGAAGTTGTACTCAGCCAGGCTGTATTGATTCAGCTCATGTGAGAGACAGCTGCACATACTGATGATGACTGAAATGAATGCCGCTCCAGACACCCTCTCCTCCAGAGCATGACTCGGCCTCTAATGTGATCGATTCAAAAACTTTTTTTTTTTTTATCTTTGCATACTGATATTAGTGTGATATGGGCCAGACCTGCCTTAGAATTGATTAGAAACAGTCCAGTCAGAATCTTATGACCGCCTCATTGGTATAGAATCCATTGAGCATATATACAGCTCTGGAAAAAAATAAAGGGACCAAATTGATAAGATTTTACCAAATTGAAAACCTCTGGAATATAATCAAGAGGAAGATGGATGATCACAAGCCATCAAACCAAGATGAACTTCTTGGATTTTTGCACCAGGAGTGGCATAAAGTTATCCAAAAGCAGTGTGTAAGACTGATGGAGGAGAACATGCCAAGATGCATGAAAACTGTGATTAAAAACCAGGGTTATTCCACCAAATATTGATTGCTGGACTCTTAAACTTTATGAATATGAACTTGTTTTCTTTGCATTATTTGAGGTCTAAAGGCTCTGCTTCTTTTTTGTTATTTCAGACATTTCCGATTGTCTGCAAATAAATGCTCTAAATGACAATATTTTTATTTGGAGTTGGGAATAAATGTTGTTCGTAGTTTATAGAATAAAACAACAAAGTTAATTTTACTCAAACATGTACCTATAAATAGCACAATCAGAGAAACTGATTCAGAAACTGAAGTGGTCCCTTAATTTTCCCCAGAGCTGTATATGTGTAAATTCATAACATGTGGCTACTGTATTTTAAAAATTGGCCAACTCTGAGTTAGAGGATAAACAAACTGTGCGGAAACAGTTTCAGAGCTTCTGTCTCTGACTTCACCTCTAGGAGGTGGAGCAGCTGGATAGGAGTGGGCAGTGAGTGAGTGTTTAAAAACTCCAGCAGCACTCCTGTGTCTGATATACTTATACAGTTTACTTATATAATTACAAAACTACAAAGTGCTTCTATTTGGTCAGTAGAGCAAAAAAAATGGAGAGTGTGGAAACCAGGAGGTGGTCGTAATATTCTGAATGGATTGTGTTTGTGATTATGTTGTGTATTGTGTTTTCCATTATTTAGCTAATTTAATTATACATTCACAATAATATCCCTTTTAAGTTTAGTGTATTGTGATTAAAACTTTTTATAAGCGATTCAAAACTTTTTCAAAGGTAATTCAAGCCTTTTCAAAAAGTGATTCAAACTTTTTATAAGAAATTAAAAACTTTTTTTAAAGGCAATTCAAGCCTTTTTAAAAAGTGATTCAAACTTTTTTTATAAGTGATTCAAAGGTTTTTTAAAACCAATTCAAGCTTTTCGAAAAAGTGTTTCAAACTTTTTAGAAGCTATTTAAAACTATTCAAAAAGTGATTTAATTTTTTTACAAGTAAATTAAACATTTTCATAAAGTGATTAAAACTTTTTATAAAGTGATTCAAACCTTTTCAAAAAGCAATTCAAACTTTTGAGAAGCAATTCAGACCTTTTCAAAAGTAATTCAAAAGTTAGCCTTTCCAAAAAGTGAAGGCAATTCAAGCCTTTTTTATTGGGCTTTACATATTAGTCTATAATTCTGAAACATATCAAAATAACTCTATTTTAGTGAAATATGACATATGAAGGTAAGCTGAATTCAGTGTTTCAGTGTGTGGAAACAGTGCAGATTAGGCTTTAGGGGAAGCCCACACAGCTGTGGCTGTCGTGTCACATGTGCCTGCAGGGTAGATGTGCCAGTGTTCCTGGTCCTCTCTGAAAGCGATGTGAAGGCTGTGTTTTTCCAGCAGGTGTGCGGCGGCTCCTGGCAGCCTGGCCATCCCTGGCGCCGCTCCCTCACGCAGCTGCCCGGGCCGCAGGCTGTTGTGGTCAGGCCCCGGGACGAGCTGTGCGGTGTGATTGTCCCCGCCGTGCTAAGGCATGGGCCGAGATTAAGGGTGATGGGTTTGGGCTTAACATGTGTTTGGTGCTACAGGTGGCAGATATTGGGCTTGGCATCAGGGCCCTGTCTGTAATAATGTACAAGCCAGGACATGAACGCCTGCTGGGTCAAACAGCAGGATGTTCAGGGCAGCTGATTGGGGGACTTCTGGCCATCTGTTTACTTGTTATTGTAATTCGATTCTTATATGATAGAGCTGCACTGAAGAGGAGAAGAAAACAAATTCATCAGCAATGCTGGTGGCATTTTTAGATGTGTTTTTTAATATAGAAAAACGATATGAAAAGTGATTACAAGCCCCCTGTAAGTATAGAGAAGCTGAAAGTATTGCGTATAGACTCTTTTCCCAATGTCACCAAAATTGAGAAATTGAACAGAATTCTTTTTTATATTTTTTTCTTTTATTAAATGTTTTAAAATTCCATTTCAAGAAGAAAATAAAAATACCAATTATTTTTTAAATAATTTATTTTCTTTTAAAATTATTTTAGAATAAACACACAGTATCAGTGATTCAAAGCACCACAATATCTTTAAGTGCCAACAGCGCCCCTTGTGGAGAATCTTCATCCTGCTAAATGTGAAGAAGTATGCTAGTTTCTGAGTAGGTTATAAGCTGGTCAATGACTTGTTACACATCTTAAAATAGTGTGTCCCCAGCAAAAATCATAGCTGTGATTGCTCTTAAACATGCAGCTTTAATAGCGTTTTATGTAATGAAAGAGTTAAAAAAAGTTAAGCCTTCTTTAATCTATTCTCCCCAAAATGTTTGTGTTTGGAGCAGCCAAAATCCTACTACTAAAGTGATTTGAAGCATGTTGTGTAAATATGCCTGATCTATCTATTAGTGACATTCAGACACAAGGTTTATTTCTCATGACCTTCAAAATAGGAGGCACATCACTGATGATCTGAAAAGGGTCTGACCCTGAACAGCCTTTTACAGCATGAATTAGTAATGTGTCTAGGTTTAAATCAACTGCTTTCTTTGCTGTTCTCGTATGTCTTACATTCTGCTGCTGTTTCTCCCTGATTGAACAAAGCAGGCATCAAACGAATCTTAATCTCTTTGGCTGGCGTTCCTTAAAATTCTAGTTATGGTAATCTGCCAGCCAGTCTGAGGCCAGCTGGAGTTCAGATCATGTAATCTTAACAAACTTCATGTCCTTATGCCTGTGAAGCCTGACTGCAGCATTGCTTTGTTTTCCTTTTTAGCGATTATTTTGTATTTTATCCTAAAATTATTCCAAAATGTTTGTGTGTTTTAGTGATTACTCCCTTAAATTACTCTACTAAATTAACAGTGCTTCATTGTGGTTAGTTTACTTTTAGGCACTAAAGTCTGATAATTTAGGGCTGATAATTGGATAAAAAAGGGGGGGGGCGGGATCTAAACATGAGAGATGTCTTGTTTCAGCACTCTAGCAGGTTCTAGTAACATTAAGTTGCTGGCTGAGCTGCCACATATAAGGTGGAATTTAGGGTAAAAGTGAAAACATTTGGGGACTTGTTTACTAAATGTGAGTGAGATATAAAGTAAGTATGAGATATCTTGTTTAACTACTCTAGCAGGCTCTAGGAACATTTAGTGAGAGAAAAAATATGGCTTCATGCTATTCAAAAAGTTTAAATTGCTTCTAAAAAAATTTGAATCGCTTAAAAAAGTTATAAATCGCTTATAAAAAGTTTCAATTGCTTTTTTAAAAAGCTTGAATTGTCTTTAAAAGGTTTTGAATCACTTATTAAAAGTTTGAATTGCATTTTGAAAAGCTTATAAAAAAATTTTTACTTGCTTATAGAAAGTTTGAATCGCTTTTTAAAAAGTTTTGAATCACTTATAATAGGTTCAAATTGCTTTTTGAAAAGGCCTGAGTTGTCTTTGAAAAGTTTTTAATCTCTTTTAGAAAAGGGTTGAATCGCTGATTAAAAAAAAAGCCTAAAGCGTTTTTTGAAAAGTTTTGAATCGTTTATAAAAAGTTCAAATCGCTTTTTAAAAGGATTAAATTGCCTTTGAAAAGTTTTGCATTGCTTATAAAAGGTTCGAATTGCTTTTTGAAAAGGCCTGAGTTGTCTTTGAAAAGTTTTTAATCTCTTTTTCTTTAATCTCTTTTTATCGCTGATAAAAAGTTTGAAGCGTTTTTTGAAAAGGTTTGAATCTTTGAAAAAGTTTGAGTTGTCGATAAATAGTTTTGAATCACTTATAAACGGTTTAAATCGCTTTTGAAAAGGATTCAACCGCTTTTACAAACTTTAAATCACTTTTTGAAAAGTTTCACAGGATAGCAACTCTCCTTATGTGTATAATTACTTAGACTTAACTAATCGATTATAAACTTAGTTAAAATTAGTTACTATTTTAATAATTGATCTTAATCGATTAGCTGTTACAGCCCTTCAGACATTTACTACTATCAGCTACATGATGGTGTTCTTATTATTATAACTTTAGCTAGCAAGCTAAGTTGTCAAATTGTGTTTTGGTAGCTAGGATTACCTTTAAGCGACTACAGTCATTTTTAGTTATTTAGCCATAAATTCGCCATAATTTAGTGATAATTTTATCATAATAACTCTTTTAAGTTAAGTGTGGTTTAGTAACTGGTGATTTTACCTGAGTGGAGAGTTTATAGTGGGTGAGAGGCCTGAAGGATAGGCAGGGTAACCCCGGGTGTAACAGTCAGTGATGGGGTTAGTAAGACTCACACACCCGCGCGGTGGCTCCGCCCCCTCTCTCAGCGGACGGTGTGGGAGAGTTTGGCCGGAGCGGGGAGAAGTGTGAGCGGACTGAGAGCGGAGGAGTTGCTCGGTGGCTCCCGGTTCTTTTACTAAGCTTTAACTTCCACCACCACCAGCAGAAGCAGTAAAGCCCGGGTAACGATGGCTCTGCTCGCCCCGTGGCTGGCCGTGGCCGTGCTGTGCGGGGGAGCGCTGGCCCCCGGCAGCCCGAGCTGCGCGCCGCGGAGCTCCGTGCGGGACCTGGCTCACCGAGCCGGGGTCGTGTTCGAGGGCAGGCTGTTCGAGGAGCTGCGGGGGGATATGAACGAGCTGGAGCGGGAGAGGGAGAGTTTGAACCGGAGTGTGGAGGCAGCAGCAGCAGAAGAGGTGGAGGTGGAGCTGAACGAGACGCTGGAAGCCGCGGGGCAGCAGGTGAGGGTGCGCGTGCAGCAGGTGTGGGAGGTGAAGGCTGCGGGGCTGCGGCGGGACGCGGTGGTCTCTCTGGTGTGGAGAGAAGAGGACGAGTGCTTCAGGCCGAGCGCCGGGACCCGATACGTGTTCTTTATGGAGGCCACCAACCACAGCGCCGTGTTCAGAGCGCTCTCCCCACCTGTGGAGACACGGAGGGGCGTGAGGAAGGACCTGAACAAAGTGCTGGGGCCGAGATTTTCAGGTAAGATCTCCTGGTTATGTTCTCACAGCTGTGTGAGAGAGTTCTGCTGGAGGTATGAATGAATGGATGGATGGATGGATGGATGTGTTGGTTGGTCTCAAGTAACTCTCAGGTTTTGGAGATCTTCAATACTGCACTGATTGCTCTGTGAAACTAAACAGTTACACATTGATAAAGAAGTAAATTTTTAAACCCTTTCGGACCCTGCATCCATTACAATGGACATCATATATTTCCTTTATTTGTTCTTTAGTTGCATTGCACATAACACTATTTGAGAGTTGTTGTCCATCAGAATAGACCATGAACCAGCCAATGAACAAGTTTATAAACCAATAAACCCCCCCCCCCCCCTTAAAAAACAGTAGTACTATAGCCATTGAGGGAAAGTAACAGTTAATTTTTACTAATTTAATGTGATTCAGGACACTTTTTAATCATTTTATACTGGTAAAATAAAAAGGTCAATATGAAATATCAAATATTACACATAGGCTTTCATTGCAATGGAAATAAAAAAGCGAATAATTTTTTATTTAATTGAATTTATTTGCTATATACATTTTAATATTAGAACATTAAAGTCTTCTTTTCTATGCATTACAGACAGAAAATAACATTCTTGCTTTTTTCCATCACTGAAGATAATTCAGGTCTGAAAGGGTTAATAAGCTCAATATTAAGCTTAAAACTACCATAAAACTGTTTTTAAGTGGGGATAACAATGCCTAAAAATACAGAAGCTGGGTTCAGGTGGTTTTAAAGACTTTAGCATTGATTACTTGAATTTCTTGTCCTCTCAATGTGTTTAAGAGCATCAGTTGTAAAATTGTAAATAGGTAGAGTTGGTATACAGTGAATAGCTATATTTGAGTAATGTTCCAAACCATATTATGGCAAGAACGTCTCAACTAAGTAAAGAAAAAAAACATGAAACTGGCTCTCATCAGGACTGCCTCAAAAAAGGAAGAGCAAGATTTCCGTCTGTTGCACAGGATAAGTTCATCAGTGCCACCAGCCTTAGAAACCGAAAGTTAACAGCTCCCCAGATAAGAGCCAGCAAAATGCTTCTTCACATAGTATTTTGGTTTATGGGTTTTACCCTTTTAAGTTACTACATTATTCCTTATGTGTTCCTTGATATGTTCCTTCATAGTCTGGATGACTTCAGTATTCATTTATCATGTAGGAAAAATCTCATTAAACCTGATCAAAGCAGTAGACTTGTGATGGTACAGTGAAGTTTTTTATTTACTTATTTTTAAAATACTTTAGAAATGGTAAATGACCAGAAGAGAATTGGTCTCTTCCCCCTTTTGAGTCTTGGTTTCTGCCGAGATTTCTTCCTTCAGCTTTGACGGACTTCTTGTTTGTTCTTGTTTGTGTTTGAAGATTTTAAGCATGATCAACCTGACCAAGCTAGACAACCAGTCTGCAGTGCTGTGGGCCTCACACCCCTGTTCTTCAGACTCAGAGCTGCAGCTTTGGGAGTGAGGGAGCTCTCTACACTCTGTGGTGCTGAACCTCATCCTGCTGTGATTCTGCTTGAGTTTTGAGAAGGATCAGAGGGAGGTTTTTGGCTGTTGTGCTTGGAACACAGTGTGGACAGTGTTTTTCTGGACTCTGTTAATCTGGTAATTTCATTTCTCTTTGTTTTAATGGGAAATAGATCATGTTTTTTGAAGGTATTTACGAATTCCTCATGTGGAAGCTTTTAGTTGCCAGGAATTGTTTTCAGACCTTGGTGATCCTTGTGCTGTTTATTTTCTGTCAGCACAGGAAACTGCTTTTATGGATAATACTTAAATATATTTAAGTAACCAATTATATTCACCTGAATAATAAGGCATTCAGTGAATATAATTGGTTACTTAAATATATTTATTTAGGCAACCAATTATATATTGCCATCACAGTAAAGCTACTGCTCTCTAAACATTTACCTGAGTCCACCAAGCCTTCAATGTTAGATTAAAGTCTCTGGTCTTGGCAAACTGTCCTCAGAAGTGTCCCTAGAAGGAATGTGAAATTTGGATGCAGATTCTTTGTGAATTACACAGCAAATCCCTGATTGAACTTGTTGAACTATGCATGAACCAGGGGTAAATAGGGCTTTAATAATTTTTAAATGATTTTAAGTTTTACATTGAGGTTAAAACAATACATAGGTGTCTTGAGTTTTGGGCTTAATTGTTTTCAAGCGTTTATCCATTTTATTAAAATGTAAAATGAATCAATTTATGAAATGCTTTTGCATTGTTCAGTATTGATGCATATTAAATCGTGAGGCCTGTACTGAGTAAAACAGTATTATATATTGTATTGTTGAAGTCATAATGATAACTGTGGAAAATATCTAACAGCCTGACCTTTGCATAGCAGAATATCTAAACCTCCCTATAATGCATTTCCCTCCCAATACAGCTTCATTAGTTCAAAGCAGTTTGTGTTTGTGTTGGCTGGCGGCTCTCCTCATGCATGTACTTCAGCTAATACAGCAGTTAGATAATCTGGTAAGTTCCCTTTGAGGTCAGTCTCTCTTTGTTTACACTTGGCAGTTTGTGGAATATTGCTTCATTGAGAATGGCCACGCCAGTCCTGTGGTAATGAGCTTTGGGGTGTTCATGAGCTGAATGTTGCTTTGTGTTTCAGGAATCTACAGGTTGTAGAGCAGCACCTACATGCTGCTTTGTCTCAATCATTCCTGGAAGAGCGGGCATTCCAGTTTTATGACTGTGTCAGCGAATGGGTTTTACTCTTTTATGAGATCTAAACCTGCACTGTTTTGTCACTTTTATGGGATATATTCATATTAATGAAGTGAGAGACACCGCGAGTGAGCGAGAGAGAGACAGAGCAAGTGAGGGAGAGACAGAGCGAGTGAGTGAGAGACAGCATGAATGAGAGCCAGCATGAGAGAAGGAGAGACAGCATGAGTGAGGGAGAGACAGCATGACAGAGTGGAGACAGCGCGAGAGAAGGAGAGACAGTGTAAGAGAAGGAGAGACAGCGCAAGTGAGCAAGAGACAGCATGAGAGACAGCATGAGTGAGGGGATAGTGCGAGAGAGTGAGAGAATGTGCGAGAGCACCTCGCTCTGAGCTAAACCTCGCTCTGAGCTGAACCTCGCTCTGAGCTGAACCTCGCTCTGAGCTGAACCTTGCTCTGAGCTGAACCTCGCTCTAGGCTATCTGTGTTTGGCACATTTCATCAAAGTATTGAAAATAGGCAACATTTTTTTTATTATTTTTTTTTTTACCTTTTGGTACTTAGTAGGACAGAGACATTTCGTTCGATACCTTTTGGTAACAAATTTTGATACCCAGCCCTCATTGATCATTTCTTCCAGAATGTGATGGTATTGGTATTGCAGACACATTAACACAGGATTATTAACACAGGACTCACAGTCATGAGCCTGAGAACTGATGACTCTTATTATGAAGGCTTAGCCATGAAATGTACTGTTTTTCTGGATAACTCGCTGAAATTTGGTAATGGGTTGATGGCCCTGTGCACAGTAATATTGGAGATTACCCAGACTTTTTATTTCGGGGGCTGGTAGGATAAAGTTGGGGGGATTGTTTAGACGTGTGCATATACAGCTTCTCCAGGTCATGTCAGAATAAAATCTGGGTTACTATGCATGTGTGGAAGGGGCTATTGCCTAAAATAATATCCAATATTCAAGAAAAAGCTTTAGTATTAAAGCAGGACACTGGAGTAGCCATACATGAGCCTGAAGTCACTTTGCCTAATGGCGAGTATCAGCTAGATTGATATAAAGATTAACAGCATTGAGCTGTGGAGTTGTTTGGAGTGATGTAGCCCTGTCCACTACTTTTAAGAAGGTGTTTTAGTGGTGTTTAGTGTTTGGGATCACAAATTAGTCATCCAACATCAGTTACATCAGACCTCAACAGTGCTCCAAAATTTGTCTGAATGCAATCAGATCCTCACAGCAATGCTCCAACATATGGTGTTCATTGTTCCCAGAGGAGTGATGTCTGTTACTGCAGCAAAGGGAGGAAGAGAGGACTCCCTATTAATGGTGTGAGCTGAAGTCTGAAAGAAACTTTTGGGTACATATAGTCAATTCCATTGTAATCAGAGCTGAATTTGATTTGATTGGTTTGGTGCTTTATAATACTTTAAATGGAGATTCCAAGTCTTTTCTAAGCATCTTTTGTTTTAAATAATGGCTAAGAGTTCTATTGATTCTGAAGATATGGAGTCCTCAAGGGAACAGCTGATTCTGATGCTCCTGACAGATAACAGTGTTAGTTCATCTGACTGATTGAAGAGTATTGATTTACTATTGTGCCTGAGGGAAAACATTAGTGAATAGATCATGGGTGTGTGTGACGCACTGTGGAACACACTTTGACGACAGATAGGCGGAGGTGCAGTGCTTTATTGTTAGATTTATGAATGCATTTAGCATATGATGATCTATACATCCTGGGTTACAGCTGGGGAATGACTAATGCTGTTTTTTTTCTTTTTCCTAATATGATAACAGTATTTTTTTATTAATTTGGGTATTTATGTATTGTAAATCTAGTAAATATCTTTTTTTATGTTTTCAGGGCAAATATTGGTGTTGAAAATCTCCAAAATAGTAACTGTATAGGAGAATAAGTAAATTTAATAGTCAATTTAAAATTTGGGATGAGGTGGGGACTTGGGAGTGATTTGGGGTGAGAAGAAAGCCTTCTCTTCTGGACAGTAATAGAGACAGTTACTCCAACAAAATCAGGTTAAACAGTAAATGTGCAGATGTAGGAATACCTTTGTCCAAATAGCATACATGCATATTAAAGCACAGCACCAGTGATGTACAATATATTATAAATTTTCCAGATTGAGTTCTGACTGTGTCTTTTCAGTATGAATGTGTGGAACTCACTTGTGGAATGTCATTGTTCTGTTACAGTGAATAATATCAATGACACACTAACTCTTGCAAATCCTAAATTAATACATTAGACCGACCATTTCACAGACAGACAGCTTCCGGAAATAGTTACAGTCATAATCCTCTATCTGCTCTCAGATTATCCTGTAATTCCATATTTATTCTTCTCTGAAAAGGAAACGTCCTGTATTTGGAATGACCTTCTGGAGGAAATAATGTCATGTGGTGCAATCCTTTCCCTGTTATTTAAGCTCTATGTCTATATCTACAGTATATAGTGTATTAGACACAGCACTGGACTTTGCTACAAACTTCTGCACTGGTGCATCAACACCTCAACACCCTAAACTGAGATCAGCAGCCCAAAACTGAGCCTAGCTGTACTAAACTACCAACACCCCATAAGCTGGGCCCATCTTTTCTTAACTGAGCCCAGCACCCATAAACTGAGCCCAGCATCCCTAAACTGAGCTTAGCTTTTTTAAACTGAGCCCAGCACCCCGTAAACTGAGCCCAACTCTTCTAAACTGAGCACAGCACCCCTAAACCAAGCCTAGATTTTATAAACTGAGACCAGCACCCCATAAACTGAGTGCCAGCAACCGCTAAACTAAGACCAGCACCCCTAAACAGAGTCCCAGCACAGTAAGACTGAGACCAGCACCCCATAAGCTGGGCCCAGCACCCCATAAACTGAGCCTAGCTTTTCTAAACCGAGCCTAGCACCCCTAAACTGAGACCCGCACCTTATAAACTGAAACTAGCACCCCTAAACTGAGACCAGCACCTCATAAACTGAGACTAGCACCCCTAAACTGAGACCAGCACCTCATAAACTGAGACTAGCACCCCTAAACAGAGACCAGCACCCCATAAATTGAGCCCAGCATCCATAAACTAAGACCAGCACTCCTAAACAGAGTCCCAGCACCCATAAGCTGAGCCCATCACCCCTAAACCAAGCCCACCACCCCATAAACTGGACTCAACTCTTCTAAACTGAACTCAGCACTCAGAACTGTGTCCCAGCACTGCTGTATTTAGATGTATTTGTTATAAGTAGACCAGAGCTGAAATGGTTAATCTAAGGACTGGCAGTGGTTAAACAATTATTAAATTATGTCTTTTCATTTCACAGAGCGCCGCAGCAGATTGAATGAAATTAATCCAATTTGAGGAACCCGGTCAATAGAGGGGCCTGCTGAACCCTGAATATGTGCTGAGCCGGAGTTTTACAGTATAAACGGGGCATCAGCTTCACCTCAGCCTCACTACTGTAACAGGCTTCTGTACTGATGGAGGAGATAATGGAGAATGTACTGTGTGTTTTCTGTGTAAGAGCATGTTGGGGAGGAATGAGTGGTATGGATACTGCATGAGAAGACAACTCTTTTTTAAGGTCTCTTGCTGTGGGAGTTCTTGTTCTGTAATTCGGTGGTTGTTTGGAGTTGTTAGTATACACTATATGTGTGTGGAAGTGCTTCAGTTGAGTTGAAGGGTTAAATCATTTGCTAATGGAACAGTATGAACCTGATCTGGAAAGTGGACTGAACGCTCTTGACCTAGAAACCCTTTGGTGGCACGTCTCAGAGTCTGGACGAAGCCTTGGGAAAGATTGTGGTGGAATTCACACAGATCTTTTTTTTCAGTCCATGGGGGTTCAGGAAGAAAGTGAGCTTTGTTTTATTATCACTGGAAGTATAAATCTTTCTAGGAAACTAATCACATTGAAGATCGCTAGAAAGCACTGAGTGGTCATGTGTGTTCCTTTGTTTAACCCCATACATCTCCTACAGGTCTATGACTGCTATCTCAAATTTAGTATAGAAAATGTGAAGAATAATAATATGTAGTGTTCCTTACCTTTACTGATTTTATTAAATTTCATACACGATGAAGAAGAAGATTAGTTAAAGCGAAGCATTTACCACTTTATAAGCATGTGGTTTATCAATGTTTTGTTGAAAAATGCATGGGCATCCTTAAAAAGTTTTAGATCTTGGTATTCCCTGTGCGAAGTTTTGCAGACTAAGGTGCTGCAACTATGATCGGGAGATCGCTGGTTCGAATCCCAGTCATGCAGCTTGTCATCACCTGCCTGAGCCCTGAGAGAGCACAATCGGTCTTGCTCTCTCTGGGTGGGTAGATGGCGCTCTTTCCCCTCATCACTCCAAAGAATAATGTTGATCAGAACAATTTGTTTGTGAGCTGATGTATCAGAAACGAGTCGCTGCACTTTCCTCCGAGTGCGCTGTGCTGTGATGCTACTCTGCAATTCTACAGCAGCAATTTGAAAAAAGGCAGAGTCTGACTTCACTTTGCATGTATCGGAGGAGGCATGTGTTAGTCTTCACCCTCCTGCTGTGTTGGGGCATCACTAGTGATAGGGGGGAGTCGTAATGAGTGGTTTGTGTAATTGGTCTTGGAAACTGGAGAGAACTTTTTTTTAAAGTATGTTGAAGGCCTGAAAAGCAGATGTACAGTATATTAATAAATGAAATATGTTTTTTTGTTGGGTTCCCATTTTCAATGCTGTCCCAAATTCTTCTGATTTGGGATTATAATATAAATATAAGATGCATGACTAGTTTTATGTTAACTCTTTAGAATCTGAGATATCTTAGAGGTAAAGCATGAAGAATGCAGCAGTGTGCAATCTTGGCATGAGCATTAGAGGATGATTCTTTTGTCATGCAGTTAATCTGCAGACTTCCTGAAGGAAATTCCTCCTCCTCTGTAATGTACAGCTCCTCCATTGCCGTTTCTTTTCTTCCTGAAGTATTTCTCCTGTCTTCCTTTGTCTCGTAAATCAGCACCTCTTACTATTCCTCAGTGCTCTGTGGATGAGCTGGAACATGTGATGTGATGTTCTGCTGTATTCTTCACTGATGGGGAGGAAGAGGCGTGACTGATGAGAACAGCAGCAGATGTAAAGAGGGAATGTGGTGTTGAAGGTAAAAATGCCAGTTTGTAGGAGTTGCTTTACTCTGGAGCGAGACACAGGTGATGAATGGGAGCTCATAATACCTCAGAGATCACAGTTTCTGCTCCGCTCACAAACCCGCCTTTGTGTTTCTATAGGATTCAGGCCTCATTCCTCTACTGAGAGCACCTGTCAGGGTGTTAAATTGGAGAGCAAACTGCTGTAATAAGAAGACATTTTTCTTTCAACTGGCATTTTCAACTGGGCCACAGTGTTTTATCGCTGTCCTGCGATGTCAGAGTTTGTGGAATTTAGGAGTTTAGACCACAGTAAAAAGTAGGCAGCATTTCAAGCTGAATATTGTTTCTATCACACAAAAATAATATATTTGTTTTTTTGGCACAAGTTTAATCTGGCAGTTGATTTTTATATTCTGTAATATTTAAATTAGTATAAATTAGTTTAACATTTAATTTAATTAATCAAAACAATGTTCTATGATTAACTGCAAATAATCACACTTCACTTCACACTGTGTAAGTGTAAGTGTAAGATGTAAGTTTTTCTAGTGGATATTTAAATATAAATAAATGAATGAATGTAAAAAATGTAAAATGCCTTTTTATTTATAATAATGTTGTAAATTAAAATACTATTATATACTTGTATGTTTGAGGAGAGATAAAGCCAACGTGGGGTGCTAGAATAAAGAATGCATCATGAATTGGATAGAGAAAACTTTTTATTTCTTTATTGTAAACATCTCAGCTTGGTTTTAAGGATTTCTGAATTAGAACTTAATTTATAAAAGTATAAAAATATAGTTTAAAAAGGGCATTTTCACACCTGTAGTTCTTTTCTATGGTCCAGATCAGTTGAGGTGAGTTTGTTTATTTGGAGTTTTCTCCCTCTGTTTGGTTTGGTTTCACACAGGCACAAACCTAAACTCACCAAAATACTCACCAATAAACCATGCGAGCACATCACCTCCTCTGATTGGTCAGAGCTGTCTGGCACAGAAGCAAGAAAGTAAATATAATGAGAAGATTCTGTGTTCCAGTGCATATATCTGTGCAGTGTGAAGCTGCTTAAACATAGAAAGCTGAAATGTGCAGCTGCGCTTTTAAACAGTGTTTTAAGCACTGATGTAGTAAACGGAGTCATGCGGCTGCAAGCAGTGAATGCTACATATATTGCTCTCACCATGTAAACAGCATGGAGCAGCAGCAGAGGCAGCGTTTGTTTATAGCAGTATATTTTCTGGCTTATATATCAGACTAAACGGTGCCTTATCAGCAGTTTAGCTCAATTGAAACATATATTTGATTGCTGAGTCAGATAGAGACCAGATCACGTTCTCACCACAAGCGAACCACTTCAGAAAAAGTCAGTGTGTTGGGTGGGGGCAGTCTGCACTATATGTTTGGGTGACACAGGATTAATGCAGTATCTTAGTTTCTATGCTGTATGAATGTTTATATATGGGTATTGCAATTGACATATAAATACATTTCTGTGATTATGGTAGGCCAATGTTTTAGTTAAACAAAGTGATGTTACCTGTATATTTCATTTTAAAAAGAGTATTACAGTGTATTCACTATATTACATCATGTCCAAATTGAGCTCTATAGTTCAAATCCTGCTTAAATACCATGAATCAAAATGCACTTATCCAAAAATACAGCACTAATCTGCAAATCCACCCTTAACATATCACAGAGCACACATCAGACTGATGAAAGTCTTTATGTAGGAAAGTGCTCAGTAGCATGTCGTACAGTAGACGCACCTGTCCGAGTCTGGCACGTGCCCACTGCACCCCCCACCCCCCCACCTCCCCTCACTTCCTCAGCTGCTCAGGACAACTGCAGCAGCGGAGGATCAGGCTTCCTCTCTCAATGGCCTCTGTACTCCACTATAAGAACTCCATTGTTGTTGGCGTGTTCATATTTCAGCAGTTTTATGTCCTGAAATTTCCCGTTGTAAAAGGCAGAGGCATTCACATAACTGTTAGTTTATCCTGGAGAAACCCCTCCAGAGTGGCACTGTTGGCAGTGAAATATAGCCAGGCTTTACAGAGCTTAGGCTCTGAGACGACAGCGTGAGGAAACACGGCTGATGGAATTGTGTTGAGTTGGCACTTTTTCAACCTGTTTCTTCTGAGAGTTTGAGAAATCACTGGTGATTTTAGATATTAACCCATTTGAATCATAGCAGCTTTAATGTGTTAATGTGATTAGTAAAAGTAATTAGCTGGTATCTAATACAAATGGCTAAACTCATAGGTACAGTTAAAGATGTGAGAGTGAGAGTCAGTGTACTGTATAAAGAGCTTACGTTTCCTAGAATTCACTATTTCACTATTAACTCCACACTGGATTACTGAGGAAATTCAGCTTGAAGTGCAGAAGTGAGGAAATTGTGTGTGGTTTGCATTTCTTCAAACTGTTACTTCTTACAATTGTTGTTCAATATTTTGTTAAATAGTCGCTGGTTCGAATCCCGTTCTTGTAGCTTGCTATGAGCTGACGGAGCCCTTCAAAATATCCTCAGGGAGAGCGTTGTGATGCTACTCGGCAATTATGCATCAGCAACAGTTGGAAAAGAGACACATGCTAATCTTCACCTTCCTGGTGTTGGGGCATCACTAGTGATGGGGGGGGGGAGTCCTAATGAGTGGGTTGAGTAACTGGCCTTGTAGAAAAATGGGATAAAAATTAGAAATAAATGTAAAAAACATATATTTTGTTAAATATTATAAAGGCAGCTACTGTGAATAAACTTTTCTAAATTTTCTATATTTCTACAGAAATTTTATCAAAAGCGTCATTAGTTTTTTACTAGTGGTGTCAATCGATTAAAAATGTTTGTGGGGGCGGGGCAGATTACTTGCGTTAGCACTTTAACGTTGACAGCCCTATGGTTTTACACTCTGAAAAGTCTGAAAAGTAGATAATTGATCGAATAAAAAAAAATTACATAATAAGTCATTTATTCAGGAAAATTATCTGATGTATCTGATGTTAACCCCCTTTCCTTAACTGTTAATTGAGTTTTTAGCCTATTTCTCCTCGTCCAGATGTCCTGTACTGGTCTAAATCAGAATTCAGTGTTCCATCAATTCCACCTTGGCCCAAATACGACCAACACCGTGTTTCCCATAATCTAATGGGAGTGGAACAATACAGGAGTTATAATTTAGTATATCATGATATATATGGCAATACTGTAAGCAGTTTTGAATCTAATTGCAGTATAGAAACACACTATCATATTTATAAAATCTCTAAAAAATTAGTACAACATTACTCTCTAGTGGCAATGAAACACTCTCTGATGACAATCCTTACATGTAAATTTTTAAATTGATACAGTTTTTCTAAAAATATTATATTAAATAGTACTGCCATAATTATATATATATTCGATAATTTCACTACACTCCTAATCTTGAGTGTATATTATTTAGAATTTACAAGTGTATAGCTGTAGTCCTCTGGATCATATTTCCATAATCTTAAGCAATACAGTTGACCATTGTCGGCTGTTAATGAGGCCTTGCTTTTCTTTGTCAGCACCACACTCCACACATTTCCGTGCAGTGGGAAATCTTCTGCATAACTTCTCCATCTTCCTGATCCAGCACTCCAGCTCCATGTGCTGCAGCACAGACAGCCCCCCAAAGACCTCTAACAGAACTGATCCTAATCTGGCCATAATCCCCGGACAGCTGTTTTGTGTAGTAGGAAGGATCGGCTTGTCCCGTGTTTTTTAGAGGCAGCGGACATAAAACATGAAACAAGTTGGCACACACACGCGCGGCAGCTGCCCGTGAACACACAGCCGTGCCCAACACGCTGCAGATGTTCCTCTGTTCTCTTCTCCACTCCTCCTTCTCCTTCCTCCTCTTCTTTCATGGGAAGAATGTGCTTATCAGCTATCACACAGAGGAGGTCCAGGATTGGGGAATTGTGGCGCATATCATCACAAATGTTTATTGGTAACATTGGTAAGGTTACATTAATGAAATGGTTAAATTACTGTATGTTTCAACTAGATTTTATTAAATACTTAAAATTATAATGGTTAAGAATGTTGTACATAGCTTTGCCATCAAGCTGTCGGCGCTCAGAGGGAGCAAAATTGGCCCTGATCCCTCCAGGTGGGTAGATGGCCCTCTTACCCTACATCACATCATAAAGGGTGATGTCCGCAGCACAGGGCGTCTGTGAGCTGATGTTTCGGAACTGAGTCGCTGCGCTTTCCTCTGAGTGCGCTCTGATTCTACTCAGCAATGATGCATCAGTAGCAGCTCAAAAAAAAAGCATTACTAGTGATAGAGGGAGTTCTAATAAGTGGATTAGGTAATTGGCTGTGCAAAATTGAGTAGAAAATGGAAAAAAAAAAAAGAATGTTGTTCATAATTATGAATTGACACATTAATAAGAATATTATAATTATTAACAATATCTTAACAATGACAATTAATAATTAATTAAGACATGCTGTTGTAATTATTGTTAATTAATGTACCCTAATTGTAAAATCTTATTTTTGTTTACAGCACTGATCATATTAGGGATCCAATGGTTCTGGATTGAGGCCGAATCTGGCCTGTTTTAATGGATTGGTTTTCATAAAAAAAAGATTATTGGAACAATACAGGAGTTACGATTCAATATGTCATGATATATATTGCAATATTGTAAGCCGGTTTAAATCTTTAAAGTTTATGCTAGAATGGATTGGTTTTCATATATACATTAATTGTCAAATTAATATTTGCACTCAGAAGGAAAAATCTGATTGCGATGCTGTTCAGAAAGAAGATAAAAGTTACCATGAACAATAAATAATTAAAAATGATTTAGACAAATATAAGTAACTCCTGGTCAACTACACTGTCTGGCCAAAAAAACTTTGACATTGGACCGTCTTTAGCTTTGATTGCATCGTGCATTCACTGTAGCATTGTTTCGATAAGCTTCTGCAACGTCACAAGATTTATTTCAATCCAGTGTTGCATTATTTTTTCACCAAGATCTTGCAGCATTGATGATGGTAGAGTCTGACCACTGCACAAAGCCTTCTCCAGCACATCCCAAAGATTCTCAATGGGGTTAAGGTACACATACAGAGTGAGGCAGAAGACTTACCAATATTGAGGGTGGATATATTATTTAAAACCTGTGTTAGAGAAATATAAAGCTTACCATGTTTACAACACTGTAATATAACTCACAAAACAGCACAACTGTCCTCAGAGTGCACATATCACTACTTTTGAATCGCTGCCTCTTGGATCATAGACAGTGCAACCACAAAAAAGTTGGCCCAACAACTGCTTATTCATAGAGGCACTTCAGCTGGGAATTTCACAGCTTGTTCTTCCCCAAATTCCCTAATGCTGTTGTACTGCCATCATTTAAATCCCTGTTTAACAGAAGGATGTGTTTCAATGATAAAAACAGTCCGTTTTCCATCTCATTTTTCTCCTCTAACTACAGTCTGTCCATCTCCTCTGTCTAATTCAAACAGAAAGAAGAATTAGACAGAGCTGCACAGAGAACGGCTGCAATGCTTAACTCCCATATATGATTTGTTCAGTTCTAGGGATCAGCTAATTAGAAAATATCAGCCTATCGTCAATGATATATACACTCATCATCAAATAACTAATAGTTGTAATAGTTAATGTGGTTTTGAATCCGTCGGCTGTATTTTAAATGGTGCATACTCCTGAGTGCTTTCAACGGGACTATGCTTGTTCACATGCTGCTGCACTGAAGACACATAT
Organism: Astyanax mexicanus; assembly: GCF_023375975.1. Classification (NCBI taxonomy): domain Eukaryota; kingdom Metazoa; phylum Chordata; class Actinopteri; order Characiformes; family Acestrorhamphidae; genus Astyanax; species Astyanax mexicanus. The sequence goes on along the minus strand of NC_064427.1, from coordinate 27,758,074 downwards.
TGCATTTTATGCCCAACTACATTGCCAGACTACATTTCCTTGATTGAAAATATATGTGGGATGCCTTTAATTTATATGCCCTACCGCAATATCAGTTGGACATGTTAGAATATTATCATTAGGCAGGACACCATTAGGAACCTCTACAACTCCATGTTGAGATGTTGGGCATGTTGGGTTACACATACAGTACATTACACAATACTTCTTATGTGTAGCTACATGAATGTGACCAATGATATGAGATATGATTTGACATATAAGTCTGGTATCTGGTAACCTTTATCTTCCTTCCAAATACCGCTGAAATCTGACACTTCCTTCCAGGTGCAAGTATTTGTGCAACCGTTTCTTTGTCGAAGAGTATATTATGGTTAAACATCAGAAGATATTTATATAAATCTGATCAATTTTTCCATCTCTATTGTTAAGCATGGTTAAGCAAGTGAATTTGGTGTTTCAGCACCAAAGATAATCTTTGACACGCTTTAAAGATGATTGTAAAATTTATAAAGCATGCTAACCATCAGATTTTGGAATGACCATCCCAAAGTCCTGACCTTAAATATATGGATTCAAGTGCTTCAAACTAGACTCAAACCAGATTCCCATTGTGGCTTGATTAATTGCCAAAACAGTGCAGTGGTTTTAAGTTTTTATACATTTACATTTACATTTACATTTATGGTATTTACAGTAACCATCACTAACACGTCTAGTCACATGTCTAATTTCAGGCCAAATATGCCACATATGTATATAATGCAGCTCCAGTGACTCTTTGGCTTGAACTGGATTTAATGTGAATTGCACAGTTGATTAACCATTTAAGTCAGGGTCCTGTTCTATATTAGCGGGGTTCCTCCTCCATGCTTCAGGGGCTTCTGGCATGTTTCCAGGTCAGTAGATGTGCTGTAATTAAAAGCACCCGATTGAGCATGCTGTGTGTTTTAACAGATGAGACTGTGAGAACGTTTTTAAAGAGTCAAGATCAAGCTCTTATGATTTTATCATGAACTGGAATTGTATGTTTTGTTCATGTTGTGAATTTCCTGTGATCTGATAATGCTAATAAATAATCAATATCAATATCAATATCAATATCTTCTGTTCTGTAATACTAATGAGTTGCTGCAAACAGTGGGCCTGACTTTCCTGAATGCAAACTCAGGAATATGAAGCAAACCACCTGGCCCTTCAGGGAGGTGTTTCAGGTACAGATTTATTCACATTACACACATATACAGATCACTTACATTTGTGAATGTGAACCGTCCGGATAGCCAAATCCGATCTGACCAAAAAAACGGATTTGAGCAATGTGGCTTGTAATGTGAATGTAGCCTTAGCCAGCAACATCCATCCCCTGTAGGAATGGAGGAAATGCTACAGCATTTTTTACTTGTTATCCAGTACCAGAATGGCATTTTTACTCAATTCCATTTCTAACAGAAAAAAAAAACACTTTTTTGTACCTTTTTGTATGTTTTTATTTACAGATATCAAAATGCTAAGAGTTCTCCTCAGGAGCAAGATCCAGATAAGATTATGGCTCAGTGTTTATCAGTGATCTGTTTGTAAAGTCATGTTCAGTTCAGCTCTAGGAGGAATAGTTTAAGCTCAAAGGAATACTTAGCTTAGGAGAGTTTAAATACAGTGTGTTGGATCTACTCACTGATAGATCTGTACTGATGGAGATGTACAGTATTTGTGTGTGATGGATAGAATGAAAAAGGTCACCCTCTAGTGGACACAGTGTGATTGTAGGGTGAGGCCGTCTAACCCAAGACATGATTCTTGTTTTATAAAGTGAAAGAATGAAATGGGAACAGATCTAGGGCTATCTGGTTGTTTTTGGTTTGTTCAATGCGGATGCAATTACACTGCTATAACATGTGGCTTAAATGCGTGTCAGACCATCTCATAAAGTGGATTGAGTGATCAGATTTTTATCTGTTTTAAATGTGTCTTGGGTGGGTTTACACTAGCATTTTTACATGACTTGGCCTTATCTAGACATACTAGTGCATCTAAAAAAATAGAATATCATTGAAAAGTTATTTATTTCAGTTAAACTTTAATTCAATTCAAAATGTAAAGTTCATACACAAAGAGTGATCTATTTTAAGTGTTTATTTCTTTTATTAGTGATGGTTATGGCCTACAGCCAATGAAAACCCAAAAATCAGTGTCTCAGAAAATTTGAATATTATATAAGACTCAGTGGTACTTTTGTCAGTGTGTGCAGTGTGCCAAGTCCTGCTGGAAAATGAAATCCTCATCTCTATAAAAGTTGTTGTCAGCAGAGGGAAGCATGAAGTGCTGCAAGATTTTGCTGGAAAACACTGCACTGACTTTAGACTTGATAGAACACAGTGGATCAACACCAGCAGATGACATGTTTCTCCAAACCATCACTGATTGCGGAAACTTCACACTAGACCTCAAGCAGGTTAAACTGAGTGCCTCTCCACTCTTCCTCCAGACTCTGTTTCCTTGATTTACAAATGAAATCCAACATTTACTGATGATCAGTGATGGTTTGGAGAGACGTGTCATCTGCTGGTGTTGGTCCACTGTGTTTTATCAAGTCTAAAGTCAGTGCAGTGTTTTCCTGGAAAATCTTACAGCACCTAATGCTTCCCTCTGCTGAGAATAACTTTTATGGAGTTTTGGATTTCATTTTCCAGCAGGACTTGGCACACTGCCAGATCTGATGGAAAATGGATGTGTTTTTTACTGTTTGTTTGGTACATAAACATACACCACTTAGTGTGTCTAGTCAAAACATGACCATGTTCCATTCATCACTCCTGCTCCACTAGATAACATGGGCTGTCTGAAATGTAAGAAATGCTGCCTCCTGAGGCTGGAAGTGAAATAGTGTGGGAAACAAGCATTTCTTAAGTTTCAGACACAGCCTGTGTTTTTTACTGGAACAGACATAGTCTATTCGGTTTAGTCAGTTTTGGCTTAATTTAAATAAATGCAACAAAAATGGGTAATGGTTCGGATATTGGTTTATACAGATTACATGAACTAATTCTTGAGGCAATATTGTTTTTAATACTTAAAAATAAAGGCCAATATTTTTGTATTTAATCATTTTTATGTGTTCAGAATGACTTAACCCATTCTAAACAGGGCTTAAACATGTATGTGTTGCTTGTGGTATATTAGAGCATTAATCAGGACTTAGCCATAATAATAGCATGGAATCAGATTTGCCTAATCTTTAATCCCTCAAACCCGCGGGTATAGAAATGTCGTCATGTTTAAGTGAGAGCTGCACTAATGTTTGTGGAGCTGTATGGTCCTCCATTAGAGCTGAAAGCCTGGAGCTCCCAGCACTTCATCAGGCTAAAGACTGCACACAAACAGCTGCTTCATCATTCCAGAGTGGAGCTAATTGTCCATACAGACAGCGGGACAAGGACTGTTTGTTTCACTGGGAAAATAAATGTTTAGTCTTATTGTCCTATAATACTTTCTCTTATCGGGGAACAGAGACAGGTTATACTTTTATAATACAGGTCAGTGCTGGGCGGTATGATGAAAAATGTATATCACTGTATATTTCAAGATTCTGACGGTTTCACTTTATATCACAGTATTGTTTTTATTTATTTATAAATTATTTTGCATGACTGGGCTTTTATAATATTTTAAATAGGTTTGTGTATTATAAATTATACTAATATAAAACACTAACTTACTACACTTACTATTGAGATTACTTTCTCCTACAAAATTATTTCTTGACTTCATTAGCAGAAAAACAGCAGAAGAATGTAATCAGTAGACATTAAAAAGAGATACGCCAACAACTTTAACACGGTTTCCTTTACGAAACGGCATATTTTAAATAGTTCCATAAACGCTAAAATCAGCCACAGTTAAATTCCTTCAGTTTGCTCTTGAAATTTATTTTCACCTCGTATCCAGAGTTTTAGGGAGCTTTATCTGTTGTGCTGAATGAATGATTCTGTACTCAGGACCGAATCTGGGCACGTCTGTGAGATGAGAGGAACATTTTCTGTGCAATTCCATTCCTTTATTTTCTGAGTGATTAAATAATTGCTGTTTGCTGTTGTTTTCTCAGATTGCACTCAGATAAAAACACTCATGCAGTGAGGAACAGCAGCAGGAGCTCCTCAGATAAAGCGCTGTTCTCATTTTTCTCCAGGCAGTACAGAGCATATATTTCCACAGAGCTGAGCTACCATTACACCAGTGGCTGTAACTGGCTAGCATAAGCTAACAAGCTGTATCTGCTTCTTTTTTTTAAGTTGCACCTGTTGCTGACACTGCGTTTCCCTCAGCAGTGTGTAGGTAAAGAGACAGCAGATCAATGAAGAGCACATCACTGACACTTATATTTATGACACACACTCATACACACACGCAGACTGCAGAGATTACTCAGCTAAGCTGTATGTATGCTCTGTGTGTTTGTGTGTGTGTGTGTGTGTGTGTGTGTGTGATGGACAGAAAGACTGGTTGTGAAAGAGAGGATAATAATTTTACAGTGATGTTTGGACTGGTTCCAGGCTGTCCAGCTGATTGGTTTCGGTCACGTCATTGGTCTATTCCATTGACTGGCATTCTACACATGGAGAATCACTCATCAGATTATGTACAGTGGTGATGTCAAAGACATCCCCAATTTCTGATATTTAATTGTAAAGACATAAGAATTACAGTACGATGCTCAACGTTTGGAGTATGTAGAAAGAATGTATTTATATAATGTATCTTGTATTTTGTATCTTGGTGTGCTTGCACTGTGGGTTTGGTACATTTAGTCAAGTGTGAAAGCTGCTTTCGAGCTGAGGAGCGGTCCAGACTACTGATCTCTGAGCCTCTTAAAAAAACGGTGGTCTGTCTACCAGATCAATTTGATTTTTTGTTGGTAAATGCAGGTTGGAAAACCATAGCGAATCTGTATATGAAAGGAAACTTTGTTTCATTTAACCAATTTAATGCTAAGATTAAGCTTTCTCATTTTCTCTGCTGTATTACATAAACTGCACTATTTAAGGTTAAAACTGCATAAGATTTTTGCTTATATATACCCACTTTGTGAAAAATGTGAAATATAAGAGGGTTCTCTGGCTCACCTGTTTATGTTTTGCCCTATTCTGCAAGGCTTTGGGACCAACATGTTCAATTGGCTCTCAAGAGCTCTTAAAGTACAGTTAAACTTTGACCCTATAGCTAATTTGTGAATACTTTACATCACTGGATGCTCTTCCATATCCTCTACAACAAGTGGTAATGGCTGGTATGGTTGTGACCAAAAAGTTGATCCTCCTCGATTGGAAATTGTCTACTTCTCCATGATTTAAATACTGGTTGTCTGAGGGTGCTTTTCCATCGGCATGGTGCCGGTGCTGGTGCCAGGTTCCCGAACGGTTCTTTGTGTTTCCACCGCAAAATCACAGGTTCTGGGCCAGAAAAGCCAGTTCCGTTCTGGCCCACAATCTTGCTGGTCTGGAACCAGCGAACCTGTGACGCGAGCAGCCAAAGGGCGGGGCGTTGAAGCGTCTCCGGGGCAAAGTTGTTTACAAACCGTACCTCCATTCACAGCTAAGGGCAGCAGAAGCAGCTAAATGAATGAAAATGAATCAACAGTGCTCCACCGAGGACAGCAGCACAAGTTTTAAAAGGAGCTCGGGTTCTACCATGTTGTTTTCAAATCGCCCTCCGACTTCTGTTTATGTTATTTTACAATTTGTATATTATAATATAGAATATGCATTGTATATTAACCTTAAAGTCATCCAGACTATGAAGAAAAACTAAAGTGTTAAACAAACTAAATAAAATTTAAATCTTAGATTCTTCAAAATAGGCACCTCTTGCTTAGATAATATTGTGTGAATGAAAGAGGTTCTAATATAGAGCTCTGAGTCACTCCTGTGTTTGTTAGTGCTGTTCAGGAACTGTGTGAGCTGTGTGAGCTCCCTGTCGGCTGCAGACAGCCTATAGGCTCAGTCCTATGTGGAAAATGAGTCATGTGATGAGCCGCAGACAGTTTGATCTTATCCAGCAGAGGACAGTCAATAGCAGTGAATGAACCACATTCTCACAGACCTTTGGTTCTGTAGATCAATTTACAGCACAATACACTGTCTGTCATGTTGTCAGGAGGGGTATCGCTAACAATGGTTAATGTACGTTGCTACAATGACTTATTGAGTCTTTTCTGGAACTGACTGAAGAAAATGAAATTGAGATGTAGGCTCTCTGCAATGGATGCTAGGAGTTCCAGACATTCCAGAGCTTTTTTATACACTCATTGACTTGTGTGTGTGTATATATATACACACATACACTTGTGCAATGACTCCTCAGATCAGCACTTCAGTTACAATTGGATTTGGTTCGTATGGCAGAGATTACTAAGGCGTGCAATAAATATTGTATTAGGAAGATGAAGTTAATTGCAATAATAAGATTTGAAGACATTGTATGATGACTAGACACCTGGGATCTAGAACATCTAAAACATCCCCAAAACATCAGACAGTCTCTGTTGGTGTTTCAAGTCCACAGTGACAGGGTCATGGATGTTCATGGCTCATTGATGCTCCTGAAGGCTTCACCTCACAACTTACTGTATTTTTCACACCATAAGGCACACTTAAAATCCTTTCATTTTCCCAAACATCATCAGTGCACCTTTTAATCCAGTGCATCTTATGTATGAATTCTACCAGGAAGGTTGTAAGGAGCAGTAAAGCCACTCTGCCAAATTGCAGTGTCAGAGGGGAGTATGTGGCCTGTAGTCTGCTCCTAACCCCGGCTAGCACTGCTGGAGCAGCAATGGCATTATATTCTAACTGCGCTTGCTGTTTCCCCATTCAGGGGGGAGTATTGTTGGCCTGTAGCCTGCTCCTAACCCCGGCTAGCACTGCTGGAGCCACATTAGCATTACCCTCTAACCATGCTCGCTATTTCGCCGTACAGAGGTGAGTATTATTGGCCTGTAGCCTCCTCCTAGTGCAAAAAAATATGGTATAAGACTTCTTAAAGGATTTGCTGCTAATGTCTTGATACTGCAAAAATACCACAGGATGCCACCTTCCAAGATCTTGTGGAGTCCATGCCTCAAATGCTCAGAGCTCTTGTGGTAGTACAAAGGGGAAAGGGGGCCTACAAAGTATTAGGCAGGTGGTATTATTGTTATGCTTGATCGGGATTGGTGCGTGCATGCGTGTGATTTTATTTTATTTTTTTAAGAAATGTAAATTCACTGTTACAACAATTCACTTAGACAACCAGCGAGACTTTTCCACAGCAGATGACTGTGCTCATGAGCATGCTGTAGTGATTTGTGGCCTCATTCCGATGTCAGTCCAGATTATGTTAGCTAATATCTATTGAAATGAGACTGGGGCCTGATACCGATCCAGAAAAGTGAATAAATAAGGCCCTGTTTGCTTCCCATACTCCTTCAGTCAGCAATTTTTATAAGGAGATTTATGGGAGAAAAGTTGCAATGTGGCATTAGTGGTAAATCGAGAGGCGCTATGTGGATTTAGCAGTGGCATCGCTTTAATAACAGCTGGGCTGAGCACGGACTCTCCGTTGTGGAGATTGTGAATAGACTTGACTTATTCTTGTGATTTGTGATTTGAAACATGAGTGTGTGTGGTATTCTACAGCAGGATCAGTGTATGAGGTCTCATATGAGTGTTTGGCATCTCTGGCATATGGTGAGCTGGGTTAGAGTGGTATTAAAATGCATGGTTATCATGTTGTGGACATTGTTTACTACTAGGGATGCACTAAATATTTGTCAATTAAAAATATTTGTCTGACAATAGCAAAAAAAAGCACTTTTAGGCCAAATTCCATTATATTCCCATTATATTATAATCCAATTAGCACTATATTACCATAGTCTAATGTGTAGTTTCAATGTTTTATGCGCAAGTTCTTCATAACAAGCATTAAAAGATTGCTAGTAGTTTGTCTTGCTAGCTAGCTTTCCTGTTCCTGTTCCACCTTAAAACAGATGGCAGGGGATGCAGCATTTAAGGTGGACAGAAAAATTAAATAACATAAAAGCTAAGCAAAGCTAATTTCAGTTCCTCATCACAGAGAAATTAAGCAATGGACTTTAGATCTATAATAATTTATTTCTGCAGCATCTCCCACCTTTCTGAAGACATAAAATTGTTTAAAATTGAACATAAAATTGGTTCATTTGTTTACCAGCAGCTAGGTTACTGAACTTTAGCGGTCCAATGCTATCATATTAGCATGGCAGGGTATCGGATTTTTTAAGGGTTTGCCAATTCTTAGGGGGAGGATTTCACCCCTTCCACTTGTTACTCTGTTCCAAGGGTAAGTGTTACACTCGAAAAGAAAGGGTAGGGGTAAGTGGTAGGGCCAAGGGGTGTGTCTGTGTAGAGGCCAGCTGCTGTGTCCGTTGGCTTTGTGGCTTTAGCCTGGCTGTTAGCATCATGGCTAACCCGGTATTCTAGACTTTAAAAATCATCACATATAATAGCAAAAAGTAAAACTTACCATATCATATGTGTGTATGTTCTTGGCCTATCAACAACTATCAGCAAGTAATTCAGCATGGAAAAACAGATAAAATCTGCTGGTTTCTGTGAGTTAAATCCTAGTTTAGTACTAGGCTGTGATTAATCATATTTAAAATTCTGATTAATATTATTTTTCTGTTAATGTTTCAGGGTTATTGTTAAATATTACATTATTACTCAGATATTTTCTATTATCATACCTTGAAAATCTCATACCCCTGCAACCTTAATAGTGGGTCATGGAATGCATGGATGTTGAGTTATCTGAGTGTGTGAGTACGCGTGTGTGTGTGTGTGTGTGTGTGTGTGTGTGTGTGTGTGTGTGTGTGTGTGTGTCAGAGAGAGAGAAAGAGGATGCCTTTAAAGGCCTCAAAAGCCCTATATTTTGTGTGCATGTGTGTGGGCGCATGTGTATGTGGGGGGGTCTTGGCCTGCCTGCAAGCAAAATGTGTGTGGATGATAGATCAATTACTGTGTGTGTGTTGTGGGGAGGGGTTGGATGGGGGTGTGTATGCATGCATGCATGCATGAATGTATGTCCCATTAGAACTGGGCTTGGCTTGTTGGTGTGCTGGCTGAGGGGCAGCGGTGGGCTGCAGGCCACAGTGAGGGAGTTGAGTGTTGAGTAAAATGGATGGAGACAGCTGCTGTAGAGCCCGCTCTGATACTGCTCACACAAGCAGCCTTTGTGCTTAACTCAGGCTCTTCTGTCAGCACAACTTCACCCCTCCAGACCAGTCTAAACCTGTGCACTGCAGCAAAAGTCCAGTCTACACCACTACAGTCCATACATCTTAACATCAGTGTAGAGACAGAGCAGTGTATCAGCTTTACTGTGATATTAGACAGTCAGGATGCACTGATATCACTTTTCACCTTTATGTATGGATGAAGAAAAAGATACAACTATTGCCAGATATATAAAGACATAAGTAATATTGCAATATAATATTTTGCAATTGTGTATGTAGGCCTGTCAATATAACTATGTTTATTGGATGATATATTGTCCCAGAAATAATTATGATACACAATACTATTATCATTTTAATATTGTAGATTTTAATCCCACTGATGTAATGATAATATAATATCACAGTAGTGCAGTTGCCTCCTGATAAAGGACAAATTAATTTAGGTATTTTATATTAAAAGATTGGTGACAGACAGTGGTTGATTTTGTGTTGTGTTATGTTTAAACCCCATTTGATGTACTGTGTCCTGCCACTGTACTGATTATATGACATTAATAATATTATGATTCTTTTATTCAGATTTTATAAGTATCGCAGAACATTGCATTCCGTCTCATATAAAAAAGTGTTTTATAATACAGTTAGTTCCGACCCTGCAATATGATTGGCTGAGAGGCATTTTATGAGTGACATAATCAGCCCGTAATCCGCTCTAACCAAAGCTCTCCATGTATTACTCCGCCACATACAGGTAATGCAATGATGTAGCGCTCACAACCCAATCAGCACAGCTACAAACAGAGCAGCATTGGAACTATTTTAACCCGGAGTGTTTATAATCAAACACATCATATTTTCTCGTCCTTTTTAACTCAAAATCTTTCAATAAACAGTGATAATGGAACTGTGGTAAAATCACAATAAAGCAATCAAGGTTCGTGCTATACCGAGTAATATTGGCAGTAATATTGGCCTCATGTCTACAACTGCAGCACAGCAGTGCCAATATTAGACCTTATAGCACTCCCTCTCGTGTATTATTGCTTAAGTGGAGTATAAAAAGGCTGACAAATGCCATTTACTTGCTAAATAATGAATGAAATGAAAAACAAATGCAATGAATGGAATTTATTGAAATACAAATACAAGTAAGAAAGTTATATTATACTAACCTTAAATGAATGGCCTCATTTCAGGACACATAAAAACAAATAGCATTTGATATGTGATAAAATTACATTGTTACAAATACATGTCTCTATTTTTAAGGAAAATCTCTTTTTAAAATTATTTTCTCTTTTTTAAAACTCACAAACTTGATGTTTGTGATCAAGGAAACTTTCAGCTACACTAAACAACAAGTTCGCTTCCATCTGGTTTTGCAGTTGTTTAACAGAATCATTAATAATCATGCAGAAAATCCCACACATCTTGGGAATGTGTGTTTGCACATTCTGTTCCCTAGATGGCAGCATCACACACATATATCTACAGTATGACCAACAGCTTCACCTGCATCACTTTATTTGGATTCTGAGAGTTAAAACTACAGGTTTGTATATATGAGTTCAGGATGTTATGGAATATGTATGAACATAAAAATATGCATAAATGAGCTTCATTATGAGCTCTTGTTAAACTGATTTAAGATGTTTGGTGTCATGGCAATTGAAATGGGGTCCAAATGCATTTGTCATTTTATACTAAAACATCTATGAAGGGCATTTATATTACAGTAAATTAATATAATGTGACTATTACCTGGAAGTTTAGGCATAAAATAAAAAAAATATATATGTATTATGGAGTTACAAATGTGTAAATAGGTGTATAAATGGACATATAGTAATCAACACACATCTTAAACCTGTTAGTCACATCAACTCATTCAGATCTTAATTTTAGACATCTGAATGGTCTTACTGTGTTAATACATTGACATGCCACAAGCCATGGGACAGAAACTAGTGTCATGTCCCATGACTTTAGGCATGTCCCTTAGTTACTTGTCTGTCTATTACAACCCACTGCACTGTCCACTGTCTATGCTGTATTCCCAGCTTATGTTGACTTGCTATGAGTACACTAGCTAGCTACGCTATTTTTTTTTTACCTTACTCACAAGATAACACCTCACAGCTTACACCGATTTAAGCGTTCCTAAGCTCTGTCCCCTTACGCAACACTTCATAATCAATTTACATTACATAACCCAGTGCGCACAGGCCAGCAGCCTCCTCCGCCCTGTTCCACATGCTCTGGTGACTTAGTGTACCTTAGTCCGTTCAGAACTGCAGCTGAGTCTGGCTGTGAGAGGCTGGACTCAGGCTAAGATGGCCGGCTGTGCATATCAACAGGAAATGTTAAACAGCCCCTCTCAGCTCTCCATATAAACAGTGATCTCACCAGCGCTCGATTAGGCTTTCCATCAGGCCTGCTCACCTAGATAAGCCTCTTCCTGATGGAACAGCCCCACTCACACCACTGTAAACCAATTTATGATGCTGGACTGCATTACCTCCTCAGCGTTCGGCCTGCGCACTCGTCTCCATGTTTGGATTGAACGCCCATGTACTTTTATGTCCATCTCCTCGAAGGAGTAGTTTTCCTGTTGGCTTTCTGTTTTGAGATAGTGACAGTTCAAATCACTCCATGCGCATTACTCTATAGATGTTTTCAGCTTTATATCGGAGGTGTTGCTGCACTTAAGGAAAGTGTAATCACTTTAATCACAAGTTTTAGTAGCATTTTGTGAGCATGAGACTGTAATTAATCATTATGAGTGGAACAAATTTGGCAATAACACTAAACTAATTTGGTTAGATATACAGTACACAACCAGTAAGACAGTAATATTTTTAAAATAATCAATGTGGACACTTTATTGACTTTTCATGACTAACTGCACTAAGCGCTAAATCTTCTGCCATTCAGATGTGAGTATTATCGGCTGCTAACCCTGGCTAGCATTGCTGGAGCAACATTAGCTTTAGCCGCTAACCACACTAAGCATTAGCTCTTTCGTTGTTCAGAAAGAGTATTCTGCATGTTTACCATGTTAAAACAAGCTACGTATGACAAACCTCTAGCTAATATCATCCTGCCATACCACAATACTTCAGGATTCTCAGTGTAGCGCTGTCGGGAGGCATTTACTAGCGCTAACCCCCCCCCCACTTCCCAGCAAGACCTGCTGAATTAGAAGGACACCCCTGTTCCTTACTAGTGTTGCATGATGTGCCTTAAAATCTGGTGCGCCTTATGTAAAAAAAATACAGTACATATGTGACTTTGTTATGCTCAGCTCCAATGTTACAAGCCTATCATGGTTCTACAACATTGCTACAACACACTTATTGCCCTATTTTCTGGGACAATAAATCAATAATATCTATTATCTATTTTATTGCCTGGTATATGGGACTACAATGGCTCAAAGAAGACACATATTATAGCATAGTTTTAAACATAGTAAATGATGGAGAGAAGAGCTAGTAAAAGCAAGCATCAGCTTTTAACCTAGCTCAGATCCCAACTAGATTGAAGACACAGCAGTGTTTGAGGTGAATGATATGACAGCTTCGTGTTCTGAAGTCATTATTCAACTGTGTGGCGCAGTGGTGTAACACCACTGTCTGCTAGTGAGCTACCACATCATGTGGGAGATTGGGGTTACTTTTTTTTACGTCATACAATCATTGATATTTTATACAAAATTTCATACAGGTAAGATTTAATTGCACCCATTATTACTAAAATTAGTTAGTAGTGCTTCTCAGTATCTTACCTTATATCCATGACGTGGTTATTTTTGTGGAAAGAATCTGTGGAAATGTTCTGTGGCACATGTGCGCAGGCCTGGAGGCGGTGGGCGCAGCAGCAGCAGCAGCCGCGACAGCAGCAGTGTGATAAGGCCAGGCCCTAATGGATATGTTCCTGTTCAGCAAGGTTAGAGAGGTCTGGCCCTGTGCGCTGGCTCTCCAGTCCCAAACAAGACTTTTTATCAACAAACCTCTTCTCCCTCCACGCACACCAGCTGGAAAGGTCACAGTGTGGAGGAGCCCCACAAGAGCCTCGCTGACTCTGTACACACACACGGGGGTCATTAGGCAAACGGTACACAGCTGTTTGTGCTGCACACATTGGTGCTGTACTGAATTACTTAAAAAAAGATTAGCGTGAAACAGAGTAGCTGAGAATTCTTAATTACATTTATATGGTTGATACTGTGTTTTATATTTACACCTCTTCTATAGACCCCTTCTAAATCACTTTCGGAATCAGTTTATTTGATTTAGCTATTTATAGGTATATGTTTGAGTAAAATGAACATTGTTGTTGTATTCTATAAACTACAGACTCCAAAACGATCTATAAACTATTTTCTCCAAAAATTCCAAATAAAAATATTGTCATTTAGAGCATTTATTTGCAGAAAATGAAAAAATGGCAGAAATAACAAAAAAGAGGCAAAGCTTTCAGACCCCAAATAATGCAAAGAAAACAAGTTAATATTCATAAAGTTTTAAGAGTTCCGGAATCAATATTTGGTGGAATAACCCTGGTTTTTAATCACAGTTTTCATGGATCTTGGCATGTTCTCCTCCACCAGTCTTACACACTGCTTTTGGATAACTTTATGCCACTTTTGGTGCAGAAATTCAAAACAGTTCAGCTTGGTTTGATGGCTTGTGATCTTTCATCTTCATCTCGTTTACATTCCAGAGGTTTTCAATTTGGTAAAATCAAAGATATTTTTTTGTCCAGAGCTGTATATTATGTAGCTTTGTTACACACACATGGGACCAGTGTGTAGCTAGTGGATTAGTCCTTATTATGCTCCTTTTTTAGTCAATTTAATCCATTTTTTTTGCACCCTATGCTGCCAGGAGAGGGCGCTGTGTGCTGTCTTTTCTCACCGTGTGCTTACTCATGCAGCCTGACCTGCCAGAGCTTTCCCGCTGTGGGGACCAGTGGTTCAGACGAGCTCTTTTGACAGCTTAATTAATCAATAAATAATGGCTCTCAGCTCTTGTGGCAGATGAAAGTGATGGGGTTGAGTCTGCTTACTTTCAGCCTCTTCCTCAGCATTCACACAGCAGCAGCATCTCACTGAATAAAACCTGCAGAGACAGAGAGAGTGATGCAGAAAAAAGAAGAAGGCCAAAAAGCCCTGCCTCTGCTCATTCTGCTCTACTTTTACAAAATGGAGTATTAGATAAATGATAATCTGTGTGAGAACAAAGTGCATTTTGTACATTAATTTTACAGATTTATTATTAATAACTCGTTATGCAACGTTCTGTGAACTGTGTGAAATGTGTGTAATTGTCCTTTTGGCTCAGTGGCACCTTTACTAGGTCAGTGTGTATTCTCTGTGATGTATGTTAACATGCCAATAGTCATTAGCCAAGGACTAGGATCATGTCGCAGGACTTTTGCCATGTCCTATGGAAGATAAAGTATACTGCACTGACCTGCTCTGAATGTGAAGGAATGTGATAATAGATACAGTACATTGTGACAGAAATGTTGGCGATATTATTGTGTTTGATATGATATGGCCTCGATTATTCAAACTCAACTAACTCATGTTACCTGGGCAGTGTTAGACTTGACTCACGAGATAACACCTCACAACTTATGCAAGTGTGGGTTTTCCCAAGCCGTCCCCTGAGGTAGCACTGCATGATCAGGTTACGTACTACTGACTCTGACTATGACTTTTGGCACAACGGTGTAGTTAAATACAGGAAACCATTCATTGATCCTCTTTGGAAATTTGTTTCTGACAGAATTCAGATTAGTGTTAGATATATAGTCATATAGGTTAAAAAATATATATTATTTTGCTTTTGTTAGAGTAACTGCATTTACTGGGAACCAGGGAAAGATTTTTTTTAACATTTATTTGAGGAATAGATTGCATTCAGCCTAGGGTTGAGCAGTATAACGGTAATACTCTAGCTATATTGCGATATTAAAACAAATGAAGTATTTCATTGATATCACGTGTTTGATCTACCAAATTTCTGCTCTGTTTCTCACCAATACAGACCAAAATAGCTCATTCATTCATGCTCGTCCCTGAATTTAATGTGGCTCTCTAAGAACAGGTGGAAAAAAAAAACAAGCACACTCGAGTTGGACATTCAGGTAAAGGAGTCTACAGGGTATTCCTTAAGGGCGTTTTCACACCTGTAGTTCGTTTCGCTGGTCCGAATCAGTTGATGAGTTTGTTTACTTGGAGCGTTTTCTCCCTCTGTTTGGTCTGGTTTCACACAGACATAAATGTAAACGCACCAAAATGCGCACCAATAAACCACGCGAGCAGGCTGTGTCCTCTGATTGGTCAGAGCTGTCTGGCGTGGGAGTAAATATACATATACGAAAAAAGTAAAAATAGCGAGAAGATTCTGTTCCAGCGCAAATATCTGTGCTTTAACACTGAACGCTTAAACGCTGCGGTATTAAACAGTGTTTAGACGTGCAGCGCAGGTGTAAACATTGTAAACCGAGTCACGCGGCTCTGAGAAGTGAATGCAGCGCAGACCGCGCATGCATAAACACGGCGTTTGTTCATAGCTGTAGTAATAAGTGTTATCTGGCTAATATATCAGTTTAAAATGCGACTCATCAACAGTTTAGCTCAAAAATTGACTATATTTAATAGCTGGGTCGGATCTAGACCGGATCACGTTCTCACCCCAAGTAAATCGCTCCAGAGTTCGTTCCTCTAGCTGGTCTCGGACCGGTTCTTTTGATCCGAACCCGAGTGCGATTACTGTTTTCACACCTGCTCAATGAAATCGCACTAAAGTTACAAACGGACCAAACAGTGCTGGTGTGAAAACGCCCTGCCCCCTTTTAGACGAACCCCCTCCAGGGAAAAACGGAGGTTTTTCAATCCGTTTTGGCCTTCCGTCCACACGAAAACGGATGTTTTCGAAAACGCCTTCCAAGGTGGAGATTTTTGAAAACTCCGCTCCCAGCGAAGCCGTGTGGACGGGGAAAAACGGAGTAATTGTGGCGTGTTGTCTGTTGGCGTTTCCGCGTGGACGCTGCTCGTGTGGACGGAGGCAAAACACTCGATAAGCAGGTTAAGCGTATCTTCTAAATGCGGGAATTTCATCCTCTTTAAGCTGGGACATGGCTTGTTAGCCTGTTAGCTAACTTTATCAGTCTAGGCTGTTAGTGGTTAGCCTGTTAGCTATCATGATCTGTCTGTGCTGTGTTGTTAACCATTAGCTAATGCTGTTGGGCTGTGTTAGTGGTTAGCCTGAAGTGAAGTTTTCTGATTAGGTGTACTAAACATGTTTTAATCATCAGACTGAGGGATTAATATTTACTGTAAGACTGACTTAAATGTGTGTGCTGTGTTCATATAGTCTGTTAACAAACTTTTGATAATTTTTCAATTTAAAAATAACCCAGAATATGATGGTCATAGCCACAAAAACGCAACTCATTTATCCCCAAATATTGAACCATCATTTTAGAGAAACAGTTCTACCGCTCCACAGATCAATGCTGGGGTCTTTATACCCCTCTAGCCCACACCTGGCACAGAGTGTTTGGTACTACTTCTCTATAGGGATTAATATGCTCTACTGTTGTTAGATTAGCTGTGTATGTGCATTTGCACATCTGTGTCAACAATGGGTGCAATATAAAGAGCTAAATTAATTTATTAGAAAGAGTGTCCACAACTATTTGGGCATATACTGTACAGCAGTATAGTTCTTATTTTTGAGAGTGGAAGCATGAATTCTGGTTTATTGTACACAAACCAGGCCTGTCTGTAAATATACAGTCATTACAGTGTTCTTGTCTAGCTGGCGGTGGATCAATACATATACTTGTACTGTATTTATGCTGTGAGGAATAGTGACAACTCTACAAGCTATAGCCTCCAGATCTGTTCATCTGTCCAGACCAGAGCAGCGGCAGGTCAGTGACAGTGCTAATCACAGGAACACATGGAGCTCCTGTTTTTTTTCCTTTAGATAAGAATGCTTCTATTTTAAAGAAAGGAAATTGGAGGAGGAATGCTTACTTTATGCCTCTAATCTGTAGCTTCACCCGCTGTGTGTCTGCAGCAGGGTAATGCCCTTTATATAAGCAATGGACTGTTTCAAACCTGTCAGCAGGAGCCTGTTTTATTCCAGCTCTAAAAATAGATGTAAAACGGCATGGTCAGTGTTTCTTAGACTGTATGTAAGTGTTTTAAGTATGTTTTACTTATTAGAGTTGTGTATTAGCAGGAACATGGCGAAAAGATATGTATCATATTAGAGATGGACAATATATCGATATTTTATCGCATTGTGATACAATTTCTTATTGTATTGACAATAAGCATATTGTGTATATCGTCAACAAATATATTTTTCATTACAGATTGAGTAAAAATCCTATATCACTGTTTTGCCCATATCACCCAGCTTTATCAGTGCGTGATTATGTACATCAAGGGCGGTGGCTTTTTATACTGTTCATATCATTTTCGGAATTGCATCGTATTGTCCGAAATTAAGGAAAATATTGTGATTTTTTTTTTTTGCCAGCCCTATATCATATACAATTCAAGATTCTTTTTTAAGTTTTACTGTTAGCAAGGTGATACTCTGACTCAAATTTCAGAAAAACATTTTTTGTCATGTTTATTAAATCTGAGTAAGTCTACTGGTCTGGGATTAAACAAAATACAAACTGAGCCTCTTCTTTACATGTCTTGCATCTTTACGTGTAAATGAATAGTTTTTTAAAAATTCAAAAAGTATTGCAAAACAAAACATTGCCATATGATATATATTTATATATTTTTTCTCATTTCTGTCCATGTTAGAGGCACCAAACAATGCTTTTATTGTTTATTAAGTAATTTTATTTGTTTAGATTGATAAATATTTGACTCCTTTAATTAGCCTATAATCAAATCTATACAATGTGCCTTTTATAGTGGCTTTTTGGAAACAAATAAAAACATTTTTTGTTAACTCCATTAAACTCTCCTTAATCAACTTTTCAATTAACATAGATATAGTTTGAAAATCTATAGCCTCTTTAAGTATGTTTATATTTATTAGTTCAAAGCCTGAGAATAGGTGCTATTAATGGAGAGGATGGAACATTTAATTTCTGTATGTAATTTCTGAACATTTAATTTATGTACTCTTTCTAATAATATGAGGATGGAACATTATTTATGTACTCTGGGAGAAATTACTAAAGGCATATCCCACAGGTCAGTGCAGCGTTCTTTAGCTTCCATGGGCCATGGAAAAGTCATGGTACATGATACTGGTCCAAAGACATTTGGTGCATTTAGATAAATAATTATCATACTATAAATCTGTGTCGTATTGGAATTAGTGCATGACCTTCAGAACCATGGGGGAAAAGTGGGCACTGGACCCACTAATTTTTAAAGTGCTGGGCTAGCACCCTACCACTTTTAATTAGGAGCAAGCCATTTATGCCAAAAAAAAGCTGGCTTAGATTTTTTTTAGTTGAAGCAAAACTTTCCTATACTTGTCCCCCTTTTTAAAAAAAAATATAAGAAACCTTCATGTAAGGTAAAGCTGTTTTAAACTATGTTGTTTTCAGTTAATTATTATTTTCATTATAGTTTAATCTGCTGTTTTTTCGATAAATTGATTGACCTCTAAATATATAGTATTGTCAAAAGAATCCACATACACATATGAACCTGAGTGACATCCCATTCTTACTCCACAGGGTTTAATATGATGTTGGTTCACTCTTTGCACCTATAACAGCTTCAACTCTTCTGGAAAGGCTTTCCACAAGGTCTAGGGGTGTGTTTATGGGAATTTTTTACCCTTGATTTTTCCAGATGCACATTTATGTGGTCAGACACTGATCAAAGTCAGTAGTCCGTCCACACCAATCTCAATGTTGCATGATGAAGCGTGAAATTGTTCAAAATTGTCCTTTCTCTGAAACAAAACGACCAAGCCAAGCTCCTGAAAAAAAAACTCACAACATAATCTCCCCTCCACCTAACTTTACATTTTGCACAATTCAGTCAGATAAGTACCGTTCTAATGGTAACCACCAAAATCATTCTAGGATTGTCAGTTGGAGAAGCCCAATTTGTCACTGCTCTAGAGTCCAGTGGAGGCATCCTTTACACCACTGCCTTGCGTTTGGTGATGTAAGGTTTGCATGGAGCTGCTCGGCTATAGAAAACCCATTTCATGAATCTCTCTACACACTGATCCTGCACTATTCTGAAGGCTGAAGGTTCGAGGTCTGCGATTGACTCTGCCGAAAGACCTAGTCTGTGCGCTCAGCATCCGCTGACCCCACTCTGTTATCTTACTTTGCTTTTGTTCCCTTTCACTTCCACCTTGCTATAATATCACTGACAGTTGACTGTGGAATATTTAGTAGTGAGGAAATTTCACGACTGGATTTCACAGGTGAAATTCACACTGAAATTTCACACTGAAATTCACTGAGCTCCTGAGAGCTACCCGTTCTTTCACCTGTGGCCATGGACGTTAGAGAAACACCCTGAATTCAGTGATTTGGATGGTTGAGTAAATACTTTTAGCACTTTATTTTATTACAAATGGTGGGATTGTCTATTCGGTTGCTTTTTTTAACAATACAGGTATTAGGCAAATGTAAATGGTATGATTACTATACATTTTCATGACATGGAATACATAACAATGATATACTGCTATAACTGTCAGAATCAGAATATCAAATATGAATGCATTCACATTTACTGAAACACTTTTGTTTTGCATGATCAGTAAAACGATTCTTCACTGGAAACGTGTACCATAATTCAGTGTTTGTGTCGTGTAAAAGTTGGTCTTTAGCTGTTTTTTCTCTGATGGCTTTCTAGGGTCTTGAGTGGGCTTCACTGTGTGTTTATGCACTGAGTCAGGATGCGAGCGCTAGCTCAGAGTGGACGAGTCCAGCAGCAGCGTTTCCTCAGGGGTGAGGAGGTTTGTTTGGAGGACGCATCCTGTTGTAAGTCAGCAGTCCGCCTCCTCTCCGCTCAGTGACACACACTTTGCCATCTCATGGTGAGGATGTGCAGGTGGTCAGCCCCAATCTGCTCAGCTCTCCAGCATGTTTACATTCTGATCCTCTGCGTTTCATAAGAGAACACAGAATATGTCCTTCTGACTGTCATTTAGCATCTTAAAGGGTTTTGAAACTGACCTGAATTTCCAATTTGTCATCAGTGAGATATAGTTTGATATTTATTTAGTTATTTAATGAGGATCTAATGCTTTTGTACCAACTGATAATAAATCAGTGATTAATCAAAATACAGCATCAGTAACAGACTTCTATAGTACTAAATGATCTTCAGTGTTAAAAGAACTGCAGTACTGAATGAGCATTACTGTGTTTAATTAACTTCTACAGTACTGAATATATTATTACTGAATAAACCACTGAATGAATTTCCACTGTGCTAAATCAACAGTGCTCTACAGTGCTAAAAAAATGCTAATTAACTTCTACAGTACTGAATAAACTTCTACAATACTGAATGAACTTCTACAGTATTGAATGAACTTCACAGTGCTAAATGAACTTCTACAGTTTTTTTTGCAGTTCTGAATGACCTACAGTACTGATTGAAGTTCTGCATTGATGAATGAACAAACTTCCACAGTGCTGAATTAATTCATGCGTTGTTAAATGAACAAACATACAGTTCTAAAGCTAGTTTTAAGCTTTGAATGATCTTCCACAGTGCTGAGTAATATTCTGCAGCACTAAATGAACTTCTACTGCACTGAATAAACACTTACTGTGCACACACTTGTTCGGTTGAACTTCAATAAACCCAGTATTGATTTGCTCTTGAATAAACAACAGTGTTACTTTTACGCAGGTGATTTGGATGCACTTGCAAATGTATTCGCATATTTTCATTTGACATTTCCTTAAATGCAGTATTTCCATGTTGTATTCCAGTGTATTGTAGTCCTACAGTAAACGCATGCATACTTGAGACACACTCATGGTCAGCTCACATGATTAAACTTGGAAAAAAGCAGGTAGATTTGTTCCATGCTAGTAGTTTCCTTTCTAGAGAATGATTAACAGAAACAAGCTGACTACACCAGTATTCCGGCGTTTTTCCTCTAATGCTGGATAAAGGGCACTTAAGGTACAATTACAACTTCCAGGTCTACATGGATGAGTGACTACCAAGTGTGTTCTCTGCCTGGAGGCCATGTTCACCTAGATCAAGGCAGGTCTGGGCCAGCTATCCTAGATTGTCTTTAAAGAAACTAAGTGTTGTTACGAGTTGTCTTGCCCGTGCCCTCCTTCCCAAAGCTCAGGCTGCCAGGTTGATGACACTAAACATCACAAATGAGCGTGAGGCTAGTTCAAGAACTTCTGCAATGCTAAAGAGTTACCTGTGGCATGTCAGCTCCTCCATTGTGACTGATAGCAGTTTATGTTAGCAGATTTCAAATATTGAAATAAATTATTGCCCAATAAATGCACAATTACCAATGAATTATGGAGCTAGTTTGAGTTTGTTAATTGTGTAAAAATAATGCCCCTATCATTAGCATTGTAAGCCTGTTGGGAACGTCGTCTAAAAGCATTGTAATTTGGAAACCTGGAAGTAAATGGAGGTGGGCTAGTCAACAAAAGTCTGTACTTGTTATCATGTTTCATTACAGCCCAAGTCCATTTCACACCAGATTTCTCCTTTAAAATTCAGCATTATGATGCAGTTATTTGTCTTCTTAACATCAAGAGTTGCTGATGCAGCTTGGCAGGTGTGGAGCAGCTTATCCTGTAAAGCATATCCAGTATTTTGTCCACTAGACACTATTGAGCAGTAAATTATAAAGGCGCTAATGGAGGAGGAGAAGAGAAATCAGCAGACAGCTGCTCTCTGATGTTCTAGTGCTTTATTCTTCCCTGTTGTAATTGCTGTGGTGTTGTTGAGATCACTGTGACATTAGTAAGTGAGCATAAATCATAGAAGCATTTAAATCTGAGTTGATTCTATTATCTCACCAGTGACTAGAAGAGACAGGATTTATTTTTGTTACGTTTTGTGTTTTTCCTATTTTCTCCTAATTTATCTAGGCCAATTGTCTCACCCATTTAACTGATACTCAGCTGTATATCCCCTATCACTGGTGATGCCACAACACAAGGAGGGGGAAGACTATCACATGCCTCCTCCAACACATGTGAAGTCAGCCACCACCTCTTTTCAAACTGCTGCTGACTACTCTGAAAGGGAGTAACCAGTAGGCTTGGAGGAAAGTGCAGTGACTCACATCAGCTCACAGACATCTTGTGCTGATCAACATCACCCTAGGAGTGATGAGGGGAAAGAGCGCCGTCTACCCACCCAGAGAAGGAGCAAAGCTAGTTGTGCTCTCTCAGGGCTCCGGCAGCTAATGGCAAGCTGCATGACTGGGATTCGAACCAGCAATATCCCAATCACAGTGGTAGCGCTTTAGACCGATATAGGACTTTTTCTGACGTGACCTCCTGTATGAGATCCATATGAATTATATTTGGATTATATGCACTGCTCTGAAATCAGCTACAATTCAGCTCCATCATTCTAAAAATGACTGAAACTGCAGAGAAAAGAGCTGATAGTGAGATCTCTTTATGTGAGAGTTATTTTGTGTACAGAACTTTATGAACATGTTTTGTATAACCCATGGATCTATTCTTACTTGTGTATAATATATATTTAATAATATTTAATATTACTACAGCTTTGCCATGTTTGCCAGTATACTGTATCTGCACTTTTAAAATGTTCTCTTTAAAATCCCCTTATAACACCTTTATTTAAAAAAGTTATATTATTATATTTTTTGTGTTTTATAGCTGCGGGAGTGCTGACGTGATTTAAGAGCAGGTTTGTGTTATATAAACAGTTGCTGTATGTTCATGTTTGGTCTTCACCTTGAGGATATGATCCACATAAAACCCACAAAAGGGTGATTCATCTGTGCTTACGCTGACTGCTCGCTGACTCCCCGGTGACTCCTGAGCTGCTGTTTATTTGTGTAAATTTATTCCAGATAAATGGACAGTCCGTAATGACGCTGGTCCCGTATTGCCGGACAGCAGCTCATCCAGTCTCAGAGCAGGCCTGCCTGCATCTGACCCGCGCTGCTGCCTGCCAGGGGCACGGTATAAACAGTGATGCCACGGGGCGAGGAGGTTATGAGCTGAATTGTAGCTGGATTCAGAGCAGCGATTATCATAATTCTGCCATTAGAATGTAGTGGAGCAGCAGAAAGCACATGAGAGGCAGGAGATGACCTGCACACTGTGTGTGTTCTCAGCACACGATACCTGCTGACTCCATGTGCTCAAATTTCCATCACAAATGAGAAATGTATTAATATTTCCCCAAACACAAGCAGAGCTTTACTGGAAAAGAGCGGCTCGGAAATTTACCCCGAAATGTTGCAAGTTCATGATCATTAATCATAATGCAAAAAGGAGATGCTATCTTTACTCTGAGTCTAAACTCAAAACACTGGATCAGGTTGCAATGTCACGCTGTAGTACAATATAGTACAATATCAGGACTAATATTTATTTATTTAATTTTTAATAAGATTTTTCTTAGACCTATTTAAGTCTTTATATTACAATCTTATTTTATCTTTCCTTTTGATTGGTTATTTATTTAACCATAATTTGACCATCTTATGTTAGTTACATTTAATTTTTTTTTATAATAGTTAGTAGCTGCTCATATTCCTCTGTTGTCATTTTATCTGTTCAGTTCTTGTTTATTGTAAATACTTGGCTACATTAAATATGAAGGTCACCCTCAATGTACATCAGGATCTAAATAAAGGCTGATTGATTGATTACTGGATTGATTGATTAGTAATAAGTTAATCAGCTGATGATTTTGGATTATATGATCAATTCCAATCATTTAATTTTTTTAAAAAAGAAAAACTGTTTAGTCAGTTCCAACCAAAAATAAATAATAAATAATAACTTGTATGTAACAAAAATGAAGAAAATCAATGAAAAACATCAATTTCATCCCCAAAAAACTTTAGACGGCATGTCCGTTTATGCCGCACCTTTCTGTCTCACCTCTCTGAATTTCTAATGATGGATTCTGCTGTTACTGGAAAAAGCCCTGGACACTGACAAAAATCTAAAAATGTGTTAAAAATTGTTACACCTATTAAATGTGGATTTAAATACTATTTGAAAAAAAAAACAAGTATAGAATTTACAAGTATAGATTTTGCTTTTTGAATTAAATGAAATTTAATTAAAATACTCAAATTTATTTTTCCTTTTCTGATTTAATATAATCTAAAATTTCAAATTACATCTCAATATGTTGTCTTTAGTCACAAGCCTAAAGCATGTTAAACTTGGTTATAATAACACAAAGTCTTAGTAATCTAATTAAATATTTCAGGTTAACAATAATTGAGCCATTTGTACATTTAAAATAATCTAAAATGTGCTTTATATGTGACTTACATTTCTCATAATGAAACATTTAACAGTTTAAATTTCATCTAAATCGGAGAAATGGTTTAAATATGGATATTCCCTGAAAAAAAATCAAATAATTATTTATTCATCTACCACAAAAAGTGACAGAAACATTTTAGGAGTAGCAGTAAAAAATAAAAGCATTTGTTTAGGCTGCACCGGATATTTTAAAAGCAGTAAAAATAAAAGTATTTGTTTAAGATGGACTGAATTTATTAAAAGCAGTAAAAATAAAAATATTTGTTTAAATTGGACTGGATTTATTAAAAGCAGTAAAAATTAAAGTATAAGTTGGAATGATGATTGAGTGCTTATGCTTTTTTAGGATGAACTGGAAAAAACTGAAAAAAAAATCATTTTTTAAAACTTTCTATAAAGTTAATGTAAAGGAATTTAATTAATGGATTATTTAAGTAATGTTGGAGAAATTCAGTTAGACTATTCATCAGTAAATATTTGTAAAATGTAAAGAAAAAAGGCTGCTGTCTTTAAATGATGAATGTTAAATAACATTAATTAATAATTACTGAGTTTTTATTGAATACAGTGATCTATAGTGTCTGTACTGTCGTGTCAGGTCTGTGGTGATGTGAGTATTGTGAGTGGGTCTAAAGCTCCATATGTCGGGGGCTTTGTTGAGTGCGCTGTGCCTGGACTATACTGTGTTTATTAAACAGTTTAAAACAACCTCACTTTCAACAACGTGTAGTGAAAACACTCCATTACGGGGAGTACACACATCACGCTCCACATCTGGCTCTGTGTGTGAAAAAAGCAGCGTGAGGGGCTTTGATGCTCCTGCTGTCCGCTCCGCTCGTCCCGGAGAACGCTGGAACACAGCGCAGCAGAAGTGCTGTGTTTAATGCCGCTCCTCGTCAGACTCATAATATTTACCATTCGATACTTTAATTGTGGTCTTTGTCATGGCTTTTTTGGTGGGGATGACCTTTTATGGGGATAAAAACACACACCTGCGGAGCGTGTTCACTGGGTTCAACTCCCACTCGCAGTCTGCAGAGCCGCAAAATATTTACTTCATCAGATCTGCTGTATTTCCCCCAAAAAACAGCACAGTGAGTAATCAGAAAACTGGCCCATCATGAGTCCAGCAGCTCATAAAACAAGATCAGTGTGTGCTGTCAGAGTATAGCCTTTCATCTGCAGTATTCTGCTTATAGATCATCTATCACAGTGATCTATCTCAAACTGTGGTACATGTACTTCATTTTCAATTTCATAGACCCTAAAATAGAACCCTGAGGAACTTCATTTGCACAATATTCTAAAATGACCAGTTAGCACATAATTCCCACTAGTTTCTGCATCAGTCTATTTACTGTAAGGCTATTCAAATTATTAGAGTTACCTTAAATGAATTAAGTTTTCAAAACTCATTTTTTTTAGTAATTTATAATACTAAATGTAAACACTTGACACTTAAATGTGGTGTACCTGAAACTTTTTTATTTAAAGTAACTATTGCACAACTGGTCTATCTTACTTGTTTAAGTTTATTGCAATGATTACATTAAGTTGTTTTCATGGCCAAAAATTGTAAATCAAAGCAGCACCGGTAATGCGTAATGCGTTGACTTTACTGGAAATTTGTGTAGAATCCTAAAAAACAAAAAACGTTCTGAAGAGAAAAAAACAATACTTTTTAGAGTTCCAATGTATTTTAAACTTTGAATGCACTGTAAACCCAGAAGTTGTTTGAACTCAAATAAATTAAGTCTGTTTTACACAAAATTGGAGATTTCTAAACAATACTCAACTTTTTTGAGTTGTGGGCACATATATACATTAAAACTGAGATCTTTGAGTTGAACCAACTTATAATAACTGAGTTTAGTCTGTTGCCATTAACAGCTTCTTTTCCATTGGCTTCTGTCACAATCTATTTGCATACTGGGTGTGTCCAACAGTTACTGACACTCACCATCAGTGTGTAGTGATTCACCCGGGGCTACCTTAGGTAAACTTGTAGATCACAGATTATTATTAAATACTTGCTCTCTGTGTTGTAGGCTGTAGAACAAGCATCATTTACTGAGCTGCAGTAACTCTGTGTTTTTGCGGTGCTCTCAGTACTTTTAGTTGTTTACTGTTTTCTTTCATCTACTTTTCTATGTGTATTTAAAACAAATAGTTGAATGAAACCAGAAAGAAGACTAAATACAAGTTCAGGAAAATATTAATTTTAAATATGTTTGTGTATGTATTTGTTAAGTTCACTGTACTTAAAAAATATTTTACATGAACTTAAAATTTATTAGGTAATCGGTTACGACAAAAGTTTTGAGTTCAGTCAACTTATCGGGTTTTACAGTGTGTGATGGTTATGTCAGTAAAATTTGTAGATTTATAATTAGTATTTTCTTTGATTTCATTCAAGTATTTTTTTAAATACTTATAGAAAAAAAGTAGATGAAGAAAGAAAATGCTGTAAACAGTATTAAAAACACAGCCAACACAGTCTAGTTAGCAGCTCAGAAAATGAGGCTTGTTCTTACAGCCTACAACACAGAGACCAGACAGTTAATCATAATACATGATCTTTAAGTTTACCGGGGTGGGGGGGTGGGGGGGTGGGGGGGGGGGGTAATCACTATGATTACACACTGATGGTGAGTGTCAGAAAATAAGGACACACCCAGTAAGCAAATAGATTGTGCCAGAAGCCAATGGCAACAGACTAAACTATTATACAGTTATTATAAGTTGGTTCAACTCAAAGATCTCTGTTAGAAACATCCAATTTTATGTAAAATAGACTTAATTCATTTGAGTTCAAACAACTTATGGGTTTACAGTGATGCTCTTCAGGGTTTAATCTCAAACTACATCTGAACCCCACCTGGTAGACTAATGTAGCGTTAGTCACAGTCTCACCCATCATTACAGCGCTTTATCTTACACCCAGATCAGCATGTCTGCCCTTCACTATAGGGGTCTGTGCTGGTGATGAATGATTTTACAGCGCTCCTCCTCTGCCAGTGTATGATCCTGCATCTTTATTCTCTGCCCCAGTGCTTTTGTGAATGAAGTTCCTGCATGGTGTTCTTCTATGGAGTATCAGGAGATTCAGGTGGGGCCTAAAACAGATAATGGCAGGACGTCGGTGAGGCATACGGCCCGTATTGTCTCTTCAAGTTTAAACAGGCTTTATATGGAGATGGATGGATCTGGTGAATGAACTGCCCCTCCTAGAGAATCTAGGAAAAGATTAATCAAAACGAAGCTTCTGTTTGAAGAAGACTCAGTATGAAGATGAATCAGTCACAGTCTTATAATTCAGCATTGTGTAGTTTGGAATTGTTACCAGTAAACCTGACAAAAAGCAGGAAAGAACATATTTGAAGAAATTAGTGTGTGTTTGTGTTCACACGTGTCTGTGTGTGTTTTCATGCCTCAGGGTTAGATTTTGCTTCCATTTGTGAGATGCCAGAAATGAATCATTGAGGATATACAGTACCAGTCAAAGATTTACATTGTAAATGAATACTAAAGTCATCCAGGAATCATGTAGTAAACAGTGTTAAACAAAACAAAATACTCTGTGAAGAAGCATTTAGGTGCTCTTATCTGGGGGTGCTGGTAATTTGCGGTTTCTGAGTCTGGTAACTTTAATAAACATATCCCGTGCAATTCCTGTGGTCTCACTTTCCTGGGACGGTCCTGATGAGCACCAGTTTCATCATTCACAATGTTTTTGATGGCCTTTGAGTCTGCAGTTGAGGATACTTTCAAACTTGAAATTAGTTAGATTGACTGATATTCATTTATTAAAGTAATAACAGATTAGAACATTACTAAAATAGAGCTATTCACTGTGTACCAACTCTACCTCTTCACAACTTTACAACTGATGCTCTCAAACACATTCCGAGGTCAAGAAATTCAAGTATGTCAAGTAACTCTTGACAAGTTCAGCACAGCTGTTAACTAAAAGCCTGACTTCCAGGTGATTCTACCTCATAAAGCTGACTGAGAAAATCCAGATAATATGTGCAAAGCTGTTTAACACTTATTTGTTTGCTGAATAATTCCATATGTTTTCTTTATACACTGCCTGTCCAAAAAAGAAAAAAGTCTCCACCTGGATTTAAGATTCAAGATTTAAGATTCAAGATTTTGATTGTTACGTCACAAAGTAAAGGTGTACATGTGAGTGAAAAACTTGGATGCAGATTCCCACCAATGTGCAGAAAACAATATTTACAAGAAGAAGAATAAAATATAATATAAAATAAGATATACAGATACCTTTACAGTATAAACAATATACACAGTACAGTCCATAATAATACACATAATAACTTACATTGTGTGTGTGGAAGTGAGGAAATAGTCCAGTAGGTGACAGAATAACTGTGAGTAAGTGCAGGTAAGGAATGAGTTGAGTGGGAAGTGGGAAGTGCAGGGGGCAGAATGCTGTATAATATGGGAAAGTCCGATAGATACAGTGTATAGTGCAGGGTGCAGAGTTTGTATGGGTGTCAGTGGGGGGTGGGTTGGGCAGAACACTGTTCTACTGGCTGTTCCACAGCCTGGTTGCCTGGGGGAAGAAGCTGTCTCGGAACCGGCTGGTTCTGGTGTTCAAATGATATGGAGTTGCTGCAGTTGGTCAGGTCTCGGTTCAGCAACAGTATGTGCTGAAAGAATGAGGTCAGCTGACTGCCTGAATATACTGAATATAGACCAGGTTATTCCATCAATGCATATTCCAAGATGACAATGTCAGGATTAATGGGGCTGGAATTATGAAAGAGCAGTTAAGGGAACGGGAGTTCATCATTTTTTACACATGGATTGTTCACCACAGAGTCTGAATTAAATTACACTGGATAAAAATAAATCTTAGGACATTGCAGAAGCTTATCAAAACAACGCTGCAGTGAATGCGTGCCACAATCAAAGCTAAAGGTGGCCCAATTAAATATTATAGTATTATAGTTTTTTTGGCCAGGCAGTGTAGTTTGGATGACTTTATTCATTTACAGTTCAGAAAAATAGTAAATAATGAAGAAACACTGGATGTAAAGTGTTTACAAACTCATATGAAATATAGTTGAGCAGACAAAACAACATATTTTCATACTATCTGCAATCAAACAAATCTCATGTTTCGTTTCATGTTTTGTGATTTAGGGTTTTGAATTTCCAGAGAATAGTCTGAGTCATAGATATTAATTGTATTAATGTTTCACTCTTGTTCTTATTATTTTGTTGTTGGTAATGGAGGATGAGCTGTAGGCCCTGCATGTGGGCGTCGTGTTTGCTTCATCTGCACTCCTAAAAAGCCAGCCATTTCTCCGAAAAGTCCTCTGGAAACTTCAGGTCCCCTAAGTGCCCTGAACTCACTACTATAAACTGTTTGTACGAGCGGACTCGGCGTAGGTGAAAAAGAGTCACCATTTACGCACTATCCAGTTCACTTATTGTCTGAAGGAAATGACGGCAGGGAGCATGCATGCACTCAACTGTTTCTCCAGCGAGCCTCATATTTTCTCTAGAGTCACATTATTGTTTCTGAAGAAGCAATAAATATGAAGAACTGGAGCAGATCATTCCTCCTGTTGGAACGAGGAGAGATTCTGGAGGAAGATCGTAAGCTGGAAGTTATTTGTGTAGTAATTAAGCTCTAACCGTTTCCCTCTGCCGTTTTCCTCTACGAGCTCCTCCTCAGTGGCAGAGCAGTGAGAGAGGTCAGACCTGCTGTGTCGGTGTTGTCAGACCCGTATAGTCCTGTTTGCATATTCTGTACCTTCTCTTCCTCCCTCATCCTCTCATTTTAAACATTAACCCCCCACTTTTCCCCTCTTAGCACTTTCTCTAAGTTGCTCACTCAGATGGGATCTTTGATTGATCCTGAATGCGGATCATGTGGAAGCGGTGATGTCATGCCACTGGTTTCAAACCCTGCAAACCCTGACGTTTTTAAGGTAGCACAGGAAGAAAGTGTTTACCACTCAGAGATAAAGTTTACAGTGGCTTTCACAGAGCAAAACAACGTTTTACCACATATTACCGTCTAATCCTCGAGAAAAGTCTTACTTAAATCTGATCGGCATCCCATTTTGTGTAAAAATTCAAATAATAAATGATTAATGCTAATAAATGAGGTATGGCTACACATACAGAAGTAATGTGTATCACATGTGTAACACAACCTGCCAGATGAGTTATAGAGGTTCCTAATGGTCCCACAATAATCCATTTCTTGAAGCTCCAATATTCACACAGTTCCTGCTATGGTTGGATGATATGGCCAAGTTCATATCACAGTAGTATATCTTAACTTCAGTCTATATGATCATATTCAGTTATCAATATGAAGAGTAAAAAGCCAGTGTCTGTGTTGTCATGCACATAAAGAGCTGATAAAAACAGATTTTCACGATACACAATATTTATTGCAATGTTTTGACACAAAGACAAAATGCATCACCAATGGCAGATACTTTAAAAAAATACTATTCAAATACTCTTTCATGCTTGCACTATAAGGCACATTTAAAACCCTTTAATTTTACCAAAAATTGTCAGTAAGCCTTATTATCTGGTGCGCCTTACATATGAATTTTACCAGTCAGGTTGTAAGGAGCAATAAAGCCACTCCGCAGAAGTACAGCGTTATACAGGAGTTTCAGTCCAGCACTAAGGCTGAAGCAGTATTAGCATTAGCCGCTAACTGCAGGGCTAGCTTTTTCACCACTCAGAGGTGAGTCTGTCGAACTGTAGTCTGCATGTTTACCGTGTTAAAACAAGCTAGGCGGTTTAACACGCTGGTAAAAATATTGTCTAAGTTTACTGTAAATTAAGCTTACTGTAATTGACCGTGGTGTGGACTCTGGCCCAGTCTTTCAGGTGTGAAAATGCCTTGAGTTCAATCAAAAATCTAACATAGTCCAATCAAACAGCAGCCTGAGGTCACCTGATTACCAAAAGTTGCATTAAGTCCTGTTAGGCTGGCTCCCCACGCACAGGAAGTATATAAAATCACACAAATGAACCAAATTTCGGTTTATAAGGACACACCCAAGGTTTCGATTTTAAAAGGTTTCGATTTTAAAAGGTTTCGATTTTAAAAACAAATCATTTTATAATTATTGTACAATATATTATTAACTAATTTCTTTCATTCTAAATTTTTCTCCTCTCGATCACTTGATTGGGTGGCACTGTAGTGACCCTATTGATGAGCCACCACTACTGGTAGTAACCACACTTTTACCTTGTAGCTTATCAGACACGAGGACAATATTCATAGCCTAATTCACAGTTACTCACAGTCACAGTCTTTTATTTTGGAAAATTGTGTTGTCTTTCAGATGTTTGGGTTGGCAAGGTCTCAGGCCTGAGTTGTGTCACCAACAGTTGCTTGTCAGCTGAATCCAATTATAAAGCGTTATACTTCTCTGAATATAAATTCTCTGAATGATATTAGGAAATGACAGTTCTGGAGAACTGCAGAGGTTAAGATTAGATCGAAACACGAAAAAATATCACATGACTGCCAAGAACTTGGGTGAAATTTTAGCCATGAGTCATGAGGGTGTTGCGCCGTTTGACTGTGCAGCTTTGCTTGTACAAGCACAGTTTAAATAAAGAAATAAACCTTAATGGTGACCTCGTCACAATATCAATATTTAACGTATAATACAGACAATCTAGGGCTGGTAGATCTGGTGCAAAAATCTGGTGTTTTGATGGCTTGTGATCATCCATCTTCCTCTTGATTATATTTCAGAGGTTTTCAATTTGGTAAAATCAAATAACCCACATTTTTTAAATGGTCTCTTTTTTTTGTTCAGAGCTGTACGACGTATTTAAAGAAACAATTTATGCATTTTACGAAAACAACACTTTGCCAGGTGTAAAGCAGGGTGGTGGTTCTATTATGTTACTGCCAATGTTACTGGCACTATTGCATAGGTGGAGGGCACAGTGGATTCCACAGAATTCCAGCTATTCCTGCACACAACTCTTAATGTAACTATTTAACAGAGTAAAGATGAAACAGAAAAGCTTCTATAACACATAGAAAAATAATGACCAAGAGCATCAGATCCTCCACGGACAATCTGAAGATTGACTGATCTACTGGCTCTCATACATTATGTCTGACCTAAATATCTGAGGCATTGTGAATAGACCAGAAACAGACTGTACACTATAAACTTTAAATATAAAGAGTCTGTAACATATACAATATGGGCATTTATAGTTGCTGAATTCATTCATTAGAAAGAGTGCTTACAAACATTTGGCCATATAGTGCAAATATATCTTCTGTTTTTTAATATAATATTATTTCATATTTTTCTTTTTAACTTAAATACACAGTGGAGCAAAGGACAGTGGCCAGTTGTATAAAAATTGCCTTTTACAAACTAGTAGGGGTTTTGCCATAATCTGAAGACCCTGGGGTTAAATAATATAATAATTATAATAATTATCTAGTTCTCCATTTGTGGCAACAACACATTAATGGTTTATGTTGTTTTGTCCAATTTGGACAGATTGATTTTTAATTACGTTTTGAGAAAAAATGGCATGTTTGAGCTAGATTGCTCTAGGACCCACAATTGCTGCTTGCCAGTATATGTTTCTTCATGTAGGATATTTGGACTACAATTTTAATGCCTTCTATTACATTATCAATGTTTCAGCGCCATAAATAGCCTTAAAATGACAGTAATACTGCTTATTACAATTATTTCTGAACTTTTCAGCATTTCTGGCACCAACACATTTATCAGATGGGGCATTTCTGAGTGCTTTTGCTTGAACTCTCATAGTTTGAACTAGATTAGAGACCACTTAAAAATAACGAGTATCTTTCATTTTACCAAATTAAAAAAACTTTGGAATATAATCAAGAGGAAGATCAAACCAAGTTGAACTGCTTAGATTTGTGCACACAGAATGGCATAAAGTTATCCAAAAGAAGTGTGTAAGACTGGTGGAGGAGAACATGCCAAGATGCATAAAATTAAAAACCCTGTGATTAAAAACCAGGGTTATTTCACCAAATATTGATTTCTGAACTCTTAAAACTTTATAAATATGAACTTGTTTTCTTGTCTGAAAGCTCTGCATCTTTTTTGTAATTTCAGCCATTTCTCATTTTCTGCAAATAAATGCTCTAAATTACAATATTTTTATTTGGCTTTTGGGAGAAATGTTGTCCGTAGTTTATAGAATAAAACTACAATGTTCATTTTATATAGTCTTCTAATGTGTTCTTATATCAGTGGAATAAAATAGCCTTAAAATGATAATAATTTCTGAGTCAATATACTGTCCAAAAAATGAGCTATCGTGACAGTCCTACATTCATCTACTTCTGTAACAGGTTTAAACTGGAAGTACCTGTATATATGAGCATCTGCTAAATATCAAAATAGTAAATGTGTGTAAATAAGTGTGTATTGTAATAAATTCTACACTATAGATGTGTATTTACTAGAGATTAGGATGGATAAAAGGTTGTAAGATCCTTTTAAGTCAAGTCAAGTCAAGTCAAGTAGTTTTATTGTCAATACTGCATACCCATCCCTGGCCCTCACTAGTCCTCTTCCTTTTCCTCCTACGTAACCATGCGCTGTCTCTGTAGGCTCTGGGAGGAACCGTGCGGCGGTTTTGTTAACACATGCTCTGTTGCCCTTCACGCCTGAACCCAGCTTGACTACGGCGCGTCCTCTGTGCCCTCTGTTCTCTTCACCACACATTCCTCACTGCTGGCTCACTCTCAAATCACCTACCCACATCCCTTTGTGACACACGGCTCTTGCCAAGGAAGAAGGATTCTCTGAAAGGGGAAAGGCTTTGGGATCTCCTCTTAACCCCCCCTCTAACCCCCATCCAGCCACGCCCCACCCCACGCTACACCATCTCCCCCGTGCATCCACCAGCCTACCTGGTAGCAACTGGTTTGTCATAATGTGCTCCAGGTTTCAGTGAACACCCACAGAGTGAAACTGCACTGGAAGATTAAAGCAGAACCAGGAATTACGGGCAGTTAGAAAGAGTAGCTGTTTTCTCACGACTAACATGCCACTGCTTGCTCCAGTGAAAAGATTGAGGATTAAATCTGAAGCGGCGGCAACTGAGAAACTGAGTGAAAATATGTACACGCTGGCTCCTACATAAATCATCTGTAGTGTACACACAGATTAGCTATAGCCTAGTCACAGTCTTCATTTACAAATCAGTGAATCAGTGCTGCTTAGCACTTATAGCATTCAGCATTTATATCACTGTGTAACTGCAAGGTTTGGACAGCAGCCTGGCCTTTGCAAGAGATGAACCTCTAATCTGGTAGGATCTCCTACACTGTAAAATCTACCTTGTGCTTGTGCAAGCGTTCCTCCAAAGCCTAATTCAGTTTATTTACTATATATACAGCTCTGGAAAAAAAAATAAGAGACCACTTAAAAATGAAAAGTTTCTTTAACTTAACAAAATAAAAAAACTCTGAAATATAATCGAGAGTAAGATGGAGGATCACAATTCATCAAACCAAGCTGAACTGCTTAAATTTTTGCACCAGGAGTGGAATAAGTTTTTCAAAAGCAGTGTGTAAGACTGTTAGAGGAGAATATGCCAAGGTGCAGGAACACTGTGATTAAAAACCAGGGTTATTCCACCAAACATGCTTTCTGCACTTTTTTTGCATTATTTCAGCCATTTTCAGTCATTTTATGCAAATAAATGCTCCAAATGACAATATTTTTATTTGGAATTTGGAAGATATGTTGTCCATAGTTTATAAAATAAAACAACAATGTTTATTTTACTCAAAATATGCCTATAAATAGCTAAATCAGAGAACCTGTTTAAAAAAAACTGAAGTGGTCTCTTAACAAAGTTAAGTAAAGCTAAAAATAAATATTTTAAAGTCAAACGAGCACTGGCTGTTAATCTACACAGATTTCTCTTCTTATTTACAGTAAGCTTAGATTTCCAGATTTCCCTTAAGGCTGGGTGCAGCAGCATTAGCATTAGCAGGTAAAAGCTGACCAATAGAGCTACACTGAGTGTTCCAGTAAGCCAGAATGATATTAGCTAGTGGTTCGTCCCATGTAGTTTATTTTAACACGATAAATGTGCAGGCTGCAGTTTGATATACTCACCTTTGAACGGCGAAAGAGCTAGTGCTCAGCGTGGTTAGAGGCTAATGCTAATACTGCTCCAGCAGTGCTAGCCCGGGGTTAGCAGCAGGCTAACCAGGTTCATTTTTGTCATCAACTTTTTGGCATATTTTAAAAAGTTGAATGGAATCTGTCAAGTTATACTGTCTGCATTGACTGACTTGCATGTCTTCTCTTGTAATATATTGTGGTAGAGATTTAAGTTGTGTAAACTTTGTTTCAGATTTTAAAATCTGGACCTTAAATCCAGTTTTAAGTCCTGGATTTTGTGCTAAGTACCATTAACTTAATTAACTTGACAAGTGCATTGTTTGTACTCAGTTCAGTGTGTTTTCCTCTTTAAGTGTGTTTATAGTCTTTGGGCTTAGATCAGCACAGATAAGTGATCTCCATGAGAACATCCAGTCTCTGGTATCACTATCCAGGTTTCTGATAGCAAGTCTGATCTTGTTGAGGGCTGTCGTCATTCAGAAAGTCAAGCGGAAAATGGGGAATGACTCAACAACTCGATGTCAGCACAAAAAAAGCAAAATCACAGTTCAGTGGTCTTGCATCATGGAATATATGGGAAAAAGGCAAGTATGCTAAGGATGTTCTCTAATTAGCATGCTACAAAAATATGGCCATGCTGGCCGTGCTGGCACAGCCTGACAGTTATTTTGTGGTGAACCTGGACAAGAAAAATAGTTAGCCTGTGAAATTGTAGAAAAAAAACAATAGATTTTTTGAAATCCTTCAAAAAAACAAAGTCTGACATTATCTCACATCTAAAGTCAAATCTTGCTGGGTCACTTTTTGCAGGACTGTAACTACATTCCCTTTGAGATTACTTCTCATCATGCTCCCAGTCACGAAACTGTTAAACAATAGAGCACAATAGCTTTTGGCCACGGCTCCCGTTGCATGAGCAGAAGTGTGTTTTGGGGCGAAAAAACGCTGAAGAACATGGACACAAAACCTTGCTGCTTTCTTTTTTGATGCTGGAGAGGGCTTGCATATTGGTTAATTATAGTGTCCGTTGCACAATTAGCATGAAACTTAAAACTTTTCATATTAAACAATGTTGGGCTCCAAGTAGTCCAGCAGGCTAAGGTGCTGAAACTATGATTGGAAGCTCACTGGTTCGAATCCCATTCATGTAGCTTGCCATCAGCTGCCGGAGTCCTGAGAGAACACAATTCTTTGCTTTGCTCTCTCTGGGTGGCTAGATGGCGCTCTTTCCCCTCATTACTCTAGGGTGATGCCGCTTAGCACAAGGCCTCTGTAAGCTGATGTATCGGAACTGAGTCGCTTCACTTTCCTCCGAGCACGCAGTATCAGCAGCAGTTCTAAAAGAGGAGGTGACTCACTTCACATGTATTGGAGGAGGCATGTGCTAGTCTTCACCCTCCTGGAGTTGGGGCACCACTAGTGATAGGGGGAGTCCTAATGAGTGGGTTGAGTACTGAATACTGAGCTCTGTGTAGTAGTGGAAAAACTGTGTTCTCTGGAACTTTATCCAATAACGTTGGGAGTTGGGGTGAGTTGGGGAGTCTTTTGGAAGTGAATACAATTAGATTCTCACAACAGTGCTCTAACATTTAGTGCCAAGCATTCTTTTAACCAGTAGAGACAGTAACTCCAACAAAAGCAGCATAAACTCTCCTTTTTTTAATACCTTTGACAGTGAGTGAGCAGGTGTCCCAACACTTTTGTCCACATAATGTAGTTTATAAACAGAAGTAGCTCATTACTAACACAGCTCTGGAAGTGAGCAACCTACTGGGATCAGAATAAATGCAGTGTAGAGTCTTTAAACAAGTGACAGAAGGCTGTATGGAGACAGAGGTTCCACTGAGGGACCACAGGCATTGCTTTTTGCTTTTGTTAACGTCTGTGTTCATAAAAGGATAAAAGGAAAACACAAAAGACGAGTGCTATTCAGAAGAGTGTACACAGAGGAGAAGAGTGAGAATTTCTGAACGCCATTAGAGCACTGCTTAACTTATTCAGAGCAGTGTTTGGGGGAATATAACCCACTTACATGGTGTCTACATGGTGTATTAGCTTCCAGTGCTCCCAATGTGTTCCATAAGAAGCTCTAAATGGGATTTGAACAGTAGTAGTAATGAGCTTTTAGACTATTGGAATGGTTAAATGATGTTAATTTCCAGTGAATTGTGTCTCTTTAGAGATGTGTTCACTCATGCTCTGCTCTCTGCTGATTTAAAGTATGCAGTTGATATGATTTTGATCAAACATGCAATGCATAATTAAATGCATTTGTATTTACATGTTATGTATCACAGATTTAGACACAGACTGTTCACCAGCAGTACCATGTTTAAAGGCTCTTTTATACGGTTCTGAGTGTTTCAGAAGACTAAGATGCTGACAGGAACAGGCATCTGTTGGCTGATGTATCAGAGCTGGGGATCCAGCACTTTTCTTAGAGTTGATTATTTGCTATAGAGACTGTTTGTTAATACTTCTAAAAAAAGGTGATGGAGGACATCACGTGATTTGGAGGAGGCATGCGCTTGTCCACACTGTCCTAGTGTCAGGATATATATGTCCTAGACCTAGTTCTAGTTCTAGTGTCCTCAATATACACTTTAGGTTCTAAAAAATAATATCACATGTTATTACTGTGTCCCTGAAGGCTTATTTACAACAGATACAGAGACCTTCTGCTTGTACTCTCCATTAATTGAATCCAAAATTGCGCATAAAGTGAGAATAACTATTTATATTTACATTATTTGGCCCCTTTAATTGTGAGCCACTGCAACACAGGGAACAGGAATTTTATACTGGGTAACTGTTACTCTACATGTAGTAAAAAGTCCAGCTGGTTCTCAACTGGGTTGGGACACAAATGGGTTGCAGACAAGTTTTGGGCGGTTCGCTGACAGCTTGTAAAAAATAAATAATAATTATTGCTCATCTGATTTTGTACTTGCCTTTTATATTGGGAAAAAAAAGTGAAAGAGGGAGTTTATTACTAATGTACTCTAAATGCAGAGAAGTGAAATCTCATTTTGTGGCCTTATTTATTTTGTGCAGTTTTAATATTTAATTTTATTGTAGTAACTTTTATACAGGCAGTTGTCATGTTCCTCATGAGTTTCTTTTAAAAAAACTTCTGAATTCACTTTGCATACAGTATGTATGTTTAAATGGAAACCTATTTTTCAAAAATAAATGAAATACATTTATTTGGTTGTTTGTATTCTATAAAAGTGGGTTGCAACTTAATGACCATGAAAAAATAGCCCTATCTGGATGGGATTAGTTTCTCAAAAATATTTCACACTTCTACTCATTGATAAAACTCTAAAATTACAGAAGGACCATGGAGTTCAGCGAATAACAGTAGTTAATTCTGCCTGTAATTTTCTCAGAGGGCGTCTGAGAAAAACAGGAATAAAATCGCAGAGGACCCCCATAAAAGAGAAAATTACCTCAGGATCCCCAAAGAAGCTAATTCTAGTTGAGAAGGAACAACCCTAATACGGCATATATAAACACACATTTTTAGAGAAATAAATAATAAACTACGTTTAGGCAAGGTGCCTGCTTATTTAATGTGAAAGAATGCATACAACTTATTGAGAAAAGTAACAATGAACACAAGCTTTTTTTTTACTACAGTTTGTCCAATTAAAACTTTTTTTTTCAGTTAGAAAATCATCTGTAATTTGATCAGGGGTGGTTGAAGTTGTGCACGGGGCTGTAGAGAGCCCGCCTCTCTCTCCGGGGCTGTAAAACTCCCTCCCGCTGAGGGAGCCGCGCTGCCGGAGAACACCGCGCTGGAGGAGGAAGGTGTAGCAGAGCTTCTCCAACCGTGAGGAACGACTCTCAGACACCCCCAGAGACTCAGAGCCCAGCTAAACCTGACAAACAGAGAGACACAGAGGAGCAGCATGTCTGAAAAGAGCGGGAAGAAGAATGGGAAGAGTGGGAAAAACGGGAAAAGTGGACAGAAAGCTGAGAAGGAAGAAATCCCAGGTGTGTAAGAAAGTTAAGCTAGTTAACTAAGTAGTGCTAACTGCTGCTGCTGAGGTAAAGGTGGTGGAGGAGAGGTGTGTGGTGGCAAATTTTTGAGCTAAATAAGTGAAATACGGTTCAGACTGGTGTGTGGAAAGATTTCTGAGGAGTTTAGGGTTTAGTTTTTATTAATAAGTTGCTTGTTTAATTGGTTTATGTGAGTTTTGAGATGTTTGAGGTGTTAAGCACAGGTGTTGCTCTAATGGGTTTCTGTGAGACAGAGCTAACTACAGAGACAGAAAGAAGCTAACTGCTGCTAGCTAACGTCTTTTACACAGTCCAATTCAGCATAAATAACACAATTCAACAGTTTTAATAATTTTAGAGTAATTTATTTGTTAATAAAGTGCTCATTTTGCCCGGGAGAGCGCTGTGTTTGAGGAGGGGAGATGGTGAACAGGTGGCGGTAGTTAGGGAGACAGTCTGACAGTAGAAGTTATGATCTGGTGGAGCGCCCTCTGGCTGAACATCGCGGGAACTGCCTCCAGCCTGGCCGCTCTGAAGCGCACCTCGGCCGGCTGTCAACTCACTCACTGACCCTTAATAGGCTTAGTCTGCTAATATGCAAGTTCTGCCTCTTTTACTGTATATTATGAACGATTTTTGGTTAGGTTCCTAACAGATAAATATCTTTATTAAACTTTTATATTCTGGGGATGCTACAAATTAAAAATATGTAGAAACAAAATTAGCTAAATTGTTAGCCTTTGATGTTTAATTTATTTATTTATCTTTGTATATTAGCTAGATATATTATTTATTTAGTATACAGTGCTGTATATGACTGTAGGTGATCTCAATATGTTTCCAGCAGGTTCCTCACAGAGGAATATCTTTCTTAAACACCAAAATTCAAATTATGTCAGAAACAAAACACAATGAAATTCATGAAACGTATTTTTTTCATTCGTTTTGCCACCTTTTTCACCATTGAATAAATTACATGTATTTTCTAAATACTGTCAACCTAGTAAACAGTCACATCTACTGTAAATCAGCTTGGTATGTAAGGTATTTCTACGTATAGTAATGTTAATAAATGGTAGTTTAAGTGCTGTGTTTCACTGTAGGTGACTTTCAGGTGTTTCCAGCAAGTTCCTCACAGGGAAATATGCACCAAAAATAAAGTTTTGTGTCAGACACTTTAGTGTAATACCAAAAGTTTTTGTTAATTTGACACTTTTTGCCACCATTGAATAAAATGAATGTTTTTTTCTAAAAATGGTAATAATATAGTGTAGGTGATGTATGTGACCTTCCAGCCAATTCCAAACAATCAAAATGAAACTGAAAAAAAAATATCACTATTTAATTTGTATTAATGTTCTACCTTTTTGTTCGTTTGTCCTAAATGTATTTTCTCCTGCTTTTAAAACTACAATATAAAATGTTCACTGAACATTTTTAACATCCCAGCAGACAAACCAAAAAATAAAATAAAATGTGTGTTTGCCGCATTTAAAAAGACTTATTTCTCACTGGCTGCAATTTGATTGCGTCACCAAAAACGTCATTGCTTGTATAAATTATTTGACTTTCAATGGTTTCAGTCATTTTCAGCAGAATCATTTTGGTTGCTGAATATTTGGTGCATCCCTAGTAAATCCCTACATCCCTGCATCCCTACTACAGTCTAGTTGGACTTCATAATCTTCCAGGCCTGTTCCTGTAGCTATTACAAAGTCAGATTTCACTAAAGTTTACAGATTTTCCAGGCGTTTAGATTGTTTGATGTGTTTGGCCTTATTTTTGAGAACTTATGGAGCATTGCACAAAGATGCTTCATAAAGGGTTAAGTGAGTATCCCTGACCTCTGAACTCTATTTGTATTTGAAGTATGAAATTGAAGTGCTGATAATGATAAAATAGTAAAAAAAAAAAAAAAAAAAATCTATTCAATTTTTTTGCTCTTAAAGGAACTCACATGATGTCTTTCCTTACTAAATGGATATCTAAAAAACAAATAACAATTAGGCAAAAACTTGATCTCAAAATATGAAATAAATCAGTGTTTCTGGCACCATACAACACATTTATGTTTATTTAATGTAATAACTTTCAGTGAGTGGGGTTTCAGAGGCGCTAAACTTTTCAGACTTGTTCCAGTCACCCCCACTGTGAACAAAGAATTTAACATCAAACCAAGACATTGTTTATATATTTAATGTTTAATAATGCAGGAAAAATCCTTTTAGATCAGTTTTTCTGTGACACTGGAGAAACATAGCAGATCTCAGTACTTTCAAGTTTAATGAAGAATTAAAACCACTGTTTCAGAGACATTTGTCCTGTAATTATGTAATATTCTCTACCTTGTTAATAACTCCTTTTTTGGGAGATGTGAGCTGCTTTGTAAGGATCTGTCTCAGTGGTGAGTTGCTGAGTGGCATGAGAAAGGAATTCCTGGAGGTGTTTGATGGGAACTGCTGTGAAGGGCAGTGATGATCGCAGTTAATTTACTTTCTGGGAGTTTGGGTTGCAGTGAATAGGAGCTAGCATGAAAGGCTGTTATGTTATGAATGTCTGTTTTGTTTTGTCATATATTTGTATATAATTATATATATAATTTCCTTGTTGTAAATCTTTAAAACAAATATGTGGGTACATGTTGAGTCAGTTGGCGTGTTGGAGGAGGCGTGAGCTAATCTTTACTTTCCTACTGTTGGGGCGTTATTAGTGATGAAACGAGGTCATATGAACGGGGATTGGGTAATTGGCCTTCAGAATTGAGTAGAAAATTGGGTAAAATGAGAAATTATGAACAGAAACAGGCTTATTTTAGTCAGTGAGCCTGTCACTTGATTTAATAAGTGTAGTCACTATCCTTAATCAGAGCTGATGCCCAGTAATGCA
Source organism: Astyanax mexicanus (assembly GCF_023375975.1). Classification (NCBI taxonomy): domain Eukaryota; kingdom Metazoa; phylum Chordata; class Actinopteri; order Characiformes; family Acestrorhamphidae; genus Astyanax; species Astyanax mexicanus. The sequence goes on along the minus strand of NC_064427.1, from coordinate 27,715,243 downwards.
TGAGCAATGCTATGCAATGTTGGAATTGTCGACTTCCAGACAGGAAATTTTAAACTGGAATGCCCCTGCAAGTCGGATTTCCTAGTGTGCACTTGTTTCCATGGTATTTGCATTCACAGAATACTGTTTAATTGTGCTATCAACTGGTTAGGGCTGCAACTAATGATTAATGAAAAATAATTTGGTTGTTGGCTAATCTGATGATTATTTTTAAGATAAGTCAGCGACTATTCCTGCCGTGCCCTCCATCTCTGCTTGCTGTTGGTATGGCTCATGTTTCTAGCTTTGTCTGTCACTTTAAAATGATAGAAACAGCTAAATGTGGAAATTAATTGCCCCTCAAATGTCCAGAATATTGTCATTTAAATGTGGAAGGTGCTGCTGTTTACTGAGGAAATGTGTTTGTGTTGTGCAGGCAGAGTTAAGTAATATCCTTCTTAGAGATGGGACCGATCCGACACAATATCGGTATCGGGGCCGATATTGACGTAATCCGACGAATCGGATATCGGGCGGGCGCTGCCGATCCACTTACCGATCCATATTCCAGTCCAAAGCTTGAGCTGAACAATAAACCCGCCATAACGTTAACACAAAACGCATCCCTGATCAGGATTCCAGTTTAACAGTTTACCCTGAACCCCCAGCAGCTTCAGTCTGCGGCTGACTGAGTAACTTTAGCTGTTTATCTACAAAAAAGTCCATAATCTGGAGAGTTTTCACTTTGGAAACGCTGTACAGCAGAACGGTACACGTAAAGTCAGCGTCTGAGAGGTAAACAGATTAACACCAGCAGTCTGTTAGCCTAGCTAGCATTAGCACTGAACTGAACAGCAGCTGCATTCCGGTGTTGTGAAGGTATGAACTACAGACTGGAGTAAACTATATTCATAATCTCACATATCCTATAAAACCACAGCATCTACAAACACTAACCAGCACAAACACACCCATCTGTTATTAAAAAACAGTCATTAATTTAGTTCGGAAATACAGTTAGCATCGCCAGTTAGCCGTTAGCCATCTCCATTAAGATCTGCAGTCTGTTAGCTTAGCTAGCAAAATCATTCCGGCATTGTGAATGTAATAAATAACTATCTTAAGTGAACTACAGCCATAATCCACATCCGATATCAAACCACAGATCCTACCAACCCTAACCAGCACTAAGAAATCAATCTGTTATTAAAAAACAGTGATTAATTTAGCTCGGAAATACAGTTAGCATCGCCAGTTAGCCGTTAGCTATTGCAGCTAATCCTCTATGATACCTGTCAAAATAAAAGTCTCCTGCACAACCGTTGCAAAAAATGCCCTGAATTTAATATTTAACGTATTTAATATTTTACTTTTTTTTATATTTAATAAAAATTTAAACATTTTATTTGAAAGGAAACTATTGTGTAATTGCATATGAAGTGTGTCAAATAAATGACTTTTGAATGCATTTACATTAAATGCACCTGTGGATACTCTTAAAAGGGCTGTGTGGTCTGTTTCAGCCTCATTATTTAACCTTAATCATAGTACTATTAATAAACTAAAAGTATCGGTATTTGTATTGGTATCGGCAATCTTATATCAGTTTTATATCGGTATCGGATCGGAGCTGAAAAAGTGTATCGTCCCATCACTAATCCTTCTCGTATTGTGTTTCTGTCCCATTACTTTGTGTAAGGATACAAATTGATGATTAATTTTGACGATTGACTACATAGTTTTATAATCTTTATTGTCGATTATATCGACAAATTGTTGCATCCCTACAACTGCAATTGCTAAAGATGCTACTCTGGGTCAGTGCCAACAATGCAGTGCTAAATGCTTTTTTGGAAATGGGTTAAAATTGTGTAAACCTGTCTGAATGTTTAACTGGAGCTCAGGTGTGATGTCATTCTCAGACGCAACATCTTTAGTACTTAGTAAAATACAAAGAAACAGTAAGAATCACGTAAATGGAGAGGTCAACAGCCTCAAGCCAATCACTTAGCCAATATTAGGCCATGTTCTCCTTCAGCAGACGAACTGGAATTAGGCATCACTTACCGCTCAAGTCACTGTAGTCCAGGAACTATTGGTGGAAAACGGTTTAACCCCGCATTTATGTCTGAACCCCACATTAGATCATGGAATTCCTCGCTCAGCGTAGCAGCAGCAGCGAGTGCTGGAATGTGGACCCTGATCCGTGTAAATTTTGTGGCCTGAAAAGCAGCGTAGGAGTTTCCCCAAAGGGAGCTCCTCCGTGACACAAAGAAACAGCTGGCGAAGCAGCTTGGGCCCACCGACGCTGCGGACCCTGAGAAAACAAAGATAAGCTGTAAATGAAGTTATCTCTCGTACATTAGAGCTGTCTGTATGGGCAAACCATTCATTCTGACCAGATACGAATGGAAATGGTTCGGAACGTTCTCTCTACGCATTTAAAGTGCTGATGATGTCTTCTGCTGCAAAACATCTGTATAGTGCTGTGTTCGGTAGCACTGAAGCAGCAGCAGCACAGCTCAGCCATAAAAGTCAGGTTGATTAACTGGAGTTTTGTTTGGAATTGGTTTCACTGTTTTAAGGGTTAATGTGTGTGTAGAAGCTTGTGTTTAAGATGTGTAAGATAAGATAGGTAATTGGACAGTTTCCCCTTTTTTGTTATGAATTTTAAAACAAAGATTATAAGATGTGATCACAGTGGGCACTTTTATTTTAACCAAAGTTTCACTAGCTTAAACATAGTTGGACATGCTAACTTTTTGTAAACTGTATTTTTAATTTTTGGATCCCATACCTTTGTGTTCAGTGACAGCTAGATGACTGGAATCCATGAACCTCACTAACAAGATAATACCTCACTTCTTATACAGGTGTCCCCTGGGATGAAATTAACATACTACTATCCCATGGCACTAACAGTGACTCATTCTGTAAGACACTGCTACCTAGCTTCTCCACCTTGTAGATGTAAAACCTGAGTCAGAACCTCTGAATCTGTTGCTGCACTGTTTATGTTGGACATTCTTTGCCCACATGATGCTGTTGAACTATTCTCAGTACAGCAATGACACTGAGGTGTTTAAAAATCACAGCAGCACTGCTGTATCTGATCCACTTATACCAGAACAAAACACTGAGTGCTGATAAAGACCCACCACCCAAAAAAGTACTGATTGTTGAATTGTTGAATACAAAATTAATTCAAAAATCAATTAATTGGTTAATTCTCCACATAATTGTTCCTGCAGTATAAAGGCATGCTTGTGGACAAGGTTTTGATATGCCAAATATTTAGCGATTTGAAATATTTAATCTTTTTCACTTCTTGAGCATTTTCTCATTCACATACCTGCATTAACTGTAAAGCACCCACATTGCATTTTAGTCATATTTGAATGTGGAAAATCATCGCTGATGTCAGGGGGAGTGAATGATTGGCATTTTGGAGCCAGTGAGCGCATTCTCGAGAATCAGTGGGTGACAGAAACCTTCCGAGTGTTTTCTTGTTTTGCAGCTAGTGTTAAATTTCAAGCTCTTAGCAGATACTGGCACTTATTCATGTATTTTTTCTGAATGAAGCAGAGGTGTTCCGGTTTGGGTTGGGCGCTCTTCCCCCGAGGTGATTGGGAGTGAAAGTAACAGCTGTTGAGTAAGCCTGTTTCTTTTGATGGCAAACTGGAACCGGTATGATTGTGTTGGTTTGGAAATGTGGGAGAGTATCCTAAGCTTTGCTCATTCAGGTGCTGCAATTTCACAATGCTTTGTGTCGTGCCAAACCTGCTCAGAGATGAAAGACTGAGGAGTCCTGCAGGTCTGGAAGCGTGTCTGTGGCACGATGAGTCTAACCTCTGGCCCACATGGAGTGTGGAACTGCTTTAAACTGGTGAAACTGAATATACTGGGTGATTAGTGATTAACCCAGTCAGGCTGAGAATGTTGCTGAGGGCTCATTTAATGGCTCTGGGTTTTTCTTCTTTGACCTGATTGTTTTTGTGGTGTTAAATGCTGAATATCAGCTGATTCAATCTTTGTGTTTGTGTAAATAATGCAGCTAGACACTTTATATAAGATGTGCTATATTGTGAAACCAATATATTTTTAGTAACTATTTATATAAAGTGAGATTCTTGGTTGATTTGTTTAGTTTAGTTGTGACTTAAATGTGACTTAAAATGATGTAGGGGTGTATCGTATATTGTCATATAGTATTGTACGCAATAATATCGCCAACATTTTTGAACATCGCGAACAATATTATACCCTGAAATATTGTGCCTAGTTAGCAACCCCTAATTATCACATTTAGTTACTACTTTTTTTGCTGTTTTTAGCAACGAAAAAAAATCATACTGTTTTCATTTCCCATTCTATATCTACTAGAGACTTATATCTGTCCAGTATCGTTTATTTTACTGTAATCCTGGATATATGGAGATATTTTAAGTTCATTATTAGTATCATAACATTCTGGATCATTGACTTCTTGTTACAAATCTTGTAATGATAAAATTCTTGTATTTTTTTAATATCATACATATCATATCATATTGTATGCATAATTAACAATTAATTTTAAAGTAGAAGTTTATTGTTGATTTTTTTTTTTTTTTCAATTCAGCGTTTTGTCATATCGCAAGGAGTATTGTTTTCAAGAAAATACCATGAAATATTGTGATATTATTTTAGGACCATTTTTATTGCCTACCCCTACTTGGATGGGCCCCAAATCTAAGTCACTGGATCAAAGCTGTACATCAGTACTTTATGCTGTTGCTGTATTTATTTGATATGTAAGGAATGTGCTTAAACAAAGCTGAAACTGTTTCAAATATTCCAGCACAAAAGTATCACAGGGTATCAGATTTTTGGGAATGCAATATTAATTTATTAAACACTAATACAGAAAATGTTGTGAATTAGTTTGTTGGGTGTTTGTTTGATTGAATTGATTTATTTAATTGAAAGGGTCTAATGCATTGATGTTAATTGTGACAGTAATGTAGTTGTAAAAGTGAAGAAGTGTGACTACGGGGCCTAAGGGGTTAGTGTGAATCGTTAGATTGGGTTAAATGCCTCTTTTTGCTTTTTTGCTTGCTTTTTGACTTTGTTGTTTAAGGCTTTTTAGTTCATATTTACTTAACAATGTTTGAAAATTATGTTCGTTTTATGGTTTAATTAATTATATTAGTTTTGTCCAATCAAAACATTACCAAACAGATTTGAACGTCAAATGAGCTCTTGCTTTGATCTTGCTTTGATTTATTTATTTATTTATTTATTTATTGTTCTTCAATCAGTGAATATTTATGAAGATCCTAAAATGTTGTCCGAACTGCAGGGGGCATAAGAGCCCCTTGAGATAAGAGCAAGGACCAAATCCTCCAGTGTCTGTATTCATCAGGGGAGATGCACTTTTTCCTTAAATTCTTTTGCATTTTTGCTTTTTTTGAAAATGATGATCCCGTTAGATTTGAATGGAGATCAGAAATCAGTTTTAAGCAGCGGGTTGGTCACCAGATTGGTCACATGCCTTACATGGGCTCAAATATTAACACAGTTCTTATGTAAACTAAAACTTACAAATTCATTCATCATGGGCCTCAGGACTAACTCATGCTGCTAACTACACACACATTCCTTTCCATCATCATTGATCTCCAACTGTTTGTAGACCACCATACATGAGCACTAATGATTAATAACCCAGTCATAAATACCCTCCCTCTCTCTCTCCCTCTCCCTCTCCCTCTCTTGTTCTTACACTCTCATACAAATGTACTCGCCCACACCCAATCCCAGCATTCCATTGGCATCAGAGTCTTTCACTTAAATGTTTTTCACACAGGCTTTTTTTTTTTTTTTGGTTCTTTCTTAGTTTCTACAGTCATCAGGAATCTCACGGGAGAACATTATTTTGGATTTCTTGCTCTCGGTTTCCCTTTCTCCTTCTCTCTTTCTCTCTCATTCTCTCTCTCTCTCTCTCTCTCTCTCTCATATTCATCTTATTCATTTTCTCCTCTTTCAGTTTTTACAATTATCAGCAGCCGCATTAGAAAGGAATATTTACTCTCTTCCTTCAAAACGGACAGCAGGGTATATTGTTATACCTTCTTCATTACATTGAGCTCATGTCCAGTATTGACACTGCAGGATATGTAATGTTCAGTTGTACCTTAAAACTGCAGCGCCAGCCTGTGAAAATAGTCATAAATTAACCAGCAGTCTAATGTGGAAGGAATTCTGCTGGAAAGTGAATATCTTTTCTAAATATGACAATGCCAAAACAAGCTTGTGCTGGAGACAATGTGGGCTAATTGGAGACCATACACACATTTTTTGGGATTGTCCAAAGATTAAAACATTTTGGGAAGGAATCAGAAAGAAAATTTCAAATATTTTACATATTTTTATTGAATAGAACGCCCCTTGTTTTTGTCCTGGGAGTACTTACAAGCAAGGAAATATTGTATCTGCTTGGAATCATGGTTTAGCAGCATATGGCTTGGGCCAGATTAATTTCAGTTGTTGATTAATAATTCTGATTGATATAATTCATATTATTAACTGTATAAAAGCCACCAAAAGTGGCCAAAACTCTCTCAAGAGTATAGAAACTGGTCTATTGAAAGTAAGTTTAAAGTCATATCAAAAGTAAGAGTTTCTATCACAGTTTTTATTTTATAAAATTAGTATGCACCCATATAGAGGGTATGTTCTTACCTGGATGACTATTAAAAGACCTTTCAGATTAGACCGCCTGAAATCATATAAAAAAAAAAAAAAAAGATCTGGAACTGGCCTTATCAGTACAGCTGTCCCAGCTTTATATTCATGAGTATCTGAATGAGATTCTTAGCATTTACTAGTCTCTCTCTCACTCTCTCTCACACTCTCTCTCTCTCTTTATCTTCTCCTGCAGTTTTCGGTTGAGTGTCTACTATCTGATACATATTTAATTTGGCCTCAGATTGCCCTCACCAGTACGTGTGCTTCTCGTTGATTTTGGATTTAAACTTTTCCTCGGTTTGTCAGTGGGCTATCACCTTGTTGGTTAACTGACAGTCTCTCGCTGTGTATCTGGGAGGTATGAAGGCAGTGTGAGTCCGTATGCACAATATTCATGACTTGTCAGTTGCTATTGTCGATTCTCAGTTTGCAAAAGAGCCTGTGGGGAATCCGGAGCCTTTGAAGCCTGGATTGTTAGAGGAGAATACCCTCCCACTACCCTCATATGGGTGCTCCGTAAACTACTTCTGCTGTAAGAGGTTGAAACGGTTGATGGCCGTCGTTGTTTGCTCCGTCTCGCACGACAAAGTTTCCCCTGAAGTGCTCTATTAAAGGCAGGACTTTGAATTTAACTAGACAGTTTGATGGCACCGATGTGGGTCGTGAAGGGGGGCAGATTATTCTTTTTGTGTTTGCCTGTAACTGGAGGAGCTGCCTTCTTGAGAATTTTGCAGACCCTCCATGGAGCCGGGCTGCGTATTGATGGGGGCTGGAGTCGTCGGGCGTTCTCATGGGATCATGGGAATGGCTGTGATCTGTTGAAAAGATGGTGGTGTATAATGAATTTCACAACACGGCACAGTAATGCAAAGAGCTCCAGGCAGGTCCACTGGCACACACTGAACAAGTGTCCAGTTCTCTTTTTCTGTCCCTCAGACTAAGCCTGGCAATCAGTCACGGTTTCACTTAAACAACAGCCTGGGCAGTTCAAAGCGATTTGGGCTGAGAATCTGTAGAATAAACACAAAGCCGCCAAAATAATTATAGTCTCAAAAGTGCCTATTTTACCAATGTTGTGTAAGCTTTTAGGTATTAGAGGTGTCATGATACGGAAACGTCCAGTACAAGGCCTTTTCCTTATCACAATAATAATAATAATAATAGTGACCTTAATCCTTATTTAATGAACAGTGACCGCACCACAAACACATTTTTAGCAAGTGCCAACAACAGCGTGTACATGTTTAAATGACATGTTTTTGTCAGGCTAGTAATTTAATGACATGTCTTTTATTGTATCGTATCTCAATTCTAAGTATGAAAGCCAATACTTACACTACAAGGAGAAAGGTATTGGAACACCAGCTTATGCAATGTTTCTATGTGAAATCAAGGCTATCAAAAACAGATCATCCTTCTTTTATTGGAGTAACTGTCTATACTGCCCAGAGAAGGTGTTTGGAAAATTGCTGTAAGGAGGATTTGATTGTACTTAGCAAAAAGAGCATTATTGAGGGCAGGATGCTGGGTTTCTGCACTATTTAGGCAAGGCAAGCGATTAGACATAAAAATGTCAAGTTTCTAAATCAGTTTCTTTGATTTTGCTATTTATATGTATATGTTTGAGTAAAGTGAACATTGTAGTTTTATTCTATAGATCACGGACAGCATTTTTACCAAATTCCTAATAAAAAATGTAAGAGTTCAGAAATCAATATTTTGTGCAGTTTTCATGAATCTTGGCATGTTCTCCTCCACCAGTCTTACACACTGCTTTTGGATAACTTTATGCCACTCCTGGTGCAGAAATTCAGTCAGTTCAGTTTGGTTTGATGGCTTGTGATCCTCCTTCTTCTTCTTGATTATATTCCAGAGGTTTTCTATTTGGTAAAATCAAAGAAACTCATCATTTTTAAGTGGTCTCTTATTTTTTTCCAGAGCTGTATAGTGTAAATCAGTGTTGATACAGATCAAAAAAGCATTAAGTGTTGAAAAAAATCAGTCTACAAGTAAGTCCACAATTGGACAGACCATCCTGCATTTAAAAATGGCCCTAAATCAAGCTGATTGCCAATTTCGGCAAATAATTTGTCTAATTGTTCCATCTCCCTTTCATCTCTACTGTCTTATCTTTTCAGTGTTGTCTTAAATGATGCGCTTCAAAAGTGACGTGTTGTGCTATGACATTTTAAGTGCCCTGTCAAGTGATGCCAGTCTTAAAAATCAGTTGAAAGAATGAGTTTCAGTCTAGAGCATTTGTGCTTGTAAGTACAAATGGACGTTTCATGGCATTATTGCTCTGAATGTACCGTATTGTTTTGCAAAAAGACATTCCTTAATTTTGTCATTGTGTGTTCTTTAACGTGCAATTATATAATCATCACACAACCAGCCTACAGGTTATTTCCTTTCAGCCTCTAATAGTTAACGCTTTATTTTTGTGTCTGTTTTTCAGTCGCACCCAAGTTAAAGAAACTACGCAGTGTGGATGTTCCAGAAGGGCAGAAGATCTCGCTGAAGTGTGAGCTGACAGCAGGTGGTAAACAGACCAAGCTGGAGTGGTACCATAATGGAATCAAGATAGGCAGTAATCCAACCAGACAGATTAAGATGAAGAAAAAACGGTAAGAGCCATCCTCCATCCAGTTCAAAACAGGTTGATTGTGTTGCTGCTGTGAGAAACACTGAGTCATGGGTTAATGGTTTATGCAGCCTGCTGAAGTGGTGGAAAAGTTATTTTTACTTATCCATCTCTGCCTGCTGAACACTGCAGCATGAGGGTCTGCTCTGAACGTCTGAGTGAACAGATGTTTATCAAGTTTACAACTTTTCTCACCACCTGTTCTTTATGGAATACTAGAATTGTATTAATTGATGTGTCTGGATTGTTGTGTATCTAGACAGGCAGATAAAGTGATCTAATAATGACTAAATGTTTTAACTGTTGCACTTCTTCTTCTGAAGTACATGGTTTGGCTTGATAAATAATAAACATTTTGCATAAAAAACTAAAATGTCCTTTATTTATATCTAGAAATCTCAAATTTAATTAGTCACATTTAATTAAATTTGTATATTTAATTACTACTCCAGTAGATACAGATACAGCATTTTAGTACTTAAGTACAGTAGTGAAGTAAAAATAATGCTCCAGTAGATACAGATACAGCATTTTAGTAATTAAGTACAATAGTAAAGTAAAAATAATACTCCAGTAGATACAGAATTTTATTACTTAGTGAAGTACAATAGTGAAGTAGTTTTAATTTCTTCTCAGACTTCCAGTTAGTTTCTATGTTAAATCAAATCCAACAGCAGAAGTGGTGCTCAGCTGTACCTGCTGCATGCCTGCAGGTCCTCCCCTGAAACTCTCTCTCATTGGTGACAGTGTTTGTGTTGATCAGCTCTGGGCTGTTGTTAAGAGGAATACGCCACTGCACACTTTCTCTGGCAGGTTCTGGATTGTGAAAGGCTTTGTAAGACCTGCCCAAACGTACATAAAGGATTCAGTGAGGACGTTCGCCCAGACAGAGGAATCAGTGTAGCAGGAACAAGTTTAGAAGCGTGTCTGTGACGCAGGGAGGCTCACTCCTACCTCAACAGTAATTCTGGAAATTCCACTAGGCTATTAGTACACAGACGCATTTGTTATGGACTAAAATAAGCACCTAAACAATGGTGTTTGCTTGGTTAATCTCTGCTATGAATGGGGAACCTTTTGTAAATGGTTCTTTGAAGCATCACAGATAATTTCACTTCTGTTACAAATCCAATGCACATTTAAAGAGCCACTAAACCCTAAACCATATTTTGTCAATTAATACCTGAAATGTGTTCCTTTAAAGTAATGAAACATACCAGCTTTTATTTTAACAATAATACCACCCATCCAACCATCTGCTTCTCACTGATATCAGAGGCACACTGCTACCACTGCAGCTCAGCCAATCAGCTCTCCCTCCTGCCCCACCTCTAAACCCATACATCACCCAGTGCCCCTCCCAAACTACCCCTCCTATTTTTTAACCTTTTTCAAATTTGAGCTGAGGGTGAAGTCAGCAAAAATCAGTGGGTTTGGTGACCCTTTAAAAGTGTTTTAGACTGTTTTGGAGTATAAGAAGGTCAGTGCTGTGTGTTTATAAATAAATATGTTCTCTTTTCTTCTGACAGACGGATAATGTCAGAGCTTACCTTAATGAAAGCTACAGAGTCTGATGTTGGTACATACATGTGCAAGGCTATCAATGATCAAGGTCAAGATTCATATGAAGCTAAAGTGACTGTCCTCAAAGGTAAGATAAAAAATGTATATTATTATTATTATTTTTTTTTTTTACACTTTTGAACCAACCTTTTCCACCACACACCAAATCCACACTCGTTTCAGAATTATTCAAATTGTTGTGAGTGTTAATGGATGCAGACTGGACCCTTGGGTTAAATAGAGTGAGCATTAATTTAGACTAAATTTAGTGAAGTTAGCAATCACTGCTTGTTACACATGAAAGTTTGAATTTACTAAAATAGTTTTGATATTGACATGACTAGAGAACAGCCAGAGTTTATATTTTGTAAATACATGACTGATTGCGATTTTAGATTCTGGACTTCTTGTTAATTTTTTGGGGATTGGCAATATGACACTATTTAATAGTATTGTAATTAAGTATTTATTCTATTAAGTATAACAATAACAAAATATAAGATTTTGTAAATATCATCAATGCTCAAGAACACTGGAAAAAATGTCCTGTTTAACTGAAGGAAATTATATGTTAAAATATTGTGATAAATATTGTGTACTATGAAAATCTCCTGATAAATATGTTTTGCCATATCGCCCACCCCTACTCTGTAGTTAAATATTAGGCACATTTCTTAGCCCTTCACATTTTGTAAAAATTATATATAGAGATACACTAATCTGATTTTAGAATCGCTACTTTTCCTGATTTGGGTATCAGATAATTAGACCGATCCATGTGACTGATTTATTCAGTTTAGTGTTTACATTGTGGGCAGCAACATGACAGTATTCTAGATTTTGAAATAGTTTATTAATTCAATAGTAGTATCGGAAAAATGTGTCATATGGGTATCAGAACTGAAAAAGACAGATCAGCGCAGCTCTGATTATATAATTAAAAGTTTTCCTAGAACTATACACTCAAGCTAAAATCCACTTAACGAATGTATGTATGAGAGAAACCGCTACATCACTGCATTTATAGAAAACACTATTTATAATGTATAAGTTTGTGGCAAACCTAAGCTCTAACATTTTAGTAATTTAATATTCGTTAACATAGCAGAGCAGCTGCTTCAACCTGGCATCCGGTACATCTTCCTTTTATGAAGAATACACTAAATCAGTCTTGCCAGCTCTAGCAAGAAACAGTTCTGAGGTATAATAATCCAGGAATATGACAGTTTTATACCCCTTTAGAACCATTGCATCACCACCTACAAGTTTTACGAGCTACTGAGTCAGTTTATCATGAGAAAGTGTCAGCTGTGATGAGAATCCTGAGATATGTTATGTTCTGGATCATATATATTTAATCTATTTTCAGTGATATGTATCATATTATATTAGAAGTTGCTGCAGATACCCAACCCTGCCCGCTGTAGCTCCTCGAGTTGCCATCCTCTGTGGAAAAAAAAACATGATAAATATTGGAGCTCGGGTTTACAAAAACTTCCAAGCCATTAATATCTGAGACAAGAATATGCTGTTCCTTTTTTGTGCACTCTCTGTACTCTTGTTGCAGCACTGAAGGAGGGATCAGTGTGCTGCACTCTTTAATCTGGCCACTTAATCACTTTTTCAATTAGTGAGTAGTAGCTGTCTGAACATCTGCCAAGTCCCCAAAACAAGCTGCATCATGCACATCTCTGCCCAGACACAGTTAGAACTGCAAGGACAAGCCTTGCACCGAGGCGTCAAGATCTGGTCACGTCCTTTGTTCAGTTGACGTTTTTTTTTCATCATCCTTCAAGATCTGGCGCGATTCCATCAGTGTTGAAGGACGCCGATACCCATCACTACACTTTCACGTCTACAGCAGTTCTGCCAGGGTGGGCCTTGACGCATACAGTGAATTATGAGCTCAGCTGTAGTTTAACACGAGATCGTTACGTGGTTCCAGATGTTTGCAAAGATTTAGACATAATGTGTGATAATTGAAGGTATAATCTGATTGCAATGGGATAATTTGCTAAAGATGCTACTTAAGAGCATCTCTTAAGTGCAACATAACACTGAAGTAGTTAGCTGGCAGATACAAAGTTATCAAAAATAGATTAATAGGATAAATATCTAGAATATACAGTAGGAAAGAGTGGAAGGAGCACATTTAAACCAGAACTTGCAGAGTTACTGATGAGCAGCACCAAAAGTGATATCAATTTCAAGTTGCAAGTTACGTCAATTAGGTGCTAAAGAGTGGAGAGGCACACCGTCTAAGCTGATTGAGGTCTAGTGTGAATGTTCCACAATCAGTGATGGTTTGAAGAGCCATGTCATCTGCTGGTGTTGATCCACTGTGTTCTATCAAGTCCAAAGTCAGTGAATCATTTTCCCAGAAAATCCTACAGCACTTCATGCTTCCATCTGCTGACAGCATTTATGGAGACGTGGATTTCATTTTCCAGCAGGACCTGGCACACTGCCCACCCAGCCAAAAGTACCTATTGTTTCAGATTTTAAAGTATCAAGAAAGTAACCAAATTTCTAAATTAAAGCTGTGTATTTGAGAATTGATAAAATATTACAAAACATAATTTTGTGATACTTTGATATATTGATATTTTCTTTCACTCTTACTGAACACCCTCACTTCATTAAACACAGACAAATCTTTTATTAACAGTATATAACTCAAATGTCGTCAAAATAGATATAAATAGATGTAAATCTGTGACTAACTCAAAAGAAGGATCAAATGACAGAGTATGGACTGCACTATTGAAAAAGTACTGAACTTTCCATAATTGCATTGATGACCCTTGAAGAGGAAATGCTAAGATATGTAAGGTACAACATTAAAAGCACACCCAGTAGTTCTTGATAAATACACCTTTACTATCATATGGTTTCTATACTGTAGTACACAGGTGCTCATCCCTGCTCCTGGAGATCTAGCACAATGCAGAGTTCACCTACCCCCTAAACTCACACACCTGATCCAGGTAATTAAGGCCTTTAGAGATATGTCTTCATTAAAGACTCAGGTGTGTTAGATCTGCCCTCAACCTCCAGATTTTTAGATCTCCAGGAGCAGAAAGGCGCACCCCTGCAGCAGAACACATAAAACAGCCCCCACATTTACAGTACAGCAGCTTTAAAATAATCTCTGAACAGGCCTTAGCCTTAGGTTTCCTTATTCTCCCCATTACTTGTTTTATAGGTGACGTTTTTATGTTCCATTATTGAGAGCTAACCTTGCTGCTGTAGCACTAGACACTGTAATGATGCTGCGTTTGTAAGTCTGCAGTGGAGAGAGGAGAGAAGTCTCCTGGCACAGTGAGTGATGAATTTGGTTCTGTGCAGTGGTATAATGGAACTGCCTGCTGCGAGGGTGGTCAGCAGCCAGGTCCCTGTGGGTGCTGTTCGTGACTGTGGGTGAACTTGATGTGCTGTATATGGCAGAAGAAGAAAGATGGTAGAGCATGAGGCGAGCAGATTTTCAAATGAAGGTCCTAAACCATACAAACCACAGTCCATGACTAAACCATGCATCCGGATCTGGATTCATTTTATTCACAATTTATTTAAAGTGCAGTATGTCACAATGCGTTTTCTTAATATATGTAGCAGTTTTTTTTTTCTACACACACACACACACACACACACACACACACACACATACACATACAATACACCTACAAAAAATAAGAATACCACATGCCATCAGAAAGCCTTATAGTGATAATGAGATCAGACCGTCGTTTTGGCCACCCCTTCCTATTGATTTGCGGTATTTCGTCTGAGTAGTTTCCCCTCAAGGTTCACCATGTAAGTAGCATTTCCTTGCAACTTGAGCCAACAGGCCATCATTAGCTCCCCCAAGAAGACCTCCCCCATATTCATCAGAGCTTTTCATTTGATCCATTTAAGGGAAGTCGTTTCTCTCCCTCTTCCATTGATGGAATGATGCCATTGGCTGTCTGTATCAAATGAATATACTCTACATGTGAGCCAAATGTACTTTATATAGTCTAAACATGTGCATAATCTTCAGTAGCTGGAGTAGCATCAGTGTAGCCAAGATTGCATGTAGTTATGATGCATTGTGCATTGCGAAAAATACCAGTATATAAATTGAATTAATGTTTTGTGAATTTTTTTTGATAAAAGGCATTTTAGTCAGGTAGCTCTCTTGCAGTTTTCAGGAGAGAAATCTGTGTAGATTAACATCCAGCCCTCGTTTGACTTGTTTTTTTAAGAAATATAGTTTTGTTTACTTAACTTAGCTTGGCTTTACAGGTCTCCCCACCTAGCAACAAGACCTGCTGAATTAGAAGGAAAACATGGCAACACCCCCTTCTAATTTTTCTGCCAACTATTTACCAAATTTCATCATTTCACATACCACAAAAACCTCTTGACAACACCTGAGCAACCAAATAGCTACTCCCTAGCAACCATTAGGTAACATCATGGCAACTCTTTGAAATGCATCTTGCATCCAAATAGCACATTCATAGCAACCAACTAGGAACACCATGAAACCAATATGTAATACCATAGCAACAACCTGGCAACCATTTTTTACTACCGCTTTTCCTGCAGTAATAGTGAGCAGTATCTTCATATTTTTGTCCGTAACTAAGAAAGGATCCAGTCAGCACATTCTAATTCTAATTGCTGAACTGAATTAGCTGAATTGCCTTATCATATAATGCTTGAAAATCTCTTTGCTTCATTATAGCAGCTCTCTGTAGCAGTAATAAGTATAATACAGTAAGTGTATCAAGCAGTATCTTCATGCTCAGATCTGGAGCCTCTCTCTAATAAAAGTAGACATCCACAAAATTGATGGCTATGGATTTGGAATCTCTTAACACAGCACTTCCTTTTGCCAGGAGGTTGAAAAATGGATGGCCCGTAAGTGAATGTGCCCCCTTTTTTGTATTTAATTTAGGCTAAAAAAATCACCTGCACTCTTCGGGCAGTGGGCATCGTTTAGTAAAAGGTTGTCTTCAAAAAATCACAGGTTATAGAGGTTTTTAACCAGGATACAGGACTTAACAGTACCTAAATGATGAATGTAGTCACAGTCTGAGAGGCGAAAGACACACTTTGTCGTGCTCTCTCTGAGTGGGTAGATAGTGCCATCTTCACTCATCACTGCCATTGTGATCATGAACAGCCCAGGCATCTATTGGTTGTTGTATTAGAGCTGGGAGTCCGGCACTTTCCTCCAGTGGTATTGTTTTAGCCTTCGTAGTGTCAGTAGCATTGGTAAAAATATACTATCACCATATTTAAAGACATTTTCACAGTACACAATATTAAGTGCACTGTTTGCAGATAAAATGCATCAGCAATGGCATATTTCCAAAAACTGACATTTAAACACCATAAAAACTGTGTACTTAAAGCACTGTTAATGTCCTAAAAAAGCATATTGTCGAAGCTATAAAAATATTTTTACAATATGAAAAGGTGTAGTTTTATTGCCCAGCTCTAGGGAGAGTCTTAAAAAGAGGGCGGGGCTATAGAGCATTTCTTTTAAAATGGCAGATTTACTGATATGGACTAATTTCAAAATAAAGCAGATGTACATTTTCAGGTTCAGGGTAAAAGGTAATTTCTCAAGTGGTTTCTCTAAACAATCAGTGGTGTAGACTGTATAACTTGTATATGTGTTTTTAAGTTAATATCTGTAGCAGACTGAAAGGTTTTCCATGCTTAGTTGCAATACAGGCTGGTTTATGTGCTCAAAAATATCATCAAATAAGTGCATGTATAAAATAAACAGGAATGATGGCTAGAATATCAGTACTAGCAAGGCAAAACTCAACGACAGTCCTGACATCACTTCCTGTGCTAGGTTTCTGCTTCTTAAAAAAATGTAGAGATTCCCAATTGCAAAATGTTCCTTCCAGTAAAGGGTTAAATGGCTCAGCTAAACTGGACATAAACTGGGAAACTGGAGGGGGGGCTAAAAGTAGTAAAGTAATAAAGTAAATAACATCAAACTGTCTTTAATCTTTAATACATACAAAATACAAATTCAGCCCTATTGGCCGTTTGCCTATTGACTCATCTGCAGTCAATGCCGTTTATTGCAGAATGACTAAACTCAGATCATATTAAAGTCTGAATTATTAGTTAGTAATGTCTCCCACACAGTACCGCAGAAGGTGTGAGGTCATCTAACAGATATGTCCCATGGTGTTTAATATTGGGGCCAGTGGTCAGGACCTCAGACAGAAGGTAATGGCGTTGGAGTTTTACTGCTCTTGTACCTCCAGTCTGTAAAATGTCCAGCTGTAGGCCGGGGAAATATGTCAGTGTGTGTTCAGTCCTGTCTGCAGGGCAGAGGCACGATGTAATATGTGTGGTATTTGGGCCTAATACTATTAATTGAGTTTTGTGGAAATGTCAGCTTGTTTTTATAAGCTGTTATCTGAATAGATCCTGTTTCAAATGGAGATGGTGAATAAACGTCTAGACGAGTATAAAGTCTGGGGAATATGATCTGAATCTGCCAAAAGTGCTGCCTTGGACCAGGTGCAAGGGCTATTCAATCAAACCAAATCCCAGAGCTCAGGATTTAGTTTAGGTTTAGTCTAAGAATTTTAACACTGTGTGCTCAATGACTTTACTAAACAGAAAATACTCTAAATGCAGATCTGGCAAGTAGCAAAGTTAAAGTCCTTTGTTACTGTATTTATGTAGCTTTTTTTACTTTACTTAAGTCAGTCAACAATGGTGTCATGTTTTTAAACTATATTTTTTTATATTGGTATTAATCAATGAGTCTCTCAATGAGCCAGCAGCTACAAGCTACAAGGACCAGAGAAACGCACAAACATCAAATATAATAAAGCTGAGAAACATACAGCTCTGGAAAAAAAAGAGACCACTTAAAAATGACGAGTTTCTTTAATTTTACCAAATTGAAAACCTCTGGATTATAATTAAGAGGCAGACGGATGATCACAAGCCATCAAACCAAGCTGAACTGCTTAAATTTTTGCACCAGGAGTGGCATAAAGTTATCCAAAAGCAGTGTGTAAGACTGGATGCATGAAAACTGTGATTAAAAACCAGGGTTATTCCACCAAATATTGATTTCTGAACTTTTTATGAATATTAACTTCTTTTCTTTACATTATTTGAGCTGAAAGCTGAACGTTCTGCATCTTTTTTGTTATTTCAGCCATTTCTCATTTTCTGCATCTTTTAATGCTCAAAATGACCAAATTTTAATTGGAATTTGGGATAAATGTTGTCTGTAGTTTACATAATAAAACAACAATGTTCATTTTACTCAAACATTTACCTATAAATAGCAAAATCAGAGAAACTGAATCAGAAACTGAAAATGTCTTTTTTTTGGCCCAAAGCTGTGTATTACCATGATTGTGGAACTTGTAAATTCACTCTTTTAATATTGTTAGTTTTCTTCTTGCTGTAAAAAGTGTAAAAACCTTTATTGACAGTTAGTCTCAAGGATGTGATCATCTGTAACTTTTTAAACATTTTAAGAAATATTTGCAATCAATAAATTAGAAGCCTGTTTTAAAGAAATACCTTTACCTTTTTAATTAAATTTTTTTGGCATACACACTTTTATATTTACTCAAGTAAAGAATGTAAATCCTTTTTCAACTTTTCCTTATGTACATTCTAACTGAAGTATTTATACTTTGATTTAGGAAAAATGCAAAGTAATGCAAACTGGCTGAGTTGTTCCTAAGTTATACAAGTGTGGAAAAAGCCAGGAGTCACAGCTGATTAAGGAGTTTAGGAGGTTAAAGTAATGCTAAAAACAGCTCTTTTTTTAGATGTTTGTTTTTGCAAAAAAATCCACAAGGTAATATAGATAGACTCTGATATTCTCCTGGGTGAAGGTTAATCTGGTTAGAAAAAGAAAAGTGACCGGATGTTCTCTTGCGGGATTGTTATGACTGTGAGTGTTGTGACTACGGTTGGAGATGTTTTGTCTCTGCTCTGTTCTACTGAGGGAGACGGTAGGAAATTGAAAAGCTTCCAGAAACTCACTTGATAGCCCATAGTTATATCAAACATGCTGGACAGTTTTCCTTTCTTTCTGTTGATCTATTTTTTACATCAGTGCCTGCGAGTATTCACTATGGGAATCTTTATTTATATATATATATATATATATATATATATATATATATATATATATATATATATATATAATTTTTTTTTTTTTTTTTTTTTTCTTCACTTTGAAGCTTCGAATCCCACTAGCAGCGCATGCTGCATCTTCTTTGTTTTTTTCGTTTGTTCTTTAAGATCTTTGGCCAGCAGATTTACACTCTCCAGCTTATCCCTCAGCTGTTCTTTCTTTCTTTTTTATTTCTATTTCTTCTCTTCTCTTTAATCTGATAGGCCCACCTTCTGCACATCCAAAGTTCCAAGTGTTTCTTTGCTGCCAAGATGAGAAGCATTTCCCTACATCTTGATTGTCATTGTTACAATAGGCTTATGCAGATCCATGGAACTGCCTGAAGTACAATGAAAACTCAGACGCTCTTCTTTGCTTTTTATCTGAAGTGGGGGGGTATTTTATTTATTTTACGCAGGGATCTGAGGGGCTTACTTTGACGGATTGTATTATCTTCCATCTGGGCCTTAATCTGCCTTTGCGAGACATTAACTTTGCCTGTGCTGCGTGAAATCTTCAGATTTTAGTCTTCCGCTTTTAGATGATGAAATGGAGTGACAGTAGTGGAAGTAATTTAGGGAACATTTTCCCAACCTGAGCCTTTTTTTTTTCTTATTTTCTGAAAAAACCCACTGAGAAAAAAAATTTAGTCCCACTGGATACTTTCTTTCATCTTGACGATGACATGGCAGGAAGGAGACATGGGGCATGAGGCTGCTTTTTGTAGGCTGTACTGTTTTAAATATGTTTTATTGTGATTGATATTATTGGCCTGAAACAAAAAACGACTTTTTTTTTCTTTTACTTTTTTTTTTTTATTAAAGTAAAAAAAAAGTCCCGCGCCCTCATTTCCTTTGATAGCTGCAGGCTAGGTATAAATGTTAAAACTTCCTCCACATGAGCAGTTGTGCCTGACTTCAGCGTATTCCTAGTCACGCCACCAGCTTCGGTAAAGGAGCCGTTTGGGGAAAAGCTCTGAAGCAGAGAACACACTGTACCTCTGCCACAGCATTAATAATTACAACACTCTGAGTGAGCATGTGGCACTTTCAGTTCAACCCTGCTTCCCTGGCAGACAACCATTAGGAGCCAGATTATGACATCTTGGACTTCTGAGGCCTTCTCTTTTACAGGAGAAAGTTCCTAATGCATCTCTTACCTTTCACTGAAAAGGACATTGAAGAGAACACTGAGGAAATGAAGCATTACTCTGAGGGAGAATTATATATAATATATTATATATAGTATTATATCTTCTGTTGGAACATTCTTCTTTTTTCTGTTTCAAACAGTAAAATGGAGAAGATTGTAAGTCTTCATCTGACATTTATGACTGCTTCATTCCACTGTTATACACTGAATGTCATATAAAAAATCACAGGACGGCAGAATGGAAATGGATCATGAAGTGTTACCTCTGGGAACAACTTGGGAAAAGCCAGGCATTTAAGGTTCCTTGATCCACAGTGTCATCTGTGAACTAGGAATACCTCACAGAAGGCATTACCACCCACAGTGGACAGTGCAGTGTGCTGTAATGACTGTGACCGTTGGCATCCGACTATAAATTGGTATAGATTGGCAGAAATCACATCCACATGCTGCAGGCCAGCTCGGAGCTCTTTATTTTCTGTGGGACATGATACTATTTGTTCTAGAGAAACTGGTGTGTAACATTTTCTTAAGATGATCTAAATGGATTGTTTTCCACTCATTCTTCACTGCTGTTTGAACAGCTCCTACAGTGGCTGGGTTTTATCTTCTCCATATATTTCCCCAAACAGTCCCACAAGCTCCCAAAGGGTTCTTAAATCCGGTGATAGCATGGCTACTTCACAGCCCACTCCATTACTCAGTGAACAGTATGCTGTCTTACATAGCCTTGTTTTAGTTGTCCACAAACAGATTTTCATGACATAGAACACCTTTCCAACTGTTCAATGCAGGACCAATCCATCCCTGTTGGGGATTTGTTTTGCAGCCAGTGGTAGAAGGAAGAATTCTGATTTTAATATAAGAAATATATTTTTTTGAGGACGATATATAGTTCCAGAATTTATTGCAGTAAACTATTTTGTTGTCATTTTAAAACCATTAAATTCCACTGTCATATCGATAATATGATAACAAAGCATAACAAAGCAGTTTTAAAGACAACAACATTTTATTAATTATAGTTTGGGAAATATATACTTTTTTCTTCACCTACTGCAGTCTGTGCACACTGTGTCTATGGAGTCACAATTATTGAATCAGTTATTAATCGTTGCAAAACTTGCTAAAATATTGTTCCTCTTTTCATATATGTGAACAAACATACAAATAAACAGAACTCCATTTAGTGTATGATAAGTCAATATTGTAATTATCGTGACAGGCCTATTTCATTGTTAAAAAAAAGATGAAAAGAGTTTGTTTTCTACAGTAGGATCATTGAAATGTACAATGGATTACCCCTCACGTTGCAAGCTGAATTTTTCACCGATGACACTAAATCAAGATATCAGACAAGACAGGAACTAGTATCATATTCCATGACATTTGCCCTGTTCCATGGAAGCTAAAGAACTCTGCACTGACCTGCAGGATATGCATGTTTGGTATTCCATTGGTCACAATTATTGACGCTGTGGATTGAGAAATGTTAAATGCCCACTCAGCTACAACTACCTCACTCACAAGATAACACCTCACAACATATACAGGTGTAGGTGTTCCCAAGCTGTCACTCAAGGTAACATCCACTTCATGATCAGTTTAAATACTGCTATTTAATGACTTTTGGCCTGTCAGTATAGATATGTCATTTAATTGTAGTTATTTTGTTTATTATAGATCTAGTGCAACTTTTGTTTCTTAACATTTAATTATGCAGATCACCCCCCAAGTGTACAGCAGTACCTTACAGTGTTCATTTTTTTATCAGTTCTCAAATTGGCTGACAGTTACTACAGTGATGTATAACAGAGATGACCTCCCTCTCTGCTTTCCATCAGCTCCAGATTTGCCTTTGTTTGGCTCTAGAGGACATGGGGTGGACCAGTATTAAGTCATGTCCTACATACTCTGTATTGTAACACTGAGGCACTGTGGTTCTTAATTTAGCTTTTAGTTAGATAACCTTTAGTAAAGGAGTGAAGGACATTACTACCATACATTTTAAACATAAGTTCAGACACACCTGAAATGTATAGGAGTTTTGGGTTCTGCATCTTAGATCAATACTAAACTAATCAAAACTATAATAAAAAAATATGGAATTATTTAGTAAACAAAAAAGTGTTAAATAAACCAGAATATATTTTAGATTTTAGATTCTTCAAGGTAGCACCTCTTTGCATATCTTGGCTGCGTTTTCTCAGTCAGCTTTATGAGGTAGAGTCAGCTGAAATGGCTTTCAGTTAACAGCTGTGCTGAACTTGTCAGGAGTTAATTACTTTAATTTCTTGCTCCTTTTAATGTGTTTGAGAGCATCAGTTGTAAAGTTGTGAAGAGGTAGAGTTTGTATACAGTAAATAGCCCTGATTGAGTAACGTAGCAAGAACTACTCAACTTAGTAAAGAAAAAAATACTTTAAGAATTTAAGCTGTCAATCTAAAAAAAAAAGCAAGAACTTCAAGAAAGTATCCAAGTGTAGTTGCAAAGATCATCAAAAACATTGAAGATGATGAAACTGGCTCTCATCAGGACCACCCCAGGAAAGGAAGGCCAAGAGCTACCTCTGTTGCACAGGATAAGTTCTTTAGTGTTAAAAAGTCAGTGTTACAAGAACCCCAGATAAGAGCACCTAAATACTTCTTCACAGAGTATTTTGGTTTCTTTAACACTTTCAGTTTTACTACATGATTCCTTTTGTGTTCATTGGAAGAGGTGGAACATGGGAAACATCCCATTGTCAATTCATTCGGGAGCGTGGTGTATCAGATAGGAGCTGTCCAGTGGAGAGTGGTGCTGAACTGAGAAACCCCTCCACCCCCTTCTCTTCTGCTTAAAGCTGCTGTGTGAAGAATTAACTTGGTGTGCACTCAGCCTAAAGGACAGTGGGGTCCTCTTTCTAACCCCCTCTTCAACACACACACACACACACACACACACTCACACACACATTCACACACACACACACACTCTTGCACGTATGCACACACAGTCCACAATTGAATGACTTCCTGCCCAAGCTCCATTACTTACACAACTGGGACGCCAGCCGCAGCCTGTATTGCCTATGTATGTGTGTGTGCTAGGGTGTGTATCTGTGTGTGTGTGTGTGTGTGTATGTGTGTCAGAGAGGGTCGCAGCAGGAGACGGATGAGCCTGTGGTGCAGGCACCAGCCAGGCGGGCCGACAGAGGTGAGAGCGCTGGCACACTCACACACGATCACACACACACAATCACACACACACACATACAAGCCTGGCCACTTAATTCTGCCCACCCCGTACAATGACTGCACTGCTTTTCTTCACTTCAGTCACAGCCAGTGGCTGCAATAGAGGCTGTAGATTAGAATACAGGCTCAAGCACCACTCGCCTCACCCCCCTCCCCACAATGCCAGCAGGAGGGAGAGCTTTACTCACAAATACTGTCCTGTCCTGGCAATGATCTTCAGCTTAAGAAGGATGAAAAGCGTTCCTCTATTTCTCTAAAAGCCTCTCATTGTCCGTACGTCAGCACAGAACGCCGACATTATTGAATTCGAGCCAGCCTCTCAGACCTTGTCCCGTGTTAGTTAACCACTCTGCTTTTTGGCATGAAAATGCAGCTCATTTTCTAATGCACCAATAACCTTCTGTCTGCCAATAGGCAGCCTTCTCGGCTCACTTATAAACCCTGCACTGGGATTTTTCTAGGTCAGTTTGAGAGACTGACTCTTTTTCTCATCTCTCTTTCTCTCTCTCTGTTCATCTCCTTTATTCCTTCTCTTTCTCTCTCTCTCTCTCACACACACAACATGTTTCGCTTTCTCTTTCTCAGCCATAAATAATTCATGTGACTTCCTGTAAAATGCAGCAACACGGCAATAAGGAAATTAATTTATTCCCGTTTTGCCACCGGCTTGTCTTTCTTCTGTGTTTTTTAATGGGACTCTTAACATCATATTGAAAATATCATGTTTTCCAGCAAGACAACTTGTAGCAAGTCATGAATATGTTGATAAGCTTGTGATGTAATACTCTATATCTCCAGAGAAATGTAGGTAAATGTAAGGAGAGAGGGATGCTCTGAAATAAAAATATTAGGCAAAAACTAAAACAAAACTAAATAAAAAATTTGGCTTAAGGCTGAACACCAAACACATTTGTTTGCAGGTTTTATGAAATTTAATTTTTAAACGTATATACGTAAGTTATGTAGCGTAAATATATTTTATCTTGCTTTTACAAAACTACATTTAAAAAAAAGATTGAGCATTTAACATTTTGAATATTTCAGCAGACAAAGTACAATGCACTTACTTTAGCAGTGTTATTTTAATCATGAATCTACTTCAGCAGGACAGATTTGGTCTCAAATTTACCTCAGCAGTGCAATTTTAATCATGCATTCAGTACTAGTCAAATAGTCCAGTCACATGTAAATGAAATTTGCACACACAAAAGCAGCAAACTAAGGCAATGTTAGCTTAGCTAGTTATCCTACTTTCAGCTTGTATCTTTCACCTGGAAAACTGGCAGTTTATGGAAAAGAAGGAGATTGAGTGAACTGAACCAATCGTGATGAGTAATGTTGAAAGATGCTGTATTTAAGTTACCTATTAGACCCTAAAAATGAACTTAAACCTGCCTTTTATTGACTCCTCCTGACTGCTCTATCCCAACACAGCGATTTAGCTCTTTAAGGGCCATCTCAAAATAGGTGTGTCATAGTTGCTGGAAAAAATCCTAACATTAGAGGAAGCACTTAATTATGACTTTATCCTTAAATAATTAGTCATTGTTCAATATAAATTTTACATTTTTTAACTGAATTTTTCCTTCTTATTTTTTTTCTTCATTTTTGTCTTGGTGCATCCCTATGTTAAGAATCTGGTGTGCGGTTGACCATACAGTAGATGCTGCAGTTTGGTGGCTTTTTTGAAAGAAGGCTGAAGCTGAATGACCTGAAAAGGTTCTTTGACATTGCTTCTTCTTTGATGGACAGACCTGCACAGTATTTTAGTCAGACATTGACTGGCTTTGGCAGTGCTTTTGGCCTCCTCTCCCGCATCTGAGAGCCAGCGACCTTCAATAACAGAAGTCATTCATTAATCCACCCGCAATGCTGTTCTTATCATTTTATGTTTTCGTCAAGTAGCAACCCAATGGCTGAATGCATCTGTACACAACAACTAGCCAAGTTCAAGTTCTGTTGTTCTTAAGCTGCTTTGTGAAAATACTTATTTCTCTCTGCTTAGCATGCAAAGCTCCTCTTCTGTATTTCAGATATGGAATCCTTTTATATTGATGTCTTGTTGTTTTCACTTTGTGTTTGCGGTACATAGGACTTTCTTAAGAAACAGTGTATGATGTAGTAGAATTGCAAGAGCTTGCAACACACATTTCCTTCAATTACTTTCCTCTGGTTTCTTTTTTGAAGTAAATATTTCATAGTGTTGTACAACCCCATGTCATATCAGAAAATGCAAACAATAAATGAAAACATTTTTCATTCTTTCATATATTTACTTTGACCTTTTTATTTTATTGCAGAAATTATGAACAGTTTTCTTTTATTAATTTACATCCATCCCAGCATTTTAGGCCAGAAACACTTTCCAAAAATGTCTTTATTGTTGCATTTTTATTTTAAAATGTTCAAAAAGTTATCTATTGGGGACAGGTGCCAGTCCAAGATTCATACCTTCTTTTTCCAAACCCATACTCTTGTAATATTTGCATCATATGGTTTTGGATTGTCTTGCTGCTAATAACAGTCTGGATGGTCCTTTTCATCGTTAGTCTGGAGCAAACATCATTCATTCCTTCTAAAAAAAGGTGTAGAATTTCAGTTTCAGATTTATCTGACTACTGTATGCATTTCCACTATGAGTTTTTCCATTCCAAATGCCTCAGAGCCTATAGAAGTCAACACCACTTCTGGACATGATTAAAATGAGGCAATTGTTTTGCACAGTAAAGTTTTAAGTAGCGTTTGTGGATGGAAATCTGCATTGTGGTTCATGACCAAGGTGTTCGAAGTGAACCCTTGTTCTTTAGGTTTATCTTCTAGTGTTGAATAATGGATCTTGATGCTTGATGTAACTGAGGGATCAGAGATCACAAGAGTTAAGCTTAGGCATGTGCCCTTGCAATTTACACTGAAATACATCCTGATTCCGTAAATGATTTAATTACTTTATTAACTATAGTCAGGGATTTTTTTTTGTGCATTTGTTGACAAGCTGGTGTTCCAATCCTTTGCCCATCTTTGCTCCACAAAAGCTCAGCCTTGTGTAGGTACTGCTTTTGTACCAAATGATAAACAATTGTTCTACAAAGAGTGCAGTAGAAATCCATTCCATCATTTGCACTGAAAGGTGACCAGTGGATCTAATTGTGCACTTCCGAGATATAGATTTCCAGTGGGCCCTTAAGTAATTTAACACAAAGGAAAATATTGGCAGCCCAGTCTTTAGTTCATATCTGTCTCTCTCTCTCTCTTATTTAAACGAGTTGCATTAAGAACATTATTAGTGGGGGTTAGAGGTCCAGCATGGTACTACCACTGACCTGACCTCTGTACATTCTGGTTGGTCTGGTCAGGATTTGACTGCCAAGCCATTAGCACCAGTCGGTGGAGAGCTTAACACCTGCTATCTGTCTCGCTCGTTGCAGCCTGGAGGTCTTGCTCAAAGCCAGTCATGCGGAGCATGGATTTTGGGGTGGATAATCCCAGGTCCTGCTGCAGTGTTAATACACCCTCAGACCTGCTGACGACCACAGTGTAGATCAGGCTTGGGAGAACTTCAGCACTGAAGACTGATTTGCAGGAATGAAACTTTGTAGCACGTTTAAGATTCAACATTTTTTTTATCAAGCGGATAAAATGGCCAGGATTATTAATCTCAAACATTGTTAATTATTCTTATTGGGCAGTTATGTATTATCTGGTTGGGTTAGAACACTGTTTATCAGTATGTTAGTCAGCAGTTTCTCAAAATATCAAAAAGGTTTCTCAAATATCAACTTGGCATTCTGATTCACATTTTCAGACTTTACAAATCGATTATGTTGACAAATGCACAAACAGTGACTGTGGATATGGTGTACTAATCTGATTAGCAGATGTCCAGTCTTTAAACCAGCACAGTGCTCAGACCCTGCTTTATATTTGTCTTCCTAAAAACTTCAATTTTTACTCCATTTGTCTCCATATCTTCAGGTGGAACCATGGTGGTCTTATTAAGCATGTTGAACTGTTCAAACTGAAATTTTTGCATGATAATTATATCCAGCAGCTTTGAAGTATAGATTATGAATTGCACATTAAGAAGAAATAATTCACATAAATATGTCACACTATGCCAGCTATGAAATTGTCTCATTATGGAGATCAGTGAAGTGCATTAAGTTAATGCTGGAGCAGTGTTAGACTTGCCGGCATGTAACTTGATAGCTCTGATCCTCCATCCCCCTGCCGGGGAGGGGGACTCGCATGAGGTGCCTTTGTTCTTGTATTGTCTGTGAGCCTTAATTAATTGTCACAGATATATAAACAATCCATAATTTCAGAAAGTCTTCTGATAGCACTAATGGCTTTGCTTATAAAAGTTAGTCTGTTACTACCAAACTGGGAATAAGTGTGACTGTGACTTTGGATCAGCGACCAGGCGCCTGGAGTGACTGCGATAGAGTCTGTTCTTCATCCAGTATTTATTTGCAGTGCAGGGGCTTCCGGGCTCCCTCCCCCCTCCTCCCATCCCCTGAGTCAGCGATACAATGCCAGGTACAGACAAATGTGATTATAGAACGCGAAAGGGGGGACTGCATGCGTAGTAAGTGTCAGGCAAGGAGAAGGGGAAGCAAATGAGAGCCAAAATCTATTTATCCTTTACAAATCGGGTTTAAGATATGAATCCTCAGCTGAGATAATCAAATGTTTTCATTCATCTTTTATCATCATCTTGTACAATAAACGGTGGCCAATAAATGTTTTTTTTTTCTTTTAGCAGCCCATTTAAAACAATAGCTTAGCAGTGTCCCATGAGGGATATCACATGTCACTGTCACTGGTGTAGCTCTTCCCGCTCATAAAATACACCCCTTTTGTATTAGCATAATCAATGGTCTAAGCAGAAGACGAGGTGGACGAGTGAGTGAGTGAATGAAAGAGAGAGAGAGAGCGAGAGAGAGAGAAAGAGGGAAAGAGAGTGGGAGTGGGAGAGCGAGGAAGAGAGAGAGCGAGAGGCTGGGACCGTCTGCCTTGCTCGCCTTTGATTCGTTGCCATCCTGCCTAATTGGATCAAGTGCAGACTTGCCAAGCTCCACGCTTTGTGTTCAGAGTGCAGAGCGGTAACAGCCAGAGAGGTGAGCGTGGACATACCAGAGAGAGATAGAGAACCGGAGGGGGGTTTGGAAGGTAGGGAAAAGAAAAAAGAATGCCAGTGGGTGCATGAGAGAAAAAAAGTGTGTGAGAGAGAGAGAGAAAAAAGAAAGAGTGGATAAAGAAGACAACTGAGAACAAGAGAAGAAAAGAAGAAAGCAGCAGTGTTTGTTTAAGGGACAGGGCGAGAAAAGGAAGAGGAGGGGTAGAAGCGAGGGAAGGGGTGTGTGTAATCCTCACTTGCCCATCCTTCCGCGTTGTGTTGCGAGGCGTTAGCGATCGGCTCCTGCTCTTGACTGCCGGCTTTCAGGAGTGGACAGGCACCTGCTGCTCCTGGATGATTCAGCCTCTCTCAGCCACTGGAGCATGACAGCATGGCTCTCCCGTTGGCCAAGCCCCAGCCCCTGCAGCAATTCCAGCCTCCTCCTCCTCCTACTGCCCTGCCCTCAGGTACACACTGCCTTACTGCTGGAGTTCTCTGAGCCACGCCGCAACGGAGTCTCCTGAGGGTGGGATCACCTCTGGGCCGCCCCGTTCTGTTTCTGCCTCCAGAGACAGTTATTTATAGACTTTTCTGTTGTTCCGTGTTCTCCTCTTCTCAGCTGTACTGAGAGGGAGGATGCCTTGAGAAGTCGTCTTTCTGGGAGGGAAGACGGAACCGCTTCCTAGATGCTAACGAGGTTATTCTGCCAGTACCGAAGACCATCTCTGCTTTCTTGCTCCCTTCCCCCTCAGTGATCTGATAATGGACAACACACTTTACGAGCCACAATGCATGATGCTGAGAAGGCTGCTGCTCTTGCTGCCTATGTAATACTCTGATCTAGAAGCCAGGCATCCGGAGACATTCTCCTTTACCAGACAAGAAGTTGAGCCAGAAAGTAAGGACCGAAGGCAAAGACAAGGATAGGGGATGGAGTCGGAAGGAGTGGAGGATTCCTCAGTTGGACTCTGCAAGCATCCAGGATCCAAATCCCCCTTGGGCCAGTCTTCCGAAGGTCAACTCGACGCCTGCCCTCAGGAGTCACCTGAGGAAGAGACACCTGAAGAAGAGGAGGAAGTGGTCGTGGAAAGTGAAGAAGAGCGCAGACCGCTGCGATGCCTGGGCTTGGCAGCTGCTTCCTGTTGCGTGTGTTTGGAGTTGGACCAGGTACGCAACTGTGTGCGCTCTGAGAAAATTTGTATTCTGCCCATTTTGGCCTGCTTGTTGAGTCTAGCGCTCTGTACAGCTGGCCTCAAGTGGGTCTTTGTGGACAAGATCTTTGAATATGAGCCCCCCACTCACCTGGATCCCAAGCGTATAGGCCAGGACCCTATCATCATTGATGCAGATCCTACACTGGGCATACCTGTGTTGTTTTCACACTCCACCTCACCACCTACGCATTCCCCACCTGCCACTGATAAGCCCGGACAGCCTGAAGTGTTTGTAGAGGGAGATTCCACGGCCGGCCCTTTTGCCCCTGCTTCACCCAAGGTGTCCCGATTTACTCCCACCTCAGCAGTGACTATCCACACAAACCCTGCCACTCAGCCTCTCCCCAGAGCTACCCCCAAACCCAGTAGGAACAGCACACCAGGTCAACGTCCCGGTCTGGAATCTAACAACATTATTACTAAAGCATGTAAGTACCTTTGGTGTTTTGAAGCTTGGTGCGTCATTGATGACAAATGCTCACTTTTACCCAGGAGGTTCCCTTGTTAAAAGGAAGCAAGTGACTTTAGTTTAAATTAAATAAGTTTTATATCCTGTACTTTAAGAGCCATTTGGTTTAAGTGAAGACAAAACGTAACTAAAGGAAAGGTTTGTGCAATATATAACTTAGATATCTTCAGCAATTGTTCAACGTCATATCCATCCATGTAGAAGTGACCTCTGCTGAGATGATTTGAGTGGAGTTAGTTTAGTGTCCTATTGGAAAACTTCACTGAAAGGAAGTGCCTGTTGCTTGCGTACTCTACTCAAGAATAGACGTGTTGCATCTTGTCAACTTGTGTCTCTTAACAGCTGTGACTAAGCCTCCCAAGAATGGGCAACTTCACCTGACGACTCAGTTGAGTCACACTCCCCTTTATGACTGCAACTGACAGTTACTACTCTTTTAAACCTAAACAGGATTACCAGACACCGTACCACATCAATTACTTTAGTCTTCTGCAGGCAGCTATAAAACACAGTGCTAATATCCTTTTAGCGAGAGTGAAGAGTTTCCTGGCTGGCTGATTCATTTGCAGCTTTAAAACAGGCAGCGGCAGTGCCGCTTCCTCTACTCGAAATGCTGTGGCGTGAGGAGACTTCCTCCTCTGGGTGTTCTGCTCCATTTCAAGGTCAGTCTGCAGTGGGCTAATTGATTCCCATCCATCGCCCAGCCACACAGAAAGACTATCCCCAGTAATGCTATCTGCCTGCCTAACTGCTCTCCTCCATGACTTTGAAAGCTGAAAGAATTATAACGGCTGGAGGGCTGCCAGACTCTCTATTGCTGTGGTCTCAACCTTGCCCCCTCCCTCCCTCACCTCTTCCACGTATACTTTTTCGTTTTTCCTTTTTTTTTTAATTATCCCACCATCTATGCTGCTGCTAGCAGTGAGGGTGGTGCAGAGGTTGTACTGACCTACTGCAACCAGCTGTCCTGGCAGAGACAAAGAGAGGGAGGGTGGGAGGGAGGAAGAGACGATGCGAGGACGAGTGAGTAAAGGCTTTTTAAAGATACACCGGATGTCCTGGAGCTCTGGGTTATCATTGCTGTCTTCATTGCAAAAAATTAGATGATGAATTAGACGTCCCATACCATAAGTGGATCTTTAAGATCATTGAGTTTGGGCCACCCATCCACCTGGATTCCAAATATATGTGAGGTTGAGCTTTTCACTTTCTACTTTTCACTTTGTTAAAAGTGTACTAGATTACTTCATCTTTGCTTACTACAGTGGCTGAGATTATTGCAGACAAATGCAGCAAAACAATGAGCGAAACAGTGTCAAAACAGCGCAACTCTGGGAGTCTCAGCTGTGTGTTTCTCAGCAGAAGGTAAATGCAGAAAGTGGCCTAGATACTTGGACCAAGATAATGGAGATGCCAAAGACAAGACAAGTTTCAGTCAGGGTTACATAGTCTTAATTTTCATCCAACAATCTGACAATGTACCCAGTCACCATTGCTTTTGGTAGAGTTATCAGTATGCAAGTCTTGTCCTGTTCGCACTCATATGCATGTATTACCTGAATCAGAGGCTACTGTAAAGCCGAAGCCCTTCCCATTTTGAGCAGCGTGATCAATTGTCCATGCTCGTAATGGAAATGCGATCGTTTTCGTCGGTAATCTCAGTCTAAATCAATACACATAGAGAGCAGGTCAGCTGCTCCAGCAGGAAGCCCAGTGAAAGCGATAGGGATCCTGACCCTGCTGGACACGAATAATTGTCCAAGACAAGAAGAACGAATGCAAGCGTCTTAGAAAAGCAAATACGTCAATAGCGTTTGTGTTTGCAGGATTTTTTTGATACATTTGTTCTGCCACTTTTCCACATTAATAATTAATAAATACTTTGCTGGTCTGGTAAATGTTTGAGACCTGTTCAGTAAAATATACATTACCTTAGCCAATACACAACTCTTACTGTTCGATTCCATATTTTCTTAAATTACTTAACTTTGTGTGTTTGAAAAGCAGGGAGCTAGTTGTAAATGTTTGAGGCCTATTCAGTTCTGTATTCGGTTAAAATACAGTAATTAAAAGTTACATTTAATAAGAGAGTCAGTTCTCCAATCTTGGGACCCTTCTAATTAACAGTGCCTTGTCTCAGCACGTTTGCTTCACATTAGACTCACCCACCATGTAGAGATGTAGCCTCAAGCCTACTGGTATTCCTAATAAGACACTGGTGTTCATGCACACACATACAAACACACACACGAACGCAGACACACCAGCATCCTTTGTTTTTTCAGCTAATGGTGCACCTGCCCGAGACCTGTTGTCTGCAGGCAACACTGTCAACACACTCCTATTAGTAAAGAAAACATTTGTTTCTATCCAGCCGTTCCACTAAGCGTTTATCTGATGTGGAGCTGATTGAAGTTCGCTTCCTCTCGGGACTCCCGCACTAGCAACCTAGCAACATGCTGCACGCCTGCTCAGCAGGAGGCCAACTCACAGTGACTTGATTTGAACAGTTGAGGCTTTGTATTTTCAATATTTTTGTAGGCACTCTGTATTTTAATCGTTTTAACTTTGTGTTTCGACCCAGACTTCAGTTTTTATTCTCATAACTATGTCACTGCCACAATTGGCATCAGTGTCAGAAACTCTAAAACTAAGCCCTGAGGGATTAGGCCACTAAAGATGCGCTAAACTTAGAGATCAGAAGATCATTTATAATGATATTTACGTTAAGATTGATAACTGAATAGAAAACCCAATGTTTATTGTGTTAAATGCTTTTTAATGAAGCTTTTAGGCTCTTAGAACCTGAACTCAAGCTTTCCTAGAATCTAAACCTAGGCCTTTCTAGAACCTCAACCTAGGCCTTGAAGAACAAACAGCACTTCCATTCATCCCACTTAACCAACACACAGAGCATGACACAACAGTCAGCATGTCATGCGCTTCACAGGGAAGAGTAATTGCAGTTGGAGGCCATAATTTACGGCTGGATAAGTCTGAGATTATGGTTATGTCATAACTGGGGCTTCAGTTCGCTGCGGTTCAGCTGCCTCTTTTGGTCAGTGATTCTCTGACAGTAGTGTTATGAGGGCAGGATGTAAATGAGGCAGACAGGTTTTAGGTGAACTTTTTAAATAAAGCTAGGGTAGGTTAAGGTCACCAGGTCACTTTTTTGTTTTGATGAACAGAAGAAACACCATAATAATTTGTTGCACAAGTCTTTATTTTCTTTGGTGACAGTTGCTGAAAGTTCCTGTCTTTTAACTTGCCAAGACATCTTAAATTCATGCTAATGATAATGATTGACTGTAGTGACTACAGCTGGAAGCTTCACCAGTGTCTACATTAAAAGGGAAGCAGGACAGCCTTAAATTCTTAAACATAAGCTTAACCCATCAGTTTGACAGTTGATACTAGACTCAATTGGGTTTTCCATCAAGACAATGACCCATGACCCAGTGACATACATCAGAGGTGGTTGTGGAAGGAATACATCACATTTCTGGCATTAACTTTTATAGTTAGGTATATTCCAGGTAACCAGTTAAACTTCAATTCAATATACTCCTTTAATTTGAGCGAAACGGTTGATATGGCGCAGTTTAATCTGATATATTTGCCAGATAACACTAAATTCCACTGCTATGAACAAACACTGTGTCAGTTTCATGCTGTTTACACGTGGTGTGTGTGCTGCATTCACTGCTCACAGTGCACGTCTTATTGAAAACATTGTGTTTGAAAGAGCATCGAAACATTTTCAGCATTGCGTGTTAAAGCAGCTTCACACTGCACAGATATACTCACTGGAACACAGAATATTCTCACTATATTTACTTTCTAGCCAGACAGCTCTGACCAATCAGAGGAGACAATATGCTCCCATGGTTTATTGGTGCACCTTTTGGTGCGTTTAGGTTTATGCCTGTTTGAAACCAAACCAAACAGAGGCCTTCAAAGAAACAAACTCAACAACTAATCCAGACCATGAAAACAAACTACAGGTGTGAAAACGGACTAAAAATATAACTTGCTGTTTAAATTTACCATTTAAAGTATAAAATTTGGCTATATCCTGTTATTTTCTTTGTAAGCATAAATGTGGCCACTGTTAAGACTGATCGATCTTTTCCCTTTCTTCCACTATGTTGTTTTTTTTCACCCTCAAACTCTGAGTTTATGCTCTTGAATTGCTCCCTGGTGACTGCTGCTTGGATA
Source organism: Astyanax mexicanus (assembly GCF_023375975.1). Lineage (NCBI taxonomy): Eukaryota > Metazoa > Chordata > Actinopteri > Characiformes > Acestrorhamphidae > Astyanax > Astyanax mexicanus. The sequence continues at coordinate 27,680,759 of NC_064427.1, read as the reverse complement.
TTAGTTTGTGTGTTTCATGTTCCATACCTGTTAGATTGTAAGTAACTACAGTACATATATCTTATATCTTGACAACATCATGTTATTGGACACAGACATGTGGCTTATTCACAACAAAAAAAATCATGTTGGAATATTTATCTCAGGTTTAAAAGTGCTTGTCCAATCCATAATGGTAATCCTGTAGGTCCCTATCTCACAGCATAGACAGTTATTTAACTGTAAAAGCCTACACACTCACTTAATAATGTATACACGACTTCCCATACACTGCTGTGCTGATGGCTTTATTGATTGCCACAGTCTGTCTCACCATTTTCTCTAGGTGGCTCCATGTCAGTCATCTTTTAAAGAGTCTGCAGCTTGCTTGCTTACTAGCTGTCAGCTGCATATCATATACCTTATATTTCCATGGAATTGTAGATTTGAGAGCTGCAGAAAGTGAATTTACTAGGGTGGCAACTAATGGCTATTTTTACTATATTTGTGTCACGCAAAAAAAAAAAATTTTCAGTAGTTATTTATAATATTTACAAGGATATCAAAATACTGTTATCCTGCAATACTCAATATATTGCAAAAAGATTTCCTACGATACTTCTACGATGACTCCCTAATATTCACACTTTAATACTCATGATCAGACTCATGATTGGGGCCTAAGACGTTTTCTAATGATTTAATACTTTTAATAACTTTAATGACACTCATTTAACTGAGCATTTTGTTCAAGTGATCATCTCAGGCATGCTTGTTCCTTCCTTTTTCATCTCTCTAGCTAAATTATCTTTGAAGTTATGTCTGTTCCTGTAAATGATATATTCCTCCCAGCCCTCATCCCCCTCCTCCTCAGCCTTCGCTCATCCTTTGTTCTGAGATAATTAGGTTCATGCTGAGGTCATGTCACACACTTAGCAAATGAGTATTGGCCCATCACAACCACCTTTCACCTATAATAATAATAATAATTATTATTATTATACTTCTGTTGTCTTGTTGTCTTAAAGATGCATCAAATCGCACCACTGTTTTTATGCTTTTGAATATATGCAGCTTGAGAAGGATAAGGTTTCTTTTCTTTAATTTGATTAGTATTATGTAATAATGCCAGTCTCCATAATTGGCACAGTGGCACGGTGGGATCTGCTAATCTGCTCAGGCAGGCTGGAGCTTTCTGGAGCCTGTACACACATACACATTCCTACATACAAGAGCATAGTGATCTTTTTTTTTTAAGTGGGCTAATGTTGTGTGCACACACTCTACAGGCATGCACGCTATCTGATGGATAGATCAGGCTTTTATGAGCTCTCCCAGTTGCCCCCTAGCCCCCTCTCCTCTCACAGTCTGGGTGTGTGCCTGGGCTTTTTTATTGCCTGTAAAGATTTTTCGCTGTACATGTGGTTCAGCCTCTACCTTTTTCATCAGCCTAGCCACTGCCCTCCTTATTAGGCTACTACCTAACAACCACCTCTTCTGTTGCACCAATTAGCTGTTAGCATGTTGATGCATTCTAAACACCCAACTAGGATGATGGAATAGATTCTGTCCCCCTTTGATCTCTCTGTCACCCACCCAGGAAGAATGAAATGTGGATTGGCCTTCTCGCCTTTGATCAAATGGCAGTGTGTGATGCCGCTGACAGGTGCACACGCTCGTGATTATGCAAATCGGGCGACTAGAATGAAGTCGTCCAATTACGACTTCAAGTATATGCGAAGAGCTCTCTTGTCCTGTCATCTTTCTGAAGTTGTAAGCCAGTCTGTGGTTAACTTAAATAAAATAAAATCTAATTTATTTTCTAAGGCTTTTTACAGCTGATGTGACAAAGAAGCTTTACAGAAATCTGGTAGCAGGACAGAGAATCAAACCAAACAGAACATAGAAAATCTAGTGAGCAACAGTGTCAAGAAAAAACTCCCTCATAGCTGGAGGAAGAAACCTTGGGAGAAACTAAGGATGTGTCCTAATCGTGGACTAACTACTCTTATTAAGAGTCATAGTTGAGTATAGTCAAATATCAGCAATACATACTCAGAATTTGTCAGTTTTTTAATTGTGGTTACAATAGATACACTCATGCACAACAAAAAGGGTGGAGCTACTTACGTCTAAAACAATATTAAAATGCCCCATCAGTGATGCATGTTGGCATAGCGACACTTAATCATGTTTCACTACCCCAGTCCATTTCGCACCGAATTTCTCCTTTAAGAAACTGTGGTATAGAATATTAAATCAAACTATCCCTTATAACAGAAGATCATTTCAGTGTGTTTTGATTATGATCATTTGACCCAAGCTCAGAATTTTTGTGAGAAATGTTCGTCAATAGAATTAACACTTCAAATGTATGAAGAGGTCGGACCCCAGATGAGGGCAACGGGCTAACAAATTCATTACCCTTATGGGGAGAGGCCAGCCGAGGCGAGCGTCTCTAATTTAATTAGACTGTGATGAAGTGACATCTGGCAGCTGTGCCATCGTTGAAGGTAGATGCCGTTAGATCTTTGCCATTTAAAGTGGATTATTCTAACTGGGCCTCGTGTTCAATCCTTCGTCCTGCACCAGTGACTCAGCAGACCAGACAGACATCCTCTCTCTCTCTCTCTCTCTCCCTCTCTGTCTCTCTCTCTCTCTCTCTCTCTCTCAGAATCCCTGCAATAATGTATGATTAACCTTTTCCTTCAGCTGTCATACGTTAATCTATCACTGTGTCATACCAAAGGCTTTTTGCTGTAATCTCAGAGAATCTTTCTTTATGTCCGTTTTTATAAAAATGAAGCTTTCCTCATGTAACCGTTTCTCTCTCGCTCTCTCTTCTCCTTTGGCCTAACCCCTCTTTGACTGAGATGCCGGGGTGAATGGAATATGTTTAATTGATGATGAAAGTGCTTCTGCGCTATTTGTCAGATAAAGTCCATTACCTAATGATATGCCACGTCTCATCCGTCTCTCTGCAGACGCCGTGGTGGCTTGTCCTTTTAACTGTAAGATTTAGAATCTTCATTCTTCTCTAAAGCTCTCGGCCAGAATGAGGATGAAAGATGAATCTGTGACTTACTGTGAATGAATAATCTACACAGAGGACTGGAGATAAAATCAACACTGGAAAAGATATGAAAGACTATGTCAGTTCAGCCTCCCTAAGAATAGTAAGTAAAAAATGAGCGGTGTTACAGTTCTGTCATACTGTTTTTACTGTTTTACTGCTTTATACTATGTAGTACAAGACCAAATTCATTTTTGGGGGGGCAGAACAGAAGTAAATACTCTACAGGGTATTTAAATGGAAAAGAAGAACTAGATGAATGGACTTCAACAATAAAAAGTAATCAATTACCTGAAATATTGAACAGGGGAACCTAGTTAAATCCATTTTAATGGCAGTACAACACACAAAATCACTTTAGTGGAAGAAGCAGTGTTAAAACCTATTATTTAGATACACAGAAAGGATATTTACTACAATAATTTATCATCTTTTATTTTATTTATAATTATTTCTAATTTCAATTACCCAACCCACTCATTAGGACTCCCCTATCACTAGTGATGCCCCAACACACCAGCAGGGTGAAGACTAACACATGCCTCCTCTGACACATGTGAAGTCAGCCACGGCTATCTTTATTCCACCAAATGATAAGTATAAACTGTAAAATGTGAACTCCCAAGACAACAGCATCGTCAGTAGTTTTACAGCAAAAAATATACTTTCAGTTAATACAAAGTCAACAGAAGACAACACAGTTTTTAGCTTGAGGCAAGAAAAGGCTCTCAATTACCTGCTTTTGGCCCACGGCAAGAAAGTCTCGACTCTCGGTTCAATCAACTCCAGCTGAACGCAGCTGCATCAGCAAAAAAGTCCCTGCTCATACTCAGCCTTACTCCAGCAGCTCAGCAAGCATCTCTAGTGGTTTAAACATGGAAAAAAACTTACCAACAAGCAAGGACAACAAAACAGAACAAAACCAATAAAAAAACTGAAAAAGCTGAGAAGCAGCATAACAATAGTGCCAGAGTTCTTGTAATGGAAAGACACACATTCATACATTCTCTGGTCCATTTAAAGGCAATTAACACAGTCTTTCACTTTTACTGCTTAATAATGTCACAAAACGAAGCCACCTATTCTTCACTAATCACCTATACAACCTGCATGTTTACCCAGCCCATTCATGCTGAAGTTATAAGGAGCGTTTCAGCCTGGACTGCTTTGGAATGTGACCAATCAGGTCAGAGCTTATACAGTGTATATACATTTACATGCCAATTTACAAGTCTCTGAAGTGTTACTTCAGGGGACTGTGTGGGAGGATCCTCACCTGTATAAGTTGTGAGGTGTTATCTTTTGAGTGAGGTTGAATATTAGCCAACATGTTCATGGCAAGGCTAAGTTACATGAATAATTGTAAGAGTTGTAGTGAGGCCTGATAGCAGGTGGCAGATGGTTGTGACATTCATGCTGAGTGTGTGTTGTATTTAACATTCCCCATTGTAGAATGCATGCTGCCGGTCAGAAAATCACACAAAGGATTAATAACAAAAGTAAATTATTATTAATGATCTGTATTTAAGGGTTTTTACTAAATTTCCCAGTTTAAACACAGAGGCACTGCCATACAGTTCAGAGTGATGATATGATCCTGCACCGGAAAAGCAGGTCCCCTAGAGCCCACAGTGTGCAGCGATATTGTCGGGATGCACATCAGTCTTATGTTACAGAGCAAGCAGGCAAGGTCACCAGAGACACCATGAGACACACTGCATCAGCACGTTTCCTGTGTGTGAATGTGCCCTTAATATTCTAATACGCAGGGCTGATTTCAATATGCTGCAATACTGCTTTGATGATTCAAACTAATCTGCTGATATTCCACAATTACAAGTTACTGGATTTATTGTTACAGTGGCAAGTTTAAAGATGGGAAAAGATTTCCAGAAGACATTAGGTTAAAGAAGATGCATAGTGTTAATATTTTAGCAAGTTTCTGCCTTTTATAAGGAGTCTGTAAACAACTTTTTGTAGCAGCTAAGAGCCTTTAATTCTTGTTTGGGCAATTTTTAACACAAGTAAAAAGCTTTTTTATTTATTTATTTATTTTTACCCCCATTGCTTTTTTAAGTGCATATCTGCAGGTCTTTGCTAAAGTTTAGATCAGGTTGATCTAAACCTTGATGTTCCAACTCCTCTTGAGGCAGTCCATTATGGATTTTGAGGTATTTAGAACTATATGTCTCTTTTAGAAGCATCTTCTTTTCATCTGCTTTCATCAAACAGATGGTTTGATTTTTGTTTCCAGAATTTGCTGATATTTGACTGATTACATTCTAACCTCTACCAATGAAATGGTCCTAGTACCACTGGCTGCTTCAAAATTCCAATATATGATTGATCCATCCCCATGTTTAACAGTTTAACATAGCTGTTTTTTGTTTTTGATGACTCTTTCATAAAGACTACGTTAGTGCAGATGTTGCTGCACAGTAAAACAGTGTACCACTGATTCCAAAGTCTGCTAAATCTCTTTGATTTGATCTCTTTGCGATTCTGCTATCTGCATCTATATTATTGTTATTAAATCAGATGAATAAATGAATGGACCATCATGACTGTAACCCATGCACCCACAGCAGCTAAGGCACACCTTTAAACAGGTCCACACCCTGACGCCCTTTCATTGTAGCTGCTTTTTGTTCTCATTTCCACATGTTTCACACACCACTTCATTCCACTTGGAATAGCCTAGATTTGAAGTGGTCACTCCTTAGAATCTAGGACTTGTTTACCCACTATATTTTAGCTACTGGTTAACTTATTAATCATATTAATTACAAGGTTCTGTTGCTGACATTTAAAGCAGTATAAGTAGGCCTGGACAATAATTCGATATCGGTATTTATCGCAATAAGAAATGTTTCAATAACGGTGATATCAGTTTTGTGGTATATCGATATGTATTAGAATCACGGACAGGCGTTTTTTTTACTGGCGTCAGCTCGCCGCAGAGCTCAACACATTCAGCCCCCGTAGCTGGGCTACGTCAGTGCGTGATGACGTAACCACACAGGCACGTAGCCAAATAGGCTAGGCTAGGCAAGGCTAGGTTAAAATGGCTAGGCTCAGGTCCGCTTCGCTACGCAGCACATATGTCTCGCGCTGGAGCCAAACGGAGCCGGGACGAGCGGATCCAAGGCTAAGGTAGACTCGATTCAGTCGGCCCCGGATCCTCGAGGCCGGCCGCGGGTCCTCGAGGCCGGCCGCAGGTCCTCGAGACCGGCCGCGGGTCCGCTCCCTTGCCGCTTTGCTGCAAATTGTGCCGGAGAGTGCAGCCGACTTAATTATATAATAATTTAAATTCGCAGTGCTGCATGGATTGCAGGGCTTCTTAGCAGTTTTCTGAGGCCTTCAAAGTATTTATATCAATATCGAAATTATATCGTATCGACCGAAATTTAAGGAATATATCGTGATATAAATTTTGGCCATATCGTCCACCACTAAGTATAAGTTTTTTAAACATGTTGTGTTTATTCGTACTTGGACTGATTAGAACTGATGATGCACTATAAAAGAGAGAGGTCCTGCTCAATAAGAACAGTCAGTTTTGCTTGATCACTCCAGAGAAGAGTAAAAGTAAACCTGATATTCTGATTTCTTAGATATTGTGTATGATTTACGAGTGTCAGGGTGGCACTACTATTATGCAGGAGAATCCTGCGAGTTGCAGGAGAGGTGGAATGTCTTGCAATTTGTGTATATTTATTCAAGTATCTCCAAAATAAAAACTTTGCAGGAGAAGGAACAAACCTTTTTATCTTTGAACAGATTTTTCCAAGTCAGTTGGGAGCTTTTCTTTAAGTCTATTAATTATGAATTTTTGACATATAAGGGAACTGCCAGATTAAAAAAAAACGGGTAAAGTTGGTATTCCCTTACTGTTTGTTACAGTTCAGTAGGAGCAGCTTTTTTGTTTGCAGTGTATGAGCCTGGACTCTGGACAGCTACAGCATGTCTAGTTTTTTTTTTTTGTACTCACAGGTGATTGGCCTCTCACTGGTGAGTGTGGGTGTTTTTAGCTGTGCTCCTGTTCTGCTGGGCTGCAGTGGAGTGCTGCTGTATTCTGTGAAGCACGAACACTCAGGCTAACGGAAGCCTCCACTCCACCTCTGTGAGAGAAACTCTCTCTGGGCCAGAAAAAGCAGCGGCTGACAAAAGAGATGTTAAAATATCAATGAGCACGCTGCTCCTGCTGCTTCATCCAGCGTAAAAAAGCAGGACATAAAAATGCCAATAAGCATGCATGGGCAGAGGCAGCGCTCAGAAACATTAGCTGTGATTACAGTGCGGCAGTAGAGGCAGGGAACACTACAGAAATCACTTCAATGCAGTATATCTGTATCTCTCTCTCTCTCTTTCTGTCATCTTACGTCTCAGCGCTCTCCATGTGTAGACTCTTTTGTTGCTGTCATTCCATCTCTCATCTGAATTTCCTCTGTCTTTCTTTTCTTTCTATCCCTTTTTCTACATTTTTTGATTTTCCTTATCTACTCATCAGTTATCTCCAACTTTCCTGTTACTTTAGATTTTTCCTTTTTTTCTTTTCCCCCTAATCCATCTCTTATTTTTATTCAAAATCTCTGAGCAATCAGTGTAGAATAGGTTCTGTTCCAATTTACACAGTCACCCAGTTAGGGATCACTTGCCACATTTTCACTAAAAATAAGTTGAGTTGGAACCCAAGAATTTAGTTCTCAGCTGGAACCAAAGCAAACATTTATCACAAACCATGATACTTTTGGCAGCAGGTCAAGTTGTAAAGAAGAAAAGCAGTACAGTATAGTACAGTACAGTTTGTCTTGAATGATAAAAAAAACCCAGGGTAAAAACAGGCTGCTTGGTAGCACCAAGGTTCTAAGACCCTGGATACTCCGTAACTGAGCTCCAAAGTGGAGGTTGGGCAGATTTGGATGGATACATCAGCTGCGTCCTAGAAATCGCTCTGAACAATGGCTGCATTTCTAAGCTTAGAAGTATGGAAATTCTGTTGTAGAACAGCAGTGCTACTTTAGTCACATGTTTACTCACACGGTAGTGGTCTCTTGATGAGCAATCAAACGCTAAAACTAAGTTAGCTGAGCTAACATTAATATACTAGTCCTGTACAGCTCGTATCTTCCAGCTGCCAAATATTCGGTTTGTTTCTACAGCGTTTCCTTTCTTTCATTTTCTCATTCCATTTTTTTTATTCATGGTCTTTCCCTCTCCCTCTTCTCTCTCCCCTCCCCTTCACTCTTTCATCCTCTCCCACCCCTTTTCTCCTTTGTCTCTTATTCTATCTGCCACACCTTGCAGAGGGTTGCAGATTGCTACTTTCTCTATTTTTGTTGCAGTAATGATAAATTACAGCGACTTATTAACAAAACACTTTCGCTATCAGTTTATTCAGTGTTTCATTCATATGCTCCTCTCTTCTGTATCCTCACAGACCCACCCCCACCCTCCGCCCCTTCATTACGACTAGCATGTGTCTTCTCTGCTGTAGATTCTGCTGTTGTAACAGGTTACTGCACTGCAGCAGAAAGCAGCTCATTTTCCACCATCGTTTTTTGGTGTTTCTGTGAGACAGGACGTTTCGTGAAGGTTAATCCTGTAGGCTCAGCCCAGTCCACCACCCACGCTCCTTGTCCTTCTCTCCGGTATGCACCTAATGTGTGTGCGGTGTCCACCGTGGGATGCAGGGAGTTCTAGTTTAATTTACCCACAGCAGCCCAGCTCAGTACACACAGCACCTGCTCAGAAAACGTGGAGCTGAAGAATCCCCCCCCCCCCCCACTGCGGCTCATCTGCCTCCTCTGAGCCCATTCTTTTGTTGTTCTGTTTTTTTTTTTCTTTTTTATCCAGTTTGTTTTTTGTCAGCATGTTTGTGCTTCTTACTTAGTTGGCAAAGCAAGAATTGGAATATCCTGAGGGCCTGAGGACGTGCGCTACTTTAGTGACGAGCTCATTTGGGCTGTTTTTCTGCCCTCAGGTAGAACAGCTACATTTATTTTTTGTATGTCGCCGCAATATTTGTCCTTCACTTTGTTGAATCATCCTGCTTTCCAGCTTCATTCATCCATTAATGTGTACCTTGCTTCAGACTGTGACTGTAGTAACAAAACATTGTTTCTCCGAAATAGAAACTTTTTAGAAACACTTTTACACTTTTTGAACACAATGCTTGCAGTTAAAGTTGTAGTTGTCTGAAAGAACTATAATCTTTTTTATCATTCTACACAAGTACAATAAACCCTTCATGGGAGTAGGCATTAACCTCCTGTATATGAAGGCTGAAAAGGTGTTAGCATTTTGCCCTGACATTTGTAAAATTATTATATTTAACTATGCTTTATAACTGTTGTGAGAATAGTAGAGTATGTGCCTTAATTAAATGAATGGACATACATTTGGCACTTGGGCAGGGTAGGCATTGACCTCCTGTATCTACATTAATATTTGTGAAATTATGAACCTTCATAATGCTCCATAACTGCTGTGAGAATAGAAGAGTATGTTCACTGTCTGATTTTATTGAAAGGACATTAATTGTATCAGTCACTACCTGTGTTATATATGCCATTTATTATGTAAAGACTTTCATCTTTAGTAAACAGTTTAGTGCATTATACAGATTTATAGTGGCTATATATATATTTTTTCTTTTTTAGTAATGGATCATGGAATGGTGGGGACCATTGTAAATCTCAGACAATGCCTGATTAGGGGCACTGTTTTTCAGTCAAATTATCATGTTTGAATGTCATTGCTAAAATAAGAATGAATTAGAATCTGTCTCTTTTTTATGTGATCTATAAAGAGAGCGAGATCGACTAATGCTAATGTTCATAAATGCATAAATGTAAAAAGAGATTCTTTTCAACTTGGGGCTTATCTGTTTGTTCAGTTGCCATTAAATTAAGTGTTAAATGTTAAAGTGTATTTTTTTAAAAATAATGTAACAAAAAATAGATTTGATTACGCTGTCCATTGTTTTTATTTTATTTTGGGTTTTTTTTTTGTTAGTTTTCTGTATGAATGAAAATTTGTCACACACTTGAATGTATTGGAAAGAGATCACTGTTTGTTTCCATGGCCTGATTTAGTTTGTTTGAATATTAAACCCGCTTGCAGCTTGGAGCATAAATCTGTGATTCATATTTTATTGTTCCATCAAACTTCCTGCCTCGTGTGAAAGGAGGGCTCAGTGTGTGCCAGCTCCAAACAGCACATTTGTCTGTGCTGTCTGATGCTTTACAGATGGCTGTCAGAGTGCTGGCTCTTTAATAAGCCTCTAATGAGGAGAGGCAGGCCATGCGATGCAGGGCATGTATGAGCCATTATGTATAAGAGATGCTGCCTGACACTGTGGCTCTTTCCTGGAACGTGGAGAACTCCAGTGTATGACAATGTTCATAAACACCGGATCAAAAAGACGTGATATAGCTTTGCATTATTGATTCTTTTTTTCTTTGTTCTTTACTTTTTCTTTTCCTCATTTTTTTTTATTGTTGTTAAGACTCTTTGATGAGTCCTTTGGCAAGGTCTCCACTGAAGCGGAACAGAGATGTTTACTTGCTGTTCAGGAAAGATGACAATTATCAGTCTATGAACAAGTTGTGCTCATGGGGATTGAAGTGAGTGGCGTTCAGGTGGTCATTATGGAAGCTCTGGTGTGGCTTTTCTGCATCAACAGGTACCAAATGAGAAACTAATTCCCAATAGCTTTTGCCTCCCCAATCTACACACACACACACACACACACATATATATATATACTACACACATACACAATGATGCTCTTGATGATAATCTTGACCACAATTAAAAGTTTCACGTTACAGAATAATGCAACAGATCTGTTACAGAGTAGCTTAAAATATCCCCCAAATAAGATTGTGTTGAGCCCCCTGACTCTACGGGACATCAGCTTTTAAACAGCACCCACAAACAAATACAACGTCGCGTGATTGGACAAGCCTTACAGGACTTACCAAGAGGGACCATGTGTTTACATCTGACCAAACCATTTGCAATTATACTAACATTAGCTTAAAAAAACACTTAATCACTGTGAGGAAACATGAATCTCTTTAAGTTGGCTGGCTGGTTGCAGTATGATGTATAGCTTCATCCATCACCTCATAGGTTTCAAAGAGAAAGCATGCTTCTGCTCCTTTAGGCTGCTCTGTAAACTCAAGGAAGGCAGACTGAGACACTTGTTCTGGGAAAATGAAAGAGAGCAGGTGTAAAACAATGTGTAGGAGAGTCTCTGTATGTGTTCAGCCTTTGAATTTTGACAACACAGTGTCTTAATTTCTATAGAACGGAAGGGAATGTAATCATGATGTCCATGTTTTCTACAGTCACTGCTCAATCCCAACAGTAAAGTGACCTTATACACACATACAAATGAAATGTAATTGTGTTAGTGAGTTATGTGCTGCATTTGTTCATTACATTTAATGGCTCGTTTGCCAGCGATCTCTACAGCTTGGCCAGCCTAGCAACACTCGCTATTAACGAACACATTTGTGGGCGGAACATACAGAGGCCAATTGCCACATTTCTGTCTCAAACAGACGAACTCTTCAGACAAGCGTTGCTTTTATATCTGTCTACTGTCATGGCTGACTTATTAAATTTAGCCGCCTGCCTTCAGTAGCAGTGTAGAATAATTACATTAGACTGAGAGATGAGCATTTAAAGAAAAATCCATTTTCCTTTCTCTTTATAGGATTTACATAAGCGAGAACTGTTTAAGGAGCTATTACATATCTCATTCATATACAATCAGTTTTAATATTCCATGCACTTTAGGCTAATGCTCGGGATGGATAAAAGCTGCGGATAGAAAATGTTGGTTACTCCAGAGAGAGTAATGACTGTGACAGTTTTAGGTCAGTACTGTTGTACAGTGGCTTCCAAAACTTTGGGCATCCCTGGTCAAAATATGTGTTACTGTGGAAAGCTAAGCGAGTAAAAGATCTGACCTGATTTCCAAACGGCAGCTGAAGATGAAACATTTCTTTAATATTTTATTAAGGATAGTTTTTTATTTAAATCGTTTTAAAATGAAAGAGGTGGAAGCAAAAACACTAGCAGGAGACAGAATGACAAGCAACCAGTAATTTTCTCTTGGAAAAGTAGAGATAAGAATCTTTTTTTTGTTCTAATTTATTTATTCATTTTTTTTTTGTTTTTTGTTTGGAAAAAGTCATAGAAGCTTGTGTTAAAGATGCCTTAAACCACAGCCTGAACCAAAAGAGCCTTATATATTTATAAATTTATAAATTCTTTACTTTTTATGTGTCAGTTTTTTAAGGTCTTTTTAGAATTTCCTTTTTTTAACATACATATTTTATTCATCTATATCAAACATTGATTTCAAATTTGTATTTGTTTTATTATTTTTTACTATGTTTTTCCTTATTATTCCTATTTTTTTATTAAATGTTTTTAATCCCTTTTAAACAGTAAATGCTTGGCTGTGTTGTAAATGAGGGTCACCCTCAATCTATTGCCGAGTGAAAATAAAGGTTTGATCGATTGATTGATGTATGTAGCTTTGTTGTATGAAAACATTTTTAGATGGTTCAGACTTTCTGACAATTTACAAAAAATTGAGAGAGGATGTCGTCATCTGTTAAACAATAGAAAAAGAAAAGGAACAGGCGTTACACCAAAATCTGACTCACTCCCCTTCAAGGTCTGGAACCTTTTGGCTAAAATCTACCTAAAAGCTCATGTCTTGGGGTGCTTTTTTCCCACTCCAGTTATTCATAGTAACAGATATTTTTAACAGTGGTGTTCAAATGTGTAAATGCCTCAGTCCTACAGCTATTCTACCTCTATTCTATTGATGGAGCTAAAAGCAGAAGGGCACACAGATGTTTCCATTTTTAGTTGTAGCTGCTGTGTCACTCTTGGCTAATGTTCTTATACTATCCCGCTGTATTATCCCCAGATTAGGTTGATCTTCTGCATTCGTTCTAGCCTCTAAACAAATTTTCCTTTCACGCTTTCCTACTTTACGTCATTGCGTACGTGGCATGCCCAGTTCCCCACTGTGAGTTTAGTGCCCGCGTATGCCTGGGTTTCCAGTCTTCTGCCAGTGCTGGGTGTGTTGTAGAGGCTGTTTTGGAGACTAGTGCTCCCTGCTGAATGCTAAGTTCCATTAATGTGGTGCTACTGGTGCAGCACAGCCCACACACACTCTGATTTCATCTGCATTTCCCATGTTTTTGCCTACAGTGTTTTTTTTATTTTAGAAGTGAATATTAAAGTGGCAGTCCGTATTATTTTGTTTCTAAATTGAAACAGAGGCATTTCTGAGTGGAAAAGGGATAACATATTGTGTTTAATGGTACCAGTCTGCTTTTTATTCTAAAAACTGGTGTGTCGGGTTGCTTTTCTCAGGAGTTCTTCTGGCCACGTCACGCGTCTTTACATACTTAGAGTACGTCACATGTACAACCTCTAAGCCTCTAAAGGAGGATCTGGCTCAGTTTTACTGAACGCGAGCGGCTGGTGGAGCAAGGGAGACTTCAGAAGTGGAAACTCAGACCTCAGTAGCTCATTCACTCATAGTGAAAACAAAGTGTTGAATTAGTTGAAGTGAAGTTTCCGACTGAGTGCTCTTTCTCATTCTGTGACTGAACATAACCTGGAATCGGATTCATCCGTGCTAAGAGGAGACCGCATCACACTTGCCCAGTTTAAAATGATTCTTCCGCATGCTTGGTGCAATTACCCATTCTCAACAGAGAGGGCCCCAAATTCCAAAAATATTTGTTAAGTGAAAGGTGTTAAGTAAAACATGAAGGCCTAGATTAGTTTTAATCTTACCTTTTACATGATATTACTCATGATGGTGTTAATTGTTTTTTTGTATCTCCTTAATCTCTTTAATACATGTAATTTAAGACTTTAAATTAGCACCTGCCATGAATTATTCAGTGGCTGCTTACTGTGAACCTTGTATGATAAATCTGCAGATGTTATTCAGAGAGAGGGGAGAATGAGGAACTGAAGTGTATCCCCATATACAAGCCCATTTCCCATACCCATATAATGCCTAGGCTTAAGCTGAAAAAAGTGGATTTTCAATTAAGAATTACCTTTGGCTTTGGAGTTTAGTTCAAGACTAATCTTCATCCATGTATAAAGAATTGAAATGCTTGAGTGGTTACAAACTGGATGGGCCTGATCTAATCTTTGGATTCCATTCATATAAAAATGTTCAGTAACTAATGTTAAAATATACTATTTGAGACAGATGACAGATACATGTTCTATTTGTAGACAAACTTCATCATGACAACTAGGGGGTTGGACAGAATTACTTCTGTACTGCAGTCAGGATAGCTAAATGTGTGATTTCATGTATTTTAAAAAAAATATTTAATGTGCCTGCCTAATTAGTTCTTGTTAAACACTTCCAGTGTTGGCTAAGATAAATAAACAGGGATTAATCCACTCCTTTCCTTAAGAGTAACATTAACAATCCCTAGAGTTTACATTTTAAGGCCTCCAGGTGACCCTGAATGTTAATTAGGAGATCCAGGGAACTCCATATGATGCAGCTTGTTGCTTTAGGTTAATGAGAAATTAAATCTCACAGTGAGCACATTCTGAATAATTAATTGTAAATATTTAATAATTCATAGTAGGTACTGAAAAATGTACAATGAACACCTGAACAGTAGAGTATATGCTTAATAATTCATATTAGAAATGGGTACTGAATTATTCATGGTAGATGCTGGATAATTAATTGTAGATACACAATAATTCATAATATATACTGAATAATTCATAGTGGATACTGAATAATCAACAGTGGATACCGGATAATTTATTGTTGAAAACTGGATCATTGATAGTGGATACGGGGCATTCACAGTCGATACTAAATCATCCATAGTGGATAACCCATTGTAGATACAAAATAGTTTACATTAGACACTAAATAATTAATAATAGACACTGAATTTATAGTATGTACTAGTTAATTCATAACAGGTACTGAATAATTCATAGTGGATACTGAATAATTTATAATAGGTACTAAATGACTTACAGTAGTTACCAAATAATTCAGAAGATACTAAATCATTTGTAGTGGATGCTAAATACATCATAGGAGATCCTAAATTATTAATAGTAATTATTAAATTATTCAGAAAAGATACTTAATTTGGATTGGATACTCAGTAAGTCTTAATAAAGAGATACTGAATTGTACTATAGTCAATATTGGATATCTCAGAGTAGTTACTAAAAATAGTTCTCGAAATTAAAGCTTCTAAATAAACATTTTAAGCATAATTCTATTCTATTGTTTAGTGGAAACAGTGGCACTGGGTAGAACAGCCATTTACGCAAAAAAACAAGTGTTTTTGTGTGAAGCAGTGTTTTTTTCACCGCTCTGAAACTAACACGTAGAGTAAAGAGAGAGGTTATTTAAATAATTCATTTGAATGCTAAGCCTTCCATTCTAGATTCTTTTCATGTTTAGGTGTCTGTGTGTGAGTGTGTGTGTGTGTGTGTGTGTCTGTGTCTGTGTGTGTCTGTGTTTTTTTTGTATTATGATTCAACTAAACTATAACCTACAGTTAGATTTGTATCCACGTATCTGTAGAGCATGTCCAGTGTCTATACATTAATTACAAAGAATGCATTAAAAGGTCAACATTGCTCATCTGCACAGCATAAATGTTACTGACTGTTACTGATGGTATGGAGGCTTGCTGCTCAGCAGATGTTGTCACTGAGTGAGCACGTGGTGACCCCGCTTGCCCCCTCGTAATAACAGAAGAGCTGTCAGAGCGTGGGTGAAAATGGGCGGGAAAAGAGCAAATCCTGTTTACAGCGAGCCCTCAGATCTCGCCGTGCGTCTCTTTAATCTGCGAGGTGAACAACAGCGCAGGCTTCAGGGCTTCTCCTCGGCATAAGCCGTCTGGAGCCGCCCAAGGCTGCGGGCTGAGACTGAAAATAATGCGAGACTGCGGCAGAGGCAGATAACCGGTGTGTGTTTGTCCTCCTTCACCTGATCGGGTTAGAGCCATTCAGCCACGTCCTTAAGAGTTATTTTCCACAATCCTCTGCGCTCGGCCTCTAAAGGCACGGGGGACGGAGCACTGCGGCCGTTGCGACTCGAGTGGCAGGTTGAGATGGAAAGAGCCTTACTGAAGCGACAGCATGGATTGCCATTTGCAGTGCATTAGCGCTTTTCTCCATAATGGATAAGCCTGTTTTAGTCTGTTTGATTTATTTGTGCTGCAAAAGTTGTCCACTCACGCAAGTAAGCCAGGAATAAGGCTAATTTTAGGGCTGATCAATACACATCCAGGGTTAGCTTTCTTGCTTTTTTTGCTGCTCACATTTTAATTATCAGACCTTCAAAGAGTTCTTTATCTTGCTGCTTTGTGAAATGACACAACATTTACCGCTACACCACTGTGTAATTTACCACAAGGCTTTAATTATACACTTGACTGCAGTGCAGGTCTATCCTGCTGTTCTTACAAATGACTCCATCCGTCTGCAGGCTATCTGCCCTTAGTCATAGTAACAAACAATACAATGATGGTGCTAATTAAATTGTGTTATGACATCTGTATATCTATATCTACTGTATATGTTTCAGTGCATCAGGGGATGTGAAGTGGATCATTTAGACATGTGAATTGTTTCTTCTAAAAGTTTCCTTTTTACGATCTCTTTAAAAAAAACTACACTGTTTGCCTGTTGGTTTCATAGTGCTTTCCAAACATTTTAGCTCTTTCACGTGCTTTAGGCTGCATTCATAATATCCAGCTAAATTGACTCAAATAATTTTTTTTTTTTTTGCCTTTACATGATTGTCCTTCGGTCTGTACACATGTGCTGATTGCTGTTGATAACATAGTCCAAAGTTCTTACAGTAAAGTCTGTTCACCCTGCAGCTGTCTTTGCAAAATCATTAAGGAGGTATTAGGACCAGTTGAGAGGATAGCAAAATACTCTGAACTAAAGGCTAATCAACTCCTAGTTTATACTGTAATAATAAAACACTGTTAACTTCAAGAAAAACTATTGAAAGCTTCAAGAAACAAAAAAAAAAGATATGATGTCCTTCTGCAAATATATCTTGTCTTCGCTGTCCCAAATCTTTTGGTGTACTTATTGATGAGAAACTGATCTGGAAAGATCACAATGCTGTAATCAGTGGCGGACTTAGCAATTTGGGGGCTCAAGGCGAATTTAGCTAGGGGGCCCATCAACATTAATATGCGAGAAATATGGTTGTGCCGATGGATGATATCATCGTCCATCCTCATTTATGACAACATCGCGATGGATGGTAACCTTCGCGATGCCACACCCACTGTTTTGTTTTTTTCCAGAAACATGCACTGACCTTCTTTATGTCTCCTTCACCTAAAACTTTAGCAGGGATTGTACAGAAAAAGATCAAATCAGGTAATGAAAATTAAAATACCCTACTGCTACAAATTGGCATATTATTCTATTATTTATTATTATTCTATTATTATTCTTTTATTATTATCCTATTATTATATATATAGGTTACAGCTTGTCTTCGTCTTGGTTTTTCTACATGTCTGTATTAATTTTAAACATTTCATGTCATTCACGGTGGTTGTGCCAGGAAACTTGCTCATTGTCAGCCAGTGTTGGGCACGGTACTTTGAAAATAAATTATGTAATTTCTATTATTATTAGAAAAATAACAAACGAAAATAAACCCAAAATGTTGTCAAAAATATAAGCTAACGAATTTCAAAACATAGAAACAAAACGTTAAAATGGTATTAATATAATATAACAACTGGATCAAACAGTTTAGCGTCAGTCAAAAGGAAAGCGCGCCCGGCATTGCGATTTAAAAAAAAAAACGTTTTAATAAATAAGGTCCTATCAAGTGAATTAAAATATATTGTATTAAAAGGTATTAAATTCACATTTTTATTGATATTTAATCAAGAGAAATCAGGCAAAATGCGCTGCGCTCTTTCTCTCTCCCCCTCCCTCCCTCCCGCAGCATGGGGCTAAATTCAGCGCGAGGCTAAAAATAATATAACAACTAAAATTAAGATGGGTGAGGACCTGTAAAGTAATCAAATATTGTCAAATATAAAGGATAGGTAGAGGTTTTGGTGAGCTGGTGAGTTTCAATTATTTGAAACTGAAACTAACTGAAACTGATATTATTCTGTGCACTATTAGATTGATTGTGTTTTAAATGAGTTTTTATTTTATATTAATTACTTTTTATTCATTTTAAATATTTTTAGTATTTAATTGATAAAAAAAAGCTTATCAGTTTTGGAAGAGCATCTGTTTTTAGTTTAGCCTCTTCCTTCTTTTTTTCTTTTTGTAGCAAGTGGTGCTTCATGGCTTGGCTCACAACCCACTTGTACACTTAATTTCACCTTAATTCCACGCGTTCGTGGTTCACGGCATGGCCACATGGCATGAATGGAATATTCCATTTTAACGCGAAAGAGAGGGGGTGTGGACTGAACTGTATTTCTTTGTAATTTATTGTGTTGTCTTTGTTTCCATTTTAAACATACAAGATTCACCATTCCTGAACGCATCTGTGAATTACTGTCCAAAGGGCCCCAATTACCAGCTGTAGGCCTATGGGAAGTTTGCAGCTAGTCAGGGGGCCCCTACATGGGCTGCAGTGGGAAGGGCCCAAGGCAGTTGCCTAGCAATGCCTCTATGCAAAGACCGCCTCTGGCTGTAATATCCTATAAATAGTTACAAATATTATACAAAATTAAATATGTGTAGAACCTCAGCATGTACTTCTCAATTATGTATTATTCAATGATCTGTCCTTACCTGTTGTACTGTAATATTGTTTGCTTTCTTACTTTTAAAATTAAACTGAAACACGCCTAAATAAAGGATCCTGATATATGAACTTTCTGCCATCCTTCCATTTTTACAAAATAAACTATATTTAAAAAAATAGCACTGACTAGGTTTCAACCTTTTAGCATCAGCAGACGGAATCTAAGAGAGTACTGTTAGCCATGCTCTCTCTGGTTGAGTAGATGGTGCTCTCTCCCCTCATATGTCAGAGCTGGGCATCTGACTAGTTATTTTTATTTATTTATTTCTTTATTTTTACCTTTTAAAGGGGTTCATTTCAATATTGCAGCATTTTGAGGCGCCAAATGGTCTTGGGTTACTGGTGCAAGCAAATGTCCTCGCCCTGAGCGAAATAAGCAGATACTGAATTTCTGAAACTGTTTTCTAAAACAGAAACTAAAAGCAATTCCCTGAGACCAGCTGTCACAAGGCTCCCCCCAAGCAACTGTCAACATGCTGGTGTCCACTGTGTCCACAGCAGAGCAGAGCTGAGTGGGGAGAGTAATTAGCAGACTATCTGAGAGTCCTGATTAAAACAGATGCTCCCTCTGCCTGCCTCCCCTCTGGTTATAACCTGTATCCTGCAGGATCCCCAGTCACTATGTGGGATCAAACACACTTTCTCTCCACCCGCTCCAGCGAGCATATGAATCAGGCTGAAGCACTCCAGGGCCCGGATTCTGTCCCTCTAGTACAAAACCCTGTTCTCTGTTCTTTCTGCACTTTTGTTTAGTAGCTAAAAGGATTTAAAGTTTGTACAGCTTGTCCTACTAAAGTTTCGTGCTGGTGAGTCGTGTGCACTCTTAACAATAAAGGTGCTTTAAAATGGTTCTTTGAGGGATGTGGTAGAAGTATGGTACTGGTGGTAAATCTCTCTTTAATTTTAGTATATTTACAATTGTTTGTGATTTAGGTTTAACCCTTTTAGACAACTACAGTATTAGGATTAATAACATCAGTTTCATTGGCCCTACAATAGAGCAATAGAGATCAATCATTTTCATATTGTGAAAGCAGACAAATCAGGTTTGATAATAGGTATTAAAGTCCTTTAGACTCTTGATATAAAGGAAAATAAAGGTTATTCCACTTAAAAGTTCTTTAGATTTACACATATACTGATGTTTTTCCTTATTTGGGATTTGGTCAGATTAAAAGAACAATGGGTTCAGAGTTAAGAGCTTTGTTAGGTTGCTCTCTCAAGAACAAATTTTCTAAAATTCATAGGATGATACTGATAAATGTGTATAGTGATGGTCCTCAAGGCTCAAGTCCTCAAATCAATATCACAATTAATAGAATCTGTGTACGCCTGCCTTCCGGGTTCTCATTTACTGGAAAATCAACTTCCGTTTTATACACCAGTAGATAACACAAAAACAGTCTGCCATCAATCGATGAGGAAACGCTGAAAAGCCACATAACTTGAGAGTAGGATCAATGTGGTTAGAGTAATGGTTAGGGAAGCTTCAGCCACAACATTAAAACCAGCTCAAAGGAGAGTAGAATCAAGGCATTGGTTTCAATGTTGTGAATTATCAGTATAAACAGCTCTAAAATAAAATAAAAGACCACTTAAAATAATGAGTTTCTTTGATTTCACCTAATTGAAAACCTCTCGAATTTAATCCAGAAGAAGGTGGATGATCACAAGCCATCAAACCAAGCTGAACTGCCAAGATGCATGTTGCATGCCAAGATGCATGAAAACTGTGATTAAAAACCAGTATTATTCCACCAAATATTGATTTCTGAGCTCTTAAAACTTTATGAATATGAACTTGTTATCTTTGCATTATTTGAGATATAAAAGCTCTGCATATTTTTTTGCTATTTCAGCCATTTCTCATTTTCTGCAAATAAATGCTCTAAATGACAGTATTTTTTTTTTGAGTAGTTAAGAGAATGCAAATGTTAAGGTGCAAAATATAAAATTAAATTTGAATAATTTAACGCTAATCTATCGAGGCAGGTCTTTGAGTGTCGCCATGCTTTTCTGTGTAAAACTTGGGCAGAACAAGCATACACAAACAGAGCTTAAGCCTGGAATAGTTTTTGAGAATTTTTAGCATAATCAGGACAGCCCTTAAGCTGTGTGAGTATCTTCTCACCAAGATCAAAAGTGACTGCGGTTTACTTTCCCCTGGCTGCACTTCCAAATACAAGCCAGCGCAGCATTTAAACTATAGCAATTTAGCGAAACAGAGGATGTAGCCTGCAGCACGGCGGCTCTACGGGAAGTCATTTCCTTATTTGGTTTTAAAAACAAACCCCTTTTTCCGCTGAGTACTGCCCACTCGTTCCACAGCCCGGGGACAGCGGTGCGGTTCCTGACACGTGCCTGCAGTTGCTCAAGAGCAGCGAGAAGCACACCTTTCCCACCTGCCGACTGCACCGGTAAAAGGGCGTGCTCAGTCACTATGGATTTACACACAAACAGATGCTGTGGCCTCTTCCTGCAGGCTCTGGCTGAGAGTCATCTGACACCTCTGACTGGCAGTGTTAGAGATGGATGGTCTGCTGAGAAGATACACCATCTGATGCACCTTCAGGGGGGCTTCTCACAAGAGGTGGTGCCAAAATTGTATGAGCTGAAACTTGAGTAGCAGGACTACAGAATAGAGTTTGGTAGATAAAGTGATTATTCATTCTTTGGTCCTGATATCTTTTAAAACAAGACCAGTCTCATTCTTCCCAGCACTTTCTGTGGGGTACTGCATTCTGTTGGAAGGGCTACTTATAGTACACCATCATGTGAACAATATTAAGAATTGTGGATAGCTGACAAAGACAAAGACTCCGCCTCTTTTCCAACTCGTGCTCTCTCAGGGCTCTGGCAGCTGAAGGCAAGCTGCATGACCGAGATCCGAACCAGCGATCTCCCAATCATAGTGGCAGTGCCTTAGTCCGCTTAGTCCTGCTTAAATGGCTCTGCTCTTCTGTCTCAGAATAGTTTAGTGCTACCAGATGTTTGGTGGACATCCAAGACCAAATCAGATCTCTCCATTTTGCTTGTTTTTCCCATAACTGTAACTGGAAACTTTTCTTCACATTTTTATTCTGCCCAAAATTTGTAACACAGAATTTTGGCTTTTAAAGCGGTAAAGAACCTTTTCATCAAGCAAAGCCTCTTCAAAACTTTGACTTTCACACATACTAACATGGTTCTTTTTGGAGCCAAAATGGGTAATTTTATAGTTTATATGAAAATTGGTATCTTCCTTTTCTTTGAGAGAGTGGTTAGCCCATTTGTCTTCTTGCCTCCTTGGCATGATAGTGAATTCATTGAAGTCTCAAAGTTAAATTCAGGATTAAAGTGATACTAGATGTAAAGCATTGCTTTGTTGGCCATACATATCACACACTGTGCACCATTCAGACAGATGTTGGGTCAGATATGGGTCTCAATAAAAAGATTGTATGAAATCCCAATAGATTTGGGACATTTTCACCTGCTGGGTTAATGTAGCCTTATATATGAAGTCTTGTATTGTATGCAAATCTGATTTGTGAGCATTCAGCATGAATGTGACTTGCATACCTTTTGGCATGTTTTTGCCTGTATGCATAAATATATGCATTGTGTGCATATGTTTGGTGTATCAGAGACAGATTAGTTCACATTAGGCAGATACAGATCACTTACAATTATAAATATGAACCGTCAAGATAACCAAAAATGATCTGAGGAAAACTTTTAATTCTAATTTATTATTGGCTCGTAATGTGATTGTGGCATTTCTCTCTGTGGTAGCATGCAGTATACAATCTTGGTGACCTTAATTTGTCTTGAATTAGATCTTGTAAATCTAGGACACTCAGCTCTCATATTTATTCTGTACCCTGTTGACAGATTTGCAGAAGTCTCCACAAAAAGTTCCGCCACATCCGTTAGAAAAGCTGTATTTTGTGGAGCTGATGAAGCAATCAGTCGTGTCCGCTTCTTGCCAGTCTCTTTGTGTAATGAACATGAGCAGTGACAGTTTTGTCCTCAGCGTTTAGAAATTGCGGTGTGTCATCATTATTAGTTGCAGGATCAGTTGAGTGCAGAACTGCCAGTCAGATGCAGTTGCAGTAATGATTTAAGGTGTAATGATTCAGCTTGACACTTAGGGAATGTTTCAGTAGATCTTGATCTGAGACAGCGAAAGCTCATCTTAAAGGAGAAAATGAATTATAATCGATCAGTACAAGTCCAGCACTCTAGGTGGATGGTTGTGAATGGAATATTAATATGTGCAGTTGCCGATTGATGGTCTAAACTAGACAACATAAATTCTCAGATTTATGTTTAGTCTGCAGAGCTGTGCCGAAAATGTAATCCATAATTCCTGTCTGCTCTGTCTGTTAGTGATTAGATGTGTTGCATAGTCATATTAAAATTGACTGATTACGTAATGATTAAGAATGATTTATACTCTTTTTATGAATGCCACTGTGCACATAATTCTTTGTATCCTTTGTGTTGGCATGGATGTTAAACAATACATCCTCTAGAGGGCAGTTCAAAGTCAGAAGCTTCTAAAAGAAGTTTTTGGTAGAGAAAGTTGTATTGTATAATAGTGTACATTAAACAGTGGTGGTTTTTGAGGTAATTAAATTAAAGGTTTACATTAAAGTTTACAATTTTTTTTTCAATTATGTTTAATGACAGAGGTTGTGTTTCGCTTTAACTCCTGGTTACAGTGGATATGTAAGATTTACGGGTAGAGATGATGTAATACATAACAAACGTCTCTTTTCGTATAATGGATGCTTCATTTCTTCCATATCTGTAAGCTTTAAGAGGACAGGCACGAATACGGACAAAATAAACGCAAAACAAAGACAGAAGGCTCAATTTGTGTTCATATTAAGGAACCTTCATTTAATATGTATCTGTAAAAGATTTACGAGTACAGACAAAATTGAAAACACAATACGGACAGAAGATTCTCTCTGTATTATAGATGCTTCATTCCTGTCCTTTTTGTAAGCTTTAAAAGGACAGGAATGAATAGGGACGGAATAAACGCAATACTACGGAGAGAAGGCTCCATCCATGTACATAATAATAAAAAAACTCCATTATTTCCCTAACTATCAACTGTTAGAAATTATGTGAAGGTATGTGCGAAAAAAAGAAAAATAAAGACAGAAGACTATCTGTATTTGTATGTCTATTATGGTTCATTCCATTAATCACACACACATCAATTAGTTTTCCAACAACTGAAAGAACAAATACGGAAAAAATAACTTAAAGTACAGACAGATAGCTTCTTCTGTATAGCTCTGACTGATGCACCACTCCTAAATAAATACGGACTGAGTCTTCTGTCTGTTAAAGTGTTTGTATTCACGCCCTTAATCACGGTCATCTAGTGCATTTGGCTTGTTTGCAATGATTAATTAAATTTGTGATTTCTTATACATTATTTACTGTCTGATTTGGATGTTTAATTCTATATTAATTGTTCTTATTATATTATATTCATAGTTAAAATGATATTTCGCCTATTATGACACTTTTCAACCTTAGTAAAAGGACGGAAACTGCCCTTCTACTGCTGGCACCTCTGTTGCACCTCTGTTCCTCTCACTAGCCTGGAGCTAATGATGTTGTCATGGTCCCACAATGCCTTGGGGTGAATTCCCACAAGCCAGCGTTTGCTCTGTTGACCTGAACGTGGTCTGGTTGTTCAGTGATGGATTTGTGTCCCAGTGGAACTGGTCTGGTGCTCAGTCATCCGCCGCAGTGCCGTATTTGCCCTTGAGTGCTCTGAGGCCGGGCTGTGTTCGCACAAGCAGAACGTTGCAGGAAAATGCTGGCCCAGCAAGCGCAAAAGAGCAGGAGGAGGAGGAGGAGGAACAGGAAGCCAGCCACTGTTGGCAATGCACCACCATGCGCTGTCTGCTCTTGGGTTTCTTTCCACCAGCAAAAAAAATGAAATGGACCCAAATCGATCGAGCAAGCCAGCAGCCTCCATCTAGAGTCCGAAAAAAAGCGTGGAACTCAGCTCTGCTGCATTGAAACCCAAAACCTGTCTCAAATTTAGCCTGAACCTACCTCCCACAGACCTCTCTCTCTCACTCACTCGCTCTCCCTCTTTCTCACTTTCTCTCGCTCTGCCAGTGTTTAAATTAGGCTCTGCTTCAATTCATTAGCGCTTGCAGTGTGTGGTGGCAGAGATATTTGTTCTTGACTAAATTCTTGAACTTAAGAAAATTATATTCAGTGTTGGCATTAAGGGTCTGCATGTTCTAGAGGTTTTCAATTTGGTAAAATGAAAGAAACATCATTTTTTCCAGGGCTGCAGATTTCTTTACATGTGAATGATCGAACATCTCTTGATGTTAATAATGCAATCTGTGTATCAAAGATTGGAATACCAGTCACCTTGTTAGGCACTCTTGATAAGGGCAATGCTGTAAATGTAGGTTAAAGACTAGATGGGGCAGAATGCACTGTGGGAAAGTATTAACAAAAGGTTTTTTCTTGATTTTTTTTTTTATTATTATTTTTTTTTAATGAACCTACCAATATGGCCAAGATTATGTCTTGGAAATTCTGAATATCTATTTTGATTCCTTGATGAAATCCTTTGATTAATTGCCCAGTCCTACTAAATGTAGGGGGATATCTCTTGCTATACTGGCCCCCAGTCAAGCCCGTACTCGCCACATTTACAAAGAACTGGTTAAAACAAAAATGAAGGTTAAACACCAAAGTTACATTTTTCACCTTTTTCCCTTTGAGCCATCACTCATACGTAGCAGTAGCATCTTCAGGGGAGGCCGTGGTGCTTTGATGGCATTGAGACACATTCATACGTGAGCTGAATGGTTTGGATGCTCTGTCCCTCACCTTGAAAAGACTCCCTATCCCCTGCTGTTCTGGTGGCAGTTTAACTTTGTTTCAGTGTCTGGCGCTTGAGCGAAGTGAGAGGCCTGATCTGAATAGTCTTTGTTTTACACTTTTTAGCTGCAGCTGAATTGCTTGTCACTCCACCTAGTACCTCAATGCTGTCTGTAAGCAGTGTCATTGTGGGCTCTTCTCTTTATGTGCTGTTGTGATTTGGCCATATGCTAATCTATTCGGAGTCCTTTTCTCTGCAGCTATAGAAAGCTGTTGGGCCCTGACGGATGATCCGTGACAGCCTCTGATCTCTGATCCAGTAGGTTTAATGGGAGAGAAACACAATAATTAGGTTATGCAGACAAAAGCAATCTGTTGCACTGTCAATTATTCAACCCGGCGTTGGTTGTCTAGAAAAACAGCGGTGTGGAGCGTAGAGATTGAATTGCATTCGACTGAATGGCCGCGTCTCTCCCACCTCAACGGCTACCTGATGGGGTCCCTGACCTATGATTTCACTGCAGCATTTCAGTGCGGTAACCTGATTGTCTCTCTTAGGAAGGAAAAGTGGCGTTGGACTGTCGAGTAAGGCATCTGCATCTGCAGAAAGTGTGGTGATATGTTAGGAGTAGACTGAATGGTAAAAATAAAATTGTATGGTAAAGAAAAATCAATACTTAATTTAACTTAAGTATTTATATAGTTAGAGCTATACAGTATTATAATATTAGGATATATTGACCATTACGATGCACAGTAGGTTTGTTTGGAGCATGTTGCGCAAATTGACACGGCTAAAATTGACAACTAAAACTTCCATAATGGAGAGCATGATTAAATGTTTAATATGAGAGAGTATTGTATCATAAAGAATCTTTCATAATAAGTCTTCAAATATTATGATTTTCACTTTTATAAAAGTTTTTGTCTAAAGTTTGAGACCTACTGCAATACACTAGCATATAAGATTTGATATATTTTGTACTTGTGCAGTTTTTCAGTGTCATATGATTCACTGCTGACTGGTGATATTTTTTTAAATTCCATATTATTCCCATTTCATCCCATAAGGATGTATTAACAAAAAGACAATCTGAGACAAAGCTTAATTTCCAGATTTTATATAGCCACTCATTATTCAGTGCTTAAGAAAAATTAAATGTAAATAAAAAGTGCAATTTGAGTTTTACTTTTTAATTTTCTGTAAATCTGGGCTGAAACTGGAAGAAGAAAAATGTGAACCGTCAGAATGAATTGGAATCCAACATATCGTAGTCTATATTGGTATAAGTAATATTGTCTCATCGTATATCTTGTATGAAAATATATTGATAATTCTTAAAAACTCAATATATCGCCCAGCCCTAGTGATATTGATTGTAAGCGGCAGCTTCTGGCTAGAATTGTCCATGTGAACAGATAAAACAAGCATCAGAAATCATCCATGCACATATCCCTCCTGCATGCCAGTTAAGCTTAAAAAAAAATAATAATAAATTCGCTTGGCAAAAGTCACGGGACACGATATATCCCATGTTAGTTCATGTCCCATTTGTTTTGGCGTCTCTGTATAGTTTATCCTTATAGTGCTTAAACATCCTTGTATATCAGCCACTCACCCTCTACAATATTTGCCATCTCCACCATTGACTTGACTTTCAGATCACACTTGCTTTAAGTTTCACATATGGATGATATGAAATAGGCCCTAAGCTGTCAGATCCGTATGCAAGCTGTGGTCTTGCGTTAATATAATATGCCAGGCCGTGGATGGGTGGAGGAAGCGTGATGTCAGAGCCCATTACTGATGGGTATCAATGTTCTCCCTCTCAGATCCTTCTGGAATTCGTTCCGTCTTAAAACCAGTGCTTAATGGATCAATTACTATGTGAAGTCACACGGCCAGTGATTAAGGGGGTGGGCTCAGCATCTGCCGGTGGCTGCAGCGTGTCATTTTGTGTTGCCTAATCACGTCCAGCGTCCAGAAGGGACATGGATGTGCGTGTGTTCCCGGACAGGAAGTGCGCTCGTTCAGTAATCAAAGGCCAGGCCGTGCAGGAGCTGTGTTGATGCGCGCATAAATATTTGTCGGTTTTAGTGGCAGAGGTGCAAACTTACGTCCCTGGGATGGACGCTGTGACATCGCTGCTTACGCACAGCTGCATTGGCGGGGTGTGAGTGGTCCTGTGCCAGGTGTGACGTGGGGAGTGAGGTGGAGGGTCGGAGGCAGGAAGGCAGGCTTGTTTAAAAATGTTGATGAGGGTTGAGTTAGCACTCGGGCGAGGGCAGGTAAGGAGGAAGAAGGCGGAGTGTGCTGGACTGTATTGATCCTGACTGCAGAGCAGAGGGCAGAGAGGCGATATGCGGCTCTACATGTCCAGATATTACCGGAATATTACAGGTAGTGCTTCTTTATTTATTTATTTATTTTTACTTTTTTGTAGTGTAGTGTAGTGGCATGCTTTAGTTGCAGCTGTTTTAGTTTGTGTGGAGATGTATGTATGTATATAATTGCATTTAAAAGTTTGCATTTAAGAGCTTTTCTGTGTGCACTTTTTGAAAAATCTAAAAAGCAAATTTGAGCTAATTCACCACAATTACATTTGTGTATTGTTATATACCGTTTTTTTTTATTTTATTTGATTGTATATTTTATTAAAGCTAGAGCATCTGGCATTGCTGCAGCCTTAAAGTACCTCTCTGTTTCAGAGTTCCTGGCTCCTCGTCTTGGAATAAATAGCTAATGCATTATCCCAGGCAGTGGCGTTTGGCATTCAAGGTGGGCAGCAGGGTGCATTGATTCAGACTGCATCAATAAACCAAAACGCCTTGTCAGTGCAGTGCGTGCCGTCTCGTATTTCTCTAATATTCCGCTGGTATTTAGCAACATTGAAGGACGCTGGGAACGAACAGTGCTGCTGCAGAGGAGACAGAAAGTCTGGTGCAGGGTAGCAGTGTGTACAACATAACCATCGACCTCATTTCCCATAATTCTTTAGGCTCTCGCAGGCCGCTGAGTGGCCCTGGCTTAGCCAAGCCCTAAATAACAGTAATAACAGTAACCGTGGTGAGCAAAGAGTGGAGCCCAAAAAATTAGACCTGAAATACATTGTGTAATAGAGAATAGTGAATAGTAAATGTAACTCTTCTGTATGTTTTTATCCTGATCTGTCTATTCGCTCTCTTCTCTCAGCAGCCACCAGCACCACGCCCTCGGCCAAGACGTCCAGTCACGTGACTCCGTGCAGTGAGGAGGAGAGGACCTACTGTGTGAATGGAGGAGATTGCTTCACTCTGGAGGTCACGCCCAACAGCATCAAGCGCCTATGCAGGTAGGACAAGACAAATGGGCGATCGCTTATAGACACACTTATAGTCTAATACACTAAGAGTAGAGGTCATTAAAATGATTTATTTTAGTTCAGAAACAGACATTTATCTTTTAGATATGTGCTACAATTTTAGAATTCCGATTTTTTCCAATATATATCCTTAAAGGTACAATAAGTAGATTTTCTTTACAATGACTGTATTTTAACCTAAATTAATATTATCAAACAAATCAATGAATCTTCACTTTTTGAGCTGTAAAATTTCTTTCTTTCATAACAGGCCAGTGGGTCTTCTGCTTGTCAGTAAAAGGTAGTTTTCAATATGGTAAACGTGCATATAGGAAAATATTACATATTGTACCTTTAACTACTAAAAGTTATATTTCTATCATAGTATCATTATATTAGTGATACAACATGTCCTTAAAATTACAATAATATTGTTTTTCACAATTATTAATGGATATATTGGATATATTATCCAATAAAAAACAGACTTTAGAGTCACTTTTTAGAGTCAGTCTTTTATGAGCTAGTGCAGCTTGTATCCTTATCCACTGTGATTCTAATAATGAATTCCAATATTTTCTGAAGCCTAATGTCATTGAGTTTGTTCAAAGCGCCACATGTAATCTTAGATCCCCTCCACTAAAGCCTCTGGGAATTGTAGAATCTGGTAGGAGCAGAGGAAGCATTGCCGGCATGCGCAAGTCACTCTACTCTCTCGGAATTGTGGAATTAAGAGTGTTGAGAGCCCAGCTGCTGCTATTTTCTCTTTTTTTTTTTTTTTAAATAAAGGAAACATCCCTTTAACTAAAGCACCCCACCAAGCCGAAGAGAAGATCACAGTGGTAGGACTGTGCCATGCTGTGCTCAGGATTGCACACATAATAAGACTGTTGAGAACAAACAGAGTGAAATATGTAAAAGGTATTTAAAAAAAAAAGTGTGTCAATGATTGAACACTCCTTCAGATCAGCTACTTTTATCTACTCGATCACAGAAGCTGCACTAAAGCATTCCACTCGCCTGACACTGCACACCACCACCGGATTGGAGGCACTCATTCATGACCATCTGATTCACATCCGTCATGCAGAAGTTCTTACACGTGGAGGTGGAATGTGTGCTCTTCAGCCTTTCACACATTCTGCTTCATCAGTAATCCGCAGATGCGTGGATCCATTAGCATCATTAAGGAAAAGCTCTGATGACTGCAGCCCTGTACAGCACCTCTATTGACATTGCCAAGGAGACACTTTGGCTCTGCGCCATCCAATACATAAGAGGGACTTTTAGCGTCCACAGAGAGATTGAGTTTCGCCTTAAATACTTCAGTGACTAAGCAGAAACGCGCTGCTGCTGCTGTCTGTCTGGGCTTGGGTTCCGCAAGCACTGCAGGACGCAACGAGCCAGAGGAGGAGAAGAGCTGCTGTGCGTGTGATTCATTTCCGCTGTTCTGTGGGGGTGGGCAATATTATGGATAATATTAGAATCATCATCAAGATAAATTGTCACAAACTGCATTTTTTTAGAATATAATTGATATTGGAATTAATAGACAATGTCTCACATGACTTTTGCCTGGTCCCATGGAACCTTAAGGGGTGGTAATGACTTCTGTGATGTATTCCCTGTACACACACATAATCCTGTGGATCAAGGAATGCTAAATGCCTGCACTTAACTTTTGGGAAAAAAGGAATTTTACATCCCACCCATTTGGCCTCACTATCAGGCCTTACTCGAACTCACATCCATAATTCACTTGGCCTTGCCATGAGCACACTGGTCGGTGTTCAGCCTCACTCACAAGATAACACTCAACAACTTGTACAGGTGTGGGCATTCTAAAGCAGTTCTGAGTGTGCGGTAACACTTAAAGATCAGTTTACATCCTGCTAGTTCATGACATGTTTAACGTATATAATGACAGCTTTTATGTTTGCAAACTTAATTTTGAATCGTTCACAGCGTTTCCACCACTAAAAGTAGGGTCTGGAACCAGGAAAGTTTAAAGAATTCTAGGTTCTTTAGCGCAAACTGTGTTCACCGCCGCTGTGCAACGCCCTCTGTTGATGACGTATGACATTTTGGCGGTTACAGTAAAACTGGTGGAAACGTGGGCTGGTTTGCTAAAAAGCATGACGGTTCTTACAAGCCTTTACAGGACAGTTCTTCTGGTGAACGTGGCCTCATGCCAATGTTCCCCTCTTTGTTCTTTCACCACTTTTGAGATGAGTTGTCTGGAAAAGAGGTGGCTGAAGTGGTGATCATCCAACATCCTGACTTTATCAATGCTTTATTAATCATGTTGCTGAATACCAACAAAGTCCCAACCACCTACTTGACAGCAATGTTCCCAAGCTTTTTATCAAGATAATAAAAAACAGTACTCTGTTACTCAGTGCATGATCAGGTGTTCCAATAATCATTTTTGGTGCATATATTGTGAATAGTTTAGTATAGTAAAAACTTAAGAATTAAGGATTGTGACAGCTCATTTTTGCCATATTGCCCACCTATATTGCCTCTCTCTCTGTATCTGTATGTGTGTCTGTCAATATCTCTATACTGTGCTAAAGAAGAAGAAGCAGCAGCACTAGGCAGGCTGGATAAGTCTCCAGGGATCTCTGTGAGAAAGAAAGAGAGCGAGAGCAGAGAATGTCTCAGTGCTCTAAAACAGACGTGTCAGGAGATGAACCCTGACACGCAGGATGTCTAGAGAAAGGCGCTCTCCTCTTACTCCGACAGTTAACCGCCTTTGTGTGCCTGCGATTGTGTCTCCACACGACGTCTTCATGTATTTTCATACGAAAGTTCAAAAGGGCTCCTGTCTCTTACGCTCTTTAACCTCATGTTACCTAAACAGCAGTTCCATCCCGTCTCAATGATGTTCTCAAGTCGTTCAGATCTGAACTCACTTCTTTCAGCTCTGTGTTTGTATTCTCTCTCTCTTTCCCCTTTTGTCTCTGTGGAGAGACTCAGCTGTCCCAGCTGTTAGAACCCTGTAAGAGTCACAGCTGTAAAGGATCCAAGGCCATGTCACGCCACTAGATCCACTTCATCAGAGCTTTAGAAAGCTCCCTTTCTCCGTCATCGGAAAGCAGATGGTCCGCTGAAAGCTCCGGATCAGAACAAGGCGCTCTTGGCCCCAAGCGTTCTTTTTCAACTTAAAAGAGGACCACAGACCTGGAACTACAATTATTCCCTCAAATCCAGCCATGTCCTTTTCCATAAATGACCCCATTTAAAACATGGTAACGTAATAGCTGGACAAGCAAGGCCAGTGCATGCCAAAGTGCACCAGTGGTCAGCTGGAGCTTATAAGGCCTACAGAGGAAGTCAAACGATAAGCCTGCCTGGATCCTGACTGGAAAGTGGCTATGCATAACAGCTATTGCGCAAAAGAAAGCTAATGTGATCGAGCCTTTGA
The DNA here is from genome assembly GCF_023375975.1 of Astyanax mexicanus. NCBI lineage: Eukaryota > Metazoa > Chordata > Actinopteri > Characiformes > Acestrorhamphidae > Astyanax > Astyanax mexicanus. The sequence goes on along the minus strand of NC_064427.1, from coordinate 27,648,219 downwards.
TGTTGGATTTTTTCCTCATATTTCTCAGCATTGCCTCAGTGTTTCTGTGCATTTTTTATACCAAACTTGTATGCTTAGACTTAAAGAATATAACAGATTTAAAAATTAGTAGAATAGTTTTTTTTATTATTTTATTTCTAATTTTGTCCCATTTTCTCCCTAATTTACACGGCTAATTACCCAACCCACTCATAAGGACTCCCCCTATAATTAGTGATGCCCCAACACCAAGAGGGTAAAGACTAGCACATGCCTCCTCCGATACATGTGAAGTAAGCCATCGGCTCTTTTTAAACTGCTGTTGATGCTGATTGCCGAGTAGCATCACAGCACATTCGGAGAAAAACGCAGCAACTCGGTTCTGATACATCAGCTCACAGACGCCATGTGCAATTGAGCTCTTGAGGGCAATACTAGTGAAAGGGGGAGTCCTAATGAGAGGGTTGGGTAATTTGTAACTTGTAAATTGAAGAAATAAAAAAAATTTACTTACTAATATGGATGTCCACACTCGAGCACAATCTGCAAACACTTTGAAATGCTTATTTATTCTTATGTCAGATGTGGTTCTTTTTTGTAGTATAAATTATCCAAAATATCCCAAAATAAACTAATGCAGTGTTGTCCATTATATTATACATTATCCATTATTTGGTTTTCCAACTCCATTGAGTATACTCTGGACCTCAGTTGTATTGTCATGTTGTTGTGCAGTTAAATGTAAATGTGTGTTGTGTTGTGATGTGATGTTGTGTATGTTTAGTGTGAGTTGTGAGTCTGTGTCCTGTGCTCATCCCTCTGTCCCACCCCCCTGCCCTTCCTCAGGTGCCCCCCAGGATTCTCAGGGGACCGCTGTCAAAACACAGAGCCTGTGAGAGTCATAGACCCGAAACGTATGTGCAGTCACTGATCATCCCCTAAGCGCATGCTGCATAGCTGGTGTTTTCCGCTTCCCCTCTCTCTCTCCCTGCTCGTTTCCCTAATCACAGTCTCCAATAGGTCCAGGCTTCTCCATCTGTCCCCCACATTAGACGTGGACAGGTGTGGGAATGTGTGTGGCGCGAGGTTCTCCGAGCCACTAACCGCTGCTCTCGCTAAACCGAAGCCAACTCAAATTTAAAGATTGGGAACAGTTGACGATTGCACAATTTTGTTCGCATGGTGATGACACTGCATTCTAATTATTTGTTCAAAGCTTTAATCGGTTGGATTTATTTTTTTCTTTTTGAGTGGAATTTGAGTGCGAGGGGGCGGTCCAATTGCCTGGAATTGAATCCGATTGCTTGAAACTGATTCTCACACCATGATGAAGTTTTGCCTTTGGAACTGTGATGCGGGTTCTAGCAGCTGGGAGGAGTGTGATTTTAACAAACATTGGTTAACGAATGTTTGTGAGACGTTTAGCAGACAACACCAGAAATGCCCATGGGCACGGGGGAGAACTCATGGGTATCAACTCACTTCCTCTCTCTCTTCTCTCTTCTCTCTGTGACTTTTTTGTTTCCCTCTCAGGTGCCCATCTGACTTTACTGGTGATCGCTGCCAAACCTACGTAACGCCCAGCTTCTACAGTACGTCTTATTTCCTTTTCCTGTCTGTGCTTGGATTGAAGCATGCTCAATCAACGCTACTTCCTGTTGCTTCGTTTTTGTTTTCCTCGTAGATCAGATTAGGCAGGTTTCTGTGCCGTTTTGGGGTTCTGTTGTGTGTCTTTTACCATGCCTACTCCTTGCATGTTTAGCCTTTTTTAACCTTTAAAAAAGTTTATGTTCCAGCAGATTATTTACTTATTAGGGCAGTGAGTGAGCAGGAAGATCAGTGCAGCATGATCGCAGATGAACCCAGAAATATCACCATTGCCGTTTAACTGTGGGGCTCTGTTGTAGGGCTTGGCTTATCATGTGCATCCAGCAGGCCTCAGAGCAAGTTGGAGCAAATAATGAAGTAAATCCTCTCCAACTCCATCAGCTTGATTACACACTTTTTACTTTAGTTGCTTCTGGTGCAGTGGCTTCTGTGATCCCGTTTTCACTAAAAGCCTGCTGAATCTGCACCAATTTCTGCACCATAGCTCAACACTAAAAAAAGAACTATCATCTGGAAACATGAAAGTTAAAAGAGATAGAAGTCAAAGTCAAAAGATTAAAAGTACAGGATTTACCTCACCAGGTAAAGGGCAAGTAGGTGTGTGGTATAAAGATATGCTTGAACCTGGAAGTTTTGCTGCCTGGCTTTTGCTTTCACAATTTTTAAACTTCATTTTCTAAATGTAAATGATTTATTTCGTTTACAGCATTGTTGACACCTTCCTTGTCAATGAGTCACTTGTAACGGGTGTTACAAAACTGTGTGTGTGGTCAGTTGATCTTTAACACTCAGCTATTATCTTTCTTCTACAAGGAGCGAAAACATAGTTGTGAGGGTCAGTCATTCTAGATCAGTCACTCTTTCTCTTTCGCTGCATTGCAAACTTCTTACTGCTAGTCAGTGATAACCCTATTTATCTATAGTTGTTTATTTGATTGATTGTGTAAACAAAAATTAAAGTGCACAAAAATGAAGGATGGTCATAATACAGAACAGCCTGTTGATCCAGGCTTAGTTTACCTAATTCGTTGTACTAATAAAGTCATCTCAAGTGGTAGTATGAGTGTGTAATGTGATGCCCGCTCCATAGCTAATAAGACAGATTGCATTAAATGTAATGTAATGTAATGTAATTAAGTTTAAACAAACCTAAGCCTAAATATTACAATTGCAGACCATTACATGTTCCAAAACATGTTTGCTGTTGTATTTATTTTCACAAAGGAAATTGTATTGAGTAAAAGTACAAAAGTACATATACCCTTATACACTCGTTGTCAAAGAAACAGTTGCACCCAGAAGGAACAGTCTGATAATATTTCTATTTGGAAGAACAACAACAAATAATTATTAATCATTTATACTAAACTAGGCATGTCTTGTTCATATTTTATTTAGCTACACATAGATTTAGTGTGTCGTAAATGTGGAATGCAACATGCCAGAAATCACACCATGGAGTTGTAGAGGTTCCTAATGGTGTCCTCCGATAATCCACCCCATGCAGCTTTAATATTCATGCAGTTTCTGCAGATTTTGCTGTATGGGCTCGAGTGTTGGTAGCATGTCTAAAAGCATCCCACACATTTTTACAAAAGGGATGGGCTGGTGATGCCGTGGCCAATCACATAGTATCAGTCTTAAAGGCAAGCTCTTGAAAATGACAGCAGTATTTGGACAAGCATTGTCCTGTTGGAATAGTGCATCAGAGTTTGCATTCATAAAATATATGGCCATATTCATTATATCTACCAAAACGAATGCTGGACAGTCTTAAATGAAGATACCCCCTGTTATTTTGAATCACTCCATGGCAGTCTAGCAAGCCAACCAAGATTCATTCCTAAGGGTCGATTTTTCAGGGTGCAACTATTTTTTTGACTGAGTGTATTTGGTGAGTTGCGAGACATGTGGGACAAGTTTGGGAACCCATGTTCTAGATAAATAATAGACACACTATATGTGTTTATAAATAATCTAAAGTATTTTCAGAAGTAATTAAACAGATCAGCTGAAGGAACTCACAGAGCTTTATGATGTTTCAATCTCTGGTGCTCTCTATAAGTCTCATCCACTCAGTACAGAGCAGGTTTTTGCAGTTGGTTGAGAGCCAGTGCAGCGTTAGCAGAAGTTTCGGAGAAGACGATATCATCAATTTTCACCAGGCTGTTCTTGTTGGGCAGAGCACCTACATGAAATTCTCATTCTGATGATATTAATGTTATGCCTGGCATCTTCTCCAGCCAGGGCATCCGTTTTTCTTCTTATGTTTATGGCCCTGGCAACACAACAGAGGCCATGGAGGGCAGGCAGAGTACCTTCTGCATCAGCAAGGCAGGAAAACTTTATTTACTGACCGTCTGCAGAGACAGACATCTTTCAGCAACTCTTAGTGCAGTATTAGCAGCTGCTTAAATGCCTTTAATTGACTCATGGGTTAGAAACTCATTGGGAAGTAGGTGCTTCCTACACACTTCTCAACACAGTGCCCAGTTGTCAGTTCACACCAGAATCAGAAGTTCTTTATAGCAGCAACTTCAGGGTTTTTTTTCCTGGAGCTCAGTCCAATTAAGCACTAAAACATTGTGTTACACAAGTTCTGAGATACAGACAGCCGCCAGAGATGTTATACGCCTGTAAAACTGACTGATGTTAAAGTGTGAATGCAAAATTTTTATTATTTATGTCAATTATTTTCATCACTTCATCAATGTAACACAAAAACCTCAATAATAGCAATTTTACTGGAGGACCTTCTTAATGTTCAGTGGAAGTCACTGTATAAATATTTTATTCAATATTTCTAAATATTATTTCTATTTGCCTGTAACAGAATTTTGACACCGTTCAAAAAGCCATGGTTAAATTCACATTCTATAAGGATGTGCAAGGTTTTTGTGTGGCATTTACGATTTTTTAGATGTAATTATAGAAAGCGAGTAGATGTTGTTTTATCTTTTAGATTGTTTATTAAAATGTAACCATTTATTACTTCTTAATATTAACAGTTGTTGAGTTGAATTAGGCTGGATTTTAATGGTGGTATAACAGCTGGTTATTCAGGTGTAAGCTAACTGGTAACCAGCTCTTGATCAGTGACCCAGCTTGTTATCCAGCATCAAAAATCTTGTGGACTGGTATGACCACACTGGTCAACCAGCAAGATCCCACTGACCACAATCACCAACCACATTGATCAGCAGGACAAAACCAGAAAAGTGAACCAGCAAGACCCAGTAATTATGCATTGATTTGCATAGATTTGCCTAGTTTTTTTGTCATACTTGCTGGACCACCAAATTGGTCATGCTGTTCAACTCACCAACCATGGCCAGGATTTGAAATGCTGGTTGTCTAGTATTGTCAGACTGATAATGTAGACTAACTAAATAAGAACATACATTACACCATTGTCAACAGCTTAAATAGTGTGACCAGTTTGAGCTGGCATGACTTTTTAGTTTTTTGTTTTCTCCAGCAGTTTTGGAATTAAAAGTTTTAGGACATTTATTTCATATTATTGAGACTCTCCTACTTATTTGCGAACAGATCTGTTTGTTAGACATCCATGAGTTTAGTGTTTCTTGAGTTTTTAATTAATGCAGTGTCATATAGAGAACTTCCATGCACCATTTTTATCATTAAACTACTGAAACAGCATCATGATTTTTAGCCATAGGCATGTTGAAGATGGTTGAGCACTAAATGTTGATTATGAAGACATTTACTGCCATGGTTGTGTTTTTTGTATGTGATTGTAACTTATTGTACATATTAACACATTTGGCTAGCATGGCTGTGAGCAGTGGCCGGTGTCGGCTCTCTGCAGGGTGGAGCAGTAGTGTAGCTGAGTGAAAGATGCATGTGCCTAATAACAGCATGTTTACCCTCAACACTTACATGGTGGTGTTGTTGCCAGTTCGGTGTCAGGGGTCAACATAATCAGTCTGTTCCATGATGCAAGCACAGTGATGTTTGCATGTGCATGCTACTACTACTATTGTACTGTTGTAACGATGCTTATAATGTCAGGCAGTGACTTATGAAATGTATCCTGAAATCCTGAAAGTCCTAAAATGTGTTTCATCATTGATATGTGCCTCTTGAAATGTATTGCTGTCACCTGCTCAGAAAAAGCATACTCAGGTGTATGGTATGTAGCTGCTGCTCCATACACAGCAGTGCTTTGCAATGACATTGTCCTGAAATGTTTGCTTAGTTAGCCAATGTAGACTACTACTACTTCATTATCGCTCAAACCTCCAACCAACTGTACTTTTCTTTCTTTTTGTCATCTTTTCTGCCTCGGCAGAACATCATGGGATTGAATTTATGGGTATGAATTGTTCCTTCCTCCTAGTTTGCAGACTTGTAGGACTTAGTAGCTTGAGCCTCTTTTTCTCCTCCAACTCTAGCCAGTTTCCTTTTGCTAATGAAGGGATCATACAGCCATAACAGACGAGATTTCACACATCATCACTTTACTGCAGTCTAGTCCAGTTCAATCTCTCTGGAAGTTTCCATTGTTTTAAAGCTTCAGTGCTGCACCATAGCTTAGCTTGGTGCATCAAGGATGCCTGCCTGTACGGCAGTGAAGGATGTCCTCAATTATTCATGTGGACCTCTGACGTTTCAGTACCAAAGCACACACACACACAACACACACATACAGATCTTCACACACAAGCTTAGTCCAGTATTTGCCAGATTGTTCAGCTGTACGGTTATGCTGTATGTGCAGATCCCTTCAGTCTTTGCTTTGCTCTCCTCCTCTGCATCCCTCCATTCTTTATAGCATGTGCCAGATATCCTGATCACCTTCTATTCCACCTTCCCTTCTCCCCATCTTCATTTCCCTCATCTGTTCATCTCTCTCCTCAACCCAGTTATTCCTCGTTTTCTTTGTTTTCTTGTTTTTCGTCTTCCTCCAGAACCCTCTCCCTTACCCAGTGTCTTTTATGTTTTGCCATCGTATTGGCAGTTGTGTGCCTGTTTGAGAGGATGCTTACTGAAACTGAACTAGGGCTGTCACAATTACCTGCTTAAACATCTAAAAGTACTAATAATTTGTAATGTTAAACTTAACTACTGTATTTAAAAATGTACCCAATTGTGCATTTTGATCTCAATTTAGAATGTTATTTCAAATAAAATGTTAATATAGTAGTTCATTTTTAATTATTTGATGCTTCAGATAATCTGTATATGACTTGATTGATTGCTAGCATAATCAATAGTGACAGCCCTAACCTTGAACTTAAATATAACCAGGATGAAACAGCATGACAACAGCATTTGCTCACCGGGCAACACATTGCCCACATAAAACCACATTTTCCTTTCTCTGTTAGTCAGGCTACAATGCTCACACAGCAGGTAAAATGCCCCAAAATAAATGTCTCACCAGATCCAATGATTTTTCACTCAGTGCTTCACATGAAGTTTCGGTTTCATTTTCTCCAGTATCACAGGAGCTATCAAGGAGTTCCAGTGGCTGACAGCAAACCTTAAGGAGGCCCTAATGAGTTCAAGCTCGCTATAAAAAGGCACAAAAACAGAGTGGTTTATATACAGCTTTGTAAAAAAAATTGAGAGCACAGTTTCTGAATCAGTTTTTTTTTTATTATTTTGCTATTTAGAAGTATATTTTTGAGTAACGTGGACATTGGTGTTTTATTCTATAAACTAAGGACAACATTTATCCCAAATTCCAAATAAAAATATTGTTTGCAAAAAATGAGAAATGGCTGAGAAACTAAAAAAGTTCATATTCATAAAGTTTTAAGAGTTCAGAAATCACTATTTGGTGGAATAAACCTGTTTTTTAATCACAGTTTTTATGCATCTCGGCATGTTCTCCTCCACCAGTATTACACACTGCTTTTGGAAACTTTGCCACTCCTGGTGCAAACATTCAAGCAGTTCAGTTTGGTTTGGTGGCTTGTAATCATTTATCTTCATCTTAATTATATTCCAGGAGTTTTTAATTTGGTAAAATCAAGGAAACTCATAATTTGAAGAGGTCTCTTATTTTTATCCAGACCTTTATTTGCCGTATGTTACCTCACTATCGCACCAGTAAAAAAAACATTACTCACTGCTGCGGTTCATTGTTCCTAAATGCCTTGACATGAAATTCAAATGAATTCCAGTGTGGATCACATTGCTACAAATTTGAACCAAAGCGTAACGTGTTGCACTTCTACCTGCTGTGTGAACATAGCCTCAACTACCAAAACCAAATAAAATTTAGTCACATCCTGTACTAAATTTATTAAACCATTTATGTGCCACATGAATCTCATATAGATTACCTAAAGGCCCTGTGAGCAAGTGCTGCTGTTCTTTTAGGCTCATTTCCTTAAGCCTGGGGTATGTGAAAGACTGCCGCATCTGCAAGACAAAGCATTTAGCCTGTACATGTTTAACTGCAGTCTTCTTGGTTGTTTTGCAGATGCTAAAAACCATAATGCTATTTCACATACCAGAGGTTCAGTCCAATACAGCCCCCCATTGTCCTAACAGTGTAATGGAGGAATAACCTAAATGCATGAGTATAAGTAGTATGTTATAAACATTCGTTGTAGTGGTAATCCATGGACTGTTTCGAATGCATTGCAGAAGATGCATTTATAGAGTCGTTTGTGATGACATGACTTCGAAACCGACCTTGAATTAACACCGCCTGTGTTCCCCCCCTACTCAGCAAAACTGCATCCTGTGATCAATATGCATCAAGATGCATCGCTGTTTTCCCAGTAACAGAACATGTGCACTAATAAAGAAACAGTTCTCCTGGAAATGTGCTATGAATGGTCCTGTTCAGTTTTGAAGATTTGTGCAAATGAAGATTTATTTATTTTAGGTTTTAATACTTACCTTAAATCATTTGCACAGGTGATCAAGGCTGAACATGACTGTTTATTCTTTTGCTGAAAGAATGAATGTGGTCGTGGTGAAGTTGTAAAAGATCATCCCATCCTCTTTTCCAGAAGCTGAGGAGCTGTATCAGAAACGTGTATTAACAATAACCGGCATCTGCATTGCTCTCCTAGTTGTTGGCATCATGTGTGTGGTGGCCTACTGCAAAACAAAGTAATTCCTCTTTTTCTATTTTCTTTCTCCCTCTGATATCATAGAATGATCTAATATTGGGTTTTTCGTAAACCAAACTAAATGATGATTGAATGAATGATAAATATATTGAGATCTAAAAGCATGAGTATGAGTAAGCATGGTTTAAACCAGCCTTTTTCTTTGCCTGAACAGGAAGCAGAGGAAAAAGCTGCATGATCGCTTGAGGCAGAGTTTACGAGAACGCAACACCATGGCCAGCATGGCCAACGGCCCCATGTACCCCCAAGACCACCACCCACCACCGGAGAACCTGCAGCTCGTTAATGTAAGTGACTGCACTCAGTTAATGTAAGTGACTGTTGATTAACAGAAGGCAGAGCATCACTTTAATCTACCCAGCACGGCGCTCCTTCTTTTTTCTGGAGATGAGATCAAATGTGGGATGAAATTCAGAGATTCTGAGACATTTGAATAACTATGTTTGTTCCCAAAACAAAGTTTATTTTTAGACTTCTGTAGCACAGCGTATTCATCCAACATTTTATGCAGAATAAAAAAGTCTCTTAATTAGGCCTTATAGTTTTTAGTTTTTCCCCTAAGGGCTGATGTAGTGTGACTCACAGCAAGTAAAAGAATTATGACTCCTGAGGCTCTGAGTGGCTCAGCAGACTAAGACGCTGACGCTAGGACCTGAGGATCTATGAAGTTTAAATCCCAGGTCATGCTGCTTCACAATCAGCGGCCAGAACCCGAGAGAGCACACAATTGGTCGTGCTCTCTCTGGGTGGGTAGTAGGGCTGGCCCGAATAGCGTTTTTTGAGCTCCGGATATTCGGCACTGATTCGAAGCGAATATTCGAATATTCGTTTTTAAAAAAAGAGGTAAAAAAAAAAAAAAAAAGCAAATCACGGCCCCTTTAATCCACTGAAAAATGTTCAATTTGCTCTGACCGACGAGACATATTCACCCCGGATTTTTGGTGTTTTTATCCCGGATTTTTGTGTTTTCACCCCATATTTTTTCTGTGTTTTTAGCCCAGATTTCTTTGTGTTTTCATCCCGGAATTTCTGCTGCCCCACACCGCGGCTTATGGTTTCTCCGCTGCGCAAGCCAGCCCAGTAAATTGCTGTTTGTGTTTTCACACTTAGGCTATTTGCTTAAAAAAACAAACAAAAAAAACGTTTGTTCAGGACGTATTTTATATTCTTAAACATTGTTAATTATATTAGAGGACAGTCATTGTAAACTGTACTTGGTCTATTTCGGTTAAAGGATTGTGCAGGGCATATTACTGATTTTGTATTTTTGCACTTGGGCTATAAGCTCAATATTAAATATTTCGTTTGTTTAGAAATTATTTTATATTTTTAAACCATGTTAAATTATATTAGAGTAGAGGAAAGTCATTGTTAATGACGTTATTGTACTTGGTCTATTTCGGTTTAAGCATTGTGCAGGGCATAGTCTTATTACTGATTTTGTATTTTTGCACTTGGGCTATAAGCTCAATATTAAATATTTCGTTTGCTTAGAAATTATTTTATATTTTTAAACCATTTTAAATTATATTAGATAAGAGGAAATTCGTTCAGACATCATTTTTGTAGGCCAGGCTTTTGTAACCGATTTAGCCCCTACTGTTGCCACATTACCCCTTACGTTTTATTATATAAATCAGTTTCGAAGAGCCTGCATTTTTTTTATCATGTATAATAGAGGTCTGCGCGAGACTGATTTTTAAACCCACTCTTCCACGCTCCCGCGTTTCTGTCTCGTTACCGCTCCGCAAAAAAATTGCTTATTTTAATCCCGCGCCCGCCCGCCACATACACATTTCTGCCGCTCCCGCCCCACGTTCCTAATATAAATTAAATAAACTACATTTAATGCTTCAAATTTACTTATATATTTATTAAAACAGCAGCGCTGAATAGTGAGGTCCCGTTCCTTACCCCAGTCCAAACACCATCGGTGTGTGCGTGTGTGTGTCGGTCCATCCTGCGCGTTGAGAGTTTTCTTTAGGTTTTTTTTTTTTTTACAATTATTACAGTTACAGTTAACTATTTATTAATTTGCTCCCGCATCGTCTGGATTAAACTCCCGCTCCAGCCAATAACAGTTCAGTTCTGTCCCGCGCGCAAGATATTCTGACGGGACCCGCGAGAACAGAAGTGGTTAGAGTGAGGTGGAACTCTGGAAAGGAGAAAAAAAAACGAATATCCGAATACCAAAATTAAAAACCGAATACCTACTCAACGAACGAATATCCGAATACCCGAATATTCGGGTCCAGCCCTAGTGGGTAGATGGTGCTTTCGTTTCAATCATTGCTCCCTTATTGCATCACTCCTATTGTGATGCTGGCCAGCACAGCCGTCTGTTGGCTGATGTATCAGAGCTGGGGATCTGGCACTTTCCTCGAAGTGCACTGATTGCCTAGTACTGCTTCTCTAGCAGCAGTTTAAAAACTTAATTTTTAAATGTGGCTGACTGGAGAAGGCATGTGCTGGACTGACCCTGATCTTCCTGGTGTAGGGGGGCATTGCAAGTAATTGAGTGAGTCCTAATGAGATTGGCAAAAAAAAGGAATAACAGTGTAATAAGGTCTGGTTATAAGGCACATTTTTGCTATTTTAACCACAACTTCATACTATATATTTTCTGTTACAATAGTAAAAATATTGCCCAAGGCATAGTTTGTTCTATTTAGTGTCATGTAGCCCCCTTATCCTAGTCTGTACAGCCTAACGTTTTCAACACACATATACACTGCAACTGTCCAAATCAATATTGCAAAGAAAACAAGTTCATATTCACATTTTTATTTAAGAGTTCAAAAATCTAAATTTGGTGGAATAACCCTGTTTTTTAATCACAGTTTTTATGCATCTTGGCATGTTCTCCTCCACCAGTCTTACACACTGCTTTTGGATAACTTTATGCCACTCCTGGTGCAAAAATTCAAGCAGTTCAGCTTGGTTTGATGGCTTGTGATCATCCATCTTCCACTTGATCATATTGCAGAGGTTTTCAATTTGGTAAAATCAAAGTAAACCTTTATTATAAAGAAGCCTCTTTTTTCCAGAGCTGTATTTCCCAAACTATAATTAATTAAAACTGAGTTGTCTTTAAATGGGTATAATTGCTCTGTTGTGCTATTCTATCATCATTTAATTATCTTAAAAAGACAATAATATCATTTATCATAATAATTTCTGAGATAAAATCACCCACAAAAACTGTTTGTGACTGGCCTGCCGTGTATTCTCTATACAACTGCCTACACTGACCCAAACCATGACGGTTCAGCATTAAGACCTTTATTATTACTCCCCTATTCTTGAAGTTTCATTCAAAGCAAGTGAGCCTATAGTTGCTGAAATAAAGAGTGTGTTTCCTGCTGACTATGTACTGTACTGTGTGCTCATGCTCTGTTGATTTCCTCTGGTTTCAGCAGTATTCCTCCAAAAATGCCGTCCCTGCTCAGCATGTGATCGAGAAGGAAACAGAAACGCTGTTTTCCACGAGCCAGTACACATCGTCCACTCAGCCGTCCACTGCAGTCACACAGACCTCCAGCCAGTGGTACAGTGGACTCTCTTCTTCTTTCTGCTCCAGTTTCAACACGGTCACAAGTGCTTAGTCAGGATCCAGTGCTTTTAGGATGGTCACAACTGATCTTCACAGCCCATTATATAATGCTTGAGCTGTCAGAACACGTCACGTCCGAGATTAGCATAGCTTTATTGCTGTCATCCCACACGTCTCTCCCTCACTAACATCATCAGCATCATCATCAGAGCCGGTTTGTTTACATTCCCTGCTTTTCCATGTCTGCTCGCTTCCCTGATGATGATGACGCTTGACATGCAGAATGATAATCCTAGCAGCACCCGCTTCATGATGTGGAGAAATCCTCTAAAAGTGCTTCTTCTGATGCTCCAACTGTTTGATATTCACCAAAGAATTTTTGATGAAAAAATCAGCAGAATGAATGAGCTGGCAGGGTTTCAAGAGGAGAGAAATGAGTGCATGACTGAGTGACTAGATGAGATAAACTGCGGTTTAGGGAATGTCCTTCACGACTAACAGAGCAGCTTGTGTAATAGGCCTGAGTCATAGGTGCTAGCATAAACAGCATGAGTGTTTAACCAAATTGTGTTTTGTCCCTGAGCTACTGAAAACACTAGTGTAAGCTTTCATTGTGTTTAATGTGAAGGAGTGAATTATTTACAAATTATTAATTCTACATTCTACAGGCCTGTTTGTAATTTAAAGTTGTTCTAAATGATGTTCTTTATGTGATGTCACAGCTGGAGTAATGGAAAGACTGATAGTGTGGTATCGGACAGCCATTCCGTCCTGGTGATGTTATCAGCTCAGAACAGCAGGAATGGCACCCCCACACATCGGGGGCGTCTGAATGCCACCGGCGGAGCCAGAGAACTTTACCTGAAGAACTCAAGAGAAACAGTGGATTCCTACAAGGACTCTCCATACAGTGAGAGGTACAGTCACGCAGCTATCGCTGATAAAATAAAATAAAAAGTCCTTTTTAAGGTTTGATGTGGATTGTTTTTTTTTTATTATTTCAAACTATACCATCCAGACCAAAATGTAATTACATGGTCTGTAGACCAAGCTACAAAAAAAGCTCATTGTGATTGGTTTTGTCATGGTTATGTTGTGCACACAGCTGAGCACACGGCTACAGCAGTTTTCAAGTTCGTTTTTTTTTTTTGGTTTGTTTTTTGGTTTTAACAATCAATAACATCGACACAAGGTTTAATACACATAATATATGGTAAACATGAACAGTTACTTTCTTTACGCATCATACCTATCATTTATCTTCTCATCTTCTCAAGTTAAAGACACGTAAGGAGTTCCTTATCCCATGTGTTATATGATAGAGGGGATCTACGCTTCCATCTGAGCAAAATAACTCTTCTTGCTAGCAGGGTAGCGAAGGCAATAACATCTTACATTATCTTTTGCAAAAGTTGGTGCAGAGGTATTCCAAACTATTAAAACATGAATGACAAAACCATGAAATGAGACCTTTAAGTGCTATGCTAATACCTGTCCTGCTAGGAGTGTAGTTACTGTGAATAATGAGTAACTGAGTTTTTACAAAAAATTGTCAGTTGATGTTAGTATTATGTTTGCTCATCAAAATATGGCAATAATACACATAATTGAGAAAGTCACTCCCAAGAGGTGGATAGTTGATAAAAACAATAAAATAATGGATACAAATTGTGAGCTTTTATTAGATTAGGTTAAAATACAGTATAATATAATACTTGTCACACCTCCAAATAATAAAAGGATCTGAATGGAATATTTTTGCTAATGCCCTTTAAAGAAGAAAATGAAAATTTTTTTTACTTTTATACCTACCCAAAAGTAGTAAAAATAAAGGCTCTGTGAATGTCCATTAGACGTTTAAAGCAAATGTTTTAAGCTGTTTCTGTCTTCTCTTTGTAAGGTATGTTTCAACCATGACAACACCAACCCGCCTGTCACCTGTGAAACTGCTGTCCCCGGCAACGCCCTCCTCTCCTCCCTCTGAGATGTCTGCGCCTCTCTCCAGCCTAGCAACCCCCATCCCTTCGATGGTGACCAGCCCTTCAGGTGAGGAGGAGCGCCCCCTGCTGTTCCTCACACCCCCGTGTCTCCGGGAGAAGGCAGAGCAGGAGTCCAGCCGGGCCCAGCAGCTCCGTAACTCTGCCCACTATAACCACGGCCTGGATTCCCCCAGCCCCCCGCCCAGCCCATTGCACATTACTGAAGAGGACCAGTACGAGAGCACACCGGAGAATAACGGTCCAGCTGCCGTCCCCCCACCTGCCGCTGACCCCAACAGCCCCACGCCTGACCACGGCTCTCACAGAACAAAACCCACAGCCCAGGCCGACCAGCCCGAGCAGAAGCCGGCCAGTGGAGGCAGCTCCGAGGGCAACTGCCTGGAGAGCGAGACAGAGGACGAACGAGTGGGCGAGGACACGCCCTTCCTCAGCTTACAGAACCCTGCAGCCTCAGGCACGGGGACGCTCAGCCTGGACGGCTTGGACAGCAGCAGCAGGACTAACCCCGCCCTGAGGCTCTCCCCACAAGACGACTTACAGACCAGACTAGCCAACGTGATGGCCAACCAAAATCCTATTGCTGTGTAAAAGTGGACATACCAACCAACCAACGCTTAGAAAAAGATTAATAATTTAAAAAAAATTACATCAGATACTAAAAAATTATACAACAGAGTCAACTGTAAACCTTTATTTTCTAAAAAGTAAGTATTTGAGGAAACTAAGTAAAAAACTATAACTTTTATTTTAGTGACGTAGTGAAACAAAGTCTTTTATAAATTGCAATGTGTATAAAATGTGTTTGCATCATGAATGAAAGTGCCATTCACCTATGTAGCACTGGTCACAGTATTTCAAGTGCGGAAAAAAATATCAATGGTGCCTTTAATTTCAGCATGGAGAACTTAAGGAAACTGCATTATGACCCTGGGCCATATATTCATGATTTATATCCAGCACTGACACACATTACAGTTAGAGAACGGTATGAATTCTCAAACAAAATGCTGAGCAAGCCACGCGGCAAAGTATTCTTTCCATATGAATTAATATAATCATATATAGTAATATATACTATTTATTTAAAGAAAGGTTTGAAAGAAAATACCTTGTTATAATGAATAATATAATAACATTTATCTTAATATTATTATTGCTAAAATATACAGCTTAAAAAGTGTGAAAATATGAATGTATCCAGTTCACTAAACCAGGCAGGACATGTTTGGCTGCTATTGCTGTTTTTTTTGTAGACTGTATGAATGACTGAATATATGGCTCACTGTGTCATTAACACATCCATTGGCTTTACAAGTAATGCATTGTGGGGAAAGTATAGCACCAATTTATGACCTGGACTCCACATTGTACAGTAAACGCCAGAAACCTTTTTTTATATATATATATATATTTTTAATTTACATAAACATATTTGTTTTCAATATCCATTTAGAATGTTACAATAACTCAAAAGTGTTCATTTGTGTTATTTCCTTTAAGGCCATACAAATATGAATACTTATTTAATGGATTTACTCAATATTTAATTTTGTTCTGTTTTTATTTATTTTGGGGGGCTACCTAAATGTTGCCAGGAAAACAGGTAACAGTGACAGAAACAATAAAGAATCAAATCTTTATTGTAAATATTTAGTTTATTAGTTTTTGCATATTGAATTGTTGAAGGAAAGAGCTCTGAAATGCGACTTAATTGATTTTAAGAAACATGTCCGTTAAACAAGTCTTTGAGTTTGCATGGCCTTATCCTGATCTTTGTGTATATGTACAGATAATATAAAGTTTTTTTTTTTTCTTGTACAGTATTTTGTTACATTGAAATGATATATTTGGGATTTGGGCGAATGATGCAGAGTGCTTATTAATTTCAGCAGATTAACACGCAAAGAAAATGCAATGTTGGATCCAGAAAATAAATCTTGAATCGTCTACGTAGCTTGCTGGACAGATGCAAGAACGCATTCTTTAAAAAGCAGAGACCCTCCTCAACAGCTCGACGCTCAGTGATCAGCCCTGTGGTGCAAAAGGCCTTTTCTGGTTTCTCCCTGTGATCATCAAAAATACCATCGTCTATCATAAAAGGTGTGGCCCATTGATATTTTGCATTTTATAGTATTTATTTTTGTCTATTTATTATTTATTTATTTATTTATTAATTACTTTGGCCTCCTATAATCTATCTACTACAATCTATATTTTAATAATGTCAAATACAGATATTTAAATATAACGCAAAATTCAGTACGTTTTATGATTTTTGTTTCACCTTTTTCACCGTTTCATTATATTCCTACACATTGTTTTGTCTGAGGCCTACTCTATCATTCAAACATTAAATAAATTTACAACTGATGAATGTTCTGCGTGTGCGGTTATCTCGCGCTAAGCCGATGTGGAATCCATCTTGAAAATACCCCATGATGCATTGCTTTCAAACCAAGGAGTGTCATTCTGCTTGTGTAAATATCCAAGTCTCCAATAGACTAGATTCTTTCAAATAAGATGATTGAGGCAAGGTTTGTGATTCTGAGGCCCAATTATTTAAAACCTTTGTTTCCTTCTTAATACTGGTACTATTGTAACATGGACAGTAGCATGTATGTGCAGAATCCTGATTTGGACAGCGCGAAATGTTTATAAAATAGTTATTCTCAGATAAATGTTAATTCTTGGTCTTTGTGTGAGACAATAGTGAGCCATGACCGCACTGTTCCAGGTGCAAAGGATGGAGAAAGGCAACTAAATGATGTTTGAATACTAATCGTAACTAATGTGGAGAATCCCAGCCTGCTAAACATGAGTGAGTGAGTGAGTGAGTTATATCAACTTGGTTGAAGGCCAGGTTGATAAGGTGCTTTGCATCAAAAAATGCAGGCATGAATTGCACAAATTGTGCTTGTCAGTCTAGTTTATTAAGATGGTCACTGTCTTACAGCTCTTTTTTCTAAGTTTCATTAAAAAAAACTTGTTTCCTTCATGTTCATGTTTTCTGACATATTGAACATCATTGAATTATTGCCTATTGTGGCATTTCAGGACCTAATTTTGAACTTTTTTATTACTGAAAAAGCATTGTGTCAATATATAATGACATGCAGGAATAGAAGTTGTCCAAATATGAAGGTAATACAGCATTATGCTTTAAGCAAGCTCTAAATTGACATGCGTTACACAGGCATTTCTGGACAAGCTAAAAAAAAGATATAGTATAGATATAGTAAGTGAAAGTGACAGAAACAAGTAGGCTGAGCAGAGCTAGTTTTACTGGATTCTTACCCATATTAGCCATATAAGTTTTATGACCTACACCCTTTTTTTTAGAGAAAAATGTCCAGTGAAAGCTGAAGAACACTGCACTGACCTGTGGGATAGGCATGTGAGGTCTCCTGCATTGACGCCATGAATGTTACCAGCCAGATACTGCTGGTCATAGTTAGTGGAAAGACTTATATGTGGTAATGGCTTTTATGATGTATTATTATGGTACATATGTGACACTGTGGCTCAGAGAATGTTATATTTCTACACAAATTCAGAAATGAAATGCCCCATCCGTCTGGCACTCACTGTCAGGCCTCGCTCCACCTACAATCATTCAGGTTGCCTTGCCAGCATCAGTCACAAGATAACACCTGACAGCTTATACAGGTGTGGTTGTTCCCAAGCTGTCCCCTGAGGTAACACTTCATAAGCAATTTACATACTGCTGTCCCATGACTTTTGCATGTCAGTGTTTAATTAGAGAGATTTTCGTAATCCTCATTAGGAAAGCTCCACTGATTTTAGTGTGCTGCCAGACACTGGGTTAATGCAGTTGAGTGGACAGTACAGAAAGTGAAGAGATCCAATTAGGAGCTTCTTCATCATTCTGATGATTCATTGGCACAGTCATGCTATAATTATCCCACCATGCTATAATTATTTCGCCGCAAGCTTAGCTTCTTTACAACCCTTTAGAAAGCTGAATATACAGTATATTCATTTAGCTGAATCTCTACGGCTACGTTTACTTTACAAGCCACTTTGCTCAAATCAGATTTTTTGCTCAGATCTGATTTGGCTCGTGATTCACATTCACAAACAGACCAGTAAGTGACCTGTATCTGTGTGTAATGTGAACGGATCTGTCCCTGAAATGCCTCACATGCACACATTGAAAAAAAACGTCTTATTTAAGAGAAGACTCGTAGCTTTATAAACAGAAATGGATGTGTTTACATCTCATATGTGGAGCATCTTGCTGGAGTGGAGAAACAGTAAACAGCTGGTCTTAAGTACATGGCCAGGCGGTTTGCTTTTGCTGTTTTTGCAGCTTTAGCTGCACAGCTGCACCAAGAGATGTGTGAGAGAGAAGCACATAGCACATTTGTAAAAGCAAAACGATGCATGAATTCTAATTTGACCGTTTACATTCATGTTGCATTTTATGCACCTGTGGGAATTTCAGTAAAGAAGAAACTTCTTATCTGTGAAGTAAGTGTTTATTAGCTCAGTAAAACACTGAGCATTACAATAAATACAAACAGCAATTTTACAAGAAGCAGTTACAGCTTTTACAGCCCTGTTTTCCTTAAAACATCTCCTAATCTCTCCTCCTCATCTGAGTTGAATAGAGTTATTTCTAGTTCTCATCATATTACTCAACAACTGGTTTGCTAAATTGGTAAATGTGGTAAATCAGGTGAGCTGCTGACGGAACTGAACATAATATACACATGCTGGCTGAGGAGCATCCTGCATCTTCAGCTTGGCTCAAAGGATATAACACTTAGTTAAACATTTTAATTCCTTGTTATGTTTTACTGCCTGTATGTTTATTTGCATCTGTTTAAACCATATATGGTGCTTTTGTCAGGTAAAAACACTCATATTGCTGAGATACATGGATTAGTGTAATTTGCTTTGGTGCCTAAAACTTTTGCACAGTACTGTATCTGATTTAGGACCACATATGACAGTGACTCAAATCTGATTTGGAACAAAAAATTAGATTTGGCACGTTCACACAGCCATTAAAAATCAGATTTGAGTCACTTCAGCCTGGTGTAAATGTGAATGTGGCCTATATGAGTGTGATTCTGAGAATCAGCTGTGTTCTTCTTAAAGTGAGACCTTTAGCGTCTCCTGCGTTCACTTCCCTGGAACAGTTTCACCAGTTTCACAGACATGTCCAGTCATGTGCTTTGCCTCGGTTCCTGTACTGTTGGTCTTTCAGCATTCCTTCAGTTCTCTCAGCCTTGGGCAATCAGCAAATACCTTGACCCACATTACAACATGTCGGAAGCATCAAACAGCTTCAGAGACGGTGACTGAACCCACGCGTTGAAGTGCCTTCATTACAAAGTTCAGTCAAAGTTGTCGGTAATAGACTAGGTACAGATCACTGGTTATATAAGCTATATATACATATAGTATTCCCTCTGATCTGATCAGCCATAACATTACAACTACTAACAGCACTTATTAATATGAATATGATAATCATTTGATTATCTGGTTACTTACAGCGTCAAATGGCATATGCATACAGTGGTAAGTTTGGGCACCCCTGATAATTTTCATGATTTTTCTTTATAAATCATTGGATGTTTGGATCAGCAATTTCAGTTTAACATATTACATAGTAGACAAATACAGTGATATTTAAGGAAAAAGTAGAATAAAGTTTATAGGATTTACAGGAAGTTTGCAATAATTATTTAAGCAAAAATAGGCAGGTGCATAAATTTGGACTCCCCAAAACAAAAATGTCACAAAAACATCAATATTTAGTAGATCCTCCTTTTGCAGAAATAACAGCCTCTAAACTCCTCCTACAGCTTCCAATGGGAGTCTGGCTTTTGGTTGAAGGTATTTTGGATCATTCTTCTTTATAAAACATCTCCAGTTCAGTCAGGTTTTATTCAGGTTTCTGAGCATGAACAGCCTTTACGCTTTAAGTCACAACACAGATTATTTTCAATAATATTCATGTCTGTGGACTGAAATCATAATTCCAGAACATTGTACTTGTTCCTCTGCATGAATGTCTTAGTAGATTTTGAGCATTGTTTATGATCATTGTCTTGTTAAAGTGTCAAGCCCAAAAAATTCTAAAAAAAAAAAGTGGCTTGTTTTTGGAGTGTCCAATTTTAGACAGGCAGAAACTGGCTTCACTACAAAACCAACCAAAATAAAGCCCCATGAAGGCTTATGAAAAAAACTGGTAACATTTCTGCAATAAAAACAGCATTTAAATCTGTCTAACACAGAATTAATGAAATGTTATTTACTGGCTCATACTGTGGCATCAATTGTGGGCTTAAATTGAACTCACTATTTTTCATGGAGCAGATTGAGATATGGATGATATCTGATTTACATGTCTGATTAGGAATGCACTGGAGCTTGAAACGTCAAGAGTTCGCTGTAATGTTTATGGAAACATCTGAAGGCCTGTAGATACACAATCACAGTGGCTTCTGATTGGGGTTTTTTATGGATATGTTTCAAACTGATTTAAGGTTTTAGCTACTTATTTAGCATGATAATATTGCCAAATGTCATGGGCTAGCAGATTGCACACAATTGAAAAAAACAGGAGGACCAGTGAGTTGTTGTTTTTTTTTTTTTTTTTTTTTTTTTTTTGCTTTCTCGGTCACGTGACATCAAGTTCAGTAGCTCCTCCATTTCCACTAGCTGTTGTGTTTATGTGGATCTCAGTGGATCCGCATGTCCAAAGTGTAATTTTGGTGTGTGGCAGTGGACAAATAGCTATTTTATTAAATGTGAGGTGACGAAACTCAGAAATGTTTGTCCGAATGGGACTAAAATTACTGGAGTACCACAGAGTTTAGCAAAAGTAGGTAATTCAGCCTGTAATTTTCACAGAGGGCGTCTGAGAAGAACACATACATGGTCGTTCTGGACAGGAATAAAATCACAGAGGACCCCCCATAAAAGAGACAATTACCCCAAGACCCCCTGAGACACTAATCCCATCCGGATATGGCTTTAGTGTTATAATTTGGTCACAATAAAGGCTTCTGCCTCGTGACTCTTTTATTAAAAAAAAAAGTTAGTGCTAGCAATGCTGCACAGTGGAATAGTGCAGTAATCCCTGTCCTGCACATTTTTTTTGTGGATTCCCTGCTTTTGCACCAACTGATCAAGTGTGTTTGGAGCCAGAAAAGAGCTAAAATGTGCAGGGCATAGGTACCAGGGTTGAGAAATGGAAATACTGGAATACTAAACAGCCCTCTTGACTCTACTAAAACTCCAAAAACTACATTGTTTTTCAGGGTCTTGGCAGTCATATAAAGGTTTTGATTCCGATTTCTTGCCAGCATAAGAACAGTTCTCTGCCAGAACTTTTATGACCAAAACAGAGCAAAACAACTATTACTTACACAATATTGACTCATTTAATTGTGCACGATATTCAATAATATCAATTATTGGCCCTGTATTGTAGCTGACAGATGAAACCGAAGTCTCCACTGTGAGAACTTGGCTGAAGAATATGTCCATAGAGTTGTCCAACATGTTTAATGCTCTTTGATGATGATCAGGACATGCAGTGTTGGCTGTAGGACTCTCAGAACAAAGTGAAAAGAAAATGAGTCTTGAAGTTGCGTCGAATGTTGTGTGAGGATCTGAGAAAAAGATATCTTTCAGTCGGTTGAAGCAATGTCACTGGAGGATGGAGTTTCTTTTAAATTTTCAATTTTACAACCAGTCAAACTCAATTACCTGCGAACTCCCTTTAATAAAGCAAGAAAGATGATAAATTCTCACCACAGCAACCAGCGTACGCATGATAGAGGACTGTGGGATTAGATTTTGGCAGCAGGTTTTCTAACATGTTGTTGGAGTGTGTTCTTGGAAACAGTTCAGAGCCTTTGAAGCTGTTTGAACCTCTGTCAGGCGGGTAAAATCATTTTTCATGCCACACTGAGAAAGAAACAGGATGTGGAATTACGCAATGTCAGGGGAGCTTAACACCGATGTTTGTTGTTTTCACAGTGCGATACTGAACACGCAAGCCCTCGCTGTTTTTTCCACAGGAGTTCTGAAAGTGCTCACATGCCGAAGGCCTACGCACGTTCCACTTTCATCTGCTCTGTAATCGAGCTCTTCTGATCATATGATACACTGCGTTAGACATGGACCAGCGCTGAAGTGGCCAAGGAGGAGCACAGTGAGATCAGAGAGCAGCAGCTGTTTGGGGGTCCTGTGAGAGAGCTAATTTACTGTAGCATATTATTAGAGTGGTCACTTCTGGAATCTTTAAAACAGCCTAATATACACCAATCAAGCCTTTCATTATGACCACCTTCTGCTTTCTACACCAATTACACATTTTATCAGCAACACTGATACCAGCGGTGGATCTAGGGGCCATCAAGGGGCCACAATATTCAAAGAAGGGCCAAGTACACTAATTTCACCAGTCACACCATGTTCAAACACTTGCATCTTATTTAAGGTATAAACAGTAAAATTTATGGTGTTATTTTTGTGCCAAAGGTTTTACATAAAGAAAATTAAGAATCAAAAAGAAAAAGTGTATGTTGCAAGTTCAAAACAGAAAAACAATATATCACATACATGTATTTGAATATACGTGGTTACTGTATTATTCTTTTCAGTATTACAACTCTGTTGTTTAAATTGTAGTTCAGATCAGTTTTATCAAACTACTTACAAAAAAAATGTTGGGTTTAAATCAGACTCATGGGCTGTGTCAGGTCTGGACAGAGCATGCACTGGCTTTGATAGGGTGTGAGCTCTAAATTCTAGATTGCTTTTTATGTTAATTCAGTTTATCTGACAACTGTTAAATTTATACGGTTTATTAGAGTGAAAATACATCTTGTGAATTATACTAAATACTTGAAGTGTTTCATGTCCACTTTAAGCTTTAAGCTCTGTGTCTCATAAAGACAGAAAAGCCATAAAATATGTTCTCAGATGAAAGAAACCAGATCTATTTTCTTTTTTTATAATTTTATTTATAATTTTCCCATTTTCTCTCCAATTTTACACGGCCATTTACCCACTCTTTAGTGATGCCCCAACACCAGGAGGGTGAAGACTAGCACATGCCTCCTCCACCATTGCCTTTTTTTTTTCAAACTGCTGCTGATGAAGCATTGCCGAGTAGCATCACTGCGCTCTCAGAGGAAAACGCGGCGACTCGATTTCAATACAGCAATTCACAGACGCCTCGTGCTGATCAACATCACCCTTTGGAGTAATGAGGGGAAAGAACACAATCTACCCACTAAGAGAGAGAGAGCAAGGCCAATTGTGCTCTCTCAGGGCTCCGGTAGCTGATGGCAAGTTACATGAGCAGGATTCGAACCAGATCTATTTTATATATTTAAAAAGCACAATTCATTTAAAAAAGGCATAACAACCAGTGATGGGGGAGGGGGGATTATTATGTACTATTATGTTCTTCCTGATGAATGAACTGCCCATATAAGCTTGTAATGCTCTCTACTGTCATAATAATAAGAATATATGAAAACAAATCCCCATAAGAATGTCTTTTTTTCCTGCCAAACTATGTAAAATATTCAGTACTGATTGTAATCTTAAACTCTGGGGATTTTTCTTTTTTTTAACTCTGATTGTCATCTGAGAAGAAGTCATGTCATGTGATGAGCACGTGCCGTTTACCGTGTCTGAAATACCAGTGAAAGTGAGGTTTCTGAGATCATGGTTTCTCACAGACTTCTGACTGCTCTGCAGCCCTGAGAAATTCCTCACAGGTGTTAAACACTGAAACTGCAGTCAGAGCGTCTGATAACTGAGCGTCTGAGGAATGTCCGGAAATCTCTCATGCATAACCAAAAGATGAGTGTGAACATTCTGTTCATAACTCGCTGGAAAACGGAGCCAAGCACAAAATTGCGTCAGCATTTGATTACCAACCCTCATCATCTCTGCTATCCTACAGTTTACATTACAGTGTCAGTGTGTATAAATGACATAAAAATAATAAACACAGACATTTCAGCAATGTATCCACTGTCAGTCAAGCAGATAACAGGCTGTCAGTCATTCAAATGAAACTGAACTTAAAAACAGCCAGGGTTTACTAGAAGGGTAATATGACAAAGTAAATAGGTGCTAAAGCGCTGTCACCATGATCAGGAGATCACTGGTTTGAATCCCGGTTATGCAGCTTGCCATCAGATGCCGGAGCCCTGAGAAAGCACAATTGGCCTTACTCTCTCTGAGGTGAGTAGATGGCGCTCTCTCCCCACATCACTCTAAAGGGTGATGTCAGTCAGCACAGGATGCACAGGGTGCATTAGCAGCAGTTAGAAAAGAGGTGGTGGCTGACTTCACATGTATCGAAGGAGGCATGTGCTAGTCTTCACCCTCCTTGTGTTGAGGAATCACTGATAGGGGATATACAGCCGATTAGCAGCTGAATAAGTAGGACAATCGACATAAAAAATGAGAAAAAATTAGACATAGAATCTTAACCCTTTCAGACCCTGCGTCGATTAAAATGGACGTTTTTTATGTTTTGTTGCACAGAACACTAATTGAGACCTGTTGTCCATCAGAACAGATCATAAACCAGCCAACGAAACAGTAACTTAGCCCCGCCCACTGCACTGGACAGCAACTCAGACAGCAGACACTAGGGCATGTCAGCACTACACAACAAAAAAGA
Source organism: Astyanax mexicanus (assembly GCF_023375975.1). Lineage (NCBI taxonomy): Eukaryota > Metazoa > Chordata > Actinopteri > Characiformes > Acestrorhamphidae > Astyanax > Astyanax mexicanus. The sequence continues at coordinate 27,623,271 of NC_064427.1, read as the reverse complement.
CAAAGCAATACAAGCTCTTTTTACAAATTCTTTGTGATTTAGAACACTTATATCATGTTTAGAAATAAAAAAAATGGTTAATTGGAATTGTTTTAATATACATTTTATATTAGGTTAGTAGTGTCAGCGTTCTTACATTTTTCCATAACTGGAACATAATTCAGGTCTGAAAGGGTTGAAAAAAAAGTCAGAAAATGAAAACTGTAATTTTACACCATGCTCATTTAGCTCTGTTAGCTGTTTTTCTAACAAAGAATACATTTCCTTTATAATTTCAAATACATATCCACTGTATGAAAATCTGATCTGTTAGAATAAAAAACTTAAATTTGCCTTTTACATTTACGTTACATTATATATTCATTTTGGAGCATTTTTATTGCTCACTTTTTCATGAATTCTTGAAACCACCTTAAGAAAACAACTAGGTTCACTTTTAGTGCCATAGATAATGCATTAATGACAAGATACCCGGACACATCAAAAGTCATGTGACAGCAGTATGTAGTGATAGTGAAGCATTACCTCAGTGGACAGAAATCCTGTATAAGATCCACACCTGTATAGGTTGTGAGGTTTTCTCTTGTGAGACTTAATACTGTCCAGCATGCTCCTGAACCCATGCATATATTTTTCAGGTCAGTGCAGGGTTCTTAAACTTCCATGATACTACTACCTGCCCCATTGGTTTGGGAGATAGGAGTCTTCTCTCCTTTTCTCATCTTCAGTTTCCCTAAAGTGAAGGCAGTTATTGGATGCTGGAAGGATTTACTCTGAACTTTCATAACTCACCCTGGGATGATTACATAAAAACTGGCTTCAACCTAAAGAGATTCTCATCACCAACAATAAATAAATAAATCATTCCCTGATGGAGACAATATCATATAGGCTACAATTAGCACACAGGCATGAATATTAATGCATATTTTGTCTAGATATAACAACCACAACATCTACAAAGTCTACATAGAACTCCTAGGGTTCAAATGTAAGAAGCATGAAAACCTTTCATAGTGATCTGAGGATCAATGGTTTGAATCCCGGATCACTCTGTTTTACAATCAGCAGTCGGAGTTTGAGTAAGTAAATTTGGCCATGACCTGTTGGCCATGATCTTCCCACATTACTCTGCACTTTTCTCCAGCATTTTAGCTACCCAGTAATACATGTTTTAAAAGAGGCAAGCCTTCATCCTCCCAGAGTTGGGAGAGTTCATATGAACAGGTATTAGGTGGTAAAACAAATCCCATTTTAGTATTGTAAAGCACAGAGTTGAGTATTTTGTTAAAGTGTGTATTTGTATCAGTTCGTTTGATTGTGCAGAGTGCAGGCAGTAGCTGCTGCTGATGGATTAAACACTGATTTAACCACACTCACTCATCTTAACCAGCATTAGAATAAAGCCCACCCAGTATTAGTTGCATTGAGTATTAGTATGAGGAGCTGACTGACTACTCTGGAAATTATCTGGCGAGGTTTTTTTTTATAGTCCTTGTATTGTTTTCCACAGGCCTTTAGACATTTTCTGTTCCCATTTTGCATTTAAAATGCCACCTGGACGATGTGTAAAATACATTTTGAAAGGAATTAATAACCTCCAACTAAAGATTCAATTAAAACACGTTACAAAGATGTAAAAACATTGTTAGTGACAATTATGTCCAGTTGTTTATGATGATCCCACTTTTTGTCTATGGGATTGTGGGATCAATAATGTGTGTTTTTTAATAAAACAAGTAAAATAAGGCAAAATACACAACAAAAACTTTATTCACAAAAGAGCCATTAAAAACACATTCACGCATTCTTACACCACTGTGTTCTCAAGCACCACACTGGGAGAATTGAACAGCTGAACAGAATCACAGAAAGAAATAGAACAAAACAGAACATCACTGTCTAATGAAAAACATGAAATTTCACAGGAGAAAAATAAAACCTTCTTAACTTCCAATGAAGCTCATTGTGAAGAGTTTATTTCAGGTAATTTTGGAGAATTTCTATTGGTCCATTTATCAAGAAATCTCAAAACAGCATAAGGAACAGTTTGTGTTCAAATTACATAGTACACTAAAAAGCAATAACTTTTTATTGGACAGTTACGATAACCACACATTTCTTATAAGTTAAAATAGAGCTGAACACAAAACAAATTAAACAATTTTTTTTCTCTAGACGACTACATTTCAGTGACAAATAACCAAGATACAGTAGGAGAGTATCTCAGAAGAACTAAACAGACCAAAGTCCTGCATGGTGTGGAATATATAAGTGCACCTTTCCTACCTGTCTGAAACCCCAGGTCACACAAACAAATCAAACCTCTTATGAAAGTAATGTAATAATAAGTAATGAAACAAAGTTAAACTAAACATAAAATTCCTTAAAACAAAACAAAACTCTCTAAAACAAAGAGAAAAACTCATTAAAACAAACTTTAGAAACTTGCTGTGAGCCTGTGAGCTGATGCATTGGAACTGAGTCGCTGCGCTTTCCTCCGAGTGCGCTGTGATGCTACTCTCTAATGCTGCATCAGCATGAGTTTGAAAAAAGAGGCACTGGCTGATTTTACGTGTGATGGAGGAGAAATGTGACAATTGTCCTAGCTAAATTGGGAGAAAATATGGGGGGGAAAAGATATTTGAGCCTGAAATGTAGTGGAGTTAAGATAAACATTCACACAAAATGTAAATGCTCCAATAAAGCACAGATCTACAAAAACTAAAAAGTTACATTTACTTTGGTACAGTCCACCACTGGGTTTAAGTCATTAACTTGGTGTAAACGTGTCTCAGTCTCTATGTAAAGAGTTATAAGCTATATTTTTGTTTCCGCTAACGTTTGGCAATTGTAGTTCATTTAGGCCTGTAAGAATGCTCTTTTAAAAACAATCAAATCTGTGAGGTCTCTATTGTCATTCCTCACTTCATTCTGAACACTAGAATGAAACGCTTTGTCAACACTGCGTTTGATAAATGGCCTTGTTTGTGAATTGTCTGCTCCTCAGGAACAGCGCTGACCCCACATTTCCACTCTCTAAGCTGTGTGAAAATCACAAAGCCTGGGCTCTTTTACAGCCTGACTCTCAGTGTGGAAAGAATTCCCTGCTTTGAAAAATCCTCTATTAAAAAGGCTCGGTCTGGACCCCTCGGTCGGTGGGGGCCGGGGGTTCTCTGCTGGTGTCCTGACCTTTTAATTGGAGTGAGGCAGTAGGCCTCAGGAGCCCAATGAATCTGCTCGTCACTCTTATCTCTACAGCTGCTGCTTTGGGGAGCGGCTTGGGGAAGCTCAGTTGGAAGCTCGAGCAGCAGCAGAAGAAGATATGAGCTTTGACATCGCACACATCACGATCTCCTGCAGCATTAAACATGCAGTGGACCAGGCTCTGAATGTTAGACAGCGCGGCTTAATTGAGCAGCACGCAACTTGGCAGCATGCAAATGATTGTTACTAGAAGTTACTAGAGTAAATGAGGAGGACAGATGCTGATGCTGTCTGAAAGATGTGTATACATTTTGAATGGCGAGAGAAGTTTTTAGGCACAGAAGGAAATATAACTGTACCGTAGAACATCACACTCACTTCTTATACTGTGTCTCCTAGACAGAGTATATATCATCTCAGCTATTAGATTCCATTGGTTTTGTAATGTTGCGGGCAAACCTTGAAGGAAATAAATACTGTAACTGACTTACAGACTGCAAAATCAATAGGCAAGCTCCACACAACAGGTGAAGAAAAACTGAAAAAACATGACATCTAGCTCTGGAAAAAAATAAGAGACCACTTCATTTTCTGAATCAGTTTCTCTGATTTTGCTATTTTTAGGTTTATGTTTGAGTAAAATAAACATTGTTGTTTTATTCTACAAACTACGGACAACATTTTTCCCAAATTCCAAATAGAAATATTGTCATTTAGAACATTTATTTGCAGAAATTGAGAAATAACAAAAAATAACAAAAAAGACGCTGAGCTTTCAGACCTCAAATATTGCAAGAAATAACAAGTTTATATTCATAAAGTTTTAAGAGTCCAGAAATCAACATTTGATGAAATAACCCTGGTTTTTAATCACAGTTTTCATGCATCTTGGCATGTTCTCCTTCACCAGTCTTACACACTGCTTTTGGATAACTTTATGCCACCTGGTGCCAAAAATTAAAGCAGTTCAGCTTCATTCATCTTCCTCTTGATTATATTCCAGTGGGTTTCAATTTGGTAAATTCAAAGAAACATTTTTCATCATTTTTAAGTGAACTTTAATTTTTTTTCCAGAGCTGTATATATGCGTGTATTACACATCTAGGTTACTGTGTATACGCATATGTGTGCTGCTACATGTGGTCCTGTGTTCCTGTGAAAGTGCTTGTAGTTAATTACTTGGTCATTGGTGGAACATGATTTTAAAAAGTCTGAGAACAGCTGATTTACTCCACTAGGGGGCCTACATGAACAGGGTTTGCATCATCTTAAAGGAAATTCCTCATCGCTTCCATCAGTTCACACTTTGGACACTTGTAGAACAGTTGAGGGCGTTTTCTGATCCAGTTTAGTTAAGACTTGTAGAGAAGTTGATGAGCGGTTGCTTCACACTTCATGCTGCACACAGTGAGAGGCGTGAACCTCTGCGGCTGGATTTCAACACAGCCTGGAATGTTTAACCCAGACTTCTGTCATTACCTGCATCTTACATTATAGGGAAGCAGTCAGGAATGAGTCTTCTAAGATCATCTTCATGGGGAGAGTTATTTTGTCTGCTATTTAACAATAATCGGATTTCCTCTTAAAAATCCCTTCCAAAGTCATGAACAAAGCACTCGATTGTGGTGGATTTAGAAGACACTTAGACAATGACAGATTTCAAAAGTCTTTAATACTGGCAGAGTGAAGCTGTAAATATATATATATATATATATATATATATATATATATATATATATATATATATATATATATATATATATATAAAAAGTGTCATCTGCTTTTCTGTCTGACAGAATCATACCTGACTGGATGCATTTCATTTATTTTACTCCTTTTATGCATGAATTACAACATGAATGACACATTTTTTCTAGCCAATAAAACAAAAACTATACATAAAAGTGTGAATATTGGATTGCTACTAATGTATACTGCTGTTTTTTTAGTGTTGTGAATGACTCGCTTGCCATTTTAATGTACAATTATTTTAAAATTGTATATATTTTTTTGCAAAAATGTCATTTGTAATATAAACCAAAGGATAACTTTTTAACACGATTATTTTAAAGTCATGTGATTTGATTACTTTCTTGGTTAGAAATGTACAAATAAGTCATACATTGACACAGACACGTCCCAGCTAACAGAGAACGTTTTAAGAACGTTTGGAAACATTTTAAAAAGTATCGGGAAGGTTACCGTAGGTAACATTTAGAAATAATGTTAGAGGAATCTTCTGAAAACTTGACATAATAATAGTTCACAATGTTATTAGAACATTCCTCACATAACCTTCCCAACTAGACGAATACTAACATCATGAAAATGTTAAAAGCATAACTCCCGACCCAAAAAATTTAAACATTGAGGTGACGTTGCATCGATGTTACCTGAATGTTTAAAAACGTTCACTAAAAACATTATAAAAATATCCAGACAATTTGACAGATTGAAAATTCTACTAACCAAACCATTGTTTACTGAGATGTTTGTTAATAACCTTTCTTTATTTAACTTAGAAATTTGCAGCAAGTAATTCAGTTTATTGTGAGAATGATTGAGAGCGCAACCAACTAATCAAAAACTCAAAAACTGTTTATGAAGAGTTCATTTGAAAGAACAGATAAGTGGACATTTTGCACATTAACTTTAAATATTTGTAGATATTTATTTCCTTTACTATTTTTTAATATTTATATTTTATACATTAGAAGCATTACCACATTGCCTGCTGGAACACTGTAAGAACGTCAGTGTTTAATTATGCCTTTGCACACTCATGATAAAAATAAAGTTAAATATATATTTTAAAGTGACAGTCTGTATTATTTTGTTTCTAAACTTAAAGCAGAGGCATTTCTGAGTGTAGAAGGGATAAAATATTTTGTTTAATGGTACCAGTGTGCTGGAAGGACCATCCCTGCTAAGCCTAATATATTCATTCTAAAAACTGGGGTGTCGGGTCGCTTTTCACGGGAGTTCTTCTAACCACGTCGCGTCTTTACTTTTTTACATCACATGTACAGCCTCTAAAAGAGGATTCGGCTCAGTTTTACTGAACACGAGCGGCTGGAGGAGCAATGGAGGCTTCAGAGCTCAGAAAGTCATAGCTCAGTAGCTCCTTCACACATAGTAAAACCAGAGTGTTGAAGTAGTTCAAGTGAAGTTTCTAAATGAGCGCTCTCTCTCTCTCTTTGTGTCTCTGACTGAACATAATCAGGAATCGGATTCATCCGCTCTGAAAGGAGATCCCATCACAACCGCCCAGTTTAAAATGATTCATCCGCGTTCTCGGTGTAATTACCCATTCTCACCAGAGAGCCCTAAATCCCGCAAATCCCAAAATTTACGGACAGCTTTAGTTTTCTCAATTTACACTCAAAAGCTACTATAAAACCATACCAAATCAAAACTTACTTTTATAGTACATTTACTGTTATCAGACATCATAAACCCAAAGTAGAAGTAGAATTTTACAATAGAAGTTTAATTTATCATTTTTGTACAGTAAAATAGGTTAATACTGGGAATTCTCAAGAATAATAAACTGGTATTTTCTTTAAATCCTGCTATTCTGCAGCAAATGTCTAGGTAAGTTTAATCTTCTGAAATGTACAGAATGCCATTTCGCTCACTCTGTTATTGTTAGTGACCAGCTGAAGAGTGTGTGCATTCCTCAGAGCATGTCTGAGTGTGTGTGTGTGTGTTAGTGTCATTGGCGTAGGAACCGGGGGGGATGGGTGGGACCTGTCCCACCCAATATTGGAAACAGGTGGATTTGTCCCCCCCCAAAATTATATCGTTTCGCTCAGATCAGCTGTACTATTAATGAGGAGACAGACCGGACCAATCACGGAGCTGGTTCAGGTATTAAGTCCCGCCTCTCAGCACAAACAGCCAATCAGCTTGCTGGTTTTGCGGCCCGCGGTGTGCTAGTGGGGGAAGCCCCGCCCCCTCGCTGTGAGATTTAGCAGCGGGATCGGGCTGCAGCAGCTTCAGCTGATTAAGATCTGGATATACGGGGATTTTACTAACAGAAAGGTAACGATAGGCTAACCACATAAACTGTGATGATGTTTCTGATAGCTGGTTAAAAATACAAGACTCTAAATCAGCACACAGTTTAAACCCACTGTGATTAATAAACTGCAGCTGTGTTAGTGTGTTAGCTTAACTTTGGAATTAGATAGATTGGAAGTCAACGTTAAAGAAAAAATAAACTATATACATAATGTTCAACTTGCCCTGTACCTGATCAGCTAATTACTGTTTCATTTTTAAACTGTCTTTATTAATTTAGGATTACAGGATTTACTGTGAGCTATAATGAACGGAAATTCATTTAGTTAACTAGTTATCTAGAAGCCAGATGTAGTGGATAGTCAGAATTTAGTACAGTACTTTATGTTTGTAGTTTAAAGCAGTTTCTTAACCCTGATCACTGCCCCAAAATTGTGTTTTCCACCTGATCCAGCTGATCAGCTAATAAACAGTCATTTACTGAGTTTACTGAGTTTAATCATGTATATCCAGCAGTGCATTAGACACATCATACCACCACTTACTTTATTAAATGTCTTTAAAGCAGAGAAAGCTCTAGAATATGTAGAACAGTGTTAATATTCAGTAGAATATGTAAGAACAGGGTTCACAGTAAGGCCACATGTCCTGACGTTTATAATCAAAATCTTTATGAAACATAAAGTTACATTCTTTTACATAAAAGGACACCAATCTTTAGAAGAGCTCTTAATAGAAAAATAAAAGCGTAGGATTTTTTTAAAGAGTGGAGAAAATGTAAATATACAACAGAATTGACATGCCAATACATGATAATAATAATAATAATAATAATAATAATAATAATAATAATAACCAAATCTGTTATTATTTTAAATATTAGGTGATAACTGATAATTTTTGTCATATGTATATGTATATGCATAATTGTTTCTTACAACAGTAAATGTAATGTGAAGTAACATGTTTAGGTTGTAAAATCACCTTGTTAACTAATAAAAAACAAAATACAGAAAAAAAAATATTATTTGTGATTAAAAGTAATTTCCACAAATGTTGTTCTAAGAAACTATAGGGTGGGCTTGGGTTCATATTGGCAAATGTGTCCCCCCCCCAATATCAAACCTGCTCCTACGCCCTTGGTTAGTGTGTGTGCATGTCACGAGTATAAACCAGAACCAGCTGTTTAGTGTTGTGCCACTCAGATTTATTCACGTTCACTTCTCGTTTATGTCCTGCAGTCTGCCATCACTCTGGAATCTCATATGGTCAGTCAATTACAGCTCCATCCGAGCGTTCACTGTGGGCACGAGGTCGTTTCACATGTTCACTCAGGATCCTGACACTCGCCCTAATGAACAGAGGATGTGTTCTATCTGTTTTCACTTTTCTCTGTGATTTCCACTGGGATGCACTGTTTCCATGTTCTGTCAGGTTCCTCGTCTGCAGTATCAGCAGAACGTCTCAGGCTGTGATTTACTGTTAGACTGATACGTCTGAGGTCCTGAAGGTTAACCTTGGAATTCTGCGTGAGCCATGTTGTCTTGTTTGGTTCCCATCTTTCACACTGACAAATGAGGCTTTCTCAGCACCAAAGCACAGCTGCTGGAGGGCCTGGAATTTGTAGCAAACTTTCTCGACATATTGCTTCTGGTTTGCGTTTTAAAAAAAACTTACAGCACATTTTATATGTGCCCACATAAAAAAGAAACTTACACAACATTGGCAGTATCATTAATTGGTCTAAAATCACATTGCACATTGTAAAGATTATTTAGGTTAACTGAATAATACACTTTAAGTTGTACTTTAATGTATAAATAAAATGTCAGTATGTGTGTAATTTAAGTTTTTTTTTAGATCTGTTATTTTTACTCTGAATTAAATGAACTTATTTTTTTCTGTAATAATGGGCTTGTGAGAAAAATAAAGCTCGGCTTTGTTCAGAGCCACATACTGTATTTAGCATAATAATTTAACTAATAATTATTCCTACTTTTTTGTGTTTCTGTCTTCTTTTAGCATTTAGTCTAATCACAATGCAAATACCCCCTGCAGATCTTTTTGGTTGGGGTTTTCCCCTTACTGGTCAACCTAGAGTTAGCTCTAAAGGTGCTTAAGGGACTTACACACTGCACGCGCTAGTTGCGGCGCGGTTCGCTGACCCCCATAGGATTTAATTGTTTCTAGAGCGGTAGAGCGCTTTGGCGCTGCCGCGGAGCGGTGCGTTTCCCCGCCCCTGACCACACCTCTACAGCGCTGCCGCTCCCGCGGTCAAAGTTCAACATGGTTCAACTTTGACCTCACGGCAACCGGTGCCGCGGCAGAAAACGCTTGAGGTGACTCACGTGGCCAGAGAAAAACAGTAGTCCAAACAACAATAAACACGAGCGAGTGATTAAAATTAGTGATTAGTGAACATCTTCAGCTGTACAGCACTTCCCTACACTCATATAGAGATAACAGGACGAAGAGCAGAATCAGAGTTTTTTTCTGATGCTTCTTTTTCTTCTTCTTTTAGGTTTATGGCGGATGGCAGACCAACTGAAGGTGCATTACCGCCACCTACTGAGCAGGAGTGTGAAGTGTGATTTCGGGAATTGAAATGGCCAATAATATGCAAAATGTAGGTGGAAGGAAATTCATGACTAAGTACATAAAAATAAAAGAAAGTAAACGAGAGAGAAGAAAATTATAAAATAAAAAAATATTCTGATGCTGGGAGACTCAAAACTACAAACACTGGTCGCAGAGGTGACGAGTTTTAGAAAACTCCTATTATCAGCAATTTATCAACGCTGGGCGCCAGCAGCAGCACAACACAACCACCACTGACCAGCGTCCAACAGCACATGCGGAATGAAGCGGGGCATATCGCGTGCAGTGTTTAAGAACATTTAAGAACCTTAAAAGAGAATCCGGTCTCTGGTGGGTAGGTGGCGCTCTCTCCCCACATCACTTTCATTGTGATGCTCACAAAAGGCATCATCTATAAGCTGATGTATCAAGGTTCTGCCATTTTCCTCTGAGAGCATTGACTGCCTGTTGTTGATGAGAAAGTCCTTTTAGTGGGTGGGTTAATTTACTCAGCTAAACTGGGGTAAAAACAAAACCCCATATTATTACATGTAAGTCAAGTGATGTTATGTAATTTTATGCTGTTTCACACATTTTTTTCCATATGATAATGCTTTTTTCTTTTTATGGCTCATTTAAATGAGATTCTATTATTCCCATGTGATCATGCAGTCTCTTAAGGAAGTTTAATCACACTGACTTAATTACACTGAATGATGAGTATAGCTTGATCCAGTTCTATTAGTGTTCTATTTGTGTTGCTGTGCTAAACATGGTTTTACAGTAGGTGCCAAAAATGATTGCTTCAGATATTCCATATTTTCATATTTCCATTGTTTTGATTCATCACCAGAAAAATATAACATTCATTCAGCCACTGCTTCCTATACCTACATTTGTTAATTGTGGTAATTGTGCTTTTTGGCATGCTGAATGGTTCTGCTGACCTGCCCCTGCTCCTGCTGTGAACTCCACTGACACTTTATTCATCTTCAGAGCGCCTGGAAGAAAGTACTTAACACGCTCTTAATTATGAGTGGGGTGGAGGTTTGGGATCAGGCCCTAACGAGGGTTTAGCTGTGGATGAAAGATGGAGCGCGTGTTTATAGCACACATCCTAATCTAGGAGCTATCCCTGAAGAGCGCGCTGCAGCTAATGAGAGCATCATTAGAAATGCTGTGCAGTAATTGTGTGTTTGCACGCCCTATATATATACAGTACACCAGCTCTAAAAGCAGATCTCAGAAATTACAGGAATGAAAAATATATTTTATTACAGTGTAGAGTGCTCATTATTACAGCTGTGTGCAGCAGTGTTATGAGGTCTCATTAACACGGTCCTACACTTTAAATTACACTACATTTATAAAACAGTCTTCAGGACTGAATATCAGTAAAGAGCAAAAATGTGACTTGGGAATTTGAATAAATGTAGAAAGAAAGCATTTAATTGTTTGTAATGATGCTGGTTCTGCCTTTTTTGGACTGCTTTTATAAAATGCACAAAACCAACTGTTACAAAGTTCCCCCAAATTTTCACCAGTTTGTAATTGCTAGGGCGATCTTAAAAATGCAAAAATGTCTTTTTTTAAGTCCATAATTTTACATGGTATTAAACAACTGACATGGCACATGTATATTTTAGATTTTATGCCCAAGCCCGGCCTGACGCCCAACCCGAACTCGGGCCGGGTCGGGTCGAGATTTCCCCCACTTTCATCGGGCTCTTTTGGGTCGGGCTCAAGAAAATGGTCTGTGACGCAGGCCTAAGTTTTTTAATGCTTTATTTTATTTTACATAAATAAAGATATGGTGTGATAATCACTATATAGCAAATTAACGAGTAACACTGTGATCATAAAGAGTTACAGAAGTTAGTACATCACATGATTTTAAAACGTTCCTGGAATTTTTTTGTGTAATGTTACAGGCTAACCTGAAACCGGGATCTTTTTCAAAACATTCTTATAACTTTCTCTGTTAGGTTAGTTGGGTCTCTCTCAAATCAATTGCACAACAATGACCTATAACATGGACATTGTTAGACATATTTTTTTATTTCTCCCTTCTGTTTGAGTACTCATTGTTACCTCTGTCCATATTGGTGGAGTGAGCAATTATGAAGTGAGCATTATGAAGCACACCTGCCACCAATCAAGTGCAGAGACGTGAAAAAAAGAGGTGGAGTCTTTCGTTTAAATCTGCAGGATGAAACAGGTGACTTGTTTGCTGGAAGTCTTCAAGTGAGTTTGATTCGGCTCGGTTTATTAATCATTAGTTTTGCAGTATGTCTTATTTTTAGTGTTTGTGTTGTTGGTTAGAGAGTTTATCTGTATGTTTAATGTCTCTTTGCTGTTAGTGGGCTCGCTCTCTGCTTTTCTTGACAAAGCTGCAGTTTTGTTCACCTGACTCAGAGTTTAAACCCTAAGCCCTGTAAGCTTTTGTAAAATAATTGACTTTACTAACTAATGTGCGTTCTGTGAATGTAGTAAGTAATAGTAGTGAACTAGACCCTAAAATTTTGATTTTGCAAATGTATTCTTTTATTTTCTTTGTTCCTGTCCGTGTTTAACACTAGACTATGTCCAATACTTGTCTGTTCTATTCATGTATATCTGTTTTATCTAAATTTGTATTAATAATAAATTCAGTGTTCTCTTCTAAAGTCTACTTTCTTCTTCTCTCTTTCACTCACCAGTACTCCCAGCACCTCTACATTAATCATCTCAGTGTTTAGCACGTCTGGATCTGCTATACGCCTTTAGCAGGAGCATGGTCACTTACTTGTACCTCTGTTAAATATTTTTAAGTCAATTTTCATTATATTTTGTATATTTGAATCCCTGTCCAAGATTAATTTGATGTGCCGTCTGCATTTGATTCAAATAAATCATTTAAATCAATAAATGATCTTGAATCATTAAACTTTCAAATGTGACTTGCATGATTTTAAGTGGGTTAAGTCTTACAACCTAACACATTGTGAACGTAAAGTAAGTTAGACAACTTCGTAACGCGCAGAAATCCACTTCACCACTACGCATTCGTTGCATAAGCCGTACAGGCACACTTACGCGCCGCAGATGCGCATGATCACGTCTTGGTAGCGGGGAATGCGCAGCGCTAAATAATAGACCCCTGTTGCTTCTTTCCTGCACTGTGCATTCAAACCATTCTGAACAGATTTCACTTGATTAGGAGTTGTATTAAAAAAGTCCGTTTTAATGTTCTGTTTAGTGTAGGAATTTTAGCGGGCATATAAGGGCAATTTATGGAATGCTCGGGTATGGTCAGCTTTTTTTTTTGTCCTTTCTAAGCTCTAGTCGAATAAAATTTTAAATCATATTGGCTTAAATTACTGCTGAAAAAACTTCTTAGTGTCTCATTATTACAAGGATCTGGTTGACTGTCTTTTGAAAAAGTAACTCATCTTTTGCAAACGGGCTTGAATTACTAAAGATCAACTTATTTCTCTACTCAAAAAAAGCTACATCACCACGTTCCTGGGGCCATCTCGGGTCGGGCTCAAGAAAATTGTCTGACATCAGTCCACGTTTTTTGAAGCTGTTTTTACTTTATATAAACGTATATGGCATGATATTAACAATATAGCAACTTGACACACAGTGATCGTAAAATAAGTGCACAACTTCACATTGCGCACAGGTCTGCCCCTCCACTACGCGTTGATTTATACCTGACGCCTTGCGGAAGCCGCAGGTCTACACGTTGGTCAAGGGAGGCGGCTGCCAAAAATTGGGGGTTGAAATCTGGAAATAAAGACACTTAAGTGAGCATAATTACGTCTTCGCAGCGCTCTGTTTTCTTAAATAATATGCCTTTTTACATTCGTGCACTGTTCATTATCATTCTGAACAGATTTCACTCAAACTTGGAATTGTTGTAAAAAAAAAAAAAAAAGGTCTGTTCCAATGCTGTACTTTTTAAAAATCTGGGGTAACGCTCGGGCTATTTTTTTATCCCAATACAATCGGTTACAATACAATTGGTATTTATCATTTTTTATGAATAAAACTTTTGTCTTTTTACTCTCAACAGTACTCCCAGCACACCTGCCACCAATCAAATGCAGATACGTGCCAAAAAAGGCGGAGTCTCTCTATTAAATCTGCAGGGAGAAACAGGTCACTCGCTTGCTGGAAGCTGTTCAAGAGATTTGGTTCGGCTCAGTTTATGAATCATTAGTTTTGCAGTCGGTCTTGTTTTTAGTGTTTGTGTTGTTGGTTTGAGAGTTTATTTAGAGGTTTTAAGCCTGTTTGCTGTTAGTGGACTACCTCTCTGCTTTTTCTTGACAAAGTTGCAGTTTTGTCCAGTTCAGAGTTTAGGGCCTAAACCCTGAAAGTTTATGTTAATTAATTGACAGTACTTTTCTTTGTTCCTGTCCCTGTTTTCTCTCCTAGATAACACTATACTAACTACACCACTCGTCTGTTGTATTTATGTCTGTCTTTTATCTTAGTTTTTATTAAGAAATTGTTTTATGCTTGTAAATCCTGCTCTCTTCTGTCTCTTTTACTTTTACAGATCAGCTCCTCCCCTACGTGATGGTTTATTTTTGACGCGTCGCAAAAGCCTCAGGTCAACACGTTGGTCAATCGCTGTAAACTTCAAAACCTTTAGAAATATGCGGTGGTGCGACCGCCACGAAAATTAAACTTTTGGGGTTCGGAATATGAAAGTTTTTTTTACCCAAACTAGAAATTGTAGTAAAATAGTACGTTTTAATGAGAATTTCTTTAAATAACAATGTGGGGTATCAGGCTCATTGTGGTAATTTATAGAATGGGCTCAGGTATACTCTGGCTGTTTGTTTTGTTTATTTTTTTTTTTTTTTGGTCCCGGTCTTGTTAAAATAAAATGTAAAATCTTTCATATTTGTTTTAATTAGTGCTTCAAAGTGTTTGCAGGGTCACATCCTTGTGACACGGCTCTGGTTGAACTCTCATTGAGTCTTTTGAAAAAATAATCTTTTGTAAACAGAAAAATCTAATTCCAATCGATTTGAAATGCTGTTTCAAGGACTTGGTCGCAGTTCCATTTCCTCAATATAGGGCTTGGTTTTCGTGTAGAATAAAAATCAAGTAATTTGAGTCTTTGGAAAAGTAATTCCAAACAAGTAAAGTCAACCAGTTGTCTGACTTTAATTTGCCATGGGTTTGAAGAAGATCCACACTAAAAAACCAGCTCATCACCAGATGAGAATCTTCTTTCAGGTCATATTCAGTGGGTCCGGAGCTTAGAATTCCTGAAAGTGTGACTTTTAAAATGTGGTCTGAAGTTACTTAAACATTTTTTGAGTTTTTTTTTTCCTCTCATTTTGCTGTTAATAAATCTTTAGAGAACCCACAGGCCCAAAATAAGCATTAATTAAACATACAATAAAAATGTTTCCTTAAGAGGCAAGCAGGAAAAGTAGTGAAAAAAATGCATTGGTATTTCTTGGTGCAGCTCTGTGATCATAAAAAAAGACTGAGAGCTAAATAACCATGAAGTGCACATGAAAGTGACAGTCGTATAATCACGGAGAGCTGGGAAAGGTTCCTTAAGGAGAAGCTCACTTCAAAGTGTTCTGTTTTAAGTGTTTTTTCTTGTGTTACACAAACTCAGAAACAGAGGGTCGTAAATATTCAACTCAAGTTTAGATTCGACCTTGGCTGTAATTTACATGACGTTGTTTTCAGTTGTAGAAAGTCACTTTCATTTATCGGACAGCAATTGTATTTTTATTAACCACTCGCTCTCACCAATTTAGCTGCTCTGCTCCTCTAGTTCAACTAATAATTGGATTGGTTCATTTTATCTGATCTGTAAATCCTTGAAATGTGAGTCATTGTATTGAGTGAAACGTGATATATCACTGCCACGCAAAAAACTCCAACAGCCATTACAGGAGGAAGAAACCTTGATTTTTAAAGGAAGTCACTGTACAAATAATTGTATTCCATGTAATTTTAAATGATTTCCAAATTTGTAGATAATATAAAGGACAGCTCAAATTATGCCTGAAAGTCAATCAATCATGTATTACTTAGATGTTATGCAACTGCTAAACGAAAATGAAAAACAAATGAAAAAATAAAAAACAGCTAAATGAATGATTGAATTTTTGTTCAACCATTCAACATTGTTTTTCTTTCAAAATATCTAATTTAGCTCTAACTCTAACATTAAACGGACTGAAGACTCTCGACAGGGGGTGCTATTAGTTCTCAAATAGGTGTGTATGTTCTTGCCTTCAAGAAAGCAAACGAAAATTCAACCACAAAATGTTGCCATTGGCATTTGGTGTAAAATGTAACTATTTTTATAATTTGTATTAACAGATGCATGTATTATACAATATGCAGTATATTTGTCCCCTTTTTAATAAAAACTTTTAATAAAAATATGATAATTGCTGTCAAAAAACATCATGAAGGTTAATATTGTTAAAAAAAAGAGTTTACTTCCACTTTCAAATTAGACCAACAAAATGTGAGTCTAAAAACTAGTGCTTAAACAAGTTTTATTAAAATAGTTAAAAATAAAAAGATGTACCCTTCAATCATCACTACTATCACCTCCACCTTAATAATTTTAACACCATTTCAGCTAAATGCACAAGAAAAACAATATAGGAAAATACAGGAAGGTGATCTGGAGATGGAGGCAGCCTTTTGTCAGTCTCTTCACCATTTGGTAAATTTAAAGATGATGTGGTCCTCTGGATTGGGAATATAGCATCCAACACCTGTAAATACAAACAAATACAGATTTTGTATCCTAATGGTGCTATATAGTGATCTGGATTTTCAATTTCAATGAAATTTAACATAAAATATTTTATTTATATAAAAAGAGTTAAAAATATGTTAAATAAATGTAAATTAGAACTGACCCACATCAGCCACAATAAGAGTGCCGTTCTTGGGCTGAATGAGAAGCTGCCAGTAGGTGCGTTTAGCAGTGATCCCTTTCATGCCATTAATACTATCCAAGAAGGGTCCATAGTCAGAATTCTCTTTAGTAATAAACCTGTACATTTAAAAATCTGTTAAATTCACCATAAAATCAGATGTTTTAGTGGAAGAAGAAGAAAAAAGTACTATTTTATTTACATTAAACAGCAAGATAAGAACAAGAAACATTATTTTTATATCACATTTTTACATTTACATTTTTTACCTTTACATCACAATTCACATAAGCCCTTCATTACATTTTATCTGTATGAACATGTTGTTGGTCATAACCAAACAATATAACCACACATCATCATCTAGCTTACAGAAGTAGAGAAAATGTTCCTAATGTGTATGTATATTTTAAACCATTTCTATTGGTCAATATGTTTTATAGTATTTGCAAAATGTAAAAAGCTGCTGCTTTTCAATTGTGTACAAATGTTTCAATGTGACTGAAAAAATGTTGATTAAAAACTAAGCATTTTTAGAAAGCTTCTCAGTTGTAATAAACATTGGGTGTATCAAGATGTGTTTACACCTCTTTGTCGGTTTGAGGTTGTTCTGTTTTCAGATAGTTTAAATTGTTTTAAAACATTAAATCTAAAGTGTAACTGAACTTTTTTAGTTTAGTTTAATGCGGATTTAAAAGAAAGCAAGTGTACCTGAAGTTCCTGAAGTTCTTCTGAGCTCTTCTCATGGCTCCGAGCAGCACAGCTCTGTAGGGAAGGCTGGTGGCGTAGGTGGCGTTGGGCTTGTTGGTGACAGCATCGTACACAGTCATGGTAATAGGATACAACGTGACTTTTTCTAAATATAGAAAAAAAAGTTGACACAATACACAGTGCTTATTTTTTTAAATACAGTATTTTGTACAAAATAAAAGGTAAATGATTAAATGCACCACACTGACATTTATGAATAAGACGAATACAATTTCTTACCTTCTGTGAAGACACCAGGGACCAGAATAAGGGCAGCTGCTGAGAGGAGAAGAGCTGTTGCCAGAGCCATGTTGTCTCAAAGACGCAGGACTGGGTAACTAATCTCTTCATTAACGTGACACTTTATATAGCGAATTAACCAGGAAGAAATATCTGTTTATAAAGACCTCATTATTACTTGGGCATCACTCCACCCAACTGGTTTCCTGTAAAGCCTCTCAAAAGCCTGGCATATTTGACACACACTGGACTGGTTTTCTGCAGCTCTTCCAAAACAGACCAACCCAGAAGTCCTCGGTCCCCAGTAGAGATCTGGTTTAATCTCCTGCAGGCTCTGACAATGGAATGAACGAAGAGTGTAAAGAACTGCAGAAGTGTGGATTCTAATCTTCAGTACAGTTTATGCTTTCTTTCATTTTGATCCCACAACCTCTTTTCAACCACCACCTGTACGTACTCTCTCAACTTAACACCAAGAACTCCCAGCTGATTGAAGCAGACACTGTATTTATCCATATTCCAGTTCAAAGTTACAATTAATCAAAAGAAAGTTACACTAGAAAATATGATAGAGCCTCTATCCAAGTCTGTTTTCCCTCAGAGGTTTATATAATTGTGCCATGCCCCAATCAAGAGAAATTACAGAGAAAGTATTCATTTCAATTTCCTTGTTTCCACTCTTTTGCATTTCATATTGTATTACACAATTTAGTCCTTCAGATTACTCTGTCTTCAATGTTCAGGACCCCACAAAGCAGCTATTTTTGAGTGGTGGGTCATTTTCAGCACTGCACAAACACTGTTATGGTTGTGCTGATAAAAAGGGACCAGACACAGCAGTGCTGCTGGAGTTTTTAAAACCCATCAAACTCAGTTAACATGAATTTAAAGTGTGTGTGGAAACTCAAATCTGTAAACAAACTGGTCCTGGACAAAAATAGTAAGCAAGGCAGGATAGCAAACAGACAGCTGCTACAATCCAAAACACACATCACTTGCTGTGTTTACCTTGGCATAATTAGGTGTGGTACATAAGTGACATTCCGCAAACCTCACTCAAACACTGCAGTCTCCTCCTGCAAAATAATTATTGTAGAATAAGTACAGTGTTGGGACACAGTTTAACATCTAAACTCTGATTGTTGATGTCCATAACAAGATAAACCCTGTCAATAAGTCAGGAGTTACATTTTTTTTTATTATAAAAAGGAAAACTGGACAAAAAAAAAATAAATCACAAGGCAAGCAAATACTAAAATGTTCATAGTATATCCTGCCTAGATACACTGGGCTTAATGGTCACAGATCCTTAAACCTTATTTAGGCTTTAGCAACTAATTTTTTTAACTCAAGTGTAAATGACAATATTAAGTCATTGCTTCATCAGACAATCAGAGAATACACAGGAAGCAATACAACATCTGTACCTTAAATTATGGTTAGGACCTTTTAAAACAAAAAGAAATAATATTTTTTATATTGAAAGGTAATCAAATTGTAAATTTGGCTTACCACCCAGGCCCAAATATTTGTGGAATCCCCTTTCTAATAAATGCAATTACATTTTTTTCCTTTTGTTTCAGGATTGTTGGATCAGTAATGAAGTATTTTAATAAAAAATAAAACAACAAGTAAAAACACAAGGAAAGAGTATGACTGCTTTATTTACAAAAGCGTTATTAAAACATGCATTTTAAAACGGCTGTGTTCTCACATTAAGACAAAACACAATAGACAGCCCCAAAGAAAATAACAGATCAAAGCCACACCTTCCTATTCATAAAGCTTCACAAAACAAAATGAAATTAAAAAAAAGTTAACTCCTCTAAGCTTCCCTGGCCAATAACCAAAAAACTAGGTGGTGCCCGCAAATCAAGCCAAGGGACAATAAACAGAGGAGTCCTGCACCATGTGAAATGTGCAGGTGCATCTTTCTTACCTGTCTAAAACCTCAGTAGGCACAAACAAATCAGAACCTCCTAAAAATCCCAGTCAAGATCTGTGTGTAAGATAAGCTACATACCTCCCCCAAAATAGTGATTAAAACACTAATTAAACAAAGTAAGAGAACTAGTGGTGCTACCCTTGAACCTGAAGCTTCGAGGCGTGTGTTGAAAAAACGACACGCATTGGTTCGAATCACTGAGCCGATGCTTGATTCGTTCTACAAAGATCACGTGACCAATGACGTCCGAAGCTTCATTTCGGCACACAACCACGTGACTGCTTCAGGGAAAGATTCAAAAGCGGCAAATCCTGGCGCGCAGTTCGAGGGTTGTTAGCGGAGATACAGAGAGAGAGAGATAGAGAGATAGAGAGAGAGAGAGAGATAGAGAGAGATATAGATAGATAGATAGATAGATAGATAGATAGATAGATAGATAGATAGATAGATAGATAGATAGATAGATAGATAGATAGATAGATAGATAATAAAATATTAGAATGGAACTAGTAAGAAAAAGAGGCCGTTCTGAAGTTTGGGAACACTTTGAACTTTTGCCATCAAATAAGGTAGAAAATTATTATTTAGAAAATATAAACTTTGAAAGAAAACTATGCCTTTTAGACATATGGCATTTTATTAGTTCTGTAAGAGTGTACAATAATTATATATATATATATATCCTCATAGTTCAATGTGTGTACTGTCATGGCATACATCCAGTAAAAGTGTTGCCTTATGACAACATATTTTGAAATAACCAACTGAACCCCAGCACTGTGGAAAAAAAATTATTCCTAAATAAAAACTAAATTACACATGTACATAACCACGTCCATTAAATATGTGCCCCCTGCCCCTTACACAAGCACCTTCACCTTTATGAGCATACATTTCTTTCATCAAATTCTTCCATATCCCCCATGCAGCATATCTACATGAGCCTTGCCTATGGAAAAATAGGCAATGGACTAGTGATACATGTAAACATGTTACAAACCCTGCTTGGAAAGATGTGAATAATAGTGAATAATATAATTTTAAAATTTGGTATATTAACAGATTAATAACATGGTGAAGGGAAAAAAGCAACAATGTGAATGCAATTAGAATTACAAGTGTAGTTTCTCCAGTGTGCCTTATCAAGGTACATTCTAAGTGTATTATATATTAATTAAAAATATATTACAGTTATGTCTTTTAATATAATGCATTAAATTATCCAGACATCAAAGTATTCTTCCATTTCCTTTTTTCAGTTTTTATTTAAACCTCAAATGTCATGTAAATGCACTGGAACAGGTTTAAAAACTGTAAAAAGACAAAAAAAAACGCCCCTCGTCCTTTAAATACACAAAGCACTTTCAGGTTTTGCCCACCAGGTGCCGCTGATGTCCACTGTGTTATGAAGCTCCGAGTAATGAACCTTTTTTCGATACAATTAGGAAAAAGGCTTCAGTGCTTCAGAAAGCCTCGGTTTGCCATCACTAAAGAGAACATATAGATAGATCAGTCCTAACAGAACAGATTTAAACCAAAAACAAACCTTAAAACCCACATTCTCTTTCACCAGTACTCTCCCACCGACAGCCATCTTGGATCCTGCATTTAAAAGATTGGCTCCTCCCCAATTACTCCAGTAATGATTTCCATAGGTGGAATTGATTGCAGGCATTTAGGGTAGGTGAAAAGGACACCTGTGAAAGAAGAGCCAGGGAGAGGGACACATTTAGCTACAAAGTTGCACCCACTGCGGACACAGATGTGCAAATGCACAAACACAGCTTGTCTAGTCCCTGTAGAGAGGTAGTGCTAATAGAATTGGGCTATCTGGAGGAAATGTACATGATATCAGGTGGTACAATGAGGATGTTGAGCTGTGGACTGTTGGAGCAGTGGAACTGTATTCTCTGGAATGATGGTGCTCCATTTATAAAATAGTTGGGGATGAGGTGGGTTGAGAGGGTGATCATCCCTAATGTAAAATATAAAGTTAAATGTACATTGGACAATGACTAATTTGTCTGAAGTCATTCTTCAGTGTACCTTGTAACATTAGGGTTGTTTTCAGTAGGGGCTGAGGTACATTTATGATTCGAATGGCACAGCTGAGGAAAATATATTATTAAAATGAGACTACTAAGGTAGATTTGTTATTAGAATGGCACTACTGAGGTAGATTTGTTATTAGAATGGCACTGCTTAGGTAGGATGTATGATTAAATGGCACTGCTAAGATATATTTCTGAAGTACAATTGCACTGCTTAGGCAAATTTATGGTTTGAAAATTAGTCATAAAGCTAACTAGCTAAATGTGTGAAAAGAGTAGCACTGCTGAAGTAAATAAGTTTTTAGAACAGCACTGCTCAGGTTAATCCTGGGGTATGTCTGGTATTCAGACGATTGCTTTATTTTGTTTGATTTTTGCCAAATCTTTTTTATAATTTTGGTGAATTCCTAATAATCAAATAATTACATTTCTGCAGAACATGCAAATCTTTCCTGCTAGACAGGAATTCAGTCAGAGCAACTCATCAGGGATTTGAATATTGAAGGATTTAATCTAAAAACAAGTATGACTTGCAAGGAAATGCTGAGTCTTTTCTTTATTTTGATTGGCTAATTTCTACTTTCCATCATGGTGCATTCCCTGAGCATGGGTGCAGTACATTACATCCTCATTGAGCTGTTTACCAGATGCTTATCTGAAGTTATCCTTCCTGATGCAGACCTGGCAGAAACCGTGTGATGATTCATACGCCGCAGTTTGTTGACAGTGGCATTGCTTAGTGCCAGGAGTCATCTGGATAAAAATGGGGTAAAATGTCAGTAATTTCAGTCCTTTCATTCTGTATCATCACAGTGGAATTTCAGTGATACTGAGACCAAGATTAAACAGACTAAGATATGCTCAGATATGATGTCACACTTTTGGTCTCAGAGTAAAAGTGGAACTATCCTGCCTGAATAACCTTTAGCTGCTCAGATCAGAGATGTGATTTCATTGCTTATGCATCAGACAGAGTCTGCAGCATGTCCTACATCATCTCGAGCTGTTCCTGAGAGCAGGGTGTGATACAACACTGATCCTTATTTATTACTTACAAACCTATCATGTTCATGATGTAAGAAACTGAAACGCAGCGTGCGGTGTCCTCATCTAATGGGCTCACTAGAGAAGCCAAAATATTATCTATTAAAAATCTAATAATTATACTATATTAATTATAAAATATATTTTTATTTCACTTATATCAGGGGTTTTGACCCACTTTAGGGCCAGACTGTAAAATAACTTATGAGCTCCCTCTCTCTCACCAGACCTTCTGCTAGACTGAACACTGGACATTGTGCATAGATTCAGTTCACGGATTGTACTATTCATCTGTATTGGTATTGGAAGGTTCTAGGCTTTTCAAATACATTTACTCATCCAGTAAATGCTGTTCTCTCATTATTATATTTATATCAATTTATAAATAAATATACTGCCAGGCCAAAACTAATGTTGGGTTGCTGCAGTTGGTCATGTCTAGGTTCAGCAACAGTATGTGCTGAAAGAATGAGGTCAGCTGATTACCTGAATATACTGTGTGACCTTTATTTGGCCAGGCAGTGAATCAATTAGTTAGAATTGGAACTTGGCATCGGCAGATACCTGAAAATCTGGCATCGTTATTGGAAGAGAAAAAGTGAAATTGGTGCATCAATAGAAGTATTATAGATTCAGGGAGGAAAATTACAAAGTAAAGTCACATTTTTTAAAAAAGTAAAACAATTTGTTCTCGTAACAAACCTTTTTTAAGTACAGAATTTAAGGTCATTTCTAAAGTGGTTTCTCTGAGTGAGCACTGTGCACTAAGTGGTGTTAACTATCACTGTTTTTTATTTAAGACTGAAATGATTTCTTTGTTTGTGCCGTACAGGTGCTTAAAAATGAGCTGGATTCTCAGATGGGACTTAAGCTTAGTCTTGAACTGCACAGAATTCTAAATGGAGATTTAGTTTAAACTAGATTTAATCCCTGTCTAAAAAACTTTCCCAGAAATTAAGATAGTCCTGGACTTTTTTTTTCTTTCAGTGAAAAATTACCATTTAGAATGTTGTGTAGCTCTAGACCAGGCCTAGACCTAGATGTCTGAAAAACTGGCTCATAGTGTTGGTTTCCCAGACAGAGATTAAGCCTAGTCTTGGACTACAAAGCATTTTGAAGATTTTCCATTAAAATAAAAAAATGAAAAAGATTAATCTCTATCTGGGAAACTGCCCCTATATATGTTTTTAAATAAATCTCATGACAATCTTTTTGCACATTTTTAGTGCAAATGAAAGAAAACTGGTCCTTCCTCTTCATTAATAAACAGAAGCCCTAAAATCCTCAGCAAGGTGTCTCCATAGAACCTGCAGCAGTAAACTGGTGACAGTAGTAAGCTGACCTAGTTTGGCTGAAATTGTGTCTCAGGGATATAGGACTAGTCTTTTCTGTGTCCATTTTCTGGGCTGGTCTCCATTCTCAGTGTCTCTATAATTCATCTCAACCTCCTGATGACCTTTTTACTGTGGCTATTCGGTACACAGTCTCAGGAATGACAGCATTCATATTAACCTCATGCTCTCTCCAGCATCAGAGATCAGTCAGGTCCAGGCTGGAGGCTCTGTGCCGGTGTGTGTGTAGTCCTACAGCATGAATACTGCAGCAGTCGGCTACTTTGATGTACTGGATAAAAATGCTTACCACAACCTAACCCACAAAAACTGCAAGGTAGTAGGAACTGTAAAGTGACACACTGCTTAAAGCAGCATCTAGCAGAACCTCAGAACCTTAGAAGAACATTCATTCTGTTAAGAACATTCTCAAACATTCGTGTAAAGTCTGAATATCAAAATGCATTTAATGACTGAATGAGTGAATAAG
Organism: Astyanax mexicanus; assembly: GCF_023375975.1. Lineage (NCBI taxonomy): Eukaryota > Metazoa > Chordata > Actinopteri > Characiformes > Acestrorhamphidae > Astyanax > Astyanax mexicanus. The sequence continues at coordinate 27,598,696 of NC_064427.1, read as the reverse complement.
AAAATGACACAAACACAATTTAAACAGCTAAGAACAGGAATAATGAGAGGCTGATGCTGCAGTACTCAGTATAAAAAGATCAGAGTCTCCATCTAGTGGCCACAAGGGCAATGCACACAAAAATGGCCCACTGGAAATAGAGTCTATGGCTATTTTCACATTACAAGGATGAAGTGACTCAAATCTGATTTTTTGCTCAATGTGGCTCAGATCCGTTTTTTTCCAATTGGATACATATCTGATTCATGGACATATGACATGAATGTGAACAATTAAATCAGAATTCATGCGTCCTTTTGCTTTCAACTCATCCTTTTCACCTTTATAAAGATACGACTTGTCTCTCAAATACAACATTTTTTGTTGTTGGTAAAGAAGACAAAGTTTATACCCATATAATAGTGCGCATGTGAGGCGTTTCAAAAACAAATTCATTCACATTACAGACAAATAACAGATCACTTACATTTGTAACTGTGAATCGCCAAGATGGCCAAATCAGATTCACACAAACAATTGCCTGGAACAAAGCAGTTTATAATGTGATCGTAGCCTAAGCTCTTAAGTTGAGAGTCTCAACCATAGACTGTATATAAAGATGGACGCCGTGTCGCCGTTCCCATTCATTCAATGAAAATGAAGCCAAAATCTTCTGCCATTTTGGCGATTCAGAGACCAGAGTCTGCGCAGTAGAGACCAGAGGAGGGAGAAAGGCTGTGGAGAGACGCCTACTCATTTAAATAACCCCGCCCCTGAGGGCTGCCTCGCGGTCAGAGACCACTGACGGTCTGTTATTGGTCCCGCCCATAAGCAGCCCTTTTACCATAACCACACCTTTTTTGAATAGAGCCGAATAAAGTTTTAAAAACTGTGGGGATATAAAAATTTGACAATATAAGCAGAGGTTACACTAGCTGTTAAATAATGGAGGTAGAATTACAGTATATTAGAAAAAACGTGATTGAAAGTTGTCTGTTTTGCCATTGAAACCTAAGGGGATGGGTGGAGTTACACAGCTTTCTGCAGCCGACCAGCAGGGGGCGCCCGACCTGTGGTGGCTTCCCTTTTAAGAGAAGATGCTCTGTCCAGCTATATACAATCTATGGTCTCAACACAGTCATTTTAAAGCACAGGCTCCTCCCCCAATTAACCTGGACCATACCATTGTTGAGCTTTACACAGAAGTGGTGCCCTCTTTCCTTCAAACATTACAATTAACAAAACAACAAGCAATGATTAAATACACAATTCTCTCATATAATTATACATGTCTATTCGACACTGTTTACCCCTGATTATGTTTTAGCTATCTTTTTAACTTTTATATAGTTTTATCTAGTTTCTACAGGTGAGTTTCCTCCTCCTGGGTTAATCGTGGATCGTACCAGCTCCTAGAAGAGGAACCACTCAGCGGCAGCTTCAGTCTCACCGGAACTTTTAACAAGGTAAGTGCTGGAGTCTGTTTCTCTGAGTTTTCCCTTTGTTTTACAGGTTACACATTAAACATGAACCTCTTTCTTGTCATTATCTTTTTTTTTTTCTCTTTCCCCACCATGTTCTGAACTGCAATTTTTTTGTTTGTCTGTTTGTACTGTCCAGTCTTGCTCTCCACTGTCCTGCTGTTGGTCCAGTCCTGCTCTACAACCCTGTGATGATCTATTCCTACCACACTTCATAGCTGTACATATGGATTGTTAAACTGTCTGCACTTTAACATTAAGACTGAGTATGTACTCATTACCTACTCACACATAACTCAGATTCTGTTTCTACATTAGCTGTACTTCCCAGTATCTCTCTGTACTGTTTTTGTTCTGTTATGTCTGTGCTGTTCAAGTAGACCAGAGGAGGATGGGTTCCTCTTACTGAGTCTTTTTTTCTTTTTCTTTCAAGTTTGTATGTGTCTCTGTAAAGCTGCCTTTGTGACTTTGTAGAAAAAGTGCTATATAAGTAAATCAATTTAAACAATTTACTGTAATTTGACATGGACAATCTATTGACTTTTGTGCTTACATTAAGTTCACATGTCCTGTGTGTGTGTGTGTGTGTTTTTTTTTTTTTTTTTATATAAATACTGACTCATTTACTGTTATTTTAATCATTTGCACTTTGCTATGCTGTTTCCTATTTAAAATCTTTTCAATCATTTTAAACTCTTAAGCAAATGAACAGCATTTGTTCCTAAGTAGTATACAGCATCATTTAAGGTCACTTACATTTGTAAATATATTAAATAAAACTCCTTCAGTCCTCCTAATGTGTGGCGTGTATATACTGTGTTGTATCATGCGTATCTTTTTTTATGTACCATTATGTCTGTTTTGTGCAGTCAACAGGGTTAAATTACAGCTTACTGAACATAACAATTAGGACCATGTGTGTTAAACACCCTTGTACTTGGGACATGCACATTTTTCCTGGACCAGCAATCCTTGACTGTAGCTGAGACCCTGCTGTGTCTGTGTACTGTGGCCAGCTGAAAGCAGTGTATAAAAGCACATAGTGACTGGTTTTCTTCCAGCTGGCTTCTTTCGGTCTTCACAAAATAACTGAACATTCATCCAAAACAAACTCATTTCATTTCTTTAAAATGTTCCATCCAATATTCACAAGGACACATCTTACTCCTCAGCACTACTTATGATCAAATCAAAGTTGCGCACAAGAAGCTTTAAAAAAAAAAAGTTTTGCCCATCAAAAGTGAAGTTACACTCTTACAAATACAGCATCCACACATTTCAGTACATATTAAAACTTTTATTAAAATGCTAAGAATTTCAGTACTGTAAATTTCATTTTAAACAAAACATTCATTGTAATACTGCTTTATGTACTAATATTTACTAAGCAGAATTCTGCCCTTAGTATAAGCTGATATACATACATACAACCCCAATTCCAAAAAAGTTGGGGTGCTGTAAAATCAAAAACATCAGATGCTGAAAGTGAAACATTAACTGAAACCAGTGTCTCAGTGGTTAGAGCAAAGGAGCATTTAAAAAAACAAAAAAGGTTTTTGGTTCAATATACAGGTTTGCTGGACTGATTGCTGCCCCCCACTCTGGGCATGTGTGCTTCTGAGTGTGCTGTTATTTAGAACTTGACATCAAAAGTTAGTGGTACTAACAAAAAAACAGCTACAATAGAGGCAAATTGCAACTAACTTCTATGATTGAATATAAAAGCGGTATTTTAGATTTTTGGTAAGTGGGGTTGTATTATAACAGATTTGAATGCTTTAGTTTTAAGGTCATATGGTTAAGTGTGTGTTTGGATGTGTTTAGAGTTTAGCCCTTTTATGTTGTGCTAGGAAGGCACAATAAACAAAAAAATCCTACCCTGAGATCAAGTTAGCAACATGCATAGATTACATATTTATTAACACAGAAGAACAAGAACACTGAGGCTAAAATACTGAAAGTCATAACAGTAAATTTTAGTAATTGTGTATAAGTATGCATACTAGTGAAATTAATTACATGATGTGCAAGTACACTGGTCAGCAAAATGTAAAATGTATCACACTAACCGGTAAAATTAAAGATATCCTTATATCTTAATCTACAATGACATCTGTTGAGAAGATTGGTACATTAGATATTAGGCAGCAAATGAACAGTCAGTTCATGAAGCTGATGTTTCAAAATCAGAACAAAATAGCAAGTGTCAAAATTTGAGTCACATTCATAAGAGCCACATTGTGACAGTTGACTGGATCACTGGAAGGTTCAGAGCACCTCCAAAACATCAGGCAGGTCTAGTGGGTTTTTTTCTGGTATGCAGTGGTCAGTACCAATCAAACATGCTCCAAGTGGTGATGGATATCTTAGGCTCACTGGTGCAGTCCATGTAGGCCTTATCTTACAACTTACAGAACCTAAAGGATCTGCTGCTACCATAGGTCTTGTTGCCAGACTCTACTGGACAACTTTAGATGTTTAACAGTTTAAAAGTTTAACATTATTATTTAACCCTAATTTATTTATGTGTTATTTAAACCCCAATGGTGTCAATAGAGTAATCACTCTTGAAAAACCTGCTATTTTTATGACTGAAGTTGTTTACAAGATACCCCAAACCAAGACAACGTGTATTCCATGAATCCAGGGCACTTCCAAGAATCAAATCCAGCTTTTTTTCCCACATTGTGTTAAAGTGAAAATTGCAGGAACAAAAAATAGAAAAAAGATTAATATCTAATATCTAATATCTTTTCTCTAAAATACTGTATAAGCAGCAGGACATTATTGTATATAGTCCACATTCCTGTAGAGATATATCAGCCCAGCAAAATATCACATGCCTACAGCTTGTGTAAAATTCAATCTGATACAGATTTCAAGAAACAGAAAGAAAGAAAAAGAGAACATCACAGCCATCTGTGTAACTGTAACCAAGGCTTTGTATCAGTCTACCTCAAAAGGCATCTCTGTGCAGTAACATTACAGTAAACCTGAATAAACTAAACACTGATTGCATTAAGCTATGTACACCTCACTTAAGGTATCCAAACTTTTAAATCTATACCAAATGTTTTAATCTATAAAACAAGAGCATGCACATTCAGTCAGTGAAGACCTCCCTCCAGAACTGTGTGAGGGTGAAGTTAGTGTTCCTCAGGACGAGCCGTCTCAGAGCTCGGGCTTCCTTCTCAGACTGAGCGTAACTCGCTCTCCAGATACGCCGCAGAGACGTGCTGTTCGGAGGAGCTGCAGAAAAGTCAAAGAGCCTCGGCGGTGGGCACTTCAGGTGGTCCGCTTCAGCCTGCCACAGTCGGGGAGGCAGACCCTGAGAGAGACAGAGAGAAAGACATAAAGAGAGTGATAGAAGTAGACATATATTCATACATATAAATATATATAAACAGAGAGAGAGAAAAAGGAAGATAAGAGTAAACAATGAAGGAGAGACAGAGAGAGAATAGAGAGCAATAAAGAGAGAATGAGACATGTAAAACAAAAGAAATGTGATGACATGGCAACAGCAGGGGTGCTGGCATGTAAGCAATACAGTGAGAAGAACATCAAAGCCATGATCTAGGATTTCTAAAGCTGTTGCTATCTTTAGGATGTAATGATTATTAATAATTATTGTCTTAACTAGTGCCAATTATATTATATTATTTTTTCGCACTATAAGGTGCACTATCAATGAATGTCTATTTTTTATGGTCTATTTTTATACATAAAGCGCACTGAATTATAAGGCGATTTTAAGCAACACTATACGGAACTTCTAATTCAGAAGGTCTCATCGGTGGGGGGTGACTAAGTAAGTTAAGTTAGTTAAGCTAAGTAAACAAAACTGTAATAAAAAAGACTTTCTTTGAAATTCAAACGAGCACTGGATGTTAGTCTATACAGATTTCTCTCCTGAAAACTGTTTATCCGTTTATTTACAGTAAGCTTAGATTTCCGAACTTCTCCAGCACCAAGGAGCATTAGTGGCTAATCGCTAGCTGAGTAACCATGAGTGTTCTGGTAAGCCAGGGCAATATTAGTTAGCGGCTCGTCCCACGTAGCTTGTTTTAACACGGTAAACACGCAGGCTACAGTCTGATATACTCTCCTCTTAAAAGCGAAAGAGCTAGCGTGGTTAGTGGGTAATGCTAATGCTGCTCCAGCAGTGCTGGCCAGGGGTTAGGAGCAGGCTACAGGCCGATAATACTCACCTTTGAATGGGGAAACAGTGTTTAGTGGCTAATGCTAATGCTACTCCAGAGCCGGTGCTGGAGAACTAAACTGAAACTCCTTTAATAACCCTGTACTTCAGCAGAGTGGCTTTACTGCTCCTTAGAACCTGACTGGTGAAATTCATACATACGGCGCACTGGATTATAAAGCGCACTGACAATTAAAGGATTTTAAGTGCGGATTATAGTGCAAACAATACGGTAATAGGTGAGACTTCCTGTAGTAAGTACTGTTAATTAATGTACTCCTATTGTAAAGCATTGCCACTATTTTTATAAATCTACACAATAAATGATTACCTCTTTTTGTCTGTTGATGTTCTCCCAGACCCGGTTACACACCATGCACTCAAAGACATCTATGAAGTTATCCTGGGTGATATCCTGGACTCCCCAGCTACGCTCCTTCAGTTCTTTAACTAGTCTCTGATTTGAGATTTCTTGCTTCATCTTCCAGTCTAGATATGTTAAATACTCCCAGTCGTTTTTATCCAGTCTCTTTAAATACTGGGCCAGTTTCTCTGGAGGTTCATTGGGGTCAACCACGATTGCACTCCTGTTACTGGGGAGCCACATGTGCACATTCGGGGCTCCGTAGTACACAGGAACCACTCCCAGTTTGAGCGGCCGCCACAGTTTCTCTGTAATGTAGTCGTCACAGATGGCATTCTCGAAAGCCAGGATGAACTTATACTGGGCCAGGATCTGGTAAAAGCTCTGTTCCTCCATAGCTGTAGAGTCTCTGAGGTGTGGGGGCAGATCCTTGTTGTTGAGGCACTGCCCATAGCTGTCCACTTGGATGTGCTTCATAAGCTCCTGAACGTAGACGTCTCTATCTGATGGAGGGTCACAGTCGGACTGGACGTAGACCACGGGAGCCAGAGTGTGTCTCAGGTGGTTCTTCTGAGCGAGGGGCAGCAGGTATGTGTGGGAGGTCAGCACTCGGAGGCTCTCCAGGTGCTGGGTGGTCAGGGGGAGGTGGGAGTGGCGGCTAAAGGTGGCAGTGTGGTTGAAAAGTGTGATAACCGGCTCGTGAAAGAGCTTGTAGTTGTTCTTGGGCGACTCTTCGTGGAACAGAGCCCACTGATGATGCTCCTTCCTTGGAAGAGGGAGGCTCTCGACGTTAAGGTCCGTACCTTAAAGGAGGGACCAGAGCAACAAAATGTACTGTTCAGTATATCAGTTAGAACAGCAATTATCAGCTCTTCAAAGAACAAATCACTTCTTAAATAAAATAGTTAAAACATATATACAGACAACTAATGAATATCTTGTAATATATTGTAGGTTCTCTTTTGGCCATGCTGACCACTTTGCACAGTGTAGATCATTTCACACAATTATAGACAGCTCTGGAAAAAAGAAACTCTGGAATATAATCAAGAGGAAGATGGATGATCACAACCATCAATCCAAGCTGAACTGCTTGAATTTGTGCACCAGGAGTGGCATTAAATTATCCAAAAGCAATGTGTAAGACTGGTGGAGGAGAACATGCCAAGATGCATGAAAAATGTGAACAAAAACCAGGGTTATTCCACCAAATATTGATCGTAAAACTTTATGAAAATTAACTTGGGGAGTATTATATAAATATACTATAATATAAAAAAGATTAAATCCCAGCATTGCCTAAGCATTGCCAGTCAGTTCTGCCTTTACGGTTGCTTCATCAGGGAATGTCAAGTCATTACATTGATCTGTTACACTCATCTCTGTGCTGACCTTACTTACGCAGCGTAAATGTGCTTTATCAATACAATTCAATAAGAATAAATCTTTAACAGCCAACCTCCATGTACCACATTTGCCTTCATTACAGTAGGCAAAAACTATATGGCTCCTATGGAAACACTTAGTAAGTAATACTATTCTCTTTAACTCTCCAGACACGTCCCTCTGTGTGGGGTCTCATTCAGAGGAAAAGTCATTTGTATTAGCCGAGCTGTAATAGTGTCACTTATCTATTTCTGGACTTGAACAGAGGACACCGCATTAGGTTAGTTAGCTTGCAGCAGGCATCCACAGTGGATTGACGAGTGGCTCTTATCACTGTAATTGGGCCTGAACTTCCTCCCGGTGATCAGAATCACTTGAATGACGCAGAGCACTATTCTGCTTTATCTGTGATTCAGGAGAGGTGTTGGGCTGTATAGAGGAAAACAATTGTAAAGAAAGCCAGGATGTTTTCATTTTAAAACAACAAACAGCATTTAAACCTTGGGAGGTGCAGCTGTTACATGTTTGGATGATGGTTTTCTGAAACCTCCAAAAACAATATGCTTTATCTGGACTGGGTGAAGAGAGCTGGTTCTTGTAATGCAATAATATATAAAGTCCAGAGCAAAGCAAAAAACTGAAAACCTCTGGAATATAATTAAGAGGAAGATGAATTATCACAAGCCATCAAACCAAACTGAACTGCTTGAATTTCTGCGCCAGGAGTGGCATACAGTTATCCAAAACAGCGTGTAAGACTGGTGGAGGAGAAGATGCCAAGATAATTGAAAACTGCGATTAAAAACCAGGGTTATACCACCAAATATTGATTTCTGAACTCTTAAAACTTTATGAATATTAACTTGTTTTCTTTGCATTATTTGAGGTCTGAAAGTTATTTCAGGCATTTTTAATTTTCTGCAAATAAATGCTCTAAATGAGATTTTTTTATTTGGAATTTGGGAGAAATGCTGTCTGTAGTTTATGAAATAAAACACAAAAATATTTAATTTTACTCAAAAATATACCTATAAATAGCAAAATCAGAGAAACTGATTCAGAAACTTAAGTGATTTAATTAATTAAATAGTATTTGTTTTCAGAGCTGTAAATCAAGATTAATGGTTAACCAACCTAATTAAGGGCCCAACAGTGGCAGCACAGTGGATAAGGTATCAATAAGGAAACCTACAACTGTGTGATAAACAACCGAGAACTTGAACCACTCATCTGATTATACAGAATTATAAAGCATGTTTTCATTTGTATTTGTCTGCTTGTTGCACTACTGAATTTTAAGCCTGGAGCAAGCCAGGAGCAATGTGTTTATTCATTATTTTAATGTTGTTGTTTTTTCCTTCCCCACAGTTGACCAGTTTTAACTCAATTATCAAATAAAAATCTTTCAGAATGCTCATCCCAACTGCTTCATAATATAAAGTACATAAACATTTACTGCCAAAACTCAGTAGAAACTTATTAGCTTCTATTATAAGTGAAGATTCGTCAGAATTATGATAGTTGAAAATCGACTATACACTAAAGATGTGGGAGAAATCTAGATTTTAAAAATTCTGTAAAGTAAACTGACCTTTTAATAGTGTGACTATATATGTGCACACATTTCAGCATTCTGTATTCTGCTGAGAGGTGTATTAATCTGAATTACACTCCTGACAAAGTGTAATGGTTTAACTCACGCACCCCCTCCACCCCTCCAGTCCGCAACGTGAGATAATTAGTTGATTCAAGGGTTTCAGTTCTCAGCTTAAGGCCGAGATTGCAAAGGCTGCAGCCCTGAAAGCTGCAGGGTCAGCCAAACCAGGATTAACTTTCCTGCTGGAGGCCAAAGACTTCCCACTAAAACCACCACAGAGACACTGGGAAGCAAATGAGCTGAGAGGATTGTGATGAACGTTGCAGAATATAAGAAGTCATTTCGCAGTCTAAACGCTCAGGAGAAAATATTCAAAAGATGTTTATGAATGACTAAGAGAAGGAAATTATTAAATTAATATGTATTTCCATATCAGTAAACACGTCTGCACAAACAGAATGCCAGCAGCTGGGCTGAGCTCTATGTACGATACACTTCCTAAAACCTGCATTTATTTCATTCTTTTTTTAGGAGGAAGAATAACTTCTATTAATCTTTTCATAAAAACAAGGCACAAGCAACATCACCAGGTGTTTATGTATAATTATTTCACTAACCTGATATTAAATGAGAAATTTGGTGTGAGGATATATACTGTTGGCAGGATATTTATGTTTTTTTTAAAACTACCATTAATCCAATTCCTACCAGCACAACACACATTAACATACACTGCCTGGCCAAAACAAAATCGGCACCTGGATTTAAGTAAATAAATGATGTGGGGTTGATGCTGCAGTTGGTCTGCAGGTCTGGGTTCAGCAACAGTATGTGCTGAAAGAATGAGGTCAGCTGACTACCTAAATATACTGAATATAAACCAGGTTATTCCATCAATGGATTTTTCTTCCCTGATGGCACGGCCATATTCCAAGATGACATTGTCAGGATTCATGGAGCTGGAATTGTGAAAGAGTGATTCAGGGAGCATGAGTCCAGACCTTAACCTCATTGAGAATCTTTGGGATGTTCTGGAGAAGAGCTGCTTTGTGCAGTGGTCAGACTCTGCCATCATCAATGCTGCTGCAAGATCTTGGTAAAAAAATTGCAACACTGGATTGAAATAAATCTTGTAACATTGCAGAAGCTTATTGAAACAAGACGGTCCAACAATCTTTTTTTGTGCCAACTTTTTGGCCATGCAGTGTATCACCACCATGTCATGTCACTGCAGTGCTGAGAATGACCCACCACCCAAATAAAATAATAGCTGCTCTGTGGAGGTTTTCCTGTGGTGTTCTGACCACTTAATAAAGTACAGGGTAAAATTAGGATTATAGATAGATAGTCTTTATTGTCCCCAACGGGAAATTTGTTTTCACTGTCAGTACATAGCCTCCGAAACACAGATACATGTATAAATACACTTAACACAAACATTCCATCCCGTCCCCACCAACCTCCACCATCCCCACATACAGTCCAAAACACACATATATAATCAGGTAGACTCCAAACAAAGTGAGTAAGTTCAACAATTCACCGCCGCGCACTTTCGTTTAGGGTGGATATCGCAAAGGGCACAAAGCTTTTCCCAAAGCGTGCCCGTTTCCATACCAATGTTCTGTATCTACGCCCTGATGGGAGCAGAATAAAAAAGGGGTTTAAAGGGTGGCTGGGATCCTGTGCAATAATTTGTGCTCTATTTCTAGTGAGTTTAGTGTTCTGATCTGATAGGTTGGGAGTTTGTAGGCCTATTATCTTGGATGCAGTATTAGTGATGCGTATAAGTTTGTTCCTATTGGCAGCAGTTAACATGTTGAAAAAGCAAGGTAGACAGTAAATGAGAATAGGCTGAACTATACTCTTGTACAGGAGGAGTAAGTGACGGGGGGCAACAAAAAGTGCTTTAAGCTTACGAATGGCTGAAAGTCTTTGTTGGCTGCGTTTGTGAATCGCAATGTATAAAGTATGCAGAGAATATATATATATATATATTCTTATATATATATATATATATATATATATATATATATATATATATATATATATATATATATATATATATATATATCTCGCATCCACTATATTGAGCTCATACTGATACATACTGATATGTACTTTTATGTCCTAAATATAACTGGACATGCTGCAGCCCCTTGAATTTACTCTGCATTCACTTTCCAGTCTGTGATCTGCTACATTTTAACAGTGATATTTTTGTAATTCTCCAAACTGTATGCTCCTCAGATGTGTGTCTTCTTCTTTGCAGCCTCACTGTTGATTCAGTTGTGCACAGTGTGAATCTGTCAGTCATGTCAATCTGCCAACTGCACCAGGTGGCAGCACATAGAAAAACAATGTGATTCAAAGCCCCCTGTGGGCTAAATGTTTACAAAAGTTGCAAGTTATTATATTACATTTCAACCCTCAACCTTCTCAGATCAACAAAATAAACTGCCTAAAATATATTATACTCAAGAAACCCTTGAATGCCAACAAAGAAACAAGAAGACTGTAGGAAGACAGTCAAGTACTTAGAGCTTGAAAGTTCTACAGTGGTGTAGGTTGTTAACAATGGCAGTTCAGGGGAACTGTGGAGGTCTAAATCTAGAAGACCAAAGCTGTTTATACTCAATGAAATGCAATTTGACCAAGGAAGCCAAACTTTTGAATAAGACTGTATACATGCATATGTTCTTGGATCAGCATTGACATAAAAACATGAAACTATCAGATACTGAGTGTCAATTTAAAACTACAAAGTAATAAGAGATGACTGTTGCCACACTGTTTTTAGTTATTTTTTCTAAGTAAGATTAGTTGCTTAATTTCACAAAATAAAAAACACAAATCCAGGAATTAAGTAAATGTAAGAGATATTAAATGAAATACCTTGAATGGAAATCTGAAAAGTCTTTTTAAGACCTTAAATTTACGCTTTCGCATTTCTGCCTAAGACTTTTTAAAACCCTACGGGAACCCTGGAAATAGTGCAATAAGACCTTAATAGTTTAAAATGGTGCATTAATTTCCCTTTCGGTGTCTATTCCATGCAAAATGGAATTAGAATAAGCACACATCATTGAAAAGTTGTCAATTTATACATTATATGACACCATTATGTGTACCATAATGGCAATTGACTGATAGTATACTGATAGTTTATGTTGGTGCAATTTGTTTTCTCTAACTTGGTAGGAAAACTAAATATCATAGAAATAGTACTGCAACATTATATTTTTGCTTCTCTCACATCCCCATCTGCTTAATAAGATAATGACTAAAAAGCAGTAAGAATAACGCATGTTTCTGAGGTGCAGGCACAGGCCTAATGTGACTCACCATAAAACAGGAAGGCGTGAGTAGAAGGGTGAGCATGATGGGATTTATTGATGGTGAAAAAACATCTGTTACTGCCACACTCCCCAAGCCGTCCCAGCTCACCAGTCAGTGGGGACCACCACACTATAAAGGGGTACCAGTCTTCTGAAGCAGCAGATATCTTGTCCTCAGTGAGCAAACTGCTGTCCGGCTGGATCTGTGTTAACTCTTGTCTTCCCTTCAGGGGGAGTCTGTGAGCCTTCTGCTCAAACTGGCCCAGTTCCTCTACGACCTGAATGGATAAATAAGACCCATAAAATATGATAAAAGACACTTGGCAAAAAGATGATCATGTCAGACTTTGTAATAACTTTTGAATTCATGTACAGCATTATACAGTTTGGTGGAAGCAGATATGGACATGATGTGCAGACAAACAACTGGACATCAACAGCCTACATTCTCATGCTTCATAAAGACATAAAACGGTTCATATAAGACCTGTCACAACAATTACATGATAAACTGTACAATAAATAGACATGACCTCAATAATAGTTTTTACTTATTTATATGAATATAAATAAGCCATATAAATAATATTATTATTATTTATATTAATAAGCCAGTATTGTCTTTATTCAAAACCTAATTATTTATGTATATACTCTTTCATTTCCAATGACTGAATATTCTTATTACCATAATAATTTAAAAATCCTTTATAAAAAGATGTAATTGCATTATTTAGTTTTAAATTACCAGTACACTGTCATGGCAAAAATGATCTTAAAATTATAATAATATTGTTTATTGCAATTATTTCTATTTCTATCATCCAGAGTCAGATAAAAACAGTTATGACAGGTCTAGTTCATACAAGGCTAATTCAGTTAGCATGGGGAAATCTGCATGTCTAATTTAGATGTAAATAAAAGTGAAATGTAAAAAGCCTGAAATTTGTTTAAGTTGTAGGGTTGTGCCATGTTAGATTGTATGCAAAAATATAGTCAAAAATTCTGACAAAATAAAAAAAGTCCATATTGTGATGTGATATTATTAAAAACAAGAATATTTACTGTATTTACTTTTAAATATTTGTTTGTTTGTTTGTTTGTTTATATACATGCACAAAATAGGTTAAACTTTAGTTTTGTGGTAGATTTTTGTTGCTACATTACTTTATTCTTTGTTGTATTTTTTTTATTTTATACAAAATCAGCATCTTAGCTACTGTTTTTGAAACGTTTATGACATTGACGTTTATGACAATGTTTTGGATTTTTTTGTCATGTATGATAATCTAATTATTTAACATTATATTTAACTTTTAAATAAATTAAAGTTCAATGTTTATTTTGTCATGGTAGTTTATTCTTGAAAAAAATTGTCATATCGCCAAGAATATTGTTATTGCAAAAAATACCCTTTGGTGGAAGCAGGTATGGACATGTGGACATGATGTGCAGACAAACAACTGGACATCAACAGTCTACATTCTCATGCTTCATAAAGACATAAACCCATAAACCCAAATAAAACAATTCATATAATACCTGAAATACTGGATGTTGTATATTAGCCCCAGAATAAAGGAAAAGGCAGAAGGTAGGAGGTCAGTTCATCATGAAAGGAAATGGTAATTAGCAAATGACAAAAACACAGAAAAAGTAATGGCCTCTTTAAATCGTATCTGTAAAGGGCCACTGTGGCAGCAGGTTTTCAGCAGAACCACACCCTGTAAGGTAACCACTTGTATGAAGGCTGAGACTAGCTGATTAAAACAGCATTACTGGTCTAATGAATAGTGATTAAGCTGAAGTGTTATAAGTGTTATAGATTAAGTGTTATAGATTATGGGAAGGTGATGAGGTGATGTTTGTTATGGTTAGAGGGAAAGATAAGGAATACCAGTAAGGAGGAAAGGGAAAAGGTTGCATCCCAGAATTAGTCAGTAAACCCTGGAAGATCATTACTGGACCAGTGCACAGCTGTGCCTGCAAAGCACGAAAGCAAGAAAACATGATGCATAACACAGCAGAGAAGAGTAGATACTGATACTATTCTAAAACATGGGGATCTGTATCTACTGTTCGTGGCAAGTCAGCAGATGGGGGAGATGTAAGCACTTTCACGTAAGGAGTATTGTGCTTCTATGGCACTGAAGCATGAACTACCTTGTTTGTGTTTTGCAATTTATTTAGCACAAGCCAAAACTAGCGTGTGGTAAACACTAAGCGTAAATTAGATAGATAGATAGATAGATAGATAGATAGAACTCAGAAAATTTGATTATTATATAAGACCAATTGGTAAGTTTGGCAGTGTGCAAAGTCCTGCTGGAAAATGAAATCTGCAACTACATAAAAGTAGGATTTTCCAGGAAAACACTGCATTAACTTGATATAACACAGTGGACCAACACCAGCAGATGACATGTCTCTCCAAACCATCACTGATTGTGAAAACTTCACACTAGACCTCAAGCATCTTAAACTGTGTGTCTCTCCACTCTTCCTCCAGAGTCTCTTTTCCCTTTATTTTCCAAATGAAATGCAAAATTTACTGATGAGTAATGGTGATAGTTTGGTGAGCCATGTCACCTGCTGGTGTTCGTCCACTGTGTTATAACAAGTCCAAAGTCAGTGCGGTGTTTTCCCGGAAAATTTTACACCACTTCATGCTTCCCTCTGCTGACATTTCATTTTCCATCGGATTTCATTTTCCATCAGGACTTGGCACACTGTCCACACCAGAGACTGTAAAAAAAGATGGATGCTGTGTCGCCGTTCCCATTCATTTAATGAAAATGAAGCCAAAATCTATCGCCACGTTGGCGATCCTGAAACCCGAGTCTGCGCAGTAGAGACCAGAGGAGGGATTAAGACTGTGGAGAGACAGCCTACTCATTTACATAAACCCGCCCCTGAGGGCTGCCTCAACAGAGCTCACACGGTCTATGGTCCCACCCATACAGTCATTGCCCAGATAGCAAAAGTGATCTGGCCCAGATCCGGCACAATTCAAAACGGATCTGGCCCAGTGTCCTTTTGCACAGTGGGTGGTCCCACCTCGGCTAGGTGTAACCCAGTCCTTTCACAATAGCCACACCTTTTTGAATAGAACTGAATCACGTTTTAAAAAACGAATACTGTGGGGATATAAAAAATGACAATATAAGCAGAGGTTACACTAGCTGTAGCATTTAAATAATGGAGGTAGAATTACAGCATATTAGAAAAAAAACGTGATTGAAAGTTGTCTGTTTTGCCATTGAAACCTATGGGGATGGGTGGGGTTACACAGCTTTCTGCAGCCGACCAGCAGGGGGCGCCCGACCTGTGGTGGCTTCACTTTTGAGAGACGATGCTCTGCCCAGCTATACACAGTCTATGGTCCACACTGCCAAAAGTTTCAGTTGGTCTTGTATAATATCCTAATTTTCTGAGACACTGACTTTTGGGTTTTCATTAATAATTAATAAACATTCAAAATATACCACTGTATATGTATATAACATGAGCCTTACATTTTATTCTAATAAATTTTTTGAGATGCACTAGTAAAATGCTTCCTGCTGCAGATTTTGAGTTGCAGTAACTGGGAATGTGGGTGTGGACAACTAATAACGGTCCTTTTAACCCCTTAAACTCAATCCAGAGAAGAAGTAAGAGAGTTTATCGCCCTGCAGCGTGCAGTGCTGTAGTTACCTGAAGAGTTATGATTAGGAAAACTGCCGCTGACCCACAGAGACACACAGCGAACAGTCTCCTAACAGAAAGAAGTCTCGCCATGTCAGCAGTCCTGCGCGGATGAATACAGTCAGAGCGATGCGTCTCATGATTCACTTCAGCTGCGGAGAAATAATAAATATCACACCAGAGGACAGGATTTAACTGTATAACCCTTATATTCCTGGCAGTGTCCAGTTCAGAGTGCAGTGTTTGGATGCAGTCCGGCCATTTTTCTCACTGTGCCTCCAAACTTCCTGCTCGGGGGGCGGCATTGTTCGGAAAACTCTCCGCTGAACAATACAGTCCCGCCGCCAGAGGGCGGAGCCACTGGGGCACGTCTCAACACAGCGAGACGCCCCCTGCTCCCTTACTGCCTAGGTAGGAAGTGTACAGAGGGTTTTGCTCATTACCCAGTAATCTAAATCTACAGGTGCATCTAAAAAAAAAAAAAGAATATCATTATATATTATATATAAGTTACTTTATGTCAGTAATTCAGTTCAAAATGTGAAGCTCATATATTATATAGATGCATTACACACAGAGTGATCTATTTTAAGCGTTTATATATTTTATTGTTAATGATTATGGTTCACAGTTAATAAAACCTCTAAAAACTGTGTCTCAGAAAATTTGATTATTAGAATATTATATAAAGCCAACTGGTATTTTTGGCAGTGTGGGCAGTGTGCCAAGTCCTGCTGGAAAATGAAATCCAGCAGAAGGAAGCATAAAATGATTTTCCAGGAAAACACTGCACTGACTTTGGACTTGATAAAACACAGTGGATCAACACCAGCAGATGACATGACTCTCCAAACCATCACTGACCATCAGTAAATATTGCATTTCATTTTTCAGAAAGACTTGGCACACTGCCTACACTGCCAAAAGTACCAATTGTTCTCATATAATGTTCTAATTTTTAGAGACACTGATTTTTGGATTTTCATTAGCCATAATCATTAACAATAAATTAAACAAATAAAGATAGTTTCACATTTTGAACTGAATTACTGAAATAAAGTAACTTTTCAATGATATTAAAATTATTTGAGGTGCAGTAATAGGTGAGCCATTTCCTAGACAGAGATTTAAAGGAGAAATCTGGTGTGAAATGGATTTGGGGTGTAGAGACAAAGTATAATGAGTATAGCGTTGCTCATGCAAAAAAAAAATATCACTTTAAAAGTGCACAGATAGTATATTTAAAAAACACTATTTATACACACAGTGCTTTCAGCTAGTTCTCCGGGCTCTGCCAACTTTAAATTAAGTCAAGATAATCACAGATGAGCACAAACAAACAGGATAGTATAGAGGAACAGCAAAATTAATTCAGTGAAAAATGCATGAATTCCAGCTGTTGCTGAAAATATATGTATTTACACAAGCCAAAAAAAAAGGAATCAGAAGTTTGCACTTATGAGTTCTGATTAGAGTTTTGTCTGTTGTTGGTTTTTTTAGGAAACAGAGAGCAAGTATATTTAAAATTACGTGCAAAGAATAAACTAATTATTTCTCTAAATGAAACAATAATTTTATAGCATCATCCAAATGTTTACAAACAGTATTACAGAATTAAAGTACATAATAAAACACTTAATATTCAGGAGCCTTTTTTGGTTGGTCTCACCACAGAGTGAGAGCGTTTCCTGCAGGACTCTTTTCTAAAGATCTAAATTGATCTGAATCTTATTGAGTTTGTCTCTGAAATGGATAAAAGCTGTGCGACTTAAATAATAAAAGACGAATGCCCGTGACCTGAGATGACTGCCAAACAGGCAGTACAGCCAGTCCCTCCTGCCAGCGGCTAAAAGCTCAGAGTTATGGTGATCTGACAGGCCTGTGAGAATGGACTTCATTTTAATATGACAGCTTTAAAGCTGATGTTAAAGCTCCAGGGCTACTCATCCAAATGACTCCGACAGAATCTCTCAAACTGCTGAAGGGATAAGACACCTTTCCCCTACAAAACTGTGTGTGATGTAGCCCTGCGTTTGTTTCAGAACGTGATGTTCTGTCCTTCAAATATGTGGCTCATTGTAGAATTAGGGGCAGTACATTTTGCATCTACCAGATGAACTTGTTATTTTAAAAATAATAATAATATTTGTTTGGAATAATAATGGTACTTCTTTTGTACTAGTGAATTACCACTATTAAAAATGCTTAGTGTATTTTTTAGACTTATTATGATATTATGACTCACAGCCAAATGTTTTGTACTCTCTCTGACTCCGGCTGCTGATGACAAGCAGCATGATCTGAGACTCGAACTGGCGATTCTTGGCTCTTAGTGGCAGGGAATCAGTCAGAACCCCAGCACAGTGTTTTTTTTCATTTGTATTTCATATCTGTTCAGCTGTTCATGTGATTTTTCGAATGCTCTGATAAGTACGACTATCTCTCAGAATCAATGTGAGTGTGTGTGTGTGTGTGTGTGGCCTGTGTCTACATCAGTGGCCAGAAGGGAACACACTGACTCATACCTGGTCACCTCCATGACAACAACAAAACCCTTCATCCCTGAATCTGCTCTGCTTAATGTGTTCAAGGAGCAGTCTTTCATTTAATCTTCCATTCATTCATCAACTTCAAATTAGCTAATTTATAAGAGTCAAAACAGTGGGAAAGTGTATAAATTCAGATCTTTAAAGACAGAAAAAAGAACTTACAGTGTCTATCAGTTTTACCTCTTCATGCTCAGATCATAAACAACTACCTGTATAGAGGTTCTCTGTCCCTCGATTAATGTACACTTGTTGTTTTCTCCAAATTGGCACATTTTTACCAGTTGTAAAGTTTCCCTCACCACGTGCTCTTTAGCACATGGCTCTGTTTTGTTTCTGTATTGTCTCCACCCTTGTTGTTAGTTTTTTCAGCTGTGTCTCATTGGTTACCCAGCCCCCTGTTATCCTCCTCAGGTGTTCCTTGTCTGTCCCAGTATGTAAGCAGCCCCCTTGTGTCTGTGTCTTTGTCTGGTCTTGTGTATGTTACATGTTGGTTTGTTTATTGTCAATTTGTTAAAGTGTAGTTACTTGTGGTTCTGTTTTGTATTTACTTTACTCTCATTTCATGAAAATTACTTGTGTTTATATCTGCCAATGGTTAATCTTTGGGGATGTTTAACAATTTAAAGATGCCACATCATTAGTTTGAGTTCCTTTTTTCGTTATTCAGACATAATTTCATATTATTTTGAGAACCATTTGCAATATTTCTCATTAGTTTGAGATGCTTTTTGCTTTTGGAATAAACAAGAACATTTTTTTTTAATATGTCTGGGCTTTAGTAAAAACAGCAGGTAATTGGCCCTGTTATTTTTTCATGTCTGATCAGAAACAGAAATAAAATCACTGTGGCTCTCCAGTACAGCTGTATACGATTAGAAAATTAGCCCAGAACCCCAGGTTAATATAATCTAATCTAAATAGATTCAACCTCAGCTTGATTTGAGAACCTCTTTGACCTTTAGTCCTTCAGGAAAGAGGTTTGGCTGAAAGGCTAAAAAAGGCCACACATATCACCGTGGCTGTAATTAGCAGCCATTAGTTGAGCTACAATCTGAGGGCGGTTTGCTAATCAGCGTGAGGAGCACTTCATGGAGATGATTAGCTGCTCACAAAAAATAAACAATAATAACGAGCCATCCACTTTCCAATCCTTAATCTCAGTCTGCCTCTGATTTTCATAAATATATGTGCAGTGTGCAGGGCTTACTGCTGATTTCTTCAGTTTAATTAATTTCTTAAGCAGTCACTTTATGAGAAAATTATACTTCATATTATTTAATTAAAGAATGGACAATATTTTTTTTATTATTTAATTATTATAAAGAGCCATGTTAAATATTTGTGAAAGCAGCAACAAGTGCCTGTTCAATTGTTAATTAATTAGTTAAAGTATTAAGACTACAGTTAAATACAGTTAAATGATAAACTGCATAATACAGATTAGATCCTATTACAGAAAGGTTAAGGGTTAACTAATTTAGGATTTTTTTAAGGAGCGAAACCACTATATATTATTTATTATTAGTGTATTATTTATTACACATTGCATACAGCGTAATGTAGATCACTGTTTATGAGCTTGCAGTACATATAACAACCACCAGAGGTCACTTACCATCACTATAAGTTGAACCAGTTGTACAGGAAGGCTGTTCAATTAAATTAGGCAAGAAACTGGGTTCATTTTATTTTCTGCATAAAATAACAACTATAGTACCCCCTTTATAGTACATCCCCCCCCCCCCCCCCCGGTACTATAAAGACAAAAGTATTGGAACACTCATCCACTTTTTCGTCTGAAATCAAGTGCCTTATAAAATCCACTTGAAACTGTCTAGCTAAGGCTTTCTACTAGATGTGAGGATTTACTTGCATAAACTCATCTCAACGCTTCAGAAAGTCATGTACTGGTGGTGCAGAATTATTCCAGAGAACACCGTTCTTTCACTGGTCCACAGTTCAATGCTGAAGAACCCCAATAGATCCATACCTGGCATTAATTAGGCTTGGTGCCAACAGGTTCATGTTCATCAGCTGCACAGTGCGCTTTTTATAAAGAGGTTCTTCCATCTGACCTTATTTACAGAATGTAGGAGTGCTGGTTTAGTGCTTAAGATAAAACCAGCTCCTTTTAATATAAGTGTATTATTTGCGTCCACAGCTCTGTTCTAACTATTTAACCATTCAAATGCTTAATTTAATCATTTTCATTTTCATCTCTGAGCTGTAGAACTAAAATGTTTTAAATGCAACAATATACAGAAATCAGTCTGGGCTCTTAGGGGTTTATGTCCAATCTTAGGGTTAAAGTCTTATGTAAGAATATTGGTGACGTGGCAGCTTTCAGTATTGATTGTAGAAGTTGGTCTTTATGGAGATTGAACCCAAGGAACCAATTGAAAGATTTGATTGTGTGACCTGGCATTACACATGGTGCCAGTAGGTTCATGTTCATTAGCTGCAGAGATTCCTATTTACGGAGCAATAATGTGAACTTGAGCAGATGTACCTAGTGTCCCCCAATGGTGGAACAAAGCTACCTTCTATTAGCAGAGCAGGAGCGTCCCTCACTACCTTTAATAAACTCCTGAAGACAGAGCTCTTCAAAAGAGCACTTACTCTCCTAACACCTACAACTAACTACTTCTAACCTCTTTTCCTTCTTCCCCTCCTTTCATCCTTAATCCCATTATTTTTGTAATAAAATAAAAAAAGAAAATGTGTTGCCTTGAACTTTTGTATATTTTCTCTATTGCTAAACACACATCATTAAATGTTAAGCCACGTTGGATAAAAGCATCTGTTAAATGTAATGTAAATGTGGAAAGAAAGCTCAACAAGGATACTGCACAGACACTTCTAAGTGACTTAATGATTTTTATTTTATTTTAAATCAAAAAATGTTTGTTACAAATCTAGAAATTTAATTTTTGAAATGATTGTGATGGCTGATTTCCTAAGGCAGCCTCTGCCCTTCACCAATGCAATGGTCACACAGTAATTTCCCATACAGTTCCAGTCAAATGATAGGACACCTCTTCTCAAATCAGTGTTTCCTTTTTTTACACAAATGTAATTAGGCATTAAAGTTGTACAGTAACATAGAATACACTTGAATATTAAACATTAAATAATTATAAGTAGCACATTTATCCTTAAGATCAGATCTGCACACTCTTGGTGTTTTAATCTCAGTGTCTTCATGAGGGAGAGTCACCTGGAACAGACTTCTCAGAGTCTTGAAGGAAGGAGTTCCTGGAGGTGCTGAATAATAGTTGCTGCTTTTCCTTCATGCTGTGGAGCTCCAGCTTATTTTAAATCACCTCAAATCACCATCTCTGTTCATAAAGTTTAGATCAGGCAATTGTAAAGACTAAAGCATGTAATTTTCTATTTATCCCTTGATTGTTTGTCTGTTCTTAATATTAATCTACAGTGAAAAACTAACCAAAAAACAAAGTGTAAAGACAATTCAACAAAAAATCAGCTCCAAAGCATCCTGCACAAACTTCAGGAGAAACAAACAAACAAAAAACCTTAATTCTCAACACAGTCTTTTTAAAGCCCAGGTTCCTCCCATAATTAAACTGGACCATACCATTACTGAGCTTCACAAAGCAGAGGGTCCGTTAGCAATTACCATTAATACATTAAACAAAACAACAAACAATAATTATATCCTCAATGCCTTCAGATATATATTGACACGGTTATATGACATCGTTTTACTAGTGAGTGTGTTTTATCTACAATTCAATTGATATGTCTTTATTTTACAGGTTCTACAGGTGAGATTCCCCCTCCTGGGTTAACTGTGGATTCTGCCGGCTCCTAGAAAAGGAATCACTCAGCAGCACCTTCATTCTTAAAGAAACTTCCTACAAGGTGAGAATTTAAAATCTTTTACACTTAACCCATAAGTGTCTTTAAAGTAGTGATGGCAAAAGTGGGGCTTTTTGGATATCGAATCAAATGAACCAATTGATTCGGGAAATGATTCGATCTTGTGAAACGTTTGAATCATCACACGCCACAGTGACATCTAGTGGGCAACCAGGGCCTAAATCCACAACTTTTTCTTAACAGAAACAGAAGTGATGTGTTTTTTTATGAAAAATTTAAGAAATATCCTATAGCATGTTTTGTCCCTAAATAAATTTGAGTAATGAAAACATATCATTTTGCAGAGAACAGGGTTGTTTTAACATTAACATGTATTTTTCATTATGATACACAGTCAGTGGATTTATATAGCTGACATTATTCATTTTACATCGCAAGGTAGGAAAATGCTTGTGTAACACTTTATTTATTAAACATTACAATTAATCAGTTGTTTTTATTCATTAACAGGATCTGTTCCACAGTGCTTGGGCTGCTGGGTTGCTGGAATTGAGATATATTTTTTTGTTAATTGAAACAAATGAGGAAAGACGGCAGAGTGTCTGAGCCAGTAATCCATAGGGTCTTTTTTCCTCTGGGCAGATATGAGACCAAGCATTCTGATCTCAGACCAGCTGCTTGAACTTAAGCGCGGACTAAAACGCGCGAAAAGATTCGAAACGTTTCGAGACTGCGAGACTGCTTTCCTCTTTTGATACGGACTTCGAAACAGTGTTTCGGAACACCGTGATTCAAATGAATCGATTCAGTTCGATTCCGCGTTTCGAGTTTGACATCTCTTTAAAGTCTTTACTTTAACTTTTTTTTTTTTGAAGTTACTCTTACTGAGTATCCTTAGAGCATCTCTATAGGACAGTGTGTGAATCTGTCTTTTTTTTGCAGACTGTAAAATAAGGTGCTACTAGGTTAGTGTTGGAGATACAAGTAGTTTATTTAAAGTGTTTTATTTGCTTTTACTGCTCTGTTCCAACTATTTAACCATTCAAATGCTTAAATGAATCTTTTTTAGAAATAGCTTTGACTGAATTTCTAGAACTAAATCCTAATAATAAAGTTTTTGTTACTTCATGACTATCTTAAAATATTTAGTCATGTATCAGAAGATTAATGAGCTGCTTACTGAATTTATCTAATTACATTTTTACATTGGTATCAATTATACAGATATCGGTTTGGGCTCTTGTGGGTTAGTTAAATGGGTTAAAGTTTCCAATAAGAATATTGGTGATTCATTTTTTTTTTTTTTTGGGGAGAATTAATCTAAGGATTCTGAAACAATAGTGATATCTGGTGGTTAATCAGGTATTTTACTTCAGAATGATCACAAACAGCAGATCCCTCCATTTCACAAAAGCTAATGGTTTATTCAATTATGAGCAATAAATAATAAAGCAATGCAGTGTGTTTTTTTTTCCCCCACAAAAAATAAATGCTTTAAATCTTTTAAAGTGTGGCAGTGTTGTCATGTTTATGACCAACTCAGTTCTGAAATCAGAGGTCATATTTTTAAACTCCCATTTAGAAACATTTGAGGACATACATTCTGAGCTCCGATCAGCTGCTGTGTACCAAATCACACAAAGATTCAAAACCTTTTAAAACTGTAATGTAACAAGACCTGTTTTAGGACAGTCATATAGATTTTTTTTATTTTGGTATGGAATCAGTCGAAACACTGATTTAAACTGAATTGATTCATTTGAATCAAAGTTTTGCGTTTGACATCACTGGAACTTGGGTCTTTTTACGCTTAATGTTCAGTAGTGATTGTGAAAGTGAGGCTTTTGGGAGATTAAATCAAATGAACCAACTGGTTCAGAAAAAAAGATTTGATTTTGTGAGGCATTCAAATCATCCACCAAAGTGACTTCTGTTGAGCAATCAGGTACTTTACCTGTTCAAAATGATCCCAAACAGCAGACTTTGGTCTTGTCCAGATCCTTCCACTTAACAAATAAATAAATAAATAATAAAGCAAGACGTGTGTGTTTTTTTTTCTTTTCTTTCTTCCCACAAAAACACTCAAACCCAACCCCCCACCCCCCCAAAAACACACACATTTGGGGACAACACATTAATGACCTCTAATCTGCTGCTTACAGTTGGGCACAAACCAAAATGCACAAGGATTTAAAATGCTTCAAAACTGTGACAGAAAATATGTTTTGGGACTGAGGTGGCTTTTTTCATTTTAACAGACTTGGAAGCAGTGCATCAAATCAATCAAAACCATCACTGATTGTAGAAACTTCACTCTAGACATCAAGCAGCTTGAACTGTGTGTCTCTCCACTCTTCCTCCAGACTCTGCTCCCTTGATTTCCAAAAATAAAATTCAACATTTACTGATGGTCAGAGATGGTTTGGAGAGACATGTCATCTGCTGGTGTTGATCCACTGTGTTAAATCAAGTCCAAAGTCAGTGCAGAAAAGTATTTTCCCGGAAAATCTTGCGGCACTTCATGCTTCTCTCTGCTGAGAACCTTTACGGAGATGTGGATTTCATTTTCCAGCAGGATTGTGCATACTGCCCACACACTGCCAAAAGTACCAATTGGTTGTTTACAATATTCTAATTTTCATTATGAGACATGGATTTTTGTTTTTTTATTGGCTAATCAAATCTATATAATCTATATTAATCTATATAATATGAATTTCTTTGCATTCTCAGCACTGCAGTGACTGTACTAAAGGATGGTGTTGTATTAGATGTGTGTGTTTGTACGGGTGGGTCAGGCACAGTCTGGACACAGCTGGAGAAAGAGAAGCACTACAGTCTGTAATTAGAGCTTTAAAGTGCTCCTATCTGCTCAGTGGAGCTGATGAGATGGACAGAGCATGCATAAACAAGGTGCTGGTCACAATATTGGGACTTGTGTATAACCCCAGTGCATGTGACTGTGTGTGTGCGTGTGTGTGTGTATTTTTGTGTGTGTGTATTTGAGCGTAGCACAGCATTGAAAGTCTCATTGTACAGAACGTCCCGTGATCAAAAACATCCCCCCCAGGCTTCACATTAAGCGTGTTCAGAACTATGCTCTTCTACAATAAGTGACATTCCAGCATATAAATGTCAGAGTGCTGGGAGAAGTAAGCCCACGCAGCCGTGCTCACTGACATCACTCCTCCTGTCCTTTAGCTCCTCGCTCCTTCTCCAGCTCTCCATCTCCATCATCTGAAGTGCATCGCAGCTTTCCGTTTCCAAGCAACTGTTTCTAATCGCTGTAGTCGTAGTTACGCTCACTCGCAAGGGTCATTATTAAAATACTGCGCCTTTAAAGAATGACTTAAGATAATTTTTCATTCTCTTCACTATTTATCATATTCAGAAGATGTTTCCCAGTTTATTCACTTTTTATTTTCACTTGCATGCCTGCATTTGTCCACCGTGGCATGGCATACCGCACAACAGGGTGGAAAATAGTGGTAGGCGATATGGCTCTAAAATAATATCACAATATTTCATGGTATCTTCGCGATAACGATACTCTTGGCGATATGAAAAAACTGACAATGAATTAGTTTATCCTAACTGAGAAATAAAAAAAAAAACAAGAATTTTATCAGATTTGTAACAGAAGTCAATTGTTCAGAATGACTTCTGCGTGATGATACTAGACAGATATTAAATGATACTAGACAGATATTATCTGTCTCTAGTAGATATAATGGGAAATGAGAATGGTGTAATTTTTTCTTTTTCTATACACTTTTTCTATTTCTATATAGGGGCGGGGTTATCCCAAGATGACAGGA
This sequence comes from Astyanax mexicanus, assembly GCF_023375975.1. Taxonomy (NCBI): domain Eukaryota; kingdom Metazoa; phylum Chordata; class Actinopteri; order Characiformes; family Acestrorhamphidae; genus Astyanax; species Astyanax mexicanus. The sequence continues at coordinate 27,572,453 of NC_064427.1, read as the reverse complement.
TGGACGGGAAATTTTCTATCTATTTTTACTAGTGCTGTTAATCTATTAAAACAATTACACTCATCACAACAGAATTTTGTGATTAATCACATCACGATTAATCACACCTTTTCTTTATCTTAAGATTAATCTCGTAATAATGGGTATATAAATGTAAATCTGAAAAGATTAATTAATCACACACATTAATGATTTATCTTTTCAGATTAATTAGTTGCATGCATTAATTATTCGTATGCGTTAATGCATGATCGCCTCCAGATTAATTGCACACATTAATGATTTATCCTTCTAGATAAATTGATTGCACGCATTGATGCATCACTGCTTCTAGATTAATTAATCGCACACATTAATGCATTAGCTTTCCAGATAAATTAATTGCACACATTAATGCTTTAACCTTCCAGATTAATGAATCGCACATATTTAGGCTTTAACCCTCCAGATGAATTAATCGCACACATTCATTATTCACATGTTAATGCGTCACCACTTTTAAATTAATTAATCGTGCACATTAATGCTTTAACCTTCCAGATTAATTAATCACACACATTAATGCTTTATCCTTGCTGATGAATTGATCAAATGCATTATTTATTCGCATGCGTTAATGCATCACTGATTCCAGATTAAATATTTGCATCCATCTAAAAGCTCGTTAACCTTGTTGAGCTGATCTCTGCTAATCAGGGACCCTCACTGCTGTTCCTCTTGCCAAACCCACATCTGGATGCATTATTAATCTGGAGGAGGTCAGACTGCTGTCCACCATGGGGCTCAGCGTCAGCGTCTGACCTTCAGTCCCTCAGCGTTTCCTCTTCTGAGATCTTCATTAGAGAAGCTGTGAGTCTGGAGAACAGGTCTAACCTTGCTGCACTGATTTAGCCTCCCTGACACTCCTTGCCTCTGTCACAGCCTTTTATTTCCAATCCATCACAAATCCCTGCTGTAATTCCACTTTAAAAGCTCTCACACTCCTCCTCCTCCTTCACCCTCTTACACCGCCTTCACCGCTGTGCCTCTGTTAGTGCTGTCTGAGTCCAGCTCTCCAGCTCTCCTGTTTAGACAGGACAGGCGGGTTATATATAGACAGTTTCATGCAGAACAGTGCTCGGATAAGCAGAGAATCATAATAATAATCAAAATACAAAATAAATAATTGTACAGTTTAAAATACTTATGCAATGAATGGGATTGAATGAGAGGGCACATAATTAAATAGTTTAACCTATTAACATGCCTTGATCCATATACGTGCTACAGGTGTAGGTTATACAAAACCCTTTGTTTCTGCCATAAAATAACTTCTTTACATTTTGTAATTTTGAGGTATTTGAAATCTCCTACAGGAGACTTGGAGAAGCTGCCTGTTTTCTCTCTACTCAACTTAATACTTTCAGATCAGTAACAGAAATCAACCCAAATTCTGCAGGTTTGAAAATAGATGTAAAAACTAGACAAACATAATGAAACTAATGGTTTGGAGGATATGAACTATTTGATTTGTATTCAGGAAAATATTGATTTTAAAATAAAGTTTAGAAAAGAGACAATTTTATGATATCATTCATTATACTATCATATATATAATTAGCAGATTTACTTGACTATATTTCTTCACTTTCTATTACAATTACAATTATAATTGTCAGTAATGTCAATCAAATATGAAAGCTTTTTATGTAATGCTTGAATAGAAATCCTCAAGATTTAGTGGTGTAATGTCATGCAAAAAATTAACAAAAAAAAAAACCTGGCCTGTTAAGGGGTAAATTTTTTTTAATCGCCTGACAGCATTAGTAACTTAGTACACAATTGAGTTGAACCTTAAATCTTTTAAGTTAAGGGAGAACTCTGTTGTAAAATGGACTTTTGTTGTAGTAAAACATGATAAAAAAAGTACTTATCTTTGATGAATAGCACACCTCCGTTCTCCCACAGCGTTCTGAGATCCAGAAATTTTAACAGTTTGCCCAAACACCCTTTAGACTGGGTGACACGGGGCATAATTTACCCTGATAAATCACTTTTTCCACTGTTATTTTGTTAGTTTGCTCCACACCTCCTTGCTAGAATCTGGAGAGCCCTGATGTTTAAAACGAGGCATTAATAACTAAAAAATGCACAAGAAGCTTAATAAAAACACTGTTTACATCCTATAATGGGAGCTATAGCTGACTAGCCTGTCTCCTGGCGCCAGCTGCTACGCTATACAGAGTCTAAGTATATATATGTCTATGTTATTTTCAGTACAGTGATGGCGGCGCTTAGAGCTGTAGCTCGCGTCACGGGATGTAAACAGAGTTTTTTAGAAAAGCTTCTTGTGCATTTTTTAAGTTATTATTGCCTCGTTTTAAATGTCAGGGCTCTCCAGATTCTACCAAGGAGGTGTGGAGCTACTTTGAGCTGGATAACAGTGGAAAAAGCGTTTTATCGGGGCAAATTATGCTCCGTGTCACCCAGTCTGAAGGGTGTTTTGACCAACAGTTAAAATGTCTGGATCTCAGAACGCTGTGGGAGAACGGAGGTGTGCTATTCATCAAAGATAAGTACTTTTTATTATGTTTTACTACTTTAAAAGTCCATTTTACACCAGAGTTCTCCTTTAATTCTGATTGGAAAAACACTCCATGGTGTAACACTGCAGGTATAAAGTGAAATTAAATGCAGAAACTCTTATCAGTATCTGGAAACCCAGGCCTTAATCCTGTCATACACTTCCCTAAAATATCATTTTGTTCTTCTACCTTATAACTGTAACGAGTTCTGCTCACAGCCGCTGTACAGCAGATCAGAATATCATAATAACACAATGATAAGCCAAAGCATTTAAAATTCTAAATGACTGCAGAGCAAATGTCCTTTATCATCACTTTACAGAGATATTACCACCAGCGCTGGCCACATTTCTACAGGCTGAGCTCAAAATTGATAGTGTTCCATGAAATGAGCACTCTTGGTTCTTGGTGTTGCTATGGGTTACTGGATGATGTTTTTTATCCATTCGCCTCCGTGGAATATTCAGTTGTTACCTGAGTAAGAGCATTAAATGGAGCACAAATCTTCTGATTAGTGCACTCCTCTCCAGACACCCCCACTTTCCAGGAAACACATATAAGGTATAAAGATTTTTACCGGTCAAACCTTTACATGCACCTCTTATAATTTCCTGTTCTTCTTTATTTCTTTATTTAATTAAATTTTCTACATTGTACTTAAACATTAAAGACATGACAACTATTAAGGGACACATGGAATTATGTAATAAACAGTATTAGAAAAATGTAAAAATGTGTCCTCCACATTAATCCCCTGATCTAAACCTGATGGTGGTGATTTGTGGTGATTTGGGATGAGCTGGAGCTTCACAACATGAAGGAAAAGCAGCAGCTATTGTTCAGCACCTCCAGGAACTCCTTCAAGAAGCTGAGAAAACTATTCCAGGTGACTGAATAATGAAGTCATGAAGACACTGAGAGTAAAATACAAAGAGTGTGCAGATCTGTCCTCAAAGCTAAATGTGCTACTTAGAAGAAGCTAAAGTATAAAACACATTCTGATTTCTTTAACACTTCTTTAGTACATGTTCCTTAAACCAACCTACAGCACATGTCACCAATTTTTTGCAGTTTTTTTTACTTTTAGACATTTTCTAAATCTGGCAGTTGTTCTTTATATTCTGTGCACAATTCATGAAGAATGGACCAAAAGAGATACTTCACATTGACTTAAAATTGAATCCATTTACATAGTCCTATTGATGATATATATTATTTTCTCTAATATAAAATAGTTGTTTTTGTAACCATGGTGCAGCTCTAATGATTATGAATGCATCAAACATTCTGCAACTAACATAATTTTTCTGAAAATAGCAAAAAAGTCAAACACTGTAAGTGAAAAGACTAAATAATTTATATTATATTTTTCCCATTTTTAAAATATTATGCTTTGTTGGTATGTCTGCTGGGATGTTAATAACTGTTTAGTAAATAAGTGTTCAATATACATATTTTTTTAGTTTTGTAGATTCTTTTTCTCTGAAAAGCAGGACAAAAACACATTTCTGCTATTTACTTTATGCAATGTTAAAAAAATGGCAAATTTAATGAAAGCCTTTGGAAATCGTGTTTTTATTCAGTATTCATTTCAGATCGTGTCATCTTGACCGTTTAGTGTAAGGTGGTTAGGAATTAAAGTTTTAGTCAGTTTTTTTTTCTCGTTCTGGAGTTCAGATAATATCAACCATATTAAACACTATCGTAAGTCTTGAGACTCTTGAGGTTTAAGCAAATATTGACGTGAACAATGTCAACAACCAATAGGAGAGCTACGGAAAGCCGCAAGGCAAGCGTGGGAACGTTTGCAGAACTGGACATGGATGAGACTCGGAAACCACGATTCTCCTGGGGTGTAGAAACTGGTGACATCACGTGTCTCCCTATTTATACCATGACAGAGTGGAAACATATTTTATTGATAAATAATGTCAGAAAAAATCTGGTTGCAGTCTTGCAAATAGTGACCCTGCAAGATCCCCAGTCTTTGCAAAATCTTAGTTTGTGAGTAAAAAGTCTGTGACTTGTCTTTAGATGTGAGAGGGAGTGAAACTTCACTCTATTAAAAGTCTTTTCAGAGTCTTTTCGAAGTCGTTTAGGGTATGGTTGGCATAGGAAGTAAATGCATTGATTTGAACTCAATTTGACCGTGACACAAAAGAAGAGAGAAGCAGGTTTGAATTAAATACTGTGTTTTATTCACTGAAACCGTCTACAGTTTTGTATGACACCAGCACTGCGTCCCTGATCTTGGCCGGGCGAAGGGCGTAAGACACGCTCTCGAGCCAAGAGATCACTTGAACGAGCGAGAAAATGGAATCCTCTGCACACAGGGCAACAGATATATTTAACAACATTTACAGAGTTAAAGGATTGTACAAGATCACAGCTTTGAGAGATATTTCTATGCATTGTTTGGAATCCAAACAGCCTAGCTGAAGGCTAAGGTGCATCACTGTCTACTGAGGCGTGAGTATATACAAAGTCAGCTGCTCTCCTTTGGGTTACTGACAGTAACAGGTGCATGACTGATTCTATCCTAACAGAGATGACAGAAGAATATATTTATATAGAAATATATCTATGAGGGAGCAAAGCTCAAGATTGGACTGAGGAAAGGAAAGGGGGGGAAAAAAAAAAAAAAAAAAAAGTTGCTCGTCTAGGGTATTGTTGAAGTCTTATTAGATAAATAAAAAAATAATAATAAAAAGGTCTGTTAATCGACAGTGGAGTACCTCCTGTACTTTTACAGTGTTCACAAGCATGAACTGAAGGGTCATAGCATTACGTGGTGTGTGAATTAAAATATCAGTTATAAGATACTAGTCTTGAATTAAACTCACTCTGCTTGGGTCTTGGTCTTTAATTCTTGACCCCCTGCTGTCCATCTCAGTCCTGACCTGGTTTTGACTACAACACCAAAATAATAGTGACAGAATTTGATACACCAAACTCATAAAGCTGTTGCCATCTAAGCTTCAGAGAACATACAACCCTCAATCTCTGTTATTATAAGGCAGCAAAGCTCTTATACGAAGCTGAAACTAACCACTGTTCCAGTTCCAGTGTGAAATATATATCATATCATATACAGCTCTGTGGAGGACAATAAGAGGCCACTTAAAAATGACGAGTTTCTTTGATTTTACCAAATTAAAAACCTCTAAAATATAATCAAGAAGAAGATGAATGATCACAAGCCATCAAACCAAGCAGGCTGAACTGCTTGATTTTTTGCACCAGGAGAGACATAAAGTTATCCAAAGGCAGTGTGTAAGACTGCTGGAGGAGAACATGCCAAGATGCATGACATCTGTGATTAAAAAACAGGGTTATTCCACCAAATATTAATTTCTGAACTCTTAAAACTTTACGAATATGATCTTGTTTTCTTTGCATTCTTTGAGATATGAAAGCTCTGCATATTTTGCAAATCTCTGCAAATAAATGCTCTAAATGACAATATTTTTATTTGGAATTTGAGAGAAAGGATGTCCGTAGTTCATGTTCATTTTACTCAAACATATACCTATAAATAGCAAAATCAGTGAAACTGATTCAGAAACTGAAGTGGTCTCTTAATTTTGTCCAGAGCTATACATCAGATATTACATATCATATAATATATCTTCTACCTCAAGCAGGTGGGGGACAGATTTACATACATATTTATATACTGGTGTTTCAACAAGCTTCGACTTTTTTTTTCCTTTTTGTCCTGAAGATAAAACGTAGAAGAAACAAACACAATATTCCAGTCAAAAAGTTTGTTTTTTTTTTTTTACATTAAATTAAAGGCATTTCAAATAAACAAACATACATTTAACGTCATATTCGTCTTATTAACTGCATAAACTGACCCATAAAAGTATTTCTCAGCTTCCAATACAATGTTGTGCCATTCTGTGTATTCTTTCAGATTCTATCAAAAATAATTACCAAGAACAATTAAAAAAAAAATTCTTGTGCAACGGATCCACTGATAAAGGGACGCTGCTAGAGTAAAAATAATAATAATCCATATCATTAAAGGAAACCATTTGGTCAGCGTACATAATGGGAAATGAACAACAGTTACATAAATAGAATTAGACTCTTCATATCGCCTTCCGCACCGACACATTAACCCACATTAATCCACCGCGAGAGGACACGAGGATAAAGCAAATGACTATTAAGTGCTTCAATGTTAATATCCTCGCTGTGGTTTAAACAAGCGGTACGAGTGGAGAGATGGGAAAGAGAGAGAGAGAGAGAGATGGGAAAAAGAGAGAGAGAGCTAATAACAAAGCTAAAGCTATTTGTGCAGCAAAGCCAGCAAAAAAAAGAGAGAAAGAAAAAAAACAAAAAAAAAAACAAAACATGCAAGATACGCAAATTCTGACTGAGTGTATTAAATGATCTTTTTATGGCAGAAACAAACATAGAAATGTAATGCGGCCGATATGGGCTTATCATTTTTTCGTACTTTTATAACTCACATTCTTCAAATTCCGTAAATAATAAGTGTGGTAAATAGACAACAACAAAAATAATAATTATAATAATAAAAAAAACTAAATATAATAAAAATAAAGTGTCCTTAATACATACATTTCAAGTAAACAACATTTTAGACTGGAGGGACCATGCACGTAAACTAGCCTTATTTATTTATTCATTTTAACATATCTCGAAATACCTTCAAATAGCTTGGCTATACTTCACGTACTTAGATAAAAAAAAAAAAAAAAAAAGAACAAAAAAACAAATGACGTTCGCTAATTTAAACCTTCGAGAACTGAAAACAAACGAATCCGTTGTGTGGAAAACTTCTGTTGGTGTGCAGCTAGTGATGGAAATGTAAAAATGCTCAAAATAGTGTTCACGTCCGTTCTACCGCTAACCCAAAAGCCGAGAGTGACATCTTAAAGTCAATATCAACATCACGAAAAGGCAATAGTTTCAAATGTTATACAGCACTGTAAATAGCCTCCTCAAAAGGAAACTTTGTCTTCGAACAACCTAACTATGACAGCAAAACTACAGAGTCACTGACACTAACATAACTAACACGTCCAGGTTCGAGCTGACGAGAAGAAGAGAAAACAAAAAACGAACAAACGACGGATAAAAAAAAACAAACAAACAAAACAACGTACACTCAGCTCAGTACCTTCAATAAGATAAACACATTTATGATTTAGTACTGCCTGAAAAAACCTGTGATGTAGGTAAGAAATGTATCACTACCTTTTATAAAGCTCTAAATACTCAAAAGAACTAAGTCATAAAGTGCACTATAAATACTAATTTAATCTTTACAACAATAATGTTCTGAACCGAGAATTATAAATCCAAATATATAAGAAGATTATAAAATACACAAAAGGAGCATTGGCATTTACACTACTCAAAAAAGCAGAAGTAAACCTTTTTTTTCTTTTTTTCTTTACTTTAACAGTTAAAAAAATAAATGGCTCAACCTGCACAAACGATGATGTTGCCGGGAACACCATTCCGCAGTCTGAAAAAAAGCCATGTTTTGTAAATAGAACTCAACGCAGCTTCGAACCTCGATCCTTGTTAAGTACCCCTATTTATTTAGGTTTTTTTTTTAGGTTTTAAATCATTACAAAATAATGTATCTGGCATATGTTATTGTTAAACTGCTGTAACATGCTGGTAGAATAGAGAATAAATGTGATTTAATGACTATTTGATCGTATTATATATTATAGGAGTCTGTTTTAGGAATATAGGAAATTGGGAATTTGGGAGTTTAAGCTGCAGATTTTGTTCTGTTTCTGATGAGCTGAACTGATGCACCGCTGTCCTGTATATTATTATTATATACACCCTGACGCTGCAATCGCTGCAGTGAGAAAATTAAAATCTCAGAGAGACGAGAAGGTCCGTTGAGAATGACTCAGTGATTCACTCTCCATCTTATTCTCTCTTTTTTTTGTAGGAGAAACAAGAAAACAAGACTTGTGTCAGTTCCCTCTCTGGAAGCCTCACTCGTCTGAAATTGTTCGGTGGTGTGTGTGTGTGTGTGTGTTTCTTTTTCAACATTCACTTCATTTATATACTCAAATTACCTTCAGAGCAAGACCACATCTATCTATCTACTGCCTACTGTAGTATGTACAAAAGAAACTGATGTGGAAACATCCACTTAATTACAGTGGAGAAAAGTCCTACTCCTCTTGAATGAAAGGCAAATCAAGTCCTGGGACGGAAACGCGGCAGGAGAACACATCGAGTGAACGAGTGACAGTCCAACGCCTCACAATTAAATCTCACGCTCATCACGATAATGACGACCGCAGTGTCAACAACAAGGAATTTAAAAAGAAAAAAAGAAAAAAAGAAAAGAAAATGAAAAAGATAAAGAAAAAAAAAGGGAAGAGGACCACACTTATACGTAAGTAAGTAACGTCCCGTACGAATAATAGCTACGCAAGCACCTGTCAGTCTAAGAGGACGATTATTATCAAGTCAATTACATTGTACACAACAGTTTTCTGTTAGAGAACAGTGGCAGATAAATAAATTACATTAAAATATATATATTCACATGTTGTGTAGAATGGCTCTTCGACGGGTCTACAGTGGACCGCCTATGTGACCTTGGGGGTCTCGGGCCGGTAGTCCTTCCTCTCGGACGTGTTGCGCTTGACTTTGGCCGCGGCCGGCTGCGACTCCTGATTGAGGGAGGGGCTGGACTGGGATTTCTTCAGCGCCGCGTCGTTATCTTTCCCAGTCAGGAGCTCCTTCACCCCCTCCTTCAACAGCTTCACGTACGTCTCATAACGATTCTCCTGCAAAAGGTTAACGAGATGTCAACAACTGCAGCCACCTATAACATTTCAACACACACACACACACACACACACACACACACACACACACACACACACACACACACACACACACACACACACACACACACACACACACACACACACACACACACACACACACACACACACACACAGCGCTACAGTGGTAAAAATGAAGGTGTTAGAAATGGTTTTACTGGCTGGTGCCATAGATGAACACCTTTACTTCCAGATAAATAACCATGTTTCTAATGTTTGTAATACAGATGATAGTATAAGATGGTAAGAAAAATCTTAACTTCATGGAAAATTACTTTAAAGGTTCTATAAAGGTTCCTCACGCTATCATTACAAACATGGTTCTGTGCGGAACCAACAGTGGTTCTTCTGTGGAATCGACACTGTATACAATAAATCAGAAAAATGCACTTTATTAGGAAAATGCCAAATTGATTCACAGCTAAACCATTGCTAATGGTTGCTAATGTGTTGCTTTGCTAATGTGTTGCTAGTGTAGTGTTACGTGTTACTAGGTGCCAATGGTGTACCAGGTGTTTATTTTTGGCTGGTACTGTATCTGTGGATTAGACTATAGGGACCTGCCCTTTAAGAAGTAAATGCAGTTTAATGGATGTCAGGACAATAAAAGTCTAGGCTTTGGGCATTGACAAAAATGAATGGGAGTAAATAGGAGGAAAGAGGGATGAAAAAAATTAAAAATAGATGAGTGTGGGTGAGTATGGCTGTGGAGGACCTCATCTGACTATAGGAGAGCATGCAGGCAAATTAAACTCGAATAATTTAGTTTTAGTAAAAACTAAATAATAATCAGATAAGAGTAATTTTCTACTCAGAAAGAAATGTCAAAATATTCAAAGAATCTACGATAAAGCACTACTATTACAGTCAGAACATGAACAAAATGAATAAAAACAGCAAAAAAAGTGACAGTAAAAGTTATGATGAAGACAAAATTATGTTTCTTCTTACTCATAACAACAAACGTCAAATGGTTCTCAGAAATCTACAACCAACACAATCAATCAAAAAGAAAAATAAATGCAACAATAACAATAACAGACGTGCTAAAAGAGGTGAGCGCATCAGTGATTAGGAGATATAATTATACACTCCTCCTTCCTGTAATGACAAATGTCACACTATTCTTAGAATGGCACACTGCGGTATGTTACAGTGGGGTCTTTAATGAGGGTCTGAGGCAGTGAGAGGAGAGCTGAACACTACACACTGCCGTGGTGTTCTATATGGAGACACTGCTGCCTACAGCATGCTGTTCACCAGTGTAGTGAGCTGCTGTCAGAATGGGTCTCGTACACCTGCAGAGAACATGCAGCCTTTAAGCAGCGTCTTACATGAAAAGGTTACAGGATCTCAAATCCTGGACTTAAATGTCTCGGGAGAAATGCAGCATTTGCTCTCATTTACTGGATACACTAAACTGCGTAGTGTTGATAAAATTCACTAATCCTTCAAAGGTCTCTAAGTATATCCAAGTATATCAAAATATTGGATGATTTAAGTTAAGCATTAACCCTTTAAACCTCTGGAAATTACGTCTCTTTGTACAACAGACACTTTATTATTATTGTTTATATTGGTTTATGTTCTGATTTTAACAAAAAGAATCGTATCTTACTCCCTGCACAAGGAGCAGTACGATACTCATTGCAATCTTACACCCTGCCAACAGTCAATTTTTTATGCATTCTGCCTGCTTCGGTTAAATAGCAATGGCACTTACGAATATACAGCTCTGGAAAAAATTAAGAGACCACTTCAGTTTCTGAATCAGTTTCTCTAATTTTGCTATTTATAGGTTTATGTTTGAGTAAAACGAACATTGTTGTTTTATTATATAAAATACAAACAAAATTTCTCCCAAATTCCTAATAAAACTATTGCCATTTAGAGCATTTATTTGCAGAAAATAAGATATTGGCTGAAATATGCAAAAAAGATGCAGAGCTTTCAGACCTCAAATATTGCAACAGAAATAGTTTAGAAATCAAGATTTGGTGGAATAACCCTGTTTTTTAATCACAGTTTTCATGCATCTTGGCATGTTTTTCTCCACCAGTCTTACACACTGCTTTTGGATAACTTTATGCCTTTACTCCTGGTGCAAAAATTCAAGCAGTTCAGCCTCGTTTGATGGCTTGTGATCATCCATCATCCTGTGTCTTATATATTAAATTATGAAAAACTCTTAATTTTTAAGTGGTCTCTTTTTTTCCAGAGCTGTATCTTCGCTGATGGGCGTGATGATCTGGGAAGGGAGGTGTGTTAAGGTAAATTTCTGGCGTACTGCTATCTTGGCAATGGAAAACACAGATGTGCCACTGCCTGAAAACAACCTAGGCAGACATCAACATTCAATTGACAGCTTTTCTAAAGATTGCTACAATATGGCATCTCAAAGTGACATCTGATTGTTTTATAAAAGTATATATTTCAAAATAGTTAAAACACAAATCTTTTTAAAATTAAAATACCAAAGTAAAAATACCAAATTAAAAATATTCAATTGTGCATTGTCTGGTTAAGATGTTAAAGGATGTCAATGATCACATGCTTTTTTAATTATTAAAATAATAGTTTGATTTGACTGTGCTTCTTAAAATGATAGCAAAATTAACAAGCTGTACACTACTGCATTTCTGATGCACAACCAAACAAGACACTTCACAGTGACTCTTGAATCTAGAGAACACGCTATAAAGCCACGAAAAGTAAAAGTGAAGCTAAAAACTGAAGTGAAATAAAGATATTTTCACCACAATAAGAGAATTATGGGAATTAGGACACTCGGAACACTACACAATAGCGAGCTTAACAAAGGGTTCACACAGGCTGGCGTGTGAAGGCAGTAAAGGTGCAGCTATGCAGGCTAATGTGGCTTTGAACCATTGATTAAAGCTCACCGGACAGGGTAGCCTTTAATCACTCAACTGTAAGACACACAGACAGGCCTATTGATCTCTCTCCAATGGGCCAAAAGGGGGTCCGAGAGAATCAATCAGTTTCACCAAACTGCAGAGAAGGGTTTATTTCGGCCTGTGCGGCACTGAGTTAATAAACGCATGGAAGTTGTGCAGCCAAGTTAGCGTGGAAAGCCCTTCTGCTGCCGCGTTTGATGTGGGGCGAGTTAGTTAGAGCGGGAAAGAAGAGAGAGAGAGAAAGAGAGCGGGAAAGAAGAGAGAGAGAGAGAGAATGGATTGATTAGTCGGGCCGATTGTAATTCGGTTTGCGGGGCTTTGTTCCAAACAGTTTGACACTACTGCTGTGGAGATCTGAGGGACCTATCCTCCACCGGGTTTGAAGCATCACCACCAGCAAGATCACTCCATTCATGCCCAGTCAAGAGCTGTGTGAAGTGCGGCTCTAAAACACTGGGAACGCTGCCAGGATGAGTTCAGGTAGGAGACGACACGACTAGGGCAATTTGGGCGAAGCTGGAACAGCACATTTCCATATTATTACAGAAGTGTTTCTAGAGATCATACGCCAAAAGTAGGTCTGTCAGCATTTAACACGTTAATGCATGCAGTTAATCTAGAAACTTTAACCACATAACAAAGCAACACTCACTGTTAAGTTTAGAAAGCAGATTACTTTTTTATTTATGCTGAAATCTATACGCTCTCTCTCTTTCTTTCCCTCACTGGTGGGGTTATGCACACAAACATGCACAGAGCTGATGGCACATTTCTTCTTTTTAAGCTGTTGAGTGTGGAATATGGAGCTACACTAGCATTTATTTTCTTCATTAAAACTCTCAGTTAAATGCAGTAACTGTAGCACATTACAATATTCTATCTTAAAAAGAGTCAAAACTACCCTGAGATATTATAATACAGCTAATCTACCCTCAGATATTATAGTACAGTAAAAAAAAAAGGATCTTGCCTGTCAGGTGTAAAATCACACTACTCCACTGTTATGGTTCCCTTCTTAAAAATACAGTTTATTACCAACAGTTAACAAAAAATGTAATCACAATCTTGTCTATGATTTAGAATATTGTTTTTTTCAAGAGACTGGCACCAACAATACAAATCTTAAGTGTTTCTAACACTGATTATTTTATTCACATTTAAATTCCCATTATAAAAGCATTTTTTCTTTAAAAAAAAGTTTTTTCTTTTTTTTTTCTTACGAAAAAATAATGTTTCTATTGTGAATTCTACTGTGATAAAACTGATTAATTTCTTATAATCAATTAACACCCAGCAGCAGGTAAACTGATCATGGAGGGGGAAGCTTAGGGACAGCCACACCCGTACAGTATAAGTTAAACACTGGCCAATGTGCTCATGGCAAGGCTACGCAAGTCAATATGACGTTAATACATTCTGACATATCATTAAACACATAATTGAGAAATGTTATATTTTTGTATAGAAATGGTGGGTTCGTCTATACTTGTTCTGTATGACCATGTTCCACCCCAGCAGAAGTACTTCACACTTTGATTTCTCCGGATATTTACACCAAGCACTTCAACACTGGAAAACAGTGTTACTTTACTGTCCATGTTGCGCTTCAAAGAAATGGCTTCATATTAGCATAATATGCCATTTTGACACCGGTTAATTTTAAAGTGCTGAATTCTGATTCAGATTTGCATGCTGGTCTACTGGGTCTCTTGGCTAACCTCGCAGCTGTCTGGAAGTGTCGTGGCTCCGCTGCAAATCATTTCATTACTTCAGCGAGCACACCTGCCATCTGCCATTTCAAACAGCTCATCATTCCATGTCAGGCACTGCTCAATATGACACCAAAAATTAAGCTTATAAATGATGCTCCACGTCACGGTATCACATTTTTCCATTTGACAAATTACTCGCGAGCTTGTCGAAGAAAACGACGGGGTGGAAGGCCTCAAAGTCCTGGAGCTTTTAAAGCCTTAGAGAAAAAGTTTCTTTTAAAGCAGCAGTCCTTAGGATATATTATTTTAAATTTAAAGCAGTGGTATTTCTGAAAGGGAAAGGAGACAATATTCAAATTAATGGCATCAATTCACTTCTTTAATCATCCCTGCATCCATACAAATACTGTATATTTATTCGAAAAACAGAGTAAAGCCCTACACTGCGAGCCCGGATAAGTTGAATTTACTTAAAAATTTGAGGAAACCGGTTGCCTTAAAAAAGTTAAGTAATGGATAATGAAAACTTAAGTTAGCATAACTTAAAACATCAAGTTATTACAACTAAAGGGGAAGTTGATTTATTTGTAAGGTAGCCCAGGGGGAATCACTACACACTGATGGTGAGTGTCTGTCAGAAACTGTTGGACACACCCATTTTGCAAATAGATTGTGACAGAAGCCAATGGAAAAGAAGCTGTTAATGGCAAAACAGACTAAACTCAGTTATTATAAGTTGGTTCCACTCAAAAATATCATTTTGAATAGTACAGTATATGTGCTCACAAATTCAATTTAACTAACTCAAAATAGTTGAGTATTGTTTAGAAATATCCAATTTTATGTAAAACAGACTTAAATCATTTGAGTTCAAACAACTTCTGGGTTTACAGTGTATCCGGACGGGATTAGTTTCTTACATGGACGTCTGTGAAAAATATTTCACACTTCTATCAGTGATAAAACTCTTGCATTCGGACTGCAATTAAAAAAACAGAAGGACCAGTGAGTTTTTAGCTTTCTCAGTCACATGACATCGCTTTCAGTAGCTCCTCCATTTCCACCAACTGTTGTGTTTATGTGGATCTCTATGGAAACGCATGCCCAAAGTGTAATTACGGTGCGTGGCAGCGGACAAATAGTTATTTTAATACATGCGAGGTGGCAAAACTCAGATGTGCATCCGGACGGGAATAAAATTACCAGAGGACCACAGAGTTCAGCGAAAAACAGTAGGTAATTCAGCCTGTAAAACCGGACGGGAATTAAATCACAGAGGACGCCCCATAAAAGGGAAAATTACCCCAGGACCCCTGAGAAACTAATGCTGTCTGGATAGTGAGAGTAGGTTTTCCCTGGAGTTTTTCAGGCTGCAACAGCTGTTTTCTGGTTTCTAGACAAACTATCTTACATTCTGTGCAAGGCATGTCGCGATGCTCACTGCTATCTTACACCCCGGGAACAGTCTATTTCACAATTTGCCCTTGTGTTGCAAGTGCTTACGAATATATCTACATAGATTGGTGTGATGATCTAAAAGTGAGGTGTGTTCAGGTAAATGTCTGGTGTATTGCTATCTTGCCCACTGAAAACACAGGTGCACCACTGACTGATTTAAACCCTAACACCAGTCAATCATTAGATGTCAACTGGTATATTGGCAATGCAGGCAAAGCGTGTACACCCCCGCTTGTTAGGCACATTCACACACAAAGACACACAGCAGTGCACAAACCCAACTTTTACATCACCAATGAACAAATAAACAATAAAATAACATTGCTGTTCCGGTAAATGATCTGCTTGGGCATCTTCACAAGCATGAATGTGTAGGTAACTAAAGAAGCACTGCGCCAAAGTCAGAGCGTACCTGGCTCTTAAAGGGAATGGCAGCTGACAAGCTTGGTTTATTCATGTTTCGGACAAACAAAACCATGATTTATTAAGAAAATAAGTACACGCATTTTGCTCATTTTGAGACATGCACACTGTACTTTTCCTGTCATTATGATAGCAAGGACACACTGACACTCTAAATCAAGCTAAGGTCCTTCATCTGTTAATTCACACTTTGTTGAACCAAAGACACACAATTAGAACGAAACAAGGATGGTAAGCTAAAAGAGAGAGAGAGCCTGCTAAAATCACTCACTCTAAAACTGCCAGAGACTGTCATTTTAATCAATGGATTACTTAATCCATATATTGCTTTGCTGTATACAAGATGCAGCACTGATTATGCTAATCCAGCACTTTAACAGAACACAGCAACAGCACAGTTTTAACAGTATACCACCATATACAGCTCTGGAAATAATTAAGAGACCACTGCAGTTTCTGAATCAGTTTTCCTGATTTTGCTATTTATAGTTATATGTTTGAGTAAAATGAACATTGTTTTATTCTATAAACTACGGTCAACATTTCTCCCAAATTCCAAATAAAAAATGGTCATTTAGAGCATTTATGTGCAGAAAATTAGAACTGTGTGTGGAAAAAAAAGATTCAAAGCTTTCAAGACCTCAAATAATGCAAAGAAAACAAGTTCAAATTTATGAAGTTTTAAGAGTTCAGAAATCAATATTTGGTGGAATAACCCTGGTTTTTAATCACAGTTTTCATGCGTCTTGGTATGTTCTCCTCCACCAGTCTTACAAACTGCTTTTGGATAACTTTATGCCTGCACTCCTGGTGCAGAAAATCAAGTAGTTCAGCTTGGGTTAATGGCTTGTGATCATCCATTTTCATCTTGACTGTATTCCAGAGGTTTTTAATTGGGTAAAACCGAAGAAACGCATAGTTTTTAAGTGGTCTCTTATTTTTTTCCAGAGCTATAATAGTAGACAGTATAACTGTGGACAGTAGCCACTTTAGGGGCTAAAATATATTAATACTCATTTATTATAGACACCATACACAATCATATTGAAATAATGGTTACTACAGTCTACTACAGTCTGATAAATTACCCAGTTGCATCTTAAATCAATCCAGATCCACCAGAATCTCACTTTACAAAAGGATTTTCATTGTTAAATCCAGGACAGGGAGTACGCCTGTAAAATAAAGCTGGGGGAGTTTGCGGTGTGCAGTAAAACTCTTTCATTTCAGAACATTGTTGTGAACATAATCATCCCTGGAGCTCAGTCAGTGTTGAGAGCATTCATGAACAGATTAGATCTGCCAGCTAGCTCTGTGGTGAAGTGACACCACGGATCTCTGAGATAACAGTATAATCATTATTACAGCAGAGGCAGAGCATGAACATGAAACCAGTTGGAAACAGAACCATATAATCAGAGAAGGCAGATTACATAAGATAACGAGATCCATACTTCCGATACTTTTCCTGAAAAGAAGAATGATCTCTGTGATGACTGATTTATCTTATCTTCATACTGTACAGTCTGTGCAACGCTTAAACTGTTCTATAAGATCAAACGGTGGGATAGGAACAAGTTTTCCTGCTATAATATCAGTGACCCAAATGATGCTTTTCCCATCAGAATGATTTCAATTTTACAATACTAAACATCATAATTACCATGGTGTTTGTATAGAAATAACAGTAACTATATATTAATAAATACTCTAACTTTTTTGATACTTTATTATTTATATTGTTTATATGCCTATAATGCCTATACCTTTTGAGTTCTTTGCTGTACCTTTGCTGCTATAACAATGTGAATAAAATAATCTCTTCTTATCTTAATAAAAGGTTGTGTGCTATAGTTTGGCAAAAGTACATATTCTGCTGTTTTAAAGCAAAAAAAAAAATAAAATAAAATAAAACCATTTTTTATACTGCTTATTTCTGAAATTCTTGCATAGCTTTTGTCTAGTATTATTTATATTTCCCATCCTGGTGTGGTAAATCTGTGATTAATGGTGTTTAATCAGGTTAGATATCCAGGAGAAATATTGAACTTAACATTTGTTCTCCAAACTAGCTCACAAGTCCTTTTTTTTTTTTTAAGTATTTTAGTATTTATGTTTACTTGTTTATTACTAGTTTATCTGTTCTTTACAAATGAATTATTATTTTTCTTATTTGTCTTCTGCTTTTCACCCCTAGTTTAGCTATATCGATTATCCCACCCACTCAGCTGTAGTCCCCCTATCACTAGTAATGCCCCAGTACCAGGAGAGTGAAGACTAGCACCTGCCTCCTCCAATACATGTGAAGTCAGCCACCGCCTCTTTTCCAACTGTTGTGGATGTAGCATTACCCAGTAGCCAACATATGATCGGAGGAAAGCGCAGCAAATCTGCTCCTAGAGAGAAATGTGTGTGTGTAGAGAGCGCCATCTACCCACTCGGAGAGAGCAAGGCCAATTGTGCTCTCTCAGGACTCCGGCAGCTGAAGACAAGCTGCATAAACGGGATTCTAACCACTCACTTGCATCTGTTCTGTAATGTGATCTGAGATTTTACAGGAACAAAAAACATTTACAGATGACATAAATGGTTTTAAAATCTATTTTTAGTGTAAAACCTCTGCAAAGTACAGTACCATGTGAAAGTATCAGAACCTAAAAGGATCTATAAATGTTTCCCTTTGTACCTCTCTCTACCCATCACCCTCATTTACTGCAGGTTGTTTCAGCAAATGGAATAAGACTGTCCTCAAAACATAACACAGTCTCCTCTTATCCTCTGAAAAACACACATTCTTATCAAGGAGAAAATCTTCTCAGGACCTTTGAGAACAAACAAAAAATCAAACGAAAATTCAGTCTGAAGGCACAGAGCAGATAGCAGCTCCTCCTGGCAGAACTCCATGGATTGCAAACCTTCAGCTCAGCTTGTGCAGTGCCCAGCTGCCCACGAGCAACACAGCTTGTGCGCCAGAGATGCATCGAGTCTATGGACTGAAATGACTTTCACATACAGATTCTCATTTGCAGCAGGTGGAGGAGAAGCGCACGAGACAGTGCTGTGTGCTGTGCGGGGGAGCGCAGTAATGTATCTAACAGACAGTGCTTCCTGAAAACTCCTCAAGTCAATTGTAAAGATAGTCAGGCAAGAAGTCACATAGATAAGAAAGGAAAATATTTTATAGATCTGAAATATGTGTAGTTTTGGATATAAAGAGATTCAATAGGATAGCAGCTAGGGTTAAATGACAAAAAAATTAAGGTTCCATTGACTATTTTTTATCAATATAGCTGTGATTTTTCCAACCAACAAAACAGCAACAATTGAATGAATGAAGGAAACATGTAGTGTTTAATGTGTTTTAAATGTGATTTATTCCACAATTATAAAATAATATGAAGCTCCAACTACAGTGAACAATACAAGCCAATGAGACAACAAAAAAGCCTGCTAAGCATTTGCCAATTGCCTCGTTTTACAATCTGTCGGCCCTGTTTCTGTAGTGTTCTGATTGATTTTCAGCAAGGTTGAGCAGTTATGTCAGACAAGATGCATAATGCATCTCACTTCACAGAATTAATTAATTAATTAATTAATTTGCCTTCGCAAATCGCTAATTAGGTCAAAATATGTCATTAATTACAGAAAACTGAAGTTGAGTGGGTCCAAATGACCTTTCATTTATTCCCGATGAAGTGTGGAAGATGTAGGGGTGGGCAATATGATGATGCAGTATAATTATTACAAGAAAATAGTCACCATTTGCATTTTTGAGCATGTCATTTTTGAGCATGCCACAGTACACCAGAATGAATTGGACTTTTCTGTTCCTTCTTAACACTGCTGACAATAAATATAACATCATTCTAGTAGTAGGTTTCCTTTTTTCTTAATATGCTCAACAATGAGCAAAACAATTGAACAAACAAACTACACTAAATACTGTGCGTCACAAAAATGCCTTTAAACTAGATCTGGGCGATACGCAAAAAAAAAACAACAACCCAAAAATGATATCATGCTATTTAGAGACATTTTGCTTTGGAAACTCCTACAGGACAATTAAAGAAGCTGCCTGTCCACTTTCTTCACCACTCAATAATTTCAGATCAGTAACAGGAATCGACCCCAACTTTTTAAATGTGAAAATAGACAGAAAAAACAGACAATCATAATAAAACGAAAGATTTGGAGGACAAGAAATATTTTTCAGTAAGTTCAGGAAAGTGGCAATTTTAGGATTTTTATTCATTATTTTTAGACAGTTAGAAATTGATGAAACTGCCTGCCTGTTAAGGGGTTAATCAAAGCATTATAAATGTATGAATATTAGACAATGTATAAACAAACCCTAGAACTGCAAATAAAATATAATGTTAATCTTCTTCCTTGACCTAGGCACTCACTGAAGCCAAGTAAACGTGACAGGAATGGTTGAGCAGAGAACCAGCCAATCAGAATACACAAACAAGCCTATTTCCATAAAATCTAGGCAAGCTCTGGCCTGGCCCTCTCAGTGAAAACATATCACAGATAATGACTGCAAGACTCTGCGTCAGCATGTACTGCAATAAGCAGCTAAACACAAAAACAACTGATCCAGTAATGGAATGACCTGCAGAAGCACATCTGAACTGATGGTCTTCTTTAAGAGGGTAATGCTCTTACCTCAAACTCCAGGTAGTGCTCTTTCAGACGGTACTCATCAACCTCCTTGGCTTTGACCTTCTTATCTGGAGGGTAGGACCTGTGCTCAGCTAACTCTGTGGAGATGTGCTTTAGCTTGGCCTCGTGTGACTTGAGCTGCTCCTCCTGCAAAAATATAACAACTCTGATAAGCTTCAAATCCACACTGACAAATTACTCACCTGACAAGCACAGAACATATTTTATAATACTAATAATCAGATTTGTAGTGTTATCAGTGAATACTTTTCAATGATGATCACATTGTGTGATCTGTGATGAACGAACAGATCAAATTTAACTAGATTAGAAGGAAGAATGCCGGTAGGTAAGTAAGTAGGGAGAGAGGTATGAGGGTGTAGGCAGGGGGTAAGAAGGGGGGGTGTGTAGGTAGGTAGGAAGGTAGATAGGAAGGGAGATATGTAGGTAGAAAGGTCGGTGTGAGGTAAGAAGGGGGGTAGATAGGTATGTGGGTGGGGGTAAGTAGTGGACAAGTAGGAAGGGAGAAATGTAAGTAGGGAGTTAGGTGGGAGGTAGGTAGGTAGGTAGATAAGTAGGGAGGTAGGTGGGGGGTAAGTAGGGGGTATATAGGAAGGGAGATATGTGGGTAGGTAGGGGGTAAGAAAGGGGGCATGTAGGTAGGTAGAAGGTATGGAGGTAGTGGGGGTGGGTAGGGGGGTAAGTAGGGGGGTAGGTTGGAAGGGAGGTATGTAAGGAGGGAGTTAGGTAGGCGGGGGATAGGTAAGAGCGTAAGAAGTGGGGTAGGTAGTGAGGGAGGTATGTAGGTAGGTAGGTGGGTGGTAGGTAAGGGGATGAGTAGGGGGGTAGGTAGTGAGGGGGGTATGTAGGTAGGGAGGTGGGGGGTAGGTAAGGGGGTAAAATAGGGGGTAGGTAGTGAGGGCGCTATGTAGGTAGGGAGAAAGAGGTAGGTAGGTGGGGGTAGGTTTGTAGGTAACTAGTAGGGATGTAGGTGGGGGCAGGTAGGGGAGTAATTAGAGGGGTAGGTGGGGAGGTAGCTAGGTATGTAGGTAGGAAGTGAAGAAAGTAGGGAGGGAGGTAAGTAAATATTTATTGCCAGTATAATAACAATAAGCTAACTCTCCTTTTTTGTAAACTGCCACCAATGCATCATCACTAGGCAGTCAATACACTTGGAGGAAATTGCTGATTGCCCATATCTGATACATCAGCCAACAGATGCCTGTGTCGACCAGCAATGCTAAAGGGAGTGATGATGGCAAAATGACCACCTACCCACCTGGAGATAGCACTGCCAATTGTGCTCTCTCTGACTCCGTCTGCTGATGGCAAAACAGCACAAACTGGTATTCTGTCTTTTTTTTTTGTCAGCTTAACACGGTTGGAGGAGAACACTAATTCTGTTATCTCGAATAACAGATGCTGACTAACATCAAGCTAAACAATAAGCCCCCGGGGGCTCCAAGCAGATGACAGATGTGCCACTCAGGAGCCCTTGTTTTTTTTTTTGTTAATTACTGCAATAAGTGTAGACTAGTGTTTACAATCACTATTCTAAAGGTTAAAGTTAATTACCTGCACTGGTTTACGTCTGGAACTACAACACTAAAAGGTCAAGAAGTGCCCTAGTGTAATCACTTATTAAACATAATCAAGAGAAGAGCTAAACAGGTGAGAAAGTAAGTAGGTAAGTAAGAGGCAGTAATTGATTACTTTAGAGCTGTTTCATCAAGAGCCCCAGTGATATGTTCAACGCTCTTCTCTCGCGCGCTCAGAACTAGCCTGTAGCAAAGCTTTAACATCATGCTGAGCTATAGCTAGCCCTAGCTACAATATTATTGTAATTTTAGGACAGATTTTTGCCACTGATACAATAACAAAATAATTGCATTATAGTGCAGTTACACACTATTAAAGAGAAACACATTATGTGGTAATTAATAATGTTCAGACACTGGAATTGGAATATACAACTCTGGAAAAAACTTCAATTTCTAAATCATTTTCTCTGATTTTGCTATTTATAGGTATAACTTTGAGTAAAATGAACATTGTTGTTTTATTATATAAACTATGGAAAACATTTCTACCAAATTCCAAATAAAATACTGTCTTGACAGAAAATGAGAAATGGCTGAAATAAAAAAAAAGATGCAGAGCTTTCAGACCTCAAATAATGCAAAGAAAACAAGTTCATATTCATGAAGTTTTGTTATTTGTTGGAATAACCCTGGTTTTTAATTACAGTTTTAATGCATCTTGGCATGTTCTCCTCCACCAGTCTTACCCACTGCTTTTGAAAAAATGTATGTCACTCCTGGTGCAAAAAATCATGCAGTTCAGCTTGGTTTGATGGCTTGTGATCATCCCTCTTCCTCTGAATTATATTCTAGAGGTTTTCAATTTGATAAAATCAAATACATTTAAGTGGTCTCTTATTTTTTTTCTAGAGCTGTATATATTTTTAAATATTCTAAATAAATTTAAAAAGCTGTCGACCTATTGGATTACTTTCATTAAACTGCTCTCCAGGTACAATAAATTGATAATTATTGTAAAGGGTCACAGTATCGATATGTAATTATATTTATTTATTTAGATGTTATGACTGGTTGCAGACAGGGCTTGATTTTGTATTACTTTTAAACTCTAACCACTAGAAAGCAGTGTTGTGTTCTGTAATGAACGGTCATAATTGAATAAAAATGGCAATAATTGCAATATATTGTGATATATTAATTCATAACCCTTGTATCGTGTTATGTATCGTAACGCAGAGTTCTTGCCTATACACAGCCCTTTACTACACACATATTCGTATTTCACCTGAGACATCCTGGTGGTGGTGGCAGGCAGCAGCGGGCGGCTGAATTTCTTCTGTGAGCCGATGGCAGCAGGGAAGGAGGGTGCTGAGAACATGGCCGCCACCGAGTTGATTATTCTGATCCACGAGTCCATCTCCTCGGGGCTCCTGCAGGGAAAACAGATGTGCTTTTGACGACAGTCAGCACTTGGTACGCAAAGTGCAGAAGTTAAAAAGCTTCCTCTGTCCATTAAGTGGATTAAGATTCCGATGCTGGAAATAGCTTTCCGTCTTACAGTACAGAGCAGGAAAAACGTTCCTTAAAAAATATTTATTTACCAGACTCTTACACTGCATCATACTCTGTCATTTGCTGGTGTCGGCTGTGCAAGGACGAGTACACATTAACAGAGGAAAACTGCAGGAATTGACAATGCTCTACAATGACCCAATTAAGGTGCCGCAATATTTTACCAGGATGTCATGCACTGTGCTCCTCTAATTAACGCATTAAAAAATGCTCTCTGTGGAGTGCCCCAATCTTTCTTCTTGATAAGGGGACTGTATTTGGTTTTCTATGAATACTGGCTCAAGTTATAAGAAGAAAAAATAAACTGTCCTGCATAGACTAAGAGTAACGATGAATGTGTTTTCACTATGCTTGAACCCAAGCATGAAATTAGATTTTGGCTGGAAGGCCCCTTATTCTTCTCTTAGTCTCTGGGGCGGTGTATGATGGCTCCTGTCTGAAATAAATTGTGCGTTTCCTGGACGGCGGGACGTCTTACTGTGCTTGGAAGAGGAAGACTCTCCAGTCGGCAGTCTTCAGCTTCAGCACATTGGGCTTTTTCTCGTAGTCTACAGCTTGGATAGCCAGGGCGTGGTGCGTGCTGATGGCGTTCTTCAGGTCCTCCTCGGACAGGGCCTTCTCAGGTTTGTACTCATCCTGTGGATGAATGGAACAGAGCAATAAATGTAGAATTCAATGATTTGTAAGAGATTTATATTCCTTATTTGGTCATTTTTAATCACATAATCAGCTAACTAAAATGCTGGTTGGGTTTGAATCCAAATTTTGCACAAACACACACTTGGGCTACTTTTACACAGCAGGTAAAAAGTGTCCTAAATACTTTATAATTTGTGTTGCAGTAGGTTGAATAAACCATACCTGGGACCACAGAACTGTTCAGTGGGAGGGTTTAAAGACTGAGGGATCAGTCTATTGGCTCGCCGGGCTGATAAACATTCCTTTAGCGATTTGGAACAAACACAAACACAGTCCCTGATGTGCTAAAACAGCAGTAGCAATGTTGGACAAGACTAGAAGTACTATGAGACAAGGCTGAAAGTTGTATAAAAAAATAAAGATAGTAAGCTTCCTGTTTCGCAAGATAGCATGTGGGGAAACAGGCCAGATACATCCCACTCCTGTTGAAGCACTGTGCACTTCCTAGTTCTAAGTAGGTAACAGTAAATAAAAATGTGAAAACACATAACCGATTTAACAAATCTGCTGTTCAATAGTGTGAAACAGTACAGAATGACCTTAGGAACCATTTAGCCCAGCAGTGAAAAAGGGATCAATGATAATGGTGAAGATTTAAACTGAAACTTCGTGTGAAGCACTGCTCTTTTGCACATACAGCTCTGGAAAAAAAATAAGAGAGCACTATGATGAGTTTCTTTGATTTTACCAAATCGAAAACCTCTGAAAAATAATCAAGAGAAAGATGGATGATCACAAGCCATCAAACCAAGCTGAACTGATTGATCTTTTGCACCAGAAGTTAAGACAAAGTTATCCAAAATCAGTGTGTAAGACTGGTGGAGGAGAACATGTCAAGATGCATGAAAACTGTGATTAAAAACCAGGGTTATTCCACCAAATATTAGTTTCTGAAACTATTTTTATTTGAGATTTGGGAGAAATGTTGTCTGTAGTTTATAGAAAAAAACAACACTGTTCATTTTCCTAAAATATATACCTATAAATAGCAAAATCAGAGTAACTGATTCAGAAACTGAACTGGTCTCTTAATTTTTTCCAAAACTGTATGCATTAGTTGAGGAGCGTGAAATGTTCAGAAGTATTCTGGAAATAGGTCACATTAAAAAAATAATGCAATCAGATCAGGGTAATGTAGCCATATATCCTTCCAGAACAGTACCAGCTGTTCTAAAACTATATTTCAAAAACACACACCAGCTAATTCATTCAGAAATACCACTGAGATGCTGTGATAGGATCTCACCACTATAAGCTAATCCTTCTTCAATCAGACACACCTCACAGAACAACCCTGACTTTCAGACGTCTTTGCAGCACTCATGAGTCTGACTAACTCCCCACCCAGCCCACCACAGCACGAAAGAGAAAAACAACAGCAGCAGAAGCAAAGCAGACCAAAAAAAAACTCAAATAAAATGAAAAAAAATGGAAGCAGACAGTATAAACACTGGAGTAAAAAACATAGAAAAAGAGGATCAGTAAAATAACCTCCTTTCTACCTTTCTAAGCAGTATGAGTGATTGGAATAGCAGGAATGTGCTGCCTTGCCTGTAGGCAGGGAGGCGATTAGATTAGCAAGTTAATCAGGGTGTGACTTCATCTATTATCAGTTAGGATGGGAAGAGTCGACAAAAGGCCTCAATTTGTCATCCAATATATTTTTTTTCTGGATGATTTCTTGCTCAGAAGCAAAACTGTTGGAAAATAACAGAGAGCCAATACAATTATATTAAAGCATTCAGACAAAGTGAACATACATAATCTATAAAAACAGTGATAATCCATCAAATACTAATGAGCACATCACAGCTGTAATTATTCCAACTGTGTTAATAATCGCTCAAAATGCACTCATTCAATTACTCATTTAGATAACAAACGTTTGTGTATTTTTCTTTGCTGAAAAGATGTTCAAGTATTACAAAGGTATTTTACTGTAGAACAGTGTTTTAATAGAATGCTGGCAATACAACCGATCTTATATATATGTCAAAAATCATTAGGCATGGGACTTGTATCGTGTTCCATGACCATTTGAAGCCCATGGAAGTTAAAGAATGCTGCACTGACCCTCAGGATATGCATGTGATGCCAGAGTCGTTTGTTTGTTCACTTCTAGTCAGATGCCATTGGTCACGATCTCTACCATCCACTGCCCTGTCTACTGTGGGCGGTACTGACTATATGACATATTCGTGTCACTACAGTGCAATCTATGCTTACAGAAGAGCTTTACCCACCCAAATAAACAGTTTTCAGGAGAGAAATCTGTGTAGATTAACATTCAGAACTCATCTCCTTTAAATAACATTTATTTTATTTTTTGAATTACAGTTTACTTAGGCGCTTTTCCCAGTTTTACCATTAGAAGGAAAAAATGGAAACCCACTTGTTTCTTACTATTGTCCTTACTAAATGCGCCTCATAATCTGGCTCGGCCTTTTGTATGAAAATAAACCAGAAAATAGACAATTCACATCAGTTTCAAAGACCCCAAAGTGTAACCCTGTAAGACGGCACAAGATTCACTGAACTAAATGGTTAATCAAATAGTTTCTGCATCAGATTTATTAACTAAATAATAAACCCAGGCCTCAATGGGTTAATAATAAGTCCACATGTCCACATGGCAGTCTAAAGCTGAGCTGATGTCACTGAATGATATAACTTTCCAGCTATTCTAACACATGGCACAGGCCAGGGTAAATAATTGAGTGGGAGGTGTTCAGAGCGCTTGTGGCTGTGCTGAGAACTGTAAACTAGGCCAGCGTGGAGCAGTGGAGGCTGGGTTAATATGAATTCACTGCTGCTGCTGCTGTGGCTGGTCGCGCTAACAGATGTGCAGAGAATGGCAAACAGTATTGACTCGGCGTTGGGAGTCAATCTGTCAGGTGTGATGTCAAGGTTATCATTTATCATTTCTCATTGCGGGCCTGGAACTCCTCTCAGGAAAAGTTCAGCCGTGCTCAAAAGCCTGCAGCTTTGATGGACTTCACAGGCTGTGCTATTGCTGAAGCTACACGCCTCAGAGAAAGCCAGTCTCTGTAGCTTCAAAAGCACTGCAGAAAGAGCAAGAAATGGAAAAAATATAATATATGTAAATGTTTACATGAAAAAAAATCTAAAATTCCAAAAAATACTGCAATCACTCTAATAATGAAGTGTTTACCCTAGCCATCACTGAGCCATCTGTATTCAAACAGGCTACCATATTTTTTTTAGTGCAATCATGAAATCAGTGCTTGTTCTGTGGGGAGACTTTTTTCTTTGGTAGTTTATCTCAGCGCTATAACTCAAACTGTGCTTACTCCACATCCTCTGAGCAGCAGCATATTTATCATTCTAATTTTCAATCCACAACACAAACAAATTAAATACATGTTTAGACAAAGCAGATACTGTCCCCAACAGCATATAAACCACCTTGTTTGCCTAATTTAAACAGAGACAAAATTACACTTATGTTATTAGTTGTTTTTCATCTGCCAGCATTGATTTTATACAAATGCAGCAGTTGGTAAAAATATACACCAGCAAACTCTGAAAATTAATACAAATTTAGGGGGGCACCATTGAAAGATCACTGAGTCCCAGAAAGCAAAATTCACCTCACTCTATCTAAATGGGTGGTATGCGGGATGACCCTCCTTCTCCCCAATCACTGGCTAGCATTTTTGTTTCAGTTTTAAAGTAATAAAGTTGAAAGAAAGTAAAAAAAAAAAAAAAAAAAAAGAAAGCAACTGTTTAAAGCATATTTTGACCTGATCCAGACCAGAAAATATATTTTTTGAGATTGCAGGCAGAGACGGAGTACAAATACTCGACATCTAGCATGTCTAAAATCAACTAATAATGTTCGTTAGATGGCTGGGTAATAACCAATTAGAAGGGTCTCAAGCGCTGCCACCGTAATCTGAAGATCACTGCTTTGAATATAATACTGTACTGGAAGCAGGCAGTAGATGTGCTAAACCCTGCAGATTCACTTCACTTCTGAAAGATGTTGTACTGTCTCCATGCAGTATAAGGTCATTGAAATATCCAATAGCTGACAAAACAGAACTGGCAGTTAGTGTTCTCCTGCAAGCGTAATCAGCTCTCTAGTGACGTTGCCTTAGTGCTAGAACACAAGTGGACGGATTGCAGATTCCTTAATGTTATTCAAAGGAACCACGTGCAAGCCTTTACTGCCCTCAGCACTGGAAGTGACGTGAGAATGGAGAGTGCTAGCTACTGGGTAGGAATTGGATTATTATAAAATGACTCAAATTTAAGAAAAGTTTGGAGGAAAAAAAATTCTTAACAGTTAAAGAAATAAATGGCATAGCTGCTTGTGCGCTATATGATCCTGTAATAGAACCTAGGGTTGTATTCATCCTGTTCCAACACAATTTCAATCAATCAATCAATCAATCAAACAGACACATAAACAAACCTCTAACTGAATAACTTTTAGTATTAAGTCTGCGAAGAAGGTCACAATACCACACAGAGCGGAAGAGAGAGCGTGAGTCACAGTCTAAAAGATTAGATATAACACATTTGAAAGACTTGACACATAATCCTCAAAGGCACCCAGTAAGGCAGTGCCGAGGACAGACGCAGATGACTGACAGAATAAGTGAATCTGCGGCGTGTTCTGATAAGTGCGAGTCAAGACTGCGACCCGGCCGCCTCCGCAGAAAGTCACAAGGTCCGTTTGGTATTAAAATTCAGAACGATCCTTCACTTTTCCTGCTCGGCTGATGAGCCACTAAGACTAATTTAGCATGATTGCTACTCCTCCGTTAATGTAACAGGCACGACGTTCCAATGACTGACACCGCCACCCAAAGCTACGGCTGGCACTGAAATCAGCCCCAAGTCCAGACGTAGGCACGAACACTGCCTGTTTCCTAGCAATGCCTGCCACACGACACCACAGCTCTGGAGCTGATAAGAACAGAAATGAGGAAAGGAAGAAAAGGACAAAATATATTTATATATATGTATAACAAAAAAAAAAAAACATACAGTAGTGCTGGGAGGTTATTTATTATTATTATTATTAATAAATGTAATTAATAAACTTCTTGTCAATATGATTTTCTATACATGATAATATACATTTGAAATCTGACAGATAAATATTTTGCATTTTTTCTTTAAAAAAATACAAGCAGTTTATTCCTGCAGCTTGCGTCATAAAAGCTGCTCATAAGGTTAATGTTTTTTATACTAGTGTTTTTTTTTTAATCAGTTTTATACAAGTTTTATTTAGCTTTCACATGTTGATTTTTTACTTGAATGAAAAATGTACCAATAATTGCAAAAAAAAAAAAAAAAAAAATATATATATATATATATATATATACAGTTGTGGTCAAAAGTTTACATACACTTGTAAAAAAACATAATGTTATGGCTGTCTTGAGTTTTCAATAAGTTCTACAACTCTTATTTTTCTGTGATAGAGTGATCGGAACACATACATGTTTGTCACAAAAAACAGTCATAAAATTTGGTTCTTTCATAAATTTATTATGGGTCTGCTGAAAATGTCACCAAATCTGCTGGGTCAAAAATATACATACAGCAACAAAATTTGTCAATTTTGGTGATGTAGCGAGTTGTGTCAATCAAATTAGCTTCATGTCATGGCCTCTTCACTTCTTGTAAGTGATTCTGATTGACTACAGCTGTTGACTTCTCATGAGCCCATTTAAATAGGGCTCATTTGACCCAGTGATTAGACTCAGCTACAAAAGCTACAATGGGAAAGTCAAAGGAACTCAGTGTGGATCTGAAAAAGCGAATTATTGACTTGAACAAGTCAGGGAAGTCACTTGGAGCCATTTCAAAGCAGCTACAGGTCCCAAGAGCAACTGTGCAGACAATTATACGCAAGTATAAAGTGCATGGAACAGTTGTGTCACTGCCACGATCAGGAAGAAAACGCAAGCTATCACATGCTGCCGAGAGGAGATTGGTCAGGATGGTCAAGAGTCAACCAAGAATCACCAAGAAGCAGGTCTGCAAGGATTTGGAAGCTGATGGAACACAGGTGTCAGTCTCCACAGTCAAGCGTGTTTTACATCGCCATGGACTGAGAGGCTGCCGTGCAAGAAAGAAGCCCTTGCTCCAGAAAAGGCACCTTAAGACTCGGCTGAAGTTTGCTGCTGATCACATGGACAAAGATAAAACCTTCTGGAGGAAAGTTCTCTGGTCAGACGAAAAAAAAATTGAGCTGTTTGGCCACAACACCCAGCAATATGTTTGGAGGAGAAAAGGTGAGGCCTTTAATCCCAGGAACACCATGCCTACTGTCAAGCATGGTGGTGGTAGTATTATGCTCTGGGGATGTTTTGCTGCCAGTGGAACTGGTTCTTTGCAGAAAGTAAATGGGATAATGAAGAAGGAGGATTACCTCCAAATTCTGCAGGAAAACTTAAAACCATCAGCCCGAAGGTTGGGTCTTGGGCGCAGTTGGGTGTTCCAACAAGACAATGACCCAAAACACACATCAAAAGTGGTAAAGGTTTTAGAATGGCCTTCCCAAAGTCCTGACTTAAACCCCATTGAGAACATGTGGACAGTGCTAAAGAAACGGGTTCATGCAAGAAAACCATCACATTTAGCTGAACTGCACCAATTCTGTCAAGAAGAGTGGTCAAACATTCGACCTGAAGCTTGCCAGGAGCTTGTGGATGGCTACCAAAAGCGCCTAGTTGCCGTGAAAATGGCCAAGGGACATGTAACCAAATACTAATGTTGCTGTATGTATATTTTTGACCCAGCAGATTTGGTGACATTTTCAGCAGACCCATAATAAATTTATGAAAGAACCAAATTTTATGACTGTTTTTTGTGACAAACATGTATGTGTTCCGATCACTCTATCACAGAAAAATAAGAGTTGTAGAACTTATTGAAAACTCAAGACAGCCATAACATTATGTTTTTTTACAAGTGTATGTAAACTTTTGACCACAACTGTATATATACTATAATTAGCATATTTGATACCTCTAAATGGTGCTGTCTGTTACTATTTTGGCACAAAAAAAAATAATAAAAGAAAATAATAAAATGTTTTTTTTTTTTTATAAATGTTATGTAGCAATTAAAAAAATCCTAAATCTATTTAAAGACTATTGTGATTCATTTATTTCCTAACACACAGTAAGAAGAATAAATAATGCAGGCATCTGTTTTTGATTGAAAAAATACTCTGGTAAACAGTTCCATCTACTTAAATGCTTGCAAATCTTTTAATTGCTTTTAAAATCTCTCATTCTTTTTTAATATTAGTTTTTTTACTGGTATTTAAGCAATTTACTCTAAGATTTTTATTAAATAGTAAAAAACAAGACTAAACTCTGCCCTTTTCTCTTCAGGCAAAATAATGACAAATACTAGCATTTCTGCACACAACTGCAAATCTGCATTTTACATCAAAAGAGCCATGAACGGATTGCTAGGAAACAGGCAGCGTCAGTCTGCGTGCCTGCACGTCTACTGGCACTGATTTTAATACCAAACACAGCCTTTCAAAGCACTCTCAGGTAACGGATGAGCCTGAGGCAGGGAGAATGATTTCAACAGTAGCATTTAGTGTTTACTACAAAAAAAAATATAAGAAAAGAAAAAAAAAATACATTTACATCTTAGTTCACATCTTATTCAGAGTGTCATACATTTCAATCACGGCAGGAGAATGCAGTATTATGATTCTTGCCCAAGGAGTTTTATTTGTGCTGGCTGGCTGCAGTACAATGTAAAGCTTTGACCATTTCCATATATTTCAATGACAAAACAGTGTCTAACAGTCTCTGCTAATACTGACACATTTTCTATTTTCCCTTAGAAGTCAATTTTTAAAAAGTTATTTTGCCAGGGTTGCATTTCAGAATTGAGTGATTGACAACCTTGGCTTGTCATGTGCAGAACTTGCATCAAATACTTAATGTTCACTGTATGGAGTTACAGTAGAACTTGGAACATGTTCTGTACTTTTACGCTTTCTGGACAGACTGGGTATCTGGGGGGGAATACATTTACCTTGATTAAGCACTGAAAACTCAATGAAGTTCAATGAAAGTCTAAGACACGTCTGGTCTGAGGTATAGGGGTGGGTCTACTAATAAGTAGGCGAGCCTGGTTCCGTCTCTGGTCTTTACTATACAGATTCAGACACAGACACAACAATGGTGGACAATTCTGTCTTCATTCCTATAGAACACAAAAGAATAGAACTATCTGTGCAGTGTGAAGCTGCTTAAACACAGAACTCATTTCCAAACACAGTGTTTTCAATGGGACGCGCAGAGCAGATGTACATGTTGTAAATCAGGGGTGTCCAAACTTTTTTTTGTTGGGGGCCAGAAGGAGAAATATATTTGAAGGCAGGGGCCAAAGACTCTATAATAAAACAAATAATGAAATATACCACTTTAAATAATACTTTTTCCTGATTACTTTCATTTACCGTATTTTTCGGACTATAAGGCGCACCGTATTATAAGGCGCACGATGAGTGAATGGTCTATTTTTAGTGTTAGTCCATACACAAGGCGCACTGGATTATAAGGCGCACTAAATGAAACTTTATTTATATCAGTAACAATAACTCTGAGCAATAAATCCTTCACAATATCTGTGAAAAATAACAACATCTCTGAGCAATAAATCAACAAGCACAGCAAGTAACTTACGTATTACTCCGCGACGCTCCTGACAACGGTAGCCGCAACGCTCCGACAGACCATAATATTATGTTGAAGCACAGCAAGTACGTATTACTCCGCGAGGCTCCTGACAACGGTAGCCGCAACGCTCCGACAGACCATAATATTATGTTGAAGCACAGCAAGTACGTATTACTCCACGACGCTCCTGACAACGGTAGCCGCAACGCTCCGACAGACCATAATATTATGTTGAAGCACAGCAAGTACGTATTACTCCGCGAGGCTCCTGACAACGGTAGCCGCAACGCTCCGACAGACCATAATATTATGTTGAAGCACAGCAAGTACGTATTACTCCGCGAGGCTCCTGACAACGGTAGCCGCAACGCTCCGACAGACCATAATACTACTTGAAGCACAGCAAGTACCGCATTACTCCGCGAGGCTTCTGACTATAATAGCGTGTTGTGCCGAATTCGGTGAATAAAACGGTTTTAAAACAGAGATAAAGATTGGATAAGTTTCATTTCTGGATGAAGTGATTTCCAGCGCTGTTTGGATATAACTGTGGATTACAGGAGACTGGATTGATGGATTCTCTTTAGTCTGGACGCGTTTTGAAGGTAGGACCTGTGGCTGAGCGCGGGTGTGTGTTCGGGGGGTGGCGGCAGTGACCGGAGGTTAACCCCGGACAAAAGGAGAGCCTTTTATTACTGGAAACATGCGCTCTGACGCAGCTCTAATTCATGAAACATACATCCTACAGTAAAAGCACAGTTCTGGAATCCGGAGAGCCAGACGGTTCGAATGGTGTATGACATGACCGCATTCGATGAAATATGGACGAACGATAAACGCAAATATGAGAGTTATGAATTATTAAAATCATAACCAAGGCATATTTCGCCCTAAATGTTTATTTTCTGAAAGGATATTCCGCTAAATAGGCTAAATAGCTCAAAAGCAGAGATTCTAAGCTTTAAAATGGTATATTGGATGTCTATATTGAACCTGTAACTGTTCATAACTATTCAGAAACACAGCCAGTTATGAAATATTAAATATTTCTGGCCCGCCGGTGGGCCAGCGCGTGTTAAGAGGTTAACTTTACTTAGAAGTGGGCGCTAAAAAGAAACGGTTTGTGCTATTACCCCAGAACGGGTGGAAAGGAAAGTTTACCGGCACCTTGTTCTGGCCACGGAGCTACAGTGGAAACTAGCTACCTTGAGCCACAGCCGAGAGGCAGTACGGCAGTCAAAAGTAACCGCGCGCTAGCCCAAGAGGGGGATCTTTTTCTGGCGTGGGTGAGGAATTCTGCACAACAGAGCGCCGTGTACCACATAAAAATCGAGGTCAGTAAACACAAGCAAAATCCATACACAAGGCGCACTGCATTATAAGGCGCAATGACGATTTTTGGGAAAAAATAAGTATTTTAAGTGCGCCTTATAGCCCGAAAAATACGGTACACATCATTTTACTTGACTTACTATCTTTATCTATCTTTGACAGTGTTGTGTAAACTAAGATTTTTCAAATTGATGTTTCATTTCATGATGTCTCTTAATAATAAACTCCGGCAACTTTTAGACTCTTTGGCCTGTTTTTCTGCGCTTCAACTGAACACTCTCAGCTTTTAGACTCTTTGGCCCGTTTTTCTGCGCTACAACTGCGCACCCTCTCTGCTTTTAGACTCTTTGGCCCGTTTTTTTGTGCGCTAAAACTGAGCACCCTCTCTGCTTTTAGACTCTTTGGTCCGTTTTTCTGCGCTAAAACTGCGCAACCTCTCCGCTTTTAGACTCTTTGGTCCGTTTTTCTGCGCTAAAACTGCGCACCTCTCCGCATTTAGACTCTTTGGTCCGTTTTTTTCTGCGCTAAAACTGCGCACCCTCTCCGCTTTTAGACTCTTTGGCCCGTTTTTTCTGCACTAAAACTGAGCACCCTCTCTGCTTTTAGACTGTTTGGCCCGTTTTTTCCTGCGCTAAAACTGCGCACCCTCTCCGCTTTTAGACTCTTTTGCCCTGTTTTTCTGCGCTAGAAATGCGCACCCTTTCCGCTTTTAGACTCTTTGGCCCGTTTTTTCTGCACTAAAACTGAGCACCCTCTTTGCTTTTAGACTGTTTGGCCCCTTTTTTTCTGCGCTAAAACTGCGCACCCTCTCTGCTTTTAGACTCTTTTGCCCTGTTTTTCTGCGCTAGAAATGCGCACCCTCTCCGCTTTTAGACTCTTTGGCCCGTTTCTGACACCTAGCGTTCAAACTTTGAATCTCACATTATAAAAACCTGCTTAACAGCGGGCCAACTTTCATTCTATTTCTAAAATACCTCACGGGCCGCTCCAAAAAGGAAACGGGCCGCAAATGGCCCACGGGCCGTAGTTTGGACACCCCTGTTTTAAATAGAGTCATGCGGCTGCGAGCAGTGAATGCAGCACACATGGCTTGTGTAGACAGCACGGAGCAGAGACAGCATTTGTTCATAGCTGTGGTAATTATCGATATCTAGCTAATATATCAGATTAGACTGTACCTAATCAGAGTTCCAGAGTTCCTTTTAACTGGACCAAATAGTCTATAGTGTGTTGGTGTGAAATTGTGTGAAAAGTGTTGGGTAACTTAAATACCATGGACTTGAAACTTGAATCGACAGCATGCAAACCTTGTTTTTAAACTTTAAAAAGTTTACAGTGCATTGTTTCTAGTGCATGGTTAACCAATGCATTTGGAAATCTAACATAAATCAATGCATATGCTGTAAATATATCTGCCTATTCAGTTTACCTATTCAGTTGTAAACTTTTTGAATGAGCCATAATATAGCAGAGACAGTCAGAATTTACACACAACCTTCTTAAACCCCTTAGACAAAAGCTGTAGGCATACAAATGTAAAACTGTAAAAATGATTTACTAGTGTTTTTAGTCCTTAATCCCAAACAAATGCTCTCGGTGGACCTTACGAAGAGAGGGAACAGGCAAACAGGCAAAGAATATGCTGGCAAAAAGCCTAACCACAGCAACAGCCGTTATTCCAAAGCATGTCACTTTCTGCATTCCATTAAACGGCTACCGCCTCAAACACAGAGATACTTCAACAATCAATGCAAAAAAAACCCCACACAACCTCATCTCACCTCATCAGCTGCTGGAACAGTTCAATTTTCAACTAATGGTTCCTGCGCTCGTGTTCATATCTTTCACACGTGACTGACTGCTCCCTGTTTATTGTAAAGTTTTATTTTTTTTTTGCTTGCATCGAAAGCCGAGCCTTGTTCTGTAGATGTTAATGAGCATATTAAATTTGTAATGGAAAGCAAGCATCAACGTCTACTATTCTGAAAACATTAATAATTCAACATGAAGCATGTTGACTGTTCCACATGTTGATGTGCATGAAAATGAATGACGTAGACGGCGCTGCGGAGGCCATATTTAACAGCGGTTCCACAGCACTGCGCGAGGAGTGACACCAGAGACACCGGCTTCCACAGAGTGACTGATTATCAGCTCCACGCACCACCACCACAATCAAAATCCTTAATGTCGACTACATTAATCATTTATAGAGAAGGTCAAGGCAACATAAAAAAAAGACGAAAAGAAGGTCAATTACATAAATAAAACAAATGAGTCCACTAGCATATTCATAGATCATTAACGATAGAGCCAGGCATCATTATAATACAGCAATATCGATATTGATATAATAACTCTGACCTGTTTTCCATTCCAGTGGCTTTTCCACATGAACACGGTTCAGAATGGAAGGCTTACACTGAACAACAGAGTTTAGCACAGTTGTTAGCATTGGCTAGCTGGGCACTTTAATTCCCATGATAGCCATATTGGATGACACCAGCAGTGATCTGGATAAACCCCATGCATGTCAGCATGCTAACACTGTAGTAGTGATGCAGGACAAAGAAAATAGGTAGGGAGCTAGCTAACGCTGCAGAAGTTCCATAGAAGTCCATATTTGGGATGCTAACGCTGTGGTAGAGATGTGGGCTGAGGGCTAAAAGTCTAAATATATATTTAAAAAAAAAAAAAAACTTCTCCAATTTGCATATAGTTAGTGTACTCCGTTTCATCATGCTAACCTGCTAACTATTCGAAATCAGTTTAAGAATGTGAGAATAGGTACCTAAAATCACAGCAAATGACCCAATGTTTCATAATTATTGAGACACTGCCCACTTCCTGTTCCTAATTTAGCAACAAAAAAAATGGAAAAAGAAACCATTACCAGTCTAACCAATGTAACGCCAGTTTGGAACATGAGATAACAACAGAAATGGGGACTGTACCTTCTGTAAATAGAGGATCATGCCCTTCAGAACAGCATAAAATGTCTTCCAGCCTCTTTTTCCTCTTGGAGCTAGAACAGATAAGAAAAGGGTATTTACAAATCTGCAATTTTTACATTATATGTAAAGTACAGTGAAGAGGTTTACATTATTTAAAACATAGAACATTAGAACAGATGCAAACAACAAAAAGTAACAAGAATTTCTTAACTTGAAGAGAATACAGCACATGGACAAAAGTATTGGGACACATGAGTCACTCATTGTTTTCACTGTACGAAACTAAAGGTATTAAAAGGATCTGTGTTGTTTTTGGTTTAGCACTACTAACTGCAGCTTAGCAGGGTCGTCACTGCTAATTATACAGTATAGTTTGATAGGTATAGTTTGACAAATAATAAGTGTATATACAGCTCTGGGAAAAAAACATATACAAATGATGAGTTCCTTTGATTTTACCAAATTGAAAACCTCTAAAATATAAATCAAGAGGAAGATGGATGATCACAAGCCATCAAACCAAGCTGAACTACTTGAATTTTTGTTATCCAAAAGCAGTGTGTAAGACTGGTGGAGGAGAACATGCCAAGATACATAAAACTGTGATTAAAAACTAGGGTTATTTCACCAAACATTGATTCCTTAACTTTTTTATGAACATGAACTTGTGTTCTTTGCATTATTAAAGGTCTGAAAGCTCTGCATCTTTTTGATATTTTAGCCATTTCTCATTTTCTGCAAATAAATGCTATAAATGACAATATTTATATATTTTATATTTTTTTTGTAATGTGAGAGAAATGTTCTCAGTAGTTTATAGAATACAAAAACAACAATGTTCATTTTACTCTTAACCTATAAAAAGCAAAATCAGAGAAACTGATTCAGAAACTGACGTGGTCTCTTATTTTTTTTCCAGAGCTGTATATATTTCTAAATATAGTAACTGAGTTTAACTAAGCAGACGTGGCAGCCCTGTAATGTAATAATAAATTCAAACACATTTCACCTTTTTATTTTGTGCATAATACTTAATCTGTCTTGCAGTAAGTGCCTCAATGCATCAACTTTACAGGCCTGCTATAGGAGCTCTGGGAGTCGTCCAAACCCTTCTGCTCTCATTTGCCTTCCAGCTCTGCGTTTCAGAAGCTCTTTGTCTTTCCTGGTTCCTCTGTTCTGAGAAGCGTGTCTCCTCTTGGTTAGACGCTCTGGTGCGGACGCTGGCCTGCATACTTGCATCATATGACTGTCCGGGTCGGACCGGAGCGCAGGGATGGAACAGATAAGCCCTGCTGTTTTTAACTCTACTATAATAAAGGTCCACGAGCCCCAGGGGTGGCGTTAACCTCGCTGGCACTGTCAGTATTACAGGCATGGTCTGAGACTGGTAGACAAGCCTGTACCTGGGCTGGCGCCACAAACCTCAGTAAAACCCAGTCTCAGTAATCACCACCTCTCTTTACTCGTATGTGGAAAAAGTGTGGCGGTGGAGAAACTGTTGCAAACTATTTTAGAAAACATATTCAGTAAGAAAGAATTCTGTTTCAGGATCTCTTACACATTTTTGAGACCTGCAATGGGGCACGACCGGCCTATTTCTGTGAAATACTACCGTTAGGTTCTGCCAAGTTAATGTTATATTAAAAAATCAAATTCTCACAGTTTTCCTCCTGTGCCAAAAGTGGTCGATCAGATCAGTAAAGACATTCTTTCAGGCCAAGCTTGCTTCAATGATTTCACAGATTTTTAGCATTGAACAAACTGAACAGAAAACCTAAATCATCAATTGACTCAAACCACATCAAGCTGTTTAGTAATATCAGAGATGCTATAAATTAGAATAACTGATACTGGTTAAAGTTAGTGGTGTCAATCGATTAAACTTTTTTATCCCATTAATTACAACAAAATTCTGTGATTAACTGCGATTAATCACATTTGTTTTGCCCTTAGCTGCCATTTTTTTAGTTTATATATTTAAATGTAAATAAAAGAATGAAAGTAAGAATATAAAGTGCAATTATATGTATATTGGCGGTGTCAATTAAAATAATAGTATACACTTGTATGTTTGAGGGGAGATAAAATTAATGTAGGATATAAAGAAATAAAGAATGCCTGATTAACTGGATTGTAATTATCTCAGTTTGGTTATGAGGATTTCTGATTTCAAACTTAATTTGCTGAGTATAAAAATCTCAGGGATGACTATATAAATAGCGTAAGCATTTATATAGCATTTATATACTCTATATAGTAGAGTAAGCATGTTTATATGTGCTGAGAAATTTGAGTATTGAGATAAACATCTTTATTGTATTAAACCTCTTTAATGGATTTCCTAATCAGATTTCAGGGACTTAATTAGATCTAAGAATTTGGGTGTATGCTGTTTACATGTAAATTTAAATAATCAGATACCTGCAGATTATGACTGGACTGAGTAAATATAGAGTGCATGTGAACACACTCACTCGCAGCTGAGATTTTCTTGTGCAAGGGTTCTAACATCTAAATTCCAGTTTGTATGCTGCTAACTTGTGCACATAAGCTTATATTTTGATTATATGTTTCCACTCATATATGTGGTGCAAACATAATAAAAAGACGCAAACTTAAGACCCCAAACATTTCTTAGCCAAACGTTTATATTCAGGCAAACAGAAAACAGTAAATGTATTTTTTCATTTAAATAACCACTTGAAAGTGGAGGTAAAAAAATATATAAAAGAACCTGTTAGAATTTTCAAATAAAGCATTTTCAAGGCCCTGTGACCTTTCCTATGATACCATATTCAATTTGAGACCATATCAGTCAATATATTGTCATGAAATCATATAGGAAGAAGAAAATGACTTCCTTTGTGTACTCAAATGGCATGGCCACACTTCAGAGATGGGCTTTCATCTTCTGCCTTTTTCGTGGAAATAAGCAGACCACTAACAAGTCAGCAACTTCTTTTTTTTTTTTTTCCTCCTCTGGCGCACCGAAACTCATTAGACGGGGGAGATAAGTGGACGTGAAATACGAGGCTCTAAAAGCCAAATCCCATCCATTCCTGTCTGGTTGCTAGCGGTGCTGCATTCAACCTGGACTTGGTGCCAGCACACATTACGCAGCAATTATTTTAATGACCTTTTCTTCAGCACATATCTGTGTCTAGTAAATCACAGCTCCACTTTTCTGAATTTACTTGGAGGAAAGCTGTTTATATGCGAGAAAAAAGGCAATTAACAGGATAGATGCAATTATATAGAACTTGAGTTGTTTATATGGATATATAAGACTATAATGTGCATTTAAACACAAATTTACTAACTGTAATGCATCTGAACTAACAGAACTACATCGGAAAACAGACCATCATAAATGTGACTCAGAGTTGCGCTAAGCAATATGGCCATTTTATTGTATTTTATTGTAGCATATCAAATCCATCATCAATGCTTTACCGCTTTTTAAACCTGATTTATGTTTATTCCAGGTTAATCCAAGATGTAAAATATAAGAATGATGTTTTCTGAGTAATGGACACAAAAGAAGACTAATACTTTACTACAAAATCTGTATACAAAAATAATTCCAATTAACTCAAATATTTACTAATTTATTTATTTATTTTTATTTCTCATTTTTTCCATTCTCTCCCAATTTAGCTAGGCCAATTGTTCAGCTGCTACTCTAGCACATGCCTCCTCCGACATGAGAGGTCAGCCACCACCTCTTGCTGCTGATGTAGCATTGCCAAGTAGCATCACATCCCAGCGCACTCTGAGGAAAGCGCAGCGACTCGGTTCTGATACATCAGCTCACAGACGCCTTGTGCTGATCGACATCACCCTTTGGAGAGATGAGGGGAAAGAGCACCATCTACCCACCCAGAGAAAGAGCAAGGCCAATTGTGCTCTCTCAGGGCTCTGGTAGCTGATGGCAAGCTGCATGATCAGGATTCCAACCGGCGACCTCCCAATCATAGTGGCAGTGCTTAGCCTACTGGACCACTAACAAATATGTAACTACTATGTTAATGTCTATTAAGCTAAGCTAAGCTAGTGTTTCACTGACTTGTAAACTTTTTCATTGGCTGGTTCATAGTTTAT
The DNA here is from genome assembly GCF_023375975.1 of Astyanax mexicanus. Lineage (NCBI taxonomy): Eukaryota > Metazoa > Chordata > Actinopteri > Characiformes > Acestrorhamphidae > Astyanax > Astyanax mexicanus. Next base: position 27,530,961 of record NC_064427.1, on the reverse strand, counting down.
TCTGATAGATTACAAGGTTAAAGAAATGGTTAAAGAATACTGACCCAACAGCTCATTTCATTAAAGTGTGTGTAAGAAAAATCCTGTTTAAATCGGATGATGTGCAGCAAAAACCATTTCTGATGCAAAAGATTGCATTAAAATATTGTGTATCGTTAAAAGTGTTTTTTATACTGTTCATATCAATATTCATATCAGTATTATATTGTGTCAACCAAAACTAAGAAATACAGCACTGGAAAAAAAAAATAAGAGACCACTTAAAAATTATGAGTTTTTTTTATTTTACCAAATTGAAAACCTCTAGAATATAATCAAGAGGAAGATGGATGATCACAAGCCATCAAACCAAACTAAACTGCTTGATTTTTTGCACCAGGACTGTCATAAAGTTATCCAAAAGCAGTGTGTAAGACTGGTGGACATGCACAGATGTGATTAAGAACCAGAACTTCAATAGAACTTCAATAAATAGTCTTACTTTTCTTCCCATCCATATCAGCGTGAATCTTGCGGGCCAGAAAGCCTGTTTTATAAACAGCAGCATTGGGGTCATGGGCGATGTCCAGGAACGGGTTGCTGCCACTGCTGATCCTGCTGATGCTTTTCGTGTGGGCATTGTCCTTCTTGTTGTCCGCAAGTTCAGATAGTGATTTCTTCAACTCGTCCCCATCGCTGAAAAACACAGGGGAAAAAAAAGGATGAGTTACCCATTTCTCTATTTCCCTTCCTCCCTCTTGCTCTCGTTTGCTCTCATTCTCTCAGCTCGGCACACTCCCAACATTAATTTTATCTTACAAAGTTAATGATATTGCTACAGCAAAGACATGGCTCATCTCTTTTTGCTACTTTTGGAACCCAGCCTGTGATGAAGCATAAAGGTATTTAAAGTATATATGAGAATGCTGAACTCTTAGAGCACCATTTATTTATATATTTATTTACATACAGTACAAATTGATGCTCTGCTCTCCAATAGTCAAGTAGAGGATAGGTTACTTTTTCCCCTCTGGAATTTCTTTACACATGACAGAGCAATAGAGTTTCGAGAAATAATGCCTTCATGAATGCAGTTTCATACTGGATACTTGTTTACAGCATTATGTGAAAAGAATTGTGCAATGAGTCATTAGTCATTGATGGCATAGTTATTTTGAAAAAGTACTCTCATTACTGACTATTCCTTTAAAAGTGACTTTGTGGGTAATTTAATTTATGGATGAGATAAGATTTTATTAGTAACTAACTTACTTTTAAGTTACTTTATTAGGTACTTTCAGCAGCTGCCGCCAACATTTTATTGTAGCCTGCTTTGTGGCCATGCTAAAACAACAAAATTTTGTGAGAAAGAGAACTTAAAGCGCTGCTGCAGAACCTAAGCAACTACACGCCCACACTACAATTCCCAGAATACGTTACGTTTCTCAGCATTAACCCCTTTATTTCCCAACAACTGTAAACGTCTTTCTCGTACATCCTTTCAACTCGCCCAGAGTTACAACAGAAGCTACAATATATTTTTATAAAGAAAAGTGACAAAAGTAAGGCACAGTTACTTGGATTAGTAACTTTAATCTGCTTACCGGATTGGAAATAGTAATGCATTATATTACTCGTTACTAAAAAAATGGTAAGATTAGAGTAACACATTTCATAATTAAAGTGTTACTGATTTCACTGGTCATATTAGTGCAAAATCCTCGGTCCACATGCTTCTGTCACTTTCAATGACTGTTTTGTATCTCTCAGCTTGTCCAGAAATGCATGTGAAAAGTATGTTCTTTATTGGTACTGGTAAAAGGGCAAATTAGATCTGAAATATAGTTTATGCAAGACTCAAAAACAGATTCTTCAAGCTATAATTGAAGCAGAACTGCATTCTGGGCACTGTCACAAAGCGTGCTGGAGTGACATCCAAGCTATCTTGTACTGCCTTCAATTTGCCCCATTTCACCTCCTTGGTCTAACTCTAGTATCCCAGACTGTAGGGGAGTCTAGGAGCAAAAAATACCACTTCACCAATTTGCATAAGATGCTGTAAACCCCGCAGATCCTGGGTGCATGCAATCCTAAACTCTTTCACTCTTATAGGAACATTACTGTCATATTTAATATGAATCTCATAGGTCTTAAAATAGATGCCACAAGATACATTAAACCTAATGGCTACCAAATGATAAAAAATTGCATTATTAACGGAATAATAAGCCAAGTGTATTATTGTGCAATAAGCTTAGTGGTAAATCTTTGTATTTCTCAAATCAATCCTGTAAAATACATTATTTGTTCAGTTTCATCCCAATCTTTGCTCGTAGCACTCTTACAGCAGAAGGAAGCAATAGGCATTGGGAGCCCTCTAACCATTTACTAAATGTTTAATCATGTGCTGTGAGCATCCTGACCAAACTCGAGATGCTCCAGATGGACGCACGCTCTCTTTTTTTTTTTTTGTTGGGTGAATCAAAGCTCTCAGTTTTACTGATCGAAGATAAATCATTTTGTTTAAAAATAAAGCATCAAGGATTTGACTATTTTAAGAGTTCCTTTTGTACCAAAAACAGTTGTAATTGATTTGTTCATGGACATGTACCAAACTCTCTAGATCCTCTAAATTTACACAGGCTTAAACAGGCTCTTTTGTTACGGTGCCTTTGATACTGGTACGTGTAAGTGACCTCTCCTTTCTGATTGGTTGCCTTGTACTGGGCTGATTTAAAAAAACAGTACAAAGTGCAAAGTGTTTTTAGAACTTTAGTATTAAATTGCAAAGGCTAAGGGCTAGGGGTGCCATATCGTATCGTACGCAATAATATCGCCAACATTTTTAATATCGTGAACGATATTATACCCTGAAATATTGTGCCATATCACCCACCCCTAATTATGATATAAGGGTACTACTTTTTTTTACTGTTTTTAATCAAAAGAAAAATTGACACTGTCCTCATTTCCTATTATATATCTACTAGAGACAGATTATATCTGTCCAGTATCATTTATTTTACTCTAATCCGGGATATATGGAGATATTAGGAGTGCTTTATTAGTATCATGATATTCTAGATCATTGACTTTTAGTCTATAAAATTCTTGTATTTTGTAATATCTCAGTTAGGGGGTGTGCCATATATCATATCATATGCAATAATATAATTTAATTTTCATTTTGTACAGTAGTGTATTCTTGAAATCATTTTTTTAATTCAGTGTTTTGTAATATCATCAAGAGTATCGTTATCGTGAAAATACCATGAAATATCATATTATTTTAGGGGCATATTGCCCATCCCTACTAAGGGCTAATTTACAGGTTTTAACAAGTATAGAGGATCCAGCATAAGATTATCTGCATTTTTCCCCATCCAGTTTAATCTTTGACTGAGTACTGTGTGTTCAGATGATTCTCCACTTGGTGAGCATGCTGGCAGGTGTTTTGCTCATGCCCTCCTGTCAGGCTGCAGTGCTGGGCATAGCAACAAAAGCATGAAGCATGGACACAAAACTGAGCCCAAAATCTGAGCACCAAATGTTCTCAAATACTGCTGATTATCTTTTACTTGGCCAAATTCAGCCCAGCGAGACCCGTTTGTTTTGCCTCGAGAGATTCTACAGGACTACAGAATATGATTTGCTGTGGATTTTACACAAAAACAGTGATAGCCGGTGCCATCAGGTACGCTTTGATAGAAACACAGAGGAGTGAGTGTGCGGAGAGCCGCCAAGTATGCAGTGGTGTAGAGTAATGTGTATGAATAAAGCACGGGCAAAGACTGAAATTTAAACTAAAAACTGTAAACTGTAAACAAAAAAAAGACAAACAATTGATCAAGTAACATAAAACCTGTATTTTTAATAAAAACTACATTGAAACCATAAAAAATGGCAGCTGATGGATCACAATCATATTTAAATTTGCATCTCTGACAAAATCTGACAGAGTTTCCAGTTTCTCTTATTTGTCCTATCTTTATTTACTTTATTTTTAATTATAAACAAAAAGATGGCAGTGGCTGACTTCACATGTATCGGAGGAGGCATGTGCTAGTCGTCACCCTCCTAGTGTTGAGGCATCACTACTGATAGGGGGAGTGCTCATGAGTGGTTGGGAAGTTGTCCTTGTAAATTGGGAAGAAAAAAGGGGGACAAAATGACAAATATATATACACAGCTCTCACAACTAAACTAAACACTAAACACAACTAAACACAACTTAAAAAAAAAAGATACCACTTAAAATAATGAATTTATTTGATTTTACCAAACTGAAAACTTCTGGAATATAATCAAGAGAAAGATGGATGATCACGAGCCATCAAACCAAGCTGAACTGCTTGAATTTCTGCACCAGGAGTAAAGGCATAAAGTTATCCAAAAGCAGTGTGTAAGACTGGTGGAGGAGAACATGCCAAGATGCATGAAAACTGTGATTAAAACCCAGGGTTATTCCACCAAATATTGTTTTCTGATCTCTTAAAACTTTATGAATACGAACTTGTTTTCTTTGCTCTGCATCTTTTTCGTTATTTCAGCCATTTCTCATTTTCTGCAAATAAATGCTCTAAATGACAATATATTTATTTGGAAGTTGTGAGAAATGTTATCTTTAGTTTATAGAATAAAACAAAAATATTCTTTTAACTCAAATATATACCTATAAATAGCAAAATCGGAGAATCAGAGTGATTCAGAAACTGAAGTGACCACTTAATTTTTTCCAGAGCTGTATATAAAAAATATATGAATTTAATAGGCCCCAGTGAAGAACCCCGTGGGATTTCAGAAGACATGTTAAACTAAACAGTTCACAACAGTTTTCTGCATTAGAATGAATAACTACTACATAATAAATGTATGGCTCAAGGGAACAATGTTCTTGTGCGTGTATTGATAAGCCAGTGTCTCTCTTTATTAAAAGGCAGAACTGACTTTAATACTACTGCCTTACTGAGCATTACAAGCTCTCATTCACATCTCAACCAGTGAACTCTCTTCTATTCTGGTAAATATCGCCCTGACAACAATAAATCTGCAGGAAAAACTGGACCAAGCTACTTGAAGGATGGTGAAGATGATGGGTTGGTACCCATGTGGGCTGCTGTGTGGGAGGCCGTCTGCGTCATGAAAAACTGCCCAGTCATTTAGCTCTCACTATCTCACTCTGGCCAACATTATCCCACTCAGTAAAGGTACCTCTCTTGAGTCTGTAGCCACAAACACAAACACATACAGTCTTCTAATATGGCAGAATCTTCTTCTAGATCAACACTGTTCCGTCCTGAAAGATAAAGCTGGACTTTATTGCTTCTCTCGGAACAATGAGGTTACAAACTAGGGCTGACCAACGTAGCAGCTGCTGATAATATCAGCCAATATTAGGGGGATGGGATTGTTGCTGATAATACTGATCCTGCAGCTTTATGAATGTTGATGCTGTAGTTTCATTGGTGGTTAAATGTGCTCTGAAACATTTGCTGATTTGTGTGGATAGTGGTGTTTTTGTTAGCTAGCTCTGCTGTGTTGCTGTGCTAGTAGCTACTCGCTATATGAGCTGAAAGATGTACTTATAAGAGGGGTATCTGGTTAAAGATGTTTTTTTCCCCTCTCTAAGACATGTTAGTCTTACACATTCTACAAATATATGAGTTTAAGTCAAACACTTGACTGGCCAGGCTGGCTGACCTGGCTGGCTTAGTTCTATAGTTACATCTAGCCGCTGAACATGGAACTGCAGTTTCCTGTGGCCAAGAAATCTTTACAACAAGCCTAGTCACACAGAGCTGCTGTAATCCTTAAATCACAAATTCAGAATCAGAAATAGAAATATTGATCAAGCACATATTTGGGCTGAAAAGCTCTAGTTATATTAGCTTCTACACAATATAAATACTCTTTTTAGCTCAGACATAAAATCACAGTGATTTCTGACACCCAACGCCTGAAGAGAGCTGAGACAAAAGTACTTATAACAAAGTTTGGTCACTTAGTAGCCGTCTTTGCAATGTCACCAGGCAGTAATTTACAGTAACACAAGACCAGATGTATGGGGTGAGACCAAAATACTCCAAACTTTTCAAGGTTTTAAGGATGCTAATGAATAGTTTGTAGCGTTTGGCTTTAATAAGGCTTGTTCTGGCTACTGCGGTGCTGCAAAGACGGCCGCCAAGTGAACAAACTTGTCAATAAGCACTTTGACTTTCCCCACTAGTGTGATAATATCATTAATTGTACATATAAACACCTCAGTTTTAATTTAGAATCGGAATCAATCGACTGGAGAAAATTCTTGCATGTAAATAAGGCCACTGATTATACTGCTATTAGAGATGGGCAATAGGGTAAAACAGGGTATCATGATATTGTCAAAGACATTTTCACTGTAAACATTATTTACTCAGTAGTGTTTAGTCAGTAGTGAGAGGTCCTTAAAAACACTATGTAAATAATTTACCATACAGAGTAAAGAGACTAATTTATTCAACTAAATTTATTAATGAAATGTACACATGGGTCAGTGTTCATCGTACGGTTGACATCCTCTATATGCCCCCCCCACCCCCAATACAACAGGGACATTTATTCATATACTGTACATCTCTATGTGCTACCCTCAGATATTAAGCTAAAATTGTATGAAATATTAAAAGTATAATTGATATGTTGCCTTAATACACTTAGTGGATTTATCCACAAGCTAAAAAAGCTCTAATAAATAAATTATGACATCCATCAAGCGTGTGCATCCATCATCCATGGCTGCAGTGTGAGTGTAACATAGATTTAAAATGCTCTCTAGAGGACAAAGTCACTGCATGTCTCTCAGACGAATGACTGGGAACAGCTGGCTGTGTGTGTAGAGCTGAACCAAAGGTCCCAAACATGTCCTTCATCCACAGTCCTTCAAAACTTCCACTGTAAATATCCTCAGACATTTCCTGCCCAGCAAATATCAGCAGGAACAAATCAAAGAAAATCCTCATACCTGCCAAACATGCTAAAATATCTATACATATTTTGTATATATAGATTTCTCAAACCAAAGTAGACGCATATGCAGCGGCTTCAATTACTCAGTGAAGAAGTGCTGCGTCTGCGAGTTTTGTCATTGCTGCATGACCATATGGGCCAATTTACCCATAATTCATCTCATCACACATTCACAAGGGTTTTTTACAGCAGCAGAAAGAGTGCAACATTTACAGAGATGAGTTATTTGATCAACCTACAAAAGGGGAACAGGGTAATAAATTGCTGTAATTGGATGGGACTAGCACCTGTTCTTTGTCCTCGTGAGGCTGCTTTCGCTAGGCTACAGGATGACTCCGCCTGCAGTGTGAAGAATGGGGCCAAAAAGCACGAGGACAGTGAGTAACCGCACCATCAGTGCTCCTCTTACACCTACACACTCCCGCAGCCTGATGGGGGATTAGCCCCCACCTCCCTATGCTGGTCAAATTGCATTAGCATATGCTAACAGTGAGGGGGAAATGGAGATACAAGCATAGCACAGGTTTTAGTTGGGGGAAAAAAATGCCAGGTAAGCATGTGATTATGGCTGCAATGAACAGCTGATAGTAATCTACATTATTCACCAGACCTCCCATTGAAACTAGGGCTGCACAATATTGGAAAAAAATTACATTGCAAATGTTCTTTTTCTCAACGATATATATCACGATATTAAACAATCACGATATTACACAACTCACTCATGTGCCCTCCCTCGTGCTTCTCAGGCAGCTGCTGCAAGTCACTTACACAGATACAGAGACAGCGCTGTGCATCTACTGTCAAGAATCAAAATATTGCAACATGACGTGTTTCATTTAATTGCATTAGGAGACATCGTAGATCCTGCAATGTGACTATTACGCATGCGCACATCACGATGACTATGCTTAAACGATATATCTTGCAGCCCTAATTAAAACCTAGCTTAATTATTCAGCTACTGAAACTCCTGGGAATTGACTGAATTGTGGAGTTCCACATGGTTCTATTATAGGGCCTATGAAACTGATATGAATAATTCTAGTACTGTTATGAGAATCTGGAGTGCGCAAGTTCATCTGGCGTACCACCATGGGATGCTTTGCATACCACCAATAGTACACGTACCACTGTTAGACCAAACAACGAACAACGTTTTAAAGTATATAGGAAATCTAAATCTAAGTGGTAGTATTGTACAGTACAATATCGTTTTTAGGTTTTAAACAGTACTTATAAAATAATAACTTACATTTATACAAATATTCATACAGAAGCATTACATTTTATATTGTTTATATACAAAAAACGCTTTTTTTATAATTAAAAATTTGCTCCAAAAAATCAAACTGATTCAAATGTATCAAATTAAATCAGGAGCAGAGTGCATCGTTACACCCCTAATATATAGTCAATACTCAGACTGTAGGTGTTTTGAGACTGATACTGTGTGGACACTAGTAAAAGGCAGTTTTTGAGTAGCTGTTTGAACACATATAATATAATGTATTACATATACACTTCAACAGCAAAACTACTGGGAGACTTGCTTATATTTTGGCCATTTCAAAATATTAACTTTATTCTTCTTTACCCATTTTTTTGTAGAACAATTTGTTTTCTTAGAGTCATTGTCTTGCTGCATGACCCACCCTCTCTTAAGATTCAGTTTATTGACAGATGTCATTACATTTCTCTTTAGAATTATCTGATATAATTGAGAATTTATTGTTTCTTTACTGAAGGCAAGCTGTCCTCGACCAGACACAGCAAAACAGTCCCAAATCTTTAAACTTACTGCCATCACCATGTTTCACAGATAGGATAAGGTTCTTAAGCTGGAATGCAATGTTTTCCTTTCTCCATACATAATGCTTTTCATTTTATTTTGATCTCATCAGTTCACAAAACGTTTTTCTAATATATATATATATATATATATATATATATATATATATATATATATATATACACACACACACACACACACACACACATATATATATATAGTGTAATTCAGTCATCATTCTTTACATTGTGTCAAAATGTTATGATAAGCGAACCAATGGAATGACTTCCGTTAAAAGTAAATATTTTTCTGTTTTCCTTTAAAAACTGGAATTCTGAGAGCAGACAGTTTTTTGCACATGTGGCATATGACAGCTAGTGGGTAATATAGCATGAAGAATGCATAAAAAGTGAATCAAACAAGTGCAACACTTGTCATTATACAGTGAAAGTAAGGAAGATCACATTGGTACATTGTTTCTATCAAAACTCTGCTGTCCTTTTGTCCCCTATCTCAGTCCTCTCAGTATGTGGCAAGCACAGGGATGTGAGCATTCCAGCTCACAGCACACACATATAGATTCTTATTAAAACACAAGCAGCTGTCTCTGAGAACAGCTCCACCAGATGCCACAGTCTGGACAGGGTCAGAAGGAGGACAGAAAAGCTGCAGTGTGGTCATTCTCTCAGCGCTTCCGCTCTGGAACTTTGGGCAAACAGCCTCCAGTAAAACTGTGAATAAGTACTGACTCAGACTTAACTGATGAGGACATGCCCACTGTGTGTAAAACACAGAGACACTGAGCTAAAACAAGTCAGCTCAACAAACAGCAATCAGCACAGCTTTAATCTGCATTTAATCACAGTCAAGTGTTCAAACACCCAGATCTCACTCAGAACCTGATCACTACCGGAGCTCAGGCATCTTCCTCAGCTCTCTTATTAAAGATAACGCAAGAAATTACCAATAACAACTAAACAGCAGACAAGCATCACCTCTAACTGCCATTTAATATGCCTACTGACTCTGTAATGAGCCGTTATTATCTTCAGCTTGGTTACGTTTAGAGATTTAACTGCAGTCGAACGGAAAGGTCTGAGCACATCCGGTCAAATTACGCTTATCAAATGTTAAGTTGATTTTTATGTCTTAGTGTAAACAGGAAACAAAACACACTGCTGTATATCGTCACCGGCATGCAAAAATCTCAAGAGAAGGAGAAAACATCTTAGCATTCTTAGCATAAAAAGAAAGAAAATAAATAAATAAATAAAAATAATAAAAAAACAAGCATTAAAAAAAAAGTTCAGCATGAAGTTGTCCTGAGGAAAAGCACGGTTTAAATATGTAAATGAAGAAAAAAAAAACACAAAAAAGTAATTTAAACATTTGATACATTTCATTGTGTATTAATGCACATATACTATTTTTAATATTTTATCTTAAAGGTAATTTACAGCTTTAAAATTATTTTCTTTAAAAAAAATAAAGAGACCACTTCATTTTTTATGGATCAGTTTATCAGATTTTGATATTTATAGGTATATATTTGAGTAAAATGAACATTGTGGTTTTATTCTACAAACTACAGACACCATTGTAAAAAAAAGATGCAGAGCTTTCAGACCTTAAATAATGCAAAGAAAACAAGTTCATATTCATAAAGTTTTAAGAGAAATCAATATTGGGTGGAAAAACCCTGGTTTGAATCACAGTTTAATGCATCTTGGCATGTCCTTCTCCACCAGTCTTACACACTGCTTTTGGATTAACTTTATGCCACTCCTGGTGCAAAAGTTCAAGCAGTTCAGCTTGGTTTGATGGCTTGTGATCATCCATCTTTCTCTTGATTATATTCCAGAGGTTTTCAATTTGTTAAAATCAAAGAAAATCTTAGGTCCCTTATTTTTTTCCAGAACTGTATACTGATACTGAACTGATACTGATACTATTATCCAGCACTTGTTATAAGCCAAGTTAATATTAATGTTCTGAGCTGTTTAATCATTTCAGATTTGGAAACAAGTCACACTTGTTGAAATACTCCTGATTCATAAAACTAGGCAATGCAGGACCAGAGCCACCACTGATTTTCCATGCTGCTTAAGAGCATAAAAAAACATACAGCTGATAGTTGATGATATAATGCAATATAACTAATATTCAGCAATTATTTTGCTCTCCACAGAGAGAGAGAGAAAGAGAGTTAGTGTGGGAGAAAGAGGTCCATCATAAATGTTTTTATGTAATGATAACATTGCCGCAATATATGTTCTGCGCTAAATAAAAAAAATTAAATAAAATTGATGTAATAACGCAATTCTGGAAAATGCAGGGCACAAATGGGCCCATGAGGTTATAAATGAGATAAATAACCCCAGACAAATGTACAGCTCGAGCGTGGTCCAACATATCGCTGATGACACAGCGCGCGCGCGAGAGAGAGAGAGAGAGAGAGAGGCTCTTTAAATCACATGTGGTTTGGCCATGTATGCGGCAGAGTTGGCGTTTGCAGGCTGTAATTTGGTAGATTACCTAAGGCACAATGGGAGAGCCTCGCTCTCTATCATTGTTATCAGGAAGACAGATTGTCATTCTAATGTGATGTTTTTCTGATGGTAATTACGGCTCTTGTCTCAACTGTCACCAATCCAATCATTTGCCTCAGAACATACATGCTTGTGCAATTTCACACACAAATACACAAACACACACATGCATGAGGCTTTGTTGTGTATGTGTGTATTAGTGTGCGTTTGTCACCCTCCTTTATATTCTGTCATAGCTGGCCTGGGATGCCCTTTCACTGCAGCCAAGTCTAATAGTCTACACACGTTCTAGGTCACAGCAGCAGATCAGACAGCGACTGGATTCAGTGGATAATGGATGCAGTACAGAGACAAAACACAACAACTCAAGTCCCTTGCAATTATTCTAATGCTAGAACCTTCCTTTAACCGGACAAACACTACTGGTCAAAAGTTTTGGAACACCCCTAACTTGTAGTTGTCTAATAGCACTAGAGTAGTAGAGTGGGTGGATGCAGGTGTTTCAGGAAGCCTCTATGTCTATGTTACCTTGTTACCTTCTAGCTCTCTGCCTTTAGTTAGGCTGTTTTATTTAGATCTGCCGGAATCATTAGCCTCACTCTGATACTGTTTTATATTCTTTGTTTTACACAAATCCAGTCAAAGCTAATTCCATCTTTCTGCCTTCCTCCCAATTTACTGACTGCCCACCTGTCTGACCCATACCCTGTCAAGTCTCCTGTTTTGGCCGGGAAACTACCGTATTTTACTCCTCTTTTTTTTTTTGTGGACGATATATTGTCCCCGAAAATATAGCGATACACAACATTTTTTTAATTTTAAGACTATTAAATGCCACTAACATAATGGTAACAGAATAGCATAAAAAGGCAATTATACACTTTTTGATTAATTTAAAATTTTTAATTAATCATTTATTATAATTAATTTGGGAATTATAAACTTATTTCTTTCTCACCTGCTTTATACCACACGGTGTGTATGGAGTCATAGTTATTATAGCATGACGGGCTAAAATACAGTTCACTGTTATATATGTGAACAAACATACAAATAAACACAGTGGGCAATATCACGATGATCAAAAATTATTAAGGTCATGTTCATTTATTGTACGATAGGTTAACTTGCCAAGATGCATAAAAATTGATTAAAACCAGGGTTATTCCACCAAATATTGATTTCTGAACTCTTAAAACTTTATGAATACGAACTTGTTTTCTTTGCATTATTTGAGGTCTAAAAGCTCTGTGCTTTTTTGTTATTTCAGTCATTTCTCATTTTCTGCAAATATATGTATATAATTTATAGAGTTTACAAAAATTTTCTTCATGCCTACGCTTCTCATTTGCATTAAACTAACTATTCGTTTAAGGGTTCTTAAGGGACCCACAAGTGACTCTTCTGCAGCATCAGTGCAAAGGCTCATTTTGGAGCGGTAATTCTGAAGAGCTGAAGAGTTGTGTACAGCTGATTTGCTCATGTTTTAATCAGTTTATAATTATTATCATTTTCCTCAACAGCACTGAAGTCTTTTCAGCTTGACTAGAAATTTGAGAGGATGTTTTAGGCCTTTTTGGCTTAATTTTTTCACTCTATCGTAATTGGTATAGAGCACAAATGATTCAGATTCCTTCATTGTTATCTGCTTTTCCTGCTCAAGTGCTCGAGTGTTGTGAGTGTACAGCTTATTTGTGTGTGGTTTAATCAGCATATAATTGAAATATTTTCTTTTCAGCATCACTAAACTACTTTACATTTCTACCCACAGCTATAAATTTGATAGTTCATCTGTCACAGACAACTCAATTAACTCCACAGTCACAAAAAAAAACTGAAATAATTAAAGCATGCCATATGTTACAGCATAAATACAGCACAAATACATAAACAGGCTTTTTAGGTAAAGTTAAGCTTTATAATACCCGTCGCCGTCAAGCGAACACTGTATCTCCATTTTTGTTAGTTAAATTTTGGATTTTCTGACATAATTTTATCTGGCTGTTGTTCTTTAAATTGTTTCTAAATGTCATGCTTTTTCGACAAATAAAAATGCTTTAAAAATGTCTTATGTTTTACATTTAATTCCAATGAATGTTAAGCAGTCATTTTGAAGATCAATTTTGCAGGACAGCAGAACTAAAAGAAACTTTATCCATTAAATGAATCTCTGCCTGTTAAAGGCTCTTCATGATCTCCATTGGTAAAAAACATTTTTAGAACATTTAAAAATGAATTTTACTTATAAAAAACCTTAATATCAACTTAATTCATCAATTGTTAATAGACATTTCTGCTTTACTTCATGGTCCCTTCAAAAAAAAATGTATCTACAATATCTGCCTTTCGGGAGAAATCTGTTATTCTTTCTTTTAGAGAAAAAAAATTAAATCTTTTTTTAAAACATGTTTATTTAGACTTCATTCATTCATAAATGCACTTAAAATAGAATATAGGCTGAAATATAAGCCATTCAGAATGTCCTATAACTGAAGGTACACTTAACCCTTTGAGGCATGGTGGTTACTTTCTTTCTTCTTCCTTTTTTTCTCATTTGCCATTGCATTTAACCTTTTTTTTTATGAAGGTTTTCTACATAAGAATGTCAGATAAGAATGCCCACACAGGATGTGATGTAATTACTGTAGTTCATTTAAAAAACAGGGTCTGGCCCTGCTATTGCTGATGTTTTGACTACATCGGCCAAGTGGACATTTTTTTTATTATTATTTTTTTTTTATATACTTACTTCAGAATATTTTAACACATGACACTAAAATAACATTTGAACCTGTGCCTTTAAAAAAAATCACAACACAAACCTGCTTTAGTTTAATGGTTTGTAACCATGTCAGTAAATCTGACTGATTTTGAAATAAATATTCTGTGTGGGCCTGAAAGGGTTAAACGGATATGCGAATGAGAAAACATGCATTAATTAAACCTTGCAGTGGATAAGAATAAGATTAAAGCAGAAGTACATACATTGCCCATTCCAGCTTCTCGTTCTTGATTGAGTTGTACAAAGCCTGCAGAAAAAGAGAGAAAAAAGCGAGAAAGAAATTAGTATGACATTCCACACAGCTTTCCAGTACAAACTCCTCATCTTACTGGCTCCCCAGCTCTGCAGTCCCATCTTTCATACAGGCTGCTCATGAGATATGCAGTGTTTTATGATTCACTAGAGGGCAAATAGCATGTAACACTTTAATTCATCCGTTTGAACAATTGCTTAAGAATCCTAAGATGATTCAGTTTCAGTGGTGTGGTGAGACGCTGCATATGTTTCCTACCCCTGCCATCAACAGTTACTGGTCAAACACTGCAGCCGTGAAGCGTGATGTGCAGCGTGTTGTCTCACAGCTTTCCTCACCTACTTTATTTTCAATCATGATTGGCCAATCCCTTTCCCTCCTCTGAATTCTTCGTTTTTTTTTTTTGCCATCTGATGCGAAGGAGTACGTAACAGCTACATCATATTGTACCAGTCAAATTGTGGACACATCTTCTGATTCAGTGTTTTTATTTTTTGTTATATATTATAAATTAATACTAAAGGCATCCAGACTGTAAAGGAACACACAAGGAATCTTGTAATAACTTAAAAACGTCAAACAACCCATTAGGGTGCTCTTATCTGGGGTGCTGTTAACTTGTAGGTTCTGACGCTGGTAACTCTAATGAACTGTTGTTTTTCCATTCCTTTTTCCTGTAGTCCTAATGAGAGCCAGTTTCATCAGAAGCCTGTGCACTGCACTTGAGGACATTGTCAAACAGGGATCATTCACTTTTTAACCAATACATTTCTTAGTTCACTGATTCTTTCATGACTTTTCCATGCCTTCAAGGTATATTTTCATGACCGTATGATTTTTAAAACATAAGTGCAGACATGGATGATAAAACCAAAAATCAAATAAAACTATAATCAAAACTGATTAGTAAGTCTAGGATGAATAAATGATAAAATATTGACACACAGTCTTTAATAAGAAAATGTGTGTCAGATCCTGAGAGCTCCATTGTGTATTGCTAAATTACTGAATTTAACTCTGAGCTGACGTATTTGTTAGCTCAAAAATGATTTTCTCCATCAATAAACTGAAACACAAAGTTTGACCAAATTTCCATGACATTTCCAAAATGTTCTGGGTATTTTTTATTTTTTCAAAACTTATCCAGGCCTGGAAATTGCTATATTGAAATTCCATGACTTTTCCAGGTTTTTCATGACCCGACGAACCCTGGTCAAAGTTATAAAAATGTTACGTATTGACCGAGCTTCATTTCTTAGTTTTTTATTTTCCTTTACTTATTTAAGTAGTTCTTGCCATAATATGGATTAAAACATTACTCAAATATGGCTATTCACTGTCTATTCAAGTGTGCCTCTTCACAACACAAGACATTTTGGTTGGTTTAACACTGTTTTGTTTACTAAATAATTCCATATGTGTCTCTTCAGAGTTTAGATGACTTAGTATTAATCTACAATGCAGAAAAAAATTAAATATAAAAAAAAAAAAAAACCCAGCTGGATTAAAAGGCGTGTCCAAACATTTGACTTGTACTATATATCAGAGGCGCAACTACATAATTTTTGGGGTGCATGCAAACGTAGTATCTGCGCCCCCGGGGGGAGAGACACGTTTGAAAATCGTCGGGGGGGGAGGGGTGGGGGTGGGGGGTTGGTAGATGCGTGTTAAAATCGTCAGAGTCCTGTCATTACTTTCCCACTACGCTCCGCAAATGTATTTGGCGCCCCGTCTAGTGCAGCGCCCCATAGGCTGCATACCCCCTTTTTGCGCCAGTGCTATACATCAGTGGTTTTGCTTCAGACTGAATATGTGTAGTGCATTATTAATATTGAGGAGTCAGATCATATTACACATTAACATGAGTTCTATGAATTTTTATTTATTTAATGCTAAACTAAGGTATAATGCCTTTATTGATTATTACCAAAAGGTTTAAGTAACTTGCTATATATTTTCCTGCTATATAACAGAACTCTCCATTTATTTCTGGAGCTTTTAAAAGATTATAAAAGAGGTAAGCGCTTCAAAGCTGCATTTAGGATTTGCTGTAAATAAATCAAATAAGCTCTAGATGAGCACAGAGGTGAAAAAAGGACCAGGTTTGCTAGCAGCAGATTTCAGAACTGCACTCCATATCTGTAACTTATCACTGCATCCCACAGAGTCTCAAAGCAGTACTGGCGTGGATATTATCACCTGCCAGAGGCCTGTGACTGACCTTCCAAAGTTCTTTACCTTAAGGGTAAAGAAATATGGAGAAAAAAAGCCAATATTTAAGTAGGGAATGATTTTTTTTCACTCAACTATAAAAGAAAAAGAATAAAAGACTGACATCAATAAATGACAGAAAAAGGTCATATTTACAAGCTACTTCATTAGCTTCTTCTCCATCATCGCATTTGTTAATAAAGCAGTGCTACTGTGCGTTTACTACACACAGCTTATGGGTCTCCATAATTAACCCATTAACTCAAATACATTTTCTACCATTATTTTGTTCTGTGTTCTAAATGTGCAGATGATGTATGAGATACAAATCTGTTTGATTATATTTTATCACAATAAGTACAACATAGAAAGATGGCATAATTTTTTTAAATACTGAATTTAAGACTCACTATCAATGAACATCTATTTTCTGTTCTATTTTCATACATAATACACCAGATTATAGAGCGTGTCTTAAGAGACACTATAAGAAACTTCTAATTCAGCAGGTCTCACTCACCACTGGGTGGTAGTGGAGGGGTAGCCAACTAACTTAAGTAAAGCTAAGCTAAGCAAACAAAGCTGAAATAAAAATACTTTCTTTTAAAGTCAAACGAGCGCTAAATGCTAATCTGCACATATTGCTCTCCTGAAAACTGTTTATTTGGGTGAGTAAAGCACTTCCATTTATTTATAGTAAGCTTAGATTTCTGATTTTTTACAGAACTAAGACTGGAGCATTAGCGGCTAAGCGCTACAGCAGCGCTAACTGGGGTTAGCAGCAGGCAAAAGGCAGATAATACACACCTCTGAACAGAGAAATAGCGGTTAGTTAGCAGCTAATGCTAATGATACTCCAGCCCTGGTGCTGGAGAACTAAACTAAAACTCCTGTATGATGCTGTACTTTAGCAGAGTTGTTTTACTGCTCTTTACCACCTGACTGGAAAAATTCATACATAAGAAGCACTGGATTAAAAGGCGCACTGAGTATTTTTGGGTAAATTAAAGTATTTTAAATTTAAATGAAACAACGCAAAACAACAGATGACTTGGGACATAGTAATAATTACCACACAGTTGTTAAAACAGCACTAAGCAGCATTCAACTCATATCAGCTTTAAAATTGTTTGTAATGCTCCACTGGCCTGAATAGCATTGTTTCTACTCCTAACTGCACTGTATAACTTTGCTGCAAGAAATGTGCAAGTCACATATAGTACGTGTAAAATCCACCTTATTCTTTTTGTGACAGTTCTGGCAAAGGTCCAAGTGGCTCAAAGCACAAGTTTTACTTCCTAACTGTAGGTGGAGTCAAGGAGTAAAAACAAAAAATGTAAGAACTTGTGTAATGCTGCTTTAATATCATAGCAAAACAATAGATTATGTGATGTTATTCAGGTCAAGATGCAGTCATGCCCTGGACACTTGCGTCTTGCAGAAAATAATGCAGTAATAATAAATACAAACTTAAATTATCCATAGATAATATATTTTATTACACCCTTTAAAATTAAGATAGTTCAATTAAAACATGTTAAAAGGTTCTTTTGGAACAAAAAAGGGCTTTTTATTTAATTTACAAATAATGGTGATGATACAAGGGCTTTTTGAGAAAAGTGTAAATAGCAAAAGATCTGCACAGTCAGTGCGGATGTGTAGCGTCCACTAGTGCATGTTTAGCCCCCTCCTCTGGTCACCATTAGCACTGAAAGACGAGGCAGATGCATTCTAGCCTGAGGAAGAAAATCCTGCGTGACGCACATAGGCAGCACTCCACTATGAATACCTATTTATATATAATAAATACGAGAAAATGCAATGCAGCACGAAAGTTCAAGAATCAAGTATCAAAAACATTCACACCAAGAAAAGAGACAACGGTCAGTACATCCCAAAATCCATCAGAAAAAAAAATACTTAAAATCTTACAAAACAAAGAACCAATGACTCTACATACGATTGTCTCACAGAAGAGGTAATATGAACGAGTGTTAGAATTTACACTAGAACAGAATCCCAAACGATTGTTACACATAAGATACTAATAATAACAGTGTGAGCAGTCCAGCACACATGCATGAATCACAAAGAAAAAAATACTCAATTCTATTAACTGTAATGCTAATACTGTAAGTATTAAAACTTTATATTCACACACAGAAATACAAACACTCAGCAAACCACCAACCACATTCCAGTATACAAGACAAACCAGCAAATAATAATAATAATAAAAAAAGGTTTGCACAAAAAAAGGTGCATCCACACGCTCATGCATCTGTACACACGCCTACACACACACATACAATCCTTCCATCAGGTGTATTTTAAGCACCTCCAGTCCTCGTCTCCGGACTATAGGTGCAGAAGACCAGACACATTAACTTTAATTGCCCACTAATGGCAAGCGGGGGTGTCTCCAAGAGCCACTGCAGACCAAGGTTGAGTGGGGAACAGGTGAGTGAGTGTGTGACGTTATTGAAATTACATGTGTTCGATGTCAACGTCAATCAAATCACAGGAGAAGAAGGAGGGGGAAAAAGAAGGGGGATGAAGGGGTAATAAGATGGATGGCAAGAAAGAAGGAAAAAATATTAGAAAGACAAGAGTGAAAAAGAGTGAGCGCTAAGGGCAAGGTGACTTATCAACTCGTTATTTATTATTATTATTATTATCAAAAAAGTGATTTTAATATATATGTCATTTTAGCATTGTCATCTCAATGTGGGTATGTGCAGTGTTTAAAGTGCAGGATGTGCACTTTTTTTGCCATGTGAGACAAATGAATTAAACACATAGAGACCAACTTTTTTTTGCTGTTTGGAACATTTCTCATGAAATAAGAAATATACAAATATAAGATTATATCACAATTAGGGACAAATATCATTAATTTTATTCAATATTGGACATAAATACAGTGCATTATTGCTAAAATGACATGTTGGATCGTTAAATTCTGTTAAAACTATGTGAAAATATTTTATCATTTTTTGATATCGCAATATATAGATTGCAAACAAAATTATCGCAATGTCCGTTCTTGCAGATCATGCAAAATCGCACAGCTCTAGCTTTAGACAGATATAAAGACATATAGATAGACTAATAGATAGATAGGTGAAGTGGATCAGGAATCATTGAGCCATCCATCAAATTGAAAAGCCGTGTTATCTTGAGGAGATGAGGAATGAGGAGTCAATCAGAATGAGGAATTCACTCAGAGAAGCTGAGAACACAAGAAAGCTTCCCAGCTAGAGGGAGATGCAGCATCTTAGTTCAAAGTGAAATTAGTGGGCTGAGTGCCGCAGGCATTACACCACTGAACACCAGTGAGAGCGAGCAGCATTCCAACTAACAAGTGGCGATTTACTGCCTTACTGAGGCTTCAGCCTTTCTGTGGAGCCCTGGGTACACACTTTATAGTATAGAAACAGTCTGGTCAAAGTAGAATATTTAATTTAATAATGTATTAAAATCTCTCTCTCTCTCTCTCATATATATCATATATATATGATGGACAGCACAACAAAAACAATAACAACCATATTAGAAACATCCTCATCAACAAACACCAACAGCATCCAAAGCCAGAGCCGGAGACTGTAAAGTGTCTCTTTACCTTGTCCTTCTTGGGCTGGCTGAATTCAGTAGAATTGGACATTTTAAGGGACTTGGAGCGGTGCTGGGGCTGCCGCCTGACCGACTCCTCCCTGCCGTACTTGACTGAGCCCCCGGCCCGCATGCAGCGGACCTTCCCGGTGCCCTGAACGCTGTTTACACCGATCATCTCCTCTGCTTAAGAGCACGCACACACGGTCGAGAAGAAGGAAAGAGGGAGAAAAAAAAAAGCCACCTGTCCCGACTGCTGCTGCTGCTGCCCAGAGAGAAAAAGAGGAAGAAAGAGTGCCTGCAAGACAGACCGCGAGTAAAAAAAGAGAGAGTGAATGAGCGAGTGAAGAAAAAAATAAATAAAAGAGTGCACCAGAGAGGGATAAAGAGAGCGCAGAAAGCCAGCTGAGGAACGGCGGACGAAACGTGTGAGCGGACAGAACGTGTGAGCGAGATCGTGCATACACACACACACTCGCTCAAGCACGCACACACACACTCTCTCTCTCTGTTTCTGAGGCGTCTCCTCCCTCCCTTCAAAGCTCCAGCAGCATCGCATCCACACAGTTCCCCTGGAAGCCTCACACCAGTGACTGGGAGTTTGGTTTGAGAGAGAGAGAGAGAGAGAGGGGAAGAGAGGGAGAGAGGTAACAGAATTGAGAGAGAGAGAAAGAGAGAGAGAGATACTGGGAGTGGGAGGTAGGAGAAGGACCCTCCCCTTTTAGAGGAACCCAATGTTCAGTGGCAACTGTTTCTTCGTTTTTATTCCAAACACTAACACTACACAGCTCCTGTGATCAAGCTGACCACCACCACCCTGATTAAAGTCTGCAGTGGGAGGGGGGCTGAAGACCATGCTTCAGAAACAATGGTGAATGCACACAAAGTACGTGGTTAATCCACAATAAAATTCAGAAAATGTTGTTTATGTTTCAGGTTATGGATTAAAACTACAACAACCTCTTGATAAATATACTGCAAAGAGTTCTTAGACTGATAAACACAGAAGAACCAATAGCTTCTAGTTCTACCGTGGGCTACGCATGTTTTTCACTGGTTTTCCTTTGGAGTCAAGAACTTAAAGCTGATGTTCTAGGGCCCTCTCTGGTGAGAATGGGTAATTGCACAGAGTGTGCGGAAGAATCTTTTTAAAATGAGCGGGTGTGATGCGGTCTCCTTTCAGAGCGGATGAATACGATTCCAGGTTATGTTCAGTCTGAGAGAGAAAGAGAGAGCACGTGCTTCTAAAGTCTCCATTGCTCTACCAGCTGCTGTGCATTTGTAGCCAAGAAAACAAGCCAAAGAGCGGTGAGTGAACAGTTGGTTATAGCACAGAAAACGAGTCAATGAGTTGGTAAGTGGCGAGCGAGTACAGTTGTAGCAGGAAAACGAGCCAAAGATTTGGTAAGCAGCGAGAGTGTACAGTTGTCGAGCAGAAAACGGGCCAAAGAATTGAAAAGTGGTGAGAGTGTACAGTTGTCGAGCAGAAAACGGGCCAAAGAATTGAAAAGTGGTGAGAGTGTACAGTTGTAGCAGAATAAACAAACAAAAAAAAAAGAGTTGAAAAGTGGCAAGAGTATACAGTTGTAGTGCGAAAAAAGAGCCAAAGAGCTGATAAGCAGCTGACTACCTGAATATATATTTTTCTTCCCTGATGTCACAAGCATATTCCAAGATGACAATACCAGGTTTCATGGGACTGGAATTGTGAAAGAGTGGTTCAGGGAGCATGAGATCATCCTTTTTACACATGGATTGTTCCCCACAGACTCCAGACCTTAACCTCTTTAAGAATCTGAATGGGAATGGGATGTGCTGTATAGAGAAGGCTTTGTGCAATGGTCAAACTGTACCATCATCAATGCTGCTGCAAGATCTTGGTAAAAACTGATGCAACACTGGATTGAAATAAATCTTGTGACATTGCAGAAGCTTATTAAAACAATGCCACAGTGAATACATGCTGCAATTAAAGCTAAAGGCGATTTTACGAAATATTAGAGTGTGTGACCTTTCTTTGGTGGGGACTTTTTTTTGGCTCATACGATAAAAGTATCTGTGGTGTGAAAATCCCTGAGGGATGTTAAACAAGACCATGCTCAAGACAAAGTCAGAACAGCAGCTCTTAGATTAGATATTAGTGAGTGAATATTTTCGGTATTATTAAATTAACAACCAATGGTTATGATTCAATTAGAGCACACACACACTTGCAAACACACTTACGTCTTCCTCCTGTTCTCTGAAACCTGTTTGAAGTCAGACACAAATTTCTCATCAAGGCCACAACTAGCAAATACCTTTCTGAAACTGAATCAGACAATTAAAAACACAAAGAGCATTACTGTAATAGAGAACAGAGTACATAATACATAATACAATGTAATGCAACACCTCACAGCCTTTCGCTTCTCATTAAAATCAATAATTCAGGAGCGTTCTCGCTAATTCTTCATATGTATGCAATTCAATTAAGAGACTACAACGAGGTAAATGATGGTTGGGCTATGACAGATAGGTCGAATTATTCCAATGCAAAGCTGAGCTGCTGAATTACAGAGTTATATTCCATGAGTAAAGGCGATAAAGCTCACACTGGCCTCGTGCCTATTTGACACAACAGCAAATTGACAACTTCGGTCATCCAGTCCAGTCTGACCGGTTGTGTGAAACTGTGCGACAAGTCTTTATTGAGAGGGCTGAGGCTGAACTAAAAGCATGCAGGCCACCAATAGAAAGATGAGCTGTCATATTGGAGAGGATATGCAAGTGGGCTGGAGCGCATGCTAGGCTTTCAAGGGAATTGGAGAGAAGAAAAAAAAAAGGGGAAAAAAAATGCAGTAAATGTCTCTTTGAACTGTAAAGGGGGAGCAAATCTGTGAACGATTGGACGCGCTCCAGTCTGCAGTTTTATTACAGTAGGCAAATGCCTGCCATCATATGGGGAGTGGTTTTGGAGGGAAGCTCTCGCGCATTATGGGACAGGCTCAGCTCATTGTTCTATTGGATAGAGGGTATTAACGTTCGGCGTGAGGATGTAGCAGGGGAGCGAAGATGGTGAATCCAATTTGGCTCATCAGGGGACCATTCAGTACCCATTTGGATGCAGAATTAAAGCCGCAAATTTGCCTTGATCTATGAAAATCTACTGCGGGATCACAGCTGGGGGAGAAAGAGAGAGAGATCACATCACAACTCCCAGTGAATAATCAACTCTAATTTAATTGAAGCAACATGCAAATCGCAGAACCCAGGGAGGATATAAAGCCTCTGGACAAAAGACCATGGCATTTAAGTGGCACTGCTGTAATTTCGATATCTGCGCGACCTTGGTGAGCACAGCCAGAGGAGTCCATTCCGCACAGCAGACAATGATGAAATAAGATGTTACTGGAGAAGGTGCCATATAATTAAGTGAATCATCGCTAGCGGAAGGAGTGCGTGCGACCCCATTTCAGACTACCTGTGTAATGAACAGACTTTACATGCCAATCAATTTGCACTGCCCTATTCATATTCTAAAAAGCTCTCACCACCACAGTAACAGTAACACTAACACCGACAATCCAAGACATTTGACTGCTCACCAGTACGGCTGAGTATTGGCAAAAACCTGGTGATACAATGTGATACTGCAAGTAAGGCAATACTAGTGCATCTCATTAGAATATCATTGAAAAGTTGCTGTATTTCAGTAATTCAGTTCAAAATGTTAAACTCCTATAGATGTATTAAACACAGAGTGAGTGTTTTAAGCATCTATTTCTTTTATTGTTGATGATTATGGTTTACAGCAAAAAAAAAAAAAAAAAAATAAATAAATAAAATCAGAGTCTCAGAAATTTTGAATATTATATAAGATCAATTGGTACTTTTGCCAGTGTGGGCAGTGTGCCAAGTCCTGCTGGAAAATGAAATCTGCATATCTATAAAAGTTGTTCTCAGCAGAGGAAAGCATGAAGTGCTGTAAGTTTTTCTGGGAAAACAAAACTGCACTGACTTTGGACTTGATTATAAAACACAGTGGATCAACACAAGCAGATGACATGTCTCTCCAAAAATCACGGATTGTGGAAACTTCACACCAGACATCAAGCAGTTTGGACTGTGTGTCTCTCCACTCTTTCTCCAGACTCTGCTCCCTTGCTTTACAAATGAAATGTAAAATTTATTGATGATCAGTGATGGTTTGGAGAGTCATGTCATCTGTTGGTGTTGATCCACTGTGTTATATGGAGTCCAAAGTCAGTGCAGAAAAGTGTTTTCCCTGAAAATCTTACAGCACTTCATGCTTTCCTTTGCTGACAATTTCTTTGGAGATGTGGATTTCATTTTCCAGCAGGATTTGGCACACTGCCCACACTGACAAAAAGTAATAACTGGTGTCATATAATTTTCTAATTTTCTGAGACACTGATTTTTAATTTTTTTTTTATTGGCTGTAAGCCATAATCATCAACAATAAAATAAATAAATGCTTAAAATAGATCTGAACAGATAAATCTGTGTGTAATACATCTATACAATATATGAGTTTTACATTTTTTAACTGAATTACTGAAAATAAACTTTTCAATGATATTCTTATTTTTTGAAATGCACTAGTATATTGTGATTTTTCTGTTTGGGATGAAAATCACCTTTATAGAGTATACTATGTATAAAATCCAAATAAAAGAAAAGTTTACATTTAACCCAATCAGAACAGTGACGTCTAATTGTCAGGGGTTAAAAAAAAATAACATGAAATATTATGTCACCAATTATAACGCAACACAAACCTTTAATTAAAAATCAATACTGTGATTTCAGAATCTATACAGTATTGCAAAACGTAACATACTTCGCAATACTTCGATATACTGATATTACACTCTTACACCTCTACTCAGCAGTGTGTGTTAGTCTGTGATAGTCTGGTGCGGTCTGGTTAAGACAGCACAGTCACATGCCAAACAATATGCCTTAACGTGATCACTGGGCCAGTGGCTTCAATGCATCATCTTGTCCATCTGTTCCTCTACTGCAGAGACAGAGGGGCTCCGAGGGCCATCTCGCCTGACGTCGTGCCTGCCATCTCCTCCGGCAGCGAGCACGAACTACTTTACACCAAACAAACTCACACTAACTCAGTTACTGCCATCATCTCTCCACAATATAAACCTGACGATATCAACAATAATAAAGGGCTCATTTTGTATACTTTTTTTGTCTAAAACTATATCCACTAGTCTGTATGAGTGTGATGTAAATGTTTTTTCTTTTGATTGGCTTCCACATATATCATACCTTATTCAAACAGTATTTCAAGCTGAAATATTGTCTTATATCTTCAGCAAGACTGCCTGAGCTAAAGATCTGTAGGCTGATACATCCTTATAA
Source organism: Astyanax mexicanus (assembly GCF_023375975.1). Lineage (NCBI taxonomy): Eukaryota > Metazoa > Chordata > Actinopteri > Characiformes > Acestrorhamphidae > Astyanax > Astyanax mexicanus. The sequence continues at coordinate 27,505,393 of NC_064427.1, read as the reverse complement.
AAGTACTGCATGAATATGTTCTGACAGTTCTTGGAATAATGAAAAATCTTTAAATGCAGTGTTTATCATCACATGGGCACTGAACTACCATGGCAAACTTTTGTCATGCACTACAAATCAAAAGTTATTCATAATTCACAAATACCACTTAATGGTTCTATTCTTTCTTTATTTTTTTATTAATTTATCCATGACCAGAAGAGGTGTTGACTTCTCTGGGTTCTGATGCATCTAGAATGAAATTATGGCAATTGTTACAATGACTAATGAACATTACCTGCAAATTTTGGAACATTAGTAAATGTCCACACTATAGTATCACACTGAGTAAACAGGAAATCATCTCTTTAATTTGATCAGAGTAAATTTAGATGTAGATGTTTTATTTTGTTCACCATTCAGGCCATTCCTGATGTTATTTTTATGAACACAAAGATCTGACCATTCCAGAACAGATCTTTCAGTAACATATTTAGCCCTATCCGGACAGGTTTAGTTCTTAGAGGGTCTTGGGCTAATTTTCTCTTTTATAGAGAGGTCCTCTGTGATTTTATTCCCGTCTAGAATCACCATGTATGTGTTTTTCTCAGACGTCCTCTGAGAAAATTGCAGGCTAAATTATCTACTGTTTTTCGCTGAACTCTGTGGTCCTCCGCTAATTTTAATCCAATCCGGACTTACTTCTCTAAATTTCATCACCTTGCGTTTAACTGAAATAGCTATTTGTTTACTGCCACGCACCATAATTACACTTTGGGCGTGCGTTTCCACGGAGATCCACGTAAACAGAACAGCGAGTGGAAATGGAGGAGCTACTGAACGCGATGTCATGTGACGGAGAAAGCCTAAAAACTCACTGGTCATGAACATTTTTTCTCAATTGCAGTCTGCATGTAAGAGTTTTATCACCAAGTAGTAGTGTGAAATGTTTTTTTACAGACGTCGCCCTGAAAAATGAATCCCGTATGAATAGAGCTTTTGTCTGTTAATATCACTAGAAGAGCCATGTAGGGAAAAGCATAAGCGTGGCATAAAATCGGGGGCTCTGAGTGGTCAAGCAACCTAAAGCTCGGCTACTATGATCTGAGGATTGCCGGTTCGCATCCTGATCATGCTGCTTGCCATTAGCAGCCAGAGTCAGAGAGAGCACAATAGGCCTTGCTCTCTCAGAGCAGGGTCACTGCACTTTTCTCCACGTGCACTGGCTGGTAATGCTATACCCGCAGCAGTTCAAAAGAAGCAGTGGCTGACTTTACATGTGTCTGGGAGTGGGTGGAGTAATTGGCATAGCAAAAATGGGGAGAAAATTTGAATAAAATGTAGAGTAAAATCAGCTGTTCATATTGTATTTGATTAAAAGTGTAGTTTTAAGCGGGACTGGTATAGTCATAGACTGGTAAGTGTAGTAATTTATTCATGACTTACTAACTGCCAGTACATGCTAGTTTGCATGTATTATGACTAGAAAAACTACTCGAGAGTGCATTAATCACTGTAGTATCTATTATACAGGAGTGTGTAGTTCAGAACACATTATATACTGTATATAAGTGCTAGGCGATTTTCACGAATAATTCGTTTTTTTCGCGATTTTATATACAGACATTTTATCTTTTTAATCTAGAATATCCAAAAACGCTACTCATTTCTGAAGTGTTTATCCGTCTCCCCTGTTTACCGGCGCCTCCCGCAGACCAACGCGCACATATTTTAATTCCGCTCAGTCCAGGACAGTTTCAGCACTTTCGACACAAACACCCGGTGGAACAAAGTATATATTTACCTCAAAATAAATCCTACCGCTTCTAAAAACTGCAGCGCCATCGCTTTGCGGTAAGGATTCGTGATTAATGGTGGAAAACGATAATAATCTCTACATCAAAGTTTCTTCTGTGACTCGTTTAGTGTGTTATTTCTCAATTTTCAGACACAAACCCGCATTCTAAAGTACACTCCAGTGTCAGTCAGTGTCTGAGTTTGTCCGCGGTGTGTGTACATGAGACCAACACGTGATATGAACGCATGGGCTTGTTCAACATTGTTTTGATTCACTCAATGAGTCGACTTAACCCAAAGCCTCTGAACACCAAACAGATAGTTTTATTATTTTTTTTACAGGTAAACCTAGTAAACCTAGTGTTGAACCATTTCTTTGTCATCTGCAGATTGATTTTTTAGTAAGGAGGGAAAAAATCAATTCTAATCAAAAATCGAATTTTTTTAGGCCATAACCGCCCAGCACTACTGTATATGACTGGGGTTTAACCCATTTTTCTGGTGAACTGAATAATTCCTGGAACATGCTATTTTGTCCATGCGTTGCAGTCCTATTTTAACATGAATATACTGAGACCCAAATATACCCTTATGTACTATTGACTGACGCTCGCTCTCACGCTTAAGATTCTGCATCCTAACTAAAACTCAATTAGCATGTAGAATTCCCTGTTCACAGCCTGACAGGGAGAACACTAAATGACGCCACTCAAATAAGGCCGGGCTCATTCACTGTCTTTCTAATGGACACGGACTTTGAAGAACACCCCGAGCACATTAATGTACTGTATGAGAACATTCGAAAACATGACTTATCCTCTGGCTGGGAGCCCAGTGTTTGGGCAGAGACACAGCCAGCCTCAATGCTATATTGATGCCTACCACAGAACATGTGGGTGGACTGTTTGCTGGTGCTGAGGTGCTATTGTCGTGTCGAGCAGATCGGCCCGCTCGCATTCTCACGTGTGCAGGGCAATTAGCTGCTCAGGAAAAACAGAGGGACGCTTGCGATGCTGACAACACCATTATTTCTGCAGTTATCCGACGTGGTGGGAGCGGGATCTTCGAAAGCTTGTTACATAAACGTAAAGCTATCCGTAGATGTGATCAAGAAAAAAAAAGTCAATGGAGGGAGAAACAATCAAAAAGCAAACAAAAAACCCAAACAAACAAACAAACATCCACGCAGATATTTTCATGACGTGCTAGAGTGGGCGTTTGTGTAGATGCTTCAAGAGCTGTTCAGATGCAGCTGACTGACTGTAGCGCCCTGCAAAACACTCTGCAGCTGTGACACGGCGCAATTAAGAGCAGGACTGTAGTTGAATGAAAGGCTTCAAAGCTGTTGTTCAGTCAGCCGCTGATCATAGCAAACACTGACAGTGGGCGGAACGGCAAAATTATAAATGGCATGATACTTTCTGCACAATTTCCACAATAATAAACAAAATTTAACACTGTTCGTCCAAATGTTTGTGGATCAACTACTTTTCACCCATTGCTACAAAAAACAAGCTTGTCTAGATCCTGTAGAAAAGTAGTATCTATAAATAAAGGCCACTCTGGAGCAGATAAACATGAACATGTCTGCACCATGCTTTATGCAAAGTGTGGGCTAAGGCCTAATCTCATTTCACCCCTTGGGCCTACCCCTTATAATAATAATATTAATTCATTGTCCCAATTTTTAGGGGGAGAATTTCACCCCTTGCCCTTGTAACTCTGTTCCAAGGGAAGGGATACACTCAAAAGGAAGGGGTAGGGGTAGTGCCAAGGTATTTAGATATTTCAAAAAGATACTTGAAAAAAAGTAGTTTTCACACTACTACTAACTAACAGGCCAACACTGGCCACCCAACTATGAACTCCATTGATTTAAGCTCATTTAATTTACTTTCATTAGTTTTAATAGATCTATTGTTTTATTTAACCTGTTCATTAAAAAAAAGGATTAAAAGCTACAACCAGCCTACGTGAGGGCCTATAAAATAGAAAATTGTTAAAAAAAAAAAAAAAAAAAAACACAATAAAGAAAAAGTTCTCAGCAGTTTGAATACAAGGTATATATATGTGTGTATACATCGGTATTGGCAGATATACGTATATACATATACAGCCAAGAAATTCCAAGAATAAAGTATGAGAATTTTGTATTATTATTAGATTTTTAAGATGTGTATGAGAGTAGGCCATTAAAAACACAGACCAAAGTTACTGTTAAATTATTGACGCGCCCCCAAACTCATCAAAAAATCCCAGCCTTCCACTGGTAAATATGAGTTTCTGATGGCATTCATGTGCACTCATCTCATAAATACGATATTTCCTAGATGACTTGAAGGCAGCAAAAGTCCAGCTCTCAGAGAGCCCGGTTCTAAGCTACTGCATGCCCAGGTTTAATCTCCGCTGATAATATCCGGCTGCTGGCCTCCTGCTCCTGAGCGGGGCTCTTTGATCTGAGAGTTCCCAGAGGACTGTCCTCACAAATGGCATCTGTGAACTCCTTATGCAAAGAGCTTCAGCTAAATGCCAAAATAATAATAATAACAATAACAATGATAATAGAAATAAAAAAACTCTAAAGTTTAAAGCGTTTCTCATTCACCTGCAGGTTCAGGGGAGGTAAAGGCTCCGTTCACATTTCAGCAGTTTTGGGTATTTCATGGGTGAAGGAACTGAGGGACAGGGAAAGTGAGAGTGTGAGTAATGTCTTTCATCTTTCTGACATTTTCTGAATTCATCTTCTTTCCGAGTGAATTGTTTCACTATCCTCAGGACAGGAGACACACACTGTTTAAAGCAGGGCTTGATGAATATATCAAAAGCTTCAGAACAGTCTCCAGTGAAAAAGACCACAATTCTTTCACCACCGAATGTGAGGTCATGTGTAATTCATCTTTTCCAGTCTTCCCATGAGAACTGTAGAAGTACCACAGAAAAAATACCACGATCGATACACAGCAAAGTGCTTCATTTTAAAATCAGCATCAGACTGTTTAAAGGTTATGTTTGACCATTATTTCCAAACCAATATTTGATTATATATTTATTAGGATCGAGTATAGGCAGGAATAAGAAGTCTGCAATATGATATGCATCATGAAACAGGGGTTATGACTCTATGATCTATGATTGCAGCCACTATGATCAGGAGATCGCCGGTTCGAATCCTGTTCATGTAGCTTGCCATCGGCTATAGGAGCTCTGAGAGAGCACAATTAGCCTTGCTCTCTGTTAGAAATTCGGCTTTCAGGAATCAGGATTCAGGAGTCAGAATCAGGAATCAGGAGACAGCTTGAGAGATGACTTGAGTTTATTCTCGTGCAGACAGAAAATCTACACGGGCACAGCTTAGTTGGTCGTTGCTCCCTCTGTGTCCGCCTGACTAGTCCATGTGACTTGTCTGTCTGTTACTGTCTGTGTGAGACTCTCTAGCTGAGACTGAACTAGACTGAGCTCAACTGAACTGAACTACCTCGACTGAGCTAGACTCAACTAGACTAAGCTCGACTGAACTGAGCTGAACTCAACTAGACTAAGCTCGACTGAACTGAGCTGAACTCAACTAGACTGAGCTACTTAGACATTTTAGCAGGACTTTACATACAGGAGAAACTGCTTTGAATACAGCAGGGGGAGAAAGGGTAAGGGTTTATGGAGGAGTATGTGAAGGGTGTCATCATTGGGGGTGTCTCTATCAACTTATGTTAAACAAAGGAGAGATGTGAGAGATAAGGGTGAGGGGCAAAAGGTTAGGAGTGTATAGGGGAATGGGGGGTTAAGCAGTGAGACAATTTAGAACCTAAGAAAATTTAATAAAAGTACAATTTGTTGTTGACAGAATCTCTCATCTCTCTGGGTGGGTAGATGGCGCTCTCTCCACACATCACTCCTAGGGTGATGTTGATAAGCACAAGGCATCTGTGAGCTGATGTATCAGAACCGAGTCGCTGCTCTTTCCTCCGAGTGCACTGTGATACCACTCGGCAATGCTGCATCAGCAGCAGCTCGAAAAAAAGAGGCGGTGACTAACTTCACATGTATGGGAGGAGGCATGTGCTAGTCTTCAACTTCCTGGTGTTGGGGCATCACTAGTGATAGAGGGAGTCCTAATGAGTGGGTTGGGTAATTGGCCTTGTAAATTGGGAAGAAAATGAAAAAAAATAAATAAAATAAAATAAAATTATATATACATAAAAAAAGATAGCAATTACTAAATGCAGCATCTTATAAAACTACTGCAGAGGATCACGTTTATAACAAGTGGGTCAGCAGCTGTAAAATCTCTCTCTATATATATATATATAAAAAAACTCCTGCGCTATCATGCACAACCTTTACCCAGCAATGTGTAAATGAATGTGTAGGATGGAAGCCAAACCAATCCAAGTGCAGCGTACAATGAGGTGAACAAATAAGGTCAGTCCAATGCTGCTGCTGCTCGCACACACGCACAGTGGTGCTGCCTACTTAAAATACCTCAGCAGAGAATTGCACTGCATGAGCCACAGCTACAAGCACACGAGCAGCAATTTACAGGGATGCATGCATTAACCAGCAGGTACCACGCTTTACATTACATGAACATTCCAGCACACACTCGTCGCTCCACCAAGCACATGCATGTTTTCAGTATGACGAGCGAGCATGCGGATATGTGACAGCGTACTGGAGCATTATTTACAGTCTTCCATGAAAAGGAAAATACGAGGGGCCAAGTAGGTGCATTAGCAGCATATGTGGGTGATGCCAGACGGGCTTTACTGTGCTAAATATATGGGTAAATCAATTGTGAACTGACGGCTGCCATTCCTACAAGCCATACCACACATAAGAACATGCTCGCTGGCGTGGCTCTGGACAATAGTACTGATACCTGTATTGGCGTTTTAGTGGCACTGAGGCATAACAAAAAGTGTATAGCTCTGAAAAGACAGAAACAGGTTTAAATTTAGATACAATTTATCATTTACATCCATACTGTCCCAATTCTAAAAACTAAGCTGCAAAAAGAGCCTATTTTGAATTGTTAAGCCACACAAAAATCAACTCAAAGTCCAAGTAAACTCAACATACAGCTCTGAAAAAATAAGAGACCACTTAAAAATGATGAGTTTCTTTGATTTTACCAAATTGAAAACCTCTGGAATATAATCACTAGGAAGCTGGATGATCACAAGCCATCAAACCAAGCTGAACTGCTTGGCATAAAGTTATCCAAAAGCAGGTAGTAAGAAAGTAAATATAGTGATAAGAGCATATATCCGTATCTGTATATAAACAGCATGGAGCAGTGTTTGCTTATAGCTGTGATAATTAGCATTATCTGGCTAATATATCAGATTAAACTTCACCTTATCAGCAGTTTAGCTCAAATAAAAGGAGTATATTTGATAGCTGGGACGGATCGAGACTGGATCACATTCTAGGCCGGCAAATAATGATTATCCATCTCTAAAGACGATAGAAACAGCTAAACATGAGATTTAAAAGGCATTTAAATGTCTAGAAGTTTTTTTAGATATGAAATTCAATCATTGCAGCCCAATCACGTTCTCACCACAAGCAAACTGCTCCGGAGGGACCAGACCGAGATCAACTCAACTAGCAGGTACGGTCTGGTTGTTTTGATCCGCGCTGAGTGTGATGACCATTTTCACAAACGAACCAGAATCTGTTTTAACCGGACCAAATAGTGCTGGTGTGAAAACGACCCAAAACACTAATCTGCAATATAACTGATTATTTTTTATGTTTGAGAAATAAAGGTATTCTTTAACCCATTAATAAACAGTCATCAATCTGTCACTTTAACAAGAACATCAATATTTTAGTGCTTCACTCACAATCCTGCTCTGATAGCCTCTTTAATGAAACAATGCATTGTTGTTTCCCCCCCAGTGTGTCCACCTCTTTCAGTATCTCCTTAAAAAAACCTTCAGCAGCTCGAGCAGCTCTCCAGCAATGCTCTCTACACACAGTCAATAATGATACTGCCTAAAGAAATGCGTGGCTGGAGTAGGCGATCAAAAACAACGTATATTTTAAGACACCGGCCTCATGAGATTCGAGGATGGAAACGGTGTAAAAGCATGTGATATGACGTGGCTGGAGAATGATTCCTAGGTCTCAAGGTGTGGGATGTAGAAGCTCCATTCCAGACCATTCTGCTGAGAAACACTGCCACAGTTTAACTAGTACTATAGCGCCAGAAATCAATTTCATTTAGACCTCACACTGCTGGAGAAGCACTGACTGCTGCTCTTCTCTCCAGTGACCATTTCTCCATCTCCACCTTTAAAGAACTGCAGATCTAAAGATAGCTACTGGGTCTGTAGTATAGTCCAGTGATATATCTTTTGACCTCAGCATGACCACATCATTTTCAGACAGGAGCCTCCCCACCTGCTACTTCTCCTATACACATACTATCTGAGGACTGTCAGCACCACACTAGGTGTGTATTCATGGCCCTGTCAAACAGTCCTGAGTAGAAACACGGCATGAAAATGAACAGAAAACAACCTCTGAGTCTCTGAGGTTCAGTCTCTGTGGGATTTCTGCAACATCCAATAAAAGAGGAGCTTCATCTGAGGACTCACGTGACTGATGTGTCGTTTGGAAAGAAATTTGAAATTGAAATCTTCATATTCATTATTTAGAATCAAGTAATTATTCGTAATCAAATCATTTATAAAATAAAATATAAGTTCACTACAAGCCATACAGAAATTCAAAAAAGTTAAATCAGGAAGCCTTTAAAAATGCTTGATAAAAAAAAAACAGTCAATTTCAACAGTGAATAAATGAAAGATTGTCTATTAATCAAGTCGTGTTATACTTCAGAAATGGTTTTAAAACAAGATTCTATAAAGTTTGTTCTGTGTCTTGAAATACTCTTTATATCCTAATAACAGTAAATTGTGTTATACATTAGTATATTGCAGTATAGGAAGTAAAAGGAGTATATAGTAGTACAGGGTAGTAAAAGGCCCAAAAAATATGACCCGACCCGCCCCATAAACTGGCTGTTTTCGAGCTGTTTGAATGATGTATGATGAATTATGTTTATTAACATAGAAGCATAGAACTATTATTTAATTAAATTGATTTTTAAGAACAGCTGCACACAGTGCTGCAAGTCAAACGTGGAGGAGTTCACGTGCGAGAGAAAGAGAGAGAGACACAGAGAGAGAGATTTGCGTGTTCGTGTATGAGCTACTCACAAGTAAAGGTTCTCACATACTGTATCTCCTGTTTCTCTTTTATCTCCTCGTGCTCATATTCTAGTCCCATACATAGTTCTGCAGCTCCCTCTGTGTTTTCTGTCGTATTTTGCTCCTAGCGCGAGCGCTTACAACTAACACCGCGGACCGCGAGGTGCCATCGCGCTGCCCTGTTGTGCCGAATGCGACTCTCTGCTGAATCTGACTCCCGCTTCGCCGACAGAATCGGCACAACACCCCCCGCTGTAGAACTGCGGGAGTGAAAACAGTGCTTATAATTTTTTTTTTTGATGGATATTATCCAGAATAACAATCATGCTTTTGGCTAAGCGATCCTCATCTATAAACAGCTGTCAAATGGGTCCGGTCAAAATAGAAACATCATTACTGTGATGGCAGCGATTGGTGTCTGATTACAAAGAAGCATGGGATCCAGTCATGTCCCTGCTGTCTCAAAAGGTCAGCCTCTGCTATTCACGCTGTTCACAGAAACGGAGACAAAGAATTGTTGGCCGGGATTAGGAGAGGAGAGAAGACCATGTGTGAAAGTCTTCTCTCAGGAAAAGACTCTGATTGGTGAACGCTGTTGCTCTAAGCTCTTGTTAATGCGCTGCTGCTAATGCTTTCAGGGCACGCTCGCTTTCTTAGGTTCCAAATGTCCTCAGTTGCCAGACGGTTGGTCAGAAGTTAGAGCCACCACACAACACCATCACAACAACAAGTGTGCATATTAAAGCAGAACGGACCCTGGAGGACGGACCCGGCAAATGTTTGCCTTGATGTTCTGCGGCTGTGTTCTCTGCAGGGAGGATGCGCTTTATCACTCCGGTGGATGAGAACTGCGGGAGGGTTAAATCCATAATGGAGGCCAGAGACTGCCACCAATCAAACCCACTAATGACTAAACACACTAGTGCCCAGGAGCTACACTCGCCCGGCTGAATTTATACCACTGAAGACCTAAAACGAGCTGCAACCAAAAAAAGGAACGGAGAGAAAAAGGAAGAACTCAAGTGAGACTTTTCTGAAGCAACAGCAGTTTTTGGATACTGCTAATCTCATTATTATTATTATTATTATTATTATAATAAAATGACACAGAGAAATACGTAAACTCATTGTCAAAGAAATGCTTGCAAAAATAGTTGCAACAAGGAACGACAAGAAAGTGTCGTATTGTAATGCTGTTCAGAAGGAAAACAGGTTACCAGCATCAATAAATGATCATGGAGTTGTAGAAGTTTCTAATGGTGACCCGTTATAATCCATTCTATAAAGATTTTGCAAAAGGGGTTGGGTGTTGATGGCACACCACAGCATCCCACAAATTTTTAATCCAGAACAGGTCAGGCAACGTGGCCGACTATGGCACAGTATTGTGTTTGTGTCTTTAAGGCAAGCCCTTGAGACACCAGCAGTATGTGGATGAGCAATGTACTGTTGAAGGAAGGATGGATGGAAGGACGAGCACTGTCCTTCCTGGATGGATAGATGGATGGATGGATGGATGGATGTACAAGCACTGTCCTTCCTGGATGGATGGCTGGACGAGTACTGTCCTTTCTGGATGGATGAATGGATGGACGGACAAGCACTATCCTTGCTGGATGGATGGACGAGTACTGTCCTTCCTGGATGGATGGATGGTTGGATGAGCACTGTCCTTCCTGGATGGATAGAAGGACTGACAAGCACTGTCCTTCCTGGATGGATGGATGGTTGGATGAGCACTGTCCTTCCTGGATGGATGGCTGGTTGGATGAGCACTGTCCTTCCTGGATGGATGGTTGGATGAGCACTGTCCTTCCTGGATGGATGGATGGTTGGATGAGCACTGTCCTTCCTGGATGGATAGATGGATGGATGGAAGGACGGACAAGCACTGTCCTTCCTGGATGGACGGATGGATGGAGAGACGAGTACTGTCCTTCCTGGATGAATGGATGGATGGATGGACGAGCACTGTCCTTCCTTCCTGGATTGATGGATGGACGAGCACTGTCCTTCCTTCCTGGATGGATGGATGGACGCTTCATACTTTATGATCCATGAAGGAAAACCACTGGGTGCAGTACCTCGTTAACGTAACAATGAGCTATCAAAGTGCCTGTAATGAAGACCAAAGGTGATCTAGATATGTTATGTTTTGAATATCTTTATATTTGAAATGATCTGTGATACTCGATTTGCCTACTGCTGGTGAAATCAGCTGGGCTTAATGTCCGGCGCAATAGCAAGTACACATCACACAGCACATGCTTTTCTTGCAAAGTAACTTCCCACCAAGACAAGTATGGTATTAGTTTTGTTTTTTTATTGGATTTTAGTCACCACCATGAAAATAAATAAATAAATAAAGAAAGAAAAAAAAATCTAACACTACATTTTCTAAAAAGAGCCTTTAACAATGCTTTCAAATATGTCTGGTCAAGAAGCATTTTGAAATATATTTGAAAGAAGATCCATTAGTTCATATCTTTTAGTGGATATAGTATAGAGGTGATTTAGCCACTCTTAAAACGTTTTCTTTGTCTTGCTGCCATTTTTTGACAGCGAATGAAGTTAGTGTTACATTTAATTTACCACACACTTGTTCTGCTACTTTTATCCTTGGCATTGATTCTAAAGCTTTCAATCCATTTTGATATCAAAAGTCCATTCTGATATAACTTGCTAGTGTATAGAGAGAGTGGTGGGGTAAAAACCACTTTGGTGGACAAGCCTGCGCTGCAATTTTTGCGTGATGTAGCAGAGTTCCTGCCAAGGTTTATGAATCTGGCCCATAGTCATATTTTAGAAAATATGGGGGAGATATAACAGTTATGTTCACGGACAAGTCAGACAGAGCTGAGCAGGTATCTCTGTCTCCATGGTGCAATATACCATAGCTCCAATCCAGAGAAATGACATAAAATTGGTCAGATTTGCTCTTGTATATGAGACATGACCTGAATATGCCAGGGCCTGCTGTCCAGCAGGAGAAAAACTCAGAAAAATAAATCTTCCTCTAAAAGATTATTTTACACTTTTATCCTTATTTCACCCTGTTTTCAATGGTCATGACCCCAAAGGACAGACCATCAAAAAGCACACCTACACTCTTCTCCTTAATGTTCCTGGTAGCCGATTTCTAAATTGGTGGATTAACAAACAAAATACATACAGCTCTGAAAAAAATGAGACCACTTCAGTTTCAGAATGTTTTTTTCTGATTTTGCTATTTATTTATAGGTTTATGTTTGAGTAAAATAACATTTTACATTGTTGTTTTATCCTATAAACTATACGGACAACATTTCTCTCAAATTTCAAATTAAAATATTGTTATTTATAGCATTTATTTGCAGAAATAAGAAATGGCTGAAATGACAAAAAATATGCAGATCTTTCAGACCTCAAGTGTATATACTTTTAAAGTTTTAAGAGTTCAGAAATCAATATTTGGTGGAATAACCCTGGTTTCTAAATATTTTTTTATGCATCTTGGCATGATCTCCTCCACCAGTCTTACACACTGCTTTTGGATAACTTTACGCCACTCCTGGTGCAGAAACTCAAGCAGGGTTCAAGCGCCCTTCAAGCTTGGTTTGATGGCTTGTGATCATCTATCTTCCTCTTGATTATATTCCAGAGGTTTTGAGAAATTTTGTAAAATCAAGGAAAAACATCTTCATTAATCAGTGATCTCTCATTTTTTTCCAGAGCTTTATTTTAAAATATCCCAAGAAAAAAAAAAATCAGATCACACCTTGCCATAAATAAATGAAGCTGAACAGCAACATTCGCAGCAATGCCCCACAATCTATCAATTCATTTTTAGATCTATTATAGATAAAAATAACCAGAATGTTTCAACAGACTCATTAATATCCCACCCTTTGCTCAGCTGTGGTGAGTATATTATGTTGGTGCATGACCTAAAAACTCCAGACGAAGTTCTCCACTGCTGCCACAAATACAACTTGCAGAGACATCACGGAAGTTATTTTAAGTAGCTGCACTACTATTGAGAAAGCAGAGGGATGGTATAATGGGCTCAGTTGCAAAATCAGCACAAAACACCTCCAGAACTTACTTGTACATTCCTAATCCCATTAGAGACATTCAATTAACACTGGAAACTAACAGCTTCAGACAGGTGTGGAGACAGAAAGAACAACGGTGCACATCACACATCCCTCAGTGATGTCAGTGAAGTGAAATACAAACACGTAGATTCTTTGTGTGTATTTATCACATAGGAGATGACCCTATAGTCACCCTGGCCATGTAGCACTTAATAAAACTGAAATAAAAATATTATACTGTAGGTGTACTGTAGGTGAAAAGAGGAGCATCCCTCCTGCTGCTGCCAAATCGCTACCAAGTGCTGACCTTGTGTTCGCTGTGGACCAAGCGGCAATGCTAATCTTTCATGTGATGACAGGAGCAGCAGGATTATAGAGGAATGATATGACCTCGATAGGGTTGGGTGAATTGGTTGGTTCAGTTTTCAATACGCCAACAAGTGGGGTTGGGTAGCACAGTGTTATACTAGTGAATCTCAGAAAATTAAAATATCATTGACAAAATTGTGTTGTTTATTGTATATAAATATGGCTTATATTCTATGAAAACCCAAAAATCAGTTTCTCAGAAACTTAGAATATTATATAAGACCAATTGGTACTTTTGGCAGTGTGTGCATTGTGCCAAATCCTGCTGGAAAATGAAATCCACCGCATCTCCATCAAAGTTGTCAGCAGAGGGAAGCATGAAGTGCTGTAAGATTTTCTGGGTAAAAACTGCACTGACTTTGGATTTGATAAAATATAACACAGCGGATCAACACCAGCAGATGACATGTCTCTCCAAACCATCACTGATTTTAGAAACTTCACACTAGACCTCAAGCAGCTTGGACTGTGTGTCTCTCCACTTTTCCTCCAGACTTTCCAAATAAAATGCAAAATTTACTGATGGTCAATGATGCAAAGAGCTCAGTTTAAGATACAGAGTACAATAAAATATACCATACAAACCGAAAAATAATATATCTGTGAATAATAAAAAAAAAGGACACCATAAGAAAACTGTAATTTGGTCACATGAAGGTTGAAGGTAACTAATAAAACAGTCACGACACAAACTTCCCAATGAACTTTCTTTTCATGAGCAATAAATCAACAAGGACACACAGTGCCATAGATGCAAAGCACCAATCTTCCCCAGCACTCCTGGTGCTTTGCCAATGTTCATTTCTACAAGGTAGCTCAAGGACACCAGGGGGCCGTTCTGGTTTTAACAGCGTTTGCAGCAGAAGTGGTTGCTGGCTACACTCTGCATTTAATTACTTACTATCCATTATAAAGAAACACTGCTGGACAGATCAAGAGTTCTATCCGGGGCATAGGCAGCAATGTGTCAAACACTATAATAATGAGAGAAATACAGCAGAAAGACCTCGGATCAGGCTGTACTCAATAACTGATGTTATCGGATACTAACGTAAAGAAACAGTGTGCAAATTGTCATTCTTTTGTCGAGTCATGTTTTTGTCAAATGTGATGTGACTGTAGAACATCTCCATCCTGCACTAAAGCACATTCAGTCTCTGAATGTTTCTGACGTGGACACTCAACTTCATTTTCAACTTTAAGTCTTTTAAGGTCACTGTTCCACTGAGCCTGGGTGACAGAAGGCAAGAAAAGAAAAGAAGAACTGAGTGGAGTATCAGACTTCTTTACTTACTGTCCTTGAGAGATGAACACTGTCTAGCTGGATACATCAAAGGACTTTCTTTCTTTCTATATTCTATACATCAGCCCCTTTCAAATCCAAAATACAATATATATATTTTTTTAATCGGTCTTGGATCATGAGCTTGGAAAATTCACACCAGTGGGCATTTTATACACCACATATCTATACATATATACGTATTTGTGGACATGCCTACAAAAAATGCATTTAGCTACTTTAAGTTAAATCCATTGCTGACACAGATGTGCAAATGCACACACACTGATCTTGTTTATTCACTACGGAGGAATTTTGGATGGAGCACAAATCCATAACCATATTGGTACTTTGGTAAACGCCAGCTATGGGCTATAAAGAGGGGTATAAAGGCCTCCAGTATTAAGCAGTGGAACTGTGTTGCCTGGAATGATGGGGCTCCATCCAGTACTTCAGGACTGAGTTGGGAGGTTGAGGATGAATTTGGGAAGGTGATCCTTCACAATTCTCACCTCACTAATGTTCTTACTGCTGAATGCAATCAAATCCACAAAAACAAGATATACACTACTGGTCAAAAGATTTAGAACACTCCCATTTTCACCCCTTTCATTTAGTCATTTAAGCTACTCAAGTTTAGTCAATAACTGGAAACTGTACAAAATCCAGTGTACAAATTTTGCAGTGAACTGCCAGGGCCTTTAAGGAAAGCAAATGAACTAAAATGTCAACAAAAAATGTCATTTTAGTATTATGTATAAAAAAAAAAATAAAAAAAAAACTGACAGGTGAACAGCACTAATAAAGTAATTGCTAAAATAAGAAAATAAAAAACAGCTTGTCCGGGCTATACAACACTGCTACAAGGTTTAGGGGGGCTCTAAACCTTGACCAGATCCCAAACTGCTATGCCATGTTTTTGGTCTTTCAAATAAATACAGATACTGAAATATTAGTCTTTTCTAAGGTTTCCCCACATCACATATCATGATTTCTCACCCAGTAACAGTAGGTTGTAATGGTCATTGGTTGTATTGCTACACTAAGTAATGTAACAAAACCTAACAAAACGTTATGGTCTCTGGTCTGGCCAAATTACTTAGTTCTGTCTTTAGCACAGTCAAAAGTTAGCTAGAAGTCAAAAGATGAGCATATCAGCCAACATAATGTTGGATGGATACAGTGAGAGATATAATGAACAAGCTTTAATTAAAAAAAAAGCTTCAAACCCAGACAGATGATGGAACATTCTGGAGAAACTCTGCCCATGTGTTCCATATGGTACCAGGAGTTTGACAGCCCTGGATAACAACTCTACAATTGTCTAAAATAGAAAATCACACTAATCACTAATCACAAAACTCCCAATTGCGTATTTTAGCTGAACTTAATACTGTATAATAAAACCCATAGAACACAACAACAGGAATTGCCCAGATCTGCTATCTGTAGACTCAGGCTAGGTCTGTGAGGCTCTGCTGGCCTGTCTGCTTGTTGCATTGGAGGATGCTGAACAGACATGAAAGAGAAAGGAGTGGCAGGCTAACAGCTGGTAGAGCTCTGTCTCTCTCGCTTGCTCTAACACAGACACACTGAGGACACGCAGTCACAACACATCACAGTCCTCCCTGTGTTCCATTCTCATCCCGGCAGGTGCAGCCCAGCTCCACACAGGGCCGTTTCGTCACCACACAACACCAGCAAGCACTACTTTCCATTCAACAACTGCAGCAGAGCGGGCTAATTAATTTAAGAGCGTATGTACACTACAACCAGCGAGGATATGCCCAGCTGGAGAGGAGTGGAGTACATCCGAAGATGAAAAGAAGGTTAAAATGGACTAAGTGGAGTCAAATTCAAAAGCATTTTCAAATACATACTTTCAATTTATTAATCACACCACTTTAATATTCGAAGCACGTGCCGGCTCTGGATAGGAGGTTCAAAGAAAATAAAAATGTTCACTGCCAAATGTAAAAAAAAAAAAAAAAAAAAAAAAACTTCAAAAAAGACTTGCTTGACTAATTTCATTTAACCACTTTATTCAACCGGGACTTTATTACTATGAATTAAATTTAATTACAAAAAAATAAATAAAATGGGACTGTATTACAACAACATGACACATACAAGCATAGAAAACTAAAAGATATGTTTTTCTGACATAATCATATTTATTTGTGACTAATATGAAATTAGTTTTAGGAAAAATAATAACAAGTATTAGAGTGCTTTACTGAATGCTGCCTTCATTGAATATAATTATAAAAACTACAAAATAAAAACTATAAACTAAAGAAAAACTATAAATCTATAATCCTGGATCCTAAATGTATGAAACAGTGCACTGTTTATGAAACCACACTGATTATTATTAGTGTTATTTTTGTTGTTATGATCAGATTCAGTGGCCAAGCCAGGCATATTGTCATGGATCAGATAACAGCTTAATTAAACCCAATATTTTTACTTATTAAATTAAAATAGTGAGGCAGAATCTCAAAAAGCTGTGAAACTACACGGAGTAAAAAGTGTAACCTCAGGGAATTCCCACACCTGAATAGGATGTAAGGTGTTATTTTCTGAAGTGGGCAAGGTGATGTGATTTATCAGTCAAGGTCTAGGGAGGTAAGATAGATGGTGCCAGATAGATAGGAAAATCCATTTCTGAAGTTGTACACCAAGAGTACTTTTACTCAAACAGTGCAAACAGACATGATTTTGTCGTATGAAATGTTGTATGTCAGTTACAATATTGACTTTTAAATCTTGGAATTTAAATTGTTTTCATTGAACAAGCAATCGTCCAACGAAGCCACGTTCAACAGCAGTTCTCAAACTGGTCTATAAAAAGTTGATTATCTGAAGTAAAGAGCTCCAGTTGACCAGTCATGCACTACCTGTCCAAATTAGGATGAGGAAGGATAGTGATGATCCTATTGCTCTTGTTGCTGAACGCAATCAAATCCTCACTGTCGCAAAGAGACAAAAAAAATAGCATAAAGCCTTGGAGTTCCAGGACATTAGAGACAGTTACTCCAACAAAAGCAGGGTAATTATACTTTTGTTCATATAGTGTATCAATCAATCTAGACAGACTTGAAGAAGAATCAATGAACGATGCCACAATTAATATATTCCGGCCTCCTTATCTTTAATTTGCTGGTCGATGTGCGAGACTCAATGGGATCAGAATAAAGCTGATAATGAATCAGGACAATATTAATGGACTTGCTTATCTACTGAGCATGAATGACTTCATATATGTAGTGGATTAACCAGAGGATTTCTTCATTGCTTGGACACAAACACACACTACCCCCACTTTACGGCCTATAAGGAAACTTCGAACCCAGAACACTCTAAAAAAACCTTGGAGTAATCTTTTTTTCAAACAACCTTAAATTTCAAAATGACATTTACTGACTATTTCTTCACTCAGCCTCGCTCAAGAGCCCTAAATGCGAGTTTAGGGTAAAATTCTGTTTACATTCCTCCAAGTCATAAACCTCGGAGTTAATGTAAACATTTGGAACATTTGCAACACCATCACTAGGACGGGACTGCGGACTTGAGAGAGTGTCAAAACTTAATTAATGCCTTGGAAATTGTTAATTCACCAAATGTTGTACCAATTTAGGGGTTTGTGCCTAGTTATTTCTGCAATCACTTAGAAATAAGATTAATGAAATTAAGAGAAATGTTCTAAGCTTGGGATTCCATTTTCAACATTGCAGGCTCAAATTCTGTGGGGTGCAGAAAGAACTCCTTCCCCCACCGTCGTAAATTCAGACAGGCAAGGACCAAGCCTTATCTGAACACTCAGCAGAGGGGAGGAATTTCTCACTCAGAAGATTTTGCTTAAAATACATCTATATTGACTATATAAAAAAATGTGTTTTATAGAATGTTTACTAGATAATGGTATATGTGTCTGGTATATGGTATATGTGTTTGGATGTGTCCTGATTCAATTTTTCTACACATTCAAGTCTGAATCAACAAGGTTTAACTAGCATTTGATAATTTAGCTTTATTTGGTTATCAGTGGTTTAACCAGGTATTATCTTTTAAGTGATTTAATTGGGTTTAAATAATAACATGACTCTTGATCTCTTTCTGACAGAGTATCATCCATCGTTGTATTTCTAAGATTATCTAGTATTACAAAACTGTTTGTGGGCAAAATATATATATATTACATTTATTGCGATTCAATTGTAAGATTGTTGTTTCCTGAATTTATCCTCACAAACTGATATGCTGAAAAATGTATTTTGATCCACTGTTTAATTGAGTTTTCTTTTGGTTTGATCTATTAGAAAAATTCTGAAGCATGGTGACCATGTGAGGGGGGGGTTTTATGGCCCTTTGTGAATAAGATCTTCCCTGCCAAAGTTTGAAATTGCTCCTAGACCAATCAAAACACAGACATTTGGGCCACAGGGCCAATCATAGCTCAGGGGCCAAACAGGCCACAGAGTCTAATAGTTAAACTGGGCAGACACAGTTGAGTTGCCAGTTTAGAGTTTCCAGTGTAGAGTGCAGAGTTTAGTTCCGTTCAGTTCGGAGGAGTTGGAGGAGAAGCAGTTCAGTTGGAGTTGGAGTTAGAGAAGGAGTGGGAGAAGATGAGTTGAGGAAAACAGTTAGAGGAGAGAGGAGAGAGGTTAGGGAGCCCAGAGATGGAGAAAGGATAGACTGTTAGTTTAGTCATCTTAAGTTAGTTTTCTTAGACTAGTGCATTTAATCTTCAAGTATAATACTATTAGCTATCCTAGTTAAAATATCTAAGGTTATTTTACAATCTACGAAGCCAAGCATTATTCCATCTAAGTTTAGCTAAAGTACAGCTGAAAAAGAGATCCGCCAGATCCAACCCAGAAACCTGCGGTCCGGAGGCCACCAGCAAGCCAGCTGAGAGTGGGGATTTACCCTGTGGGTTCTAATGGGGCTCCGTGCTGACACAGGAAGTCCAACCACCCTGCAGACAGGCTCACGTGATCCTTTTTCGGGGTGAAGCATCAGACGACCAACCCAGGCGGACGTCACCAAGGCCCACTTCAACAACTCAGAGTAAGGCAGAGCTGGGTTTAATCTTTCGGCAGATGGTGTCTGTTGGTCATGGTCTGGGTCGGGTCTTTAATAGAGCGTCTTTAGTATAGATGACTCATTTTGAGTGTCTTGGGTGGAAATAAGAATTGGTTTCGTAGACTTAAAATGCCTCAGACCCTTATTTAGAAATATTCACTTAATAGTTCTATTAATCTTTATTCCTTTCATATCAGTATTATAACGTGTTTGTTCTTTTATTTCTCATTTATCATTCTACACTATGATTTGATATCTAATGGCTACATTTATGACTTTTTAATGAATTATTTACTCATATCTGTGTGATTTAATAAAATACTTTTATTTTACAAAACCTGTCATTTCAGTGTGTTTTTCTGGATAACTTGGTTATGAAAATTTCTGTCACCTGTAGAAACCACACCCTGAGATGTCTTGTGTTATTAATTAATTTGATTAATTAATTAATTAATTAATTAATTAATTAATCTAATTAAATTAATTTAATAACTGGCGCCCAATTAAAAATATTTCAACATCTCAATTAGCACCAGGTATTAAACCACTGAGCCCGCTACATATAATATCACAACAACTCAAAGCTTTGATGCATCAGTGCCTGTAAAACTGCCTTTGTGTTAATGGGAATGTCAGAGCCAATGAATTCCTGGCCAATTTACCACAGTTCCTGCAGATGCCAACCACAAAGCTCGAAAGGACAAAGCCATTCATCAAAATATTTTGAGTCGTGGCTGGCTGAGTTCTCGACGGAAAGCAGCCGGCAGCCATTCAAGGTCCAGATAATGCAGCCTTGGCCTACCATTTACCCATATAACAAGCCTGAGCTTTACCTGTGCTCCAGCTCTGCTGCAAGAACAAAGGATCTGAATCTACCTTTGTCTTTTCGTGGCACATTACAGACTGTACCCATGTCAACTTTTCCTAATAGCTCCTTCACCAAGTTCTAATGCCTCTAGTACAAGTTAAATCTGATGAGCAATAAAAATGTTGGATATCCCCAAATCATTGTGGAACTTGATAAATAAAGATACTAAATTGATTTAAGCTCCTCAAAGGGTTTTCAGGACTCTGCTTGGCTGCATTTTTCAAAGGTTAAAAAGTACTTTGGTATTTGTGTTTTCTAAGTGTTTACTTGCTCTACCTCGCTTTGCCTCCAGTTTAGGTTACATCATATGTGTAAGCCTGCACCATAAAGAGATCCCTCTGCTGGAGCACTAGTGTAATGCAAATTGAAATTTCTGTAATTCTATAAATTAATGTTATTGCACCTCTTTTGGTGTGTTATAATCATAAAACAGTAATATAGCAAAAACAATAAGTAGTGAATATTGTTTTAAGATTGAATTAACGTTTCAGCATAAATAAAAGTAATCTAGCAGTAGGAAATAAATATTTAGATTGTTAACAAAAACAATAATACATCACCAGACTCTGTACACTTGGTAACTTGATTATAAATACATGTATTAGTTTCCAGATTAATCTCATGCATTAACAAATAAACAATGACAGAACTAATTACTACACAGTAATTTAAGCTCCTCAAAGGATTACTGACACTGGGCATGGCTGCACTAATTCTTCCCAGGTTGAGAAGTAGTTTAAAGTGTGCATTTACTATGGAACTCTACCTCACTCATATGCAGTGTTGGGAGTAACGGCGTTAAAACTAACGGCGTTAGTAACTTTTTTCAGTAACGAGTAATCTAACTAATTACTCTGACTGTAACTATAACGCTGTTACCATTTCCGACACCCCGTTACTGCACGTTACTTTAGCCGCTCTATGAACTTTTTTTTTGTTGTAACTTTGCTTTGCCCTGGTTAACCCCTCTTCTTTCCGGTGAACTTGAGCTTCTGGCCGCTGTGCCTGTGGTTTGGCGTGGTGAAGTGAGGCACAATTGTGACTATTTGCGTGTTCTAATTAATTCAGTGATTGCCGTGGACAGGCCAAGTTCCGATTTAAGGACGTTAAGCTTTTTTTAGCTGCTCCGGTTTTTGTGGTGCTGCTGCTTTCTATTTTAGAGCTTAGATTCTCTGCCCGAACCCGACCTGACCCAAAGACCGTCCCAAAATCGGCCTCCTATTTTTATTTTATATAAAGCTCTGGTGTGATAATCACAATGTTGCTAAGTAACCAATTATTATTGTTCACTAAAGCGAACGAAATAGCGAAAACTGAAAGTGAAAAAACATTTGTGTTAACTGAATCTAATAAAAACGGTAATTAAAAGGAAAAAACATAACTATCTCGAACTGTATTTTGTGTTTATAAAACTAACTAAAACGAACTAAAATTATTGAATTTTCGTGTTTAATTTATTTATAAGCGCTGTTGTACAGAGGAGTTGTACAGCGGGCGGTGTTGCCGAGCGCGCATCACCTCGTGGTCTGTGGCGTTAGTTCTTGTGTAAAGCGCTCGCGCTAGCCGCAAAATACGACAGAAAACACTGAAAAACTGCAGATTACATGGGATTACAATATGAGCGCAAGGCAGATGAAAGAGAAACAGGAGATACAGTGTGTGAGAACATTTACCTGTGAGTAGCTCATACCAGAACAAGCAAATCTCTCTCTCTCTCTCTCTCTCTCACGTTTATTAGATTGATCTCTCTGATGAGATGTGTGAAAACTAATAAAAACTAGCAAGCCCACCCTAAAAACAATTTAAAACTTACTGAATTAAACTATAATAAAATGAAAACTGTAATCACGTAGCTCTGGGCGCACGTGAACACCTCCGCGTTTGACTTGCAGCACTGTGTGTAGCTGTTCTTAAAATCATTTTAATTAAATAATAGTTTTATGCTATGTTACAGTGTTAATTAACATAATTCTGATTATATTTCGCTCATTCAATCAGCCCGAAAACAGACAGTTTATGGTTTGGGTCTCATAATGACAGTTCATGGTTTGGGCTTGGGCAGAACGTGCACGGCTCCGGCTGGGTCGGGTGGGATTTTTTGGGCCCGATCTAAGCTCTATTCTCTTTTGGTGAAGCTGTTATATTAATACTATTTTAACGGTCATTAGATTGTTGTTTTCGTCCATTATTTTGTTTTGTTTATATATACATATTTCCTTTGAGTGTGGCTTGGTTTGTTTAACTCCATCCCCAGACGCGTTTTTCCGTTTTTTTCAGTATTATATGTTTTAGTAATTTTCTTTGGTTCTGTGAAGAATTTCGTTTTTATTTTTTGTAATTCGTTAGATTATATTTTTGTCAACATTTTGGGTTTATTTTCGTTTGTTATTTTTCTAATAATAATAGTAAATACATAATTGATTTCCTTTTTTTTTTGACGGGCGAATAATAAAAGTAACGCGATAGATACTTTTACTGGTAACTAGTTACTTTTATAGTGGAGTAACTCCTTTAGTAACTCAGTTACTTTTTTGGAGAAGTAACGAGTAACTATAACTAATTACTTTTTCAAAGTAACGTGCCCAACACTGCTCATATGTCACAGTATTCACAGTATTACTGCAGCTCTTATAATGTGTTTATTCTGAAAACTAATATCGCTATATCAATGAAAACACCATTTATCTTACAGCCCTAACGTAAACTAAAGAAGAGCACCTGTTTTTCTTTTTGACTTCGCTTCAAAAGAGACATCTTATTTAATTAAGAGGACACTGAAAGCACCACTCTATTCTAATTAAAACCATAAGCCTTTTGAGGCTCTGGAGCCCAGGGAGCCCTACTGCGAGCAGGTAATGAAAAGCTTATGAAAGCAACAAGCCAATCCAATCTGGCAATGGCAGCGGCACCATGACACAGGCACAGCCAGGGCATTCCACTTAGTTGGAGGGCATCATCATATCTTCCACTTGGCCATGTCCAGAGCCAGGCCAAGTTATTGCCGTGCTGTCCACGCATCAAATCCGCCGCGAGGGTGAGGTGTGCTCATTTTATTAAAAGTTGGGGGGGAGGAAGAGGAGGAGGAAGAGGGGGAAGGAAAGATGCAGGGGGTTATTTAAGTCTGCTGAGGAGCGCTACTTGGCAAACTCATTTCCTTCTTTCTCGGGTAGCGAAGCTTATGTCCAATATGACTGTGTTCCGGTCTGCCGATGCAAGAATAAGCTTTTGCTGCAGCTAATGTGCCAGTGCTGGACGTGTCAGAGTGACCATGAGAAAGGATTGTCTAGCAGGTGGGCCGCACGCTCAAATTCACTGGTAGAAGAAAAAAAAAAGCAGGTTGCTGGAGTGAATCTTGTATTTTTGCTGCAGGGCACAGTACAGTGGCAAAATGCATTTAATCCCCTCTTATATGGTTTTAAAGGAATGATGCCGTTTTTGTCAATTTTGAAACCTGCATGAAATATGATGTATAAGTAGGATGTGGTTGACTACCTAAGATTCACACCTGCAGTTTATTTCTCTGGTCTGAATTATTGGTGAGTTTGCTGACTTTGAGCATTTTTCCCCTCTGAAACCCATCCCCATAGGTTTCAATGGCAAAACAGAACAACTTTCAATCATGTTTTTTCTAAAATACTGTAATTCTTCCTCCTTTATTTAAATGCAGCAGCTAGTGTAACCTCTGCTTATATTGTCAAATTTTTATATCCCCACAGAACTCGTTTTTTAAAACGTTATTCAGCTCTATTCAAAAAAGGTAGGGTTATTGTAAAAGGGCAGGTTATGGGCGGGACCAATAACAGACTGTCAGCTCCGCCCCGCTCTGCAGCCTGTGACCGAGAGGCAGCCCTCAGGGGCGGGGTTATTCAAATGAGTAGGTTGTCTCTGCACAGTCTTTCTCCCTCCACTGGTCTCTACTGCGCAGAATCGGGTATCAGGTTTGGCAACATGGCGGAAGATTTTGGCTTCATTTTCATTAAATGAATGTGAATGGCAACACGGCGTCCATCTTTTTTTACAGTCTCTGAGCACAATAATGTTCTTTGCTTCAGACCAGCACATATTTTTGAAGAGGAAAATGTGCTGCTGTGCTTTTAAACAATTTTTTTTTGTGATGTCTGCACAGTATGTTGTTGTAAGTGAGTTATACAGTTTTTTCCTCTATTTCCACGACATGGTTTTGTCTAAAAGTAAAAATCACTAAATAAATATTTCTCATAGCAATAGCAGTTCTGTAAGAGTGGAGCTAATCTGCTGTAGGCTGAACATTTTTAAAAATGCATGATATTGGATAGTGTCAAAGCTATCTGAGGTTTTAAGATCTAAGGTTTAAGAAAATGTGTCATTTACTGTGCCTGTGCTTTAAACCGTGCTTTACAGGGTAAACAGTTACCTGGACTAATAGCAGAGTAATTTAGGAGAGCAAACTCAAGTCAGTTCAAATTAGGAAAAGAACAGAGGCAGAAAAAGCTGCTCTCAGCAGAGAGTAAATAACCACAAGGCAATAACAGAACAGTAGTTTGTGATTCATCCTCGTTATTGTTGGTGGTAGTAGTAGCAGCACATCTATCACAATTGCTTTTTTCCCCCCTTTTATAAAGCTCATATTATGACACCCAGGCATTCATAGAGAGACACACTCATACACACACACACACACACACACACACACACACACAAATATGTGTGCTGTTCTGTAATTGATCACACCACCTGTTCATAGCCTGACGAGTCATTTCGGGCTGCTGCCCCCAAGACCTCCCTTTTTGTCTCCTATGACAACATCTATGCAGCTCTAATTAATCCAGGACAAAGATGTTTTTGTCCTTACGTTGTAAGTCACGGGGTATATCAGGTGTACAAATATCAAGTGAGTGCCAGCTGCACAGCCTTGAGGAGAATAATGATATACAGTATGAGGACAAAAGTATTGGGACACACCTCTTAATCACTGAATTTAGTTTTTTTTTTTTTTTTTTTATTAAGTGCCATTGCCACAGGTATTTAAAATCAAATACGTAACCATTCAGTCTGCCTTTACAAACATTAATAAATTGAATAAGTGGTTTACTCAATCCAGTGTGGAACTGTAATAGTGTGGTACTATCTGCTGGGGAATTTTCTTCCCCTTTCTTGATATCCCACCATTAGCTGAGAGTCCTATTGTTGAAAATGTAAAGCATTATGGATGCACAGCAACTCAGTATTAACTGTAAAGTTACAGAGTTGGGTCCTTAGGTACTGAGGGGAATAGTGGAAGCAACTGATTGCTGTCCCATTAACAGGGATCTACAAGTTTACTTACTTTTTTCTAGGCTGCTTTTCTCCCCTTTATCTCCAATGACAGCATCTAACTAACTCTAACTGATCCAGTTTTAGTAATGAAGCTGAAAATCAGGGGGTTTTATCACACATACTTGCAATAAAGTTGCGTTCAAGCTGTGCCTCGCTGGGTCAGCAATTCCATATCTCATCATTGAAGATCATTCAGCACAATGCTGTTGTATAAAGGTGTCTCAACCCATTTTATTACATCAGAATGACATACAGTGCGGCAACACATCTGACATAAAACTAATACATCATTTTAGAAAAAGAATATCCTACTGAATGAAAGTTAAACATGGTGGTGGTAGTGTGATGATCTTGGTCTGCTTTGCTGCTTTAGGACCAGGACAACTTGCTGTAATTGATGGAACTAGAATTTCTGTTCTCTAACAGAAAATTCTGAAGGAAAATGTCTGGCTATATCAGTTTGTGACCTCAAGTTTAGGCGTACTTGGGTTCTGCAGCAGGACAATGATCCAAAGCACACAAGTCCACCTTGGGGGAATGGTATGTAAAAACAGGAATCTGGAGCAGTATAAACACATTCTGTGCAGTGACCCATCTAATGAATGTTATGGTAAATGCCAGGAAAACATCACCTATCTGACTGCACTGTGCCAACTGTAAAGTGTTGGAGGAGGGATAATGCTACAGGGCTGTGAGTGGTGCAACATGTAACACAGTAGAATATACACAAAGTGCAAAAAATGTGCATCACAGAACTAGAACACTACAATAAATACAATAAACACAGCAGACATGAGACAAAATAAACGTCTGTGGTGAGCATAAGGTACTGAGTTTCAGTAAAGGACATCTTGTGTGGAAAAGAGGAAGGCCCTTGACTGTGCACCATTGCACAAAGCAAAGACTTTAAATGCATGGTTGAGGCTTGACCTCAACCCCATCTAACACTTTAAGGACAACTAGAATGGAGATTGAGAGCCAGGATCTCTCGTCTAACATCAGTGTCAGACTTCACAAGTGCTTTTCTAGAGGAATGTGTGAAAATCATCACAGACTAACTATAAAATAATAAAAAATAACCCAATTCCAAATCAGTGATGGCAATAATAGCCTTAAAGGAAGTAGGGGACCAACATTATATTAATCCCTGCAGACTTAGAATGGGTCATCATAAAAGCTCTTGTAATTGTAACGTGCACATGTCTCAATTTTTTTCCATATAGTATGGAGACCTGTTGACAGCCTGCAGTCGGACAAAACCTCCTATTAATACCCTCACAATTCATATCAGAACGCTGCCCCAAGACCTCCCTGTTGTGTTCGTCTCCAATGACAATATCTATGCAGCTCTAATTAATCCAGGACAAGGATGTTTTAGTCCTTTGGTTGTAAGTCATGGGATATATCAGGTGTACAAATATCAGATGGTGGCTGCTGAATAGCTATGAAGAGTCCTCTAGTACTCCAAAGCCATAGAGATCAGATGATCATTTGTACGCGGTGGGCCAACACAGCGTTTTGAGTTACCAGATCCACATGCTCTCCCCTTTCAAACAAGATTAAGAGCCTGGCCCGCTATGCCCGACTTGTTTTATCCATACCATCACGAGCCAGCTCATCTTACGCGCCCTATCACCACATGCCATCCTACAGGACGTTCACGTACGAGCGCCTATGGATTTACCAGCTCTGGAGGTGAGGCAGCTGAACTTACCTTGAGTAGCTCTCTTGGGAAATCTTGTCCTGCGTTCAGCCCGTCCAGGTTATTGATGAATTCTTGGCACGTCATCTTCTTCCCAATATTCTGCAAGGTGTTAAGAAACATTTATTACTCGGATAATAGAGCAGGACCGCAATGTATCATCCTAGCAAGGCCTTATTTAACCCGATAGGCTGCATACTGTCTGTAGACATAGACAGAGGAGGAAGCCTTGGTAATAAATTTGTGTTCAATCTGTGCGAAGCTGGGCTGGCAATGCCATATCTCATCTTTAACCTTTATACAGCAGCATCGTACTGTAGGACCGTTATTCAACCTCACACACTTGTTTCATGTGCCTCAGAATGACAAAGCTTGGTTAATGCTGTGCGTGCAAGGTATGCCAGAATTTTACTTTTTTTTTTTTTTTTTTTTTTTTTTTTTTTCTTATTTGCAATTAACGATTGGTGGGGTGGTGGAGGTGACCGATTGCGATTGCCTTTTAACAGGATTCAAAAGGTTCACTTACTTTTTCTAGCCTGCTTTTTCCCCCCTATTTTTCCCAATAGCATGTAGTCTTTTATATACATTTGTAATTTTATCTGCATGTAGGGAAACCTGGTGGTTTAGTGGAGGCAACTAATTGCTGCCCCTTTAACAGGGAGCTACAAGTTTAAAACTTTAAGAACTTTAATTTTAGAGCTGTACTTACTTATTTTTCTAGCCTGCTTTTCTTCCCTTTACTGTGATCCAGTTTTAGTCATAAGGTTCACAAGGTTTTTTCAGATATTATGTAATGAATTTATGCTCAAGCTGATCTTTGCTGGGCTAGAAATGCCATATTTCATCTTAAACTTCATATGGCAGTCAATCTCACACTTAATTTATATCAGAATGACATAAAAATGTATGAGGGCTTATATTTTAATCTTAATTGCAGGTAGGAAAACCTTAAATCTGGTGAAAGCAACTGACTGCTGCCCCCTTTAACAGGAATCTACAAATTCACTTACTTTTTCTAGCCTGTTTTTTGTCTCCTTTGTCTCCAATGACAGCATCTAACCAGCTCTAACTGATCCAGTTTAAGTAATGAGGCTAAAAAAAATCCCGGGGTACATCAGATATATTTGCAATTAATTTGTGCTCAAGCTGTATGTTGCTGGACCAGCAATTCCATGTCATTACTGATGCTCATACAGCACAATGTTGCTGTATAAAAGTTTTATATCAGAAGGACAAAGTGTTATGAAACACATCTGCCATAAAAATTGAACACAATTTCGGAAAAAAGAATATCCTACTGAATGAAAGTCAAACATGGTGGTGGTGGTAGTGGGATGGACTTTGGCTGTTTTGCTGCTTTAGGACTTTTTTAGGACAAACTTAAACTCGGGCATACTTGGGCTCTGCAGCAGGACAATGATCCAAAGCACACAAACAAATCCAAACAAAAGGTATAAAAAGGTATTTACATATTTTATCATCGAATTTGCAGATACAGGAAACATTTGATTGGAGGAGCTGATCGATTCCTGTCTTTTACTGGAAACTTCAGTATCACTTACTCTACCCTGCCTTTTCTCCCCTTTTTTCAATCGTCCATCTCCAAAGACAGCATCTAATCAATTCCAACTAAACCAGTTTTAGTCATGAGGCTGTAAATCATGGTGTATATCAGATAAACTTGTAATGAATTTGTGCTCAAGCGGTGCTTTGCTGGGCTGGCAATGCCGTATCTCATCTTTAACTTTCATACAGCAGCATCGTGTTGTATGAGCATCAGTCACTCTCTGTTTCATATCAGTACAGGGCTGTGTATTAACATAGCATTAATATTTCACAGCAGCCTAACCCGAGCAGCGAGGGCTACAGGATGAAAACGAACAGCGGCACGCGTGAGCGCGATATGAAAAACGATCATCGTCGCATAGCTCATACAGAAAAGAAAAAAAAAAGAAAAAAGCCAGTGAAAACACCAGAGAACCGCGTGCCGGCTTGATTGCGCAAACAGTTGTGAGATTTCAGGCTCTGCTAAGTGCAAAGGCGACGACAACGATCCGTTACAATCAGGAACTAATCAATTACCATAATGTTAGATTATCTGAAAGGACTGTATGATCACCAATGAAACCAGCAGAGCATGTCAACCAACTTCATTTATCACAACTGATGTCCCTGAACCAAGAGGCTGCTACAGGCTACTGTCGCCTCGGAACATTTTTCCTCTGCAAGCAATCCTTTTTATTCCAGACAGGTCCCAGCCTTTTGAACCCATCTTTCAAAAAACACGATACACATTCCGCTTTATATATTTAAATACAAAATGTCACTCAACGCAGACTTGCTAAATCGCAAGGGAGACGCTGCATAAAATCCATATTAAAGCACATCTCATTCCACATTTAAATCAATCTCATTTAAAAACACAGAGGGATTTCATTAAATTAGAAAAGCAGACTGAATCAATCTCTTAGTTGCCATCATATTCATATTAATAAATAATAAAATGTTTATTTCACCAATGCACAATCAAACTACAGTGCCATTCAAAAGTTTGAAAACACCTTCTCATTCAAAGTTTTTCTCAATTTCTTTCTTTATTTTTTTTTTTTAACATTGGATATTAATGCCACTATGAACAGAAGCTCGCAGGTTTGAATCCCGTTCATGTAGCTCTGCCATTAGCTGCCGGCGCCAAATCCAAACTTTTGATCTCATGAAGACACTGAGAAAATATGGCAAGAGTAAACACGAGGTATCCGCACGGCCTCCATAAACATGTGTTTATAAACGCACGTGGCAAAAGCTGTGTACCTCAGTCCAGCACAGTTTTGCATAGATATTTCCAGTTACAGCCGAATTCACGCTTTTATTTCCAGAAAAATGCTCTTATTTACCTTTTAAAAAGCCATTTAAATGCCTGATTACTGTTGTTTGGCTGTTTTTCTCAGGTTTTGAGTTGTGCTCGATGCTGACTCAGCTCTTGATCGGTCCTAACACGAGACAGCGCGCGGGTGAGGGTGGGGCTGGTGATTTCATGGGCCCTGCATTGTTCAATATTGCGATTATATATCGTTGAAAAAGAAAACTTGCTATGTGAAATCTTCCAATTTCGTGCAGCCCTAGATAAGATCACATTTTATGAGGACTCAGAGCAGAAACTCAAGCACTTCCACAGGTTTCACTCACGTTTTCTTGCATCTGTAGCACTATAGACTATACAGAGTAGACTAGAACACAAGAGTTCTTTAATAGAATCTGTTAAATCTTTTCTGGATACACTGTAACTGTCAGTCACTTCGCCCCCCCTTCTATTTATAAATATATAAAATCTGGAAATCATACAGCACATACTTATATAACCATAACAGCACTGTATAACACACATATTTATATCTGTACGGTTGCGACAGCAGTACAATGAATTATATGGAGATAGTTTAGTATGCTGAAACAGCACAATAAATATGAATTAAAAGATAAAATATGTTTTGGAAATATTGATCAAATCCTGGATGTTGATCATTTTTATACAATTACCATTTTCATCCATACCTAGTTAAAAAGACACAAGAAGGTTCAAATATTATATCTATGATGAAATTATGAAAATATAAAGGACTGACACTGATCTAGGCAATATTGTATTACAATTGAATAAAAAAAAGAAAAAAAAAAAAGAACTATACAGAACACCAAAAAATGAGGTGAAAAATGGAAACATCCTGCACTGGGGTAAGAAAAATGGACAAAAACATCCATTTGAGTAGGATTTGTACAGTATTCTTTCAATTTTATGCCTGCACAGGGTTTTAACAAGACAGCTAGTACTTCAGATTCATGAGGGCTGCATGCAGTCATTCCAGGACATGGACACCTATTCCTTCATAATAAACAAGCTTGCGGCGTGTTAGTTAAAGAACCACGCTCTCTATCTAAACCTGTGTTTAGAACGTATACAGTTAGAGGCGTGTTCTACTGCACTTTAGAGTGCATGATACTTAAAGAAAAAAAATAATAAAGTGATATTTTGTTGTTCTGCAATAAATGCTTATCGACAAGAAAAAGAAGCAACCAGAAAGAATTTGAACTGACAAGAATGACTCTTGGCACCATGGCCAGCTCCAAGAACTTCAACAGCCCAACATTACATTAACAATGTCCTGCAACACTCTGGGGCACTACTTTAGTACGACAATACTTGTCTGCATACTGCTGCTGTTTCAAGAGCTTGCCTTCAAGACACTGATTCTATACCATGGCCAGGAATATCTGATTGAAAATATGAGGGATTCAATTGGACATACTATCAACACTCTATCCACGCCTTCTATAAAATCTGCAGGATGATTATTGCTGGACACCATTAGGAACCTCTACAATGCTAAGACATCTGGCATGGTGTATTTCACATGCATTATATCTCACTTTGCTTATGGGCAGTTTAGTAAATGTGAACAAGAGCTGCCCATATCAGTCTAAATGTATTGTTCCTAGCAAGTTTTATCTTTCTTCCGAATAGCACTGCAATCAATTTCTACAATAAATACATGAATATCGTCACTGCCCATGAAAAACAAGCATTTCAATTTCTGTGGATTTTTAGTTTACTACATAATTTGAACAGCCAAACTGTCTCTTACACTGTGCTAACATTTTTTAAAGAATAGGTCATTTAAATTCTTTAAAATTACCTGAAATAAACTCTTTTTACATCTTCTTCCATTGAAAGTTACATTAATTTCATCTCTCTCCTGTAGGGGTGTGCCATATCGTATCGTACACGATAATATTGTCAACATTTTTAAATATCGTGAACAATATTATACCCTAAAATATCGTGCCATATCTCCCATCCCATGTCCCATTATATATCTATTAGAGACAGATTATATCTGTCCAGTATCATTTATTTTACTTTAATCTTGGATATATGGAGATTCTTGCAGTGTATATTGTATTTTTGAAATAGTTTTTTTTTTTTAAGTGTCATATCGCCAAGAGTATTGTTATCGCGAAAATGCCATGAAATATCGTGATATTATTTTAGGGCCATATCACCCACCCCTACTCTTCTGTAATGTTGCCGTATTGGACTTATGTTAGACAGCAACTATTTTCACTTTCACTTCAACTTTTTACTGAAATCAGTGATCCAACATTAAATAATATTATTATTAAAGCCATATTTATAAATCAAAGGCTGAGAAAATAAAATAAATGATACTGAGCAGATATATAATCTGCTGTTGGTAGATAGATCACTGAAAATAAGAACAGTGTGAATTTTACTTTCATATGAAGAGATTACTATAAATATGGCTTAAATCTGAGAATGGATCTGAAAACATCTGAATATTGAATCCTTGTCAAGTGCTTAGCCGGATTTCGTAACGTCAGGGACAAAGGCTAGAGGGAGCAGGCCTCTGTGAATACTAAAATAATGAGCAGACGGTGTTTGTTCCAATGAATTTACAGTTTCTGCCAGCACCAGCAGAGTTTGTAGGTGGACAGCTCTGACAAATGTTCAGACTGGCACAAGATATCAAAGCACCACACAGGGCCTCCGTCTAATACATACAGGACCTTCAGCACTGCGAGAATATATGAAATGCCCGCCGTGCCTACAGACGTCCATCCATTAGGCAATTGGGTCGGTTTTATGGTCTATAAAATGTTGCCTCGTTTGTGTTTGCATTACTTGAAAAGGTCACTGAACTGACTTGATTCAATTGTGCTGCTGGAATTGTACATCAGTTCCACACTAACTAAATATTACGTCAAACCAATAGAGGTTTCAGGGGCTGGATTATCAACCAAATACGACTTGTGCTCAAAACCCACTAGGACTATAGCATCTTTCAACGCTCAGTCACACACTCTTAAGAATTAAATGGCTAAAAAAGGCTATTTGAGTGATGCTATAGGACAGGTTAATCTAAAAAACTCAATAAGGTCTGGAACATCATAATGTCTTACTGGCATTTTACGCAGGGTATTAGTTGTATTAACAACATTTTACGTACCTACAATTGAATGTCTAATCAATTGTAATGATGGTGATCTCAAAAGTATGATTACAATTATACAATTATAGCAATTACAGCTTTAAGTCATTGTCTAGAAATGCTTGACTGGTTTTAATAGTGTCATATGTGATACTAGTGCACTATAAGAAATAATTATATAAAGCATTGGCAGCTAAAACTTCATAGTAAAAGTTGGAGAATTTATGCTGATTAAAATAAACACTTTATAAAAAAAAAAAAAAAAAAAAAAAAACACTAGCTGAAATGATTTTTAGTCTAATATTCAACTTTTAATGACAAACCCTATTTTCAGCAGGGACTGAGATCACAGTTCCAATCATTTCTGAGGGGACCGTATGTGAGTATAAAGATCCTTTAAAATGTCTTTAAAAAAACTCTTTAAAAGAAAAATTCCTCGCCCCCCAACATCTAAAATAAGCCAAGAATTCAATAAAATCATTTTGGGGGAAGAATTTTTTAAACCTAAATATTATTTATAGAGAAGAAAGTGAGGATACTAACCTATTTTAATAATCAAAATATGATATGGAACTAATCCTAATCCAGGTTGGACATAATGATCCGGAACTGAAATATGCTCTGGGAGGTTAATCAAATTTATTTGATTAATCAAATTACTGTTTTAATGTGATTTTCAAAATGGAAAATCATGGAGATTGTGGATTTTTCTGCTAGAGGGAATCTCAGTATCAATACATCTGCTTCTGTCAGAAACCTGTTATGAACTATTTTATGTGGCAGTGATTTTCATATTTTCCATGTTTCATTAACTGAATCACAAGGAGGTTATGTTTATACCGTGTTTAATATAAAAGCTGCATTTAAGGTTATAGGGGGATGCTTACTATTTGTTTAAAAAATAACAATAATAACAATTTTGAAATTAAATGTAAAATAAAATATAGCTTGTGCAGTAATTGAGAACCGCTCATATATTTATATATAGAGCACACTCCCCATCTTTAAATGGCTGTTTGAGTCTGCCATACTGCCATATAATCGATCATAATGGTAAAACAAATATAAAAAACAAACTGTAGAACCTTCTCAATGCAATTCTAGCAAGAAAAAAAAAAACCCAGAACATTCCTATTGACTGTAAACAGCTCTATATTAACATAATATTCTTTAAAAACCTGCACAGAACAAGATTAGAATTAAGACTATGAATATCTGGAATATTTGACTTCATTTAAGCAGTGAGAAGAAAGGAGCTAAATTAAAGGTTTACTCTTGTAATTATATTTTCACTCTTTGAAGAGCGAAGTTAACAAAGGCTCTGTACAAAGACATTCATTAAGATTAGAACAAAATGACCACACATCCATATAAAGATGAAACACAATCGATAAAACAAATATATACCCATTAATGTTCTCTGTGTGTCTCTGTGATTGTTAATTAATGAGAGATCAGAAAAGGTTTAACCTTTTTAAAAGCCAATTAAAAGCTAACTGTACTCTATTCTAATGAAACATGCAGTTGTAGAATGTTCTAATAATATAAATGACACTCTCTAAAGAGTTTTTTTCTGCATAATTTGTCACAACAACAATTAATAACAGCATTTTATTCCCCTGTATTAATTTGTATGCTCTAGCTTACTAGACTATTAGTGATAAAATCTATTCGCAGGCAATGTGGTTGTGTGTGCATATCTAAACAGCTCTGCTTTTATAAAATGCTTTTAAAAAGGTCAAACCCTTCATTAACAACCTTAAAGAGCAATGGAAAACACAGGCATGGCTAATATGATGGTGCCATCATTATTTTAATCTTAATGTTTGTATATCAAAGCTCAACAAAACACAATCTAAGAGAGAGACCGTCTTTCAGATCAGAGCAGATAAGTCTTTTTCTGGCAGCAGACTGACGTAGCGTTTGGCTTTGCTTTCTATTCCGTTTCTCAATGCCAAAGCTAGGATGTATCCCAACAGAAAAAGCCACAGTGAGCACAACTCAGGCCGGACACGATGGAATCAAATGCCTCAGCCTGAAGGGAAAAAGGTAAAAGTAATTAAGAAGATGTTCCTTATCGACACCTGTTTCAATCTTAAAGACTGACAGCAGCCTCAGCCCATGCTAGCTCACTTCGTTCTTCGAAAAAGAACCAAAAGAGTGCCTGCACATCCATATACACAGATCAAGCATAACAAGCAATATGATCAGTTGATCAGACGAAGCAGTGCTGCTGGAGTTTTTAAACACTGTGTCGACTGTATTAGACCAGGGCTGCAGGTAATTGGAAAAAAATTACATTGCGCATGTTCTTTTTTTAACTATATTTATATATATATATAAAATATCTCGCGATGTTAAACAATGCAGGGCCCATGGTGTCATCAGCCCCACCCCCACTGCGTCAGCACAGAGCACTCAAAACCCGAGGAAAACAGCAAAACAACAGTAATCGGCCCTTTAATCAGGCATTTAAATGGCTTTTTAAAAGGTAAATAAAAGCGCTGTTCTGGGGTTACAAGCATGAATTCAGCTGTAACTGGATATATCTGCACCAAATTGTGCTGGACTGAGGTGCACAGCTTTCAACACATGCACTTGCAAGCACGTGCCCAACCATCTGGACGGAGGCCATGCGGTTACCACATGTTTACTCCTGACCCTCCCCCTCCCGCTTCTCAGGCAGCAGCAGCCTGCCATTTACACAGACACAGAGACAGCGCTGTGTATCTACTTCTTGTGTCAAGAAACACTGCAACACTGCAATCAATCCAACACTGCAACATGACGTGTTGGATTTACTTGACGTAAGTGACATTGCACATCCTGCGACGTGACAATTGCGCATGCGCACATCACGATGGCGATGCTTAAACAATATATTATTTATGACGCAGGGCACTGTTTATAAACTGTTCTAAGTTGAGAGGTGTTTTAAAACTCCAGCAGCACTGCTGTGTCCGATCCACTCATGCCAGAACAACACGTACTACATAAAACACCAACACCATATTAAGCTACGTTCACATTACCAGGCTGAAGTGACTTAAATCAGATGTTTTGTTTAGTATGGCTCAGATCAGATTTTTTCATAGCTGTGTGAACTTGCCAAATCTGACTTTTTTCAAATAAGATTTGAGTCACTTTCATATGTGGTCCTAAATCCGATACTTATCCCATCAATGGACATGCGACATGAATGTAAACACTCAAATTCCAAGGAATTCACCGCCAGTCCTTTTTTCTCCTACTTGACCTGAGCATTTACTTCAGAACAGCTGTTTTCTCTCCACTCGAGCTCAAGATGCTCCACATAAGAGCTGCTTACGCATCCATTTCCCTTTATAAAGCTACAAGTCTTATCTTAAATATGAGTTTTTTGTTGGTGGTGAAGAAGGCGACGTTTATACAGGTATCAATGTGCGCCTGTGAGGTGATTCAGGGGCAGATTTATTCACATTACACACAGATACAGGTCACTTAGTTACATTTGTGAATGTGAACAGACAAGACAGCCAAATCCAAATCTGAGCAAAAAATAGGATTTCAGCAACGTGGCCTGTAATGTGAACATAGCCTTAGTCAGCGTCACTGCAGTGCCTACAATGAGAATGAGACCCATCGCCCTAATAATAACAATAATACTAACAGCTACTCTGTGCTGGTCGTGTGGATTTCTGACCACTGAACAAAGAACAGGGTGAAAGGAGCATAATACAGTATGCAGAGAAATAGAAGCACTGCAGTTTGTAATTATAGAACTATAATTTTTGCCTATATGTTCAGCAGGACTAAAAAAATAATAGGTATGATAGGTGAAAAAACAAAAAGATGGTCAATGTTATGCTTGGTCAGGGTATGTACACATTAAAGAGATTATAAGCGATGTTCTGCAATTTTACTCACAAACACACACACAAACACAAACACACAAAAGAACACACACACAGTGCACCTGTATGAAGGCTACGGCCACAAAAACACAATCTTTCAAATCAAGCGTCTAGCAAACAGGCGCGGTGTGGGCGTGAAATATTGGCGTCTGCATGGCGCATATGTGTTCTATTGAGAAGGAGCCAGGAAACGTCAAATCCAAGATTCGCCACCCCGTGAGAATAAAGACACATGAACACGCTCCACAGAGACAAAAAGATGAGCTATTCTGAGGAGCATGTAGAAACTGTGCACTCTCAGTTTCACAGATAATAATCACTGCAAATGTGTGCCACAGATTAAGTTCTTATTGAAGAACAATTGTTTCTTCTGCTGAAATTCGAGAAAGCTTGAAAAAATGCCAGCTTTAAAGTCTAATATTTTTTTTTATTTATAGTCTTTAGATTCATTTTAATCTGACCTATACATTAAATGTCTATTATATACACACACTCACAAAATCATTTTAATAAAATGATTATATCTATTACCGTATTTTTGCTCTCAAAACACTTTCAGTTCCTTGTGCAATGGATTACACAACATGTTGGAAACGTTCCTTTGAGATTCTGGTCCATGCTGACATGATTACATCACTCAATTCCTGCAGATTCAGGATCACGTTTAAACAGTGAAACTCTGATCTCCATAACATCTACAAAAAGTGTTCTCCTGGATTAAGATCTGGTTACTAGACAGCATCAAGCAGTGTGTTTACATGCACTCAATAATCAGTTATCTGATCATTCTAATTTATATTGTTATCTGATTATTCAAGCGATCAATTAAACATCATACTCTTGATCAGATTCTTCTTTTATCAGATTGAGGCTTAGAAATCTCAATGAGTAATATGATATGAGCAGTAATTAAGATTTCACAACACATGAATAAGCTATTTTCTCAGTCTGCACTACATTAAGCAATAAAAAAGGTTGTTTATCAGGTTCATATCTACAAACAGCTGCAGCAGGAAGTTTAAAGTTCATAAAGATATGCTCATGTTCAAAGTCTTAAGAGTTCAGAAATCAATATTTGGTGGAATAACCCTGGTTTTTAATCACAGTTTTCATACATCTTGGTATGTCCTCCTCCACCAGTCTTACACACTGCTTTTAATTTGATGGCATTTTGTCATCCATCTTCCTCTTGATAATCCAGAGGTTTTCAATTTGGTAAAAAAAAAATAATAATAAATATATATATATATATATATATATATATACATATAATTTATTTATATGTATATATATATATATATATATATATATATATATATATATATTTTTTTTTTTTTACCAAATAATAATTTATAAATAAATTAAAATATAAAATAAATAAATTTATAAATAAATAAATTAAATAAATAAATAATTTGTTTATTTATATATATTTTTTTCAATCTTACATAATTACAGAATATTAACTGTTTGTTTTTTATTTTATTTGGTGGGGTTGTAGACCTTTACATCAACTGAATCATGTGAAAAGGGTATGAGCTTTCTTTGTAGTAAAGGACAAAGGAAAAGAATAAGAACAGAACACGAATAAGGAGCAAATCAGCTTCAGGTAATCTTAAGCTGCAGGGAAGATTGACAGCTAGAGCTTTAAAACTGCAACAATAGAGGCAATAAAGAAAACAATGGCAGCTGGAGAAAAAAAAAGGGATAGATAGGCAACAGAAAGGAACAAACAATGAAGCAGCCAACTAGCAGCCACAGCTAACCTTGATACATACATTGAAATATTATATAAAAATCATGGTATTATTTTTTTTTTCACTTTGTTATTATTCATTTATTTTTTTATATTTTCTTAATTGTAATTCACATCAGAGAGCTACAAGACAATCAAACTGTCAAACGAAATGTCAACTTGACCGCGTCCCTGTTCTACATGTGAACTGATCTATTCTAAAAGTCCACTGTTAGCAGTGGAATGGGATTATGAATGACTTTGAAGGTTCACTGCCCCACAATTGGAAGGAGTCTCTAAAATCCTGAAGCCAGCGAATAGAAGCTCTGACTCTGCAGCAGGACCGAGGGGAAGCAGTGAGAAATGGTATTTATCCATTTTGTGGGCTGAATAATCAACTCAGATAAGGCCAAACGATGGCAGGTCACCCCGTAGTTCATTCAAAGAGGAAGAGCGGAGGCTGCGGTCGTTTCCATTTAAGAACTGAAACGAACTTCAAAGCTGAAGAGATACGACACAAGGAGGAAAATATCAGAGGGCATCCCAACATACCTGGCCATGAAGGTCAGTGTTGAGCAGCATCAAAGCACACGTAAGGCAATGCACTCCATCTGCGGAAAGAAAAAAAAAAAAGAAAAAGAAAAAAAAAAAACTGATTTAAAAATGAGTAATTATTTGGTCACGGCTTTAAATGGGTGTAACGGATTATTTTACTCGTTTCACTGACGCCATTCCGACTGTGATGGCAAAGCCACATACTTTACTTCTGCTCTATTTTTCTGTAAAATATAATTATAATTCTGCTTTCACAGAGTGACATGAAGAGCCTCTAAACATGCAGAAGTACCCTATGTTGATATCATCCATCTCTACACTGGGCCAAAGTGTAACACCAGTTCCATGGCAACAGTCTTAGCAACAAGGAGACCGTTTTAGCTTTTACCCATCTACTGGTCACAGAGGCTTGTTGTTACCAAGATGGTTGCTATGGGGGAGACATGACACTCCAAGCATGGAACAAAAACGAACAATAAACACAACAAAAATACTGTCGGCATGAACAACAACAATACAGGCAATATTTCATACAGACTAGGGCTAGGTCTAGGGCTGAGCGATATGATAAATATAATACTGTATATCATGATGTTTAAAGACACATTTTCACAGTGCACCATATTTATCAAAATTATTTTTTAAATTCTATTCAAATACTCTTTCATGATTAGTACAGTCAGGTTTAGTCAATGTTTGTTGAAACATAACAGTCAATGTATTGTCTATTGGGGTGGGCAATATTATATCGTATACAATATATCGTGACACAGAAATATCATGATAATAAAAATCCATATCGTGATAATAGGGCTGTTCTGTCTTAAAATTAGTCTATTATTTACTGTGAAGCTTTAGGTGTATTTATTGTATAAGTTAATTGCTTTAGTTTGCAGTTTATATGCATGCACTAAATATTCTGCAATAATATTTGCTGCATTATATTATTTTATGCTATATTATTTATTTTGCCACATTATGATTATTCTGTTAAACTATTATACTATATTCCTGAAATTAATGAATTATTTTAGTTTTCCTATATCACCAAGTATATCGCTATCGCAAAAATACCCTGAAATATCGTGATATTATTTTAGAGCCATATCGCCCACCCCTATTGTCTATGCATCTTCACTGCAATGTACACATGCTCAATAGTCATATCGCAGGACATGGAATGTCAAATAAGCCTTAAAATGAATCCATACATATCATGCAAAAACTTGCTTAATACAACAGGATAATCTGT
Organism: Astyanax mexicanus; assembly: GCF_023375975.1. Classification (NCBI taxonomy): domain Eukaryota; kingdom Metazoa; phylum Chordata; class Actinopteri; order Characiformes; family Acestrorhamphidae; genus Astyanax; species Astyanax mexicanus. Next base: position 27,464,280 of record NC_064427.1, on the reverse strand, counting down.
ACTGTTGTTTTTGTCTATGAGAGATCTATCAGTGGCAGACTGTAGGTAAGTCGATGATATTTGGTAGATATCATTATTGAGTAGATACAACCTTATCAATACACATATGGCATTATTAATATCATAAATAGGAAAGAGCACAATACCTGTATTAATTGATGTTGATCATACTGTAAGTTCACACTGTATTGCTTAATATGAGTATTTTAAGAAAGTTGAACCAAACAGAGAAGCCATTTAATTGTTATAAAATGTATTTATTTTGAGTAAATTATATTGATGTATTAAAAAAAGATCAGCAGATCAGTACATGCTTTTATTATATCTGCCCAATCTCACTCATGCTTCCTACAATCTTCAATACACAGAGGGATTATTAATATTGTTACTAGGGTTACAGCAGTATACCATGGTTAAGTACACCATGGAAGAAAACGTTCTGGTAATAATATTGTATAGATTTGCTTAAAACTGATATTTAAAAACAATACAAGCATACAGAGAATTTCCTTAATTTGTTGCTTTTTTTAGAGCTTAAAAAGCAAACAATTAAACAATTGATTGTGAAATCAGAAGACTAATCCAAACTTTCATTAATAAGTGGTTTTAAGCTTTAAATACAGAAAAGATTTTGTTCTGATCCAAAAAAAAAAACATAGTCACTTCATTAAAGGTATCATATGCAACCCTAATCATAACAAGTTTGATCACTAACTTAAGTTAAAGTTGAAAAATTCTGTATTTTTTTATAATATTATAATGTGCATCAATATACAGCAACACAATAATATTACTATTTCTTTCCAATACAGTGTAGCCCTAATATATATAATATGTAAGAACCCTATTTTTTTTTAATAAGAACATCATGAGTCAATAGCTGCTTTTATGTGACTGGGTTAAAATAAAAAGGCAGATTCTGATGATTGAGGTTATATCCTGACCTTCTGCTGAACCTCAGCATGTCTCTTTCAACTGTCATTTGTCAACCTGATGCCGAGCAAGCTCCATAATTCCTAGTTAATGGCTAATTTCTCAAGGGACAGTCGAGCTGATCTCTAGTTAATCCATAGGATGAGTGGGGAGGAAGGTGCCATTTGAGCCAAAGGAAATGGCCATGGAAACGAATGGAGGAAAATATCACCTGCTAAACCCTTGCATGATTCATAATTGAAAATGAAATTCCAATGTACTTTTCCACTAAGCCACAACGTGGGGAAATAATAATGTCACAATATATTTACATATTTATATCCATTAATCTCAGGATTGGTTTTCCAGACACAGATTAAGCCCGGGTGCAGTATTAATACTGACATTGTAAATCAGAGACTAGACTGTTAATCTACAGGCTTTTCTTGTATACTGGTTTATTTAAGACTGGTTTATCCTTCTGCCAAACAGAAGCGGATTAATCTGAAATGATTATTAAGAGGTAAATATTGGGTTTTAAAAGTGCAGCAAGAAGCAGAATACCTTGTGAGGCGATGATGGTGGGGTTACATTGATAGTACCTATTAGAATAGTGGATTAAAACCCGCTCTCTTTCCTGGGTTTCACCCATTAGTGCAAAAGCTTTTAGAAAGGATCTGTAAGAGAAGAACATAAAAAGATAATCAGCGTTTAAAAAAACGACACCAGCAAAGCAAAGCAATAACTGTAATAACTGTACAAAACAAATAACCAAGCACTTTCGTAAGGCTTGCTGAATAAGAACATGTGCTAAGTGAGATAAAAATCCATGCAAATGTCAAGCATGCAGTTGTTGTGCAGGTGCTAGGCTAAAAGCTAACCACCCCAAGCAGCTACAATTTTTTAAGGTAGCTAACCACACAATAAGTTAAAAGGGTAGAGAATAGGGGTGTGCCATATCAAATATCATGAAACTTATTATACCCTAAAATATTGTGTCATACCACCCACCCCTAATTATCAAATCAGAACACTACTTTTGTTGTTGTTTTTACCAAAATAAATATTTTCCCCATTATATATCTACTAGAGACAGATTATATCTGTCCAGTATCATTTATTGTACTTTAATCCTGGATATATGGAGATATATGGAGTAGATTATCTTTTGTCATCATTGACTTCTGTTACAAATCTGATCCAATTCTTGCATTTTTTAATATCTCTGTTAGACTGTTAGGTGTGTTCCATATTATATTATGTGCAGTAATAAAATTACATTTTCATTTTGTTGCAGTAGTTTATTTCTTTAATATATATATATATATATATATATATATATATATATATATATATATATATATATATATATATATATATATATATATATATATATATTTTTTTTTTATTTATTATTATTACCATGAAATATCATGATAATATTTTAGTACTTTAGTAAAACTACAAAGTGTAATGTATGTAATTATACCCTTTGCATAAAGAAATAAGCATAAATATATTATTAAGAAAAGACCTGGAGAACTCTACCTGAGCGATTGGTCCAATGTCATCCCTGTGAATTCAAAAAAACTGAGGTACTCTTCGGCGACCATCTTGCTGAAGTCATTGCTGTAAGTAGACAAAGAGAGGGTGCAAATTAGGACCAGGGAGGCAGAACATCCACCATAGTCACTGTAGAGTTATGGTGCTTTTTATTACTTTCAGTCCTCTAATATCGTCTATAAAAAAAAATCCCACACATCCGGTGAGGGCCAAGGACAGCTTGTTTTTGCAGTGGCTGTGTATGTGCCACATTTCATAAGTATGAACAGAGGAGCGGGCCATGACATCACTTTCATTTACTGTATATTAGAGAGACAGAAAGAGAGAGAATTAGAGATAACGAGACGAGAGAGAGAGACAGGGAGAGAGAGACAGGGAGAGAGAGCAGGAAGGAAGGGAGAAGAGAGAGAGAGAGCGCGAGCATGTGCACGAGAGTGAGAAGGAGAAGGGGAGATTTATATAAACGCCTACACACACTTCCACAGCACCAATTCAAAATCACGACATCAAGCATGGAGGGAAGGGATTGATGGCAGTATATTGAGGCTGGCATTGTCCTCCAGACCTCTGCTGAGGCTGTGAGAGAGCGCAGGCTAGCTGTGTGCGGGTTGACTCACAGCCGCGGGCGGATTGAGAGGAAAAAACAAAAAACAAAAAGACGTTTTAGAGCAAGGGCAGGTTCAACCGGGAACAGCATGCATTTTGTTTACATTTTTATTCGCATTTCTTTTTACGAAGCATATTCAGCCCATCAGTTCTGCCAATCTAAATCATGTCAGTGTGATGCTACACTTTAACCCACTAACGCAGAACCAAGTTTATACTTCACACAGCCAGAATGCTAGCAGAGCTTCTGCACAAACAGGTTCAAAAGGCGAGGGAGATGTACATGCACTATATAGCCCATATATCCAAATGTTAGTGGACAACCTTTAAAATAACTTAAAGATTGTGCACCATCCAATACTTTTAATGCTCTTGTCAATGAATGCAAACAAATTCTCACAGCAATGCTCCAAAATCTAATAATAATCGAATAGTAACATTCGAGAGAGCAGAAACAGTCACTGCAACAAAAGCAGCAAAAAGTTTTTTTTTTATTTTTTAATACCTGTGATTTTGGCATCCCAATAGTTTTGTCAATATAGTTTATTTATTTTGCTTATACTTACAGTCATTGATGTTTCAAAATGCTTAGAGTGATGTTTATTTCTCACTAAATTGCCCCCTCCCACCGGAAAATTAACGGTGATTGGTTTAATATTTATACTATTTATTTATTTATTTATACTATTGCTGTTTTTAGCAAAAGAAAAAAATCACACTGTTCTCATTTCCCATAATATGTCTACTAGAGACAGATTATATCTGTCCAGTATAATTAATTTTACTTTATTTTGGATATATGGAGATATTTGGAGTGCATAATTAGTATGATAACTTTCTGGATCATTTCTGTTCATTATCTGTTTCTTTATAAAACATTTTTTTTATTAGTTTTCACTTAAGTGTGGGCTTAAAGAACTTCTACTTTTGTAGCACTTGTACTTTTACTCAATTCTGGGTCTCTAGTACTTTATACGCGTCTGCTAAGAATAAAAAATATATAATAAAAATAATACTTTCAGCAAATCCTTACAAACTTTTTTTGTGACATAAAAGAAAGCTGTTTATTTTTTACTAGATCGTGTAAAATCTATTTTAAGCCTGAGCGAGTTCCAGTGGAGGCTCCATAAACAGGTATTCTCTGCACCAGAGGTCACCAATCTCCTCCACAAAGGGCCGGTGTGACTGCAGGCTTTCACTCCAATCAAGCAGAAGCAAAGCCGCCCTTAGTGTTCACACAGTTAATCACGTTTCATCCTGCTGGGGTGGAATGAGAACCTGCAGCACCACCAGATCTTTGTGAAAAAGGTCACCACAGGACTTGTGGCCCACAATCTGTTGGGTAAGGAAATACAATAAATATATCAATGCAGATGTTAGGATTCAATATACAGCTCAGTAAAAAAAATGATTTTAACAAACTGAAAACCTCTGGAATGTAATATACGAAGGTATCAAACCAAGCTGAACTGCTTGAATTTGTGCACCAGTAGTGGCATAAAGTTATCCAAAAGCAGTGTGTAAGACTGGTGGAGGAGAACATGCCAAGATGCATAAAAACCTAAAGTCCTAATGAGTGGGTTGGGTGATTGGCCTTGTAAATTAGGGAGGAAATGGGATTATGGCATTTTTTGAGAATCTATAGAGTATTACACAATATAATAATATCTAGAAACTTCAATATATCAATACATTTCTTTTTACAGCCCCATAACAGGGTGGAGCTATTATATCATAAGCACTGCGACCACATTCAATACACTTCACTAGACGGCTGAACACGCTTGTTATGATAGCTAACAGACAACTACAATAGCTAGTGCTGAGTGATTGGGGGGGAAAGGTCACCTGTCCATAGAAAGTGAGGAAACTTTTGTTCTCTGGGGTACTATTCTAAATGTACAAATATTCGATGAAACAGTAAAAAAATAAAAAAAATAAAAAAAAAATAAATCACCAAAACGTCCATCCTTAACAGGTAATGGAATAAAAAAAAAAAAAAAAAAAAATAGAGCACAAGCAATGAAGGCTCTCAGGCACACACCGGTCCATACAAATTAAATACAAACATGCACAAATGTGCCTGCTTGGCAACAGAGAGTGCAGAGACACTCAGCGTCCTCTTACAAACAAGCCTGAAAAAGCTTTAAGTGTTCTCCGAAGCACACAGCTATACTGGCTCAATATAAAAATCAGTAAGAGAACGAGAGGGTACAAAAAATCTTACTGATGGACCCCAAAGATCCTTCTGATAAACATGACATATGATGAATATTAACATTAAAAAAACACAACACCACTGTCTTCAACAGATCTGACCTTCAGGCATATTCGTCATCTAGAAACTTCCTTTGATCTGCACGGACTCTAAAGAGAAAACTCTGTGAATGTGATGATTAAGCTGGCAAAATGTTACCACTTAAGCTAGAGTTGGCTGAGGACAAGCAATCCATTTCTGCTGTAATGGTGACAATGGTATACAACAGCTTTCAGAAAGAACTGCCACAGCTTTTATAAAATGTTATGTGTTACGTGGGGAAAGTGCATGATGTTGTGTTTTAGCAGTAATAGTTAACTGAGGTTTATGTATACATCATCAAATAGGAACCCTCAGGGATGTAGAAGCTACAATAAATTTTGTAGTAAAAAGTAAAAAAGTAAAAAAGTAAATACATTATTATGTCTGAATCTTAAAGTTGCAGTTCCAAATAGAATATTTCACCTGGAATGCCCCCACAACTGGGAAAGCTTTGCCAACCCTGAGTTCAGAATCCAAGATGGCCGTCTTGACGCAGTCGTACACACAGTACTATCTGTGGACAAGTACTTGCATAATACTACATAATCAACTGGAATCTATAACAACGCTATTCTGGAACAATGCTCGGACATAAAAAGTTGGACATATTTTGTCAAGCTTTGTCAATTAGTAAAACACTAATTGACAATCCAGTTGCCATTATTTCCAAAGTCTTTATCAAACGGTTTATTGGAAATAAATTATTTTGAAATGGCGTCTAGTTATTATATTATATGATTTGATTATATGATAATAAAGACCCAACCCACCCTGGAGATCATTTGTTCTCCCTCTGGAACAAGATACAGAACAATAAAAAACAAAAACAGATCAAAAATCGTTTTCCTCCCACAGGCAATCAAGAGCATTGTCCCTCCACCCCTCCTAAGACTGAGGGGTAACAAATTAGACAAAAATAAATAAATAAATAAAATTGAACTCCATTGTTTACTTAAGCAATGATTTTATTCTATTCAGTCATTGGAGTTTTTTAACTGGAACATTGCTAGAAGAAGACAGACTTAATAGGTGCCATTTATGTCCCCCAGAAATTACATGTATAAATGTGCACACAAATAACTTTCAAATACGTTTTGTATATTTATATAAATATATAAAATATATATTGCCTGATTGTAACTATGACTAAGCAGGTCAATCTCAACACTTGTTGCCGTTATCCAAATTAAATCTTAGATCTTGTATTTTTTTAAAAACACATTTTGGGAAAATTACTACATTGTGCTTAGTGTCCTCATGATATTTGCATTGCCGCCATTTAGCTAATTCTTATGTTTTTGCTAAATCTATGCTAAAAACTCTGTCCTGTTACTTTCATTCCTGTGACTCAAAACATAAAAAGTAACAAGAATGAGTGCCAGTAACAGGAGTGAGTTCCAGTAACAGGAGTGATTTTTTTTGTCATAAATACCAACTATTTGAACATGCAATCAACCATTTCTTAAAAATAAATACATAATTAATAGACAAAATAATAAACAGACAAAATGAATAGAGGAATTAGTGGACTTGCTTTTAAACATGCTTTTTAAATGTCACATAAACTTTGTAACCATCGGCTTCAGCTTTAAAACCTTGTAAGAAATTACGTAAAGCTGCCCAGTACATGTTTTGAATAGTTAAATGCATGTGTTATCAGATTCAGAGTTGAAAAATGATAAAAAAAAAATAAAAAAAAAAAGTTTAATTTGGAAGATTTACAACAAGCAAATGGCCCAAAATTTTAATTATGTTGCCCTAAAAAAGAGGTGCTGTTTTCTAATGCCAGGTTTTTGTTATTACGACTCAAACAGGACTGTTATTTGGCCACTGTTAATTAGCTCCCAACATTTTGCTCAGCAGATTTGTAAGAACTACCAACATTACAATTACAATTCTACTGGATTACAATCACAAATCTCGCTGGTAATCACCCAAAACACCACCTCCCCAGATGGAACTAATCCAACCCAAATAGGCTTTAAGTCACTGAACCTTAATTCTCTTTTTGGTCCTGAGTATCAGTGCTTATTTCCAACCCCGCGCTCATGAGCGGAGTGCAGAGTTTGTAAGTGGTCCTGTACACTGGGCTCAGTAAATGGAATGCTAATTTGAGACTCATTGAGTGCATATTGCAGTCGCATTAAGGGACGTCCGTCTGGGCCTCCCTTTACGTTTACGGCAAGGTCGTTTGCATTAAACTCGGTATCTTAAATTCAGTATGGTTCAAGTCCGAGGCACTGTGATTCAGCTGTAGATTCCTGAGGGGACAGGTACATGAGTGTGTGTGTGTGTGTGTGTGTGTGTGTGTGTGTGTGTGTGTGTGTACGTGTGTGTGTGAGGGAGGAACAGAAGACCATTATGCTGCTAGATTCTCCTAAAACAGACTCATGACACTGTGCTTTTCTGCATTACAGAATACGGGGCCCAAAGCTATATTTTGTAAAAACAAAAAGCACATAAACAACAAGGCCACAGTGTCCCATCATTTTGTGCACCTGCTGAGCCGCCGCTGAGCCAGACTGCAGTGAGAATTTGTAAGCGGTTCACATGATAAAGTCTCCTATTATTTGGTGACACATGTCCTGGGACAAGGCGAGGGCAGTGTGAGTGAATTAAAAAGACGGTGTGATCTTTTCTAAGCCCACAGTCACTTTTTTAAACTTCGGTATGAAATATACACTATACTGACAAAAGTATTGGGATACCTGCTCATACTTTTTTTTTTCTGAAATCATTAAAAAAAAAAAAAAAAAAATAGTTTATGTTGCATTTGTTTGAGTAACTGTCTCTACTGTTCAGCAAAGAATTTCTAATCGATTTTGGAGCATTGCTGCATTTAATGACCAGAGTTAGTGAAGTCAGGCGAGTCCTTGTAATAATGCATTCAGCTACATTAAGATAAATCCATTGCTGACACAGATGTCCATAAGCACACAGTAAGCACACACAGCTTGTCTAATCCCACAGACTTTCTGGAACAGATAAACTTGTACTATTCGCCAGCTGTGGGCTAGAGGGGTATAAAAGTACCCAGCATTTAAGTCCATTTAGCTCCAGTATCAGGATATTAATTTTGGTAAATTACAGTTATGCTGTAACGTTTTAATCTGGCTTTTTATTGGGGACAATTACACAGGTAGATTATCAATTCACTTGCAAACTATGTTATAAGACTTAGTAAAACTACTTCCCCTTGAAAACAGCTATAGACTCGTGTCTTTACAAAAAACTACATTTTCAAATAAAATGCAACAATTCTCTAGTGAACCACGATAAATCAAAGAATGTCTATTCTATAGAAACAAAGGCAAAACTCCATGTCATGTCATCAAATTTGTAACCAGAGTTACAAGAACAATTGTCCCAGACTGCCTTCATTGAAATTACAATGCAGTCTAAAAGAACAGAAGGAAAATGGATTTTTCCAGTGGATACAAGTGTTTTAGTGCCCTGTGACAACAGCATACAGCATTACTAGAAGGAGACTTATTTCACCACCCAAAAAACAACTGCATCCCAATTTTAAGTGTCTCCATGTGTATATACTGTATTCATCCAAACATTAAGTCTGTAAATGTGTCTAAAGTTTTGTTATATTTATCTTTACATATGTATTTTTTGAATATATACATATTCCATTACTTGCGCCATTATTTCTCAGTGCAGTGTGTTTACAAAAAATGAAACGCAGTCTGATCTCTTTTACAATCTTATTTTAAGTACCGGTATATACGTATATATTTTAAGTTCCAGATTAGCAGCAGACTTTGCTCATTTGCATCACTTTCGTAATTTTTTTTCTGAATTCTTTACTGCTGATTTTGTTTTTAAGAATGCCCCACATGCTTTTGTTTTTGTATGGGCATTATAAACTATATACATATGTAATAAGTATATAAATTTGCAATAACTTACAGTACTTACTAACAGTAGAAAACAGTATATCAGACAAAAAGGAATTAATGAATGTAACCCTTTTCCACACAAATATTCAGTCATCAAATTTGTAGATTATTGCTAATATAACATCATAATAATAATAAACGTAATAATATTAATAATAACAAAATGTAATTATGGCAATTTAGGTTGAGCCTTTTCTTTATATATTAGCCACATCCAGAACATCTGGCTCCAGCTCTCAAAGCCAATTCTAGTCTTATTTCCAGAGAGACGACCCGCAGAGTGACAACTTTATCTGTTGCCAGTTCCAATAAAGATCTAAATGGAGCTAACTGAATAAAGCTAATTGAATGACAGCAGTAAACCATGTCGAGTCACACCTCTGTGTGTTTCAGATTAGAACGAGACAAATCGTCTCCTATTTAAAAACACGATTCTGGCTCATCAGTGCGAGGGAAAGAGATAGCACTCAGTGAAGATGCAGGCAGGCTGTGACAAACCTGACCTGAATCTGAGTGATTAGCGAGTGACCGACTGCCCTGACTGCGTTCTTTCTGCACCGTGAACAATTGTAGGTCAGCAATCTCTTACAGAGAACCTCCTCAGCCCTCACGCCACAGCGGATCAGCACCGACTCACGTTCAGCCGGCCAGTGCTCTTATCTAGAGCTGCCTGCGCAACACTGACATCATTTTAGACCACTGCATCTTAAAACCCCAGCCAGAGTCTCGACCCCAGGGTGAAGCTCTGCACTCAGAGATGACATGAACACCCAAAATCTTTTGACAGTGCTGTACCTTCCGGCTTTTATGTAAAGTGGTTAAGTTACTTTTCCCTCCTCTAGGACATGCGGAATAAATACAGACGGGTGTGGGGAACGGAAGAAAGAGCATGGTGTTGGAGCTCTTAGCATTTTCCCCCAGATCTCTGCTGTGCTTTTGTGAGTCACACTAGATTTAGAGCTGATAGATGTTGGCATGTGTGAAGCTCAGCATGTATGTGTGTTAAGCTTGAGCTGACTGATGATTACCATGCACAGCCATCAAGCTGAATGAGTTCAGAGAGAAGAGTGGCTGTGACTGACATGGATCTCTTCTTATTCATTAGTTTTGCACTATATAGGGAGAGGCTAGATAGTTCACTAAGTAGCGGCAGAAATGCAAATGAGTTTGGACACTACCACGTCATCATCTTAATGCAGCGTTAGTATAGGTCATTTAAATAAATGTGTGATAAACATGTTTAAAGCTTATGGTTGGAGTAAAAAAAATAAAATAAAAAAGCCTGTAATAATAAGAGCAGCACCACTCCCGCTGCTATACTATGGCCTTAGCCACAAACTGCACTATGTAACTTTAGTGAAACATCTGGGAAAACAATGCAATGCTGTGAAAAATTAAAACATACTTGTGAACTAAAAAAAAAAAAAGAAATTTCCTCTACTGTCCCAGTCCAAATGCCCCCTTTTTTTTTAAAGGTAAAAAGATTTTATTCCAAGTCATTTTGAAGCATTTCTATGTACATGCAAATATTAGAATAAAGATTCAAATTTTTATTTTTGGGCAGAGGCAGAAACAAAAAAGGATGTATTTAGCAAAAACAGACAAAAGTTACTGATCAATGCTATGTTATGTGTACCCATACCTATGTAATATCCTGTTATGTTACTCAACAGTCTCAATCCACATGCTTCTCTGTTTAGTGAAATTTAATGTAATAAGAGTTTGAATCTTTGTGTATACGAATAAAATCAATAGATCCAATCCTAAACTGCCCAAAGAGGCCATATTTTAGCAATCGATAAGTGAGCTGTAAACTGAACACCACACAGCTTGATTTAGGGCGTGTCTGTGTCTTTGCTATCGTAACAACAGAAAAGTACACCTTACACTGCTTGAAACACGCAAAAGGCATCTATTAATTATCTTAATTAATCATGGGTGTGTTTTGAGCGTAACGTGAAAAGAAAAAAAAAGAAATAAGAAAAGAAAAAAAAAAAGTGTGTCACTTGCCATTCCCTTTAAGAGACAGGTGCGCTCTGACTTTGGCGAATTGCTATTTTAATAGTGCAGTGCTTCAAAACATTTCAGCAGAGAAAATTGACCTGTTTGCTCATGCTGTAAAGGTGTTTAAGCAAGTAATTTATGGGAACAGTGATGTTATTTTGTTTTCTGTTTACTGTGGATGTTAAAGTTGGGTTTGTGCACTATCAATGAGCCTCGTTTAAGATGTCCTACAACAGTGGTCACAAACTCTCTTCCTACAAATATACGCATGTTTTACTTAATTAATTACCTGAAGACAATTTGGCAGATTCCACCCAACACTCAAATCTGTCCAGGTTTTGTTAAAAAGCTTCTTGCCAGAAACATCAGCATGCTTATTTTCTCTGTGAGTTACCAGATTACCTGCCAAGCTAAACACACACTTAATACAGTGTGCAGGTAATTCACATCCGTATGTATTTCAATATAATACTGCCACCATGAGAGCCATGAGCAGCTCTTTGATGGTGTTAATGGTATCCATTGCCATTAATGCTATGGGGCACAGCTGGACGGCAAGATATGAATGTCTATGTTGAAATGTGTGTCCATATGTATATAAATATGTAAATATGCAGAAATTTCCATTTGACAGTTTGTGAATGCATGTGTTGAATCTAAGGCAGACTGGCTGCGTGTGTGTTCCTGTGTGTGAGGACGAGGAGTGTGTGAGCGAGATGTGCCAAACCTCAGTTTGTGCATGTGTGTCTACTTGTTCAAATTTGTCTGAGCCTGAAGGTGACAGCACTGGCTCGAGGAAGAGCACATCATGAATTTTAGGCTGGTGAAAAAAAAAAGCAGGTGCTCATTTTAAATGTTCATATTTTCTCACTTCTTGCCCAGGTGCTTGGCCACGTCGGAGCGGCGGAAGCCCTCCAGGTGGTAGAGGCGCCGGGCCAGACGTTGTGCCGCCTCCTGGTCACTGCGGTGGCCATTGTTGAGCGTGTCGGTGTTCTCCTTCAGTGGCTCCGTGCTGCCCATGTCCGAGTCCCAGTCCGACAGCGCGTCTTTCAACCCCTCATCGCTGCTTCAGACGAGAAAGAGAGAGAGAAAGAGAGAGAAAGAAAGGAAAGAGTAATTATTCTTCAATCAAGCACTCTCTGGTAGGCAACATTCATTTAGTCCTTTGTGGCTGTAGCCGCTTATTTTAAATGATTAATGATTGACAAGTAGTTTAACACAAGTGACTGACGAGTTCCAGAGAAAGTATAATTTGGTGTACTTATTGGAAAGTACCACCCATTCTATATATTCGTACCAAACTGTTAAAGTAAGAAGGTCAATGGAATACAGAGAAAAAACATTTGATGCACTTCCAAAGAGCTTGTGTTTGCGATGTCCTGCACTGCAAGCTTGGTCACATGTGTGGGAAGTGCAACGAGAGTTGCATGATTTGGGATGAGCTGGAGCTTCACAGCGTGAAGGAAAAGAAACAACTATTGTTCAGCACCTCCAGAAACTGCACCAAGATGCTGAGAAAATACCAAGTGTGTGCAAATCTGTATCTAAATTTTGACTGGACTGTGTGTATAGCGCTTTTTCAACAAATGTTGTCACAAGCAGCCATAAGAGATCCAAGTCCCTTTAGTGTAAGCACAAAGGTGGAAGTGGTAACAGTGGCAAGAAAAAAAACACCTTGGGAGGAACCAAGACAAACAACCTTTAGCGTAAGCACTTTGTGCTTAATATGTGCATTCTAAAACATTAAACACATAACAAATAAAGCTAATGATTAATTATTTTATGATAACTTGAGTATACTTAACAAAATTGGGTAGAAGCTGGTCTTGGTATACAACAGTATGGGAACCCCTACCTTAAGTGGTAAGCAGATTGCAAGTTAGAAACATGCCATGCTATGTTTCGCTATAGTTATCTGGTAGCTATGTAAAGTGATCAAAATGTAAATAAGTGATTATTTATTTCAATTACCATTTTTCAATTACTCAATTATATCAAAATAGTCACTTGTTGTAGCACTAGACACCTATTTAAGTGTGCAGTTCAAAAAGATAGACTAAGTAAAACTTGCATAACCCTAATAATTACCATTAGAAGAAAAAAAAAACACATGCTTGATAATTACTTGATAATTCATACTCATTCATAATTACATTTTTAAGCCAAATCCTCCATAATCTGTTCACAAGATAACATTTCACAATCAAAAAAGCGCTCAGTATTTATAACACTGCACTGTGACTACAGATTTCTACCAACAAATGGCAACAAACTCCCAGTTTAATCATCACCAGCACACCACCCAGTACTCCACCCTCTTTAACACACACACAAAGATTTAATCCTAGCAGAAAGAAAACTAATGAGGAGAGTGACTTTTACGCAGTTCTGTTTTTTATTAATCATCACAGGCATCCTGCTCACGGCAACAGAGAAGCAGGCGGCAAGATGCAACCAAATGATACATAAAAAGCAGCTTAGACAAGTCGTTAGAGACGACTCCCACTGGCATAGCAATGAGAGGCGGTGCAGGAGCGATTACGGCCGCCCGCACAGACATCTGAACACAGCCCAATCCAAATCAGCCTGCCGCTGGCAGCGGGTCAGAACAGCCAGCAAGCTTTGGATAATAAGAGAAAAAAAAAAACGTCATTCCACAAGGGCAGACCTGGAATGGGGTGGTAATTATTCAGATCGAGAATTTTTTTTCTTGAACTTGAACTGAAAAAGAGCAGAATAGGATGGTGGAGAGAGTCTTGGCTGTTGTAGGGGTTTCATTTATTGACATTTTAAGTGATGGGGAAAGAAACGTCAATGACCCTTTCAATTCCTAGTTTGGCAATTTAAAATCTTTACTCGCCTGTAAATTGAGACTGGACTGGACTGGTTACAAAAGCTCCAGCACTATAAATATGAATGAATTGATTGAATGAATTCATGCTTTTCCTCAAAAGATAACCAGCCTGCTCCTCTTCACTTGGCTATCTGAGCACGTTTTGGCCTTTCAGGGTTTTTACAGCTCTGGACAGACAGGATTCAGCACATTCAGAGGCCTGGGAAAGCTTTAAAACAACAGTGCCACCTATTGTCCATCCAAGCAAACTACAGCACAAACGTGAAGAGATTACAGAATGATGGATTTCAGTTCAAACCCAAACAATACTCAAGGCACAAGAAAAAAAAAGGACTACTGAATAAGGCGAGTGGCTGAAATCATAAAGGAACTTAGTAAGAAGTCAGGCATTCAAAAAGCCTCAAGATACTATGCCTAATAAATAAATAACACTAAAATTAAATTCAGAAGTGTGACTATTAAATGCTCTTGGGTGTGGAGAGAACTAGTACTTCTGCAAAAGGGTATATTTGCATATCAGTGTGAATGAACCCGTTCCTCCATTTCAGTCTGAGGGCACCAAACACATCTCCAATATATGCAGCTCCACAGACACAAATAATCTCTCCAATATGACATGAATCATTCATCACAGGGAAAAGCCAATAAATATATCAGGCTGTCTCTGCCTTATAGCTAAAAATACTCCTCAATTTTTTTAAACAGGTGCTGAGAAGATGTTTTAAAGGCTTAAAGGCTTAAAGGTTTGACTCAAAATCCAATTTAGACAATTTTCCACTCACTCTAAATGTAGTCGACTGGTTGGACAGGTTTGGTGTCTAACATTTGCCTCTTTAGTTTGTACTTGAGTTATGAAGCTAATGTAGCTATCAAAACATGCGTGCTAATACACAAAATAGCGTTGTGCAAAATACATCTCTAAATCAATACGTATTTTTACCTAAAATTTAATTTAAAAACATAAGATAAGCTAAGTTAAGTAGATTTGCACTGTAATCTAAACACAAATTTATCAAAATTTATCCACAAGCAAATTTCAACAGTACTATTAGTTGTGCAGTGTATTTTTGTTCAGAAAACGAAGCTAATGTAGCTATAAAAGTATAAGGTGCACTTAAAATCCTATAATTTTCCCAAAAATCATCAGTGTGCCTTATAATCCAGTGTGCCTTATGTAGGAATTTTACCAGTCAGGCTGTAAGGAGCAGTAAAGCTACTCAGCTAAAGTACAGCATTATAAAGGAGTTTCAGTGAAGTTTCTCCAGTGCTGAGGCTGGAGAAGTATTAGCATTAGCCGCTAACAGCAGCGCTAGCTCTTTCGTCAGCCAGTGGCGAGTATATTGGACTGCAGTCTGCATGTATACTGTGTTAAAACAAGCCACATGGAAATAGCACCCTGACTTACCAGAACACTCAGAGTTCCTCAGTCTACCACTATCGGGCAACATTTACTAGCTCTGCTAACCACGGCTGGCTAGCGCTTAAGAACCGGGGCTGGCTAAGCGCTTGCTAACCGCGATTAGTGCTTACCCTTTAACAAAATACTCAAATTCCAAGTTTACTATTAAATTAACTGAAGCACTTCACACACACAAATAAACCGTTTTCAGGAGAGAAATCTGTGTAGATTAACATCCAGTGCTTGTTTGACTTTAAAAGAAAGGAGTTTTTTTTTTTCAGTTTTTGTTTAAATAGCAGGACCTACTAAATTAGAATAGAAACATGGTGACACCCCTGTTCACTTTAAGTATACAATCTTACTAGTGTTGCTTTATGCACCTTAAAATTTGGTGCACCTTATGTATGAAAATAGACAGATGATAGTGTGCCTTATAATCCGGAAAATATGGTACATGTCTAAATAATCACACATTTACCTCAAACTTAGTAAAAAAAACATTTCCTCATGTAGTTACACTGTAATCTAAACAACACACAAATGTACCTAGCAAGACATTTAGATTCATATTCATTTTTAGATTTTTTAAGTAGCATTATATCATACAATATCAGATAGTCACTGCACGAAGAAGTCAAAAGATTACAAAAAGACATCTTACAAAAGATATCTTAACAGCACTTAGTCTGCTACTTAGTCACTGAGAAAAATGTGTGGTGATTTTGGCATGTAGTTAGCACAATGCTAACCTGAGGAGTATTAGCATCCAAAACATGTTAGCATCATTAGCTTAATAGCTGCAAAACAAAATTAAAGAAGCATAAGCCAGACACAAGACACTACACAACAAGCACGTCTAGCCACTTGACTAAATTTACACTAAATTACATTAAGTACAGTTGTTAAGTTCTCTCAAATTGGTTTCCTAAGGCTAGAGATGTACTTTCTATTTGGCCTTCATTTAATTTACGCCCCTATCCATATAGTGGCAAGGTGTGTGAATAAAAGTCAAATTTTGCCTTTGATCTTGCATGTGTACATTTAAAACACTGTATATTTAAAAAAAAACAAGTACAAGCTGAGAGAGTATGTGAATTGAGGAACTTCAAGCAGCAACATAACTGAAAAAAGCAACTTATCTAGCACTAAAAAAGGCATCACCCTGAACATGACTGCTTTAGCTTTCTGACTGCTGCTGTTGTACTTTTGGTGGTGGTTAAATGTGTCTGCAACATTAGCTGTTTTGTGTGGTTAGTGGTGTTTGTTAGCTCTCTTGGGTTGATGTGCTAATAGCTTCTCACTCTATGGGCTCAAATGACACCTTTTTTTTCCTCTTTCCAGCATGACACTGTTAAAAAAGATCTTTGTACAATCCATAAACAGTGGTTAAAACATTTGCTCACAATGTGAAAGGCCAAGAATATCATGCTACTCCAATCCTACTTCTCCAGTCCTAATTGGTGTAGACATTTAACTCTACATTCTCAGACTTTTGCAACATTCAATTCAATTTTAAAATCACTCTGTCCATGTAATGCCATAAACGTGAACTAGGAAGGTGTAAGAAATGGAATTTTCGGGTAGGCCCCAGGCGCTTATGAGCACAAAGCGTGTGGCTGTAATCATCTGAGACAGTAGTGTGGTCCTTGGCAATGGATGGTATAAACGAGAGCTCCTCTATGGAACATGAATTAGAACTGACCCCAGCTCCACCCACAGCAGTATTATACTTGGAATGCTATCCTCCTTTCTCCTGCTTTCTCTCTCCCTCTACTCCCTCCCTCTCTCTCCTTCGCCCTCAGGCCCTCAGGCTCAGGCAGTGGAGCTGTGAGAGGAGGATATGGCTATGGTGAGGTAGGGGAACCTCTCCATGTTCTCATTCTATGAGTCATTCTGAAACAGAAGCCGATATACAGGGGTTGAACACACACAGAAAAACAGTACATGATGACCCAGTCATGATAATGATGGCAGTGGTGCAGGAAGCCCACTTGTTTCAGTTCCTGAAGTGCAGATGAATCATAACAAGCAAATATAGTACATTTTTGTTTAAAAAAAAAAAAAAGCAAAATGCAAATTAGCCATCAGCTTTTTATATGTGTGATGACAAACAGACAGTGACATGCACATGTTTGGGCACCACTAGTTACAGTAAAAAAAAAAAAAAAAATCTGTGTACCATGGTATAAAATGCCACACTCAAACTAGAGGTGTGAATCACAGGGAATTTCATACACTACAATACAATACAACATCACTACTATACGCTACCCATTATAACGAAGCTGTGATTCTGTGATTCATGAGATATACTCGATACCTTACAGCATCTGCGTTACTGAAAAGGAGAACATTTATAGATTTTATGCATTCATCAGTTTCACAGAATTTGACAAACCTTTAACCTGCATTTACCCTATTAATTTGATAATCGCATCCATGTGGTGTAATGAAGCAGTGACTTTTTTAAGTCAAATTTGGGAGGGGGGGGAGAGTTTTACAGAGTTTAGAGTGCCTATGTTTCAATAAAAGTATTACAAATATTTGCCTGTATGCATTGATCATGTACAGCAAACAAAAACATTAAAATATATTGCAATATCAATATTTTGGCATGCCACATGGTCAATTTGTCGGCAAAAATTCTTTCTAATTTTTGTTTTGACTTTTTTTTTTCTTGAAGCAGTCTTCTATTTCTGTAATATTCTTAATCAGTCTTGCTACACTGGACTTTTATGGGTTTAACAATGTTTAGGTCAAAGAAGGAAGCTTCTGTCTGTGCCTCTTTAGGCTTTCAATAGAGTATTTTGAGGTTCAGTTAGGATCATTATTATATATCTCTTTAGAAGCTTTGAAACCTTTGTTCAAGTTACTCGAAAGCTCAAATCAATCTTTAGCATGAAGCTCCTTTTCTGTTGATTGAACCATGATCAATCAAGCCCCACATACAAGTCCTCTATCTGACAGAAGGCAGGCCAGTCACTATGCTTTACTGTTTGTCACTGGAAAGTTTGCAACTCTGGTATTTGTAGCTGCAAAAACCACATCAGTTATCTACACCTTTATGTTAGAACTCAGTATGTGTCAGCACTCTAATTATAATACAGCCAAAGTAACAGATAAAATTATGTTCACTTCTTCTGCTTTTACTGCTCATGGCTGGTGAATTAGCTAGACTGCAATTTGAACCAAAACTTTTGGAT
Organism: Astyanax mexicanus; assembly: GCF_023375975.1. NCBI lineage: Eukaryota > Metazoa > Chordata > Actinopteri > Characiformes > Acestrorhamphidae > Astyanax > Astyanax mexicanus. Next base: position 27,445,532 of record NC_064427.1, on the reverse strand, counting down.
TTTTTATTTCCTGCCTTCTGGATCAGTTATGGTTCAAGAATTTATAAAGGCAACACAAAGCCTTCAACATTTACATTTACATGTAAATTTAAGGTATTTTAGCAGATCCCCTTATCCAAAGAGACTTACAACAGTACTGTATTCTTTACTTCAAAATATCCATAGCTAGTTTGTAGAGACTAGAATCAAGAGAACTCTTCAAAAATATGAGTCTTTAGTCTAATTCAGAACAACGCGAGTGACTCTGCTGTTCAGACACACAGTGGATGTTCATTCCACCACCTTGGTCCTAGAACAGAGGAGAGTTCAGATATTCGTTTTTGTTCCAATTCACATCACATCACATCAATGTTTTTTGCCATCTCTCATAGTATACAGAACTGACCAAAGTGGAAGTGTGAAAGAAAGCATGTGCTCTCAACAAAACATGTAGCCACAGGAAGCCTTTATAAACTCCTGCTTACAGTCATGTGGCAGATGTACACATCTGGAGGAACACAGTGGCTGGTCATGACTGGTCTGTATAGCTGCAGACTGACAGGAGAAATGTACCAAATGTTCTCAACCATAAAAGGCTGAAACATAGGTTCAGACTACAGGATGCATGCCTGTTGATCAGTAACAGAGGACATGGCAGTAACAGTGATGGCTTTTGTCCAAAAATAAGTTTCCCTGATTTTGCTATAGTTTGCAAAATATTTGATTAAAATAAAATTGTTGTTTTATTCTATGAACTACGGACGATGTGTCTCAAATCTACAGCATTTATTTGCAGAAAATTAGAAATGGCTTAAAAAAGATGCAGAGCTTTCAGATATCAAATAATGCAAAGAAATCAATATTTGGTGAAATAACCCTGGTTTTTAATCACAGTTTTCGTGCATCTTGGCATGTTTTCCTACACCAGTCTTACACACTGTTTTTGGATAACTTTATGCCACTCCTGGTGCAGAAATTCAAGCAGTTCAGTTTGGTTTGATGGCTTGTGATCATCCATCTTCATCCTAATTATTTTCCAGAGGTTTTCAATTAGGCAAAATTAAAGAAATTTATCAAGTGGTGTCTTATTTTTTTTCCCAGAGCTGTATGTAGCAATATCACTGTAATATAAGTTATTTTCCATATCATGCAGCCTTACCAGGTATAGCACTTGGGTGCCAAGGGGAACACCATATTTACATAAAGCTGCAGTAAGCAGATTCCTTTTGTGGGATGTCCAGGCCACTCAAAGTGTGAGTGTTTTTTTTTCTTTTTTAAATAGCCCATGCAAACATTCAAAGAATTAGTTCTAAAATCCATTGATTTCATTTTAATACTTTTTATTAGTTTCAGTAGATCTACAGTTTTATTTAATATCATCAACATAACTGGCATCATCTCAAGATTGCATTATTTTATAAACAATTGAAATTGTTAAGGTACAATGGTAATATGGATTTGAGGACATAACACCTAGTATCTGCTCTGCACCTAGTTTTTGTTTTTCTGCTGTAACACATCTACTCCACCTTAGAAAGGGCTTGTCATTTAACTGATTTGTTACATCAGTTGTTTTGGGACTGATGGGAGAGCTGAAATACACCAGAGCCAGAGTTGGAATCTACAGGGTTAATGAGTTAAACAGGAGTTTAAAGGGTTAACTGATACATGTAAGAGCTTTACTTGTCATGGGAATGAGTGAGTTATTAACTTCTGCAACAATAAAATCAATTAATCATTCCTGGACATAACAAAACCGTGCATTAAACAAATGCAGGCTACTGGCATCAGTGAAAGATGTTGTCAGAACGAGGCAGATGTTTTCTGAAAACAGATGTATATAAGATACAGCTGGAACGGGGCGTTTACATCCAGAGTCTGTAACTGTTCTTTGTGAGTCAAAGTTTAGGCCTGAATCAAGACTGTTAAAAACTCAGTTGTATCCTCTGTGACTGTAATTAAAACACAACCACATGCATTTCTCACCATCAGGCCATCTGTAAGCATGAAGGCAGTTAGAAACAACTGCATACAATCTACAGAGAGGTACACGTATTAACTATACTACAAAAACCTTAACATTTAAATTAACATAATATTTTTATATGTTAACAGGCCAGGCTGCCCTCAAAACAAATCTTACTTTGTACCCTTGATGTAAATATGCAATTCGAGAGCAGGTCAGTAACAGAGCAGTGATTTTAAATAGAACACTACAATACAGTGAGCCAAGGACTGGACACACCCTGCCATTTTAAGCTAAATAAACTATTACTGTGGTTCAAGTAAAATGAGCGTTAAGAAAAAGAGGAACAACTACTTTCTGCTCCTTTCTGCTCAGTCAGAGAGAATCCTTTCAGCCAGTATAAATAAATATGAGAATAATTTATACTGTGTGAATTGATCGGACTAGCTACAGGGAAAACTGAGGTGAGATTTCTGAGAAGGATCAATAGTAACACTACAGGAATTTCATGAAGGATTTATATAGAAATGTTCTAATAAAATGTGGAAACCTGCATTACTGCTACAAAAACAGAATAATAGAATTGAAAACAGAATAAAAAGACAAACTACTGAAAAACTACTAAATATTGATGAGAACAAAAATCTTGTAATGTCCTGTGTCCTTATAAATATTCTGTGGCCTATTCTGCAATTACAGGTACATTTCAATCTTAGAAAAAATTTGACTCATTCAACTATGTTATTGTTACACTGTTTAAACTATTAAATCACTAACACTATAGCTGTAGACTGACAGGAGAGAAGTCCCAAAATGTTATCTCTTCGACACTGTACCATGAATGCCTTAAACATAGGTTTTAATAACAGAATGAATGCCTGTGCATAAGTAACTAGGGACATGACAGTCACAGTAATAGCTTTTGCAGGCTACACCTGACATTTAGGCTTAATGAGCCCTCTCATTAACAACACTTAACTCCTTAACTCCACACACTTAACTCTAAAACCAAAATGATTGATTTCTCTGATTTTACTATTTATAGGTATATGGTTCAGTAAATTAACGTTTTCTTCTTTAAACTACTGACAACTATTCTCCCAAACTCCAAATTAAATTATTGATTACATTCCAGAGGTTTTAAATTGAGATAGATGGTCACAAGCCATCAAGCAAAGCTAAACTGCTTGATTTTTTGAGCCTGGAGTCACCCAAAAGCAGTATGAAAGACTGGTGGAGAGAGACTTCCACTAAATTATTCATTTCTGAACTTTTCTAAACTGAGTAGAAACATTGGAATTGTTGAATATGAACTTTTTTCTTGCACTATTTGTGGTCTGAAAGCACATGTTTCCTTAATTTAACCATTTCTCATTTTCTGCAAAAAATGTTGAATTTGGAAACAATGTTTTGAGTAGTTTATAGAATAAAATGACAATGTTTCTTTTAATCAAATATATACCAATAAATAGTAAAATCAGAGAAAGGGTTCATTACAAAGTGGTCTCTTAATGATGTCTAAAGCTGTATAATATAATATGTTCTATATAATATATAGAAAGACCAAATGTAAAAATTAGGGACCCATTAAAATGTAATTTTTGTCTGACACCAAAACAAGCAAAACTAAACATTTTGCTGAAAACTGAAAATAGTTTTGTGCTGTTTTTTTTTTTTTACCACTGTCTGAATTAAATGGCCTAACGTAAATTTATTTTTTCTGACTTCTCAAAGAGAGGCAATTGCAAAAACTGCTTTTTAAAAATATTTCTTCAACACATTTCCATCTGAATAAAGCTTCAAATCTAAAGAAGGAAAAATCCCAACCAACCCAAACAAAAGGACTGGCTAAATATTCACAATGCAGGAGCACTGAACCTCAAAAAAACCAATACAATAGATTCAACCATGGCAACCCAAAGCAACCATACACTAATAACATCAACCATCAGACCACCAACTAACTTCAGCTGCTGACTATAGCCAAGTTAACCTAGCTTACCTACAGAAAACGTATATTATAACAATTAATTAAAATATTAAACACATGAACTGCTGTTTATAAGGCAAATACACTCGCCAATGTGTGTGCAGCGAATTTTAATGATTTATTTAAGGTTACTTGTAACACATAAAGCGAAATTAAAGCTTAAAAAAGTTTTAAACGTTAGCTTAATTTCAGAACTTTGCAAAACTTTGAGTTCCACCTTAAATTTATCGCGGCAGCTTTGTGGCGCACGGGCTGGCGCTTTTAGAGAAATGAAAGACGCGCAGGGAATTTTAAGGTGGACCGGGAAATTCGATAAATGAAGTAGACAACCTTAACCAAACATGCCGTAAGACGATTTAATCAATGAAAGATATGTTTTGTTTTTTAAGTTATTGTTTACATTATTTTTTAAAGACTTTTCTGTGGTAAATGACCGCTCATTTGCCTTATTTATTGTCTCTATTTCGTTACATTAGTAAGTTAGTTAGTTTGTTTGTTAGTTAGTTAACTAGCTAGCTAGCATCTGAAAGACAAGAATACTCCACGTAGTTAGCTCAAATATTTGGTAACCAGCCAGCTACGCAAAGTTTAATAACAAAAACGCCTTTAAAGAGCACCAAGCTAGCTAAACTAACAGTAATAACACACAGAGCAGCAGACAGTGGCGGTGATTACCCAGGTCCAGAAAGTAAAAATCCATTCCATGGTTTTGGACCAACTGCCTGGGCGGCTCTGCTCCAGCTGAGGCGCCCATACAGTTGGTATAAAACCCTGGGATGGATTTATACTTTCTGGTCCTGGGTTACCCACCACAGGCAGGCAGAAACACAGCTGCAGGCATGAGCAGCAACAAGTTGCTTTGTTTACCTGCAAAACTCGCCGATCCACTCTGAACTCACGGAGTTACGGGTAAAGCCTCCCAACAGCAGCCAGAGCGGCGTTCCTCTAACATGCAGTCCAGATTACAGCGCTGCTCTACCATCAGGAGCATTTGGAGAACATGTGGAGACCACTCCATACCACCACTAGCACCATCACCATCACTCACTCACACCGAGCCCGCTAAAAACTACCCCTCTCCTGGATCCCAGCTCATCTCTGGGCGGAACAGAGGTGGCGTTTCCCACAAAGCACTGCACCCAGTCAAAACACGTGTATACACACACACACTCTCACACAGACACACAGTAGTTTACCTAGAAGGGGAAAAGGAGTGTGTGGATTTGGAAGAGAGAAGAAAACTGAGCCGAAATAGTCTGCGCCTAAAAAAACACCAGATATTAGAGACCACTTCGGTTTCTGAATCAGCTACTCTGATTTTGCTAATTTTATGTTTGAGTAAAATCAACATTGTTGTTTTGTTCTATAAACTTCAGACAACTTTTCTCCCAAATTCCAAATAAATATATTGTCATTTAGAGCATTTATTTGCTATAAGTTTTGCATAAGTTCATATTCATAAAGTTTTAAGAGTTCAGAAATTAATATTTGGTGGAATTACCCTGGTTTTTAATCACAGTTTTCATGCATCTTGGGATGTTCTCCTCCATAAGTCTTACACACAGCTTTTTGGTAACTTTATGTCTCTACTGGTGCAAAAATTCAAGCAGTTCACCTTGGTTTGATGGCTTGTGATCATCAATCTTCCTCTTGATTATATATACATTTTCCAATGTGTTTCCAAGGCCAAGCAGCTCTATTTAAGACTTACATCATCAAACACAATGCAGGCCAGCGGATAATTTTGGCAATATAGTGTATAGTGTATCTTCACTGTAATTCTCAGTAATTCACAGTAAAAGTCCACATCCAAATAAATCATTTTAAAAAGTACAAATGCTAAAAGCGTAAAAAAAACCTGATGTATGTAGTTTTAGCTGAAGTGGGCAATTAAGATATGTGCAGGTTTAAACCTTTGCAATATATCAATTTAGACTAAAACACACAAAAGACCTAGAAAGGAGGGTGTTGTGTGGATTTGGAAGAGAAAAAAATGAATTGTGTGGATTATATCTAAGCAAAAAAACTGCTGAATCAGAAATAATACTCTAAACTACATGACATGAAGCATTAACAAGGGACAACAACACATCACCTGCCTGATCAGACTAAAACAAATGCCAACACTGTTTGAGTCCTTGCTTTATTTTAAGATTTAGAATTAGAGTGGTTTTGGTAAAAAATGGTGAACCTCTGCTGCCAATAATTTACAGGGGCTTTTTACTGGGTGACTGAGGAAAAAAGGCCATTATACTCAGTTAAGGAAATACTAAGTTAAGGAAATAAAAGAAAATAGTTAGATTCTCTGAATCAAAGCTATAAGCCCAACCAAAGCCTAAAAGCAGATCTTCCTTACCTTAACTTAAACACCATAAAGGCTTCTCTTAATCCTACACTGGCTGGAATGTGTAGCAGCAGCAGTGGCTGAAGGAGAATTGGAGAGTTCACTCTGTGCTGTTGGCTAGAGGAAAGCCAGCAGGATGAGAAACCAGCGTTTAGGGATGTGGTTGTACAGATCACTTATTGGAGGTGTAGTGACTTTACAAGCTGCTTCCCCTCTGTTACTGGTCACCACAGGCGGACAGACCACACCAATAGATTGTTGTGTGTTTTATGGTGGCTTGTAGGGAGTGTCTGTGCAGATGCTTAAACATTTTCCAGTAGTGACTATCTCTGTTTCTCTCAGTGATCTTGGGAACTGTCCAGGATGCTGTATAAACCTGTGTTTCCCAGTCCAGCCTCTGGACTACACTGCACACTATGTTTTTTTTCCTTTACAAACACACCCATTTCCATAACAGTTCTTCTTGAAACCTCTATGTTATGTTGGGATTCTCTGAACTAAACAAAAAATCTATTACTTAATCAGCCACAGGTAAAGATTAAGAGAACGTACAATGCAGAAAGTTGACATACAACTGGACAAAAGTATTGGGACACATGTTTATGCATTGTTTCTAATGAAATCAAGGGTAAAACAAATATACTATTCTTTTTTTTATTTACTGTCTCTATTTTTCAAGCAATGCTTTTGGAGCATTAATATGAGGGTTAAAATTCAGCCATATGAATGATTTTAATATGTTGAATAATCAACATGCCGCCCAATGTCGGCTAGGGTAGGCTCCAGCCCCTCATCCCTGTGACCCTGATGGATCAAGTGGATGTTGACAATGGATGGATGGATGATCAACATGGCCCCTTCAATCATCAACAATTCTTTAACTCAAAGTAGGGCTTCATAATTCTGGTGAAATCTTATGACTTGGTAAAGGATTTGTCTTACCATATTTCACCAAAATGTCATTTTCCCTGTCATGATATTAATAAATCTACATATCCAATATTGAAGGACAAAAATTATTTCTATTCCAGAGAACACATAACTCTAGAAAACATAAAACTGGGGGGCTTCATACCACTCAAGCCCGAACATGGCAAAAGGTGCTGGCAGAGTGAAATCATGTCCTATATTTTTGGCAATACGTCTCTACAGTGATAAGACAAGCTGTGTGTGTGCATTTGCACATCTTTGTCAGCAAAAGATGCAACCTAATGTGAAGGAAGGGGTGTCCACAAACACTAGGGAATATATTATAGTGTAGTAGGCTATTAACAATAACTATTTTTGCTTGGTTTTTCCTTTGTTTTTGGAGTTATTGTGAAAGGCCTATAGTGTGTTTACACAGCATTACATCATTCCCAGCCCAATAAATATACCTCCACACATATTCAGATCCAAAACACCTCACCCATTACACACAGAGGACATGATCGAGCTGCACTGAAAGACCCGTCACTTTGACTAACTAAACCTTATGAATTTTACATTGCAGTTCATTTGCAAGGACGGTCCACGTTTTCTGTAATTACCCTCTCAATGAGGGGCTCATTTTCCATAAAATGTCAAAATGCTGGAGATGAAATGTGTTATTTTAACAGGCTGTATAAAAGAGTCAGACCAGAGCAACATTATGACACTCAGCTCAATGTTAGAAAATGTGCATGTCCTTCATTTCCTGTCATCTTTTCTCAATATTTTTCCAAGAATATGAACGATAACAAGGCCTAATCACTTCCACATGGACTGGGAGATCATTCAAGGTGGAGCTGTTCAGAGAGACCCACCTCATCCTGAAAGAATGTGAGAATGAAATCATTTAGTCTCTGCTCTGTGCAGTTCTGGCTTCTCTACTTAAGCTTAATATTGACATTTATTTTGTCCACAGCCCTTCGTACCTCTTTCTGGGGAAGTGACCAAAACCAGGAAGTCATTCTTTCAGTATGACACGCTACTGCCCAAGCCCAAGTACACATGCCTTTCAGTTCATGAAATAAATGTGAACGCCCAGGACCTGGACCGCTTCTCCACACCACTGAACTGACTGAGGCTGAACCGACTATACAGTGCTCCCATTACTTCTTACCATAAATCATATTTTTAATTGCTGCAAATTTCTTTATATACCACAGGTCTTCATACCGTGTGTGAAACCAAGAAGGAATGTGGTGTGGCCAATGTGGTCAAAACTGCAAAACAATATATGTCTTCTCACCAAATGAGGCGCAGTCAGAGCAGTGCAATGCAGAACAACAACGACAAACAGCTCAATTATGATAAACAACAAAAAAACATAATATGCCTACAGGGCACAGTGTAACTGTACAAAACTGTACAGTGAAGCGAACCCAGTGCCAAGAGCCCCAAAAACCTATACAATACAATATTCTATTGTAAGCATGCACAGATACTACTCTATGCTTACATGTTTGTGGACACCAATTCTAATGAATGCTTTCAGTTACTTTACCCTGTATTGCATCCATTGCTGGCACAGATTCCATGTGGAGGAGTAATGCCAATATAATGGGACTCTTTGGAGCAGGTAAGGTATAAACAGATATAAAGACCCATAGTATTAAGCTATGGAGCAGTGGAACTGTGTTCTCTTAAATAATGGTGCTCCATCCATTGCTTCTTAGATGGGCTGAGTTGGGGAGCATTACTAGGGGAAACCCACTAATGCTCTTCTCAATGAGTGCAAACAAATCTTCACAGAAATGTTCAAAGATGGCTGGTGGAAATGCAATCTGGTCAGTAAGTGTTGTTTTCCCAATTTTTACCACACAAACTCTTTTAGGAATGAGTAATGCCTAGTCCAATAACCAGTGAAGACCAGCACATGCCTCCTCTTACACATGGAGTGAAGTCAGTCACCGCCTCTTGTCAAACTGTCGCTGATATAGCATCACTGGGCAGCCAGCACGTTGGGAGCTTTGATATATCAGCTAGCAGAAGCCTGTGCTGACCAACATTACAATAGCAGTGATGAGGGGAGAAGAGTTCTATCTACCATCCACACAGAGACGGAATAGAGAATTGTTCTCTCTCGGACTCTGGCTGCTGATGGCAATCAGCATGATGGGGGAATCAAACCAGCGATTCTTGGATCATAGAGCCTTAGGCATCTGTCCTGGATTATGTGTCTGGATAAAGTAAATTATCTATACTTTTAAAAGCACGTCCTTCTCTTTGGTTCTTAACCTTTTAGCAGACAGAACATCAAACTACATTCTTCTACTAAAACAGCCTGTTAATCTCATAAGGTTATTGAACTGGTAGAGCTAAAAACACCCTTTCTATATGTCCTTTAATTTTTTTACTCAATTTGAAAAACATCTACTTTTCTATATTGTTTATGCCCATTTGCCTGATATTAATGAAGCTTGATCTGTTCTGTGCCAAGATTAATATTCGTCACCAGTCCTATTCTATGGTGTCTGACTTCTTGTTAATCTGTGGTCTGATCTCTCTGGGGGAAGCGGTTGTTCATTATCATTCATCTAGCTTGCTGCCTCTTAAATGACTTTAGCATTCTAAGAAGCGAGCAGGCCGACATAACAGGAACCTCTGCCAAGAATGCAAAGCAACTTTATTTAAAAAAAAGATGCATCTTAGGTCATTACTAAGGGTAAATGTCTTAGGGTAACAGGCTTTCCAAATTAAAGGTTATATGGTTTCAAAAGCGGCTTGTTAGTAAAACACTACACATAAAACATTAACATCCTGAATAAACGATCCAATCATCATGCTGTAATATTGAGCTTTATTAATAGCAGGCCAGCTCAAGCTGTATTGAATCCGGTAGGAAAATTTAAGACATCAGTGATTACGTATAAGTTTCATTTAGAGCCAGTAGGCAACACCAGAACCGAAGTCCAAACAGCAGCGTCATCATTTTAAAAGCAGTAAGCTGCAAGTGTGGTGAGCTTTTGCTGTGAATAAGTGTCATTGTCACTTTCACACACTCTCACACAGGGCTCTCCAGAATGACAAAGTTCTTCATCACTCTGAACATTTCCACAGAACTAGCTAGAATGTATACTAATTATAAGTTCAGCTAATGACACCAACAGCTAATACCTGTGAACTAATACAACTAGAAACTAGCGCTTCTTGTTTATGAAACGCCGTGTTCAGACTTGTTTATGCAGCATGCTTATGCAATTACTTCAGCTGTAAGCTTTGCATAAGCTGTTGTTGATGTAAGAGAGTGAATTATTTGACTTTAGTGTGTGCAACTATCATCTCTACTTCATGTTAAACTGCAGTAAATACATGCGAGTTCAAAACCCAGAACATTTAACCTGTATTTGTTTTCTTGATCTGTCCCAGACAGCTCTAATCAATAAGCCAAAATCTTCCGCCATGTTGCCGATCCTGATACCCGATTCTGCGCAGTAGAGACCAGGGAAGGGAGAAAGACTGTGGAGAGACAGCCTGCTCATTTAAATAAACCCGCCCCTGAGGGCTGCCTCGCGGTCACAGGCTGCAGAGCGGAACGGACGGTCTGTTATTGGTCCCGCCCATAACCAGCCCTTTTACAATAACCAAACCTTTTTTGAATAGAGCTGAATAACGTTTTAAAAAAGAATTCTGTGGGGATATAAAAATGTGTTACACTAGCTGTTGCATTTGAATAAAGGAGGTAGAATTACAGTATATTAGAAAAAAAACGTGATTGAAAGTTGTCTGTTTTGCCATTGAAACCTATGGGTATGGGTGGGGTTACACAGTTTTCTGCAACCGAACAGCAGGGGGCGCCCGACCTGTGGTGGCTTCACTTTTGAGAGACGATGCTCTGTCCAGCTATATACAGTCTATGCCAGAAACCAAACCGAGGGGAAAACATTCCTGGGTAATAAACTAGTTACCTGATTCAATCCTGAGAAATAAACTACAGGTGTAAAAACACTCTAAATGTATGTTCAAACATTAAGTAAAGTGGCCCAAATCTGATTTTCTTATTAAATATATCCAACATTTATCTGAACACATGCACTTTTAAAGCTTCGATTTTCCTTTGACACTGTAGTCACGCATCCATTCAGGCATTTTTTGTAATTTCCTGTAATATGTGCCTTCTAATCTTGGACAGTTTGGACAGAGACATCTCATTACAGTGTCATTATAGAGACATTACAGTTATTGGACAAACTGGGTTCCCAGTGAAAAAATTTCTTTGCTTCTGTGCTGTAAGCGCAATTAAGGCAGTCTGAGACACACTTCCAGGTCTGGGGCAAGTGGGCAGGTCTATCAAATAAGCAGGCCAGTGTGGGTCCACCTGTGGTCCTCTACTACACAGCCTCTGGCTGCATATTTGATTTGTCAACATGGCGGATATCTTTGGCTTCATTTTTATAGAACGGAAGGCAATTGAAACACAACCTCAATGTCTTCTACAGTCATTATAGTACAGTTACTGTGATGACCTGGACAAGAGTATACTTTCACATCCTTTCTCTTCTTCCACACAGCCCTCTCTCGGTTTAGGAAAATACTGAGCCCATAGAGTTTGTACTAAGAAAAGATGAACAACATCAGAGGACAACGCCATATCTGATTACACCAGCGTAACTAGCACAACAGTACCTATAGCCCTTCCCTGACAGCACTTTGTGGCACATTGCAGAATTCCCTTATGAAGCTCAAAAGGCTCCACACACATTGTGTCTGGGTCTTTTTTCGCTCCTCAAGGATAACTAGACCTGTTTTGTCTTTAATAGTCATTCATCATGAGATGAAGGGCTGGCCGTGGAGCAGCTGGCCTTGAGGGGGAGTGGGAGGCTGCAGAGCAATGACTCAGACCCACATTACAGCCCTCTCCGCCAGCCAAGGGAGCACACTCTGGGGGCTAGCTGAGGAGAAGACGGTTGTTTTTATATGCTGACAGGACTTAAGGCCATTAGATACTGTATGTATTAAGAATATGTATTCACTTATTCATCTAGATGTACTCATGCACCTTTGTGATGGATAATATTTAGTTTTTACTCAAGTACAGAAATGTGCAAACGATTCAGTCACCTGTGACAATTAGAATGTATGATTTTTTTAGATATCATCACATCATACCTAGTTTAATAAATCAAATAAAATGATGACGAATCGAATAAAATAAAACATGAGCTGGTGATGGAATTAAACAGGTCCACTGATTGGCTAGGGGCTAATTTTATTTGATTCACATTTGGAAGATCAGTTACCCAACCCCCAAGGAGGGGCTTGTATATGTCTCCTCCGATACATGTGAATTCAGACTACGCCTCTTTTTCAACTGCCAATAGTGCAGCATCACTGGGTGGCCACTGTGCTCGAAGGAAGGCACAGCGAACCAGCTCTAAAACATCTAACAGATGCCTGTGCTGACTGACATTACTTTAGAAATTGAACTGGGATTGAAACCGTCGATCCACTGATCACAGTGACAATTCCTTGTGGACCACTAGACCACTCTGAGCTCCAGGGCTCCTACACTCATGAGTATTGAGCAGTAGAACTCTGAAATGTTCTCTGGAATGATAGTGCTCCATCCATTACTGTTGGATGGGAAGAGTTTGGGATTTAGGAATGAGGTGTGATGAAGTTGTACCCATCTAACATCTAATCTGACCTCCCAATCACTTTGATCTGTATTAATGAATACAATCAAATCCTCATAATAATGGTTCACAATCTAAAAGAATGTCTTTTCTAGACAATTATAAGTTTTAAATTCCCAAAGGAAGAAGAAACAACAAATGAACAGGTATCCTAAAAGTTCTGTCCATATAGTCATATTCCCTTAAAGGACCATAAAGGATTAGTTTTTCTGTAGTAACTCATAACATGATCAGGATGTATCAACAGATATTAAGAAAAAATGCCAAATTAAAGCCATGTCAGCAGTGCTTCAGACAGTATTTTATTATTTGAACTGTGCATCAATCCCATTTTCACTCCCCAGCCATGGAAATGGGTGAGCTTGCTATTTTTCTGCCGAACAGGTAATCACTGCGCTTCAGTAAGGTTGCTAATAACCATAGCTGGGTAATTTATCACCACCAATAGCGTAGTAGAGACAGGCCTTTTGGACACTGAAACACACACACACACACACGACTGTGTGTCAATCTGGCATCCTGTGCTTGCTTTTTTGGAAATTGCATTTATTACTGATTGTCTTTTCTGAACTGCAGTGTGAAACCAAAACTTACCAGACTAAAAAAAACAGACACTTATTAAAGTAAGTCTGAAGAAGTCTCAAGAAGAATTTGAAGAATGTTAGGAACTTAAACTTTCCATTTCTAACATTAAAACACATGCTGTTTGTAAAACACACGTTATAAAACCATCACACTCTCAGGGTTTCTTATCTGGTATGTTCTCTCTGTGTGTTTTCCTCTAGTTTTGTAACAGCATATTCAAAGTCAATATACAAACATATTCATCCAGTAAAGCCCCTCTCAGATTCATTTTTCTTCTCAAATGTTCAAAAGAAAACACTCATGCGCACACAAACACACGTGCACACACTCCCTGGTACGGCTTGGAGATCTGCTCTTCTCCTTGCCTGCGGGATCAGGCTCGGGTCAGGAGATAAACACGGGACGCGCTGATTACTCCCAGCTCCAGCAGGCCCAGCACAGGCCCCTGCAGCACAGCATCAGCTGTCAGCCCGATGACTCAGCATTGCCCTCACAACTCCGGCTCACACTCCTCACTGAGACTCAGCAGCCAATCCGCTTTCAGAACACTGTGGAGTTCCTGCACTCACAAACGATAACATGTCAATGACTATTTAGGAGGACACATCTTAACCCTGACGAGAGGAGGCTGTACTGTACGTCTTATGCTAAACTATTCTATACATTCTATACAGCACTAAAAGAGGGTCCTTTGGTCTATATTGTACTATATACAATATGAAACATTTATAATGATTCTAAAGAACCATCTACAGGATGATTTCAACATAACAAAGTGAAACTGTTTAATAAAGTAAAGAACATAATAGCATTCAGATTTTGTCATAAATCTACACTATATGAACCGCATACCATATTTTTCGCACTATAAAATCCTTTAATTTTCCCCAAAATCGGCAGTGCGCCTAATAATCCAGTGCGCCTAATGTATGAATTACTGAAGTACACCAGTATAAAGGAGTTTCAGTGAAGTTTTTCCAGCACCAAGGATGGAGCAGTATTAGCATTAGCTGCTAACTGCAGCGCTAGCCCTTTCACCGTTCAGAGGTGAGTATATTGGACTGTAGTCTATGTGTTTACTGTGTTAAAAAAAGCTATGTGGGACAAATCGCTAGCTGATAGCGCCCTGGTTTACTGGAACACTCAGGGTTCCTCAGTGTAGCGATGTTGGGTTGTATTTACTAGCACTAAGCGCTGCTGTTAAATGCGTTGTTAAAATCTAAGCTGACTGTAAATAAACTGAAGCGCTTTACTCACCCAAATAAGCAGTTTTGAGAAGAGATATCTGTGTAGATTAACATCCAGCACTTGTTTGAATTTGTTTTGTTTACTTAGGTACCCCTGTTCCTTACTATTGTTGCTTAACATTTACCATATAATCTGCTTATGTATGAAAATAGACCAGAAAATAGGCGTTTATTGATAGTGTGCCGAATAGTACAGAACTTATTCATTGTTTCTTTCAAAATACAGGGATTAAAAAATTAGTTTATCTTGCTTTTGTTTGAGTAATTATCTCTACTTTCCAGAGAAGGCCTTCTTCTAAATTTCTGAACATTGCTGTAAGGATTTGACTGTGTTTAGCAACAAGATCGTTAGTAAAGACAGGATCTTGGATGATCATCTCCCCACCCAAAAGCACTGGATGGAGCTTCTTTTAAAAGAGCTCTCGAGGTTCCTATTCTATTGTTGTTACTTCTCTACAAGAACTAGACAAGCAACTCATTGCCACAATGTCTAATGCCAGACATGGACTGGAGGAGTATCAAGACCCCCAGCATTGAGCTTTGGAGCCAATATTTTTGGAATGGGCTGAAGAGCTGGGGAATGATGTGGAGTGGAGATCATCCAACATCCTGACCTTACTTACACTCTTGTCACTGAATAAATGAAATCTTCACAGCAGGTTAGCAAAATCTAGTAGAAAACCTTCTTCCCTGGTCAATAGAGACAGATAGAAAGTTACTCCAACATAAGCAGGACAAACAATATTTGAAATCTCTTGATATCGAGAAGAAACAATGAATAAACAGGTGTTCCAGTACTTTTGTCCAACTGTTGTGTCTGAGTCTGTTTAAATTTGAAGCAGACGTTCTTCTCAGTTTTCTCTTCTGGGTTGGGCAGAGAGTCCACTCCCTCCTCTGGCTGTGTATAAAAACAGCTGCAACATCACTCTCCCTCCGTCTGCTCATTACTGACCTCTAGCCGCACACACACAGCCTCACACTCCTATCTCTAACTTTAAAACACAGTCACTCAAATAGAAAAAAAGGCTAATGAGTTATGCCTAAATATCCTACAGACCACACCATTAACTCTAAACCACTTCCTTCACTCCACAGGCAAACCAAGAATCCACCTCCCTACAAAACCTCACTCATTCTCAAAGCAGCTTCAGAAACCACTCTGCTTCCATTATCACGACCATAACATAAAAATGTCCTACTCCTAATGTGGCAGGGGAAATTGCAAACATAAGTCCTACATAACAGCCTTTGCTTGATGTTTAGCATTAAATTCAGTCTGTTTTGTATATTATATTAAGCTAGTATTTCCCACGCTCTAGAACTGGAATGAAAAGAGGTTCTAAAGGTTTTGGGCAGGAGTTTGGGGCAGCTTCGATTGAAAGCGTAAAGTGAAGAAGCCCCCCCCCCACAAGAAGAGATACGGAAAGAGAAAAGAGAGAAGAAAAAAGAGGTAGAGAGGAAGTGAAGGTGTATATAGGGTGGAGAGTGGGAGGAGTAAGGGCTTGGATCAATCTCACAAAATTCAGTCATATTCATAACTCAATTTTGTTCATTCGTAACCTTCAATTATAGGCTTTAAATTCTTTATTATCTTCTTCCTTTTTTTCATTTACACAAAAATTCATTGTTCTGATTGCCGAAATGAAACATGCTCAATAAGAGGTCTGAGTCTGAAAATTGTGTACAGCTGTGAAAGACAACATTAACTATAATTACATTTTTGTTTTTACAAATTGACATGCACTTCTCTGTATGAAATAATAGGCACATTTTCAGAGTTCTGCAGTCCACCAGTTTTAGAGTTGTGTTTACCAACGTGTTCATCTTTAAAATTGAACATGCTTTTTTATATTTTAACTGTACAAATCAGATTCACATCAATTTGTCCTATGCTGTGACCAAAAAGTACTTTTTGTGCCATGCTTTACTTCCTGTAGTCACTACATAGGCATCATCCCTTACCTAAACCATGTGGAACATTTTCTGGTATATACATTGTAAGCTACATATATTCATTTTAAAAACAGGGTGTCTAATAGGTCATTTTTCTGGCTATAACAGGTTTTTCTGTTTACCCGAGCAACCACAGTGCTGTTAATGGCACCAATACAAGACCTACTGCAAACAGGGAGATATCAGATTGGCAAACTCATTAGAAATGCAGAATTACAACTAAAGAGAGCTGATGATATAAAATAAACACATTTATCCAGTCTGATAAGAGACTTCACCACAAAGCACACTCAATTCAATTACATATTCTCACCAAAAATGTCTGGAGTGTCACCAAAAATTGCAATAGTCAACACAGTACTAAGCAATACTAGTTCCTGAATATTTTGCACATTCAATCTGTTTTTCAGTTCAGCATCACTTACTGCTATGAGTGAATAAATCTTGTGTTTCACTTCATCAGCAGTTTTGCTTTATAGAATTGCTTTGGATGCATTAAATAATGAGTAGGACAGAGCAATATTTTCTTTATTCTCAAACAGACTAATACTGCTGAACTTCCAGCAACTTTTAAGCGCCCCCTGCAGGTGATTATCAAACACTACAATGAGGGCTAATCAAATACTATATACACATGATCATTATCTGGGGAAAAAAGAATCTGATTACTACATAATTTGAACAGACAAACGGTCCCTTACACTGTGTCAAAATTTCCTCATACATGGACCAATAGAAATTCCCCAAAATTACCTAAAATTAACTCCTTTTACATTGGTTTCCACTGAAATTTAAGAAGGCTTTGGGCCCTATTGTACACCCTGCACAAGGCACGTTGCAATGCTCTTCGCTAACTTACACCCCTTCAATAGGAATATAGCTACACTGATGTGCGTGGTGGTCTAGAAGTGAGGTAGGTGTTTTCAGGTAAATTTCTGGCATGTTGCTATTTAAGCGGTGGAAACTGTGGATTGTAATGCCTTCCATGACATACAGTATACCCAATACACACGACACTGTGGATCAAGCACTGTTTAGTCCCTGCAAAAAATGGAACTTCAGAAACGGAACATCCTATCTCTCTAGTACCCCTATGTTGGCTTTGGCATTCTCAAACTACAATAATTTACGTCTTTTCTTGGCATGAGCATGCTCATCAGTGTTCAGTCTTACTCACAAGACAACACCTCACAACCTATACATGTGTGGACATTCCAAAACCATCACCTGAGATTACTCCTTATGAGAAATTTACATACTGCTATTCAATGACTTTTGGAATGGGTGTTTAATGTATGGTTTAAACCTAACACAAGGAAAATTCAGTTTTCCTCCATATACAGTCTATATATATATATATATATATATATTCTCTTTAACGAGGGAGCTGAGAGAGCCAGGAGGCATGGCGGGGCAGCAGACTGAAACAGGCAGGTGGTCGTCTGGCAGTCGGCCGGCTGTGCTGAGTCACACCTCTGGCAGTGATGGGTGCTGAGTGTGGCCCAGGATCTACTCCCGGGGGCCAGGAAGTGACAGCTTTCTCAGCACAAGCTGAGGCCACGAGACCCGACGGGCAGGTCTCCGTCACATGACATCAGCACACATCAGCGGGCCACCTGGTATACATACGTAAACACACATTGTTTACTCCGCGAGGGTCTAGTCATGCAGGAGTAACGTGTTCCATCTTGTGTGATAAATAAAGCACAAGCTGACGGTTCTTTTCCGATAGCTGTTTAGGTTTAGAGTTTATCATATTATTCTGGGAGAGATGCTGTCCGTCAAATATGGTCTCAGAGAAATTTCATACTGAATTTATGTCCGAGACATTAAAGGTCTCATTGCATGTTTTTTCATTAATTTTAAAATGTCTAGTTGTGGTCTTTAGTATGAATGAATGCCATGTGAGCTGTTTTTTGTGGAAAAAATGCTCAGGCATTCGGTATAACAGTGTTTTTTGTCACATGCAGGAGTGGAGGGAGGGAAAATGATAGAATTTCGGCTCTTGCATATGAATATTCATACATGCAAACATATCTCTTCTGATTGGCTAACAGCACTGCGACACCAGTGAGACGGACAACAATTAGAAACGTTTTAAAATAAAGACATTTTTACACTAATAACAGTCTTTCACGTGTGTAATGCCCTGCTGAGTGCAGTTCTCTGTAAAATGCAAAATCCACTGGAGATCCTATGTAAACACACAGGGGTGGGTAGTCCAGGTCCAGAAAGAAAAAATCAGTTTCCTGAACGACTCGTTTTTCTGAACATTTTCTTTTACTAGCTACTGCAGACAATAAAGTTTGAGGAACAGTTTTATGTGCAGCATCATATACAACTCAGAGAGACCCTATGGCATTTCACAAAGAACAAGAAAAAGTGGATTTTAGCAGAAGGACACCTTTGATACTTTAAAACTGTGATCACAAACAAATCTCAGATTTGATTTTATTTGTATATTAACCCAATTAGCATGTAAAAACACTATCAGGCAATTTATTAGACAGTGACTAAACCTAGTCTTTGGGACTGCACAGAAATAATTTTTAATGGAGATTTTCCACTGAAATGAGCATATAATCTATGACTAAAAGAGGCAGATTAATTTGTTAAAGTAGGATAAACTTGTTTTAAAACCCTTGATTTTGAAAGAAAAAAAAAAAGAAACAAGGACATGTCCCAATACTTTTGTCATTTAGTGTATATTAATAGAAATAGATGTTCTACTTCAGTCACCTTTAAATGTTAAAGGTGCCCTAGAATGGATAACTATATTTAGCTGTGAAATGAGCCAAAGCCAAAACCTCAAAACAGCCTCAAAACGTCTTATATTTACACCCCCAAATGCAATGGCAACTTTAGGAGAATGCTGGGGCCTAATAGGAGTAAAAGGCATGCCTGACCCCTGTACACTGCAGGGGAGCCAGGGTCATAACCCAGTGCTAGGCTTAAAGCAGTAACACAATCCTAGATTGTGAGGATTTGTAAATAATTTTAACTTTTCTTTCTGTAGGTCCTTTATGTAATTGCGGTGATGTAAACTAATCTGTAAAAGAAAAAGTCTTATTTTTCAACATTCTGAGACAAAATCCATCAAACCCTATTAAACAATCAAAAAAGAAAAGAATCAACACTGTGCCGAAACACAAAATAATTTCTGATGCACATGTATGCTATAGGAGTCGGACTTTTGAACAATGCCAGTTCTATTAATTTTCTTAGATTTGTTATTGGGTATTGATAGCCTGTAACTGGTCCAAAATTTCAAACCAACCAAAAAAAGTTTTCACACAGAATATTTTGGTTCCAATTAGGAACAGAAATGCTCCCACAGGTCAGAGTTCAGAATCCAAGATGGCTGCACCAATGGTAGTGAAATCAGTAGTATTATACAGCTTATCTAATCTAATATATACACAAATGCTGTCCAATCTGTGTACATGTTTCCATGTTGTTTGATTAAGCAAAATACTGCATACGTTATACTGCATTGTTATCAAGTAGTATCTCTAGCAATGCCAACTAGAAACAGTGATAAGAGTGATCACTGATATCTAAATGTTTAACTGGAACACAGCCAACTCGAGTGTGACATTGTTCAAAGCTCTGACATTCAAGATAAATGAAAAGCAGAATAAGTCAAGGCCATGATTCACTGCACCTTTCACACCTTCTATTTCACACTTTTTACTGACTCTGACCAAACTGGGACCAAACCGAAGGTCTGAATCACACAAGTGTGTGAAAACATCCAAAACCGTAAAATGAAACCAAAGCAAACTGGACTAAATATGTTTAATGAAACAAAAACATGAGCTTCGGTTAAAATTTGGTCCAGATTTTCTGATGTGTACATGTCTTAAGACTTGCCTACTTGAATGTAATTGAGAATAATGAATTTGAGGGTTGATGTAGGCTGTTTGAAGGCTTCAAAGCTTCTGCGCCGACTGTGGGACTGGGGGATTTGAATGTTAGAGGGGACGGCTGAGGCAGGCAATTTACTGCCATCAATTTAAAATGATGAGGAATGAAACTCGTTTCCATATGGCACAGTAAACAATCCATCTCCTGCAAATATGAAGGATGCACTCCCGCCTGGCGCCCTGGCATACACTGATGGACACATTCAACTGCTCTGGGGGCACATTTCCTCTGATGTCATCTGCTGGAGGACTTCTCATTTTCCCTTATGAAGCTTCCTGTTCTGTAACGGGAGTCATTTTTCAACTGGGTGTGCTGCAAAGGCAAACTTCAGGAACCTCTGGAACCTTGGGAACAGTGTTCGGGAACGCCTTGAGCTTTTCTGCTGGTGTAATACTGTGAAGCATGTATTGATCACATGTCTTGGATCTGAGTAAGAAGATGAATTATTACATAAGCGGGCGGCTGGTTAGGTCCATAACTTTTGATTTGATATTAAAGCTGAGCTTTTTCCTTTTTTGTTATATATAGAGAGAAAGCATGGTATTGTGTTTTTGTTTAGTATTTGTTTACTAATATGCCTTTTACATTAAGATCCGCCCACTTTTTTTACTGGAGGGGAAATGGGGATTATAAAGAGGGAGGCAAGCACAGCTTCAACCTTCAGGTTTAGAGGACGTTGGAGAGCGAGAGAGAGGGGGAGAGGAAGGAGAGAGGGAGGGAGGAAAAACGAGAAAGTGAGGAGACAGCAAGATAGTGAGAGAGTGAGAGAGAGTTTTCGCGAGAGCCTGACAGAGAGAGAGAGCAGGAGCAAGAGCGAGAGATGCTGGCAGCTACTGTTCTGAGGAGTCAGTCACTGCGGTGGGCACACACACACACACTTTCTCTCTCACACACACACACGCGCGCACGCGCGCGAGAGGAAACACAGCAGGAGCAGCTGCTTGCGCCCGAACGCTCAGCATCACGCAAGCAACGTCATGCAAGGCAAAGGTCACGACTTACGGGATGGAGGAGCGTCCGGAATTGGACGAGCCGGACTGGGTGAAGCAGCCAGACACGAAGGAGCCCATGATGGGGTCAATCGACTGCTGCTACTGGAGGAGGAGCAGGAGGAACAGAGAAACGGAGAAAGTGGAGGAAAGACAGAGAGAGAGAGACAGAGAGAAAAAAGGGGAGAGAGAGGAAAGAGAGAGAGGAGGTGAAGGTAAAGTCCCCTGCTAATAAACTCCACACGCCATGTGATGGCTCCCTCTGTGCCCTGCCCTGACCTACATGAAGGCGATGAAGAGCAGCCACTGGGGTGCAGGTAGCCGCTACTGCTTTTCGCTTAGTTTATCATCAGGACGGCGCCTCGGACGCCTCAGCCCGATCCGGCTGGACGGGCGCCGCGCCTCCTGCCTCACACTCCATCTGCAGGCCGGACGGAGAGAGAGAGGGGGGCTGGGCCGCACGGCCCCTCCTTACAGATGGGAGAGAGAGAGAGAGAGAGAGCGAAAGAGAGGGAGAGAGAGAGAGGTGGAAATAAAGCAAAAAAAGAGAAAGAGAGAGAGAGACACAGAAAGAGAGAGAGAGAGAAGGCGGGGGGTTGCTGAAGGAGTGAATGAAGGGAATTGTGCTGCCTAGGAGGCCGTGATGTCAGCAGGGGCTTTATTTACGTCCGACACGCTGTGGGGAAGCAGTCAGGAGCCTGCCTGGGTGCAGCCCGCCGACTCTGCTGCTGCTGCCGAGGCTATAAATAACGAGCCGGCTCCGCTCCTCAGCTCACACGACCTGATGATGATGATGATGATGATGATGATGATGATGAGGGAAGAGCACCGCATTTAAGCTGCAGTTAAGCCGTGTTTCTGTTTCACGAGCACGCCGGTGACAATGCATGCTTTAGCCTGCCGCCGCTACACCGGCGCAAATAGCCTACAATCCGTTCCTTAAAGCTGTGCATGCCGGTTAACGAGAGATGCATTCAGTGAGAGCGAGCTGTGGTAAGGTAAACAATGCTAAGCGAACAATGCAGTTCAAACTAGGCAAGGGTCACAGCATCAGAATAGGCCTGTTTGGTGCTTTTTTTCCATAGTACTAGTGGTGTAATACTTTGATGTAGGTTTTTTTATATACACATATTTTATATACACATATTCAAAATTAGTGTCGTAGTGTCGATTTTGTATCGTACGCAATAATATTGCCAACGTTTTTAAATATCGTGAACAATATTGTGTAATATTGTGCAATATCACCCACCCCTAATTATTGTTACCACAGCAGGATACTATTTTTCTGCTGTTTTTGGCAAAAAAAGTAAAATAAATTCACACTGTTCTCGTTTCCCATTATATCTCTATCTACTAGAGACTACTAGGGATTATATCTGTCCAGTATCATTTATATTACTTTAATCCTGGATATATGGAGTGTATTATCAGTATCATGACATTCTGGATCATTGACGTCTGTTATAAATCTGATAAAATACATTTTTAATATCTTAGTTAGGGGTGTGCCATATCATATTGTACGCAATAATAAAATGTAATTTTCATTTTATTGCAATTGTGTATTCTTGAAATAATTTATTTAATTCAGTGTTTTTTCATATCGTCAAGAGTATCGTTATCGCGAAAATACCATGAAATATTGTGATATTATTCAAGGGCCATATCACCCACCCCTATTCAAAATAGAGATGAATTATCTATAAAACATAAGTACATCCTTTTTTTAAATAATAATCTTAATATTCTTTTAATGAGTGAGTGATTCTCGATTACAATTTTTAGTTCTTACACAACAATACATCACCATTTTAAGTGATCTGCAACCCGTTTCCTTTACATTAAATTTTTTAATTAAGTGTTTTGTAGTCAAATTTTTTAAACTAATATTAAGCAGCCCCCTTCAACCTTCCAGCTTTTATATGTTAAAGACTGTGCAAACATAACCTCTGTGTATTTTAGTTAAGGAAAAGTCTACCTACTGAGAGTCCCTCTGGCAATGGTATGTTCAAATCATGTTTTTTTTTTTTTTGTTTATTTATTTATTTATTTTTTTATATATTTTGACACTACACTATTACAAAACAATATTTATTTATAATAGTAAATTATATTTATTTATCTATTATAAATAATTAGCTGGGTTCATTCACACTGAAAATCTGTTTTAACCGGCTAACAGTGCATAGTTTTATTTACACAATTTATTTTAAAATCATTAAAGTATTTCTAAAGTATGTCTAAATGTTCTCTTTGATGTATTATTAAGAAAAGCAGAAAATAACAAAATGTTCCATTTTTAACATTTTTAGCAGATTCTCCTTAGCGGTACTCAAAAAAGACAGGTTTATTAACTTTTTAATAGACCATTGTTAAAAAAATTATATTGTGGCTTACACAAGCTCAGCAAAAAAAAATCTAAATACTAACAAAAAGATAAAAAAAAAAAAAAAAACTTCTCTGGGTCAGCGTCCCAGCCGAACATTAAGCTGAATCATGGACTATGTTTTTAAATAATTCAAAATGCTGTATAGTCCAAGACTGAAAACTGATCCATTTAGCACAGTAATAAATTATTTGTATTAAAGTCCAGCCTAATAACACGTTACTTTTTCATAGTCTGGCAAAATAAAGCATTATTTATGTAACAGTATAGCCCAATAAGAAAGTACTTTTATTATATTCCTGTTCAATAATAAATTAGTTTTAAGAAGAGGACCTTCACCCTCCAAATAAACACCACTATATATAGCATTAGCATACATTTAGCATCGCATACATTTCACTATGTAAAATATATTTTCCTGTATCTTTTCATACTCAAATATATGCAAACAACCTGCGTTAAAAAGGTCAGACATATTCATATCTCTCCATTACAGCCCCAGAAAACAGACACACAGTGAGTTCCTGCTCCAGGCCAAGCTAACCGGGTTCAACCAAAGCATGCGGAACCACTTCAGCTCTAAAGCCCAGGCCTCCCTCTCTCACTCCTCTCATCCAGGAAAGCATGTAAGCTCTGCTGAGGAGGGAGTTTAGGTCCACAGCAGTCAAACTGACCTTTAATCCCTAATACTTCAAGGAATTTCCTTCAGCTTCCACAGGCTAATCATGTACAGTCTGAACAGAGCCCTGCAGCTGCCTGTCCCAGGCCTAAATTCTGACCCAAACAGCCATCAGGACAAGCAGAGGCCTCAGCAAGGCAGCTGTGCTGTTTCAGCTACAGGACAGGTTGTGGTACAGTGAGAAGAGAGACACAATCTCAGATAGGCTGCTTAATTTATAGAGCACTTTGGCTCAAAATGCAGTGCATGTAAAGCAAACCATGGCTCCATAAACAGCACTTTTTCATGCAAGATATGCATTCTTCTGTGACATTTGAAAGTATTGCAATATTCGTAAAATGCCCTAAATGCACAAGAATCTCATAGTGCCCTACAACAATGAAATAACTTAAGGCGTTTTTTACACCTATAGCTTATTTGCTCTGGTTTAAATCAGTTAACAAATTTGTAAAGTTTAATAATTTAATTTTCAGACTGTTTAAGGCTAAATGCAAAAATAGAAAACTGGATGTGAAAACTCATTTTCTTTTTTTCATGTAGTGCAGAGTACAAAAAATAAGTTTTCATCAATTTTTCCATTTTTTTTTCTTTCATCACAATCAGAATTTCAGGAGAATTATTTTAATTTTTGCTTTTTGCAAGTCAGATTATACCATCAGATTTGTGTTACGAGATACAAAAATGGACAAATCTGAAAATAATACTTTTATTCTGTTTGCAAAAGGCTGAAATGAAAAACTCGATAATTGAAAAATTGGATGAAAACCCATTTCTTATTTATTTAGAATTTAGCTTGATACAGTCAGAAAATTAACCTGCTTAATGTTACACTGACTGCTTTGGTTTGGTTTGTTTGTACACAGGGAAAATGCGACTCAACAAACCATATGAAAAGAGTCCCTTCACGTGACTTAATTTAGGTTTAATTCCAGCTCAAATACTCAGCTTACAACCTGGAAAAGTGCTGTATGTGCCAACACCCTGTTTGCCAAGTATAATACAACAATCGGCTCGAGACTTTTGTCAACTTTCTGGCATAGCAGACATGGAGTCTCAGACAATTCTACCACTGTTTACACAGTAAGGCCACGGTAAGGGATTGTCTGACAGGGCAATGTAGCTCAAATCAATCCTAATGGGCCAGTTTCCCAGACAAACAGTAAACTAAATCATTGTCTACCTTTTTTTTAATAGAAAATTCACTTTCAAAATACTGTGTTAAGGATTAGGATCTGCTAAAAAACTGACCCAATGTGGACAAAAATCGAAACACAAAACACAACAACAGCAGAACAAAAGTCTACAGTCTTTAGTCAGATCATCCACAGATCATCCACAGAACCCTTATTCAACCTCTATATGGTAATGCAGACTCAGAAGTTCATTAAAACCTGTGTAATAATCCATACTCAAAGTGCTGAATGTTTTTACCGTAACAGACTTCACATATTTGAAGAATGTAAAAAACTATCATGAAGGAGGCAGAGTAAAGACACTTACCATCACTAACTGGATTCCCCTTTCAAGAGTACACCAGTCTTCTCAATGGATTTATGTATTCTAATTAAGAAGAAGTTGTAGATATACATGTATACGTTCCTCAAAGAAGCTGCTGCCACATCAGACAGATAAAGATAAGTCTGAGTTGTTTCATTTTGACTTCCTGACCTTTCATTTTTGTCACACCTCCAGCAGTAAGTGGGCGCTTTTCACATTTTCTTAGCAAGCAGATTATCTGTTAATGTGAGAGTTCATGCAGAGGCCTTTACTTTCATTGCAATGAAGAAAAATTAAGAAGAACTGAGCATGATATAGACATTTGGGACTTTTAATCTGACTCATTTATGAACTGAGAAGTTAATCTAGTCATTAAATCCACTAATCCAAGGTTTTTAACCAGGGGGTCACGGCTCCCAAAGGGGTTTTGACACAGTAGCAAGGGAGTCACGAGAGTGATGCTTATTAAGGGCATTACACACATTGTGAACAGTGCAACTGTCTACAATAGCTTAAATCACTAGAAAATACAGGCAGCGTTTATACAAGCCGCAAGTGAGAATAAACACTTTGTCATTTCACCATTATTTGCGCAGCACTCAATGTGTTACATATAGTGGTGTTAATCGATGACTAAAACCTTTCAAAATGTGCAGTTTGTCGGAAAATAACAAGACTTAGTAAGCCAGGTCTAGTTTAAGCTGTGAATGGAGCCTGTGGGGAACATGGTCTGACAGAAACTGAAACTTTGCCTTGTGACTTTCTGTTCACCAGTGAAAGTGGATGCCCTTTTAATGCAGGTTCCAGTAGACACTTCCTTTTTATTGAAAAATCAAAAAGTGCAACATTTTCAGACTGCCCAGTAACATCCTGTGCCCAAGGACAGGCATTGTGGCAAAACGTAAGCTAGCACACATTAAAAAAAAACTGGCCTTTTTGCATATGAGCTTCATTTTTGGGCAGTGAGTGTTTTTTGCTTAGTAAAATACAATAACATTCTTGCAAAAAAGTAAAGATTATATATTATTGTGTTTAATAAAATATATTTAAAGCTCTCCATGTGGAGCGTAAAATTACAGTACAGAATTTACAGTTATCATACTATACAGTGGTATTAAAAGGTTTGGGCACCCCTGATATTTTTATGATTTTCCTTTATGAATTCTATTTATTAAGTTTATAGGATTTACAGAAAGTGTGTAATCATTCTTTAAACAAATTTAGTCAGGTGCATAAATGTGGGCACCCTTGTCGTTTTATTGACTTGAACACTAATTATTGAAACACAAAATTAGTTTGGTAATCTTAGAAATTTCAGCTGTCCGTTTCCACTATGAGAAACATAGTGAGATAATGGAAGACCACGGGCACAGTTCTTGTTAAGGGCCGAAGTGGCAGAACAAGAAAATCGTATTCTAAATCTAAAAACACTCTTATTCAGGGGTGTCCAAACTACGGCCCGTGGGCCATTTGCGGCCCGTTTCCTTTTTGGAGCGGCCCGTGAGGTATTTTAGAAATAGAATGAAAGTTGGCCCGCTGTTAAGCAGGTTTTTATAATGTGAGATTCAAAGTTTGAACGCTAGGTGTCAGAAAAATGGGGCAAAAGAGTCTAAAAGCGGAGAGGGTGCGCATTTCTAGTGCAGAAAAATGGGGCAAAGAGTCTAAAAAAGCAGAGACTGCACATTTATAGCGCAGAAAAACGGGGCAAAAGAGTCTAAAAGCGGAGAGGGTGCGCATTTCTAGCGCAGAAAAACAGGGCAAAGAGTCTAAAAGCGGAGAGGGTGCACATTTCTAGCGCAGAAAAACGGGGCAAAGAGTCTAAAGGTGGAGAGAGTGCGCATTTCTAGGGCAGAAAAACGGGCCAAAGAGTCTAAAAGTTGCCATAATTAAGGAGTTTAATATTAAGA
The DNA here is from genome assembly GCF_023375975.1 of Astyanax mexicanus. Lineage (NCBI taxonomy): Eukaryota > Metazoa > Chordata > Actinopteri > Characiformes > Acestrorhamphidae > Astyanax > Astyanax mexicanus. Next base: position 27,417,481 of record NC_064427.1, on the reverse strand, counting down.
GACATCATGAAATTAAACATTAATTTGAAAAATCTTAATTTACACAAAACTGTCAAAGATAAAGATAGTAAGTCAAGTAAAACGGTGTGTTAATGAAATAATCAGGAAAAAAGTATTATTTAAAGTGGTATATTTCATTATTTGTTTTATTACAGAGTCTTTGGCCTGTGACTTCAAATATATTTCTCCTTCTGGCCCCCAACAAAAAAAGTTTGGACAGCCCTGCTCTTATTAATCAAGTATCTCTTATAAATAAAGTATTTGCTACTTTTGCACAGTATTGTATATTAGCTATTAACAAATTAATAAGTGAGTAATAGGGAAACAATTGTTAGGAAAACATTTTCTAGCAGCACAACACTGCTGCAATTACACAACAATTAAACACAATTTTATTACTCTACATGGTTCTTTGCATGCACTTCATTTTATATCCAGCAGATGGCGCCATTTAATTAGCCATGCCAAAATTAAATTCTGCTCTGGCTTCATTTAAATGAATTCCTCAGCTCTCAACAGTTTTACTGATCCAGACAGAACGGTAAATTTTAGGACCCCATAACTCTCTCAGCATGACAACATCATTGGATACGTCCAAATCAGAGCACAGTACACAGATTACACAAGCTGCTGCAGACTTAGTGTACAGGCAGTGTGTACTACACCTAATCCTGACATGTCAAGCTGAAGCCACATGTCAGAATTTATTTACTAATCTTATCGCAGCAGTGGATGTTGAGTGGCAGTGCCTAAAATGAGTCAGTCTGGTTTGAGGCGATGACTGACAGGCAGACTCTCTATTATTGGAACTGTTTTTTTTTCAGTTTCTAAAGGGACTGTAGGCTGAAAACACTGGAGTTATTGCTAAAAGCTGAAGAGAACTAATGCTGCACTGCAAAAAGGGCCCTACTGAGCATTTTTCCTGTTTTCTTGAGGTGAAACCGACAATATATGTGTGTTTATGTCTCATAAACATTTATAATTGGAAGCTGTGTTTACGTTACTACGTTATTGTCCATTCTCTTACTCTTTGGAAATAAATAGCCTGTTTATCATAAAATGTTACCTTCTGGGTTAGCTTTGGGAACATGCAGGTCTTTATTAGTTGTGAGGTGATATCTTGTCAGTAAGGTTGAACACTGGCCAGAGTGCTAATGACAAGACACAAAACACGCATGATAGTGTGTGCCGAAAGGATAGGACATTCCAGGCATTACCACACACAGTGGACAGCATAGTGAATGGTGATGATTGTGACCTGCAGCATCTCATAAGAATTGTCCAGAATTAGACCGACAAGTGACTTGTGGCAAAAATGACATCCATGTTCAATGCAAGGTAGTCCTGCATCAGTTCATTAGCTTTTATAAGACTTGCAAATCTGAATATCGTCGCTGTCCAATGAAAAACACTTATCTCCAAAACAGCAACTTTACAGGAGAGAGAAAAAACTTGTAAACTTTCAATAGAAGTCAATGTAAAAAGAGTTTATTTCAGGTCATTTTGAAGAGTTTCTATTGGTCCGTTCATCAAGAAATTTTGGCAAAGTGTAAAGGACAGTTTGTCTGTTCAGATTATGTAGAAAACTAAGAATCGACAAAAATGGAGATAAGTGTTTTTCATTGGACAGCGACGATATGCATTTATATGTATGAATATGTATGATTTTTAGTTGGCTCCTATGTAATTTCTTAAACTATATGTCCAAGCCAAGAAACATTTAGGAACATACATTTTTTAGTAATTACTCATTATTTTGTTTTGCATACAGTATGTGCTGACTTTTCCTTATTAAAGTTCAGTAGATTTCTGGTGATACATTTTTGAATTGACTACCTCTGACCCTTATTTAATTAAAACTATGAAAAAATGTTATATTGATATTGATTGATGTTTTATGATGAACTGATTTTGATCAATTATTGCATGCAGTTCATTGTCGTAAGCCTAATGATTTTAAATGTAAATTATGCAATTCTATATCTAATTGTCTATGTAATTCTATTTAAATCTCATAACATATAAACAGAACTGCAAATATGTAAAAATGTATTTTAAATACCTAGACAGTAATAACTAAGGTTTAGCAGTTAATGTTTTTGGAAAAGTTTGTGTCATTTGGTTTCTGTAAAAAATAAAATAATAAAAAATAATTAATTAATAAAGGACATATTATTTCTAACTCCGAGTGCATTACTTTATTATTTAAATCACCTGTGTGTAAAAAGCAGGGCAGCGTGCGTACATTTTAATTGCACTGGGCAGCTGCTTCCTAAAGCTCATTTCATAAAATGCATGTGAAGGCAAAATACAGCAAAGCTGCAAACATCAGAGATGGCAAATCATTTCAACATATATAGACCACGGTACATAATATATATATATATATATATAAAACTCTTGCATCTTTAAACACAAGCTCCAATTAGCTCCAAGCCGCTTCAACACAAAGTGTGTCGCTACTTTAGCAAATCTCACATCCTACCTCAGGCAGCCGTGTAGCCAGTCCTTTGTGTCCCTGTCCATCACGCCATTGGCCAGTGCTCCATCACCTTGTCCTATGGTAAAGCCCACTGCCTCGTTCCCCGTGTCCAGAAAGGAGGAGGTGACCTCCAGGGCCGCTTTCCCGCTCTTTCCAGTGACAGTAACACTGAGCACTTCCTGTCTGCAGCCCAGTTCGCCAGCTGGGTCCAGGAACATGCCGCTGTCTTTCAGCCGCTGTTGGATCATGGGGGTGAGGGGCATGTCTAGGGTCAAGGCTGGCTCCGTGTCCAGCTGAGGCTCTGACGACTCCGGCTGAGCGTCTGTCTCATCTGCTGAAGACGAGAGCGCGTCCAACGAGTCCAGGCTGCTGTATAGTGTCCCTCGGAGTCGCTCCGACTCCAGAATGCTCTCAAACTGCCAGCTGAAGACGTCCGTGGTCTCTTCACTCCCGCTGGCCTTTCCTTTAACACTCCTGAAGAAGATGCAGAGAAATGCGTGATCAATAGGGGTGTAAAAATGCGGCTACAGATCATCATTGAATCGTAAGATAAGAAAGGACATGCTACCTGTGTAATTGTATTTCGAGTTTTTTTGTATAAGTTAGTTAACTGATGACTGACCTGTGATAGAGAGAGTAGTAAATAACTCAAACTGTCTACAAATGTACCTCTTTCCAACTCATTACACATGCCATCCACAAATACAGAACTCGACACGGCAGTAGCTGAAGTTTAACCTCTTTAAATTCCTTAAATCACTGTTGGTTACAGGCTTTTTTCTCTCTTTTTTACTGTTAGAACTTTTTTACATGTACTTACCAACTAATAAGCATTTATGTGTAATAAATGTCTCTAATCATAAGGGGTTAATTTTCCGGGAGGTTCATTTTCCTGCGTCTTTTAATGTTTATTCTGTTCTCAACAAACCTGATCCAGCCAACTGTCGAAGTGAAAAGCCCTGCCAGGGGTTAAATGTAGTATATTAGAGCAGCAAACCACTAAGTTTTATAGGACAGGAAATATGATCAAATGACACTCTGCATGACCAAAATAGTACACATCATCAGCCTGTTTAATAATATAATAATAAAAGTTCAAGACAGGAACCAAATCTTAGTTTGGTATTTTGATCATTGTATTGCTGAAAAGCTAAGGAAACTGGAAAATATGGCCTTTAAAAGCTGGGAGAACTTTAAACTTTTAAATCTGCTGATATTTTGTGAATTATCATCTGATCTGTTGTAGTTTTTGGACGCTTTGAGGAACTTATTAATGAGTTGAGTGTAGAATCCATTGAGTGTAGACCCACTGAGTGAATCAGTTTATGAATTGAGCAAATTCTAATCAATGATTGTTTACAAGAGCTAAGACGCTGCAATTTTTAGAAACAGTAGGATTTCTTGTTTATACTTGAGAGGTTTATACTGATGTTTCGAGGCATTGTTGGGATATTAAGCTGAGAAGACAACAAGGTGTGATGTTTGTGTCCAAACGCAGCACCTGGTGATGATTGGGTAAAAGTACCAGCACTAAATAAAGGAAATGTTGTACCATTTTTTATGACAAAGTATTGAGAAACTTTTCTAGTACCGGTATAGTGTGCAACATCCGATCTAAATGCCACAAAATGCACAAATGGTAAAGGCATACTCATTTAGTCATTCGCAGGGCTAACTTTGTGTAACAGTTGTACAATAAAGAGAGCCAGTACCTTGAAGAGCTATTTTCTGTCGACTCGCTGTCAGGACTCTGCACACACACCTGCGGCACGGTGGCCTTGGGTGTGTCGTCATGTGCAAGCCCGTCCACGTCCTGAGCCAGCTGCTCCTTCATGCTGCAGCTCGTTTCTCCATTCACCACAGCCTCCCCCTCCGTCCGGCCCTCTGCAAACCGAAGCTTCTTCTGGGGCCGCGGTCTGCCCCCTTCCAGGAAAGCTGTAAAGATGCCCGGGATTTCGGCCAGGATCTTACTGGACTCCTCTAGGGACGTGTCCAGCAGTCCTGCTGCTGAGGAGTCTCCACCGAGGCCGGCCTCTTGGGTCTTTTCCTTCTTATTTTCTGTCTCCGTTCCAGGCTGTGCGGAGAGGGAGAAGGGCACTGTGGATTCCTCTGCAGATGTGGATTCCTCTGCAGATGTGCTGAGGGCAGCAGTGGGTTTGTTTTGGCTGGCGGGAGCATTCCTGAGCCCGGCGCTCAGACAGCTCAGCTCCTCTGTGGCTGCTGCCGCCGAGCTGGGGTCCTGAATCAGCGCCTCGCACCACGAATCAAACAGCGCGCTGCACGTCAGGAGAGACTCACCCGGCCTCTCTGGCTGGCTAGCGTCGGCCCTGCCGTTCTGCAGCTCTGAGTCCTGATTGGCCATGCCTGGGGATGAAGGGGGAGTCCCGCTGTGGCCGTTGCAGGGGATCATGGCCGAGGAGGCGTCTCCCGTCTGACTGGCCTGCTCCTCCGGCTCCTGGCCAGCCACTGCAGCATCCTGAGTCCGAGCCACGAGGCCGCTGAGCAGGTTGGCAAGCTCCCGGTCAATCTCTAGAAACAACGAGGTCTCGTCAAGATCATCCTGGAGGGTAGAGTCGAGTATTGCTGCACTGTTCTCCTCAGGTTGGGTCTGGGAGTGTCCTGCAAATATAGTATGCACACAGAGACAATGAAAACTTCAATGACTGGACAAACTATTGAAAAAGTGTGTTTATTACAGCAAAGAACTTACAAAAGGAACTAACGGATAATGTTAGGAGCTGTCAAGGTTATTAAGATAACAGTTTATTACTTGGTTAAAAGACATTTAAATAATTGTAATAAACTGTGCTTGGTCTTATTCACCTCACTGAATAGAGTATAATGCCAATTATATCGAATGAGTGGCAGTGCTGTAAAAAGATATCAATTTAAAATCTGGAAAAATATAGTGCACTGGCGTCTATTGATGTGTATTGACATGTATTGGCATGTATCGCCGTGTATCCACATGTAATGACATGTATCGGCATGACATGGCTCTTCATGCCTTCACATCAAGCCACACAAAGTTGGCATGAGACAACAATAATCAAGTTTCCTACTCTACACCCCATAACAATGAGATTTATGTGAAATAGCAGCACAGTGACAATAAAATGTATCTCTGTGTTACCCTGAAAAGCATGTTACCTTCTCAGTTGAATTGCCAAATTTGGGTAAATAGAATTGAATACTAATACAAGCTCATCAAAAGAAATCTGAATTAGATCACCAATTTTCATTCTAGACTGAATATAACAGTGACTGTTCTTTAACGCTTGTTAGTTTATGCACAGAATTAAACTAATTAGTCAAGTCAACCGCTTAGTAATTGTGTTAGCTGGAAAATAAATGTAAAGTTGTTAAACAAGCATGCAGAAACTTTGTTTAATAAATCTATATTTTTTGCAAATGTATTGCTTTGTGTAACTGTTTAAGGATTAAGGCTTTAAAAGGTTCCTCTCTTTTACTAACAACGTTTTTTAAACGTCATTACTGAAAGAATCTTGATGGCACTTTTTTTTTAGGAAATTAATGTTACTGCATTCGTCCTAAAAATAATTCCGCCTTAAAGCTGCTGCTAGTATCTATTATAATTAGTGCAGTATGACCAGCAACTACATGCTAGATACAACAGCCTCCTCTCCTCAGCAAAACTGAAGACGTTCAGACAAACATGTCTTGGCGCGCACACTACATTTGGGATAAGGAGGAAAATTGTGCTCATTTGCTTTTCTTGCCAAACTATATATCCCTTTAAGCCAGAGCTCAACAGCCAATCTGCACATCTGCACATACCAAGAATAGGTTTGACCCTGCTGGAGTACAAGGACTTCAAATCCACGCTTTAAAGCAATGAGAAAATGACCAGCTTGTCCTTTATTGACTTAAAACAAAGACAATTATCTTCATGCTGATTAACCCTGAGATTAGCATGAGAGAGATTCTGATATCTTTAGCGCTGGAATGCTGTTTCAATCAGGGCTTGATCATCACGATTCAGTTATCAGATCTCAATATTTCAGTTACAGCAGTATTAGCAGTTGACTTTAGAGACTGTGTGTTTCAGAGACCGCTGTTAGAGCTAATCATGAACAGCTCTAGTGTAGTCCAGGAACAGAGCATTACTGTGTACACTCCATAAAAAGAGAGCGAGGGATGGGATGAGTGCCCAGACTAAACCGTTACTGACTGCAGAACATGCAGATGTCTCTTTCACTGATTTTTGGAGGGGAAAAAAGTAAAGTACAAACATTTATATAGTATTGTATTATATAGTATCTTTTTAAATACAACATTTCTGTCTTTTAGAATAATGTCTAAATAACTTGAATCAACCAGATACTCAAATTGTAAACAAACTAGCCGCTAAAACTTAAAATTAAGGTCTTGCCTAGGTTTGAGTTTAAGTGTAGGTTTTGGGTCGAAATTAAGGTTTGGACTAGATTCAGATTTCGGCTTAGATTTCATTTCATTCACTTAATAATAGATATTTAGGTGAATGTAAGTTAAAGATAAATTAATCATGTACAAAGCCACAGATGATACATAAAACTCTGGAAAAAATTAAGAGAACACTTCAGTTTCTGAATCAGAACAAGATGCAGAGCTTTCAGACCTCAAATAAAGCAAAGAAAACAAGTTCATATTAATAAAGTTTTAAGAGTTCAAAAATTAATATTTGGTGGAATAACCCTGGTTTTTAACCACAGTTTTCATGCATCTTGGTATGTTCTCCTCCACCAGTCTTACACACTGCTTTTGGAAAACTTTATGCCACCCCCAGTGCAAAAATGTAAGCAGTTCAGCTTGGTTTCATGAATTGTGATCATTCATCTTCCTCTTGATTATATTCCAGAGGTTTTTAATTTGGTAAAATCAAAGAAACTCATAATTTTTAACTGGTCTCTTATTTTTTCTTTCCAGAGCTGTATATAGATGACCATGAAAACATGAAAATGCAATATGATAGACTAGGGTTGGGCAGTAACCACTTTTTCCATAGGATAATACCATCTCAATATATTGATGCGATATATAGTACTACAGAGAATAGCAGAAGCTGCACAATTAGTACAGATAGTCCTATATGTCAAATTTTCAAAGTTTAAAGTTCAGTTGGTTTACAGGGTCACAGATTAAGCGCTGTCTTTTAAATGAATCAGCACCAGTTAATGGATAAATTCACGTCCTTCAACAAAAGCTCAATCAGCTTGCTCTCTTTTATGACAGAACTACAAGTATATTGTAATATGAGTTTATTCCAATATTGTGCAGCCCTAATACCTAAACAAAACTTAGTAAGTTTAGCCAAAGTTTCACCATGACAAATCAACCCCTACTCTTCAAAACAACACACACACTTCTCCTCATTAAAACTAATTACGACGGTGTTCTGTTCCATAGAACGAAAAGCTAATGAATGAAACCTGCAGCAGGGATTAGTTAACATTCTCCAGACTGAACTGCTTTGATTACACGCTTTCTTTCACAGCTCTGAGCGCTTGCTGAATCCACAAGATATCAGTGGGACTGAAAGGTCCCTTGGTGAGGAGAACAAGGCACTTCTGATCATCATGCCAAACAGGAACGATTTACCATGCCCTGAATAAGAGCCTGTCTTCACAAGGTGGCAGCATCTGCCCGCGTTTCCCTCAGTGGAAACACAATGTGTACACAGCATCTCAATAAAATGTTTATGTGCATTTTTATGTCACTGGAACTGAACAAAATGATTAATACCCTGTAAACAAACACCAGGACACATCCCCTCAGACACCATTAGCATGGAGGAATAAAAAGCTTTCCAAAAGGGGAAAACAACATTAAAAAGACTGAAGGGGATAATCATTCCACAATCTATTTATGTGCACTGAATATTTATGCTCAGTTCTTACTGTTTTATTGATGAAATCTGTTATACTTTGACAAGAAAAGCATGTGTGAGAGCTAAAAGGAGAAATACTCATTAAGTACACCTTTAATTATTAATTTAAAAAGCAATTGTTACAACATGTCTGTTGCAAAAACTCTGTACTTTTATAGGTCAGTGCAAATCCTGAGTAGTTCCATTACATATTTTGTATGTTTGCTTGTGTGTCTGTAAGTGTGAATCAGATTACAGCAAAAGAGACCTTTTATACCTCTACTGCACTATATGTCTACTATGTGTTCACCCCTTTGAATGAGAGCATTCAACTATTTTGCTTAGATTAAATTATCCAAAAGAAGCACTAATAATATATAATTTTATAATAATTTTATTTCCTTTTTTTTCCATATTCTCCCAATTTAGCTAGCTCAATTGTCCCACCCATTAAGCTGCTACTCAGCTGTATATCCCCTATCACTAGTGATGCCACAAATAAGGAGGGTAAAGCCTAGCACATGCCTCCACCGACACATGTAAAATCAGCCACCACCTCTTTTCCAACTGCTGCTGATACCGAATAGCATCACAGCGTGTGGTGAGGAAAGTGCAGCGACTCGACTCAGATACATCAGCTCACAGACGCCTTGTGCTTGTGATCAAAATCACCCAAGGAGAGATGAGAAAGAGCAAGGCCAATTGTGCTCTCTCTGGGCTTCAGCAGCTGATGGCAAGCTGCATGACTGGGATTTGAATCAGCGAGCTCCCAAGTGTCTTAAATTTTTTTAAAAGATTATACATACTTGCATTTCTTCTTCATGACAACATGAAAAGTTACATTTTACAACGCTTTTTTTACAGTACAGATATTCCACATGTATGAGTATAACACAAGAATAACCTGCCATATTAATTAGTAGAATATGCATCAGAAACAGTAGTAGTATAGTGGTCAGAGCATCAAAAACACGATGCATGCATTTACTGACAGCATGTCTATAATGCTATGTGATATCTATTCAGTCCTTGCAGTTATTCTGGCAGATTGCAAGACCTTTACAGGACAGTGTGATGTCTGTTGTTTCATTTAACAGAAAAAAAAATACAGGCATACAGATTTGATTAGTCCCTTTATCAAATAATACAGAAGGATCTACAGATCTACAGAACAGTAATACCCACAGTGTGCAGTAATAAGCTCCACTGTTAGTCAATGAAGTAAGGACATTTGCCTCAATCCCACAATTCCAGACATGGCATTTATGTAGGTCAGGAGAGTCACGTCAGAAGCTCAGGGGCACAGTGCTCAGAGAGCCGTTCTTTAATGGAGCTTGAGCTGTCAGTCGAGTAAAGTCAACAAGTACGGCCATGTGAGGGCAACTCAAGTTCACTGAGGGGATGGGAGAACCGAGGTTTACCTTTTCTCTAAAGCATCCATCATGTTAGCACAGCGGCACACCGGAGGAATGAGCTTAGAGCAAATGACTGACAACCAATAACCTGACCAGCAACCGACAGGAGCTAAAGCTATAGCTCCTCAAGTGTAACAGCTTTATTGCTTAGGTCTGAAGCTAGGATTAGCTGGTTGGTAAAGCTTTTCACATACAGAGGAAAGTGACTCAAAGTCTTTTTTAGCAAAAAAAACTATTCAGTATAGCATGAGCTCAGAGATGTAACAGAATATGTAACCGAGTCTAAATATTCCATTAGATATTATGACTTTTTTATTTTATTTAAATATTGTAGTATTTAATTTTCTTGCTCCTTAAGACCAATTACAATTCTCAACCATAATATGTATCATTATTTGCATTATTTGCTATCTTGCTTGTGTTTAGATGATATTTATCAGGTTATCTGCTTTTATTAGAGATGAATCAATTAGATCTATCGTCTATTTTAGGCCAGATCCAGTTGCAACACCCTTGTTTTTACTCCTGTATTCAGAGCAGAGCATTATTAGCATATAGTCACCAATGCAATAAACCACCCCAAAATTTAACATTAACTACCAAGGCAGATACTAAACCTAATTTTTCACATTTTCTCCAAATTTAGCTAGGCCAAATGTCCCACCCATTCAGTTGCTACTCAGTTGTTACTCAGCTGTATATTCCCCATTACTAGTGATGCCACAACACAAGAAGGATGAAGACTAGCACATGCCTCCTCCGACACATCCACCAACACTTTTAGAACTGCTGCTGATGCAGCATTGAGATGTAGCATCACAGCAGACTCTGAGGAAAGCACAGCGACTTGGTTCTGATACATCAGCTCACAGACGCCATGTGCTGATCGACATCACCCTAGGAGTGATGAGGGGAAAGAGCGTTATCTACCCACCCAGAGAGAGCAAGACCAATTGTGCCCAATCAAAGTATCAGAGTACACAATTTATTCTTACATTAAAGAATTTTCAAAAGCAAACTACATTAAAAAATAAACAGTGACCTACCACTGTCTGATCGACTTGAGTCTTGTGACTTTCCAAAGAGAAACTCGTACTTGGCCTTGGCGACACTCTGAGCGTGTGAAGATGAGCTTTTGACATAAAAGTTTTCCACCTGCAAAAAAAATAAATGATTAAGACACATTAAAAGATTACTAAGGACCTTCGCAGTAACAAAAAAGCCCAATAAAAATGAATCGAAATTGAATTGAATTATGTTCACGCTTACTCCACTGTCTTTGTTCATGTACCATCCTCTTACAAACATACTACTACATTTGTAGTCACCTGATTTTTCCCTGTCCAGACTACAGAATGGAATCAACATAGAGGGGAACTCAAACAACAAGCTTTAACCTTAATTATTAGAAACGTGAGCACCTTGTACTAAAGAAAAATGCTGTGTCTATTGTTTATTAAAATAATTATTCATTAAATATAATCAAAGAAAAATGTTTAACTTATTGTGATGTTGATTAAAGGTAATTTAATCAAGGCATATATGCTAAATTCATAAGAGACCTTCACTGTACACATTATATACTATAAACAAAATATTGGGAATGTATGGGAATTACATGCCCATACATATGCTTTTTTCTTGTCAGCCAGTGTTATTACATTATACCATTATTTTGTAGTGTTACGTCGTTTTAAGGACTTTATTACCATTTCCTAATTAGTGTATATATGGTTTGTGACCTTTCAGTGAACTTCTCTATTCTCTGCTCATTTTTTATTTATTTTAATTATTCGATTTTAAAAGTAATCAGCAACTCCATGATTACATATAATACAGATGTCAGTTTCAAATCTGATGAATGCCAAGCTACTGAATGTTTATTCACTGTCAATTAATAGAGCTTACGTGAGGTCTTTACCATGTTGCAATGGTAAAAAACTCAGAAACCAGTCTACTGCTTTTACCAATGTAAATTTCACCCTACAGGAACGTGATGGAGTTCCCACAGCACTGAAAGGTTAAAGTGTGGACAGAGCAGTTGCTATGGCTGCGTAAGGATGGACTGGGAATGCAGGCATGTATTCTCAGCAATGTGCTCTCGCACTGGGCCTCTATACACGATTTTTAATCAAGGGCTTTTGTAGCTGCTGAGTAATTGACTTAGAGCTGCCCACACATTCAGTTATTAGTGAAGTCCAAAGAAGAGAACAAAACACTCTGAGGGTTTAGACTCAGGCAAAACCAGCACAGTTACAGTAACACATGAAAAATTATACTGATAACAATCAGTGCAAAAAAATAATTGCACCCAGAAGGAATCATGCGACAGGAGCGAAACCTGGTGGACATGATGCCATATCACCTTCAGTCTTGATTATTCTTGCTACTGGATACACAGTCACCACAAAATCAGCAGGAACTGCATGAAGCGAGCTGCACAGGATGGATTATTACAGGAGACTACAACTTCATGCCAACCCTTGTAAAAAAAAAAGTGTATTTAAATATGTATATTTTTAAAGAATACTTAACATGGAAAAGTACATGCTTTTTAAAATTATAATATGTACTTAAAGCAGCACTAGGTAGGATTTTCTTGATTTTTGATCTTTTTAAATAAGTAAAATTATAGCTTGAAACTCACTGCAGGGCTGCATTGAATAGCGTAGCTCTCGTGTCTGTGCCGGGCTGTTCTGAGCTCAAACCAGACTCTGTAAGTTTTCCCAGGCGGCCATGACCAATGCTCGCGAGTACTGCGACCTGCTTTCCGACCTTTAGTTCTAACAGTTCTACAAGGAGTACAGGTTCATTCCTTACAAACTAACATACAGACACTGAAGCTGAAGCTGGAAAGAGACCGAATATGTCTGTGAAAGCCAGAAAACGAGAAAGAGAAACTAATCCGCCTGAAACATTTATTACACTCTACAACTGTAGGGGGAGCCCACGAGCACAAAATCTAAATCCTACCTAGTGGAGCTTTAAATGCATACTAAATGTACTAATTTGGAACAACTTTTGGCAACTTAAGCATATTTCACTTGTAATTAAGCTATAATTAAACACAACATATAAGCAAAATGGGCTTTTAAATGCTTTTTTTCGTACAACTTCTGTGAACTGTAGATTTAGGTATGTGTTTTTAATACACCTAAAGTATACTGTTAATGTACTACTTTGCATATTAATGCATATATTGTGTACACCTTAATGCTACTGAAAAAAAATACACTAAAGTGCACTTTAAGCAATACTTATACTGTATATATACTATATATATATACAACCCCTGGCAAAAAGTATGGAATCACCAGTCTTGGATGAGCACTCCTTCAGACATTTCATTCTGTAAAACAAACTCTGATCAAAAACATGATACAATAATAAGGTCATTCCAAAGTGCAACTTGTTGGCTTTCAGGAACACTCAAAGAAATTAAGAAAAAACATTGTGGAAGTCAGTGAATGTTACTTTTATTGACCAACCACAGGGAAAAAAATATGGAATCACTCAATTCTGAGGAAAAAAGTATGGAATCACTCAAATTGAAGGTAGAAAATAAGGACACACCCAGTCAATTTCCTTTCCCTAAATGGACACCTGCCTCAGATTAGATCTGCTCGTTAGTCTGCAGTTAAAAACACCTGCAGTCATGACACCTTGGAGGGCTGCTGGACGAATTAGAGTGGCAAGAACCATGGCTCCAACAAGAGAAATGTCTCTTGAAACAAAAGAGAGGATTGTGAAACTTCTTGAAGAAGGTAACTCTTCACGCATGGTTGCTAAAGATGTGGGCTGTTCATAGTCAGCTGTATCCAAGATATGGACCAAATACAAACAGCATGGAATGGTTGTTAAAGCCAAGCGTACTGGTAGACCGAGAAAGACATCAAAGCGTCAAGACAAGCAACTTAAGGCCATTTGTCTTGAAAACCGAAAAAGCACAACTAAACAGATGAAGCATAAATGGGAAGAAGCTGGAGCCAATGTATGTGACCGAACCGTAAGAAATCGCCTAAAGGAAATGGGATTTCAATACAGGAAAGCTAAAAGAAAACCATCATTGACACCTAAACATAAAAGAACAAGACTGCAGTGGGCTAAGGAGAGGCAATCATGGACTGTGGATGACTGGATGAAAGTTATCTTCAGTGATGAGTCAAGAATCTGCATTGGACAAGGTGATGATGCTGGAACTTTTGTTTGGTGCCGTTCCAGTGAGATTTATGAAGAGGCCTGCCTGAAGAAAACAACCAAATTTCCACAGTCCTTGATGATATGGGGCTGCATGTCAGGCAAAGGCACTGGGGAGATGACTGTGGTTAATTCTTCTATCAATGCACAAGTTTACATTGACATTTTGGACAGTTTTCTCATCCCTTCAATTGAACAGATGTTTGGAGATAATGAAATAATTTTCCAAGATGACAATGCATCGTGCCATAGGGCAAAAACAGTGAAGGCATTCCTTGGAGAAAGACACATTCAGTCGATGTCATGGCCTGCAAATAGTCCAGATCTCAACCCAATTGAAAACCTGTGGTGGAAATTGAAAAAAATGGTCCACAAGAAGGCTCCGACCTGCAAAGCTGATCTGGCAACTGCTATCAAAGAGAGTTGGCACCAAATTGATGCAGAATACTGTTTGTCACTCATCAAGTCCATGCCTCAGAGACTGAAAGCCGTTATAAAAGCCAAAGGTGGTGCAACTAAATACTAGTGATGTATTTTGAATCATCTTTTGTTTATCTGTTTTTCATGATTCCATACTTTTTTCCTCAGAATTGAGTGATTCCATATTTTTTTCCCTGTGGATGGTCAATAAAAGTAACATTCACTGACTTCCACAATGTTTTTTCTTCATTTCTTTGAGTGTTCCTGAAAGCCAACAAGTTGCACTTTGGAATGACCTTATTATTGTATCATGTTTTTGATCAGAGTTTGTTTTACAGAATGAAATGTCTGAAGGAGTGCTCATCCAAGACTGGTGATTCCATACTATTTGCCAGGGGTTGTATATATATATATATATATTGCTTAAAAATACTTTTTTATGGAAATACAGAGAAAGTATATTTAATGTGTATTTTCATGAAGTATATTAAATTGAAAAAAAATTAAACATACTTTTAATGCTTTTAAGTATACTTCCTTTTCACAAGGGAAGGATATTGCATTCAATGTTACACATGCAGTACGCACTTCTTCTGTATATGTAGTTCAAAAAACACGACCAAGAGATGCCAAAAAATTATTATATTATTATAATTTTTGAATCTAGATAACCTTTACCTTCCTTAACAATAGCAATGCAATGAAACACTTCCTTCTGGGTGCCACTATTTTTGCAACTATTTTTGAATGTTATTTAACTTTAAAATAAATGTTTAACTTTAAATATAACTTTAAGTTGCATTAACATCAGTTCAAACTCAGCATAAAGTTATAACTGCATGTAACTGCTGTAGACCTTGCCCGTTAGTGTCAGATAGCACTGTTTGTAAAACCTGCCCAAAGTCCAAGAACGTGTCTGATAGCCCCACAGCCAATCCAGGCAGCTTAGAAGCAGAGTCTTTTGGGAAGCAGCAGCTTGATTCAGTAGACAGCGCAGGCTAATTAATGGAGTCATTAGCGAGGCTAAACACTGCAGCTTAGGGACACGAGCAGTTCAGCAGCTCCACACTAAAAAACTGGGCATGTTTCTGTACCGTCACTTTTTCCTCTGCTCATGTCTTAGCTGTGGTGTGGATTAATGCCAGGGAGAAAAGCAGCTATTTCTGCCTTTTAATCCAGCCTCCCTTCTCCTTTAATAAACATGAGTTCTCAGTGCACTTCTTTTTATAGCTAAAGAATACGATCTCTAACTAAAGCTTAAAAACTCACAAAACTCCTAAACCGAGCAAACAAATACATATGTATATGATACTTCAGTCAGTTCACCTTTTACACCTTAATATAACATAATTACACATAATGCAATAATAATAACTTAATTTAAGCCAGTTTTGGAAGCAGATTTTAAATATGCCCATCCTTGTTATGACAACTTGTGTGCACTGTAATTAGGCCTGGACAATATTTCGATATCGGTATTTATCGCGATAAGAAATGTTTCAATAACGGTGATATCATTTTTGTGGCATATCGATATGTATTATTCAGAGACAGGCGTTTTTTAGCGGCGTCAGTTCACTGCAGCGCTGAACACAATCAGCCTTCGTAGCCGGGCTACGTCAGATAGGCTAGGCTAGGCTAGGCTAGGCCTGGGTTGGAAACCGACCCTAACCGAGCGGATCTCAGCTGCGCTCCGCACCCAAAATCTCCCGCGATGAAGCGAAACCGAACCTAACCGAGCGGATCTCGGCTGCGCTCCGCCCGGCACCTAAAACCCACCCGCGATGAAGCTCGGCTGCGCTCGGTTCCGCACCTAAAACCCACCCGCGATGAAGCTCGGCTGCGCCCTAACCCGCTTGGCTTCAGCGCAGGAAATTTTAGATGCAGAATGAGTGCACCTGACGCTTCCACAAGTGATTAAACAGAAGAAATAATTGAGGTATTCAGGTCTAATTCAGTGGTTCCCCTTTCAAAGGTCTGATAAACTTCAGCCTTCTCCAAATTGTGCCGGAGAGTGGAGTCGACTAGCAACGGTAATGCATCTGTTCCTCCACCTCAAGCAGTTTTACTACATACAATATCTTCCTTATTCTGGTTGAAGCACTTTTGTAGTTTATGTTGTATCTAAATTATTTATTGTTGATAAAGCCTATAGGTTTGTTTATTTAACAGGGATTTCATGTTCCTTTTATGTATATAAAGGCTTTTTGTATTCCATATCCTGGTTGAAGCACTTTTAAATTAGTTAAAGCAAACAGCTACTGAACGGATGGATTAATAAAACCATCAGCAGGACAAATATTTCATTTTTAGAACAGCTTGCGGAAGAAGAATTCAAGCTTTCAGCTGAACAGGTTTAGGCAACGTGTGATTAAGCAAGAGCAGTGCTGCGTTTTCCTTCCTCATTAAAATTACAGCTATTTCTCAACTACAATCAATAGATCTGGAATTCAAAGCTCAAGAAGGTGTTTTAGACAAGTATGACTCTGATTTTTTAGAAAGAAAAAAATGAAAGAAAAAAAAACAGATTGAAGATTTTAGTCCAGCCATCCAGAGTATAATTATGCTACTAAAATGATATTAACTGTTTTTAACATGCCCAAAACATGAAAAAATACTTTACTTTTACTTTACTGTAGTCTTTAATATCACATTATATATCATAAAACATCTACTTATCGCAATGTCAGTTTTTCTCCAATATTGTGCAGCCCTAAACAAAACTAAGGGTGTTTTCAAAACTACTTTATGTTTGGACTTTTTTAAAAGGGGCCACAATCAACGGTCCAGACCAACAAACCAGTATAGGAGCCCACACAGGTGATGATGACAGGATGTAAAAAAAAATCCTTTAATCCACTCACTAGAGTTACAGGAGACATTGGAAGTTCAATACATTCCAATTCTATTTCAAAAGTCATAAACAATAAATTCTGTTGTACTCAATGATTTCAATACTGTATACAGCCTGAGCAACTGAATCAGTACTCTGTATGTAAGTGAATCAATTCATGCATGCTTATTTGATTTGGATGGCAGCTGCAGACAGCTGTAGCAGCAAGGAGGCACTTATCTAGTTAGCTAGCAATGCAATGCCAAAAACCTAAGTAACAGACACATTACACAAATAACAGACAAATAATACTACTGTACTACTGTAAAATAATGTGAATAACTTATTATAAATAAAGGTATCAACCCAATCATTTCAAATAACTCATCATTGCAATTTCACCTTAAAATGACTAAATAATAACAATGACTATTATAATCTAGATTTTTTTTTTTCAATAAATACATTCCATTTAGTAAAAAAGGCTTTCACAACTCACTAAACTGCAGTGTAAAACCAAAACTAACGGAACTAAATGTACAAAATGTAAGAAACACACAAACCTTAGAGCAAGCTCTGGTCCATTATGTTTTTTTTTTATGTGAAAACCCCCAAGGTCAAAGACACATCAGGCTAAAACACATGCAAGAACTTGCCGGTCATGCGCAATACTTAAAGAACAGCAAGGATCTTATTTATTTCTTTACCAATCTCAGTAATTGCTCAGTAAAATACTTTTAAAATGTGCAAACTGTGCAACAACAGAATCTAAAGTGCTGCGAGACTGTTGCTTCAGGCTACTTCCATCAAAGCTCCTTTAATGCTTTATCAGAAGGTTCTCTCTGAAGTGGAGGTTCTTTGATGAGCAAGCTTGACGTTGCAAAGTTTACACTGCACACAGTCTTAATCAGTTAACACAAAATACCTCACTATTCACTATGTTTATCTGCAGGGTGATCTGTAGTGATACTCCAAAAAGAGCAAGAACTGCTCAAATACTCAAGTACAGTACATTATTATACAGTGGTGTTTGAGAGTCTGTGAATCGATTTTATCGATTATTTCGAATATACAGTTAAGGACGATGAGTTTTCATTTTTACCACCGACGCTCCCCTGTGGGCTCCTGTACTTCTGTATGCACTACAGTTTTTGATTTTTTGCAAATTCATGAGAAAAAATCATCTCATTTTATATAACACTTGGCCCTTATTTAAAAGCTTTGATTTGTAATTCAAGCCAAATGGGGAAAAGTCTTTTCTTAATAGCATATTACATTGTACTTGTTTTCTATTTTGTAAGTTTTATCAAAAAGGGCACCATTTTATTTCTTTCTATTTCTTATTTGGGGGTGTGCTTATTTCTTTATTTTTTAAGTTTGAGGGTGCATTGTGTCAGTACCTAAACTATGTTTAGCTTTCGAAAAGTTACTAGATGTTCTCACTGTTTGCAATTGTTTTGTTTTGCTTGTTTCTGGTTGCAATTTAACCACAGAGGGGACATTTAAGTGGAAACTATATAAATAAGAACTAATAAATAAGAACTTTTAAAACATTTCTTTATCATCATTCATTTGATTTTTATTAGGGGAAAAAAACTAAGAACTAAAAACTACTGTGAACCCTTTAGAATTTCCAATACTTCTGCAAAAATGTTGCCTAAAACATCATCAGATTTTCACACTAGTCCTAAAAGTAGATAAAGAGAATCCAGTTAAACAAACAAGACAGAAATATTATACTTGGTCATTGATTTGTTGAGGAAAATGATCCAGTATTACATAAATCATGTTTGTTTTTTTATTTCTTTGAGCAGCACTCAATGCTAAATTCTGTATTTGTATTAATGCATCAGAATTTTTTCTCAAGCTCTTCTGACCTGCAGAAGCAATGTTTGCTAATGATGCCAAGTTTAAACAAAAACTGACTCTTACATAATTTGGTTAATTAGTAAGTGAGGAAATACACTTCCTAGAACACTCTCTTGTTGCTAAATGCAATTAAAAGCAATTAACAGCAATGTCCAAAAATGTAGTGTAACACATTCACAATAGATTAGAGGTTGTTACTACTTACTTACTACTTTTCTTATCTATTTTTTATGACTAATATAATTTAAAAACATGTTATATGAACACTTGCCTCTGTTAGATACTGTAAACTGTAGTACAGTAAAGGTAAGTCATTTGTGTTTAGTGTACAGGATGTCTATTTGTTGTTAGTGTACATAAACTAGTAATAAGTGTGGAATGCTGTCAAACTTCTGTTGCTTTAAATACAAACAGAAAGCAAAAGGCAAACTTTTAGAAGTGATTTCTGAGAAAGCCTGAACTTTCTGCCAGAAAGTGAATCCACTAAAACAAAGCATTTCCTGTCCTGAGGAGTATAACCTTACCTAACAAGTGCAGTCCACACTGAAACCTCAGTGAATCAAAGGTGTGAACTATAACACTGAGGTGCATTTCCTCTGCTGCTCCATGACAGAATTCAAACTGTGTGTTTCCCTTCACTTCGTCAAGGTACCTCCACCTAGAGATTTCCCAGCCGCGTACAGTACAGTTACCCCTGCTTTCCTGCTTTTCAGCTGGCAGATGGATGACCCAGAGCTGTGAGCAGGAAGTATTTAATGAAATGTAATTAGGTGGAGGATTTTAGGGTTTGAAGTGTAAAGATTTAAGCCGGGCCTAAATAAAAATAAATGACTTTTACAGTAGGCTGGTCATGGCATATGAGGTCTTCACATGCTCGTTAAAACGCTCCATGCCTTTTGAATGTTTTTATAATCTTCACTGGCTGAGCTGGATGAATGAGCTGAACTCGAGCCAAGATCTACTCCAGGCCGCTTAGCAGCAGATAGATCTTTTTATAACTGTAAGGAAAACATGTAAAATCATGTGTGAAGTAGTGTGTGATTCTACTCCCTCACTGACGTTGGATTGAAAGGGCCTTTGTGTACTGTTTAATTTATTGTTTGAGCCTTCAGCAATCTTTGAGCAGAAGAACCACTGATTACCAACAAGCAGAAATAAGAAAAACAGGTTTTCCAAATGTTTTACAGTGAAGGTAACGAGTAAAGACCCACAACAAATCATGACATGACATGAAAACAAAGAACAGCCTTCCAACAGCTGGGATTTGCTGCAGCCACGCTCTGGTGAAGCTCCAGCCCAGGTTTGGATTAACTGCCAAATGCATTGGATCAAAAAGCTTACAAACTCCTCGCTGTTCCATCTGCAGAAACCACTTCCTGAATGCAGTGAAAATAAATTCTATCTCACAGCTAATGTAGCTGACATCAAAAAAACACAGACAGAACAGAAACTACTCAGTCTTACTACTTAGAACTAAGTTTTAGTTTCTTAAAAGACCATTTTATAAATGCTAGCTTAAAGGAAATATATATTCCTAGCATTCTTTTATACTAGCTTGTGATACGTGGCATAATGACATAATGTAAAATAAAGAACTTGTGAGTTTTCAGAAATGTTTTTGTTTATTAATTTATTTTTTTTACGGACAAAAAAATGTTTAGCCATTAAAAAAAGCAAGTGTGTCCTCCACCGACCAAGACATCACCATTTTCTGTACTGGAAATTTCAAGGTCCCGTATATTGCAGCTCAAAGGTGAAGCAAAAATGGAGGCTATGTCCCACCGAATGGTTATGCCACAGAGTTGGCTTAAAACAGTTAGCATAAGACTAGTTTATACTACGTGATTTTCGCTCGCTAAGCCGTATACTGTGAACTGCTGAAAGATACTTATAAATCCCCAGACGCCCATCAAACATCTAGCAGGTTTAATACCTAGACCAGTTGGTGCCTTTGAGTCAAGAGCATTGAATACCTACAGCCAATAGGATCATGTATAGAGAGAACCATGCATCCAACCAACATATCTTCTGCAGGGAATCTCGTGTGGGTTTACCTTCTGTGTCGTCTCGTTTCAAACGTGTTTTCATAGTGCAACCAGAGGAGTCTGCGATTTCCTGAGAAAAATTGTGTAATTCATGACCCCGTGTCACTGATCAGTCATGTAGTTTGAAAGGCACAAGAACTAAAAGAACTAAAAGACAGATGTGTAGTGTGAACGGCACAACGACATGACGACTCAAAAATCTTGTAGTGTGAACTAGGGGTGTGCCATATTGTATCGTATGTGATAATATCACCAAAAATGTTGAATATCGTGATTGATATTATACCCTGAAATATCGTGCAATATCACCCACACCTAATTATCACATCAGGGTTTTACTTTTTTACTGTTTTTAGTAAAAGAAAAATTCACACTATTCTCATTTCCCATTATATGTCTACTACAGATAGATTATATCTGTCCAGTGTCATTTATTTTACTTTATTCCTGGATATATGGAGATATATATATAGTGCATTATTAGTATTATGACATTCTGGATTATTGACCTCTATTATAAATC
The DNA here is from genome assembly GCF_023375975.1 of Astyanax mexicanus. Lineage (NCBI taxonomy): Eukaryota > Metazoa > Chordata > Actinopteri > Characiformes > Acestrorhamphidae > Astyanax > Astyanax mexicanus. Next base: position 27,395,831 of record NC_064427.1, on the reverse strand, counting down.
TGATAAAATTATTATTTTTTAAATATTTCTTAGTATCGTTATCGTGAAAATACCATGAAATATCGTGATATAATTTTAGAGCCTTATCGCCCACCCCTAGTGTGAACCCGAACTAAGTGTGCTGGGAAAACCAGGCTCATACCAGTTTGTAAGCGTTCTTTGCTGAAACATGTCTGTGTCAACAAGCCACTGGAAATGGTTACTCTCTTTCCACAGGCTAATTTGACCACACAGTAGAAAAGAAGTCAAATGGATTTTAAACTGGTTCTAGTTTGACCTATACTGCCTAACAAGGTAAAGCTAAAAGCTACCAGATGGCTAAACCAGAAATCTAATATTTTGCCCCATGGGACTTGTAAGATAACCCATAGTCAGACTGCAATGTTCTAACACAGTAATTATCTTCAGAGACTTGAGGCACCAGCTTTTATTTTGTGCATATTTACAAGATACATTCTAACCCATGCTCTACTTGTTCGAAGGTATGTTGCAACATCCTTCTGGAATTTAAAGAGGATGTCAGCTTATTTCCTTAATCTATTTATGCTTTTAGCTATAGCATTCTGCATGAATAGCATTCTGCATGTACTGGGTGTCAAATAAAGAGCTGGTCATTCTGACTGAGAGATTCTTGTACCTGCACTTGTTTCCTCTGCTGAATTTGGGTTGGGTGGGACTACACTGGAAAAAGCCTGACCTTTTCCTCTTACCATTTATAATGCACTCAGATTTCGAATCAGCTATGCCTTGCCACAGTCCCACACAACACAAACCAAGCCACCTTATTTATGCCTGACAAACTTCCACTGAGTTAGCTAGATAATATTTGATTCTTGCCTAAAAATAAGACACCACTGTCAATCACCATGCAGTCTGAAACACCCACAGTTCTTATCAAGATGTGTTCTTATGGCCTTATGCAGAATTAGCTACTTCAGGCTGTGTCCCAATTGCATACCACACATTATTGCTATGATGTATAGTCTATATACTAATCTTAATACAACTGTTGGTTTGACAGGTTAGTACACCACTTCTAACAGTTAGTTAGAAATGATGAAGCAATGCTATGCCAACATTTATCTATGCCAGTTCTCCAGCCACCGTTAGGCATCAATGTTTTCTCATCTTTTAACGTTTCTGATATGGGTGGCTCCTCCCCTTCCATTTTGCATTGCGGATGACAGTGTCCACTGTAAACATATTCAAATACCCAACAGTTTTAAATATGTATATGTCATACTTGAACATTAGTTAGCATTAATGTTAGCATTTCTGGACAAGCTGGGAGATACAGAAACACCACTGAAAGAAATAGAAATGAAGCACAAAATTTTTATAAGCCTTTATCTGCATGCTTCTCCATGCACATATTATAGTGCAGTTAGCAGTGTTCCAAGCCAGAAGAGGAAGCTTCCTTATTGCACTTCAATGGAGCACCACAATGATTTACAAAAAATAATGAGTTTGATATGGTTATAAATGCGGTAAAGTACAAAAATCATGAAATTTTAGTGCAGAATCTCAGCGTAATGCTGATAAATTATATAAACGGTTGTTTTTGTGATCCTTTTGTGATCACAAATGGTAAAATTACATATCTTTATTATTAAGTAGTTTTAATATTAGTATAACAATTTTCAGCCCTTGAGTAGTAGAATTTTAACAGCTTATGCAACATTTCACAACCTTTTCTCATCAGACCTGTTAGCAGCAATATCTCCTCACTAATCTTAATGTAATGCACTGGATCAGTGTTGCAGGTTTAAAATGTAAAATTGAATTCCCTTTATTGCATATATCCAGTGCGGTACCCTACATTACATTTATATAATTTCCTGTAGTTATGAATTACATTATGGTGCTATTGTAGGATGTCAGCAGAGACAGGATGTTGACCCTACAGGGCAGCAGAATTTGAGCTGTGATAATAAAATGAGTTAATGAGGTGAAATGTAGGGCTCCCATGTAGGGCACGCCTAAGAGGAAACAGACACAAGGAGCACAGGCTGGGAATTAGAGATGATCTATTTAACTCCATGCAGCAGTGCCACGCGCCCCCATGTGCTGCATACAATAGGGGGAGTGTCCTAACCGAAATCAACCAACCGTTGGACTGTTCCTGTAGGCAAACGTCATTCACTCATCAACTTCTGCTGATCAAGCTCTTGAGCTCTGCTTTTCTTCTGGTGACTGACCTCATGATGTCCCTATCTATATCTAAGACCCTGTTTGCACCTGGTCACTGCATGTGTCTTAAAAATCAGGATTGATTATATCCGGATAAGACCAAACTAACAGTGCAAGTGTAAACACACCCAATATACACTCAAAACAGATACGAATCTGATCACTCAATCCACTTTAGAAGGTGATTTTAGACACAGTCAAGCCACATTTTATGGTAGTGTTAAAGAATATATTTCCCCAAGACAAACTCAACAAGAGACCCATCTCAATACAACTGAAACACCAGTAACAAGTGCCACACAGACAGAGAATTTGCATATTTCATCCCACACAGCAATCAGATTTCTGATTAACCAGAGCCGTTGCATTTGACTGCCACATGTAAATGCAATAATCTACAGTGAGAGTTCGTTTTAACAACTATGTAGGACTGCAAAGAGAAATAACACGAGAACTCTACATGCCTCAGAATTACATATTAAAACCATTAAGTGTTATAACCAGGTCTCATTGATTTACATTGTGGTGATCTAAGCTCATTCTAAGATCAAGAATAAATATATATTGCTGCTTTCAACTAAAGACAACAATCAGCCTCACAAATCTCATGCTGGAAAAAGCTGGAAATGTTCCATTTTCTTTTGTAGCAGAGATGTGTAAATCACTTAAAATAGACTTCAATGTATAGGTATTGAATAATGTTAACACACTACCTGAACAAAAGTATCAGAACACCTACACATTACACATACAAGAGCTTATGTGACATTCCATTCTATAAATACACAGTAATAATACGGATAATATGCATGGCCCCCTTTTTTGCTATAATGATGTCCAATACTGCCTGTGTATGGAGGAATTCTGGACCAACCTTCTTTTGGGCCAAAGTTCTGGCACCCCATATTGTAGCCAAAAGCTTGAGGACACAGATCTATTAGTTAAAAATCTTAATTTAGAAATTTTAAATCCAAAAGTATTAGCATCACACAGAGTATTAACACCTGAGCAACCACATAACAGCAACCCTGCAACCACTTAGCAACTCCATATCGACCAATTCACATAACCACAGCAATCGCTTAGCCACACTATAGCAATCACCTAGCAGCAACTTACAAGCTACCAAGTAACAACATACAAACCATCTAGCAACACTTTAGCAATAGACCAGTCCCATTCAGGTGATCATCTATCCAGTTAGTCAAACATGTGGTAAATGAGTGGAGTTATCACAGGCTCTGTCTGACCACACTTGGTTACCGAAGCTAAACTTTAATGCTTAAAAGTCGTATAAAACCTTATAAGAACAGCTATGGTTGTATTCTTCTCACCACAGTAAAATCAGTTTAGCAGCTTTAAATGTGTGTTTTACCGGTAAATTACACATTTCACATGTACATGTATATATGAGATGTAGCAACTGCCCAATGATTTTACAGTTGTTGTCCATAATAATTAACAATACACTACAAATATAATAGACTGAGACTAGACTGAAGGTGAAGTAGTATTTTAAAATATTCTGAACACTCTAAAACTAAAAGAGAAACAAACAAACAAACAAAAGCCAATAAGGGGCTGTAAAAATTTTCCGGTTCTGGCTCCAGCTGTTGCAGAACATCTTACTATGACCCAAACTTTCCAAACACACACACACACACACACGCAAAAATCAAATTAACAAACTACGCTTTTTAAAAGAATCATTTATTCCAATAATGTTTCCCAGAGGTTTCACTTTGGAAATGAAACACCCTGTGCTTTTCCTTTATCTTTTATCCAATGAAAAGTAAAAGATAAAGTGTGTGTGTGATGTGTGTGTGTCATGCTGAGTCTGCAATGGAAGATAGGGGTAGATGGGGGAAAAGTTTTACGAAAATGTGTAACTTCCCTAACTGTAATCACAGCCAACTACAGATATGGTATCTCTCTCTCTTTTTCTCTCTCGCCAGTGCTAGAACAGAACCACCAGTTCAGAGGAGTAACGCTATGCTTTCCTAAAATGCATGTGAAGCATTCTACCACATCTTTTCGAAGCACTGACCATGAAGAACCGTCAAGTGCCCCAACATGCTCTGAGAGCACTAATCACTGAACTATGCACTAACCACACGGCCATGCAGACGCCATGTCCTTTCATCAGCACAGGTCTAAAATCCAACAGACATCTACATATATAGAAAGGAATGAATACAGTACACTTATAGCTTACTGAATAGTGCAAACACAGTAAACAGCGTGTTTGTTTTATATTTTATTATGACCTCAATTTGACGCAACAGACTGTGTGTGCAGTCTTGTTTTGCATGCGGAGTAACTATCATTTACTTGACATTAACATCAAAATAAAGCACAAACGTCAGACACAAAGACTTGAAGCTGAATGTAAACAAAAAATAATGGTATTTCCCACCGTAATTACATCATAATAACATAATTACATCTGAAAAGCACAGCAATACAAAAAACGCAACAAAAAACCCACACACAACATGGCGCAGTAAAACTGTTAGTGTTCCATTGAAACTAGGAGTGTTCAAATGTAACACTGTTTGTGAGGATTAAACAATGTGGAATTTACAGTGTGTGAATGTCTGAGTTGTTGCATTTCAAACCTTGTTTTTAGGTTAACCAGTCAGCCATAACATTAAAACATAAACAAAAACTCATTAATGAGTGATTATCTCATTACAATAGCACCCCTCAAAAGTTGGCATATAGGCTACATGTACATATTAGGTAGCAACTGAACAGTCATTTCTTGAAGTATGTGACATATTTCAATCAGGTGAATAGGCACATTACAAGGATCTGAGTGACTATGGCAAGTGTCAAGTTAAGATGTCTAGACAACTCAGCCAGAACATCTCCAAAACATCAGTTAGGTCTTGCGGAGTGTACCCAGTACGCAGTGGTTAGTACCTACTAAAAATAATCCAAGAAAGCACAAGGACAACTGGTGGAGTTCACTGATGCACACCACAGAGGCCCCACCTTACAATTTACTGGACTTATATGAAGTATAATTGTGGTATTACAAAAAACTGATAATGTAAAGCATGGAGAACAGGCGGGATTCATTCCAAAACAATGCTTGTCTAATGCTTTGCATTAGGAAACAAATAAAACCATATTTGAACAGTCTCTAAGCTAGCTTAATCTTGTTTAATATGAATATCATTTGGAAAGAACAAATTTTACCAATAAAGAGCTCTGTATCCTATTAATGTGCAATAATACATGAGTGTTCAGTCTTTGTAAAAAAAAAAAATTCATAACCAGTTCCTTTAAAAAAAAAAGTGTAAATCTAGGCTAAGGCTGGACAATATGGCCAGATTTTATATTTATATTATATCGGTGTGAAAATATAGCCACTGCCCCTGGTGTACATAACTGGTTGCTGATAAAGCTGGGTGATATGGTAAAGATATTAGATCACAATATATAAAGACATTTTCACTATATATTGTATTTATAATGTTGCAAAACGCAGACAAAATGCATCAGCAATGGCAGATTCTCCTGTTCTGCAATTCAAATACTCTACCATGCATAGTAAAGTGATTTTTATACAATTTCTAATGCATCATCCAATTAAACAGGATTTTTATACACTTTGTATTAAACTGTGCAGTTTGCTCAGCAGTCTTTTAGCAATGATGATGTCCTTAATATGCTTACAAATGCATATTGTCGATACGATAATGTCAATATATTGCGCATCTCCAACATGGGCATCTCTCACAGCACACGCTTGTGTGACTTTGCATTAACACACTGACCCCCAGGTTATAATCTTTTTTTTGTTGCTCCAGATCTAATGTTTATTATAATGCAACATTTCGTCCCAGCTGGCGTGTGCTAAATGCATTTAATAGGTAATGTATTCGCATGTAAATATCTCATAAGCAGGCCCCAAACCTGGACAGCACTATAGTGGCAGAGGAATATGCTAATTAGGGTTGAATTCTGTGGACTTTATAATGAGCTCCCATCCTCCTACAGCCCTGTGGGGAACAAAGCCATTTGTGAGGGACTGGGGTAAAATAGCTTTTAATAATATCTACAGAGGATTTGAACATTTCAGTTCACTTAAAATCCCAGAGCATCCTTTAAATGAAGGTCCGCCGTTATTATTATTATTATTATTATTATTATTATTATTATTATTATTATGGAAGAAAACAGTGAGCTACTCTTTCAGCACTCAGTCAGAGGCCAGCTCTGGAAGACTGTATTTACTGTAAATGAAGGGAAGGGAAGGGGAGAAGGAAAAAATCCTGAGGTGGAAACATTTGCTGAGGGAATACACAGTGTGGGCTCTAGCCCAGATCCTGAATCTGTGCCAGGGGGATTTAGCCAGGCACAAGTAAATTACATTCAAAAGGGAAAAGGCACAAAGCAGCATCTGGTATCACATATAGGTTGGCTAGCTACTGTGTAAAATACAGACAGGCACTATAAGGTTTCCTTATAGTTAGCTAGATTTATTTTAGAAACTGTAAATCATATGTTTATTTAAAATAACAAAACAGAAGTGAGACTACTGTGTGCTGCTGTCTTAATATGACCACGACATCAGTGTCCTAAACAAAGAGCCACACGGACCATTTTTGGGGGAACCCCTACTGCCCTCAGGCGCACGTAGGTTAGCTAGCTACTCAGATGCTCTAATGTCAGACTCTCGTTTCTTAGACCTTAAATATTATAACAACAGTCTGGTGAGTAGTGTTAGATAAATACTTAGCAAGCGTAGAAATATGGCAGGAAGAAACGCTGGTGGTCTGGAGAAAAAAATATAACGCTAGGTTAGCCAGGTTGCATCTTTTTAAGCCCCTAATAGAAGCCCAGCATCTCAGCAACCAGGACTCGTTACCAGGGGACCTAGCTACCCAACCACAGCTAAACTAAGCTAATCTAAATAACTTAGTTATCTAACATAGCTAACTAGCTTGCAAGCGAACTCTAACAACGTAAGGTTAGTTATTGGAAGATAGCTATAAACAAAGGTTCAAACACACAACTTCACATGGGACTTTATCAAGAGATATAGCTTAAAGCCAGACAGATGGTAGATAAAAAATAAGTGGCTACTAACCTACCCATCACACACATTTTCTATTAGCTAGCCTAGGTTAATTGGTCAAAGCACATAACGCTAAAAACTATATGGACTGTATGAATTATAGGTTAGCTAAGTTACCTAGCTCAAGTAAGGCTTCATTTAAATATTATGCTACTGTATTGACATTTATAACAACATTTTAAGCATATTTAAGCTTAACTGACCAAAAACAAGCCTTTCACTCATCTCCATCCATCTTTCACTTCCATATCCATAGTAAAGTGTATGCTTTCATACGCAGCTACAGAATCTCGTTTCTTAGACCTTATTTATTATAAAAACAGCCTAGAGAGTTGTGTAACTAGCTTCCTAATGTGAATTGTAATAATTATTAATCATCTTTTCATCTCAAGATCATTAATATGTATAATAGGAAATATACTGAGTATCAATAGTTACTACACAGCAAAAAAAACACTTCAAATGTACATAATTTAAATATACAGTTCAAAAAGGCAATTAATTAATTCTGCTTTTTTACAATGCACACATAATGATGCCAGTATACATATTTATTTATATATTTACTTACAGAGAGACTACACACCCTAGTACAACTTTATAAACACATGTAGCATTTGTTTGCCTTACACTTTATAGCCTTTACCTGACTGTATGATAAAACAATAAAATTAAAGGCATCTCGTGAGAAATTAGTTTTCATATTTTTTTGTTTTCACATGTATTTAACTAGCTAACTGGCCCTCTTATAGACTGGTCACAGCATTAAAACCTTTTTTTCATAGGACATTAGATATAGTATCAAAACTAATAATATAAAAATTCAAATACAAATTAGATTTTTTTTCCTTTTATTTAGGTTACTTCAAGCCAGGCATATGGTAGCTAAAAAGAATAAGTGGCTACTAACTTGACCTACCCATCACAAACCTTTTCTATTAGCTTAGCTTGGTTAGCTTGTCACTCTGATTATTATGGATATCTTTCCCATAACGCTAAAAACTATATAACTATAAAGACTGTATGAATTATATTAGCTAATACTTAGCACAAGTAAGGCTTTATTCAAACATTTGCTACTGTATTAAACAGTTATAACAACATTAAAAATATATATTTAAGTGTTTCACTCATCTCCAACCATCTTTCACTTCCATATCCATAGCTAAATGTATGCTTTCATATGCAGCTAGCGACATATAAACATAATATAGTTAACTAACGTCCCTCCTCCAGCTCGCTATAGCTAAACAGCTATGATAAGATAACAGGTTAGCCATCTATCTACTATTACTTACTGAATAGACAAAGGAATATAAATAAAATCCAGCAGGATAAGCACAGGATACACAGCCAGACCTCCCCACTCTCACTGCTTGTATAGAGAAAGTAATATCAACAAACGGAGCACCTGAACGCTCGCCCTGAACTGAAGGCGTGACACACACACTCATATATATAAATATATAGCTAAGGTAGCTAGTTAGGTTATAGCTATAAGAGAAGAAGAAGGCCACCCACAGAAGTCATGCCACTAAAGCTCCGCGCTCATTTAAACCCAGCAGCACTCACCCGCACAGACCCGAGCTCATCCAGCTACTAGCTAACCCACGTCGTGGCGAGCTGTACCCCGCTGGAGCTCATCTGTCACGCTCTGACTTTGTGTTGTGCTGCTGCTGCCGCTCGGCTCCCCCTCCGTCTCACACACACATGGTACAGTCCAGCGCGTCCCAGTTTCCAGCAGCGCTATGGTAGGCGCCGCAGGGGGGGACAACATCCACCAAAGTTTAGCTGGAAAACCGAACCGCCCGCCACTGCGATATCCATCATTCAGCGCGTAGGATGGAGGAATAGGGTTTCCAGGAGTAGCTCTGGCTACAGCGAGCAGAAAAACATCATCTGGAATTATGAGCACTGCAATCATTCCGATCAAATAAGCTGGAATAATAATAGTACCTGTAAAACGTTTTGTAGTTCATAGTGTAACGTTGTGGAGCATTTCAAAATAATTACATTTTCTATGTTATTAGAAAAAAATGTCCATTGTTTTATGTAGAAATGTAGTAGAAAGGCTGTAAGAATACTGAATACGTTTTGTGTATTTTTATAGTTGCCACACACAAAAATAAATAATGTAAATAATACATAATTTACATGATTTAAATTTAATGGGTGGTGCTGTGGCTGTGGTTAGCAAGTCCCTATCTTGGTGGAGTTTCCATGTTCTTTCTGTGTCTGTGTGGGTTTCCTCCAGGGACTCTGGTTTCCTTCCACAGCCCAAAAACATGGAGATCAGGTAAATTGGATACTCTAAATTGCTCAGAAAAAAAAAAAAAAAATACTCTAAATTGATTTTTTTATATGTATGTATATGTATGTATTTATATATATAAATATAAAATATAAATATATAAATATAAATATATATATATATATATATATATATATATATATATATATATATATGTATGTATTTATATGTATGATTTTTTTTTATATGTATGTATATTTATGTGTATGTGTATATGTGTATACATTTGGGTGTGTATAAAAATGTATTTATGACTGTGCCCAGATATGGATTGGCACTCGGTCCTGGGTAAATACTGTAGCGCCTGATGCAGTCCTCTAGGTGGACGGTTGTTTCCGGCTGAGAGTACGCTGTGTGCTATTGGCTGAGTATGAATGCTTGTGTGTAAATTGTAAAGTTGCGTTTCTAGAACGGCGCTATATAAGTGTAACTTCATTCATTCTTTAATGTATTAAATGTACAGAAGTCCAGTCCAGTTAAATCAAGTACTGATTATGTGTACTATTTCTTGTTATCTCAAATAAAAAAAGTTTTGCAGCTTCCTAATATGAATTGTGATAATTAGGAATCATCTTTTTTTATCTCAGGATCATAAATGAGTATGAAAGGAAATATACTATACTATACTACGAGTATATCAATAGTGACTACACAAAAAATAGCAGAAAAAAATGCACATTATTTAAATATACTGCAAAAGGGCACTACATTAAGTGTAAAGTGTAACTTTAAACAAAAGTAAAATTAGTTTGACTTACATTGTAGCTTTTAACCAACTGTGTGCAAACAATAAAATAAAAGGAATCTTGTGAGTGTGAATTTGAAAATAGGCCAATTTTGCTTGGTTTATTTCCGGCATACAATTAATATGCCAGCAGATATCGGGTTAAAATATTGCCCATATATAGCCTTTGGCCAAACAATACCAATATAATTATGTTATCATTGTGCATCCCTAAGACAATTAAAAAATAAAAGCATGTAATATCAGTTAACCCTGAGGTCTGTTTTTAAGCAGTTTATTCTGCTTAGTAAAATCTAGTACTTGTTCAGGCCACTGGCTAAGACTGTGTTGCCTGGAGGCATCTTTGCTAATTTTTCATCAAGATATGGGAAGAGACACCCATTTAGGTCTATTTATGTGACTCAAAAATAATTCAGTTAAAGTGTGAAGTGTTGCTTTTATATAAATTGTGAAAACTGTCTTATAAATGAATATATAATTTTTTTTTCAAACAGCATTGTGCATTGTTCAATAATGTATTACATGGTAATGTTCAATCTCAAACAGGAGGTCTAATGGAGTTCACATTAAGGACTCATATTGACAGTGTAACACTAGGGGGTGGTCCAACCCTGCAGTTTCATTAGCGCTGGCCCCTCTGTTAGACAGAAAGAGGCAGGCACAATTAGACTTAAATACAGAAGAAAGCACTGACACTTGTTTAAGTACTTTTAAAGCAAACAGATCTAGATCTGTGTCTAGTTTTGCTTGTTGAATTAAATTTGCTAAGACATGCCTTTAACTTTTATTAATTTCTGGATTTGTTCAAGCCCTTTCAGTATAAATCTGAAGCTGCCATATTTTAATACTCAGCAAGGGTCTAATCAAGACCATTTCTATCAAAACAGAGCGCTAAACAGGAAAATGGGAATTGGTAAGTGCAAAGCCGGAAGATGAAAATACTTTCTGGTTCATTTAATGGCAGGAATGACAGTGATTAATCTTGGATACCCAGCTGTAATCAGACCATCTGGGTGGGTAGCCACCAAACATTATCCACCCTTGTGTGGGCAAACCCCACAGACTCTCCTAAAGGCCATTTACACTTTTAAACCCATGTTTTTTTATAGGATCATCATAAATTATAAATATTATAAAGTGCCTTAACGTTAAACAATTGCTGTATGTTGTACAGTACAAATTAAAAAGTACATCCTGTATTCAAAAAACACTGCATATTATTGAATTTTGCAGTTTCATGCCCTCTACACACACTCTTGTTAACATTTACCTCGAAGCAATAAAGAAACCTATCTGACCTTTACAAGTAATATAAGGGTATATATTTTTATCATATCTTGTTATGTACAATGAAAGAATTGTACATAACGAGACATGAAAGAAAATGCCTGATTGTTGCTGGTGAAGACCCTCAGCATTTTAGGTATATTTTCGGTACATTAAAGATTTGCATAAAGTGCCTATTATATGCATTTTTTAATAAACTACTTTTAACTATACTGAAAGTAAAGCAATGCACTGAGGTTACGACATTTCCACATAAGAACATCACCACAGTTAATGCCAAAATCAAAAAGTAAGTAAGCTAATGTAATATATTTTACTTATAAACGGTAAGTCAATGCTTCAGTGCATTCAGCACGTTTTTTGTGTAGAAAGCATATGCACTAAATATAACACAGTGGTTCCTCGCTTTTTTCCCCCATGTGCTGTACATTCTTAGGAACAACTCAGCCAGTTTGGATTGCTTTGCATGTACACTATATATTTACCTGTTGTTGGTTCAGAAATGTATCCCTTTTGTTGCCAAATAAAACTGAACATTGCAACACAACTAGTTATAATACATAGCACTTAACATACAGTATAATATATTTTACTGCTTCAGTTTCAATGCTTCAGTGCATTCAGTGCTTTTTCAGTGTAGAAAGCATATGCACTAAAATATAACACAGTGGTTTCTGGCATCTCCCCCACTGCTATACCTCCTTAGGAACAACTCAGTAAGTTTGCATTGCTTTGTATGTACAGTGCAATATATTTGCCAACTATAGCAAGCCTTAGACTGTAATAAAAGTCACAAAGCATAAAGGGTAATAACAAAGTCTATGAACACTACATACATAAGTCGCAAACAGTAAGTCTTACCTTCTCAGGTGTGGTAGGCTTGAGCATGGTTGATGGTGCTGATGTCTTCTCAGTACAACGTTGAGACGTTCTATCTACTGCGGGCTTACTCAGTAAAGTCAGTGCTGGAGCTCCATCATCCAGGGCAGGCTGAGGCTCAATTTTACCAGACTCCACACTGGAAGGTGTCACCCTGGTAGAACTCTGGCTAGCTGCTGGTTTGTGGACATCTCCATACAGCTTAGAGGTCCTCTTGATGACGGCTGATACGAAGCTTGTCCTTTCTGGGCTCTTGTTCGCCAGTGTCTGTGATCTACTCACAGCAGCGGCTTCCTCTCTCTGCTTGGCACTGTGCACCCAGCTGGTGGATGACAGGCGATGTGTGCTGGAAGGCGGCGCAGAGGCTGGAGGAATCACGCTGGGCTTTGGGCTCAATTTAGGCTTGACCCCTGGTGTATTAGTCTGAGAGTTGGATGCTGCTGCTGCTCCTGGTGCTGGATAGAGGAAGCTCACTCTGGGAGTTGAAGGGGATTTGGGAGAAATTGGCACAGGAGAGCTCCCCTGAGAAGGAGATGGAATCGCCTCGCTCATGGTTTCGAATGTTTCCTGACGCAAGATCCAAACTGGGAATACTTGGTCTTCACAGGAGTTTTCTGTTCTAAGCAATGGCTTATCAAATTCCGGGTCCAAGCACCCTGTAGAATGGTAGAAGTGGTCTAGTGTAGAGAGGATAGGCTCATCTACAGTTGGATAAGGGCAGCTTGATGTGGCTTCTCCTGGAATGGTCCCTGGCAGGTTATCTTTCCTAATGTGTGCCCCTATTGGAAAGTGACAAATGACACATGTTAGACAATGACAGAATATTCCAAATTTTAAACAAAATCATTGGTGTATGTATTGCAAATATGCTTTTTTCCTAATGTTAATTTAGAAACGTTCAATAGGTGTACTAGTTAAGAATTCTTGCAATATAAAGGTCAGCTGGTGGTGTAATAAAGGCTTTGATACTTCAATAGCATTATATTTTAACATACTTAAACAATAGATTACTATCCAAACATTTTTGGCACCTTAAAAAACAATTTAGAACTATTTATTTGGCCATTATAGAATATTTTAAGATATTCTGTTAAAAGTACAGATTTATTTTGACTCAGATATTCTCTAAAATCCACCATCAGGACACCTTTGTTAACCTTTTAAACTCTTAAGAACCCATTATGTTACATTAACTGTTATAACTACTACACTGTCATAATTAGCACAAGTTAATAGGCCCTAAAATTGAACCTTGTGGGACTCCTCAAAAAAACACTTAATCAAGCTAAATTCAAAACTCAAGTTGCTCAAGACTTTTCCACAGTACTTATATATTTTTGTTAATATATTACTTTTTGAAGCAGGTGTCCTCAGTGCATCTGGTGAAGGGCTTTCTTCTCCTTTTTTCCCTCCACAACCAGCAGCATAATTCCTTCTTAATGTATCAAGTCCTGATAATGATGATGATGATGACGATGATGATGAAGACTCCTCCGATATATCATCCGCAGTGTTCTCCACAGTTTGTAAATCCGCTATAGATGAGCTGCCCTTCAAGGTCTCAAGGTCTTTCTGTCCAGCTACACTGTTCTTGTCCTCCCTGGTTGCCTCCTCCTTGTCGATGCTCTCCAGGTCCCCGGGTGTGATCTGTACTCCGTCTGCAGCTGCAGAAGGTCCTTCCTCCGAGGTGACTGAGCACGGAGAGCCAGCAAGAGGCTGGTGCTGACAGACCCTTGAGGGTGACTGCAGTCGGATGAAAAGGAAGGAAGTCTTGACCTGATGATGATCTCCCATTTCCTCTATGGGAGGGTAGTCTCTTGGCACAGTCAGAGGGAGGGGCACAGAGAGTAACAGAGAGCTGCACAGGTTGCCCAGGCTAGCCTAGGTCACTGCTGGCCTAAAAGCATGAAGACACACATGAGTGACACGCAGGTGAGATCATTACTGTATTGTTTTATAGGTACTGTAAGGCTTTAGGGAGATAGGGAAGGTAGTTTGCATAACTGATTATGAATAAGAGTAGCAAATAAGGACGGCTGTTAAAAGAAGGAACATGCTGACAATGAACAGAGAGGCATCTTATCAACCAACGTGACCACTAGCAAAGCATAACTGTTAGATTTAGGCCTTAGTTTGGGCCATAAGTGTAAAACATGGTCAGTTATATGTAAAAAACTGTCTGGTTAAAATGGTATGAATAGTAAGACAGATAAGTCATTATTATTTCTGTTAATCTAAAATGTATGGGTGTAAGGAAATATCAATAACGAAATATCGCAATATTTTTTTTTTTGGAATACTGTATCGATTCTCGACTGTATTTAATTTGTTATATTAATAATTTACATGTAGATGATGGTGTGTTTTTACACTATAGCCCATTCTGGACGGGATTAGTTTCTCTCTTTCTTGTATGGTGGGTCCTCTGTGATTTTATTCCTGTTCGGAACGACCATTTATGTGTTTTTCTCAGACTTTCCTTGAGAAAATTAAAGGCTGAATTATCTACTGTTTTCCAGTGAACTCCATGGTCCTCCAGTAATTGTAGTCCCGTTCAGACTTACACCTCTGAGTTTCGTCTCTTCATGTTTAATAAAATAGCTATTTGTCCACTGCCACGCACCGTAGTTACACTTTGGGCACTCGTTTCCACAGAGATCCACGTAAACACAACAGCAAGTGGATATGGAGGAGCTACTGACCGAGAAAGACAATTCACTGCTCCTCCTGTTTTTTCAATTGCAGTCTGGATGCAAGAGTTTTATCATGGAGTAGAAGTGTGAAATATTTTTCACAGATGTCCCCCTAAAAAACTAACCCATCTGGATAGGGCTTATGACAGTTTTCCTACATATTGATTTTAAAATATCTCTTTTATATCATCTTGTTTACTGTATTACAATGTATCCCATGTATTAAATCACAAACCCATGTTTTATAATATATATCATACTACACTTGAAATGAGTCGGATGCTGGAAGAGAGGAAGAATTCAGCACAGCACTTGGAAAAGCACTCCTTTACAAATAAATCACACAACCAATCAAATATAGGAAAATATAGCACTCACAGATATAGCACTGGACGGAAATAAATTCTTTAGTGCTAGAATGAACTTGACTAAATGTACAGAACCTTGGTTCTTAGATTGGTCCTAAATTTGGTCCTAAAACCTGATTAGATTATTTTCCATTTGTTAGTTCAGAAATGTAGCCCTTTTGTTGCCAAATAAAACTGAATATTGCAACATGACTAGTACTAGTGTACAGTACATTGCATTAGTATATAGTATTAAAACTACATTATAACAGTTGTATTTTTTAATTCTCTACAGAAAAAAACATGTTTTGTATACTCACATGCTGAAAATACATAAAATACATGCCACCAATTCAGAGTTCAGGCTTAACAGGTAACAAAATTCAACAGCTTACCTATTTATACATCACCATCCCTGCAGTTCTGTACCATTATCTAAATCAGCAGCTCAAGCAAAACATATCCTACATCTTCTGGTGGTTTGCTGAAACCACAGTCTGAGAAAAGACCACAGTGTGACTTCCGTTCACTGTTTGTCCACTGTTTCATGACTTGGTTATTTAAGCAGCTGGCAGAAGTGAAAGCGAGGGTAGAGAAAATGGGGGTGTTTGTTGTTGGAGCGTATCAGCTGTGCTTCCACCTTATTGCGCTTCTGTATAATGAAGGAAAAGGAAAGCAGTAGTCTGCTTGATATGTTATGTGGACAAGTTTTCTGCACCTGTGCTGAAGGAACATGTGTATGGCATGAGTTTGCAGTATTTATGCTGGAATATGCAGATTCTGTGTAAAACAACAAAGCTGGTGAAGATCACAAGAATTCTGCAGTAAGCCAAAAAATAATATCTGAGTCACTTTCTTCTGAAAAAAGTTCTGACCAACAGTTGTTCCAAAGGGCAGTGCAAGATGAAATTAAAGTTGGAGGCTAAGGTCTTTGAAGAATGACTTTGAAGAATCCCATGACTTTTGCCACATCCCATGGGAGCTACAGAACATTTCAGTGAGTCAAATCTGGAATCAATGTGCATATGGCAGGATGTTATTATCCCATCACAGGTACCACACACTTATTTACTCCCAGCTAGGAGAAAATTAGCCTAGCAAGCACACCTTCCATATGTGTGTTTTTGGCAGGTGGAAGAAAACTGCAAAACCAGGGGACACCAAACTCTGAAACTCAGTTTCTGAATCAGTTTCTCTATTTATAGGACTATGTTTGAGTAAAATGAACATTGTTGTTTTAATCTATAAACTACAGACATTTCTTCCAAATTCCAAATAAACATGTTGTCATTTAGAGCATTTATTTGCAGAAAATGAGAAATGGCTGAAATAACAAAAAGATGCAAAGCTTTCAGACCTTTATATTATGCAAAGAAAACAAGTTCATATTCATAAAGTTTTAAGAGTCCAGAAATCAATATTTGGTTGAATAACCCTGTTTTTTAATCACAGTTTTTATCTTTGCATGTTCTCCTCCACCAGTCTTTCACACCGCTTATGGATAACTTTATGCCGCTCCTGATACAAAAATTCAAGCAGTTTAGCTTGGTTTGATGGCTTGTGATCATCCATCTTCCTCTGGAGAGTGGTCTCTTATTTTTTCCAGACCTGTATATACAAATCCAGTATACACTAGACTCTCTAGCTACAGATTGCATGGTTGGTGCTTTATTTTATACACATGAGACAATGGGACTGAATAAAGCACTTTAATTCTATGATTAACAGGTGTTTCCCAATACTTTTGCCTATAGTGCTTTTAAAAAAAAATTCACAAACTTGAACATGACTTAAAAATAAACATTATAAAACAAACTCTGCTCCCCGAAACCTAATTTTCCAACATTTTCACTTTCGTGTTGCTGTTTTAATTGTTGCATTGTACTTGAACAGAGAATTGTGGTAACTGAGGGCCATGAAGGATACATCAGCTGCGTCCAAACATCAGCTGCATTTCTTTTCTATACAGTATATAAAGGATCCACCTCTACCTTGGAACAGCCTCCTGTGACACAGCAGCAGAGAAATGCAGCCCAGACTTTGGGACGCAACTACTGTATGGTTCCAACCTTCCTTGCACTCCAGGGTTTCATGGTAATCATTTACATGGTAAAAAAAATCTATCATAGGCTGTTACTATTCTTAGCTGAGCTCCAGAGGTTCCACCTCCTTGGACCTATAACTCCACTTAAAGCCACTGAGAGTTCATTGAGTGAATCATTATTAACATATATGGCTCTCCGCCAGGTCTATCCAACAGCTCTGCCATATCTGGAGCTGAGCAGGTCAACATACTTAACCCCAGCATAAAGTGAGTACAGACTAAGGCAGCAGTTATTCAGATTGGCCCACATCACGCACAAGGTCAGAGACTGAGATACAACATGTAAATTATATATACAGTGGGCAGACTGTCGTCATAATTGTAGCTTGGATGTTGTGAGTGACACATCCAGATTAAACCAGTGATGACGGCTGCTGAAGTCAAGATAATAAACATACAGAAATTTTCTCTGTTAAGACCCAAAGGATGTGCTCTGGTGCTGAAATCTGTGATACGTGGGGCTAAAAGTAGTTTCTGGAAAAGACGAAGGGTCAGGAAATTGTCTGGTATTCAACAGCAGGGTAAACATGCTTGCAGTGTAGTAGGGTTGGGCAATATGGCAGATATATCACAATACATTGGACAAGTTAGACAAGCTTTCAAAATGCTGTAAAAATTATTAAAACACTGGTAACTCACAGTTGGTCAGTCAGAATTTTGTTGTGTAATCAAGCTAACATTAAAGATTAGAGCTAATATATTGATAATATGTATCAGAATATATTGTTTCATCATCGCCAATTTAATGCAATGCAAAGCAATAACAATGCGGGGTGTGCAATATCTTGTGCAAATGAAAAATAACATCATTATTCAACTTTTCTGCTGCTCAACACAACAAGAATATAATATTTAAAAAAAACTTATTTTCCATTACTTATCTACCAGAGGTAGATTATATTCACTCAGTATTATAGATGGACAGATACATTCTGCAAAGCAAGACAAAATACATTTAGGAAAACACATATGCAATGGTGAAAAAAAAAGTGGCAAAAAATACGTTTCTTATACAGCCTTTAGCTAAAAGTTTTATTTTGTTAAGTCCGCATTCACATTACCATCCTGACATGACTAATATTTGATATTTCTCTCTTAATGTGACCTAGATCTACATGTTTCATGACTATTTGGACACTTTCACATTTGGACACTTTCACTAGATCCGATATGTGTCCAATTCCTGTGCATGCAACATGATTTTTAACAACCAGATCGGATTCTTATGCATCTTTTTCCCTGAACACATGCACACAGTGCTGTCATCATCAATCAGCACTGCAGCGCAGCAAAACAACAATGGAGGATGGGAACAGCTGTGACAGCAGTCATTGGGAAGCAATGTGCCTAACCGTATCAATGTGTACAAGCGTTCCATTTCATGGTTGGATTTGTTCACATTACAGGTCACTTTGACCTCGTCTACACCTTTTGACTTCGTGTAACCCTCCAAGACATATACAAATCCCATCAGCCAAACTTCAAGAGGTGGTCTGAGCCAAATGTTGTAACAGGGTAAATGCATCCATCCCTATAAAATGCCTTCAACATCCAAAACTACTCCTAGTACAACCAAAAACACCAGTCAAAATAGTAGATGAAGGAAAAGTCCTCATTAATTATTTCATCATTAATTGAGATAAAGATGCAGCAGTACTGAATTTACACTGACTTCATCAGTGTAAAATGATTATTGGTGGATAAATCACTTGTTTTAAAACAATTGTATTCAGACTATAGGTCAGGTTCTCAGACAAAGATTAAAGAAAAATCTGTAATAAATGCAAGCAAGTGTGTGAAATGGCTACAGCAGTACAATTTCCAAACACTGGATAGACTTTTCAGTGGCAAGCTAATCAGTAAACGTATATGTTTTAATGTGGTAGTAGTAAAGTTCCTAGCGATAGTTATTGAACCTCCCTGAAACTCAGCGATTACCTGCCAAAAAAATAGCCATCTAGCACATTCCCATGACTGCAGTGCTCTGTTTGCGTGATGCTGTCTATACCTGGCAAACCTGAGTGTGGAAATTGGACTGGGGAATAGCAGTGGGCAGATTTGGAGTATGAAACCAACACAATGTTTGTGATGTACCACAAAGATCTAATAAAAAAAATACTGCCTGAAGCTCTGCTGTCAGGAGCTTCCAGTGCTTTAACTAAGCATGTTTCCTTAATGTCTGATGACTGTCTGATGTTATTAATTACTACAGAAAATATAATATTTTATCCTTTAAGCCTATAGTCTTGGACTACACAGCGTTCTGAATGATTGTTTTTTTCCACCAAAAGAACATACAGGCAACAACTAGGCTTAATTCTTGTCTGGGAAACTGGTCTTTGGATGATATGTAGGTCTAAATGCTCTAAAAAGCTTAGAATTAACCCTTATATTGAACTACCTGCCTTGAGGTGCTGAAACACATCTTGTTTTGTTTTTCTCTGAGAGAAAGATTAACAGTGAAAGAGAGAGCGTGTTAGTATACCTCTTCTCTCGAGTTTACTGACTCACAACAACGGCATGAAGCTGAAAGACTACAACTTGTTTCCCGAAGTCAAGCAGGCCTGTAAACAGGGAGTATCACAGCCCGTTTACAGGGCGTGTATGAGGACTCCTAACGTCAACTCACGCTGGGCCCCTGTTATTGAAACCAAACACAGAGGAAATTATGTCATTTGAGGGGCTCCAAGGGAACCCTTGCTCTTTGGGCAGCGTCGGCCTCATCCACTCCCTCCTTCAGCACTGCAGGCCAGTGAGAAGCGTGTTTTGCTGATGGTTTCATTTGCAATGAAAGCATTGTGCTGGCAGACCAGCCATGTGGGCTGGACAGCCATGAAGCGGCAAGAGAAAACAGCTGGTCCAGCAGTTTAGAGCCCACTAGCACTTCATCTGATCAAAGCCCCTCAATCTCAGAGCTAAGGCTGTTGGTTTATTCCCTGTTTATAGTGCCACTTTAAAGTGGGCATTTAAGAGAGGGTTTTTTTATTTTATTTAACTGTAAAGTTGTTTTCCATGCCATGAATGCTTTCTTGAATGGCCACTGAAGAAATCGTAGTACAGGAAACAGCAAAACAAAAAAATCTCTTTCGGACATTGTGTAGAGTAAAGCATGGAGTCAACAGGCCTACAAGCCTGTCACGTCAGTGCTGGTGGCATCCCGCTGATAAAGTCTCAGGCTTGTCTGGGCAAAGAGTGGGCACCAAAACAAACATTTTCCGAGGAGATGAAAAGAACAGAGTGGGAAGTGTTTCCCTAGTCCAACCCACAGCTAGTGGCCTCGTCAAAACAGGGAGGAATTTCTGCGTTAGACAAAACTCTCTTTATTGAGGACAAAGTCAGCCAACTCCGCAAAGTCAGCCAACTCTGGCTGTCAACGGCTAATGGGTATATGTACACCCATAAACAGCTTACCCATACAAATCGCTATATTATACAGTATATAAATTCCAATATTATCCATCCCTGAATAATAAACACTATAATTGTAAATTATAATTACAGTGTAAGTCAGAATTTTACAATATACAGGTGACAACAGTTGATAAAATAGTTCAGAGTTACTCTCAACACCAAGCCCGCTTACGTATATTAATATCATATCATGTATGAATGATGTAAAGCAACAAACAGAGATGAAGCTGATCAAAAATATGACAATATTTCATCATATTGTGATCATTTTTGTTGTGGCAATGCACAATAGATAGGCTAGCTATGTTGCTGTTGGTCAGTTTGTGTGTTTATATTAAAGGCAAGGTGCTAGACTAGTACTGTCTGTATGTATATCAGCTAATTCATTTTATCTGCACTGAGAGTAGCTTTAATTTAAATTAGACTAGATGACGGAAAATACAGCTGTGAGTGGTATTTTTGATACAAAAAATATGTAAAAAAAAATGTGCCCCAATAGTTTTATCTACTTATCTGCTGAACGAATGTTTAAAATGAAAGTAACATATAACAGTTTGTGTAAAAGTCTGTGTGTCTGATTTTAATCTAAATGTTTTTGTTTCTTCTGCTATGAGACAATTACAAGGTCCAAGAGGTCCAGGTAGGTTGTTTGTGGGCGTTATATTGTCATAAAAATTATTGCAGGAAATATTGGAAAATAAACAGCTTTGGAAAAAAATAAGAGACTACCTAAAATAATGAGTTTCTTTGATTTTACCAAATTGAAAACAATAATCAAGAGGAAGATGGATGATCACAAACCATCAAACCAAGCTGAACAGCTTGAATTTTTGCACCAGGAGTAAAGGCATAAAGTTATCCCAAAGCAGTGTGTAAGAATGGTGGAGGAGAACATGCCAAACAGTGATTAAAAACCAGAGTTATTCCACCAAATATTGATTTCTGAACTTTATAAATATGAACTTGTTTTCTTTGCATTATTTAAGATCCGAAAGCTCTGCATCTTTTTGTTATTTCAGACATTTCTCATTTTCTGCAAATAAAAGCTTTAAATTACAATATTTTTATTTGGAATTTGGGAGAAATATTGTCTGTAGTTTATAGAATAAAACAACATTCATTTTAATCAAACGTATACCTATAAATAGCAAAATCAGAAAAACTGATTCAGAAACTGAAGTGGTCTCTTAATTTTTTTCCAGAGCTGTATACTTTATTTCAAAGTGTTTGATTGATTGTGAAAGGCAGATAAGTCATGCTCTGTATCACTTGTTGTGAAAGTTTTGTGACCTTTTACTCTGTTACTTTCATTCACTCCCATTCAAAAAACAGAAGTTCAAGTCCACTTTCTTTTAAGTTTAAGTTTAATGCACTTTTTAAAGAAAACAATATTTACAAAACTGACATAATGCAGCCAGATGTACCAAAACATCCCACTGCAGCTGTGTAGTGAAGTCAGTAACTACAGGAGCACACTTTCATACTTTTACAGCTACTTTTTCTTCAGTTTGAACCACTTATAATTCTAAGTGAGGATTTAGTCTGCTACTCTACCGCTCACTCGTCTCTAGTTTGAGTTAAATGAAGAGTTTTACTCACGTCAGTGACTGAAGATAAAATCCCTCCATTCTCTCCAGTTTGTTGCTGTAGCTACGCGTCCACTCATTTCTAACGAAGCCGGTTAGTTTACCTCACTTTCCCACCCGTATTTGAACAAGCCCCGCCTCCCTGCGCAGCCATTGGCCTGTAGTAGCTCGCTTCATGCGCTATGATTGGACACCAGATCACACCCGCGAAAATCCCGCCTCTATTTAACATCCCAGCCAATCCCAACAGAGAGAGGGCGTGGCCTGTCTGAGTTCGGGTGGGAAATAACGCCGTGTTTTGTCTGTTTCTTGTCATTCACTTATTCCCACGCGTTTACAGTCAGCGAGCGCCCCTCACTCAGTTAAAGCGCTTCAGTATGGAGCCCAAAACCGGACCAGCCCTGATTATAATAGCCTGGCAAGAATAAGAGTTCCAGAGAAGAAGGAGAGGGGGTGTGTACAGCTACATACAGCTTAAATAATGAAAACATAGCTGATAGAAATATGTATGAAAATTTGTGCCCCCAATAGTTTTATCTATTTACAGTCATATGAAAAAGTTTGGGCACTCCTATTAATCTTAATCATTTTTAGTTCTAAATATTTGGGTGTTTGCAACAGCCATTTCCGTTTGATATATCTAATAACTGATGGACACAGTAATATTTCAGGATTGAATGAGGTTTATTTTACTTTTTACTGACTTACTGAAGCACAAAGTTGGTTTGTTAACCTCATTGAGCTTTGAACTTCATAGCCAGGTGTATCCAAACATGAGAAAAGGTATTTAAGGTGGCCAATTGCTAGTTGTTCTCCTATTTGAATCTCCTCCTCATGGGCTCATCAAAACAACTCTCAAATGATCTAAAAACAAAGATTGTTCAACATAGTTGTTCAGGGGAAGGATGCAAAAAGTTGTCTCAGAGATTTAAATTTTGGTTTAATGCATATTGCACATTTTCTGTACAATAAACCTCATTTCAATCCTGAAATATTACTGTGTCCAACTTCATATTCATAAAGTTTAAGAGTTCAGAAATCAATATTTGGTGGAATAACCCTGGTTTTTAATTATAGTTTTCATGCATCTTGGCATGTTCTACTCCACCAGTCTTACACGATGCTTTTGGATAACTTTATTAGCAAAAATTAGCAATAGTTAAAGAGGATAGTTAATCATACAGCCGAGCAGAACCAACCAGAAACAATTCTAATTCAATTTTAAACATTGATTGACAGCCACTAATTGTAAAGCATTTAACTATTTTGCAGACTAAAATATAGACTAAAACAACTCAATAAAACTCAGTAATATGTAATAAACAACTATGCAATATTTATAGCGCATAGCCTTTATTTTAAATGGCTAAGTCATATTTTATTCTAAGTAATAATACATTTGCTCAGTCACACAACGACATTTCTCCCAAATTCCAAATAAAAATATTGTAATTTAGAGCATTTATTTGCAGAAAATGAGAAATGGCTGAAATAACAAAAAAGATGCAGAGTTTTCAGACCTCAAATAATGCAAAGAAAACAAGTTCATGTTCTAAGAGTTCAGAAATCAATATTCGGTGGAAAAACCCTGGCTTTTAATCCCAGTTTTCATGCATCTTGGCATGTTCTCCTCCACCAGTCTTACACACTGCTTTTGGATAACTTTATGCCACACTATACTTGTGATCATCCATCGTCCTCTATATTATATTCCAGACTGTGCTATGTCTGTTCATATGTCTGTCATATTACCAAACTCTAGTGTGCACTTACAGTTTGTGCACTTTCATACAAGTTATAGACGCTGTAAATGATTCTATGACATGTGATTCAGTGCAGATTCCCTGCTTGAAAGAAACATCATAGTTGCATTTGCATTTGTATTTGATTCAATTAAACTCACTAATGCTTGGGTATCCTTTCTCCTCTCTTGTTACCCCACAGACTTTGTTTAACTTTCCCTGCCTGAGTGGGGCAGATGAAGGCGATAGGCTTTTGTCTGGCAGATTAGAACAGGAAATGTCAGACACATTATTACAATACTGCTGCCCAGTGAGTGGAAGAGATTTTATCATCACTGCAGCTCAGCGCTACGTTTATTACTACAACAAAACTGTAGCCTTCTGAAGCACATAATCCTGTTTATTAAGCCCTGTTTCATTTACCATATGCATAGTGGGTCACACACACATCTTTATATTTAGAAGTAGGTCAGTGTTGCAAAGCCAACATGTGTTTATTCCATTGTAAAGCAGAGTTTATAGGTATTAATGGCTCGTAGAGTGCTGTTCATTATGGAGTCGGGCCTGTTTTCAATTACTGTCTTTTCTCATTTCACCCCCTTTAAGCCTGGAAGTATGCACTTGTGTCAGTTTAGGACAATGAATGGATTGTTCTCAGAGGAAATGATCTTATGTTCCTTACGTAGTGCCGCTGCGCCGCTCCAGCAGGGTGATTCTGCATTTAAAACAGCACACTACCTTGTGTGCTGAATGACCAGCTCACTTTCTGCCAAAACAACAAAATGTGGCATCTGCACTGAAGACTAACAACACTGGACATATAAAAGGATTGGGCAAAGTGGATTTTATGGGTTTAAAAGAAATAAACAGCGTTAAAAAGTCAATTGATCCTTAAGAAAACATAATTTTCAGCTGAAATGTGTTCAAACAAACACAGCGTTACTCCCAGCCTTTGGGGGAAAAAGAAATCCCTCATAACTAAGCTCTTTCAATAGGTCTTCCAAGCCCTTGAAAGCATTCTTCATTTTGGAAAGCCACCAAAAGTACAACGTCAGAGTTAATGAATGCATTAGTCACATACTGCATCATCAATACAAACCTCTCAATTCAATAGTCATGGATATTAAAGAACAGTTTCAACACACAGGAGTAAATACTCTCACATGATAAGTGTAACCTCATGGGGTGGTTTGGAAACATCCACATCTGTATCTGTAAGTTGTGAGATGTTTTCTTGTGAGTGAAGTTGAACACTGGCCACTGTGCTCAACAGGGCAACGGAAATCACCAGGAATACGCCATAGAAGGCTTAATTATTTAAATTGTTTGGTATTAACTGTGACCAGCACTGTATGGCTTGAATAGCCATGCAATCAAACAAGTTATTCTGGCAGAAATCCCATCCACATTTAGTGGAGTGTTCTTTAGCTTTCATGGGTCTTGACACAAGTCATTAGACATTGTACTTATTTCTGTCCCATGACTTTTGTCATGTCAGCGTAAAGTTGACATTTGATGCTACTTTTAGGCCAAAGAATATAGCAGAGTAAGAGTCCAACTGGCCTGTTGTTTTCTGCTTGAATTTAGCTCACAACCTTAAGTGACCAAATTCCGGATCAGGACAATGCCTAATTCTAATGTCAGTTTTACACAGAACAGATACAATTCAAATTCAACGTCTATCAAATATTGCATGCCAACCTTATACAGTTGCAAGAAAAGGTATGTGAACCCTTTGGGATTACTTGAATTTTTGCATAGATTGGTCATTAAATGTGTTCTGATCTTCATCTAAGTCACAAAAATAGATTTTTTTGTTTGTTTTATTAATCAAAACATGTTAACATATGCCTTCTGAAGAGTCCAATAATTTTAACATAAAAGAAAACAGTATTTACAAAAACAAAAATAAAATAATAAATAAAAGGAGAGAGAAAAGTAAAATAGTAAAAAAAAAAAAACTAATAAAATAAATAATAAATAAAGGAGGGGTGGTTTATAATGCTACTACCATAACAAATATTATTTGATCATTGGGACAGGTGTATGCTATAGAGCAGGGTTTATTGATTACAATATGATCCAGGAATGTTTTAATGTTCCATTCTGATGGACAGTAGGCATAATTTGCAGCATAATAAAAAATATTATATTATATTTTATTCATATATGTTAATATACATTAACTGATTTTGATAAATCAGCGCAGTGCCAAGTCCATCTCAGAACATTGCAAGCTAGAAAATCCCTCTATATTATGTCATTTGTATTTGTAATAATAACTGAGTAAACATGACTGACTCATAGCTTTGTTTGTATATACAGTACATGCAGCAGCCCACTAATGAATCCATCTTACAGCTAATAACAAGCCTAAAAGCAGGAAACCCTTTATTTTTTTGCCTCTGAGAATCAAAACTCCTCTCAAACCTCCTCCTTCCACCAAAGTTGGACCAATTAGAAAAGTATTCTTTCTTTTGTGTTTCACCCAAGAAGCTTTTATTCATCCTGGCAGGTCTCACTGCTCCTGCTCAGCCACTGCCTTCCAGAGTGCTGCCGACTTCCTGTCAAACAGACAAAACACTTAAAACACATCACAAAGCATATAAGCCTACAGAACTTCTGTGCAGGATTTTAACATGGCTATGACACACTGTGTAAAGAATATCATGTCGTGCATCAATATAATATAATTTCCAAACTGCCACATAAAAAACTATTAACTTTTTAATAGAAGTCAGAAAAACTATTTTATTCTGAGTAATTTTAAAGAGTTTTTTATGCTTTAAATTAGCAAGAATACAGTTCAGGACCTATATCACAATACAAATGCTGATTTTTTGCTCAAAAGTTTTACGTTCGTGTATGTTTATTTATGTGTTTGTATGTTTTCACATTTTCAGGACCTGTCTTAAAAAAAGTGAAACAGAAAAACAGTATAAACAATGTTCCTGAATGTTGTTGGGAAAAACAGCACTACCCTCAACTGCTCCAGTGCGTTCCCCTTGATTCTTTTGATGGAAGCCCGAAGTAGAGTTGATAGAGAGACAGGATACTTAGATCTTCAGCAAATTAGCAATTTATTACAACAGAGCTCTGGGAACCCCTTCCACTCAGACAGAGTTTCAGTAGAAGAAGTTCAATGATCCTTACATTTGCAAGACCTTATATCCCCAAAATCCCACCCATACATACTGTGCAAAGGTCAGTTAAACGGTTCCTCAGCAACTGTTTCTAACTGATTAAGTTAAATCATTTATTGATTACTACTGTTTTCTATGTGTCCTCCGGCCTCATCTCTGCTGCTTAGGCGCTGACTTCTGCATTACATGCTACATACTGGACATTCAGTTTTGAGGTGTCAGCCTAACTGTCCTTTGCACACTCACCCACATACACAGTTCAGGTCCAATATCCAGAAACAACTCACTAGTTTCAGACACTTGAGTCAGCCCAAACAAGATCACTCACATGACACTTCATTCTCTTAATCATAATCAGGTTTTTGGATTAAATGTCATTTTGTCTGATCAGCTGAAAAATACCTTTAATATTAATATTTACTGTTTCTTAACAATGTGTTTTCAGTTTTCAGTATTGAAACTGAAGCTGAAAGGATAAACCGCTTTTTTTGTTTGTTGAGGTTTAGGGAAAATCCATTAACATTTACAGTAAGTTGCCTGTTCAGTAAATGGCTCTAATCAAAAAATAAAAAATCTGTAGTAAATCTGTTATAAAACTTTTGTAAAAATATTCTGATTGTTCTATGTAAACAAAAACTTTTAAAGCTTGTGAAAGCCACTTAAAATTAATTTCTATTTAGAATGGAAAACAATGGATATTAATTTGTGGGAAAATCCCGCTAGTCATGGGAAAAGTGGGATGTCTACAGATAGCACTACATTATAAGCCATGCCGTACCTGTGAGTGTGTGTGTGTGTGAAAATGAACAAGTATTTTTAGGTTATTCATTGTCTGATTAATAAAATTTAGTTAATGATTTGAAAGTGCACAACAATAAACAAGTAATTTAAAACACAATAAAGCCATAAAGCTACTTTCCATAGTTGTCTTCTTCAGATACAAACAAATAAAATATATATCACGCTCAAACTCATTTGATTATCAGTGATCATGCAGAAGCCACACATTATATTAGATATAAATAATATGTATGTTGAATTTCTAGATTTTATAAAATCATGATTAAAAAACAAGCAAATCAATAAAATGACAGAACAATGAAAGGTAAATGACAATCACCCCAACAGCTTTCTGACCATAAAGCCAACAATTTTTGGAAACTAGGAAACGAGGGCATTCTACTTCTGAGATGAATGTTCTGCCGATTTGAGGGCGATGCTAATTTGAGACAGATTGTCTCCATATAAAGAAATGGGTCGGGGTCAAGTGATTTTAGCAACAGCAGACAGAGATTTGGTTTTGGTGGTTTACACTGAAAGGAGCATTTTGTCTGTAGCTGCTGATTGTGAAAATGAATGCACGCTGGGCTCGCCGCTCTTACTGTGAGAGAGACACACGACAGGCTGAATAGCTGATTGTGACATACATGGTTCAATAGAGCACTCAGGCCAGCAGTTCCCTGTTCACAGAAAAGGCCACACCTCAGAAAAAGTCCCTCAGTCAGACATGGCCAGCTCCAGCTTCGACTGCCTCGGGTCAGTCTTCCTCTTTATCAAAACATTAAGAGGGTGTGAAAGTAATCAATTGGGTTTCCATATGGGACAATAAGGTCATAAATCTTTCATTTCTTGAATGAAATTAAAGATTTATGAAAATGAAAGTGTGAAGCAAGATTCTTTAGCGCAAACAACATTCAGTTCCCTAAACAATCATTGTTCAGATTGATTTACAGTCTTTGAAGAGTCCCATGACTTTTGTCGTTTTCGATGGAAGCTACAAAATGCTGCACTGACCTGCAGGACATGGGTGTAGAGCCAAGCTCAATGCAACAGAACATGCAAAGCAAGTAATTGACTGGGGACCAAAGCTGATCTGGGGCCCCCAGACAATGACTGGTTATGAACTAAAAGCAATGACAAACTGTGTGAGAGTCTGATTAAATTCTGTGATGGTCAATGCAGGAAAGTACAATTTAAGACACAGTTTTCAGAATCCCTCCAAGGGGGCCTCTCTCACTAATTACTAACAGTAGCATATAACAAGACTGGAACATGTTCAGCAGTATCCATGCACCAGCACATACACTAACACTAGAATGGATAAACATATCCTTTATATTTTACAATATTTGATTGACTTTATATGTCCTTACTCATCTTAAGTTGATTGAACTGAACTGAGTTTTATATCTTTATATTTGTTTCCACACTCTGTCTGAACATTTAGCCTCAGTCTTAGTCAAACAAAAATACAAAATGTCAGGTTATAGCATGTTTTATACCATTGCTGTTTGAACTACACTTGATCCAACATTATATATTGGATTATTAATATCTTCGTCCATTGTGAGTGATTATGGCTTCTATTACAGAGTGACAGAGGATATCATAGGGCTGCACAATATGTCATTTCAGCATTGGTATCGCAATTTTCGCAAAGGATCATTAGGAGTGACATTTTCTGTAGTAACTCATCACATGATCAGGATGTATCATCAGTTTAAGCACTGGAATCTCTTGTCAGGAGCTTTAACCAGTGTGTTCTTAATTGAACTGTGTACCTCACGCTAAGATGTGTGGGTTTAATCTCAAAACATGCCTACTGCCCCATTTTCACACCCTGGGTTTCCAGGATGTAAAAAATAGTGTGTTGCAGCCATGGAAAGAAGTGAGCTTGCTATGTTTGTACTGAACAGGTAATCACTGAGCTTCGGTAAGGTTTTAATAATACAAAATTCACATGAGCTTGTTTATAATGTGCAAACAATAAAAAAAAACTGCAAACGTATACATTCGCTGATCATCTTACAGAGTAAGACTGGTCGTAGCTTGCCACTACTGTATATGTGTTAATCTGGCAACATGCATGAGCTCTGCTCTGAGAAGGGGCGGGTGGGGCAGACAACTCTGTCCAGTTTGTGGAAATTGGACAGCTGTAGTCATTTCACATACTTGTTCAAATTTAGTTCTGATTGTTGCTTTAAGTTTTATATTTTATGAAAACATTGTAATTCCTGTTTAACCCTGATTTATGCATAAATGACTGTATATAGATTTTTAATCAACATATAGGTATAGGTATAAAACCAAATCTGCACTATTGTAATTGAAAAGCATTTTTGTTTTATTTAAAACAGATTTATTAACCTAGAGAAAACTAACCTACAATCTAAATTACGTTTTGTTATAGTCAGTAAATTTCAAAGTATTATAGTCAGTAACATATAACATATAAATACTGTTTTGTTAAGTTTTGTTCAAACGGTTAAACAGTAGAAGCAATAACACTGATCATAATCTGTGTTTAAGCAAATTTGATTACAGTCTCAACAAAAAACTAAGAGTGTTCAGGGAACAGCGTCCGATGATGAATGGAATGTGATACCCAGGCGGAGCATTAAAGCAATCACTTCAGCCGCTCTGACAGCCACTGGGGGACCCAGATGTTGACCCCCGGGCCCCGGGGTCAGCCTAATTGCAGCACAGTTTCTTAGTGGCTGAATTCCAGTCAAAACAGAAGGGGGTCTGAAAGGAGCATTGTTCAGAGATTGTGCTACACGCAGAAACAGACTGCTTCACTCCAGAACCCTGTGCAGACCTGACTCCAGACACTGCAATCTATAAAGCCCTGCTCTACCCTTTTATCTACTAGCTGTAGTCCGTGTCCAGACTATGCAGTAATGGAAAGAATACTCAGCACATTTCACATGACTACACACTGCAAAGGTCTGCATGTTTATACAGTAATAGAGTAATACAGTATATAGTCTTTAAACTGATTTCATTTAAAATGTCTTTTTGAGAAGTATATATATTTTTTTATAAAATACGTACATACATGTCAGTAAATCAAAGTACTGGAATGTTCTTTTTTTGCGATATAAATGTTCAAGAACACACTATGATGTTGATGATAAGGAAAAATTAAGAGACCACTTCAGTTTCTGAATCAGTTTCTCGGATTTTGCTATTTATAGGTATATGTTTGAGTAAAATGAACATTGTTTTTTTATTCTATAAACTGCAGACAAAATTGCTCCCAAATTCCAAATAAAAATATTGTCATTTAGAGCATTTATTTGCAGAAAATGAGAAATGGCTGAAATAACAAAAAAGACGCAGAGCTTTCAGACCTCAAATAATGCAAAGAAAACAAGTTCATATTCATAAAGTTTTCAATATTTAGTGTAATAACCTTAGTTTTTAATCAGAGTTTTCATGCATTTTGGCATGTTCTCCTCCACCAGTCTTACACACTGCTTTTTGATAACTTTATGCTACTCCTGGTGCAAAAATTTAAGCAGTTTAGCTTTGTTTGATGGCTTGTGATCATACATCTTCCTCTTGATTATATTCCAGAGTTTTTTTAATTTGGTAAAATCGAAGAAACTCAGTATTTCTTAGTGGTCTGTTACTTTTTTTCAGAGCTGTATATTGGATCATAGTCCAGGTGGTCAGACTTACTATTAAACCAACCCTAAATTACTGTATAAGCATTATTATGCAGTTGAAATACTTTTGCCCCTGTTAAGGTCGTTTATCCGAAAACCTCATTGATTTGAGTCTTGTGTTGTATTCACATAACACTATCCTTTTATCAAGTTCAAGTCATAAAAAAGTGAGCTGACTTCTGGAGGGTTAACCTGTTGTACATTGCAAAATTTCTACACACTTCTATATGAGTCATCTGACTAAGCTTAAAGATCACCGATTCATCTTGTTTTACTTCTCCTTTCAGTTTTCTTTAGTCCACTTCAGGCTTAAATAAGAAGACTTCTTTGGTGCTAAAATGAAAATATTTATTGTGAAAAGATAAACACAGAAAAAGACCAAACAGCTTTGATTTAACTATATTATACAGACAGAAACAGCATTAATAATTCACTGAATAATAATGCACCAAATGTTCAGCCGAAAATAGTATGCCTTTCAGTGTTCAGCCAAATTAGTGAAAGACTGAATAATTTATACAGAACAATGTTGCTTTCTTTGACAAGACAAAAATACATTTAGGCAGTAAATAAATAAATGTATGCAAAAAAATGGTGGCAAAATAAATTAAAACCTACAAAAAAAACATGTTCTGTTTTCAGAATATAGCCTTTGACCAAATGCTTCATTTTGTTTGTTTAGTTACGGTTTGGCCCAGAAATGTTAATTTTGCTGCATCCCTGTACATATTATAATAATAGTAATTCAGTAGTAAGTCAGTATACAGTGTACTTGTCACGTGGTCCCTGTCTGTTCTCGTGTTTCTGTGTTTATTTACCTTTTCTGTGCCTGTCTCTGCTTGTGACTGTGAGTGTGTCTCCCACGTGATCCGTGTTCCTCAGTGTTTCTTGTTCTCACCTGTGTTCATTTGTTACTCCGCCCCTTAGCCCCAGGTGTTTTCTGTTTCCCGTGTGTGTGTTACACTATTTATAGTCCGTGCTCCCTTTCCCTCGTGTCGGTTCTTGTGCTTTGTTAGCCTGTTATGGTTGTGTCTCTGTGTCCCGTGTTTCTTGTTTTCAGTTTAGTTTCAGTTTATTTGTTTATTTTTGTATTTTGTTTATTGTTCAATAAAATCTCTCGCATTTGCATCCGCTCTCCTCGTCCCTCCTTCACGCACCCTGACAGTACTGTTCCCATTATTTTTTTGAATCATTTTTAAATATCATTACAAAAAAAGAGACTACTTCAGTTTTTAAATCAGTTTCTCTGATTTTGCTATTTATAGGTATATGTTTGAGTAAAATGAATATTGTTTTATTCTATAAACTACAGACAACATTTCTCCCAAATTCCAAATAAAATTGTTGTCATTTATTTGCCGAAAATGAGAAAAGGCTGAAATAAAAAAAAAGATGCAGAGCTTTTAGACCTTAAATAATGCAAAGAAAACAAGTTTATATTCTTTTACATGTTCAGAAATCAATATTTGGTAGAGTAACCCTGGTTTTTAATCACAGTTTTCATGCATCTTGGCATGTTCTCCTCCACCAGTCTTACACACTCCTTTTGAATAACTTTATGCCACTCCTGGTGCAAAAATTCAATCAGTTCAGCTTAGTTTGATGGCTTGTGATCATCCATCTTCCTCTTGATTCAAGTTTGGTAAAATCAAAGAAACTTTTTATCTCTCACTTGTATTGACCAAAGTTAAGAAATATATTGTAATGTAATGTAAATGTTGGGCTTATCATCCAGCCCTATCCTGTAT
Organism: Astyanax mexicanus; assembly: GCF_023375975.1. NCBI lineage: Eukaryota > Metazoa > Chordata > Actinopteri > Characiformes > Acestrorhamphidae > Astyanax > Astyanax mexicanus. Next base: position 27,362,105 of record NC_064427.1, on the reverse strand, counting down.
CAACCCCTGTCTTTGAAAATCTGCTGAAAAGTATTATTGTCTTCTAAACCATGGAATACATTTTGCTAAGCCACCAAATACTACTTTGGATTTAATGAATGCTTTCTATATAGACACACATTCTGTGTTCTTCTATGTCAGAGTGACACTGAAATAGCTCCCTGGGGCATTGTGGCTCCTCAGATCACGCAGAGTGGTCAAGCTGGTCAGTCTGCATGAGCAGAGGCAGAGGTGGATGAACAGAAGCCCCTTTAACTCTTCCTGAGGCTGTGTGAAAGAGTATGACCAAGAGGAAAGGCATGAAGAGCCAACCCCCCATTACACACACACACACACACACACACACACACACACAGGGCCAAGATTTACACCACTTAGCTATGTCAATGGAGTTGACCTTCCTCTGCTCCTGCTTGACCCTGATATTAATATGCCCTATTGCTGAGGTAACACTCAACATGGCCGCCCACTGCTGTGTAAACAGACCTTGCGCCTCATATCGAGGACTTCCCCTGCTTAGAAAAAAATTCCATGGTAGTCTAAGGGCGTTTTTTATGATTTTAAGTTTTATATTTAGAGTTTTATCCCTCTGTTTGGTTTGTTTTCACACAGGCATAAACCTAAACGCACCATAAAGCGGACCAATAAATCATGCAATTACATTGTCTCCTCAGATTGGTCAGATCTGTGCAGTGTGAAGCTGCTTTAACACAGAATGCTGAAAATTTGTTTTCAATGGGATGTGCAGCGCAGATGTAGTAAACAGAGTCGCGCAGCTGCAAGCAGTGAATGCAGCACTTGGTACTGCACTTGGTGTAAACAGCATGAAGCAGCAGCAGAGACAGCATTTGTTCATAGCTGTGGTAATTAGTCTTATCTGGCACCTCTAGCTGGTCTCGATCTGGTTGTCTGGTAAGCCGCACCAGAGTGTGATTACTATTTTCACACCTGCTTAATCAAACTGCACTAAAGGTACAAACAATCCAAAGTCTGTTTTAACCGGTCCAAATAGTGCTGGTGTGAAAATGCCCTAAGATGAGATTGCCTGATTTGAGGACTTTGTTCTTAAAACTACAGTTACACAGTTATGTACTTAATACATTTTATTTAACTGAGCTTTGTATTCATTTCTTTGAGTGTGGTTTTATTATTCTTCCTGGAAAACACGTGTTCACACAGTATAAACCATAAGTTTAAATAATGAAAAACTGAGTCTATGGGGGCTTTCACACCTGCCTTGTTTGGTCCAAACTTTCAGACTTTTTGTCTGTGTTCTCTGTCCAGATCTACTGAACCATGGGGTTCATCTGCACTGTGAAAAGACTTTTCTAAGTGGTTCAAACTTTCGGAACCAATTACAGGAAGTTGAATCATTTTTCTAACAAACCAGAGTAAAAAAGAACTGGTGTTGTGCTGAAATCCAACTTCCTATGGCGTGCAAGCACGTCACGCAGCAGTATGAACACTTAGACTGGGAATTAACTTACCGTATTTACTGTAACAGTAGATTAACCTTTATTTATAAACCTGAGGAGAATCTTTTACACTTATTCTGCTGCAGGATGTGCATCTGTATGCAAATGGGAGTCGTATTCTAACAGAGAGCTAGAATTTGTTACAATACCTGGCAAAGCAGCTTGTCGAATTCATAACTAACATTCTACAAATCAATTTAAATTAAGTATAAAGAGACAATGTTTTGGAAAATAAAGTGTAATGGGATGGAGCGCTCCAGCCCAGAGGGTTGTTGAACCCAATTGCAAAAAAAATTCAAAGCAGGTAAACCCAAGAAAAAAGGAAAAAATATATAAATAAACACACCGCTCCTCATGCAGTCACGGCCCAATACACTACCGCTGCCTAGTCTAGTCTAGTGAATAGGGACATGGCTGGGAAATAACGCCCTTATAAGGAGATAGGGAGACCAAGAATGGGAGGAAAAATGACAACGGGCGGAAACTAAAGTCACGCCGAGCGTAACAATCAGATATGGGAGGAATATAAACAAAAGCTTGCCAGAGAAGCATTTTATTTATTTATTTATTTTTCCATTATTGTTTATTATAGTTCAAACAACCTCACGGGTCAGATGTTTCATGCTTGCAGGCTGCCTATTGCCAACCCTGCTCTAGCCATTAAGCTGTTTGAGTAAATGTAAATGTTGGGGTCGTGAATAAGACAAGCAAAATGTCTTCAAGCAAATGTTTCACAGAGTTTGTCAGTAAGGCTGACAGTATGTAGATCCATATACTACCCTTTTGACTTTCTACAGGTTGACATTTTAAGTCCCACCTTTTCACAGAGTGTATATATATTCTTAAGTGTACATGAACTCACACACCAAAAACTAATATACACCAAATGTTAGCGCTCTTAAAATAGAAAGCAATAAATATGATAAATGTTTGTTTTAAAAGGCTGTTTTATTGAGACAGAAATGAAAGGTTTGGGACCAAAATCAACATCTCACACCTGTGCGCCGTGCAAAACACAAGTCTAGACGTAATACCCTTCTTTCCATCCAAAATAAACCTAGCACTAGACATTTGCCATGGTTGTGGGCCACCCGGATTTGATGTAAAACACTACTGGCAAATCCAGTTTCCCAGTCAAGCGTAGCATTAGTGCTATTTTAAAAACATGTCAGTTAAATCAGGCATAAAAATACTGAAGTAGCCGAATCTACACTGAAGAAGGAAAACACTGCCTTTTTTAATGTGGAAAAAAATTGTCAAAATTCATTTAACCTAATAAACATAAATTCAATAAATTACCAGTTCAGAAAGGTCAGTGTAAACAAGACTCTTTATTATACTGAGCTTGTACTGCTGAAGTTCTGCACCATTACTTTCTCCAGCTCTTTCCTGGGATGCCATAACTCTTAAGCAGAATCAGAATGGAAGAAACTTAATTGGTCCAGTATGCTCACAAAAACAAGAAATTTGTGTTGGGTTACAGTAGCTCACAGTGTACAATAAATGACAACATTTCTTAGTAACAGATAGAGTACACCTATTTTAATCCTGCGCAAGGTGTGTTGTGATGCTCTTTGCTACCTTACACCCCTTCAACGGTCTATTTCCATGCCTTGTGCTCTGGAGATGAGCTATGTTTCAAGCTGCGCAAGGCATATATGTTGTGCCCTCACGATACCAAACATATACCGATACGCACTAAATCCAGCTGTGCAATATGCAATTAACCGGTGAATTATAGATCGCTAAAATAGGACACAAAAACACAAATACAATACAAATACCTCAGTCATTCAATAAACATGAACTTGACAAATTAAAGGAAAACTCTGGTGTAAAATTGACTTTAAAACTTTGCACAAGAAGCTTATTAAAAACCACTGTTTACATCCCATAGTGCAGAGTGCTGGGCAAAAACCACACAAAATTACTGGATCTCGGAAAGCTGTGGGAGAACGGAGGTGAATTATTCAACCAAGGTAAGTACTCTTCTTCATCATGTTTTACTACACCAAAAGTCCATTTTACACTGGAGTTCTCCTTCAAAAACCTAATTGGTGAATTGTCCAGTTACCTTTGGGCCTGTAAAAATGGAGGCTCAAATGATTAATGCAAAGTTTTAGTTTGCACAGTGTACACTGCAATCACTACTTGATAGCTTCATTTTAAATCCCTTATGGTTGTTTAAAGTCTCAGTTCAAATACATATAGATCTTATAAGTGTATCTATATATGTACACATTACACAGAAAAAATATGAGTAAAATTTACTTTAAAAATGTTTTGCAACTTTTGGCAATTTCTTTTTTAAAGTAAATTTAACTTCAGATAAGTGTAAGAAACTTCAACTCGATTTCAAGACTTAAATGTTACATAGGGTAAATAAGTAATCTCAGTAAATAATTTATGATGCATAATATGTTATATAAATTCCTGAAATTGTAATATTTTTAGTTAAAACACACATTCAGATATTTACATAATCTCAAAGATTTATTTTGTAAACAGACTAAGTCTAATTGTCTCAACACATGGATGGCATGTAATACATTCTTTTTAGTATTTTAAATAAATAAATAAAAATATTTCATAAATTAAGTAAAGGTTACTAAAAGAAAGGATTGATTCAGCAAAAATAAATTAAGTAAAGTTTACTTAAAGAAGTTCAGTTCACTTATTTACTCTATGTAACATTTAAGTCTCGAAACCGAGTTAAATTTACTTAAATTTATCTGAAATTAAATTAACTTAAAAAAAAGCAAATGCAGAAAGTTGCAAAACTTTTTTTAAGTACATTTTACTCGTAATTTTTTTAGTGTAAATTCACTTTTGCAAGCTCTGGGCTGAACGTGTTGAGATGAAATAGATGACATCCGTGATGAGCTCACACTGTCCTGCATGCAGTATCTCTACAGATCCACCGGGCTTGAATAAAAGGCCCTCGCCCTCCCCCTGGGTAAACTGCATCTGCACTATAAACGTCCTGTCCAAAATTGCTGCTCTCCTGGGCACGGCACAGGAATGTCCTATCCGTGTCATGTACACCTCCCAACATTGTCAGCTTTAAACATTGAGCCGAGCACGACCCATCACCGGCCCCTACTAATTACACCCCCGATACCCTATCCACGAGTTACCGAAGCTCCAGAGAGATACCATCACGCGGCGGCATAAACACGGACAAATTACAGAGTTCCGTTCCAGCATGGAGCAGGAAATCATTATAGCCTTTGAGCTAATGCCCAGCACTATTCCCCACTCTGTGTTTTGTATACAAACAGCAAATTAAGATGGAGGCCTGTGGATTCTTTTCCTCATTCTTTTCCCACTGCTCACGATCATGCCACACAGTAAATGTCAGCAAGTCTGGCCAAAATTCTAATTGAAAAGCATAATTTAACACAACATTAATAGCAGACCACCACAGAGGTATGTTTTAAACCTCTGAAGAAAGAAAAAAAAAAGAAAGCAGAGAGTGTTCATGTGTTGGAGTATATAACCAGTACTGTTCACAGAGCGATGTTCCAAAGAAAACACATACAGTAAGGAGCAGATTTGTGGACTAAAATCTGAGCTCGTCTGAGGAAGTTCAGGCTGGTTCAAGCCAACAGAAAGGCTACAGTGACTTAGATAACCACTAACCATTACTCTGTACAACTGTAGTGATAAGAAAGGCATGTCACAATACATGTCCAACCTGGATACACACTGTTAAAAGTATCTCATAAATTTTACAGTAAGTTGACTGCAAAAAAAGTTGCCAATAAAATATTGTAAAATTACAGTAATTCACTGTGGAGAATGATTACACCAAATTACAAAAAAAAAGCTTAGAACAGTAGTGTACTATAAATGTATTACAGGTTTCTTAGAGTAGGTATTGGCATAAATAAATACTTGTAATATTGCAAATAAAAATAACTTTAAAACGTTTAGTTGCCAATGAAGAGCTGCAAAATTATTACTGGCAGAATACTGTAAAATAATAGTTGGCCACACTGTAAAGACTCTCACTGTAGCATAACTGACATAAAGCATAAAGTCATGCTTAGGAAAAAAGTAAATGGCAGCTTGCTCTTAAGACCTACGACACTGTGTCCAGGCAAGCAACCATTATATACAATATAACTGAACACCCAACAGGAAGGTAGCCCTTCCTGTGGCACGGTAAGACAAACCCATTATGCAAATTAAGGATGTTTGTAGGCTCTTTTTAGTCTCACAACAAAGCAGTAAATTCCTGTGAAATGTTTTAAATATAAACACCTGTTTTTCCCACAAATGTTACAGTTGTATATGCAGGTGGCTGCTGTTGTCATTGCGTTCTACAGTTTTAGAATAAAACACTGTTAAACCGTTATATACTGTGTTATTTTACTGTAGTGCAGATGGGCTACAACAGAAGAAGACCACATTGCGTTCCGTTTCTGTCAGCCAAGAACAGTAAGCTGAGGCTGCAGTGGACACAGGCTCACCATAACTGGCCCGCTGAAGACTGGAAAAGCATGGTCTGCTCTGATCTATCTCTGGACAATGTCTGTAGAGGCAAACAAATGGTAAGTTCAGAATCTGGCAACAGCAACATGAGTCTGTGGATCTACCTTACATCAGTTATCACTGTAATGCCACAGCCTGTTTGACTATTGTTGTTGACCATGTGCATCCCTTCATGGGTTTCTTTTGCCTACCTACAAATAGCTACTTCCAGTATGTGGAAGTATCATATCACAAAGATAAAGCCACCCTAAACTGGTTCTATCATGATGACAGTGGGGTCAGTGTTGAGTTGTGTTGTGGCCTTCCTTCCCTCTCGATGAATTTAAATTCATCATTAGTCATTATTTTGGGATGTGGTAGAACAGGAGATCAACAGGACTTGCTAATTTAGTACAAATTAAATATTGAGATTCACCTCCTAATTATTGAATTAATGTATTTTATTTATTGTTACAAAATCAAGCACCTAGCCATGCGGTCTGCCTTTACAGACATGAGCAAAAGCCAGAGAACATTATAAGAACATTTAGCAATGTTTTGAAAATGTTTCGGAAAAGTTAGCCTGTAATATTACAGAAAAAACATCCCAGGAACGTTCTGAAAACATGTGATATAATAATGGTTTGTATTACATTTAATTTTTTTCACATAATGTTCTCAGCTAGAGAATACAAATATATGAAAGCATAAAAAATTACATAAACCAAAATAAAAAATACAAGTGATATTGCAGCGATGTTACCAAAACATTTAAAACATTAAATAAAAATGTTCTAAGAACATTCAGAAAATGTAAGGTTCTAAGTAAGTTAACCATAAATGCTTGACTGCTTTGTGCCAGCTGTAAAGTTTGTCAGAGGAGGGATAATGCTATGTGATAATTTTGTTGAGACTGACTCAAGCTCCTTAGTTCCAGTAAAGGGAAATCATAACACTTTTTTAAATCAATACATTTTGGACAGTTGTTTGTTTCCATCATTGTGAAAACATTTTGGGGAAGGCCCTTCTCTGTTCTAGCTTGAATGTGCCCCAGCGTACAAAGCAAGGTCCATAAAGGAGATGTGAGAGTAGGTTGATTTTGATGTGAAAGAACTTTTTACAATAAACCAGAACGCAAATTGTGATCCAGTCGCTCTCATCCAACAGTCTTAAAAATATCTGACCTCACAAATGCTCTTCTGGGTACCTCCAGTCTGAATGGATGAATATAGCTGCAAAGGGTCTGGGATAACTTCATATTAATGCCTATGGATTTAGAATGGAATGTCCTAAAAGCTTATGTAGGACTAAAGTGTATAGTATATGTGTTTAAAAATTATATTGCCTTTAGTGACATTTAAATGAATTATGCATTTCCTGTCACTGTTACGAAACACTGCCCGCTGAAAGTCTCTTTCAGTTTTAGGAATTACTTTTTTTGGAATAGTCAAGAGCATTGTTAGCTATAATGCATTAAACATGTGGCACATATGACTTGGCACCAAACGAATAGGAAAAGTACTTTAGAACACCAGGTGCACCATTTTATTATCCTTATTAATCCACTTAAATTTCATGTGTCCAAAGAAAGAGGCCATATGTTTCCTACACAGGTTCTATAAATTCAGTCTACACCAGTTTACTGTGTGTACACAAACAGAACACATCATAGCTCCTACAGTTGCTTGAATGATCTGAATACTCTGAGGAACACAATAAAGGGTTAACATGAAGCCAAGCTAAAGACACAGTGATGAGGTCATCAAGTGATTAAGAAGCTTTAAAGCAGTGTTGCAAAAGACAGAGTCACCCAGCCCCTTTCAGCCAGAGTCACAGTGTAAACAAAAGCAGAAAGAGTGCAAAGGTAGTACAGCAAGTTCCGGAAAAGCTAAGAACAATTCCGGCTTTGACTGAATACTAATGACTTTAGGCTTTAGGCAAAGAAACGTACCTTGGGTGGAACATTTAAAAAGAGGGAACTTTACATTAATTTCTTCCAAATTCCAAATAAGAATATTGTCTTTATTGTCTTTTAGAGTATTTATTTGCAGAAAATGAGAAATGCCTGAAATAACAAAAAAGATGCAGAGCTTTCAGACCTCAAATAATTTAAAGTTATTAGTTTATATTAATATGTTTTTAAGAGTTCAGAGTTTATCAATATTTGGTGGAATAATCCTGGTTTTTAATCACAGTTTTCATGCATCTTGGCGTGTTCTCCTCCACCAGTCTTACACACTACTTTTGGATAACTTTATGCCACTCCTGGTGCAAAAATACATACACAAAAATCAGATTTCCTATCTAAAATTGTTAAAATCCCTAAAACTGTACATTTTGTCATGCAGCTTGCTTAGACAGGGTGGACAGTTTTATTGAAATTGAGTTGCATACATGCTGAATTGTTTAATGGCCAACAACTTGTTCTATTTCAAAGATACATTCATTAATTTTGTTATATAATTTTAAAATACCATGATATGTTTACCACAACAGGGTGGACACCTTTAGCTTTACTTCAGCTAAGTATGCAGAGAATATGAGAAATATTAAGTAAAATTATTAATATTCTTTTTTTCTTTTTTTTTTTTTTTACCATGCAGCAAGTGTCTTTAGTAGAAAATAATACAAACATGTAGGTTGTGATGACACTGATGTCAAAGGTTATTTTTTTAAAAGGTCTGGTTTATCCCAAGATGACAGTATGGATAGGGAAATTCCCAGACACATTTAAATCATTTGATATATATTTTTTAATTTAGCTATATTAATAATTAAAATCTCATTGAAATCTAACCATTTTAACAAGTATTTTTCAACTTAACCAGGCAGCACTGCGGATACAGCATAAAAAACATCCCCACATCAAAGAAAACTGTATAAAATGTATAAAAGGTTATTTAAAGTGAATCCTAACATTTCTACACATTTGTAATATTTCAAAAACTGTGTTTGTATAAAATTTAAACGCCACAAAAGGAACGTTATATTGACATTGAGCCAACACAGTCACTAAATCTTAATCCACCTCTGTGTGAAACAGGAAATTTCTGCTATTGATGATGGAAACCATATGACAGAGACATGATTTGGAAGTTGAGCAAGTTCTGGGCAGCTGTTTCCTACAGTTCTGCTGCTGCCTTTTCTCTGAACATGTGATTCAAGTGCCACCTAGTGCACAGCTGAAGACGAGCAGAAATGCAGAAACATCTGTAACATTCAACTGAAGCGTTTATTACACTCACTAATCCCCAAACATGCTACTCTAAAGAATCTAAAATATAAAACATACTCTGGTTCAACACTTTCTGTTTACTTAATAATCCATATGATTTTTTTATAATAATAATGAAAATCCACTGAATTTAAGGTGTGTCCAAATTTTTGACTAGTGCCGTATACATTACATTTAGTGCTGTGTCAGTCATTTAAGTAGCATATTTGGCCTACAACCACTTTTATAGCCTTTCTCCATTCAGATAAGCACAACTGTGTACACAGTGGAGCCTGAGATAAGCACACACAGCCAGGTGCTTGTATGTAACCATTGAATGTAACACAATTTGCCTCAGGTAGAATATTGGCATCCACTTTGCATATGGTATTGCAGTCTCTGTCCAGTCTCTATCACTACTGATGTTAAAAAATATATATAATAATGAATTATGCTATGTTCCCAGTAGCTTAATTACAACAACCTTTTAAAACCCATGAAGAACCACATTTAGGACCACAGATACTGCAGTGTTTGTGGGCATGAAGGAGTCCCTAAGTTTGTCCAGAAGTGGGTATAGATTGGACAGAGATAAGACCTGCTGACTAGCCTCCTTGTTGGATTCTCCTTCTTCTAAATGTATTTTGTTTGTAAAGACAACGCACATAAAACCTGTGGTGTAATGTCTCATCTTTATTTGTGACTTAGTTCACTTTTTTTAAATGGATTAAAAAAGATTGTGTGTGTGGGTAAGGATAGAGGTGGGGTGAGATGGGATGGAGATGCAATGCTTTGGTGAACACTGGTACATAACAAGATATTACACCTCAACTGCAGAAAAAGGGCCACCTGCATCAGGAAGGATCCCACCCACCCAGCACATACACGTTTTGTCCCGCTCCCCTCAGGCAGGAGGCTGCGGAGCATCAAGTGCAAAAAGACCAGACTCAGAAACAGCTTCATTCCAGAAGCTGTAAGACTGTTAAACTCCACCTAAAAACACACTGCACTCTCACTTTACAAGAACAAATTCCTGTTTACAAACACTGTCAATCTTGTACTGCTCTTAATTCACATTATCATGCTGCTATAGCAAAACTCGCACTCTGGACTTCATGGTGCTGCTACCTGCCTACTCTCCCTATTTATTTGTTTTGAGTATTTATCTATCCTCTTTTTATTTTTATCCTTTTTTGTATTTTTCCTGTTTTTATTGTGTTTTTTTATTTTGTATCTATTTTATCTATATTATCTATTTTAACAGCAGCTCTTGGGTGTGAACTGGATTGTGAGATCACAATTTCGTTCCACCTCATGAAACACATGTGAAGCGAATGACAATAAAATCTCCTTTAATCCCTTTATTTACCAAATTACCTACATATTACAAAACCTATGTGTGATAATACATTTGCTGACAAAAAATCACTTCCTATATAGCTGCAAAAATCTGTGTAAAAGAGCTTCTATAGGCATATTTAGGTCTTAAGGACTTGTGATGGTAGGGTAACCTAATTAATATAAAAGGTGTTAGGTGCTAATATGTGTTAGAAATTGTGAATGTGTGTCGTTTTTTTTTTTATTCTAATAATAATTTATCATATCAGTGTCACTGATATTGACATAAAGTGAATAAACTTCTATTCAGATAAATGATTAAAATAATACTATAAAACTATAAATATACAAACTTTAATGTGAATGTAAATTAGCTGGTAAGGCATGTCTGTTAAAGTGTAACCAAAATAAATTTTGTTTGGCTTTTTGTTAGAACTATATTCTTTAGTTTACTTAACTTTACAGTGGTAACATCTTCAGTGTGTGTGGGTGTAAAATAAAGAGACAGAGGCAGGTAATAAGTTTAAATAAGAATTTTTATTTATCATTTTCAGACAGAGAAATTGTTACACTGAATTAAAGGTTTAATTTATTTAAATATTTACAAATATATATATACAAAATATATACAAATCACTCACTAAGCTAAAAAGTAGAGGGAATTCACTGAGGGGGGAAATAATCATAAACTAATTTATCTAATTCTTCATCTGTAAACAAATTAAATTGTGTCAAATACTAATTTGTTTAATTTAGTTGTTAATATATACACTAAGACTATTAAATTAATTTATTATGAACTGAAAAAACTTTTATATGATTAATATAATTAATACAGTATATATTACACCTCTATATATCTCTGTCTAATAATCAATATGACAAACTATTATATATATATAAAATACATACAAATACATATTGTAATAAACTACATATCATACAGTTTTAACTTTTGAATATAATCATTATAGACCTATCATTTTGTCACGTCTGGTGCATCTGTTTATTTTCATAATAAACATATATTTTTATCAGTATCTGCACGTGTCTGCAATTCTGTGCTCATTATGACACATTTGTTCTTGTTTTTTTTTCTGTTCTAGTTCTAATATTGTTCTGTTGTAATATTGGTCTATATGTAAAGTCGTTCCTAATTCCTTATTTGCTTCTACTGTTTTGTAGCTTTATTGGTTTAGCCTTTTGGATTGTATAGTTATTAGTTTTTCATTTTTTTCCAGTGTTTTGTTTCTGTTAAACTATCACTTTTTTAAATATCTTCGATCCACTGTTGATCCGTATTGCCATAAACCGACCTGGATGTTGCAGGATGCAAGCATACAAAGGGATGCAGCCGGTTTGACATGTAGGAAATCCAGGAAAAGGAAAGATTAATAATCGGCAGCAGAAGAATACTCACTGTCTTCATCAGACCCTGCAAAGCAGATGATCATACTTACCAAAGAATATTTCTCAAGCTACCTCAGCTTCAGAAATCCGTCCAACCATGTCACTGCAGATCTCAAAATTAAAGCTGGTCGCTCCATGTCAGTGATGATTCTCTGACAGTTGAAATCTCCACTCTCATTAAGGCAGAGGACTCCCTCCCTCCTTCTGGCTGAACATGCTGTGGTAGACTTGACTACAATTTCCCATTATCATCTGGAATTCCACAGTCAAAGGGGCCACATGCCACAAAGCCACAGCAGCAAGGTTCTGTCTCTTACCTGAAGACAGCCTTGCTGGAACAGCTCCAGTCTCTATACCTGTGACTGAAGCTGCCCCTCCTATTTATCCACCAATGGCACACTATGAGCACTGAGGCTCCTATTCCCTCATTCGTCAGGACATCACCACTGCCCTGCCAGTGGTTAACAGTGTCTACATTCTCCTATTACAATTACAAGTTGTTACATTACAAATACAATCCGAATAATTTCCCGCTCAGCTGGGTTTCCAGTCTTACCTGCCCAGTCAGCCACTAACAGCTTCATAACCATAGCACCACATCAGCCTACCTGGTGACTAAGACCGTACCTAGCCCCACTGGCACCGGTAATGCATGCTCAGTGTCACCAGTTCCATGTGGCATTAGGCAATTTAATCCAATAACAATGTATCAGCCGCATATGTTAAAAACAGCCCAAATTTCCACCAGGCACGATTCCTCAACCAGATCCTTCAGCGGTCCTCCTTGTTCTTCAAGTCGGAAAAGACCATGGCGAAATACTGCGGGTCGTTGTTAATCTGCAGCATCTTCGCACTGAGGCGCGAGGTGATTCCAAGGACACGTCTCCAGAAGGCCATCCTGTTGCTCTCCACTATGAAGGGCATGGCAGGGTAAGAGATGGAATGACCCACGTAGGCACAGGACACATAAAGGCATGTGAGAAGCACAGCCTTCAGTTCCCGTCTGCTGGCGATCTGTGCTGAAATGCTGTCTTCGCACACCATATACAGGAAGACCAAGCTGCCTCGACAGAGGAAGTGGCGACGGTGCCAGAGGGTCCTGTACAAGTGCCTGTCCACGGAGAGAAGCCAGAACACAGGCTCAGTCCAGGCAAGGTCCTGAATCCGGTGGCAACGACGACAGAGGAACTCTCCCAACATCCGGTGCAGATCGTAGGTGGTGTCTCTCCCCAAAACCCTCCTGTGTGTGGTTACACCGGTGGCCTGGACTGACGCCGCCTCAGCAGGCATGCCGGTGCTTCCAGAAAAGGAAGATGGGCCAGCCTGTGGTTCCAGGTGCAAAGGATCCTTGTCATCTTCAGTCTTCATGGTCTTCACCCTCTTGGCTGGAGGAGACATGGTTGAGAGCAAGCTGGTGGACTTCTTCTTGCCTCTTCTCCTCTCCTCCTGGTCTGACGGTCTAGGGACTGTCCTTGCGCAGGCGCCATCCGTAACACGGATGGTCTTCGCCCTCTTGGCCGGAGGAGACATGGGTGAGAGCAGGCTGGTGGACCGCTTCTTTCCTCTCCTCCTCTCCTCCTGGTCTGCCAGTCTAGGGACTGTCCTGGCGCAGACGCCGTCCATAATACGGACAGATGTTGTTGATGAACCCAGGAAGCGGCTCCGATGGTAAGGAAGAGTTCCTGGTGTTTTCCTGATGTCTTCCTGATGAAATTGAAAGCCTGTAACCTGTGGGGGCAAAAAAGAACCTGTGGAGAAAAGCACAAATGTCAGCATACAAATAAACATAGATCTAAACCAACCAATCCGTGATCAAATAAAGACTGCAACTTATTTTATGTATATAACAAATCAAATGTTAAAAATTCAAGTTGCAATAATACAACTGTAGGTGGAGCCTTCCTGCACAAACACAAATTCTTACATGATGCTGCTTTAATTTAGTTTAAAAAAGGATATATGGTTTAATGTAATAAAAATGCAGTACAGAGTACATTCAAACATATTTCTACAGTCTCATAAAAGTACTTAGCTAATCAAACAGAACACAACATTTTCTAGATATTAAAAAAAGGAAAAATCCATTTGGCTTGTGTTTAAGCACTTTTTTTTATAATATTTTTAAACAATGTTTTGAATGAACCAAATGATTTCATAAACCAAACAGAAATCCACAGAAATGAATCCATACAATGTAATAATACATTTCCCCTCTAAATATTTCACACAGGTGTGTGGGATGTCTATACAATAAAACTATGCTACAATATCACACATCACATGATTGGTCACTGATTGGTCCCCATCAACACTGATATGAAATGATACTGAATACAGGACATGGGCAGTATATTTAAATATACATACTTTATTATGTAATATTAACAGAATATTATTAATGAGGGTTTCCTTTAACAGCAAGTATGAAAAGGGGCTTATGTCACGTGACCTCCAGTTACACGATGCTACTGTATAGTTCACAAGTTAAAACTTTATCATAATTGTTTTGTTAATATGCCTGTTTGTTTGTATTTGTCTGAATTTATTAGACTAGTTATTAAAAAGTTTTTAATAACCAGACGAGCCAAGCGAACCGTTTTAGTCGTATTTAAAGAATGTTTATATACTTTAGGTTAGTTAGCTAAGCTAGCTAACGCTAACTGGGTTAACTAACTAACCTAACGCTAACTAGCTTATATAAATCAATACAATAATAAAATAACTGAAACGTCATTAATAACAGCAGAGAAATGTAGTCTTTACTCACCTGTAGAAAAAGTTGGAGGAGAAAGCTGGAGAAACAGTAGTAGTTAGTAAGAATTTTAGAGTTTTTTATAGCAGTTTTTGAGCGCGTGCGAGCAAGAGAGAGGTTGTGGGTTTTTGAGTTTTCGGTTGCTATAGTGATTATATACTAGCGGTGAGCTGACGTCAGCGGAAACAATCAATAAAGAAATATATATGTTTTATTTTAATACATTTTATTTTGAATTTATATATTATTATATGTGTAAAAATAAAAATATTTAGCTAAAATGATACTAAAAAAAGGTTTGCCATATTTGGGTAACTACAGTACCTAAACGCCAGAAAGTTAAGCTATTTTTATTACAGATAGGCGAGAGTGTGGCACGTTTTATGTAGCTTGTTAATGCTGTCAGATATTTATTTAATTAATTAAAGAAAATCAACTTTGGAATTTACTTTGAGGTATCTTCTTCATATTATTATTATTATTATTATTATTTTTATTATTATTATCATTATTATTATTATTACCATCAATATTATTATTATTATTATTATTATTATTATTATTATTATTATCACTCATAATTCTGGCTATAATTATACAGATTTTAATTAAATATTCATATCACTTTAATACATTTTATTTTCTATATGTGTAAAATGAGTAATGATCCCGGCTAAAATTTTTAACCTAAAATACTTTTTAATTATTTTTAAGCAAATTAAACAGCTCTCTCTAGTCAGGGTTGCCAGATTTGACACCTGTCTCGTTTTTAACGCATTTGCAGGTGAAAAATGATAAAATCGGTAGAATGGGCGTTTGGGTAACTACATTATATAAGCGTCAGGCGGCAAAAACTTTAGTAAATTCTATAGCAGACAGCAGAAAATGTAAGTATAATTCTAACTGTACTGTATCCTGGTGTTGAAGAGCCGTATGATGAGGGATAGACTTTAGATGAAAGAGGCAGAAAGAGTGTGGCACGGTTTAGTGGCTCGTTAATCTTTTCAGCTATTCATTTCATTCGTAAGAAAATCCACTTCAACATTTACTTTGAGGTATGTTATTATTAGTAGTAGAAGTAGTTGTAGTATTAATTGAAATATTATTATATGATAAAACATAGTTTCATCAAAAAAACATCCCAGTCTCTACGTTTACTAAAAATCCAATTAAAGCTCATCTATTGATTATTATTATTATTAATAATTTTATTCTTCCACGAAAAAAATATTTATTTTTATTCTGTTTAAATAGATTTTGTTTATTTAATTATATATTATATGTGTGGAATTTATGACTCTGCTTAAACATTCAGCAAAAGTAATATTTTAATTATCTTGAACTATTTGAATGATTTATTTAATGATTTAATTATTTATCATTGTAACCGGGCTGTATTATCAAAACCGGTATATGAAGAAGAGCCTGCCCTGATAGCAAAGAACATTAAACAAACTTATTTTTTTTATTATTGATAATGGAAAACAACCCTAAAACACATTTTTATTTAACATTGCCTAATAGTGTTAATGTTGAAACACTTAGATATACCAATAAACATTGCAATAACCATTTATTTAAAGTTTGGAATTTTTGTAGCTCTTTTAAAGCCTCGCAATGCTTTTACGTTTTTATTTTATTTATTTACTTTAATTTAACCTTTAATTTATTCAGGCAAGTCATTAAGAACATATTCATATTTACAATAACAGCCTGGAAAAGGTGAAAGTTGCTCCCCACAAAATACAATATAAATGTTAATAATTATTATTGAAATGTCGCTCTCTACACTGCGAGACCACAGTACAGGCTATGCGAACAGAATAAAAACAATACATTCATTTTTGATGTAAATAAAGTTTAATACAAACCATACATATAAAACTTAATGCTAAATCTATGTAAAATCGTTGTGCACAAATAAATCAAGTTTGACGTCAGAGATCAACGTTGTTTCAATGTATTAGCGATGGAAAAATGAACGTTGATTCAACGTCCCTTTGCTATCTGGGTGGCAACTTCACATTATTCCTGTTATATCAAATAATAGCTGAGAACCGCTAGAGGGCGCCCGCGAGTGAGATCTTAATAGATGGGTGATTGGAGCTAAACGGATAAAACTCTGGTTGCTGCCCCTTTCATCATCAGTCATAGTGTTTATACACTCACACAGACACTGCAGAGCTTCATGCTGTTGAAATTTTCTTTTTTTTAAGCAAAAAAACCCATTAAAGAGTAAAAAAAAAACAGCATTAAACAAACATATATATACAGCTCTGAAAAAAAGTGACCACTTAAAAATTATGAGTTTCTTTTTTTTTCAATTTTACCAAATTGAAAACCTCTGGAATATAATGAAGAGAAAAGTGGATGGTCACAAGCCATCAAACCAAGCTGAACTGCTTGAATTATTGCACAATTTTTGCTTTGGTGAACCCTGGTGCATGATAAGGCACAACTGAATTAGCCTAATAAAAACCTATATAATATGATAATAAATATTACACACACATATATACTGACATAAAGTAACACTTCCTAGAACTTTCTCAGGGTAGATATGTAAATGATTACAGTTTGATTAGAAACTGGGACTTGCCACAAGAGGGCATTAAAGTGATTTTATAAGCACCTAAAGGTCTTGCATGCTCCATGTCTTGAATGATCAGATCTGTGATGGTAGTAGCACAAGGGGGACCTACTCAATATAAGGCAGGTGGTGAACTTTTCGTAGTGTGCCCTCTAATGTTATGTTTAGGATATGGATATATTTTCTGTTTTGTTTTGTTATTTCTTTTTCACTTGGTAATGTGAAAATCCTATAAATAAATGTAAAAGAAAAGGCAGGTGGTGCTATTGTTATGGATGATGGGTGTATACGTGTATGCTAAGTCTGTTTTTGTGTGTTTTTCTCTCTATATAAAACAGTTTTCTGCACAGCTACAAGCAAAATCCTATACAGGATTAATTTACTTTAAAACTATAATTATACAACCTTATGATAAACATTTAATGTGAATTTAAAGTAGCTGGTAAGACATGTCTGTTTAGTCGAACCCTACTGTAACCTTTTTTTCAGAACTACATTAACCAGTTTGTTTATCTATGCCAAATTATGGACATTACAGGGTTAACATCTACAGTGTGTGTGGGTGTAAAATAAAGAGACAGAGACAGGTAATAAGTTTAAATAAGAATTTTTATTTAAATAATTCAGACAGAGAAATGGTTACATTGAATTAAAGGTTTAATTTATTTAAATATTTAATTTGAATTTTCTTAAAAAATCACTCACTACAAAAGGAAAGCTAAGAAGTAGAGGGATTGCACACTGGGGGAAAATTACCATAAACTAATTTATCTAATTCTACATCTGTAAACAAATTAATTGTGTCAAATATTAATTTGTTTAACTTAGTTGTTAATATATACACCAAGACTATTAAATTAATTTATTATAAACTGAAAAACAGTTATATGATTAATATGATTAATACAGTATATATTACACCTCTATATATCTCTGTCTAATAATCAATATGACAAACTATTATATATATGAAATACATACAAATACATATAGTAATAAAAAAACATATCATAAACTTTTAACTTTTAAATATAAGCATTATAGACTGATCATTTGTTCTTGTTTTTACTGTTCTAGTTCCCTGTATGTTCTGTTGTAATATTGGTCTATATGTAAAGTGGTTACAGTTCCTAATTCCTTATTTGCTTCTATTGTTTTGTAGCTTTATTGGTTTAGCCTGTTAGTTCTTACTTTGGATCATATTGTTATTAGTAATTTTTTTTTTTTTACCTGTGTTTTGTTTCTGTTAAACTCTCACTTTTTTTAATATCTTCAATCCACTGTTGATCCGTATTGCGATAAACCGACCTGGATGTTGCAGGATGCAAGCATACAAAGGGATGCAGCCGGTTTGACATGTAGGAAATCCAGGAAAAGGAAAGATTAATAATCGGCAGCAGAAGAATACTCACTGTCTTCATCAGACCCTGCAAAGCAGATGATCATACTTACCAAAGAATGTTTCTCAAGCTACCTCAGCTTCAGAAATCCGTCCAACCATGTCACTCTGCAGATCTCAAAATTAAAGCTGGTCGCTCCATGTCAGTGATGATTCTCTGACAGTTGAAATCTCCACTCTCATTAAGGCAGAGGACTCCCTCCCTCCTTCTGGCTGAACATGCTGTGGTAGACTTGACTACAATTTCCCATTATCATCTGGAATTCCACAGTCAAAGGGGCCACATGCCACAAAGCCACAGCAGCAAGGTTCTGTCTCTTACCTGAAGACAGCCTTGCTGGAACAGCTCCAGTCTCTATACCTGTGACTGAAGCTGCCCCTCCTTTTTATCCACCAATGGCACACTATGAGCACTGAGGCTCCTATTCCCTCATTCGTCAGGACATCACCACTGCCCTGCCAGTGGTTAACAGTGTCTACATTCTCCTATTACAATTACAAGTTGTTACATTACAAATACAATCCGAATAATTTCCCGCTCAGCTGGGTTTCCAGTCTTACCTGCCCAGTCAGCCACTAACAGCTTCATAACCATAGCACCACATCAGCCTACCTGGTGACTAAGACCGTACCTAGCCCCACTGGCACCGGTAATGCATGCTCAGTGTCACCAGTTCCATGTGGCATTAGGCAATTTAATCCAATAACAATGTATCAGCCGCATATGTTAAAAACAGCCCAAATTTCCACCAGGCACGATTCCTCAACCAGATCCTTCAGCGGTCCTCCGTGTTCTTCAAGTCGGAAAAGACCATGGCGAAATACTGCGGGTTGTTGTTAATCTGCAGCATCTTCGCACTGAGGCGCGAGGTGATTCCAAGGACACGTCTCCAAAAGGCCATCC
Organism: Astyanax mexicanus; assembly: GCF_023375975.1. NCBI lineage: Eukaryota > Metazoa > Chordata > Actinopteri > Characiformes > Acestrorhamphidae > Astyanax > Astyanax mexicanus. Next base: position 27,342,547 of record NC_064427.1, on the reverse strand, counting down.
TGTTGCTCTCCACTATGAAGGGCATGGCAGGGTAAGAGATGGAATGACCCACGTAGGCACAAGACACATAAAGGCATGTGAGAAGCACAGCCTTCAGTTCCCGTCTGCTGGCGATCTGTGCTGAAATGCTGTCTTCGCACACCATATACAGGAAGACCAAGCTGCCTCGACAGAGGAAGTGGCGACGGTGCCAGAGGGTCCTGTACAAGTGCCTGTCCACGGAGAGAAGCCAGAACACAGGCTCAGTCCAGGCAAGGTCCTGAATCCGGTGGCAACGACGACAGAGGAACTCTCCCAACATCCGGTGCAGATCGTAGGTGGTGTCTCTCCCCAAAACCCTCCTGTGTGTGGTTACACCGGTGGCCTGGACTGACGCCGCCTCAGCAGGCATGCCGGTGCTTCCAGAAAAGGAAGATGGGCCAGCCTGTGGTTCCAGGTGCACAGGATCCTTGTCATCTTCAGTCTTCATGGTCTTCACCCTCTTGGCTGGAGGAGACATGGTTGAGAGCAAGCTGGTGGACTGCTTCTTGCCTCTTCTCCTCTCCTCCTGGTCTGCCGGTCTAGGGACTGTCCTTGCGCAGGCGCCGTCCGTAACATGGATGGTCTTCGCCCTCTTGGCCGGAGGAGACATGGGTGAGAGCAGGCTGGTGGACCGCTTCTTGCCTCTCCTCCTCTCCTCCTGGTCTGCCAGTCTAGGGACTGTCCTGGCGCAGACACCGTCCATCATACGGACAGATGTTGTCGATGAACCAGGGAAGCGGCTCAGATGGCAAGGAAGGATTCCCGGTGTTTTCCTGATGAAATTGAAAGCCTGTAACCTGTGGGGGCAAAAAAGAACCTGTGGAGAAAAGCACAAATGTCAGCATACAAATAAACATAGATCTAAACCAACCAATCCGTGATCAAATAAAGACTGCAACTTATTTTATGTATATAACAAATCAAATGTTAAAAAGTTGCAAAAATACAACTGTAGGTGGAGTCTTCCTGCACAACACACAAATTCTTACATAATACTGCTTTAATTTAGTTTAAAAAATAATATATGGTTCAATGTAATAAAAAATGCAGTACAGAGTACATTCAAACATATTTCTACAGTCTTATAAAAGTACTTAGCTAATCAAAAAGAACACAACATGTCTAGATATTTAAAAAAAGGAAAATCCATGTGGCTTGTGCAAAGGTTTGAGCACTTCAACTAATTTTTACAATATTTTTAAACAATGTTTTTTTTACAAATTATTTCATAAACCATACAGAAATTCACAAAACAACAATAATATGTTGTATTGGGCAGTCCCATACACAATGTAATATTACTTTTCCCCTCTAAATATTTAACACAGGTGTGTGGGATGTCTATACAATAAAACTATAACTACAATATCACAAATCACATGATTGGTCACTGATTGGACCCCATCAACACTGATATGAAATGATACTGAATACAAGACATGGGCAGTATATTCAAATGTACATACTTCATTGTGTAATATTAACAGAATATTATTAATGAGGGTTTCCTTTAATAGCAAGTATGAAAAGGGCCCTTGTGTCACGTGACCTCCAGTTACACGATGCTACTGTATAGTTCAAGGTAAATGGGCTAATTTCTGATAATTGTATTGTTAATATTCCTGTTTGTTTGTATTTGTCTGGACTTATTTGAGAATAACTAGTGTTTAATAACGAGACGAGCCACGCGAGCAGTTTTAGTCGTATGTAAAAGAATGTTTATAGTTTAGGTTAGTTAGCTAAGCTAGCTAACGCTAACTGGGTTAACTAACTAAGTAACCGAACGCTAACTGGCTTACATAATTAATAAAAATAATAAAATAACTGAAAAGTCATTAATAACAGCTGGGAAATGTATTCTTTACTCACCTGTAGAAAAAGTTGGAGGAGAAAGCTGAAGAAACAGTAGTAGTTAGAAAGAAAGAGATTTAGAGTTTTTTATAGCAGTTTTTGAGCGCGTGCGAGCAAGAGAGAGGTTGTGGGTTTTTGAGTTTTCTGTTGCTATAGTGATTATATACTAGCGGTGAGGTGACGTCAGCGGAAACCGAGTAGCCAGTTGAAACAACAAAAAAGAAAAAAAATCGTATTATTTTACAGTTTTGTATATGTTATTTTGTTTATTATTGTTATTATTGTTATTATTATTAATAATAATAACAATAATAATATTATTATTTAAATATTTAAATTCTTTCAAACTTTGAGTTTACTTTAAAGTATATTATTCCTAGATAAAATAAAATACAATAATAATAATAATAATAATAATAATAATAATAATAATAATAATAATAATAATAATAATAATAATAATAATAATTGTTCTGCCTTCCCCTAAGGAATGCATTATTTTATTCATTTTCTAGAGTAACTTGATTTTGTGACAGTCAGATGCTGCCATCTAGTGGCTATTTTCTTAACAGGAAGTGCACAATTGAAGCTTGTTTGAGAGTGAAGGCTATGTTTTCTCAGTCTACAGTGTTTCTCTCTGGGAATCCATCTTAATCCCTTGAGTTGTGGACATTATTTGTCTTTTTACCCATCTTTATCAACAAATACTTCATGTATCTTGCTGAATCTTCGATTAAAAACAAGAAAAGAAAGCCTTGTGGACTAATTTGAAGATCAAGGGTTAGCTAGCTGTCTAGTAAAGAGTAACTGTTTATTTTACCTTAAGTGTATTGACAAATATCTTTCAATTATGATTACTTATCTTAGTATCTGTATTTACATAATCATTGTGTGAAACCTTGTATTCTATATAACCAATACTCACATTGTATTTGATCATTTGTATTACTCACAGTGTATTTTATACACATTTATACAGAAGATTAACCAATACTCACAATACATATTATTTACACATATAGATAAACATTGTTTGATCAGGCATGTGACTAACACATCTATTATGACAAATTAACCCACATGATACATAAGGCATTTACTAACACATAGGATTTAGTATATGGCGGACTAACCACGCGTTATTAACACATTAACATATAACATATGAAATTTATTCTTGAAGCATTCGTTCACTGCATGACCCTAATTAATGGCCATCAATCATTGACTGGTACACTCTGTATGAACTCGACTGATACACTGTATGAACTAAATTGATACAGAGGAGGCTCTTAGACAAAGCGACCTTCTCTGTGTGGGTGCCTCCCTGAAACCTGCAGCTGCCTCAAAGCGGGGGGTGACGCACACACACACAGATAGTGCCACGATGTTTCATTCTGGAAGAACACAGTCAAGGCCAAACACTGATGGTCCGGTCAGACACGTGAAATGGATTACTAACACGTGAAATTATGCACACACTAACATGAGATGATTTTAGCAACGCCTCATCAGCAGGTTTCACGTCATTTTGGGTATAAACATGGAGTCAGATTAGAGGGGGGGTCAGAACTCTTACTGAGACGGCTGTAACACTGTCTTATATGTATTGGTTCTCCTGAATATTCAGTACTTTTTAATAAATACTTGGTTTGCTTTCAGCTTCACTCCACCTGTCTGACTCTCTCTATCAAACGAACACGCAGGGGAGTTGTACCCCGGACGAGAGGTGGGAGTAGCCCACCTTTCATTTTCTTTTTTACAACACTAGTATTGCACACTTTAGGACACAGTGCGAGGGCAGCATAATAATACTTTAAAGATTTGATAAACATACCAGTGTCTTCATTCACAAAAAACTTACAGCTAATTTTCACTCTCAATTTCAGCTATAATTAAAATGTATTTATTGTTATAAGAAAAATGATGACTGCTAGAGGGAGCCCTTAAAACAGACGAAGCTAAACTATAGACCGTATATAAGTATGGACAGGACGTCCCCATTCACTCTCATTGCGACGTTTTAAAGCCAAAATATGGCCGAAATGGAAGCTGCCACCCGGCCTGTCCAGGGTGTATCCTGCCTTCCGCCCGATGCCGGCTAGGATAGGCTCCAGCCTCCCCGCGACCCTTAACGGATAAAGCGGTAGACGATGAGTGAGTGATGAGTGGATGCTGCCATCTTGCTTGCGCAGTAGAGGCAAATCAACTTGCCCTCAGTTGTGAATCACCACATCGCCACAACCCTTTAAATATCACGAAATCCTATAAAACGCAGTAACTGTAAAAAAAAAAAAAAAAAAACACTGGAGGTCATTAACACAGGAGAGGGTCCTCCATACTTGCAGGATGTACAGAAACCAACTTCCAAAAAACAATCCTGGATGTTTAATTTTAGATTCATTCAGTTGAATAGAAATAGGCACGGTTAAAAGATGTACTGGAGCCAGCCACAGCCAAGTATGCTGTCCATACTTATATACAGTCCATGTCTTTCTCTTTATGAAGTAGAATGATGTCCTGTATGGGGATTTTTTTTTTCAGTATAGAAAATAAAACACTTATAAGTTAAAATAAGATTTATCTCATTCATTTTGAACTTGCCAGGGAGCCATCTAGTGTCTGACAAACCCAGAACATTTTACAAGTGGCAATTATCTTATCCAGAGAGTCTAGGCCCCTCCTTCTTACTCAGTGCTGCCACGATTCCATTATCTGTGGCATGATAGGTGAACACAAGAGACAGAGAAATATAGAGCACATAGACAGACAGAGGCAGAGACAATAGATTAGCATCTGCTTCTCAAACCTCATTCAGTCTTATTTCTTGGTTCATTTCTTGTTAAGCAAGATTAATCCCTAGGAAATAGGTGTGCCTATTAGATAGGTACAGGAGTGCATAATTAGCTTTGACGTGCTTTACTGGCAAAGGTACATTTCCATGCAGACACTTGTGAGCATTTTGTGTACGTTTCTGCCCTGCATTCCTTTATCCAGACCTCTCTTTCAGCCTCTGGAATGAGGAAGTAGCCTGGAGGTAAGGCTTGACTGGAGCATGAGATTGTGAAACAGTGCATGGTTCAGCATAGAGCTGCACATTCCCAGTAAAACAGGGCTGAGAGCTGAGTCACTGGCTACAACACAATGCTGACTGAAAAACTCAGCTGTGGAGATTTATAGGGATTATTCACACCATTACTGACAGCTTATGTATTTTTGTTTGTTCAGGTTGTTCTACAATACCAAAGTTATTTTGTTTTCAGGCAGTATTGGATTGTAATGGACGGAGTAATGGAAAAGACTCATTGAGGAGGAGTTGAGCTGCTTCTTCTGTGGTTCCAAACTGGGCCCTTTCACAATTCTCGACTGAGGACTGAGTTACAGGACTGCAAACATGTTGCAGCAGATTCTGAACGACATGTACATTGAGCCAGATCTGCTGGCAGAGCTGAGCGAGGAGCAGAAGCAGGTTCTGTTCTTTAAGATGAGGGAAGAGCAGGTCCGGAGGTGGAAAGAGAGAGAAGCAAAACTGGAGAAGCAGGAGGCTGGAAAAGGGAAAACAAAAAAAGGTAACCTTCTGTGTATTACGTCTTGGTTTTAACTTGCCAGACAGCAAAAAATAACCCGTTTATGATCAATTATGATTGTTAAATTATGACACAATGTAAAGGAAAACTGTAAGATTCACATAGGTTTAAAAATAAATTAAAAAAAGCTAAAAAAAAAAAGAGATACAAGGTTTATTGTGAAAGTGACAATAAGTAGGCTGCTCAGGATTTTAGCTTCAGATGAACAAGTCTCTCTTTAAACATTCTATAACACTGTAGCTCTATTCTACCAATTTAAAAAACACCTGTAAAACTCAGCATGACACCATCTACAGTGTTGAGTAGGACTGAATGGATTGAGGGTGAATGGAAAACTCCCATTAGTGAGTCACAACAAACAACAAACAAAGTCTAAATAGCTGCTATTGTGCTCTTGTATTTGCTTTATTTCTGCACGAAGGACACATGAACATAGCTACTGGAAATGTCAATAAGTGATTTCATTTTAGGCATTTGTCAGTGTCTGCATGTGTGTGAATACCCGTGTGTTTGTTTGGAAACTCTGGCGTCACCAGGGGCGGAGTAGCAGCAGTAGTCCAGGTGAGCAACTTTCTGTTTGTCTAAAACAGAAGAAATGCTAAATATCTCTCTTAGAAGGCAGTGTATTGATAAAGGTCTCCTTATCCAAATCACCTAAATGACATTGCCAGGTATTGACCGCTCACAGCTGCATATGAGCATTAATATAGCTGTTTTGTTATTAGATGTTTGCATCGTGACCTAATTTAATAGAAAGTAAAACAGATAACTGCAATTCCTGCATCTGAATCCTAATCAGAAGTCATTTTTTATAATCACTGTAGACCAGATATTATTAATACAAGTATTTAAGTACTTACATACAGTATGTTGTTCAATAAGTTATTCAATATTCAATAATGTCTCTATCCCTATCAGCAATATTTGCCTATCAGCAATATTTGCTCCCAAAAAACTATAAACTCTCTACCTCAGTAACTGCTGTGATTATGTATGTCCTATATGTTACAGTATGTTACATATCTCTGCACCTTATCCTCACTATACACATTGTTATACCGTATCGGTACTGCACTGTCCTGTCTTTTAAATTGCCTTGTCTTTTGTATGTATTGTATTTTTTGTAGTATTAGTCTTATGTTGCACTATCATCACACCTTGCACTTTATGTTGTCTATTGTGTTGTTGTTTATGTTGCACCATGGTTCCGGAGGAACGTAATTTTACTACACTCAGATGAAATGACAGTAAAAAACCTCTTGACTTGACTAAGGTCTTTAAACTGTCTAAAGGAAACATGAACACAGCTTTTAACATGGCTATATTTAAAATTGTATTAATTCCTAAATGCAGTATTTTGCATTTTTTTAAGCTGAAAACACTCACATCTTTGTTTATATCTTGGTTGCTTCATATCAAATTCAATGAGCTGGTGCACAAAGTTAAAAAAAATGTGTCACTGTCCAGCTGTGTATGTTATACAAATAGTTAATATGTATATGTCTAAGTGTTTTAAATGTTATTGCATTATAAATGCCTGTGTGTGTGTGACCCCTTAGTATCAAAGAAGACAGTGTCATGGATGAAGAGTTCAGACAACGATGTTTGGGTTTGGGTTATGGGAGAACACCCTGATGATAAGACCTACGACCAGATCTGTGATGAGATCATGGCGGAGAGAGCAGCTCTGCAGGCGCAGAAAGAAGCAGACGAACTCAGGTGAGTGTGTGTGCTTCCATTCACATCAAGAGTTCAGTAAACCGAAAAATAAAATAAAAATTTAATTACTCCAAAGCTGTGCTTTATCCAACAGTAGCTATTTACTTTCCTGGATTTTCATTCTATACAATGTATCGTTGTGTCTAAATATATTAAGATAACCATTATTCACCAAGACTTGTAAATCCGTTATTCATTGACATATTAATCTAGTAATTGTGTCTTTGTGGGAGTTCATTCTTCTTACGTTTAGGTACATGGTTATGTAAGCCACTCCTTAAAAAAAACAATGATACCAATGCATTGTACACTTACAAATGTAACAAAGGAACCTTGCGTTATCTTATCAGTAGATTTTCTGTTATTCTTCAGACACCTTTAACCAGTACACCCAGCAAGAGCAGTAGTATATGTACTGTGGCGGTACCATTGTTTCAACTCTCATAGGGAACAAGCTCCTCTAAAGGTCTCAGTTAATCACTAATTGTCCTTTGTGGTTTTCCTTATGCTCTTTGGTTAAATATTTTCTAACCTAATCTCAGGCTGTTGACACAGGGCACTCCCTGCAAGTTCATACGTAAGATCTATACTAGCTGCAGTTCTTTTTCACTGTAATTTGCACTTAAAATGCTTGTAAATAAACACTGTTAAAAAGGACATTTAGTTAATGATTAATGAATTAATGATTTTTTAGGTATGTTAACTTGGTTTATTTAGATGTTCTCCTAAGTCACATTTCTTTATTAGTCAGTTAGTAATATATATTAAATAGTTGCTCAGTTGCAAAAGTTGCAACGTTTGTTGTTTCATGCAGTTTCCTCTAGGTTATTTCAAGCTAAAAGGTACGAGCTAAAAGGTAACATTAACTGAAGTAATTTGATCTCAGTATTTGTTTAGCAAAAGTCTCTGTGTAAATTTTAGGTTTTCAGTGATTTACTTTCTGTGGTTTTGAAATGGCTTTAATTTAGTAATGACAAAAGTTTGTAATTGCATTTGCAGAGGACACTCTGAGATGTTTAGTATGTATTCCTTACCCTTAATCTGTTTACTGTTTATTCCCATCTGCATATTAAATCTCCATCTATCTATTGGAACAAAGCCTTTTTAGGGGTCAAAATGTTAATGGGATTTGAACATGTGGTCTACTGTTCCTTGTCAAGACAGTTGCACCACTCTAGAGCTGTAACTAAATGTGACAAAGTAAAACAGATGTAGGTTTAATCAGATTCAATCTGATCTGGGTCTCCCTACAGTCTAAGTTCTCCTCGTAAAATGTGAGATCATCATCATCATCATCATCCCATTTCAAATCCCAGAAAGGGCTCAGAGCTCAAGAATCCTCCTAGTCTGAGGATGTCATGTTATGGAGGGTCCTAATCTGCAGGTGGGAGGCAAAAACAGTAAACAATTTGAGAGGAAACTAAACTAAATCATGAAGAAATATGTAAGCAATTTCAGCTGCAGCTTGTTGGCTAATGTTTCAGAAACTCAGTTATCGGTATTGGTTGCCAGAACACATAAAATATTAGTTAAAAACACTCTGAACTTAAGTTTTGTACTGACAACAAAAGGGAGGCAGCCTTAAAGAGGTAGTGAAATGCCTTCATGAAATGTGGTCAATGTGAACATGAGGGGTGAGGTCTAAGTTCCTTTGCTGTCTTGTAATGGGATTGACATTTACTAACCATATGATTACTGACATTCCAGCTGTGACATTTCCAAGTCACACCTAAATATAGAAAGTCTACACAATCTCTACACAGACTCTCTTAACCTGGTGTATTTGACTGTGTGCAGAGCTAAAAAAGAGGCTGAACTGGAGAAGCGGTTCTCTGGTTTGTATCTGGAGCAAGAGGAGGCAGCCAGAAAAGAGGAGGCCCGGAAGGCAGCTGCCCTGGAGCAGAGCAGACAGGAGGAGCTCAAGGTATTCTGAACTAAATTACCTCATTTCAGTATTCCAGTACATTCCTTCTTCTTCACACCTTTAGGTGCTTTCCCCTGTTTACCTGCTCCACCGGTCACTCTGGAGTTAGCAGTTCAAGCTTGACTGGTTGTGGGAAAGGAAACAGCAATAAAACTACTGAAATATGAAATAGATTTTTAGTATCTTAAAAACATGGCAAAAAAATAATATTTATTTTGTTTACAACCAAGTCACTTTACAAATGGAGCCCTTATTATATTTATTGTACTTTATATATTCAAAACCTGCTTTATCTAAGGAAACCTATGTTTTTCCTAACAAATAAAACATTATATTGTTCTAGTTAAATGTGTTTTACTGCATTACCAATTAGGGCTGCAACGATTAGTCGCTATAATCGACAATGTTGATTATTTAAATTTGTCGACTATAAATTTCATTGTCGACTAATCATTAATTTGTAACAGTACCACATTACACATAGTGCTGGGGACAGAAGCGCAGTGGGAGATGGGTAAACAGCTCACTCACACAGTTTACACTCAACTTAGTTTGTGTTTCCAAAACACAACAAACACAACAGATTACATTTTAAATCATTAAATATCAGTACTTTCCATGTTTAAACAACATTCCGATATTTAAATGCAATTTAAATCTCATGTTCTGTTGTTTCTATCATTTTTAGAGATGGCAGAAATAATCGTTGACTAATTGACTAATCGAAAAAATAATCGTCAGCTTAGTCGACTACCAAAATAATCATTAGTTGCAGCCCTATTACCAATCACACAGGCTTGCCACAAGTCATGGGACAGTTTTATGTAAAAAAAGGTGGGGGCAGTTTGAAAACACACACACCTGTATAAATTATGCAGTTAATGAGTTTATTCAGTGTGTTTGTGGCAATTTGCTGTAAATTACAGGAGTTTAAACAAGGCCTGATAATGGGTGCCAAAATGTTTATATATAGGTTTACCATTCCTCAATTCACAGTGTCACATGTGTACTGGAAGGCATTGAAGGCATTGCCACCCACTGTGGATCTAAAAAGCAGAGGTAGATTTACTCAGAACTGTGTGTTTATGTAGTGTAATTTCACAGCTCTAGAGTGGCCCTACAGTCTAACTGTGCTGTGACCAGCAACGTCTGTCTAGAGTTACCCATGTAGACATTGCAGCTCTGCCAGAAATCACGTCCACATTCAGTGCAGGAGGCACCGTACACATATCCAAAACATCAGTGCAGCATTCTTTAGCTTCCATCAGACATGGCCATCAGAAAAGTTATGGGACACAATAAACACAATAAACACATTTATTGGGCAGATAAGTGTGTTAATAACTGAATGGGATTTTTGCCTGTGTCTTGAAAATCTTGTAAAAACGATTGTGCAACAATCTGTAACGCATGTAACAAATGAATAGGTCAATTGGGACGACTTCACAAGGAATTCCAGAACGACCCAGACTGTAGGCAGGCAATGAGTAAGAAGAAGATCCTGTGACATCTAGACTCACTTCATCTCACATTTCCAAATGATGCTGAATGATAACCAAAGCCTTAATTTTTCCAGAAGCGAGAGGCGGAGGAGAGGAGGAAAGCTGAAGAGGAGCTAAAGAGGCTGGAGGAGGAGAGAGCCCAGCAGATCTATCTGGACCTGAAGCAGGTTAATCACCAGAAGAAAGGGCAAGACAAGGAGGAGAAAGCCTGGCAGGACTCATGTAAGAGAGTAGTCATCCTTATTGTGCTCTTTACCTGTTATGTAAAGAACCCTTTTTGTAAAGGGTTTGTTTTAGTGTAAATAACTTTTTTTTTAAGTTTGATGAACATATACTTTTGGTAACCCTAAAAATATGTTTCTGAGAATGTGGTTTATTTTATTATGGAATGAATCTTTACAGATTAAGAACATGTGGGCCCCATCCAGTGCCCTTAACCTGAACTGTTGCAAAATATTCCCAACCTAAGGAAATATAACAGTGTCTAAACAGTGTATACAGATATTTGTATATTTTTGTTTTACATTTTGCTAACTAAAACACTGTTTGATTCAGGTTATGTATTTGTATCAGGTTCCCAATCATAAAATATATGTATCAACATAATTTTAATGATTTTGAAGCAGTAAATTAATTTTCAAACTCCTACCACTATACTAAAACAGAAAAGAGGTTGTAGTTGGCAGTGGGTTTTTTTAACAGGTATGATTAAGCTGGTTTTAAATGTAAATATAAATTAGTATTAAACGATTTGTGTATGTGTTTGTGCTACAGTGCGTAAATCCAAAGCGGCTGATCAGCGCAGACGATCTCTGGCTAAACAGACTATAGACGACCACCGCAGGCGTTCGGTGAAAGCCCTGGAAAGAGGGAAAGTGGCAGCTATGATGAAAAATTTTGGAGCAAAGAAATCTGCCCCACCTCCTCAGCCCAAACCCAGAAACCTCACTCTGGCCAGCGAACCCATTCAACAGTGAGTTTAACTTATTACTATAGTTACAGTCATGGTCAAAATTGATGGCACACCTGAAATTTCTCACAGAAAATGATTGCATTTATACTTGTTTTGTTATACACGTTTATTTACTTTGTGTGTATTGGAACAAACCAAAAGCCAAAACTGATATAATTTCACACAAAATGAACAAAAAAAAACAAAATAGGCAAAACAAATTATTGGCACACTTAACTTTTATATATTTATATATATATACTATCAAGGATTATAAAGATTTTGGTTTACTCACATACTTTTGTATGTCTCGGTGTCAGCAGTACCTGCGCTGCATCCTGAGTTTTAACTTTTCATCAATTTTTTTCTTCCATCCACATCCAGGGAAGGTTGCTACAGTGACATGGATTGAAAACTTCTTGATAATGTTGTGCATAATGGACAAAGGAACGTCAAGATCTCTGGAGATGGACTTGTAATCTTGAGATTCTTTATATTTTTTTAGCTCTCCTCTTTTAATAAAACTTCAATAATGTCTTGAAAAAAAAACAAAAAAATTAAATACTAAATTTCATGTTTTCCAACACTTTCAACCATGACTGATCAAAGAATTCAGCTTGCATATTTGAGTTATTTTAAAGAAGCATCTAATCTGTTCTAATGACTGCCTTATCTGTATACAGCTTATTACCATAAACAAAGATTCCCCCGGGAAATGGTGTCAAAACTAGTTATATGTAATGCGAAATAGCATTTGAACTGTTTAAATGGTTGAAACAGAGACCACTTCAGTTTCTGAATCAGTTTCTCTGATTTTGCTGTTTATAGGTATACATTTAAGTAAAATGAACATTGTTGTTTTATTCTATGAGCTACAGACATTTCTGTCAAATTCCAAATAAAAATATTGTCATTTTAGAAATCAATATTTGGTGGAATAACCCTGGTTTTTAATCACAGTTTTCATGCATCTTGGCATGTTCTCATCCACCAGTCTTACACACTGCTTTTGGATAACTTTATGCCACTCCTGGTGCAGAAATTTAAGCAGTTCAGTTTGGTTTGATGGCTTGTGATCATCCATCTTCCTCTTGATTATATTCCATTCGTTTTCAATTTGGTAAAATCAAAGAAACTAATCATTTTTAAATGGTGTCTCATTTTTTATCTCTAGCACTAAACCAGCACACCTTCCTTCTGTAAATGAGATCTGTCTGCCTTATCTGTAGCAAGTGGCTTAATACTGTGAACAAAGGTTCCCAAGTACTAAGCAAAACACCAGGACTGCTATTATTAGTACTGTATGTTTTCGGTAAACACTCTTTTGTTGAGCCATGATACAAAATTTAAATCTGAAGCAAAACATTTAAAAGGTCTCTCATACATGCTTCAGGAATATTACTGTCCGTGGTAATCACTACTGATACAGCAAAGTGGGGATTAGATTGAGAATGTTTTACTGTTTAATAGACAATTTCATTTTCTGGTGATCTTCTCAGTTCTACTAAGGAGATCTGTACAACAATAGTATCAACTCAATCAGCGCTGCCAGTAATACAATGACCTAATGATTGAATGGAGGTCTGACAACAGTTTGAAACCAGTTTTAACCCAAGAGACATGCCATTTCTCTAGGCTGTGTCAAATATGCTTATCAGTTTAACCCTCTGTTGTTTCCTGGGCTTGTTAATAGAGCTGATGTCATGTAGGATTTTCTGGTATGAGAGAGGCAGTCAGACAGCTTGTCTTTCTTAAAGCTTTTCTGAATTAGTTTTTTTTCCGTTACGATCGACAGGAAGCCAGGTATGCACCGGTCGCTGTCGACGTCCAGCAGGGAGGAAATTATTCGCTGGTTTAAAGAGGAGCAGACACTCAGAGTTTGTTTACAGCAAGACGAGAGTCGAGTTGCCCCCTGGTTTCATGGTGAGTTCAAAGTGTGGGCCATCTGTGTGCTTTAATCCAAGATTCCTGTCTTGGTAAAATTCAGATATTATTTTTGTATTAAGGAAAAACATCTCTCTCTCTGTCTAAGTGTTCTGCTTCTAATGACTGGGTTTGTTATTATTATTATTATTATTATTATTTGTTCAAAGGATTAATGCTATTTCATTATATTTGTTTGCAATATTACTTACATAATAAATAATTATCTTACAATTATCAATAAATTAAAAGTTTTTGATTTGAGCTCTTTCTCTTTGTACACAGGTATTATTACTCGTGAGGAGGCGGAGGATTTGCTGAAGTCAGGCACCGCTGGAAGCTTCCTGGTCCGTGTTAGCGAGAGGATATATGGATATGTTCTTTCTTACAGAAGCCAAGACGAATTCAAGCATTTCCTCATTGATGTCACAGACGGCTGCTTCATGCTGCTGGGAGACCAGATCAAGTTCACTTCTCTGGGAGAACTAGTGGACTACCATCAGGTAATAGATCATTCAGAGCTGCTGTGGTTCACTTTAACTGTATGATATGGATAAAGGAGCATCAGGCTAGGTTGAAATGTTTTAGATTTACCATGAAAGCAAATTACCAAACACAACTCTAAGTTTGTTCCACACTGAGACTCCACTTATAAATGTTTAGAGGAGAATGATAGAGCGACTGGACGGACAGAAAGTAATTATTGTTTCTGAGAGATTGAACTCTTAGATACCTAGCTAGTTAGCCTGTTAACATAAGCTAGCAAGCTAACAGCAAAAAAAACTAACTGCTAGAAGGCTAACCGCTAACAAGCTAGCCGCTAGAAGGCTAACCGCTAACAAGCTAGCCGCTAGAAGGCTAACCGCTAACAAGCTAGCCGCTAGAAGGCTAACCGCTAACAATCTAATCAGAAGAAGGCTAACTGCTAACGAGCTAGCCGTTAGAAGGCTAACCGCTAACATGCTAGCCGCTAGAAGGCTAACTGCTAACAAGCTAATCAGAAGCTTAACCGCTAACAAGCTAGCCCCTAGAAGGCTAACCACTAACAAGCTAGCCGCTAGAAGGCTAACCGCTAACAAGCTAATCAGAAGAAGGCTAACCGCTAACAAGCTAGCCGCTAGAAGGCTAACCGCTAGCAAGCTAATCAGAAGAAGGTTAACCGCTTACAAGCTAATCAGAAGAAGGTTAACCGCTAGCAAGCTAATCAGAAGAAGGTTACCGCTAGCAAGCTAATCAGAAGAAGGTTAACCGCTAACAAGCTAATCAGAGGAAGGTTAACTGCTAACAAGCTGATCAGAAGAAGGTTAACCGCTAACAAGCTGATCAGAAGAAGGTTAACCGCTAGCAAGCTAATCAGAAGAAGGTTAACCGCTAACAAGCTAATCAGAGGAAGGTTAACCGCTACAAGCTAATCAGAGGAAGGTTAACCGCTACAAGCTAATCAGAGGAAGGTTAACCGCTAACAAGCTAATCAGAGGAAGGTTAACCGCTAACAAGCTAATCAGAGGAAGGATAACCGCTAACAAGCTGATCAGAAGAAGGTTAACCGCTAACAAGCTAATCAGAGGAAGGTTAACCGCTACAAGCTAATCAGAGGAAGGTTAACCGCTAACAAGCTAATCAGAGGAAGGTTAACCGCTAACAAGCTGATCAGAAGAAGGTTAACCGCTAACAAGCTAATCAGAAGAAGGTTAACCGCTAGCAAGCTAATCAGAAGAAGGTTAACCGCTAACAAGCTAATCAGAAGAAGGTAAACCGCTAGCTTGATACAGACAAATAATACACAAACTTGGCGTCAGATACGTCATCATATTTATGAAATAACGGAGATATTGTTAAAATGTTTTAAAACCGCAATATATACGATATTACCCTCATTTTCCCCAACCTAATGTGAGACAGTGTTATAGCAATGCAGACACATCTGTATTTCAAAGACCCCCAAAACTCCTTCCAGTACAACCCATTTAAGTTAGAGGTTTAAAATAGGATGTCATACAAGAGACATAGGTGTCCATATATACCTTACAATTTACACTTTACTTTGTAAAGCATTTATTCTCATAATTCTGCCACCAGGAGGAGCCTTTAACTCCATCTGGAGGGGAGCGGCTGGTGAATGCATGTGGACAGAAGCCTGGAACTGTGGACTATGCTGATCTGTTCACCTGAGTGAGGTCCAGCCTCCAAAACTCAGGGACTCTAAGACGTAACCTGCTCCTCAGGTTTTTTAATACAACAGGATTCCTTGCTTTTCCAAAAGCAGATCTTGAAGGACTGTAGACTGAACGTGTGTTTTTGGTCATGCCTTCTTTGCCAAGTATTAAATAATTATTATAACATTCTGATTTGGGCCGTTATCACACCTGCACTTTTAGTTAACTTTTAGTTAAGTTGCACTCTTGGTGCAATTCATTTGAGCAGATATGAATAGAGAAATCACACTCGAAGCAAAACACCTGCTGCGAGAACTTTCTTGCTTCCATCCCAGATAGGTCTATCCAAAAGACCAGAAAGTGGAGAGAATATTACGTTTATTAATGGACAAACTCTAACTCTAGGTTGTAAAAAAACCCCTAAATCAATCACAGTCTAAAAAAAATCTGCATGATGAAAATATTCCTTTCAATTGTACAGGAAGTCACCAAGTGCATTTTATGATAATAGGATGGATTTAAAGGTTTTAGTTTTGCAGTTTTTTTTTTTGCCACTGATGTATTTTACTGCGCATTTGCCTTGGTCAGGTGAGCTAGTAATGTGGTATTTCTTATAGATTTTTCTGTTAATTAATGTAGGAATTGAACTTACTGTGTTCAGTACAATTTGAACAACACAAAAACAGACATGTCCCCTGTCATTTTCTGAGTTTGGATCATGTTTTATCTTGATGGCTGAGGTATCAAACCTTCTCCCATTGGAGAAACTCACTTTTGAAATCCACAATAGACACAAAGAATTCTGTAAAATTCTGTACGATCAAGTTAAGAGCACCCTAGATAAGAGCACCTAAATGCTTTACAGAGTATTTTGGTTTGTTTACCACTTTAAAGTTACTACATGATTTCTTATGTGTTCCTTCATAGTCTGGATAATGTAGAGGGAAAAAAATAAAAGAAAACTTTGTCCAAACTTTTGACTGGTACTCTACATATCAACTATAGAAAAACACCAGCACAGCTGTTTTTTCTTAATCTTTGAAGTGTCTATTTTAAGGTTCTGACAGGTAACAGGATGAAATATTGTCCCATGATATTTATTTTTAACCCTTTAATGCATCTATGCTAATTCCGAACCGGAAAAAAATTAGGAAGAAAATGCCATATCTCCTTGAGTTAACAACCTATACAGACAAATGAGCACACTTTTCCACACCATTCTGGGCCAAGAAATTTAATAGAATGGTTATTTTTAAGTTTTTTACATATTAATATAAAAAATACAAAATATACAATACAATACAATATATACAATACAATATATACAAAAATATAAAAAAATAGCAAAAAATGTTAATTTGCCTGTATGTTTTCCTATTATACTAAATTCCTGCACTCTAAATAAAAACATCCTGATATTTTTCTTAATCATTAAAGTGTCTACTTTGGGATTCTGACAGGTAACAGGACAAAAAATGTCCTGTGGGGCTTATTTTTAACTTTTTACTGCATCTATCCCAATGCCGAACCTTAAAAATAATTAAGAAATTGGCATAGCTCCTTCATTTAAAAACCTATACAGACAAATGAGCACACTTTTCCACATAATTCTGGGCCAATAAATTCAATGGAATGGTTATAAGTTGTGCTTTTAAGTTTTTGACACATTTTGACTTAATTCTGGGACAAAGAGATTAAAAAAAATAACAGAAAATGTTAAGATCGCATGTATGTTTTCACATTATACTAAAATCCTGTGCACTGGATAAAAACATCTTGGGATTTTTCTTAATCCTTGAAGTGTCTACTTTAAGATTCTGACAGGTAACAGCACAAAAAATGTCCTGTGGGGCTTATTTATAACCCTTTACTACACCTATCCCAAATCCGAACCTAAAAAAATATGAAGAAATTGGCATAGCTCCTTCAGTTAAAGCCCTATACAGACAAATGAGCACACTTTTCCATACACTTCTGGGCCAAGGAATTCCATAGAAAGGTTATTTTGAAGTTTTTCACACATTTTGACTCAATTCTGGAACAAAAAGATAAACAATTAGCAGAAAATGTTATGGTCGCCTGTATGTTTTCACATTATACATTATATTCACATTATGAAAAGTCTACTTTTAGATCCTGACAGGTACCAGGATGAAAAATGTAATTAGCTGCAGAACTAATTGATGATAAAATCCAACAATGTACTAAAAATAAAAGTATTAGCATAGTGTGGTACTAATAATTTTAATCCTCATTATCACCATTGAAGAGATCATCAAAATCTATCCTTTAAATCTCTGTCCCTTCCTCCTGATCACCTGTCCCCTCTCCAATCAATTCTGTCTCTTCTGCTCTTGCAAAAATGTCAACAAGAGAAGGAGGGAAGATGGGGCAAACTGACCAGACCGGCTCCAACACCCCCTCCTCCATTGTCTTTTCCCAACCCGTGCCCTGATCGTAAGGGTTTTGCCTTTCAGATTTTGGCTGATCTGTCCTTTTTTAGCAGGCTACCCTGTAGTTTACGCTGTCTACTTTAAAACTTGCATCCAGGGCTCTGTTAACACCCACCATCTTTTGCAGCATCTTGGTTCTCACAGCATCAATGGAGGTCAGTTGGCCAATGGACATACAGAACATTATCTCCTGTTGGAGCTCATTGCTGACCTGCCACAATGTACAAAGCTGCAGCTTCTTCAAGGGAGCAATTTTGCCCTTGAGAGCACTGGTGCAGCATAGTATCCCAGAAGAGTGCTTCAGTAATTAGATCCCAGAGACATTCACTAGCTTACTATGCAAGCCAGTTCTGTGGTCAAGAATCATGGTAAGGTTGACACTGCTGACATGGTAAAGGTGGTTCAGTAATATGTCGGTGTTCGGGGTCCTCATCACACTGGACTTGTACAGGACAACACGGGTGTCTGTCTCCTCCTGGTTTGACTGCAGGGCGTGGATCTCTGAAGCCTGAACCCTTAACAAAATGTACAATTTTTAACACATACCTGTATATTGAAGACGCTACAACTCTAGTGCTCCATTCAAATGTTTTTATAGCGCTGGATATGTGATAACTGATTTCCAATTTCCAGTCTTCATTATTCATCTTTTAATAATGCTTTTTCCGCCCAATTCCTTTGGAGGGGTGTGCAGACATATGTTCTCAGTCTTCAAACAACTGATTGGGCATAAAAAAGGCCATTGCAAATTTCATATTTCTTTATTTGTGGATTTCATGCATCTGTTTGCCAGTATTCATGCCCCCTGTCATTATCAGCCAGCATTGGCAGAGCAGCCAAAAAAATATTGAGAGCATGTGTGCTGTTTGTCAAAAAGGTTAATTTATATAAAATAAAAAAAACACTTGAGGCTTGTAGTGTAAAGACAGCCACTGACACTGGTGATTTTTTTATTTTTATTTTATATGACATTTTATTATTTTATTGTTTATTCTATTATAATTCTGGTCTAATTGATTCCTAAATGGTCAGTGAGTTTATTTAACTGCGACTGAGTGAATACAGCTGTTCAGCCCAAGGTGTTTCTTCAGTCCGGTGTTCTGTCGAATTTTCCTACCCATCGATACATGCTTCCCAAAGGTACTGCGCATGCGCCGACCTACACAATTTAATTATTTCTCGAGTTTTATGTATAATTACTCGGGTTTAGGGGGGTTTATATGCATTAAACGACCTGGACACACTGTCATTGCACAAAAGTGTAAATGGAAACTAAAAATTACACTTATTATCATAAATAAATACAAAAGCAGTTTGTAATGAGCTATATTTACTATAACTTTGCCATGGTACAATGAATTATGCAATCCAAATCTAATAACGTACATCTACTGGAATATCACTGGGTACATGCCCTAAAATAGTGCTTCTTTTGTATTTTTACAGTTAAATATACATTGGGGTAGCACGGTTCGACAAGGTAGCAGAATTCGACAGAACACCGGCCCTGTTTCTCCAGCCCCGCCCGCCCTCTCATCAACAGACTTTTGGACGAAACCAAAGTCACTGGAAAAGAGGGGGATATCTGAGATTTTGAGGCATGATATTTAATATAATTAAAATAATATATTTCACCGTTCCTATTAAATTATGATTATTCACATTTATAACACACGTTTTAATACAATATAATATATAATGAATATATTAAAACACAAATTAAAAACCTTTCAGGCAACAAAAAAACCCGAACCTAGTTTGAATGGTCGTGGCTTCACTGATTCAATCAGTAACAACAAGAAAGACGCCCTTTTTTCCGGGAGCTGCATGGAGTCTGCAGGAGTTTAAAGCCTCTCTGTGATTTATGGGGAACAGTTATTCATATTGGGTCAAATAATGTAGTGTTTCTTCACTCTGGTGCTGAAGGTCCGCTGCGCTGCTCATTACTGTGTTTCCGCTTTACTCTGTTTTCATTAAAAGCCCCTCAGTGTTAAAACAACGGCACTAAAACAGGCGGAGCGGTGGGCCTTCAGCACCAGTAGTGATTACCCTGCCGGGTTAGAGGAGAGTAGCGCGGAGGAGCTCTTTTAGTCCCGGTGAGTAACTTAGTTAGCTGACTGTTTCAGCTCTCGGTGAAGCGCGGTCTTATTATGATACTAAGCTACAGCATGGTGAGACTAAAGCGTGTTAATGGCGAATAACGCTGTAAGATAGCTAACGCTAGCGAGCTAGCCAGTGGAGGATGGCTGGCTAAGCTAACTAGCTTTTGGAAGAATAATAAGCTAATTATCTTAGCCAGCCATCACCCACTCGCTAGCTCGCTAGCGTTAGCTATCTTACAGCGTTATTCGCCATTAACACGCTTTAAATAGTCTTACCACGCTGTATAAGCGTCATAATAAGCTAATTAGCTTAGCCAGCCATCCTCCACTCGCTAGCGTTAGCTATCTTAAAACGAGCTGTTGTAATTAGCTACAGTTAGCTCGATTACCTGCAGCAGCACCTGCTCATGCTGTTTAAGAGCTGATTCACGAGCTCCTCTCCCAGCATAATATCAATCAGCAGCAGCTTTTAAACCACGCTGTAGTTCAGTAATAAGATCGCGTTTCACCGAGAGCTGAAACAGTCAGTTAGCTAACGCTAGTTAAAATACCCAACAGGACTGAAAGAGCTCCTCTCGGTACTCCGGTCTAATCCCGCAGGGTTTTTGTAGATATTTAACTTCAGAATCTTATTAATACTGAATTAAAGTATGGTAATCTGGCTAATGTTAAAAAGTCAACTGGCTTTTTATCAAAACACTTTTAGTTAATTTATACCTAAATTAATTTAAGCGGTGTGTTCCCACAAGACCAATTAAAAAAATAAATAAAAAAACGGGGGGAGGGGGGAATAGCGCATGCGCGAAAAATAGCGGCATCTGCGCATGCGCTGAAATTAGCGGCATCTGCGCATGCGCGGAAAATAGCGGCATCTGCGCATGCGCGGAAAATATTTTCGCGCATGCGCAGATGCCGCTAATTTTCGCGGCCGACTGCGCATGCGCGGAAAATAGCGGCATCTGCGCATGCGCGGAAAATATTTTCGCGCATGCGCAGATGCCGCTATTTTTCCGCGGCCGACTGCGCATGCGCGGAAAATAATGTTCGCGCATGCGCAGATGCCGCTAATTTTCGCGGCCGACTGCGCATGCGCGAAAATTAGCGGCATCTGCGCATGCGCGGAAAATATTCTCGCGCATGCGCAGATGCCGCTATTTTTCGCGGCCGACTGCGCATGCGCGAAAATTAGCGGCATCTGCGCATGCGCGGAAAATATTCTCGCGCATGCGCAGATGCCGCTATTTTCCGCGGCCGACTGCGCATGCGCGGAAAATAATGTTCGCGCATGCGCAGATGCCGCTATTTTCCGCGCATGCGCAGATGCCGCTAATTTTCGCGCATGCGCAGTCGGCAGCTAAATTTCGCGCATGCGCAGTCGGCCGCTAAATTTCGCGCATGCGCATACCACATTATATTATATTTAATTGGTCTTGTTGGAACACACCGCTAGGTATACATTAACTAAAAGTGTTGCTCGCTTCTGGCTCGGATGCGGCTGTGCACTTGGGCGCGTGCAATTCCACAGACTGCAACTGGATTTTATAAAGATAAGAGAAAAGAATGCTTTCGCCGTGGATTTGACATGAAAAGGTAAGCTGCTGTTATGTTCTGATCTGTGCAGGCAGCTTAACGTAACTCCGTTAGACAACTAACTTACAGAGCTAGCGTTTGTTGTGTCTTCGGCTTAGTTTTCTGCAGTCCATGATTATTAGCTAAGGTGTTTCGTTTATTTTGACCCAAAACACGAGGCTCGAGACGCACCATTCACTGCATTTTGCATACTATTAACTAACCGCGTGAATCCACTGTACGTGCAAGTTAGCGTTAACTTCATCACGAACGAGTAACGGATTAGTAAACACACTTGTCTTTTTTTGAATCCTCACAGTTTCTGTCAGAAAACACTGAAAGAAAACTTCTCCTCTGTCTCTGTTTATACAGCGATGGTTTGGGTTTAAAGCTGGGTTTGTTGTGCTGGATATTTGGTTAAGAGCAGGAGATTTTATAAGATGTGGCTGCATAATTGTGAACTGAGATCGCGGTCTGTAAAGTTACACCCGCAGCTAACCAGTGACTTTAAAAACCAAATAAACACAGCTGTTACTGGACTTGATGGGTTTAAAAAATCTAGTTAATTAGCAACAGCACTGCCAACACATTTCTGTGTGTGTTTCCGTCCCTTAATTAGTACTGCAGTGTACTGGGAGGATTGTGCTGGGTGCTTATTGTTTCTCAGGTGGTAAATCACGTTTGTTGTTGAAGTTGCTTTTTTTTTCCTTCCCACCATGTAAAATCCTGCCTTTGCAGTCCACTTTAAAATATTTCCAAACAGAGACGTGTAATATGCTCTTTCGATCTTACAGCTGCTGCTCACACTGCCTGAACGGTATGCCCACACATAGAAAAAAAATAATTATATATATATAAGTACTAGAATCATCATCGCTTTAGAGACTTAATGATTAGACTAGCACTAGTCTACTGTATATTTTTGCGCACCCTCTCTCTGCATGAAGGTATGGACAACGTAACATTGCACTTTTTGATACGTCAGGATCATTTCCTTTTGATTCCGACTCTATGAGAATTATGTGATCGGCCCTGATTTCTGATCACGTTATTTGAAGTGTGTTTAATGACTTGTCAGTTAATCCTGTTTTTCCACTCTCGTTAGGGAAGCCCGGGCAGAAGAACGAGGAGCTGTACTCTCTGGGTGAAGGAGGATTTGGCGCAGTGTTTGCAGGCTACTGACCTGAGGACCTACTGCCTGTAAGTAACACACACACACAGACACACACACACACATAAAACTGGTGTCACTAACTCATTTTAAAATTTTAATACTACCTTCAGACAGCCTGTAACTGTTTTAGTTGAGTTTTTCTTTTACCTTGTTGTTTATTTTAGTTATTTTGTTTTTTTATTTATCTAATTTTATGTTTCACCATTTAGCCCTTTTATTTTATTAATTTCATCCTTTTATTTGTTTTGTTACTGCTTTTTATTTTTGGACTTTTACGTTTTTATTTCATTTATTTTCTTCCTTTTCTTTTTTATATATACATATATATTCTTATTCTTATTATTATTTATTTTTAGTTCTATCATTTACATTTTTAATATAATTGTGGTTATTTTAGTCCTTTGTTTTTTAACTGTTTATATTTTATTATTCTAGGTATTTATCTCTGTTGTTCTACATTTAACCTGTTTGCATATCCTTTTATTTTGATTTATTTAATTTTTTCGTAATTAAATCTTACATTGTTCGCTTGTTTTTATAATTTAAACTTGAGTTTCAGTCCCTTTAATTTTATGTAAGCTCGGCTGCATTGAAAATGAGGGTTACCCTCAATGTATCTACCGAGTAAAAATAAAGGTTGATTGATAGATTCGTTGAAAATGCAAAATGTTGGCTAAACCAGCTGAACAACAGTAGAAAGGTCACATCCACACAGAGATACTGGAGAGCAGTGGTCAGTTTAAAAACACAATTTAAACAAATTTTACACATTAAACATTTACCACCCAAACATGTAAAACACAGCACTGATGTGAGCTTTCACACACACGCAATGATAATACAGTCTGTGAGTTAACAGATTCGATGTGAGCTGCAGTTCTTTAACACTCCGTCCACAAGGTGAGGGTCAGTCTCTGTCTGTGGTGCTCTCCAGAGGAGAACTTTGTGTAATAGTGTGTTCTCTTTTATATTCTAAAGGGACACCTGAAGAACCTCCCCCTGGAAGTGGCACTCATGCACATGGCTGGTGTTGACTCATTCATTGCTGGAGGGACCTCAAGCTTCTCCATACAGCTGCTGAACTGGTCTAAGCTTCAGGATGAGGTCGTGTTGGTGATGGAGCCTATGCTCCAATGCTCTCCTTGGACCCCTTCGATTACATCCTGGCCAGCGGATGCCTGCAGGAGGAAGAAGCCAAGGTGAGAGACAATAAACTAAGCATCTGCTGAAGCTAGTGTTCGTTTTAAGCTGTCCATAAACTACACGACTTTAAAAAGACTTTTAACAGACCAAAATCTGACACCCTCTCAAAGCTAAAGACTCATCACAGACTTTTACTCACAGGCTAAGATTTAGCAAAGACTGGGGGTCACTTATTGCAAGACTGCAACTAGATTCTTTCTGAGATTATTTCCCATCATGCTTCTGGTGGAGTTTACATATATACACTTTACATATTAACTTATAAACAAATAACGTGTATATCATTACTGTGATTTATTGTTGCTTCTTCCCTTAGCTCTCCAATTGGTTGTTGACGTTGTTTACGTCACTATTTGCGTGAGTTGAGTCTCAAGACTTGCGATAATAAAAAATAAACACAGTTGATTTTATCGGAGCGCCAGTTCCCAAACCCGACTGACTTTCAATCGTAACCACCTTACACTTAACGATTGAGATGACACGACCCCAACTCAACTGCAGCTCGACCCTAGCCAGACTCTCGTGATTTTATCCTGACTCTGGAAATTTGTCTGCAACTGTGAAATCGTTGGAAAATCGTTAGGTACCTGAACACTCTTCTCTCTTCACCCTTAATGTAGCAGCTACCCACTGGATAACTGTTTGCCTGTTCTATAGCGACTGTAATTTCCTTCTGTCTGTTTCTGTAGGTACTTATATATTTTTTTTTTTATTGAATGTGGCAGCGTGACGACAATCACAAGTATTTCAAATGTTGGGATAAATTTCAGCCAATTTAACTTTACTATAATGTGCTCTGTGTACTCTGCAGGTACTTCTAAGGCAGCTAGTCGAAGGCGTGATTGAGGTCCATGCCAGAGGGGTTCTGCACTGTGACCTCAAGCCATAGAACATCCTGGTTCAGATGTACAGTTTGGAACCACACCTTCATATTCTGTTCTTCTGGTATGGGTTTTCAGTGAACACTACAGGCAGAGAACTGTCTTCTTTGTAGAAGCTACCATTACTGAATAGAGATTCAGGTCAAAAACATTCCTTAACGGACAGTCACTGTCTCTAATTTACTTTTCAGGACCTTTCTCATGAGTGGTTTACCCATGAGGCCAAATCCTCCACAGTGTTGCAGATAGGAATCATCCTGCTGCGTGTGAGAGGTGACCCTTCAACACCAGCACGAAGATCACCTCAAAGAAGTCTCAGATCATCTCTCCACCATCTGCTCTACGACCACCCCTAGCTAAGTATACACCACGACACAGCCACCACATCAGGCACACCTTAGTCAGGTACCATATAAAACAATAATAATAAAAATAAAAAAAAAATCGATATTTTCAATGTCTAGTTTAGAGTAGAGCTTAGATTCCCAACCTTAGAACCCGACCTGACCCGAGGCCCCGGGCCGAGATTTCCCACCACATTCCTCGGGCTGGGTCGGGTGTTTTTTTTTTTGTGGGTTTTTTTTTTTTTTTTTTTGCTTGTTTCTGGTTGCACTTTAACCACAAAGGGAACATTTTAAGTGAAAACAAATTAAATAAGAACTAGTTTTTAACCATTTATTTATCATCTTTAGTTTGATTTTTAGTAGGGGAAAAAATCGATTTAAATCGAAAAACGGATTAAAAAAAAAAAATCTAAGATTTTTTTTTTGGGCCATATCGCCCAGCTCTATTCTCTAGTTTAGAGGGATTTTTTTATAAAACACACCTAAGGAAAATAGCAGGTATTAATAAAGCTATTGATTCCATAGTTTTTAAAAGGTAATGATTTTCTTTAACTATATAAATCTTTTAATCATTTTGTGATTGTATGCTTTTAATTGCTTCCTGTTTTGTATTTGTGTTCATGTACTTAAGGCTTTAATCCTTTTTTCTTGATATTGTTTATCTTTTGATGTTTATTAATTACTTAACTGTATTTATCTTTATGTAGTATACTGTTAGTGTTTTAATCCATACACTTTTTGTATATATTTCTTTTATTGCTTAGTTACTTGCTTTATTAATGGTTATTGTATTGGTGTTTTAGTCTTATTTTGGGCTTATATTCATTAAAAACATTTTAATGTTTGTCTTTTAGTGCTTTAATCAATTAATATTGTACTTACCTTTTACTATTTTACTATTAATCTTTCTGTACTTAATTATGATATTTATACATTGTTTTATTTTATTTTTTTTGCAGCATTGTATTACATTGTTTATTAATTTTATGTCTTTATACGGGATTTTATATTTGCATTGTATATATTTTTGTTTCATTTAATGTTTATGCTCTTTGTCTTTTTCAGATTTTTACATTTTTCAATTTGTGTATTGACCCAAGGAGGATGGGTTCCTCTCAAGGTTTCTATCTCTCTTTCTGAGAGAATTTTCTTTGCCGCTGTCTCCTTTGTGCTTACTCAAAAGAGGTTTGGACACTTTTTTTTTTTTTAACTGTTCTTAATTTTTTTAATGACTGTACATTTCTTTGTCAATAAATGTTTTTTTTTATTGCTATCACTTGAGTCTGTTTGTTTATTTGATCACACTATCGCTAAGTTTCTTGAAATGTGTTTATGGAAAAAATGTAATTTTAATATTTTATTAAATGTGGATTTGATGCCCACAGTCCTTTTTAACACTGCAACTAAACACTGAAAGAATCAATGAGAAATTATTGATTTATTATTAATGTAATGAACAGAGATGTTCTGAAGTTAAAAGCTGATTATCCCATGTGTCTCATATTCCCAAATTAACTGCTGTAGGTTCCACACACAAGGTCTCACTCCTGTAATTTAATAACGTTAATTAAGCCAAGTTTGCCTCCTTTCACAATTACTGAATAATTAAGCTTTTGAGTTGAGGAGAGAACTCAGTAAGAAGTTTCTTTTTTGAAGTGGTCTGTTTTTTAATGCAATAGAAGACCCTTATTTGGTTCCATTCGTTCATCTTTTAATCCAGTATTTGAGCTGGTGATTGTTTCACTCTAGTGGATTATCATGATATCGCATCCAAATACAACCTGTTTTCAATGATGGTTAAAAATTACTTACAGTATTATACTGACAAATCATTTAGAAAAGATAGTCATTCAGCCATCCAGCCAGCCATCCATCCATCCAAAAACCGAACCAGTGCAATGGGACTGAGACTGGTTAAGGCATATTTTAAATAATTAAATACCAACTACTTTAAACTTGATTGGGTGTCAAGGTGCCATTATGATTAATTTTTAATTTTTCATAACCCACACAAAACAGTTTAGAGTCCACAGTGCAAAACTTAGATTTTAAATTAAACAAGAAGTAACATAAGTGGTTCTAGAGCTTTGACAGAATTTGTGACCCATTTTCTCCAGAATTGTTTTGTCTATTTTATGCTGTTTTTGCACATGCCATCAAACCACAGTCTAGAATAAAAGCAGATTCAAAACCATTAGAGGTAGGCTGATCAAAACCAAAGCGCATTCAAACTATAAAATAGTTATTTTACATAAGTAATAGGCAAAAAAAAGGAAACCAGTTTAGAAAATACCCCTTGACATATACACATCAAACCTGAAGTGATTTTACTGTATTATTATAAAAGTAATTCAGGAGGTACATGATCGAGAAGGTCAGTTATACTGTATTATTATAAATAAAACGCACTATAAAATAGAAATGTTAAAAAGATTCACCCATCAAATACAATAAAGGTCACAAAAAGATTTTTTAAAAGTTCAGTATCAGCTAGCAGAACATCTTGCAATAAACTGTGTGCCTTTATCATCTGTAAAAACATGGAATGAGATTAGACAGAAGCAAAAAATGAATACAAAAATAAATTAATCGAGGTCTCTTGTTTTCTCCCATCCATACAAACTAAAATTGCTTTGATTAAAAAAAAATGTGTTGATTAAAATATTTAATATTACAGGCTGGATGAAACACAACTGTTTTGTTTAAAGCACTGCACATCTAACACTGAAACAACGTATAAGAACCTCAAGTACAATCTAGTAAGAGAAATATATGTCCTGTACAGGAACAGGAAGTGGTCATGTGCCTCAAAATTCATAGGAACTGAGACATACACTAACAAATATTTGCACAAATACAGACAGAGTGACTGGCAATACTGAACCTCTATACACAGTAAAGCGGCTGCAGGAGGGGGTATGAAGTCACGCAATGTAAAACAGTAGGCTATATTTAAAACAGATGTATGTCAGCTCAGTATGACTGGGCACCCACAGCTCTGTTTCACTCTGGAAGCAAGTTTAAGAGTTGTGTTACTGACCCTGAAACCTGGCCTTTCAAGCAAATATGTTTTCTGGAAAGAAAACAACACTGCAGAGGAATATGGGGGATGGGAGGAGTTTGGGTCAATGTTTTTCTGAAATTTTAAATAGGAGCACACTGCAGAGATACAGTATGACAAGATAGGCCAACTCCTTTTGGGTGGTACATGTACTGTAGCCAATCAGGAGTAAATATAATTTTTATTTATATCGCTATTTGAGAGCTGTTGTCCATAAACAGACCATAAACAATTTTATAAACCAATGAAAAGGTAGTTTGGCCCTACCCACTGCAAAAACACTGAAGAAACAGTAAAACTAGAGCCATTATAATCAAGCTTAAAAAACTTAAATATTTTAGTTAACTGAATTGATTTGCTATATAGATTTTGTATTATAATATTAGAGTCCTCTTTTATTTGCAATTAGACAGAAAACAGCATTTTTATTTTTCCATCGCTGGAGATAATTCAGGTCTGAAAGGTCTGAATTAATGGAACCATGTCCCCCTGCACTTCCTTGTAGAAGCATTGCTGACTCATGTAGCAGGACAGTCCACAGGTCCTCCTGAATGCATCCCTCAGCCATTCAAGCTCGACATCAGTCACTGAAAAAGAGATAAACACAGACAGTTGAGAATATTTTAAAGAAAAGCTGCAGCATGCACTGGAAACAGTCTATATACACAAATGATTCACACACAAAATTTAGTGTTCCAAACAACATTTTATCAATAAAAAATTAGGCTGCTTTTTTTAAATCAGGGCTCAAGTTAGGTACATGCTGCAATATGCAGACATTACAGCAACTGGCAACAGTGGTGTGAAACAGTAACCAGTTTTAAAGATTATCAATGCAGATACTGAAGGTTCAGGAAAGGGGAATCACACTGAGAGAAATTGTGCAATATGGTATCTAAATAATGTTGTTGGGTTGCAGCATTAACTGGTTTTACAGTATACCATGGTATGTAAATGGATGGTTATCATACTGTGTACATTTGCTTATTATCTATAAAAGGGGGACACACGCAAACATACGGGCATCTACTTTCCACCCTTTAGCACCACTAGCACCATACTCAAACATCTCCACCTATACTGGCTGCTGAAGGAGGCAATACATCAAACATGTTCATCCAATCTAAAAGAGCACAATCTCTCCATGTAGATAAAGTTTCATAGCTTTAATCCATAACCAAACAAATGCACGTTTTATTTTTAAATTGAAATCTGTGCCACCTACCAAGCACCATCACATGCGCAAGAACATTTTAATTATTTATACTTATGTTATTCTTGTTATTACCATGTTAATGATTTAGAGTAATTGTGTAGCATCACACAATAAGATAAGATGATAAGATAATCCTTTATTAGTCCCACAGAAAATACAAAATAATCAGTACAATCAGTACAATATATACAATATAAACAAAAAAAGTTTGAATTCTTAAGATTGTATTTATAAATAATTGCACATTGCCTCTTAGTGGCACAAGGTTATTGGAAAAATATTTCACTTTATGTTACACTGAAAAAAAAAACTATTTTCTGTAAGTGGACAGTGTTTAAGTGTGTGTTTATTAAGTCCGCTGTGTGCACACACTACCATAATCATAATAATATCTGTGAAAACATCATAAACTAAAGCTGCAGACCTGGCTATAAACATTACACACACACACACACACATACACACACACACACATCATTAACCACAAATAACATAAAAAACATTGCAACACTATACAAAACGGTTTATAGATCAAACCATTTTAGCTTTAGATTTTTGCATTCATGCCTCCTTTGCAGAGGATAATATTATTATTTTAGGATCTTGATTTAGGCCGTTTTCAAACCTGTACTTTTAGTTAAGTTGGAGTCTTGGTGCGATACATCTTAGCCGATATGAATACGGCAATCACACTCAGATGCTGACCAAAACAACTGCTGTAAGATCTTTCTTGCTCCCACCCCAGACAGGTCTGTCCAGTAAGACCAGAAAGTAGAGTATGTTAAATAGTTTATTATCTGATTCAGTGGAAACCTAGGTGTAAAAACGTCCTTAATCATTCCAATATAATTCACCATGCATTGCTTTACAATAAAATCTTTCTAAAAGGCAGATTATTACTATTGTACATAAGAAAAGCAATTCAAGGTGCAAATGTGCACCGTCAGGAACTGTTTACAGAAAGTACGTGGGTGTGATCTTGATAAGGTCATGTCAGCTCCAAGGACAATTTCAGTTTTGTATTTCAGTGAAAGTTATTCCTTTAATTGAATTTATATAAATAATGTATCTGGTAATATACAAAGGCTCTCAGTGTTGTTACACCTTTTTGTTAAACTTAAAACCAAAGTGTAATTTTTCAACAACTCGCCTCTATGTGATGTTTGACTACTTAGGAACAGTGTTGGGAAGGTTACTTTTAAAATGTAATCCCTTACAGATTACTGATTACATCACTCAAAATGTAATTTGTAACGTAATCAGTTACATTACTTCAAGTGAGTAACGTAATCTGATTACTTTGGATTACTTTAAATATTGTCATTTTTTTAAGCCTGAATGAATGTAGCAACCACATATTGCATATTATTATTTTATTTTTCTTTCCAGTTAACAAATAGATAAACAAATAAAACAGCCTTTTCAATCACTCTATAAAAATACTTATGAAACCATTTCATCAAACAATTTTATGAAACACTTCTATAAATTGATAATAAAACCATTCAAAACCAAACAATGTAACAACAACTGTAAGTTATCTATTTGCAGGTTTGCCACCAGTGTTAATTTTGACAACAAATTTTGATTTAGTCTTAGTCATAGTCTTGTGACGAAAATAGCATTTAGTTTTAGTCACAATTTAGTCATCTGAAATGTTTTTAGTTTTAGTCGACTTAATGTCATAAGAATATAGTCTACTAAAATTACAGTAAATTTAGTCGACTAAACTGTAAAAGGGTGTAAATGTAAATGCATTTTTCATCAGTTCCCTTGAATTATTAACTATACACTTATACGAAATGAAACGTTTAATAACCACTTGAGTAATATTGTTAATGTTTGAAAGTGAAATATATTTTTTATATGATTTAATGTATATTATTATTATTGTAGGTGTGTGACTATATATATTTTACATTTAAAGCATTTTGCTCTAGAAATCAGGTCATTAAAAATCTGAATAGTTAAATTATAGTTTGAACAGCGTTGTAGATGGAAAAACAGCTTTTAAATGATCTAGTTTTATCTCCAGCACTAACCCAGCACATCTACTGTAGCTACAGTCTATAAATGAGATCAGAAACACACATTCACACACTGTGCTGTAGAGATGCTCTCAGGATGTACTGAGAGACTTCATGAGTTAAAGTAAGAAACTTATGAGAAAGTGCTGTAAGGAATTTACACAGACTTTTGGGTTCATAGATTCACTTATTTTATTGTTTTATTTTGGTTATATTATTGAGTTTCTTTCTGACCTGTTCCTGCTTTAACACTAGCTATATCTTTCCCACTGTGAGACTAAACAGATGATCGGATCTTAATGAGTTAGGGTTCTGTATCAGTTCTGTGTTTTAGTGCACTGCTGAGTTAAACACACCATCAGCTCATGAAATAACATCAGTATTAAAACGCTGATCTCTGCATGGAGATCTGTGTGACTCTGGTCTGCAGAAGCTGAAAGATTAGTGGTGTTTTTACCGGAGATTGAGTCGCTCCACGCGGTTTACACGTTATCTTGTTTTTCGCGACGTCAAAGGAGAAATATATCGCCTCTCCCCTCTCTCTCTCCCTGCTGAACGAGTTAACTTCCAGTCGAGCTCCGTAAGTATCGACAGGTTAATTCCCGGGTTTGTAACTGAGCGCGCGGCGCCACCTTCGCTAAAGTAGCAGTGATTGGTTCTCTTCTTAACTGGTCCCTTCCTTTCACAGAACTAAATCAGTTCTGATTGGATTTCGTTCCTGCCAAATATTTTCGTCTCGTTTTTATTCGTTGACCAAAATGTCAGTTAATTTCGTCTCGTTGTGTGTGCGGAGCCGCTGTCTGCCCCTCCTCCCTGTGTGTGTGTGTGTGTGTGTGCAGCGAGACGGGAGGAGGGGCAGACAGTTCCCTGTCATACCAGAGCGATTTCACCGCAAAATGTTATTTGCGTTTTGTCAGTGTTGGATTGGAAGAGCAAAAATAGGAAAGTACCGCAATGTAACCCTGTTATTTTAGCAGAGTAACTGTAATCTGATTACCACTTACTGAAGCAGTAACTGTAACGGATTACAGTTACCTATAATTTGTAATCTGATTACCTAACGCCGTTACATGTAATCCGTTACTTCCCAACACTGCTTAGGAATTACACTGAGATTACTTATACAAGTGGGACTTATACATGGGATAGTAGGTTTGAGGCTGATCATGAAGTGTTACCTCAATGTATTGGCCAGGAATTTATTATTGAAGGTTATTCATTCAAATTTATTGTGACCGGTGGCGTTTGCCTACAATTATCTGTGCAACTCTGGCAAAATTCAGATCCACATACAGTGCAAGAGGCAAAAGTCAAGGAAAACAAAGCCTAATCCTTTTCTATGACTTTTGGTACAAAAAACACAACTAGTTTTTGAACAACTAAATTTGAATATTTATTTAAAGTACATACAAAATCATAATACACCGCTAGAGAAATATCTATATACAACTTTTAAAACAATTAAAGCTTTGGAATTTACATGTGCAAAATTAAGCCCTGCATACAGAAATATACTGATAACTTTCTGATGCTTTAAAAAATAAGAATCAAAGGAATCAAAGTCCAAAAGATAAGCATTAGCTTTTCAGAAGTACTGTCCGAGGTCAGCATACACACTAGAAAAACAGAGAAAAAAAAATAAATCACAGTTCTTACAGTCTGCTTGTCTTACCAGGTTCCATGAGACACTGCACTATCCCTTTATTCATCCAATAACATAAATTATACATTAATAAAACATCTGTTTTATTAGAAATACTTGTTCAAATTACAAATTAGCACCCACAACTCCACAGAGGTTGGAGTTACATAATTTTGAGCATATTACATTATTTTGCCTTTCAAAAAAATGCCAAGTGAGCAAATCAAATCTAAACCTTTTTTATGTTCCCCCTCTGCATGTGATACATAGAGATCAGTAACATCTTTCAGTAAAAATGGTCTGTAAAAACAATACGAAATTTGAAAAGGAAAAAAATACAAGCTACAAAAAATTTAACTTTCAAAATAAATTCATGGTGATCACTTGATTATGACAGAAATGGACACCTGCTAAAACCACATACAGTGCCCTCCATAATTATTGGCACCCCTGGTTAAGATGTGTTCTTTAGCTTCTCATAAATTGAGTTTTGTTCAAAATAATATAGGACCACGATGGAAAAAAAGAGTAAAATACAACCTTTAACTCAAGTGAATTTATTCAGTAGGAAAAAAAATCCCACATTAAGAAATAATTATTTAACATCAAATCATGTGTGCCACAATTATTAGCACCCCTGATGTTAATACTTTGTACAACCCCCTTTTGCCAACAAAACAGCACCTAATCTTCTCCTGTAATGTTTCACAAGATGGGAGAATACAGAAAGAGGGATCTTTAACCATTCCTCTTTGCACATTCTCTCTAAATCATCCAACGACCTGGGTCCTCTCCTCTGCACTCTCCTCTTCAGCTCACCCCACAGGTTTTCAATGGGGTTGAGGTCTGGGGACTGAGATGGCCATGGGAGGAGCTTGATTCTGTGTGCGGTGAACCATTTCTGTGTAGATTTGGCCACATGTTTAGGGTCATTATCTTGCTGAAAGACCCAGTGACGACCCATCTTCAGCTTTCGGGCAGAAGCCACCAGATTTTGTTTTAAAATGTCCTGGTATTTTAGAGCATTCATGATGCCATGCACCCTAACAAGGTTCCCAGGGCCTTTAGAAGAGAAACAGGCCCACAGCATCACTGATCCCCCGCTGTATTTCACAGTGGGCATGAGGTGCTTTTCTGCATACTCAGCTCTTGTGTTACGCCAGACCCACTTAGAGCATTTGTTGCCAAAAAGCTCTATCTTTGTTTCATCTGACCAAAGCACACGGTCCCAGTTGAAGTCCCAGTACCGCTTAGCAAACTCCAAACGTTTGCGTTTATGATTGTGAGTGAGAAATGGTTTCTTCCGTGCATGCCTCCCAAACAGCTTGTTGGCATGTAGATAGCGCCTGATGGTTGTTTTGGAGACTTTGTGACCCCAAGAAGCTACCATTTGTTGCAATTCTGTAACAGTGAGCTTTGGAGAACTTTTTATTTCTCTTATCATCCTCCTCACTGTGCGTGGTGGCAAAATAAACTTGCGTCCTCGTCCAGGCTTGTTTACCACTGTTCCAGTTGTTTTAAACTTCTTAATAATTCCTCTGACAGTAGATATGGACAGGTGTAGGCGAGTAGCGATTTTCTTGTAGCCATTGCCTGACTTGTGAAGGTCAACAACACATCTGCCTCACTTGAATGGTATGTTCCTTTGTCTTTCCCATGTTGAAGATAAATGGCCTCTGTGTCACGTCATATTTATACCCCAGGGAAACAGGAAGTTGTGAATTACTAATTAAATGTTCCTACATGCTCTGATCAACTTCGTAAACTACTGTAGAAGTGACAGAAATACTTTTATTAAATTTATTTCCTAAGAATTGTTAGGGGTGCCAATAATTGTGGAACAGGTGATTTTATGAAGAATAATTATTTCTTAGTCAGGGATTTTATTTCCCCCTTAAAATTCACTTGAGTTAAAGGTTGGACTTTACTTTTTTTCCCATCGTGGTCCTATATTATTTTGAACAAAACTCAATTTATGAGAAGCTAAAGAACACATCTTAACCAGGGGTGCCAATAATTATGGAGGGCACTGTACCTATCCTTTTGGTTTGAGGTAAATCTGTCTACCACAGACCAAAATATACAATTACAGTAGAGGAATCCTGCTTTAAGATATTTGGCCTCAGATGCATCAGTAGCACTTTTGTTTAACCATACATTGTGTAACCATACTTATGTTAGAAGGCCTCAACTAATTATTATTATGACACTAGTTAAGATATTAATTCCTACAAAATGTTAAAACTGATATCTCAATTCATCTTTATTTACAATATTCTTAAGCATTACAATTTAGAAATGTTAAATCATATCTGAACTGGTGTCAATTAATTATTAATTGAGACATTACCACTTAATGTTTTTTGCAGTCATAAGTACTGGTATTTTTTACCCTGATTGTAAAGAGTTACAGATGCATCAGTAGCTGGTAGAACAATACGAATATGACTGCTGTCTAAATAAATTAAAAGCTTTTTTAGCATTGTTATGTTATAGTGCCACCTATGGTACAAACCTAGAACTTAATTTAATACACCATTTACTACTTTTACCTGCAGTATATTATCAGAACTATACTAATGCCTAAAGGTTTGCGGACACTCCTCTTAATGAGCACATTTTATGCACAGCTATTTTATGTTATACCCATTGCAGCCACACTTGTGCAAATGCCCAAACACAAAGCTTTTCTAGTTCCTATAGAGAAGTATTGCCAATTGATTGGGACTCTTTGGCACCATGCCTAATGCCATGCATGGGCTAAAGGTTGAATACCCTCCCACCAGCACTGAGCTAGGAGCAGTTTATCTGATTTCTCTAGAATGATGATGGGTGCTTCATCTAGTATTTTGTAGATGAGTTGGGAAGCTGGGCATGGGGTGGTGTGTAGTTCATCCATAATGCAATCAATTCCTCACAGCAATATTCCAAAATCTAGTACACAGCCACCTTCTCTAGACAGTTACTCCAACAAAAGCAATACTTATACTCTCCATTCCACTCTTCATTTTATATATAACAATGAAAGGGCAGGTGTCCCAGTACTCCTGACCATATCGTGCATCATTCCCCGTACAGTATTAGAACTAAGAAGAACCATTCTCCCAACATTGAATGAATAAGTGTGTTAGTGAGAGAGGAACAGTGAGTGCATGTGAGTAATGAGTGTGCTACAGAAGAAAACTTGCATAAGAAGATGATGAAAAAACAAACAAACAAAAATAACAAAAACAAAAAAATGCTACATGAAAAACTGTCCCAGAACATTCGCTACGCCTAATAAAATTAGAAAGCTGTGGAAGCAAGCAGAAGGCCAGCGCAACTCGCCACGGCGCTTCAGAGCCACCATGTGAATGAGTGAGGGGAAGACGAAGACCAGAGCCAGCCCACATGTGGCCCCCGAGTACCTGCAGGAACACACACACAAACAAATGATGTGAATATTTTACACAACATTAATGCTTACGTTCTGAATGATGTGATATATCTAATACCATGTATAAGATCTTAAAGTGTACTGTATATTTCATAGGTTAATATGCTCCAAGTAAAAAAAAATTTTTTGTTTCTCTTGATTTATTATTATTTATCATTGTCTTACCATTTTTAAATTATGTACTGAGTGGTGGCAGCAAGTAGAAGGGTGGAGGAATGGGGTTATTTATAGTGGGGAGATATTGTACAAAATCTCTGCTCTGTAACCTCTTTCCATCTTGCTAACCCAAAGAACAGAATTATTCTTTCTTGATTATTAAATCATGAGTGCTCATTAGTGAGTGCTTCAAAAAAGGCTCTTGAATTAAAAATGTGCTTAACATTACGCAATAAAAAATGCTAATTATAGTATCCATAGATTTGGATACAAGTAAAATAGCTAAAGCCTCCTCACTTACCGGATAATGGAACCAATATTGGGGTAAAATTTGGCCATAAGTACTCCAGAAGCTACAATGACGACATTCAACATGAAGACATGCAGAAAACTAGAAAAGAAAAAAGTAGAGAACTGTTAAGCTAGCATGGTCCATATATAAATAAGAGTTATAGCAATACAGAAAACAGTTATATAAAGTGAAGACTTCAGTTTCTAAAACATGTAGAAAACGAACAGAGCAAGTCTGCGGCAGCAATATTATGTCATATTCTAACAAGATGTATTCTGTAATAATGTATTCTTATCAATCAACTATTTTTGTCTGTAGACTGAAAGTATCTAGCTTTTTTAAATGAATGGATAAATGCCACATTCCTTTGCCTAAAAGTAATGATTTCCATATGTAACTTCCGTTCAGTACCAGAGACACACATTTGTATTTGATACAGTGCCCTTATTGTTAACCAATTTAGCATCTAAATCGGCTGACTGAGCTGACAGCAGTATGGAAATGGTCCTAGTTACAGATCTTCTGTGTTCATTAAATCTTAAAAAAAAAATTAAATATGCTTAAAAATCTAACAGGCTTCATAAGCAAGTGTTAAAATAAGGTATAGTACATCTATAGCGTGTTATTTATTATTTCAGACACATTTGAGCTAAAATTCAAACTTCACATTACCAGGCTGAACTGAATCATATCATTTTTTTCCTCTTTTTTCCCCAGATTTTTCAGGACTGTATGAGCAAATAAAATGTAAAATTTTAAATCAGATTTAAGTCATGTGGCATGAATATGAATGGTTAGGTTACATTTAGTGCATTTTTGCCTGAACCTAAGTGCTTAATACTGTTTATGAGCTTAAATTTCCTGTAGGAAAGCCTGTTTGCTTACGGGCAGTTATTTCTAGTTAGCTCTGATCTATGCGCATGCGAAAGTGATTTTAGTGAATTTCTCAAAACTGAAAACCAAATCACTACAGGGCATGGATTGGTTTCACATAATGTGGCAAGGTGAAAGAGGATCTGGTCACTCAGGGTTTATGTTCCACTTTTCAGACCTGTGGAGAGGTTTATTTTCTGTGTTTATACTAACAAACACTAAAACTAACAAACACTAACACTAACAAAGTCTGCATAAATTCAATAAAAATATCTTTGCCATTTGAGTGGGTTTAGTGCATATACACAGAAATAAGTTTGGTGACAGTCCTGTGTTTATTATTATTATTTGCCTAGCTTCTTCCATTCTAACGATGCTTTGTTTTAACAGTGTTGTAAAATGGAGTTTACCTGGGGTAGTGATCCCCAAAAAGCTGGCTCATCAGCTGCACTCGGACCAGGTAACCCAGCAGCGGGTAAACGGTGGTCATCTGGAACAGCAGGAAGGTCCGAGCCACAAACACCCAAATATCACTGCTGGGGAAGTTATCCAGGAAATTCTGCACCAACATGGAAGCACACATTTAGCAGTATACTCTTAAACCACTGCTGATACCACACATTCTTGTGATATTTAAGCAAGCAGTGCTGTCAATGAACATCAAACAGAATGATCTAGATTAATATGGGGACGTGAGCAAACATGCACGTGTGTATTCCACAGCACATACACACATCATAAACTGGTTCTGGGGAAGGCCCACGCCATTAATAGATTTGCTCCCACCCAACCCAAACATAGTAATAAAGGAAAAATGTGAAGCATCGCAAGTCCGTGAAGACTGGTTTGAGAACCACTGCTTTAGGGCACACATCAGACAAGACAAGACAAAACAAGGTCTTACTGGTTCAAGGCACTCCTTAGACAGGGGTGGAGATGGGAAGGCAGCAAAGATCAAGACCCCCACATACAGGTAAGTCAGGCCTACTAGCAGATAGGCCAAGGACAAATCTCGTACCTGCAATACCAAAAAAAACAACAACTTTTAAACGTGTTCCATTTCAGGATGTTCTTACAAACACTATATGGACAAAATTATCGATCATATCCACTTATTGGTCACACCCACTTATTCATTGTTGATTTAAAAATCAAGTGTATTAAAAAGAGTCTATACTGCTTTTGGTGGAATAATTATCTTTACTGTTGAGAAAAGGCTTTCTACTACATTGCTGTGAGAATTTGATCGTATTCAACAGTGAGCTCAGGCTATTAAATGATCACCACCAAACCCCACCCATCACCAACTCTCCAACTTATTACAAATGTGATGGAGGGAGCAACATCATTCCAGGTAAAACTGTTCCATTGCTCCACCTTACATTAGGCATTGTGTCAGCTGATTTGTGTTTATCTTCAAGTATTTGTCCATGTTTCCATTTTGCTTAATATAGTCCTCTAATATAGTCCTCTAGATGACAAGTAGGCTTGAACACATGTAGGCTTATGTTTAAGTTTTAAGCATTTATACGATACTGTAAAATAATACATAATATGGATTTTTTTTTTTTTTCAATCCCGAGATTTTGGTCAGTATCAAATGAATACCGCTACTGAGTATTTGATTGGCACACCCATAGGATGATACACGATGATACATGGAGTAAGTGCAACACATAAAATAGATTTGTGCAGTTAACTCCTCCCAGTCTGAATGCATTTTTATTTATTGACTGGCTGTACTTTTAATGGCCCAGAAGATGGGTCAAAGTCTATTTGTGCCAAATCACAATACAAAGAATTTGAAGGAAAACAAAAAAAAAATGTATGACTCATTTTATGACAGTTGGTTAAACTATGGCCTAAGTGATTATGCTTGATATAGACCTCAAAAGTCTGACAGTTTGTTTGTTTCTACTTTACAAAATCACAATACAAAGAACTGCAGAAAATCATGTGAAACAAACAGATGTGGACAGGTCACACTTCTGCTGACAGTAGCTTTTTTTATTATCCACTGATGAGGCACCCGTGGACACTTCCTGTGCAGCAAGTCTTCCTTCCTATGAATAACTGTAGAAACTGCTAAGCAGAAACTCTTATGCAAACCTGATCTACAGAATCTGTTTTAGGGAGTAAACCTTTTTTAGCTTTATAAATTGCAATGTTATGAAACACAGATCTGTAGTAAATTAGCATTACTAAATCATTGAGGTTGATCATTGGCCAGCACGCTGGCAAGACAATGTAATATAAAATAATATAAAAATCTGAAAAACTCAGTGGGGACATGCAAGATACTCAGTCTTCTTATAATCTGCTTGGATTTGTGCTTGTGGTGCTGTGTATCTAAGGCTTAAGTTAAAAAAAAATACTGGAAACATCATTAAAAACATTTTTGGCAGCCTCTTTGTATAGCCTGTACAGTAAAAGCTATATAGATTTTTTATTTGTGTTAACTGCAGTATTGGTCTTTCTCTGAACTGAGCAGGATGAGCTACACCAGACTGTTTACTAGAAAAAAAGGAAGCAAGCAAAGCAATTTGGTCCACAAGCTTTTTCAAGGTTTCCCTGAAATCAACATTTTAAAGTTAAAAGAAATGATAAGTGTAGTTAGCTACTTCATATTTTAAACCAAGACAAGACCAGACAAAAGAGGTGTAGGTTATTATATTTGCATTGTTTTATGCATTGGAATGGTGTGTGATTATCAATAGTATATATAAAATAGAGAAATCTCTATTAGCTGCATTTTATATATTAATGAATAAAAATGTATATATATATATATATATATATATATATATATATATATATATATATATATATATATATATATATATATATAATATATTAGGTTGAAAACCACTAAAGTATTCAGCAACAATAACCAATTAGTAATTAACACCAGCTATTATTACAAAATGTTGCAGATATTAATGAATTGTGACATTAGTTAAAAAATGTGTAATAAATAATAGTCTAAATTAATAGACATTCAGTTGTAGGTAACATTAATTAATGTACACATATTGTAAAGTGTTACCAAGTATTCTCTTATGTAAACCCATGATTTTTTATTGCACCACTGATTTTTGCACATCCTGTAATGTAAAATGCTTAAAAACAAAATGTGTAAAACAATGAACTTAGTGGAGATCCAGATATTTTCACAGTGACTCCTGCAGTGTTTGTCTTGCAATTCAGAAATAGAAGAGAAGCTATACTAGTGGAGCTCTGGGAAACACATTAAAAAATTATGCTGATTTACTATAGATTTTGGATGTGGAGACATTTTTTTCCTTCAGATATTCAAAACCTGATGTTAAATGTCTGATGTGCTCTGATTATTATATATGTTACGATTATTACAATACTGTAGTGTGTCCAGATAATTAGCAGAGATAATTTAATAATACAATCTGCAATCATGAAAGTCTGTATGTATAGTGGTAAAAATTATAGTTTGGTATGTCTTAAATCGGGTGTTTGTTACTGTGCGGGACTTCACTGGTGGCATTTAGTTAAAATTCTCCAAAATTCCCTGAATAGGAAACTTTGTGGCCTTGAATTATTGAGTGGTGGGCAATCCAGTGTGATGTATTTAATTCTGCTGGTGGGATTTAAATCTGGGTTAATAGTACTGATGAAAGAAAGGGCCACTCACATTGTTCTCCTGATTTTTGTTGTTTTTCATGAGGGTGATGACACAGTTGTGGATGAAGAAGGCTAGTGTGAGAACACCAGTCAGCTGAGGAAACAGTAATCTGAATTCTGTGCAAACACAAAAAACAGGCAAACTTATACACAGGATCAAAACTATCACAGCCTGATGGTTCTGGTTCTTCTTTACAACAAAGTGAACTAAAAACATGTGCCCTGAGGTACATTTTGAAACCACTGAACTAATTAACAGCTTTGAAAACCATAAAAAAAAAGAGTTATAAACTTCGAACAAATGGTTTAAACCTAGTATATGGCATTAGAATAGGTCATTCACCCCTATTTGCATAGTTTAGCAAGTTAACAGAACACACAAGTTGACCTATGCAGATTATTTGCATGATGTTTTTTGCTACACAGTACTAAAAATACAATGAAAACCAAATACAGACACAGTAAATTTGCCAGTGTCAACACTTTTAGGCACAGATTCAGGCTTAGACAGAGACTTAGCCTAGTCCTAGACTAAATCTTCCTTTCAATAAAAAGTCTGGGAAACTATAGCCCCATGCACGGACAATAACACACAGTATTTAAGTGTAGCATGTGTTTACTTGCAAAAACGGACTGCAAGAGAGTTAAATACACAGTACGTATCAAACGTTTGGACGGACCTTTTTTCCTCTACATTGTAAATGAATACTGAAGACATTCAGATTATGAAGGAACACATACAGAATCCTGTAGTAAAAAGTGTTAAACAAAGCAAAATACTCTCTAATCTGTGGTGCTCCAGAGCATCGTGATTATAACATTCTAACCTATGCAACTTTTTTTTTTTATTGTGATTATAGCTTTATATAAAATAAAAAATAGCATTAAATAACAGCTGCGTCACAGACCATTTACCTGAGCCCGACCAAACCTGGCATGAGAAAAGTGGTGGGAAATCTCGGCCCGACCCGGCCCACGTTTGGGTCGGACTCAGGCTTGGGCAGAAAATCTAGGCTCTAACTGAAAGCAATTTCAGGTGACTCTACTTCATAAAGCTGAGTGAGGGAATCCAGCCAGTCATGCAGTCATCTAAGCAAGAGGGGCCAACTTTGAATAATTGAAAATATAAAACATATTTTGGTTTGTTTAACACTTTTTGTTTAGTAAATAATAATTTTTTTCCCGCATAGTTTGGATGACTTTAGTGTGAATCTACAATGCAGAATATTTTGTGCTTGGTTGAATATTTACCTGGTACAAAAAACTCAGTGGAATGAAACCAGTGGAACTCCAGATGGAATCCTAATCGAACAGCTTTGATGGTAACCAACGTGATAAGGTAGATTACTGAAATGGTGCCTGTGAGAAACAATGAGAGGCTGTTATCCAACGGTTTTATCAAATGAGTCACCTTACAAAGAAAACCACCATGCAGCCACAGCTTTTAGGGTCATGCGTATTACCATGGAAAAAAACAGCACAAAACAATACACCTCATACAGGAAAATGCAAACTATTCTACCACCACAGAAAAGCTTGGTGTGGACGTCCCTAAAAAGCTTTTTGTGCATGTCTCATATATTCCTAAAGATATCTGATCAGATATACAAAACACCTGACCACAGCCTCAAAGCATTATCTTATCAAAAATGATATTCAAATAAGCCTGCTTTTAAAAAGATATCATCTCACGATATGCCCTGATGATGATAAGCCAAGTTGTAAAATATAATGAGGTTTAATAATAAAACTGAACAAACAAGCAAACTAACATACATAAAATATATGGACAAAAGAATGGGCACACCTCTTTCATTCATTGCGTTCATTCATTGCGTTCATTTATTGCGTTCATTTATTGCGTCCACTTACTGCGTTCATTTATTGCGTTCATTTATTGTTTGTTCCAAAATTAAGGAGCTCTTTCAAAAAATAGTTTATTTCTTGCTTTGTTGATGTAAATGTCTATTTTGGAGTATTGGTGTGAGGTTATGATTGCATTCAGCAACAAGAGCATTAGCAAGGTCAGGATTTTGGAAGATCACCACCTCATCCTATCCTAAACTCATTCTATACATAAGGTTTCCATGTATCTGCTCCAGACAGTCTGTTCTTTATATACAGTGAGTCCAAGAAGTATTTGATCCCTTGCTGATTTTCTTTGTTTGCCCACTAATAAAGACACTATCCTTCTGCACTTTTAATGGTAGATATATTCTAACATGGAGAGACAGAATATCAAGACAAAAATCC
This sequence comes from Astyanax mexicanus, assembly GCF_023375975.1. Lineage (NCBI taxonomy): Eukaryota > Metazoa > Chordata > Actinopteri > Characiformes > Acestrorhamphidae > Astyanax > Astyanax mexicanus. Next base: position 27,298,573 of record NC_064427.1, on the reverse strand, counting down.
AGAATATAATTTTAAAGAATATATTTTAATTAATTTGTATTTCAATGAGGAAAATAAGTATTTGATCCCTCTTGCCAAACACACTCAATACTTAGTGGCAAAGCCTTTGTTTGCAAGCACAGCGGTGAGACGTTTGTTGTAGTTAACCACAAGTTTAGCACACACACCAGGGGGAATTTTGGCCCACTCTTCTTTGCAGATCCTCTCTAAATCATGAAGGTTGGTGGGCTGTCGCTTGGCAACTCTGACCTTCAGCTCCCTCCATAGATTTTCGATCGGATTGAGGTCTGGCGACTGGCTGGGCCACTCCATGACCTTAATGTGATTTTTCTTGAGCCAATCCTTTGTTGCCTTTGCTGTATGTTTAGGGTCGTTATCATGTTGGAAGACCCAACCACGGCCCATTTTCAGATCCCTGGCAGAGGGGAGGAGGTTGTCCCTCAGGATTGTGCGGTACATGGCTCCATCCATCTTCCCAGTGATGCGGTGAAGTAGCCCTGTACCCTTGGCAGAGAAACACCCCCAAAACATTATGCTTCCACCTCCATGCTTGACGGTGGGCACAGTGTTCTTGGGGTCATAGGCAGCATTTTTCTTCCTCCACACATGGCGGGTGGAGTTGAGGCCAAAAAGTTCAATTTTGGTCTCGTCTGACCACAAAACCTTCTCCCAATAACTTGGTTCATCTTTCAAATGATCATTGGCATACTTGAGGCGCGCCTCCACATGTGCTCTCTTCAGCAGGGGTACCTTTCGGGCACTGCAGGATGTGAATCCATTGTTGCGCAAAGTGTTGCCAATTGTTTCCTTGCAAACTGTGGTCCCAGCTGCCTTCAGGTCATTTGCTAACTCCTGCCGAGTGGTTGCAGGACGATTTCTGACCGTTCTCAGCGTCATTGCCACCCCACGAGGCGAAATCTTCTTTGGAGCACCGGGCCGAGGTCTGTTGATTGTCATGTTATACTCTTTAAACTTTCTGATAATTGCACCAATAGTTGTTACTTTCACATCCAACACCTTACTAATCTTTTTGTAGCCCATTCCAGCTTTGTGAAGGTCAACAATTCTGACTCTGAGGTCCTGTGACAGCTCTTTGGTTTTACCCATGTTGGAGACTTGAAATCTGTGTGATCTGTCTGATTCTGTGGACAGGTGTTTTTCACACAAGTGGTTAGTGAGAACAGGTGGCTTCAGGTCAGGTAACAAGTTGATTGGGAGTGTCTAACTGGTCTGTAAAAGCCAGAACTGCTAATGAATACTAAGGGATCAAATACTTATTTCACTCCATGAAATACAAATCAATTAATATATATTCCTTAGATTTATTTTCTGGATTTTCTTTTTAATATTCTGTCTCTCCATGTAAGAATACATCTACCATTAAAAGTATAGAATGATCATGTCTTTATTAGTGGGCCAACGAAGAAAATCAGCAAGGGATCAAATACTTCTTGGACTCACTGTACTTATATTATATTTTTATTATACTTGGATGCAAGTTAAAGTTGCTGATTGCATTAATTAAAAGGCGTGTCTACAAACACTCGGACAGGGTTGGTTTCCTGGACAGGGATTAAACCTAGTCCCAGACTATTTAGCACAAAGATAGAAGATTCTCCATTGACAAATACATGCATTCTAGACTCACTTCTAGTCTAGGAAACCAACCCATACTTTATAGGGTATAGAGCAATCGTAAAAGAGAACTCTGGTGTAAAATGGACTTTTGCTGTAGTAAAACATGAGTAAAAAGTACTTACCTTTCATGAATAGCACACCTCTGTTCTCCCACAGCGTTACAAGATCCAGAAATTTTAACAGTTTGTCCAAACACCCTTCAGACTGGGTGACACGGGGCATAACTTGCCCCAATAAATATACATAGATGTTCTAGACAAATATACGAGTCTATGTATATATATGTCTGTCATTATCAGTACAGTGATGGCGGTGCACAAAGCTGAAGGGGTTTGTATTATGGGGTTGTAAACAGTGGTTTTTAATAAGCTTCTTGTGCACTTTTTCAAGTTATTAATGCCTAGTTTTAAATGTCAGGTCTCTCTGGATTCCAGCAAGGAGGTGTGGAGCTACTTTGAGCTGAATAACAGTGAAAAAAGCAATTTATCGGGGCAAATTATGCCCCATATCACCCAGTCTGAAGGGTGTTTGGACAAACTGTTAACATTTTGGAATCATGGAACACTGTGGGAGAAAGGAGGTGTGCTATTCATCAAAGGTAAGTACTTTTTATCATGTTTTACTACAGCAAAAGTCCATTTTACATCAGAGTTTTCCATTAAAATGTGCTTTAAGTAAGTACATGCAAACAAATTAATTAAACATAACACTTTGAGCAACATAAGTTACATTACACTGCATACAACCCCACAATCTACAGAACAAATGAAATGAATACAATATGATTTCAGCATGAAAACAAAGTTTGAAACTTTCCGTTAAAACGCACCAACAAACGCCAACAATCTTTGCTGGAATCTACTTTTTGAAAACGCTCTGCCTTTTAAAAAAATGCTCAGAGATTGTGAAATGTGGTGTTCAGGTTAAATCTCACCCAGGAAGGTGAACCTGGCGAAGAAGGAGGCTGAGCGGAAGTTGAGCAGCGGCAGCAGCAGAATGATGAGGTAGAAGGGGATGGTGTTGGTTTTACTCCACCAGTGGTCAAACACAGCTGTACTGTTGTCACTGCTGGAGGAATACTGGTCCAGGCTGCTGTTTCTGTGTGGATTCAGGTCTGGGTATGGACACACCACTGCAACAGAGGGAGCAATCAGGGAGTTTTCTTTACAACTCTCTCAAAAATTAAAGGTGGCTTTGACACAGTTCAGAACAATTACTTTAAAACATTTAATTAGTATATAGCCATATAAAGCATTTTGAGTTGTTTAAGTTAAAATAGCACCCAGCTGATCCAATAATTGCAAACAATAATAAAATGATGATTTTGTGCTAAACAAGACAACACACATCACTTGAGGAGTGATATTAATGACTATGTTCCAGTTGATATCACAAAATGAATTCACTAGTTACAAAATAAATAGCTTGTTCACCATGATGGTCATAATATGGAAAGCATTGCCATTTAACAAAAAATAACCAATAAACTTGTTGATATATGCATAATGCCAGGAAAACGTCATACAGGTTTTTATCAGGGTTTAAAAATATAGTATGTTATGTTAAGTTATATATTTACATATTTTTTTTTACATACGTTAGAATAGGTCTATGGGCAATACAAAACATGTTCATGAACTCTTTAAACTGCTTCACAGACTTCTTTGCACTTTGAGTGTTTATAGGGGTCGGTCTAATTTAAAATAACCAGCTGGACGTGTAATTATATATTTATATATATATATAAAAAAAAAGCGAATTCTTTAAAAGTACTCACCTCTGTCAGTTCCATTTGTTCCAAACTCTGAGTCAGACATATTGACGTTGTGAACGTAGTCTGGTTTTAGAAAGAAAAAAAAAGTACTTTTAATTTCATACAGTAACTAAAACTCATAACACATCAGGAAACCAAATCAAAGAAACAGAACGATAATCATAACGGCTGCTTACTATAAATGAATTTTCCTGTGTTGAACAGGAAGTTGGACATTAGAACCCAGTAGACCACCATTGCTCCGATCAGCGACACCAGGGAGAAGAGCAGACTGGACCACTGTCCAAATGCTCCGAAGTAATATTTACATACATCAGGAAACTCCCAGTCTGAAGTATCTATGTAAGCTGCAAAGAAAGAAACAGCTAAATGTTACGATGATGCCACTGCAGGATTGAATCACATTAGCATAAGCTTTTAGCTTTTTTTAGCCAACTCTATTAGTTATCCACAGCAAGTACCAATGCAGTTAACCAGCACACTGCAGCCTGTGGAGAAGCTAAAAGGTAACACTAGGCTAGTGGAGCCTCTGGCAGGCTGGAGCCTCAAGACACTGGCCCAAATGGCTACCATATCTTTATTTAGCTAACTACACATCATCTGTGCTTGACATGGAGGACATAAACATTTATAATTACCAAATAATGGCTTTCATTAGGACTTGTAACAGTTCTAAACTAAATTAGGTCAGGCTGTGCAACACTAGGGCTATACTGTGTTACCTCAATGACTTAACCCAAACAGTAAAAGCAAAGCTTATTGTTTTTTGTTTAACCCAGAGTTCAACATAAAAGTGAAAATAGCTTGTTTAATTCTGAGGGAAAATAACAGGGTGGTAAAAAGGCTTATAAAACAACATCTTAGAAAATTTCACCACAACGAAAAAAAAAACACACTTACTATTCATACATTTAATTTCTTTTTTTTTATATTCCATTTTCTCACAATTTATATGGACAATTAAACCAACCCACTCATTAGGACTCCCCCTATCACTAGTGATGCCCCAACACACCAGGAGGGTGAAGACTAGCACATGCCTCCTCTGATACATATGAAGTCAGACCCCACCTCTTTTCAAACTGCTGCTGATGCAGCATTACATTGCATCACAGCGCACTCAGAGGAATGCACAGTGACCCTGCTTCTGATACATCAACTCACAGACGCCTTGTGCTGCAGACATCACCCTTTGGAGTGATGTGGGGAGACAGTGCGATTTTGTTTTGGACTTTGATCTGAATATAGAAAATCTGGCTAGGATAACAAATAAAAAATCTGGTTAGGAAATTGATGATTTTGTTTTATATATTTTCTCTAAATGCTACAGTATACTGTATAACCCACTCCACTGAATGTTAAACACGCAAGTAAGGACATTCCTGCATTCCCTCAGTTGTCTGCTGACAGTCGGGAACAGTTCAGCAATGTCTGAGCTGGGATGTGCCAACAGTCACAAAGACATGCTAAAAGACACGCCCATCCTCGCTCTGTTTCCATGTGCTGTAGAAAAGGCATGTACTACCCAATGCAGCATATGGCTCTTTGGATAATGGATCTGCTGAATGTCTATCTCTCCCCAGGCCCAGGGGCTGATTCCACCTGAACATGAATTCCCTTTTCTCGATAGAGTCAGGCCACTAGACAATGACATTATGTGACCAAACAAAAGAAATGTTGTCTGATTTGTGAGGAAACAGCTGTAGGGTTGCCTTACGTATTGATTTAGTAGATTTGAGAACTCTGTAACAGCAGTAGAGGGTCAGTAAGCCCATTAAGATGACAATAATGATCCCCAAGGTAAAACCTGCCTGAAATTGAAAGGAAAAAAAACAAAACAATCACAGTTAGAAGAAGGTGATCGGGACATTAAAAAAGTATGTATAGGAATTTTTTAGGGAATTTACGTGGGAAAAAAAACAGTTCTTACATACCTGCTTTATTCCCCATGGTATGCTCAATATAGACGTCCCCATCATTGTATTCCATATAGCAAAACTGCACACAGAAAGACTTTTATTAACTCACCCACTCACTATGACTTTTCAACTTCCCCAAAAGATTACAAACTCTGACATAATTCCTGTACTCAGAAATACAACCCTAACTTTTAAGAAATAGCCCAGTTAAAACTTGCGTTGGTGGATTGCACAGTGAATTGTGTTCTCAGATAATGGTTTCTGAGGGGTTCCTGAGCACATGTAGTGATTTTCAGTACAGAATCAGTACAGAATGTTTTTAATCACCAGCATCCAGTACTAACTGTCGGCCTCGTCCTTTGCACAAAAGGATTTCTCCAGATTATATGAATTTTTTGTTGATATTATGTACTGTAGATTTTTTACAAACTGGTGAACCTTTGTCTACTTTGCATCTGAGAGACTCTGCCTTTCTAAAATGTTCTCTTTTTATACACAATTATGAGACTAAATTGACCATTTATTGTAGTAACTTTTCCGACTAAAATTCATTTAGTTACATTATTGTCTATTCAAACATTTATTAACAGTCTTGTCTTTGTCTGCTGAACATTTTACAGTAAATATGAGCAATATTTCTAGCTCATATGATATTTGTTTATATGGAGTTTTATTTAAATGAAGGCATGCATGGTTGTTACTTACATGGTGACAATGCTAGGGTTTTTGACAGCGCCATCTTTCCCGTGAACTTTGAATGCTGTCCCAAGAGGGCTATAAATGTAGATATCTTCAGGTGAGGGGATCACATGATCCGGTGGAACCTGCAAAAGACCAGAACAGTAAACAAAATCACTTTTTAATGATGTGCACGTGGCAAGTCTACAACGACATCTGTTAAACAGCTCTAGGAATCACATTTTTCAACATCACAAAGCATGTAAAGAAATTAGATTCTAGAAGTGAATCAGTGCACATCTGTGACTAATCCTTTTGATTTGAGTGGTACCGCACAATTTAGTGCCATCAGGATCCAATACAAACCAAATCAAATCTTATTTAGTGTGACACTGCCTACACAAACACTGACAAAGCTGAGATATGGGAGAAAACAGGATTATCTCTGCACTTTAACCACATAAAGCATCCTTTCATTAATAGCTAGCCATTTCCGAGGTGGCCAACATTCCAAATAAATGTTTTCACATTCACATTAGTACATTTAGGTTAGGATTTAACAGTGTCATTTTTTATATGTGTCAATCAAAATTATTGTCCATTTTATTAGCTTGTTAGGCTTCTTTCACCCTGTTCTTTAACGGTCAGGACCTCACAGAACACCCACAGTGCAGGTATTGTTGACTGGAATGCCATTCCCAGCACTGCAGTGACCCTGACATGGTGGTGATGTGTTACTGTGTGCTGGTATGAGTCGATCAGACACAGCATTGCGGCTGGAGTTTTTAACAGCTTAGCATTAGAGGTGTGCCATATCGTATCATAAGCATTATATTTGTCAACATTTTGTAATATTGTGAACAATATTATACTCTGAAATATCTTGTCACATCACTCACCCCTAATTATCACATCAGGGTACTACTTTTTGCAGTTTTAGCTAAATAAAAATTCACACTGTTCTTATTTCACATTATATATCTACTAGAGACAGATTATATCTGTACTGTATAATTTATATTACTTCAGTCCTGGATATATGGAGATATATGGAGTGCATTATTAGAATAGACATTTTGGATCATTGACTTCTGTTACAATCTGATAAAATTCTTGTATTTTTTAATGTCTCAGTTATAGGTGTGCCATATCATATCGTATACAATATTAAAAGTGAATTTCCGTTTTGTTGCAGTGGTGTATTCTAGAATCATTGTTTTTAAAAACAAGAAATATTGTAATATTATTTTAGTGCCATATCGCTCACCCCTACTCAGCGTCAATGCTGGGTGGGCAGAAGTCTAGTGGGTGGGCAGAGTCTGCTGTGTCTGATCCACTCATCCCAGAGCCAAAACACAGTAACACAATTCCAACATCATGCCAGTGTCACTTTAGTGCGGAGAATGACCCTTCATTTAAATAATACCTGCTCTGTGGTGGTCCTGAGGGTCCTAGCCATTAAATAACAGTATGAGAGGAGGCTAAAAAAGTGAAGAAAGGGAACAAGTAGAGTACCAGCAGTCTGTCAGAAGAGGCGGTCAATCGGCCATAGTAATGCACCCTGCTGTTCAATGCTGAAGCCTCAGATGACACTCGTTCCTGGGCAGAATCCTCCACTATGTTCTTGGGCTCCACATGAAAAGGCCTACCAGGCAAAGTAAAGCAGATATTAGTTATGTCAAGCTGAAAGGCAACAGTTATTACTTCATTTCATTTACTTTTACTTAAGCAGTCAAGACAACAAAAACAAACAAATATGGCAGACAGGCCTAATTGCATTGCTTAGTTGAACAATATGTTTACAATTTACAATTTGTAAGTCCTTATTCTGACCAAACTACAATATACAGTATAGCCAAATGTTTGTGGACACCCTTCTAGATGCATTCAGCTATTTGCACCAAAAATAAATTCCACCTATTGCTGACACAGATCTGTAAATGCAGACACAGCTAGTCACTGTAGAGATGTATTGTAAATAGAATAGGTCTCCATGGAGCAAATCGTTGCTATTGCTGTCCAATTAAAAACATATCTACATTTTTGATGATATTCAGTTTACTACATTTTTTGAACACACAAAGTGTCTATTACAAATTTTTTGATGAATGAAGCTAAAGAAGTGTTGCAATATGACCTAAAATAAACTCTTGTAACATTGACTACTCTCCTGTAAAGTTGCTGTTTTGGAGAAGCATGTTTTTCATTAGACAGTGATGAAACACCGTAAGCATGAAAATCTTATTGGCACTATGCTTAAAACCAAATATGGTCTAGTGAGGCATAAAGCACCAGGCACTGAGCTGTGGGGCAGTGAAACTGTGTTCTCTGGAAAAATGGTGTTCCATTCAATACTTTTCGAGGAAAAGAGTTGATAAGTTAGGGATTTAGGACAGACCTCACTAATGCTCGTCACTAAATGCAATTAAATCCTCACAGCAATGCTCAAAATTAATATGTTTTTATACATTGCATATGTCTGTGTCTCGCCCTGTTGCTAAACAATAAATGAGCAGCTGTCACAATACTTTTGTTCATATAGTGTAGCTTTGTTTTTCTTTTTATGTCTCTGAGAAAACCAATTAAAATTTGATGACCACTGATCTGTCACAGTAAACAGTAAACACAACCAGCTGTGAAGAAAACCATTACAACCGTCTTGTGTTCTGAGAATGTAGGCCCAAAGCATTTCCGCACACAGGTGTGGGAACTGCACACACACAGAGTTTAAAGTAGGTTTCTGAGAAGACAAGGCCACAAACATCTTCAGTAGGACTCACAGAGTTCATAAAACTAAAAATAACTAATGTTTTGCAGCCATTTAAACAGATGCAAGAGGGGTGCAGGTTTGAGAACAGTGCTGAAGGACACCTACACCGTGACCAGTGTTTGTAAAATACCAAACTGGATTAATTCAGGCTGACTTGTTGTGATGCTGAAACAACAAAGCACTGGATGGAGAATAAACTCTGTGTTTTCACTTAAAAATGTATTTGCATTGTAGCTGAATCCCACTCTGGGACAAAAACGGGACACTCATAAAGAAGGTATGTTCAGACTGCCAGTCCAAATCTGATATTTGGCTAATTTATTTTTGCTAAATATATCCAAACCACATTTAAAGATTGTTTGAAAAGAAGTCTGAAGTGCAACAATAAGTTTTTTTTTTTTTTTTACAAATGCATCTGTGTTTATATGCTCTTGAAGCTCAAATCAGAGTTCTATGTGTCTTTTACAAAGCTGTAAGTATCCTGAGGGACCAGACTTCTCAGTGAATTCTTCACCAAAGGTCTAATGGACTACATGTACCCACCAGGGGACACAACTGATGCATACATACCATCCAAAGTTTTTCTGTGCCATCAATAAGCCTTTGTAATCATCTCTGTTGCTAAGCAGCAATAATGTTGTGCCTGGCAATCACCTGTGCTATCCAGCTCTGGTTCTAAATAGTAGAAAAAAGTGCTACCATTTAAATGCGATGCTGCTAGAAACGAGCTGAATTGAATGCTGATCCAAACAACATGAACCCCCTTCTGAAGCAGCATCTTACCTTCTTTGTCTGGGGTCCAGTGAGTCTACTGGGTCTGAGTAGTACTCTCCTGCTTGAATAGAGGCAAACAGAGGTTTCCAGTCCTCATCCATGTTCTTTCAGTACGTCACCTAAAAATCATTCATTACCTGTAGAGACAATAAAGAATTAACAAGGGAAATTTTACACTAACGTATATCAACATATAAGCCCATCAACACTAACTCAATCCTGTGTTATATTTTCCCATTTCCATCCCCAACCTGGCATCCCAACATTAAAAAGACCTAAAAAAAAAAGTACATGTGGATTAATTTTAACTTTATGTAATATAGCATAGAGTAGTGTAGTAAAATATGGCAAAATGATTTTTTATTTCAGTGATTTCGTCTAAAAGAAGTGTTTTCTAAAAAGGCCTGTATATGGCTAATACTTCATTTACTCAATCAAAGCAAAGAGCAATTTCTAAGTAATATGTAGTAACTAATATATTTTACAACTAAAACTCTAAAATACGCAGAAGATTTAAGGGGTTAAACCGAGTAGCTCTTTTAAAATCAAAGAAGAATCTTTATGCAAACCTTTAGTAAAGAAAGACCTCCCTTTCTGCATGTGGGCAGACTAGCAGGGGTAAACGCACTTTACATCCACCCTCTAAACCATGACCTTGCTTTTGAGGAGCGCAAATCAACAGCCCACTACATTCCTGCCCAGTGACCGGTATAGACACGTGAATTCAAGACACTCTCCATATTATTAGCTGTTTTCAGATTAAGAACTTTAATAAATTCTCCAGATTCTCTAGATGAATAAGACACTAATGTTGGAATGAATACACACTCAACTAAAATTACACAAACTATGATGAACTCAATACTCTTTTCTTTACCTAATGCAGTCCACGCTGTGTGCATTGAGTCACAATTATTAAAGCACTGGCATTGCATGACTGTCTAAAATACTGTTTACTCTTATATACAACTCTGGAAAAAAATAAGAAACCACTTAAGAATAATGAGTTTCTTTGACTTATAATCAAGAGGAAGATGGATGATCAAAAGCATCAAACCAAGCTGAACTGATTGATTTTTTTTGCACCAGGAGTGGCATAAAGTTATCCAAAAGCAGTGTGGAATACTGGGAGGACAACATGCCAAGACACATGAAAACTGTGAATAAAACCCAGGGTTATTTCACCAAATATCAATATGAACTTGTTTTTTTTTGCAATATTTAATGGTCTGAAAACTCTGCGTCTTTTTGTTATTTCAGCCATTTCTAATTTTCTGCAAACAAATGCTCTAAATGACAATATTTTATTTGGAATTTGGGAGAAATGTTGTCTGTAGTTTATAAAATAAAACAACAACGTTAATTTTACCCAAGCATATACCTATAAACAGCAAAATCAGAGAAACTAATTCAGAAACTGAAGTGGTCTCTTATTTTTTTAGACAAACAAACAGGCAAATGTTATTACCATTTAAATGCCACAGACATAATGATAAAACAATAGCATAACAAAGCAGGCATAGCCTTTTACCTTTAGTAGGGTATTGATGCTTACTTCTGCTATTCTGTTATCATGTTAAAATAACAATATTAGTACTTATATAATTTCTGTGTTGATAAATTGTCTACAAAAACAGGTGTGACAGGTCACAAACTTCAGTTAAGAGATGTTCTGTGTGAACAGATTGCTGATTAATCTTATACCCATACTGACTGAGAGTCATGTGCCTGGCTTCACCATAGAGAAGATTGTAAACCATGAATGAGGAAACTGCTGATGTGCCAGAAACGAGAAAAGGGTTCACAGCTGCTAGAGAACATTACTTCCTTAAGATGTATATGTAACAGAAATATCCATAAACATGTCTTAGCCTAATTAGCTAACTAATGCTATCCTAAATAATTTTAATCATATTGTATACCCACTGTATTTAAGGACAGAGCTGCTGAATCAGACTTTTTCCAGCAAAAGAAGAAGTTTCTGAAAAGTGTCTGATCAGCTCAAGCTGAAGTAACATCATGCAGAACAGCTAATTCATTAAAGCTATATTATATTCAGCTACACACAGTGCACACACAGTGTCAGATTAGTGTTAAAACACAGTTTAAAGCATAGCCATTTAGCTGATAGCTGAATAAACTGCTCTCCCTTGTTGTGATAATCACGTTAACCTAAATAGATAAACAAGCAGTTAGCTAGTTAGCTAGCTAAGCTAGCTACACTATTCAAGGCTCCGACATAAGCTGACATAATGCTGTAAAAACGCTCTCCGTGCCCTATTTTGTTGTAATCTTTGTCGCCTATAAGAAAAAATGCTGATATAGCTAGTTAGACAGTACTCACCTCCTAGGAGAAACAGAAGAAACACCTCGTCTCGCCAGGCTAACTTGTTTTGAAAAGGAACCACAGCGTGATCACACACACCGGTTACAGTTCTTGCTGGACCTGTAGTGAACGCTACGCCCAGACAAGACCTGACTACCTTTGTGAGAGCTTTCACTGGACTACATTACCCATGATTTAACTGGAGTGCGAGATTCTCTGTTATTTCGTTCCGGCTCGATACCAATTTAATAGTTGACATCCCTACTCACTATCTCTAGACACTTCACCTAGCCCACTACTAGTCAATAAGTAGTAGTCTTAAAATAATATCACAATATTTAAGGGTATACATTAATTAATTAATATTAATTTTAGGGGGCTGTACACACTGTATTTGGTCATGTTTAGAAAATCCAAAGTACTGCGCCTCTGTTGTATGTATAATGAGGAAAAATGTGCAGAGTTGATCTAGACCTATATCCTCTTTAAGTTTTTCTCTATTATTTTGGGCATTCCAAGTGAAACACTGACAAAAAAAATGGTATAGTGTTCTGACTTATGCAGTGATGAAAAATATCTTATCTTGGAGTTTGTGATTTGCTTTATACTATATGTGGAAGTTTATGGAAGGTTTTTTTTGTCAAAAATGTTTGCAAAAATATTGTGTACAATATATTATGGCACATGTCTAATAAGTATACAGTTTTCCAAATAATAAAATAGCTAAATTAATCAGCTGATTTTTTATTTAGTATGGCATAATCACATTTAACAGTACAGCAGAAGTAAATGAAGATACTTTTAGACTACTTGTTGCTTTAACCAGCAAAGGCATGTGTTTATTCTTTTAGTAAGTTATGAAATGGCAGTTACCTGGAAAGGGATTAAGCCTACAATATTTTCTTTTCCATGGAAACCTCTATTTAAAATTATGTGTAGTCCAAGACTAGGTTTTATCAGCCATGTCCAGGGAACTGGCTGTCTATCTATCAACACAGTTTACCTTAATCTGACATGAGTTCCTTCAAGGTCCCATGTACAGTGTAAAATATAAAAGGCCGATGTTTACCCAAATTTTAACATAACTGGATTTTATATGGTCATTCCTTTTTTCAAAATCCAAAGAACCTGTTCCGATTGGATAAAAACCTTCTTTAACAAATTTTAACTATACCATAAACAAACTATAAACATTAAACATTAAATTAATTAAATACCTGACGAAATTAACAATTATAGTTCAAACAAATTATAGCCAATTTATAAAACCTACAATCTACAGTTTTAAGGTTAGTTATATCAGTTAAATACATTTTTATTTAATACGTTTTTAATGTTACTTGCACAAATGTTTCCCAGTTTAAACATTAAATAGTCGTTTTAATTCCTTTTTTACTAGATGAAAATTATTATATTAAAATAATTAAAATATTATAATATTTAAAGTATATATTAATGTAAAAGGTGTTGAAAATATTATTATTTTTTGTTTCTAAAACAGAAATTCGAGAAAAAAAATCCGTTTCCCGCCCACTTTTCCCAGTGCTTTTCTCTTCACTCCACTCTCTTTTTTCCCTCTTTCCATCAAACCGCTCTTCACCTGCGGCCGTGCTGGAGCCTCTCTTCGCCCCCAAGGACAAGATTTTTGAAACAGCTTAATTGCGAGGCTGCGTGTGGTAAATTAAAATGTATGTAAATGAATTATTAATTTAATGTTGGTGAGGTGCACTGCATCGTCTAAAATACAGTTTGACTGCCTTAAAAATAAAATCTCTGAAGTTAAGCGGTTAACAGGTGGCATTTCTCTAGCATTAGCTAGTTAAGCTAAGTAGCTAACGCTAATTAGCTAGATAGCTAGCTAGGCCCAGCTAGGTTAGGTTAGCTAGCGAGAGATTTGTTCTTTCTTTCACGTTCTGAACTTTTTGGTTTCATTTAAATAAATGTTTAGCGACACAACTTACCCATTTTAAACTACGAAACGTCGAGAAAGTTAATATTTTAACTCCGTATTAATTTGTCTTCGTAGTGCGCTAGCTAATTAGTTAAATATAACTTGCTTAGGTTAAGTGTAGTTACTTAGCTAATAATGTTTTGTAAGGCTTGAGTTGAAATCTTAATTTTTTATTCCACCTTAAATGCCGCAGAAGTCAGAGGCGCCTGAATATAAACGCCCTATTTAAGGTGGAATTGAAGCACGCCAACGGCAGCGTCGTCTTCCCTGGCCTACTTGGAAAACCGACCGCGTGGTCAGTTAATTACCGGTAGGTCAAACCCCGCAGTTTTGTGGGCTTATCTTTAAAAATGATGTGTAATTTTGGTTGAAAATAGTAGTTAACTCGTGTATCGTTAAATGTAACTCATGTTTTACTCAAATGCACCAGTTATAGACTATTTTTTTAAGCGTTGACTTTTGTTGATACTTGTCTTTGATATAGCTTACATCTCCTGTGGTCAATTATGGACGACTGGGAGGAAGAAGAAAAGGTAATGAACACGACATTCTGGTGAAAACGTGGCAGCTTCAGTAAGATTCACAGGTTGCTTTTCGGTTTGGAGACAAAACGTTAACAATTTAGGTGAAGGAAATAAACCGCAACTATTAAAGTAAGTAAAGTTAAATAAATATAGAAATTGCTCAACCGGACAGAACAGAGAACACGGCGCAGACACCCTGTCCGGTACTGTTTTGTTTGGTGGGCGAATTAAACCTCTCTCCCCATGCCAATTTAGAAAGAAACACTTTAACTGGTTAGTTGTTGCATCCTTCAACTTAGATAAATGTTGTTTTTCCATCATTTAAGATTGCCTCATATATGTATTGGTTAGTGTTGAAATTGACATTTTAAATACGTTTCTATTTAACGTTTTTAAATTGTTAGCCCTCTCATACTCTTGCTTTTCTTTAAGGTTAAATGTGCTCCCCTCACTATAATTAATTTATTATTATTATTAATAATTACTTTATGCAAATGTCCAAACTGCAATTGCACAGTACTGTATGAGTATTATTTAACAGGTTATACATTACTGTTGAATGATTCATGAGGAGAAAGTTCTCTAAAGTAAAATATATTTAAACCCTGGCCTTGGTTTTCGATTTAATGCTGTTGCAATGTGTAATTCAAAGCTGACTTGAATAATGTAAAAAATATTCCACTTATTTGGTGGTTCCTCTGGGTATTTCAAACTCATTTACATCACCTCATGTTAGTTTAATAATGGTCATAGTTAAGACTGTACCTTACTGTCTTTTTTTTTTTTTTTTTTGTAGGATTTCTGTTTTTTTTTTTTTTTTTTTTTTTTAAAGTTGAAGTAATGTGTGTGCTTTGTTTCTGCAGGGGCCTGTTGTGAACAACTCAAGTTTTGGTAAATGTGTTTGTATTTTCAACTAAACAGCAAGCTTAACAGCAAATGACTAGTAAAGTAGATGGACGCAAATAACATGGATGATTTAAGATTTCTTACAATCTTTGATGTGATTTGTTCAAAAACCTTTCTGTTAGCAGGGATGTCCCCCAATTTAAAGTCTATTATACAGTGCATTAATTCTCAATGCTTGTTTTGTATTTGAATAATAAAAAATCCACTCTTCACTGTTATCAGTTTCTATGCTACTGAATAATGTAATTTTAAAAAACATTTTTGTTAGGAAATTCAGGGAGCTCATGGAAGAGTGGAGGTCAGCAGAACGGCTTCAAAAGCAATGGTAGGATGTAAATACTATAATGTATGTTTTGGTTAGAGCTATAACCAAGCTTCTTAAAAATGTAAAGCCCAATTTGTTTTAGACACAGAGGGAAGCTCTTGGAAAAAGGGCAGTGGTGAATTTGGGCTCCGAGGTGGTACAAGAGGTAATCTTAATCCTGTTAATGTACATTAAATGTGGTATTAATTTAATTGTAATACTGTTCTCATACCAAAATTTGTCATTAGGTCGTGGCTCTAGAGGCCGTGGTGGAGGGTTCGGTAGCTTCAGTTCAGGTATACATTTCTAGCAGTTTTTTTTTATTTTATTTTTTAGTGCTGGGTGGAAAATGGGCAAAACAAATACTGTGGAACTGAAACTGTCAATCTTTATCAAACTCATCCCCCCCAACCCCCTAAAAAACGCCCAGCACGAATTGCTTTTATATGGTTTATTACTGTTTTTGCAGCCAATCAGCCTAAATGAAAGTAATGCATTGTTTTCATACTTTTGTTCAGAAACGGATGAAAATGGCAACAATGAAGGTTGGTGTTTGCCCTAATTTTTGGTTTAAAACTACCTGTGTCTCTTTGCTGCATCGAATGATGACTGCTGTTTTCTGCCTGTAGACGATGGAGGCAAATCCTGGAACAGTGGTGGTGGGGAGAGTGGTGGATTCAGGGGAAGAGGTGGCAGAGGCATGTAATCAGAAACTTTTATATTTAGTCCAAATTCTGTCATGGCTCAGTGCTGAATTCTGTTTTGTATTTATAGGGCGAGGATCGAGAGGCAGGGGAGGATTCAGGAATTTTAACAGCTCTGGTAATTTTTTATTTATTATTATTATTTGTTTTAAGTTGTATGTCGTTCAAACAGCATTCTGAAAATTTAATTTGCTGTGAATGTTTCCCACTCGCCCCCCACAGAGGCTGATGAAAATGGCAATGATGAAGGTAATGGCTTGTCCTTTCTAAATGCAATTTTATTTTACAAATGGTTATAGTGCCCAGTGTCTGAATATCTGCATTGTTGTTGCAGGTTTCAAAAGTAGTTTTGGAGGCAGAGGAGGTCGCGGGGGCAGAGAGGGTCGTGGAGGTTTTGGACGAGGTACCTTTAGGGAGAGAAACCTTTTCTTCTTTTTAAGATTTATCAATTAAGACCCATTTTCTCTTTTAAATTAGCACAATATGCTATGCACGTATCCTTTCCATGCCGTAAGGTGGTTACCATGTATGCAAAATGGTTACCTTTGTTCTTTCTTGGGCAAAAAGCTTTTAAATATTTTTCTTCTATACTTTGCTTAATTATATTTAAAAAATGGACAAAGTTCATATTGACATTTACAGTATTTGCTGCCCGTTTTAAAAGCAAACACTGACAATTAGTACCTTTCCGTGCTGTAATCTTTCTGTTTGTTTCCAGGTGGTGGAGGACAAGGAGGTGGAGGTGTGTTTTGGTTAATTGTTTATATTTAGACTGGCATGCCAGTCAAACAAGAGTGTCAGGCATGGGTTACATCATTGCCTGTTAATATTGTGTGTTTTGCATGTGGCTGTTTTTTAGGTTACAGGGGAGGTGATGAGGAGGTGTTTTCCAAGGGTAGGTTGCCATCTTAAGTCTTTTTTTTATTCATTAAAGGTAACAGCTTTTTTAATTATTATTTTTTTTAAACTAACGTATTGTTTTGTCAACTTAAGGCTCAGTGACTGGGGAAGAAGGTGGTGCTGAAGTCAGTGCAGGTAATTTTCTGTGCTTCGTTATAACTTGGAAAATGTTTCTTAAAACTAGCAAATAAAGGTATAATAATACTCATTACATAACTGTTCATTTTGTCCCTCACCTCCAACCAACAGGACCTAAAGTGGTTTATGTACCTCCTCCTCCACCAGAGGAGGAGAGCTCTATATTTGCCCACTATGAGACTGGCATAAATTTTGACAAGTATGATGACATTCTTGTGGATGTGAGTGGGAGCAATCCTCCGAAGGCCATCATGGTATGTGGTTATCTCCCTCTTCTTTTTGTGTGTATAAGAGATATTGTTCCTTTGTGCTTTAGTACTATACAAATCCTTTTCCCCACCCAGACATTTGAGGAAGCAGGCCTTTGTGAGACACTAAGCAGAAATGTTGCGAAGTCAGGATATGTAAAGCCCACTCCTGTTCAAAAATATGGCATTCCCATAATATCGGCCAAACGAGATCTCATGGCTTGTGCTCAGACTGGATCAGGGAAGACGGTAAGATTTGATTGTTTTTTATTTATTTATTTTTTGTCTGCATTTTTCTCCACTGCTTAACCCACTCACTCATATTTGTCTGGTAGCTTTGTCCCTTCCAACAAAAGCATTGTCAGTCTTTTCTGTTTCATAAGACACGTTGTTGCTATTTGGCTTTGTTCTTTAGTTTGTAGCAAATATATTCAGTTACTTTTCATTTTAATGGGTACTTAATCTTATAAATGAATGGCCATGTTTTTATGCTAATTTGCTTGTATTTCTTCCATAGGCTGCCTTCTTGCTTCCCATTCTTCAGCAGCTGATGGCTGATGGTGTGGCTGCCAGCAAGTTCAGTGAGGTGCAGGAACCTGAGGCAATCATTGTGGCCCCCACCAGAGAACTCATCAATCAGATATATTTGGAGGCCCGCAAGTTTGCATATGGGTATAAACATTTTGACTGCAGATATTAACAATTTTTCTTTAGTGGCGTTTTAGTGTATAAAACCCTTAGCATTTCTTGGGTTAAATAGATAAACACAAACGGTTTGTTGGGATTTTGTTTTTGTAGGACCTGTGTGCGTCCTGTCGTGGTTTATGGAGGTATAAACACTGGATACACAATACGAGAGGTGTTGAAGGGTTGCAATGTGTTGTGTGGGACCCCTGGAAGATTGCTGGACATTATTGGTCGTGGAAAGGTATTTTCATATGATTGTGCAAATGCTCTGCAATTGTGTTCATGTTTGAAAAGGATTGTATACACAGACTAATTGTTTCTTTGGTGTTTTTGATAGGTTGGACTAAGTAAACTTCGTTATTTGGTGCTGGATGAGGCTGACCGCATGCTTGATATGGGCTTTGAGCCAGACATGCGAAAACTGGTGAGCTCTCCAGGCATGCCTGCTAAGGAAGAAAGGCAAACCCTCATGTTCAGTGCCACCTATCCAGAGGATATTCAGAGGTTTGTCATCTTTATCAAGTTTTAGATGCTAATGTAAATATTTAATACCTTTTCTCCCTGTCTTTTCTATCACTCATGCAGATGGTCTTGTGTTTATCCTATAATGGAGTCAGTTTGTATGTCCTCTGTAATGTGTTCTTTGCTAGGCTGGCAGCAGACTTCCTAAAGGTGGATTATTTGTTTCTTGCTGTGGGTGTGGTGGGAGGAGCGTGCAGTGATGTGGAACAGCATATCATTCAGGTGGATCAGTACTCCAAGAGGGAACAGCTACTGGAATTGCTAAAGACCACAGGTGCTTGGAGTTCCTTTACATACACAAACATGCTTCCACAGAACGTCCTGGGATTATAATTATATGAGCAGGCAGAGACAAGATTCGGCTAATTCTAGTGTCTTTCAAATCTGAAGCTAGTTGGTCCTGACAATCGATTTAATGTTTCACAATTTAATCTTGTTTCTAAATAAGACAGCAGGTTTTTTTGTAAGGCCACTCTGTTGCTCCTTTGAAAGACAAGTGTTCTTTTCCTCTGACTCTGTAGGAACTGAGCGAACAATGGTTTTTGTCGAAACCAAAAGAAGTGCAGATTTCATTGCAACATTTCTTTGCCAAGAGAAGGTTCCAACTACAAGCATTCATGGGTAAGAGTCAGAATTGGTGTGTTGACAGATTTGACTCCTGAACAAGGTAAAGCGGTCACAAAGTTCTATTAAAATTATTTAACAGTAACAATTACAGTGAAGGTGCAAGAGAAACATTTAGTGTCTGTGTTTCAAAGATTTTCTAGTAATGTTGGCAAAATACGGCTAGATTTTAGAGACTTTAATTTTTTTTCTCTTTTAGCCCTTTAGACCATGCATTCATTAAAATAAACAGGATGGATTTTCTTTTTTGTTATGTTTCACATAACATTAATTGATTTAATTGGTGCCAATCAGAACAGACAATGAACTGCAGAGTTTACAAGCCAATGAAACTGCAGCTAAGCCCTGCCCCCTAAATTAATATAAACATTATTTTTTGTGTGTTGCGGGCAGAAAACAGCATCTATAATTTTCCATCACTGGAATATAATTCAGTTCTAAAATAGTTCAGCTGCCCAAAATTATATGGATGTTTTATTAGGTAATTAATCATTATCTCTGCCTGCAGAGACCGGGAACAGCGAGAGCGTGAGAAAGCTCTCAGTGACTTCCGCACAGGCCAGTGCCCTGTGCTTGTTGCTACATCTGTTGCTGCTAGAGGCCTGGACATTGAGCATGTCCAGCATGTAGTAAACTTTGACCTGCCTAATAACATTGAGGAGTATGTTCACCGCATTGGAAGAACAGGCCGCTGTGGAAACACTGGGAGAGCGGTTTCCTTCTTTTACCCAGAGTCTGATACTCCACTGGCACGGTCTCTGGTGAAAGTTCTCACAGGGGTTTGTTTTTATTTAATTATTTTATTAATTGATTATATATTCAAGACCTTTAGTATACAAAAGTATCCACCCTTTTGTTCAAGCTCAACTATTTGTTTTACTAGGCCCAGCAGGAAGTCCCACCATGGCTGGAGGAAATTGCGTTTAGTGCCCATGGCACAACAGGATTTAACCCACGTGGTAAAGTGTTTGCTTCTACAGACACTCGCAAGGTAAAAATGCCTTTTAATAGGGCTTGGTGCTTGTAAAATGTTTCCTCCACATTGTTTAGTTTAATGCCCTCTCACCAGTCAACCAACATTATTGATCATATTTGACCTAAATTGCTGGCAGAGGCTTTGATTAGTTGGCTTCAGCTATTTTAGTACAGTTGTGTACCTGTTTAATTTAATTGCTTTAAAAATAATTCATAATTTTGCTAAAATGTAACTTGCATACGTTGGGTTGGATTTCCACAAGAAAATGTTGCGCTACAATTTTTAATTTTTACATTTGCTAAATGTTTCGTATTTGTCACTTGAAAACGGAAGCTATTAAATTGTTTTTATATTTTTTTTGCGCTCACAGGGTGGCTCCTTCCAGAAAAACCAGGCAGCAGCACCACCACCAGCTGCTCAGAGCACCGGTGCAGCAGCAGATGATGATGAAGAATGGGAGTAGATTCACACATCCCCTGCTTCGTTTTATGTTTTTCTTTTGTAGCAAAATAATCCTGTGTTCAGCTTTTATATTATGTTAATGGCTCCAAGTTAAAATGTGCAGAGAAGAGTACAAAGCTTTAGACAAAGATGCTCTAAGAAAAATTGCACTTGAAGATTGATTGGTGTAACTGGAGGTTTGGCTTCATATAAAGAGAATGTCTTGAGAATTAATCCAAGATGACCTGTTTGGCTAAGTGGCGTGTATGTGGGGATGAATCACTTTTGCTGGTTTTTTTTGCACTTAACCGTGTGTTTCGTTTGAAGAATAATGAGTGGAGTTCTAGCACTAGCAGCATCTGTTTCTAGTTGGGAAGTCAACATGTTGTGAATTTTCAGATACCCAAAAACATTTATTTGTGCAAGTGTTGCTAAAGATTGCTTCTGCACTTTCAGCTGACTGAGCAGTTATTTGTGCCATGTTTCCTGTTTTACCTTTGTCGAAGATGGTAAAGTTTTGTGAAATAAATGATCCATTTACACAACACTGGTGTCTGATTATTAAACTTTTTGTGATTAATTATATTTAGAAAATGAGTTAGTTTTGCAGAATGTTAATTTTAACTGTAAAGTGAAAATTTAAACATTTATTTAAGGGAGCACTTGCATGTTAATAGCAAACAATGTGGCTCTACAATATATTTCAGTAACTGATTGCTGAGTGCTAAAACAAGTATTATATGCCATTACTCTAAATTAACATGTATTATCAGAGTACTTGCTGAAAGATGCTACTTACATTTTAATAAAATTCGGAACTTTATATTTATTTAAAAAAAAATTCTTCTTACTCCTATTTTATTTCAGTTTCTTTTTGTTCTGGCTTCTCATAGTTCAAAGAAAATAAAAATGCAATACAGATAAATCTCGTGCCAGGTAAATCTGGCTGGACAAATGAGAAGTATAAACATTATACCATTTAAACACCTTTTTGGTTTATGAGATCCATCATACATACTGGAATGGCTGTGTCAGTCCCCAGACATGAATATTATTGAAAATCTATTTTTCTGTACCCAGGAAATTGCATGTATAAATGTGCACACAAAATACCTTCAAAATACAATTTATTACTAAGCATAGTGTATTGAACACTGACCTAATTGCAAAAGGAGGATATAAAAAAAAATCATTAAAACAAAATGTGTTACCTGTTGCCACTCCCTAACAATAAACTTTACAATTAAATATGTTTTTTTTTCATAATAAATCCATAATATTTAAGTTAAAATACACATTTTAGTTGTGTCCTTGGGTTTCACTCATTGTTACCTTAACACATTACCCAATCAAAAAAAATTAGGAACATTATACAAGTCTTCTACAGGAAGTTACATCAGTTGGTTTTTCTGAAGGCCAAAATTAAGTTCCCTTATTTGTTTTTCTGTATGTTTAATCTTATTGTAATTATGACTGAGGTCAATCTCAACACTGTCCTGTTATCTAAATTAATTGTTATATCTAACTTGCTTATTTTTAAAATACAAATTCCTTTTACTGTCAATCCTGTTACTCAAAACAGACACAGCATTGCGTGCCAGCAACAGGAGTGAGTTCCAGTAACAGGAATGAGTGCAAGTAACAGAAGTGATTTTTTCTTTGTCACAAATATCAATTATTTGAACATGCAGTCATGCATAAATAGTTTCTTTGGAGAAAATCAAAGGAATGAATGGACCTGCTTTTAAACATGCTTTTTAAATGATCACAACCTTCTTCGGCTTAGAAAGAGTTACAACAAGCAAATTGGAACTTACGTTTTTGAATCAATTTCTAAATCAGTTTATCTGATTTTGCTATTTATAGGTATATATTTAATTTAAATTAACATTGTTGTTTTATTCTATAAACTACAGACAGTTTGTCATTTAGAGCATTTCTTTGCAGAAAATGAGAAATGCTAACATAGCAAAAAAGATGCAGAGCTTTCAGACCTCAAATAATGCAAAGAAAACAAGTTGATATTCATGAAGTTTTAAGAGTTCAGAAATCAATATTTGGTGGAATAACCCTAGTTTTAATCACAGTTTTCATTAATCTTGGCATGTTTTGCTCCACCAGTCTTATACACTGCTTTTGGATACCTTTATGCCTTTACTCCTGGTGCAAAAATTCAAGCAGTTCAGCTTGCTTTGATGGCTTGTGATCATGTATCTTCATCTTGATTATATTCCAGAGGTTTTCAATTTGGTAAAATCAAAGAAACTCATCATTTTTAAGTGGTCTCTTATTTTTTTCGGAGCTGTATGGGTGTCAGCCTACATTATCAGCCTACATTCGTAATGTAAATTCTTCCGTGTGTTTTCTTTCCATTTTGCCCCAGGACTGTTCATTATTAATCCTCCAACTGAAAGTGTGTACCGCCCCTCTCCGTTTCTGCTGTGTTCCAGCTGCTCATATATTTCTGGTGTTTCCTCATATCCCGGAGCAGATGCGTTTCGCAACAGCAGCGCAGCAACACTTCTGAGCTTCCTATCATGAGAGACTTCACTTCTGCTGCTTTATGGATGAGCGCTTGGCAGCTACAGATAATAACTGAAGACCATGAGAGTGTGGCGGAGGTTTAACCTCAGCGGTGATGAAGATCAGGCTCACGTTTTCCTGTTAAATGTGTCAGTTTGTTGGGGATCTACAGTCTAGCACAGGTGAGAACTGTTTTGTCAGGATATATTTCTTAGTTTTCTTCACTGAAGTTTGGATATCAGTCTTAGTGTATTACATGATTTTCCGTTTATTTACTGTTATTTTTTATGTCTTTATTAAGGATCATTAATTGGCCTAATAATGCAGACCTCCCTGTTCATTATGGTTGTAGTTCTCTATTCACTGTGTGAAGGTAAGTGAGATTTCAATTCTCTAAAATGTGCAGATTTATTTATTTTTACTTACTGTAACTCAGGTTATTGTTTATGAACACAATAGACCAGACCACCCAAGCCCGATTTCTAAAAAAAAAAAAAAAAAAGGGAGGGGAAAGTAACGAAGGCTAACTTGCTAATGGATTTAAACAGCCTGTTTAGAGGAAATGACTCAAGAAGTGTAAAAGAGAAAGTAGCAAAATGTAATGCAGAAGCAGCAATAGTGCATTAAGCCTATAATCTTCATAGTTTTTTCACCACGGCTTAATGCAGGCTTTCCTAAAAGCATATTAATGATCCAGGATAAGTGGACTAATAGAGGCATCTATGACTTCATGTACACAAACTGCTTGATGACTTAATGCCCTTAATAATGTTTAATAATTCACAGCCTCTTCCACACCCGGCCGGGAAATATGTGATGTTTTTCCAAAGAACCAGCTGGTGAAACACGGGTCGGATGTTGTGATCTCGTTCAGAGCCCCTGTCCACAGTGTGTGCCATAATAAGACTGGCTTTGATCCCAGCCGAGTGTCCTGGAAGCTGAACAATAGAATGATAGCAGATGGTTACTATAACATGACGGACGACTCCACCTTCTCTGTGTCCATCCCGAATTTTTCTTTGGCCACTGGAACAGTGGAATTTCTTATGGATGGACACGTGTTAAGTGGGACCCTCATACGGACATACTGTGAGTAACACACACAGCTCTGGAAAAAAATAAGAGACCGCTTAAAAATGATGAGTTTCTTTGATTTTACCAAATTGAAAACCTCTGGAATATAAGCAAGAGGAAGATGGATGATCACAAGCCATCAAACCAAGATGAACTACTTGAATATTTGCGCCAGGAGTGGCATAAAGTTATCCAAAAGCAGTGTGTAAAACTGGTGGAGGAGAATAAACTGGGTTATTCCACCAAATTTTATCAATATGAACTTGTTTTCTTTGCATTATTTGTGGTCTAAAAGCTCTGCATCTCATTGCTCTAAATGACAATATTTTTATTTCAAAGTTAGCAAAAATGTTGTACATAGTTTGTAGAATGAAGCAACAATGTTCATTTTACTCAAACATATACCTATAAATAGCAAAATCAGATAAACTGATTCAGTCTCTTAAGTTTATAGACTATTATTGTGGTTATTGTAATTACTGTAAACTGTTATTAATGTGTAATTTGTATGATTATAAAAATGAATGCTAACTGTATGTATTGTGTTAAATAGCGATTCCCCAGAACATCTCATGTATTGGAAATCTATCTGGCAGTTTGAACTGCACATGGGATCACGACCAGTACACCACGAACACAAGCTACGAAGTCGTTCTCGAACTGTAAGTTAAGCAAATCTTTTACACAGAGACCATTTTAAACCAAATCAGCCAGTTTAAGACACTTGCATGTGCAACCACTCCCTTTGGTGCCCACTTTGGAGTGTCAAAAAAGAACTATGGACTTTGTATTTAGACGCAGCAGCTGATTTATTTGGTTGAGATCATGGTTGAGATCATGTGGGGCAAACAATAGGATTGTAATGTTGTTTTTTATTTTAGTGATTAAAAGTGTGATAAAATTTTGCATGACTATATGGTTCAGAGTTGCCAGGTTCACGGTTCTCCCGCAAAACATGTGACAGACAGATCATGCAATATAATCACAATTATTGGTGACTTATTTGGTGTGTCAAGTGTTTAAAATAAATACAAATAAAATGATTTAGGATATACATTATATGAAGTCATTAATCTTATTTGTAATGTTTGTGCTTTAATTGTGTTAATAGACTACTAGAAAAATATTACATATATAAATTGTATAGTTCTTTCTGTAAAAACTGCCAAAAACTGTTGATAAAAAGAGTAAAGAAATTGCACAGTCTATAATTTCATTGAACCAACACTATTTTTAAATATAGGAGTAGTTTGCTCCCTTCTAATCTTATGTTGTTTTATTTTTTGTAGATACGATGTGATATCTAGAAAATGTCTCGACAAGAAATTCTGCCGGTCTAAAGGAAAATCGTGTAAAATAGAAGAGATCAATTTTAAGGATACACAAATGTTTATAACTGTAATTGCTGAGACTCCAGCTGTAAAAGCTACATCTGCTGAAGTTACCTATGACAGTTTATTTGCAACAGGTATGTAATTAATTTTAAAGGGTCTTTCTAATATACTGTATTCTTACTACATGGTTTTGGAACAGGTTTTTATTTTACTTTTTTATATTTAAATCGAATAAATTAGAGCAGGAGTTCCGAGCCTTTCACAACTCACAATCCACTAACTCACCCACCACCCCTGCAGCACACAGGCCGACACCATTTCCTTTTTTATGGAGTTTCACAAGGAGTGCACTTACTTACATTTAAATTAGGCCAGCCTGATCCACAACACCACTATATTTAAAATATTTTACACCTAACCTTATGTTCAGACAAATGGAAAATATGGTGAATATTGTTAAATTACTGACAATAATACATACAATTTGATTATATGGCTCACATGCATCATTTTTTTAAATTAACATTCATGTTGTATGCTTTCTTTAGTTAAGTTAAATCCACCAGAAAAACTCACAGTGGAACCTGAGCTGAATGGCCTCATGGTGAAGTGGTACAGTCAGATGACATCAGAAGTCTCCTTTGAAGTGCGGTTGCTTGCAGCAGGTTCTGAGGTGAGCAATGATTTCACTTGCAGAAGTCCTCAGTCATTCAATATTATTGTCAGTGTAGTTTTCATATAGTAACATATCTCTGTCAAACATCTGGAGAGTTTGTTTGGGCCTTGTTTTTTTTTTCTCGCTTGTAACTTCTTGGCTTAAAACAAGATTAGGCAGCAAATTGACTGTCAGTGCTCCCACAATGACATCAGAAATGTCTTTGTCTGTTATGCACTTGTTTTTAGCCAAGCCATACAAACATTTAGTTTCAAGTTGTTTTTTTTTCTGTTGGTAATGGTCAATGCTTGTAACACATTTATTTAAAGATGATGGGATTTGGGTGATTTAGTGCCCTCTATGGTGAGAATGGGTAACTGCACTGATTATGCGGAAGAATCATTTTAAACTGGGCGGGTGTGATGTGGTCTCCTTTCAGAGCGGATGAATCTGATTCCAGGTTATGTTCAGTCAGAGAAAGAGAGAGAGAGCTCTCAGTCAGAAACTTCACTCCTTTGTTTTTCACTATGAGTGAACGAACTACTGAGGTCTGAGTTTCCTCTTTTGAAGTCTCCATTGCTCCACCAGCCTCTTGCATTCAGTAAAACTGAGCTGGATCCTCTTTTAGAGGCTGTATGTGTGACGTAAGTACGTAAAGACGCGTGACATGGCCAGAAAAAACACGAAAGCGACCCGACACTCAGTCACACAGTTTTTAGAATAAATATATTAGGCTTATCAGGGATGTTCGTTTCAGCACATTGGTGCCATTGAATACAATCCCTTCTCCTCTCAGAAATGCCTCTGTTTCAATTTAGAAACAAAATAATATGGACTGCGGCTTTAAATAAATGTTTCAGTAGTTTAGAAAAATAAGCGTTTATTTAAATATATACATGCATTCGAATAAACACATTTACACTGGCATGTTAAATGTCATGGGGTAGCAGTAGTATGCGAACAGAACATAAATTATCACTTCACACTCAGTTCACAGGCCAACATGCTCATGGCAAGGCCATGTAAATTATTTTGATTGTTGTTGGTATTAATATTATAACTGGGAATAGATTCTCAAAGGCATGATCACCCACAGTGGACAGCGGGTGATAATGAGTGTAAAAGACTATTGGCTATACTTTGGGCTATAATTGTCCGTGTGAACAATCCAAATTTAATGCAGGGGACCCTACATGCATATCCAACAGAACAGCAATATACTTGGAACTGCTAGAATGTTCTTATAAAGAGAGAAAGTGATATTAAGGAGCTCACATATCACAGACATTTGGTGAGCTTTGATTTTATTTTGACCAAGATCATTTACTTGTACACCAGTTTAAAGTTTTATACTGATTCCAGTTTTATCTCCTTGTTTAAATTCCTTTTTTAATATATTAAAATCATTTACTCCTGTCTATAGACAAAAAATGAGTCATGCTGCTCACATTCCAATAACAGGATAAACCACTATAGCATGTTTCAACAGGAAGTCGTGAGAAAGTAGTGGAATAATCTACAAAGAAATCATAATTTGTCTTCACTGACACACTTCACTAACTTGCCAGCTTTTCTCAGGAACTGTGAGCAGCAGAATTACTTTGTAATTCCAAATGAATTCAGCTGATCAGTTTGAACACCTGGGAACAATTAAGCAGAACCATTTTTTTTCCCACATACTGATTTGCTGTTCTGTACAAAAGTTTTTTTAAATGATAAAAATACAAAAGGATTTACATTTTACATAACTTTATTATGTTCTATTTTGTTTATTAAGGGAGGTTTTATTTTCGTGTTTATGTTTATATGTGTCCTAAAAGAAAATAAAAAGATCCTAATCAGACAAATGAGACAAAAATGTTCTACTTCTTCACTTGTTCATTAAGCAAAGTAATCCGGTATTACATGTCTGTGAGTGGCATTAGAATTATTGCTCAAATTGTATTTTTTTATTTGAAGTCTTTGATCATTGATTAAATATTTGCTGCATTGAAAATGTGTGTGTGCAAATTCAAAGTGTGTTTTTGTGGTGCTTTCTCCTGGGAAACTTGTTTTTTCTCCATTAAAACAAATCAACACCACTTAAACGCAACATAAAATCACGTGGGGATTGTTAAAGCATGTCCAGTCGCATAGCTGAACTGTTCAAAACCAGATGGTTTAAATTGATACAAACACTGTTTTTTACAAAACAGATTTTTATGGCCAATAACAAAGCAAAATACAATGAATCACAGTTTTTGCATGTTTTATTTATATGTGGCAGTTTTTCACTATTGCTTTTGCAAATAAAACGTAAATTCAAAACTAAAGGACAGTACTTGGTTAAAATCCTGCTCATGCAGCTTGCCATCGGCTGCCAGAGCCCTGAGAGAGCACAATTGGCTTTGCTGTCTCTGGGTGGATAGATGGTGCTCTCTCCCCTCATCACACCTAAGGATGATGTTGCTCAGCACAAGGCGTCTGTGAGCTGATGTATCAAAACCGAGTCGCTGCGCTTTCCTTCAAGCGCACTGGGATGCTACTTGGTAATGCTGCATCAGCAGCAGCTCGAAAAGAGGCGGAGTCTGACTTCACATGTATCGGAGGAGGCATGTGCTAGTCTCCACCCTCCTGGTGTTGGGGCATCACTAGTGATAGGGGGAGTCCTAGTGAGTGAGTTGGGTAATTGGCCTTGTAAATTGGGGAGAAAATAAAATAAAAATTAGAAATAAATGTGTATATATATATATATATATATATATATATATATATATATATATATAAAAGAATAGTACTGTTTCGTATACATTTTTTTACCGTCATTGAAAATGCTATTTTTGGCAATTTAGGCAAAATAAATCCAGTTGATTCTATTCATCCCTAGTAATTTGTTTCTAGTATAAATGTTTATCTTCATAAAATGTTTTGGCAACACTTTACATTAAGGGTACATTAAATAACAGTAGATAACTATTTATTTATTCACATTTGTGAAGACATTATTAATCAATACAAATTACAAATCATTACTAATGTCTTAATTCATTATTATGTACAACATTTTTAAGCAATGCATTTTTGTAATGTTTAATCATTTCAGTTTAAATGTCAATAATTAATTATAACTTAACCATGTAAGTGTTTATTACTGATGTTAGCACTGTTATTTTAAGGGTTACCTATATTTAAATTACATTTTTGCTTCTCTTACATCAGTTCAGAATATTTATTCTTGCCATCTTTATCTGTCTTTTAGCCTGTGGTGAAAAATGTGAATTATTCTCAAGAGACTACTATTAAATTATCTGAAATAAAGGAGTGTACCAATTACTCCATCTCAGTGCGCTGCAAGCTTGGAGTATGGAGTGAATGGAGCCAGAATGTAACTCATCTTAGTTACCTCAATGGTAATATGAAACTTTACATTTTCATATGAGCTCAATATAATATTTTAGAGTGATTTGTAAACCCAAACTAAGACTCTATTCTTCTCTTAACAGTCAGTAATGTACAGATCAATTTATGGAGGTCCAGAAGTGTGGCAGATGGCAAGGGTAAAAGAAGGGTACACCTCATGTGGAAGGTAAGAATGTTTTCTAAAGGTTTACTGGAATAGTCGTGGTTTGGAAGAACATTATGTTGATATCAGTTTTCCCTCCTTTATTTTAGGGAATTCCTCCGTCATGTAAAGCATTTGATGAGTATCGTCTCTTTTACCGGAGGAGTCACATCAAAACATTGTATTTTAGCTTGTACAAAAATCATACCTTTATTTATTTAGATGAAAACATGCACACAATCACTGTGGCAGCATTTCGCAATAACACAAGCCTCGCTGAAGCATCCATTAATATTCCTTCCACAGAAGATGGTGAGAATCCTAAATGGTTCTTTGTTTTATTGTACTAATCTAGGAAAAAACAGTACATGATATAAAGCAGTTGTTTTTGAGTTCAGAATGGAAATGGTTAGTTAATTCTGTACAGGTTTGGAATATAATTTATAGCACACAGTCATATCAGAATACAGTAAGCACCTTCTTGTTTTACACTCTATACTATCTAATCATTAGCCACATTGACTACTTTATCAACTCCACTCCACAAACAGCTCTGAAAAAAATTAAATACCACTTAAAAATGATGAGTTTCTTTGATTTTACCAAATTGAAAACCTCTGAATTATAATCAAGAGAAAGATGGATGATAATCAGCCATTAAACCAAGCTGAACTGCTTGACTTTTTGAATCAGGAGTGGCATAAAGTTATCCAAAAGCAGTGTGTAAGACTGGTGGAGGAGAACATGATTAAACACCAGGGTTAATTATTATTTAAGGTCTGAAAGCTCTGCATCATTCTTGTTATTTCAGCCATCTCTCATTTTCTGCAAAAATACTTTAAATGACAATATTTTTATTTGGAATTTGTGAGAAATGTTTGTAGTTTATACAATAAAACAACAATGCTCATTTTACTTTTATTTTTTCCAGAGCTGTATATGTTGATATAGGATATACTTGATGATTCTCCTTTTACCCTGGACAACATTAGCCAGGACCCCACAGGGTGCTGTTGGCTGGATATTTCTGATTGGTGGGCTATTCTCAGCCACCAGTGACAGTGAGGTGTTTAAAAACTTCAGCAGCACTGCTGTATTTTATCCACTTGCTCGTTGCATCGACACACATTACTAACACACAAAGATGTCAGTGACACTGCAGTGCTGAGAATGATCCACAACCCAAATCATATAGTGTATTTGTGGTGGTCTTTCCTGTTGGGTCCTGAGCATTGTAGAAAGAACAGGGTGAAAGGAGGATAATACAGTACGCAGAGAAACAGGTACAGAACTACAGTCTGTAATTATAAAGGCACAAAGTGCTCCTTTACAGTCAGTGGAGCTGAAAAGGTGGACGATGAGTTTAGTATAAGAAGGTTGTTGTAATATTCTGGTATGACTGTTCTTCACTGTTCTTGACTCACATTCCATTTATGGTAGTGATTGAAATTTAATTAATCTTTTTGTTTGTTCAGATTTAACTTTACCTCCACTAAATAATGTCAGAATGTCTGCCGGGGGCGGTCAAATCTACGTCACCTGGGACAAACCCAACCTCACCGTCAGCGGCTACATAATTGTGTGGAACAGTACTGAACAGAACCACATGTGGCAACATACTGAAGAAACACATTTCTCTCTAAAAGGTATTTGCACTTTGTTAGACTAGTAGTATTTGAATAGTTAGTTTATCTGTGCTGTTTATTTAATGTGTGCTTATAACTACAGGTCAAAACTTCACCCTCTACACCATATATCTGACAGCACTGTATAAAAACAGCCCTGTGGGTGAAATGAGACTTCACGCTTATGCTCAAGAAAAAGGTAAGTGTTTGCAAAGCCAGTATTTGCACACCATATATGGCACCGATGGAAGTTGTGGAGGAATCTGGCCTCCCATTGAACCCAAATGAGCAC
This sequence comes from Astyanax mexicanus, assembly GCF_023375975.1. Classification (NCBI taxonomy): domain Eukaryota; kingdom Metazoa; phylum Chordata; class Actinopteri; order Characiformes; family Acestrorhamphidae; genus Astyanax; species Astyanax mexicanus. The sequence goes on along the minus strand of NC_064427.1, from coordinate 27,266,725 downwards.
CACAAACACAGCTTTTAAGGGCCTTTCTTAAGGGCAATTTTAGCCCACGGAATTTGAATATTGAATCCACAACCTTGTCATTGATTGCTGGACGGCACTAGAACCACTATGCCATCAAGGATTACAAAGGTTTTGAACTCCATGACCAAAAAGACACACAAAGCTGGTCAATCGTGACCCAACATGACCAATATCAAAATGCTTCAACAGCTGGCTTAGTTTTTTTTTTACCTGAATAGCCAGTTTTTAACCACCTTGACTATCTAAAACTAGCGATCAGCAAAAAAAGATTTTTCACCAGGGTGTGTGACAGAGCTATTCTCCGCCACTACATCTAAAAGGGACATTTTAGATACACAGAGAGAGACACACACACGTTAGTTAAAATAACCTTTATTTATTTATTCATGAGCTGTTTTTTGGCTTTAAAAGTTTAACCCCCAACAGGAGGAGAGTAAAACTAGTGATGGTTCATACTATGCCGAGGTGTGTCAAGAAATCTAGGTAATGCGTAATGAATCACAGAGGCTTGTGTTTTTAAGGGGAATGGACTCAAGTGGTTTGAGTATTGGACAAATTTGTGAGCAAATAGAAGCTTGCTGTGTGTTTCGTGTGCGCCCCTGCTTTGTCAGTACCGTGTGAAAAAAAGTGTTCTCCAAAGCTGTAGAAGTCATTTCTAAAAAGAGGAACAGACTCAGTCTAAATACTGGGGAAACTAATATTTCTTAATAAAAATGAATGACAATCACAACCAGAATCACTTTATTTCACCAAGCATGTTACACAAAGGGATTTGGCTTGGTGACACATGCAACACATGTATGACATGCAACAGTTACTTACAGACTACCGACAAACATTACACTACGGACGAAGGTACACTAAATAGAATAAGATTATAGTTAGGAAGGAATAAAGAATAAAATAAAGAAATGAAATTACATAAAAAATATAAATCAGAACTACACACATTATTGTAGCCAAAAATTATTGAGGTAGGTTTGTTAAATATTGATTAAAGAAAGTTGCAGATGATGTTTACATTACAGAAGAACATCTGTACAGCTGTGAAAATAAGCAAATTGCAAGAGCAAATTGTAAATCCAGTCAGTACAGTTCAGTGAGTGAAGTTGGAGACTCAGGTGACCACTGTGGTTAAGGAGTTCTACAGCTCTGGGGAAGAAGCTGTTAGCCTGTTGTGTTGTGCTGGTTTTGATGGTCTGAGGCCTTCTACCAGAGCAAAGAGTCTGGAAGAGGTTATGTTCAGGATGTGAGGGGTTTCCTCACCCTGCTGGTGTAGATCTGAAGTGTTAGCAGGTATATTGGCAGGTAACCAAGCTCAGTATTAAAAATCACGGTCCCATCTTTGGAAAACACTCAAACAGTTTTAACATAAACATCTCATTTACTATTATATATATTTAATCATACTGACAAGAGTCCCACCAAGCACCAGACATGCTTTGGACATTTTTATTTTGACTAAATTTGGTTAGTCAATCATGACCTTGATTTAGACGTTGAAAACTGGACTGTGCTTAGTCCGTCATTTTTGTTCTGAAATTAGCCCAGGATGGTTGTCGGTTTCAAACTACATTTTACATGAAAAAAAAACGTACATTATACTTATGCAAATGTTTACAAACCCAAATTAGTCTTTCTGAACATTACATTATCAATATATGTATCGCTGACTTCAATTTGAGGCTTTTCACACATTGCATGTATTTTGTAAGCAATACTTATCAGAAAGCATCTTCAAACCCATTTTTTATAGCCACTTTTATGCTTAACGACACCCCAAGCTGGTAAATCATCATGACCATTATCAAAATGCATAATCAGCTGGCTTACCAATATGTGTGTTTTTATCGGAATGACCACTTTTTAACCACCTAAGACCATTCAAAACTAACCATTTAACTATAGCGATTTTTTTTGCCACTATAGCTAAATATGGACACTGCATTTTACATGGGAAATTTCTGATACACAGAGAGACACACACGTTAGTTAAAGTAATCTTTATTAATTAATGAGCTGCAATTGTTGCTTTAAAGTTTAAACCAACAAAAGCCATTTGATCTGAAAATGAAGGAAAACATACTTATCGGCAGTTGATTTCTGTGGTGAGTGCCACCCACGTCAATCTTAAATCTTCAGAGAAACTATTGCATTTGTTTGGTGGGACTTTTATTGACAGGTTTCCCTCCAAAATAGCAGGAGGTGACATCACATCACTTCCTGTTTGGTGCTTTTTAAGGCTTGTGCATGTGATGTGGCTAGATTATGTTATAGATGTAGTGTGATTTGTTTTGTTAAACAATTAATAAACAGCAAATGTACTAGTAAATTATAATACGTTATAATCAATTATAATAAATTAGTATTATAAAAAAGTTTTTTTTCCCCTACTTGGAGAATTGGAATTTAATAAACACCTCACAACCTCATCAGACCTGTACAAAATTCAGAATTGACCAAAACATTTTCATTTGATTACATTGAAATTAACATTATAATTATTCATAATCAGGGAATTTATGCTTAATGTTTTCTTCCATTTGGAAGAAAAATGGACGTTACCAGTATCACATTCTCCCTCATATGTGGTGAGAATTAATTTCTCTGAATTGCAATGAATTAAATTCTACTTCCTTTAATTCTAGTTCAAATTCAATTAAACATCATATAGGGTGGATTTAAGTCAAATTAATTATCATTATTTCGTCACTGTCTAATGAAAAACAAATATCTCCAACAGAGCTGCTTTACAGAAGAGAGAAAAAATCTTCAAAACTTTTAATGGAAGTTAATTTAAAAAGAGATTCTTTCAGGAGATATTTCAGGTAATTTTTAAGTATTTCAATTGGTCCATTTATCAAGACATTTTGACATCGTGTGAGGGACAGTTTGTTTGTTCAAATTATGTAGTAAACTAAAAGTCAACAAAAATGGAGCTATTTGTTTTTTTTTATTTGGATAGTGATGATTTGTTGAGCTTCTGAACCAAAACATGTTTTTCTACACATATAAAAAATACTGATAAGTTTAATTATTATTATTATTATTTTTTTTACAATTTAAAATAAATACTTACATTAACTTACCCAAATTTGACAAAGAGAAAGACCTGTCTAGCCTTTTTCAGACATGTATGATTTCCAGCCTTTCATAACATGTTTATGTAGGAGGAGAAGTATAGTGAGTTTAAAGCTTTAGGATGTGCCAGCAGGCATTGTTATAAACATTTTGTAAAATTCTTTGTCTATTGCTATATTTTAGTACGCTTACTATAATACTATAATACTATTTTAGTATTATTAATCTGCTTACACGTTTGCACAAAAACTATGAACTATATAGACAATTTTGTGTTTAAGTTGCTTAGCAGCGCCCTCTAGTGTCTTTATTTAGGAATTTGTGATATAATACAGTATGTTCAGAGCTGGTGTTGACAGATGTTTAAATTGTGTTCTTTTTGGAATATTATTTTTTGACTCTTTAAGAAGTCTTAATTTTTTTTTTGCAGAGCGGGAAAGCACATTACACAGTAAATATGCCACTACTAGTGTTAAAGCAGAATTCCGGTGTGAAATGGACTTTGGGTGTATTAAAATATGATAAAAAGTACTTACCTTTGTTAAATAGCCCACCACTGCTCTCCAGCAGCTTTCTGAAATCCAGTATTTTGTGCACTTTGCCTAAACAGTCTGTAGAATAAGTGTGATGGAGCATGCCTTGTGCCTGCAGATAAATGAATTTTTTCTACCGTTATTCAGGCTCGAAATTGCTCCACACTTTATTGGTAGAATCCAGAGAGCCCTGCTATTTAAAACAAAGCATTTAGAAATTTAAAACTTCACGAGAAGTTTTTTAAGAGCCACTATTTACATCCCATACCACGGTTGACTTATTGTGACAAAATTAAGATGGCAGCGCAGAGAGAATTACCTATGCTATGGGATGTAAACAGTTGCTTTTAATAGTTCTTTTAAAGTGCTAAATGCCTCGTTTTAAATATCAGGGCTCTCCAGATTCTACCAATGAAGTGGTATCATTCTAAAAGCCTGTTTGGTCAAAGTGCACAAAATACTGGATATCAGAAAGCTGCGAAAGAATGGAGGTGGGCTATTCAACAAAGGTAAATACTTTTTTTCAGGTTTTAATAAACCCGAAGGCCTTTTCACTCCAAAGTTCTCATTTAATGATAAAAAAATCCATTAAAAAAAGAGAAAAAGAAATAAAATTTGAAAAAAAGTTTATTTAACACAGGCAGATTTATTGTTCATAGTGAGAGTCCTAGTGTCCTAGTGAGTGAGTTGGGTAATTGGCCTTGTAAATTGGGGAAAAAATGAAATAAAAATAGAATAGAAATAAATGTATGTATATATATATATATATACCGGTATATATATATATATATATATATATATATATATATATATATATATATATATATATATATATATATAAACAGATTTGTTGTTTATTTGTAGTTAGACATTGTGTGTTTGTCAGTTTTTATCTAAATAATATTTTCCTCTGTTTCCTTTTCTTGTAGCTCCAGCAGCAGTGTTGAATATCCGGGCAGAGGATATTCGTGACAGAAAGGTAGAGATTCACTGGCGGCCGATATCACCCACTGAGTGCTGTGCGTTTGTTGTGAACTACACAGTGTTTTATAAAGCGCAGCACGAGACGGGATTCAGAAGTGAGTGCAGTGTATTTCTCGGTAATTCAGTGGAATTATTACACATTGTTTAATCTAGATTTGGATGGACAGTAACTCAAACCCCTCCCTTTTCCGCACAGATGTGAGTGTGGATAAAAATCAGCACAGTGTAATGTTGGATAACCTGAAACCCAGCACGACGTACAGTGTTTATGTCCAGGCCAATGCAGCGGCTGCTTCTTCAAAGAGTAACCATTACACATTCTCAACAAAGACTTATGGTAATTATTACTTTATTACATTTCTAAATTAGCTGTAGTTACTGTTTTTAAGTTATTGCATATAATAAATATATTTCTATGTACTCAATGATCTAACAACTGCAGACAATCAGATTTTGTCTGTAATCCACATAGAAAATACGTTTACATGCACTTCAGATATTTAAAAGCATTTATTTCTGTGATTGTAAAAATTTCAGATCACATTAGAGCAGATGGAACAGACATAAATACATAAATTGTGTGCTAGTTTGGAGGAAAAAGCAGCTCATCTGCTTTAACATCGATAAGAACTGATTTACCAAATCAGGTGCTTATATGATGATAAATATAAATAAATATTAAATGAAGATAATTTTGGAGATATTTTAATGAGCACAGTGATGTAAAACCACTACTTTTTTATTAATGTGATTTGTAGTAATTTAAATATTAGTGTTTACTGAGTAAATTAACACTTTTTACAGAAATTTGTAATTCTAAAAACTTAAAGAACATAAACCTTGGCGAGGTATAGAATCTGTGAAACCATACTGACTGACCCTGATTCTTACATTCCTAGGTGAGGACTATCTTATTGGGCTGATTATGTGCGGTATTGGTCTGATACTGCTGCCAGTCTTTGTTGTTTTCATCATAGTGCTGTGAGTTCATCTTTCCCTGTTTTTTTAATATAACTATTTTTGGTGTTACTTATTACCTCCTTTCCATGTTTGTTTGTTAGCTATATGATTGTCATTATCTGACATTTTCTCTTTTTATCTGCAGACAAAAGAAATATGTGAGTGAGAAGTTTCCCAACCCTCGACTCAGTTCTCTTTCCATGTGGTCCACACAGAAATGTAAAAATGTATGTCCATTTTCTTTATTTGCTATAATAGCTTCGCATAATATGTTTTAAGTTCTGTATATTGAGATCTACAGCTCTGGAAAAAAAATAAGAGACCACTTAAAATTGAAGAGTTTCTTTGATTTTACCAAATTAAAAAACCTGGATGATCACAAGCCATCAAACCAAGCAGAACTGCTTGAATTTTTGCACCAGGAGTAAAGGCATAAAGTTATCCAAAAGCAGTGTGTAAGACTGGTGGAGGAGAACATGCCAAGATGCATTAAAACTGTGATTAAAAACAAGGGTTATTCCACCAAATATTGATTTCTGAACTCTTAAAACTTTATAAATATGAACTTGTTGTCTTTGCATTATCTGAGGTTTAAAAGCTCTGCATCTTTTTTTTTTTTTTTTTGATAAATTGACCGTTTTTCATTTTCTGCAAATAAATGCTCTAAATTACAAAAAAATTATTTGGAATTTGGGAGAAACATAGTCTGTAGTTTTTAGAATAAAACAGCAGTGTTCATTTAACTTAAACATATACCTATAAATAGCAAAATCAGAGAAACTTATTCAGAAACTGAAGTGGTCTCTTAATTTTTTGTATAATTTCTGTATACATTTCACATAACTTTTATTTTTTTCATTTTTATTCAGCCCTGGAACCATCTAGCCATGCCTTGGGACTGTGAGTCTGAGAAAATTCTCAAATGTCAAGTAGAAGCTGAGGACAGAGATGTGGGTAAGCTGACAGCCCGAGCTGCAGACCACAGCTCCACAATACAGGAAACGGCCATGATTACGACACCGACAGCAGCAGAGAAAGAAAACGCTGTTCTGGTCAGACCTAATGTATTAGAACTCGCATCTCATGACAAGGAGGAAAAGAGGCAGCCTTTGCAACCAGTGGACCATCAGACGTCACAAAATCGCCCTGGTCTCCACACTCAATCTCCTTACAGGATCCAAAGTCCTGTGACCAGTCCTGTGGACTCTCCAAAGAGAACCTTCAGAGGAACTGCTAAACCTCGTTCTTCGGAAACAGAGATGCTGCTGAAACCGAAGTCCCAGAATACAGCTTTACCTACAACATACGTCACCGTGGACATGTTTGAAAAGGTTAAAAGGTCAACAAAGTGAGGAGTGCAAGGAATTATATGATTGACAGAAAAAAAGGACAGTGTGCCACTGTGCCCCTTGCTGTAACAGTAAAAAAAACAGTACTGTCTAATTAACCTGCTTTGCTTCTTCTGAAAGCTACACCGCTGTTACAAATCTGTGGCATGAAGCACTGCAGTAGATGCACTGAAACATACTTTAATCATAAAATCGTAAAAAAAAAAAAAAGGTTGGGACCAAAAACATTTACTTTGGCCTCAGGTTTTTTGCAGACAGTTTGAACCCAATATGTTTTGTTTTGTCTGTATAACTTCATTTAATTTATTAACATACAGCTCTAGAAAAAAAAATAAGAGACCACTTATATCCACTTATATCATATAATCAAGAGGAAGATGGATGATCACAAGCCATCAAACCAAGCTGAACTGCTTGAATTTTTGCAGCAGGAGTAAAGGCATACATTATTCCAAAGCAGTGTGTAAGACTGGTGGAGGAGAACATGCCAAGATACATGAAAACTGTGAATAAAAACAAGGGTTATTCCACCAAATATTGATTTCTGGACTCTTTAAACTTTGAAAGCTCTGCATCTTTTTTTGTTGTTATTTCAGCCATTTCTTTTTTTCTGCAAATAAATTTGGAATTTGGGAGAAATGTTGTCCATAGTTTATAGAATAAAACAATGTTCATTTAACTCAAACATATACCTATAAACAGCAAAATCAGACAAACTGATTCAGAAACTGAAGTGGTCTTTTTTTTTCAGAGCTGTATGTCTGTTTCTGCATTTTGGGCCTTCAACACAACAGTATGAACAACATTGCTGTTCCCGTAAATGGCCTGCTCTTGCAACTTAACAGTGTGAGCACGCAGGTCAGTTTCCTCTGTGAAATTTGTCACACAAACATGAAACATCTTGATCATATCGTCTATTCTAATTTGGGGTTATATACTTCATGGCTGATGGCTTTATTGCTCCATATTGTGTCTGTCTCAAAGGACGTGGTGTAGAAGATTAAAGGAAACACAAGAATGGAAAGAATGTTGGTTTTGATTAATAAGGTTTTATTATTTCTTTCTATACGGTTATTACAAAGTGTAATATCAGTGCTGAAATATCAGGTGACATCTGAGAATAGATACATGTGAAAAGGCATGCATTAAATTGCTCCTAATCTGTCACTTGAGATAATGTAGTGTTGATTTTCTTCTGCACAAACTGGAAAACATTTAGTTGAGTACATAAAGCTTCATATCGTGACCCAAAGGTGCAACAATGTTTCAGTATTAACTGGGAATGCCACAGTTTGCCCAGATTTCACAAACATTATTATTAAAGTCTTATGAATACTCCAAGAAGTTGGTGTCCAAGTTTTAGTGAAGTTGGAATTAAGTTAGGGTTTTCCTTAAGCTTCATTTCAACACAGACAGGTTGCAGTGGTCCACTAAATGGTATGCAATTGCAAGAAAACACTGGCATTCTCCTCTTTAAGAATAAAAGCACTTGTGGCCACAACATTTAAGTCAGTAATGCACTTTTTAAAACAATACATTCATAAGAGCTATCTTTACCTGTCAACTCAATAAACCTGGACAATAGGGATGCATCGAATGTTCATCTTGCTGAAAATGGCAAAAAAAAAAGCATGTAGGTTTTTTTTATTTATGCTATAGTAACAGAAAGTGGCAAAACTAATGAAAACCTGCAAAAAAAAACGTGTTTGATATTCTCTCTTTTTGTTGCAAATGTTTCATTTTGTTCTGTTTCGGCCAAATACCTTTATTTCGGTGCATCCCTAGTGTAAGAGCTGTAACTGTTATAAGCATCACACACAAAATATATTCATAATAAACAAAATGTTTGGTTAAAACTCATTTAAAAAAAAAAAAAAAAAAAAAAAAAAAAAAAACGTCAAGTGTGTGTTTCAAGCCTGATGACTGTGTAACATTTTTACAGAAACAGTTACAAACCAAAAAAGTTTGCGCTGTCCCCCAAAAACCTTTCACCATTTTTTTTTTTTCTTTTCACTTTTTTGGCGTAATTTTTATTCTGGCAGTTTTTCTTTATAGTGTCAAATTATGACAACTCATGGACCAATAGTAATGCTTTATAATTACTAGAAATATTTTTCTTTTTTTTTGCATTGACTTCCGTTGAAAGTTAACGTATGTATCGGCATGAAGATGCTGAAATACATTTTCTTGGTTTTTAAGCAGCATTTTATATTCAGCCTTAAAACGGCCATTAAGTTACGTTGGGTCAATAAATGAAGGCACAGGGTTGTGTTAACACTGAGATTTATCAGCTGTCAATGTCCATGTCCTGCTCTCTCACTGGGGCCGGTAGCCGTTCTGCTGCGGCATGTACCCGGGGGCGGGGCCTGGAGGATCCTCTGTGAGCGTGGGCGTGTCCTCTTCCTCCATTGGACTGAAGCAGCTCGTCTCCTCGACCTCCTGCGGCTGCAGCTGCTCCAGGCCTGCGCCTCGTCTGAAGTAAGAGTTTCTCTGGGGGCTGCTGCTGCTGCTGCTGTCCAGTACACTCTCTGGTTGCTCCTCACAGTCCAGGAGAGGCTGTGTGGACTCAGACCGGATGAAGTTGGGGGCTTGCAGGCTGGGGGTCTGACCCTTATAGCCGCTGGCCACCACCGAGGAGTACTGCACCGTGCTGGCGGTGGTCTGGCCGGAGTCGCCCTCGTCGCTGTCGGAAACGCTCTGCCGCGGGGAGGACATGCAGGACGAGCCGCCGATGCCGCTGCTGTGCTCCTCTGAGAAATACTTGTCCTTCTTCAGCGGGAGCATGGTCTTATCCTCCTCACATAAAGACTTTCCATCAAATACGTCCACCTCCACAACGCTCACGTCGGGCAGCGTGGCTTCTTTTGGAGTGTCCGTCTAAGAGGAAAACCAGTGAAAAATATATTAGCGTCCTATGGTATTTATTATGAATAAATTGTAGGTAGCATACAGAACGGGTAAATGAAACAAGGATGTTAACAAAAATGACATTCAGAACCTTTATTTGCTATTCAATTATGTATTATTTAAGATTTAAACTGATTCTGTTAGTACAATCCCCACAATATGTTCATGTTCTGTCCCCTTTAAAACATTGTACCACATGTATAGCCTCACGACTCTGCCAGTCTGAGACATGGAAGCAAACTAAGAGCACACACTAAGCAACTCTAGAAGCTTAGATATTAGTTCATAGTTCACGATCAAGGGTAAAACCTTCAATAATTTATGATTTTACAACTCTCCAATTTTTTTTCTAAATTATTAGATTCACAGGACGAGTAGAGTAGACATGGTTTACATATTTATGTTCAACCAAATTATTAAATTAACTAAACAATGCATTTTTCTTCTATGAACACAACTGAGAAAAATGATCTGGTACCAAGCTGTTTACTCACCCTAATGGGACAGTCAGGTGACCAGGTAGCAAGAGTGCTGTGGGAGGGGTCTGGAACTTGTGGCCATAAACGCTTCTTAATCCTAAAGAGAAAAATCATCAACAATCATCCATTTTAGCTATTTAGTTACAATAATTTAAACACTTTAAAAAAGGTAATATGATCTCTGCACTATGATAGCTTTTACGGAAACTGAACACAGTGGGCCAGTTTCCCAGAGAGGGATTAAGTCCAGTCGTAGACTTTATCTTCCCTTCAATGGAAAATCTCCCCTCAAAATGTTCTGCGGTCCAAGACCAGACTTAATCCCTGTCTGGGAAAAAGCATCATTATGTTTTTTTATTTAAATCAGGCTTAAATACACTATATTTAAAAAAGCAAAAACTGACAACTCAAAAGAGTGAAATAAACAAGGTTCACATCTTCACACTAAATGTACTTCCTTTTCTTGTAAATTCTACGGTGTGATTCTGGTTAACAGCTTTCTTTTTCAAGTTAAAACAAACGACATGTTGACACAGGTCGCTGACTCACACTTCTCTGTTCTTGATGGAGAGCATCATTATGAAAACTATGAAGAACAGGAAGCCCAAGCACACCAGCACAACGATCACCTCGATTTCACCATCATCTGCAGTGTACAAGGGAGGAGAGAAGACACACACACACACACACACACACACAAAACAGACAAATAAATACATGATGCATCACTCATCTCAAACACTTTAGTAATCTTTATTGTATTTCACAATGTTAAATCGGTTGTTCTTCGTCGGCGGCTGAACACTGAGTGACACCTTTTTTTTAAGCTGTCTTGAGGAAAGTACCTTCTCATAGATCACACCTAAAAATCACACAGTTTTTCACAACTGTCTGTACTCTTCAAACATGATCTCACGTTCTGATGTGTGAATCAAAACACTAAACCTTTTTTAGTGTAGAGGAAAAATGTGTGGAAAGTTTTTTTTTTTTAACCCATTCTACAATGTAGTATGTGCCAAACTTCTAAAATCACATACACACAGACCTGCCAACCTTACAAGAATTTTATGAGCACAGATCTAATCCTCAAATAACCTGGCTGAAACTGGAGAAATGTGAGATCGAATGATGTGTACTTTAGAACATGCAATCATAAAGCAAAATGCACACTAATTACACAAAATGTATAAATGTTGGCAGATATGTACATATCTTAAATAATTACAAGAATTAAATTAAAAATTAAATTAAAAATTAAATGAATGAAAATCTAGAGTACAAAGTCTAAGGAGCACATACCATACTTCTTAGTGTACAAACTGGAATCAGAGCCGTTTACTGAGCCCTCCGCATTTGAAGCCATGATGTGCACAACGTACTGACTTTCACTCTCCAGTCCTGTCAGCTTGTAGGAGAGGAAACTGCTATCCACCACAACAGCTGCCAAACAGAGAAAATGATAAAGCCTCTAAAGGTCAGATTTAAATCCTGTTGTGCTTGTGCAAGATTACCCAAATCCACCTAAACTAACCACTTACAACCAAAATTCAAATCAGCACAAGCAGAGTCTCACATGAAGGACATTTTTCACCAATATGACTTACATTGCTCATTGTCTCCTGTTTTATAGAAGATGGTGTAATTGGTGAGAAACCCCCGCTGGCTGGATATTGGAATCTCCTCCCATTGTAAAGAAGCACTATTCTTCTGTGTGTTAGTCACATCAACAGCAGGACCTTTCAGAGGAGCTAGAGGAAATGGATTAAGAGAAATGATATGTTAACACCACTGAAACAGACAAAATACACTTTATTATAACTTAAATATTCTTTATGCAAACACATATACAGCTTTGGAAAAAAATAAGAGACCACTTGGTTTCTGAATCAGTTTATCTGACTTTGTAAATAAATGTACAATATATTTATTTGGAATTTGGGAGAAATATTGTCTGTAGTTTATAGAATAAAACAACAATGTTCATTTTACTCAAACATATACCTATAAATAGCAAAATCAGAGAAACTGATTCAGAAACTGAAGTGGACTCTTATTTTTTTTCCAGAGCTTATGATAGATATATATATATATATATATGCATGTACATTTTGTAAAGACCATAACTGATACTTACGTCCTTCTTGGAGATAAGCTCCCACAGCTCCAACACTTCTACCTGGCCAGTTGTACTTAACTCTGTCTCCAACTCGATAAATCGGATAGATGGATACATTGTAGCGCTTGAATGGCTCGAGGTTACCTATACAGGTAAAATGAAAAAATAATGTTTAGTCAGCAAATCCTACTACTAATACACAAATCTGCTATCATCACACTAATCAAGCCTTAGCAGGGTCACCAACTTGGGCTTCTTTCTTTTTATTAGGGCAGTGGCAATGTGTCTGTAGTACTTAGTACTAATTAGTTAATTAAGTTCTCACCTATAATGACTGTACTTGTATTGCCTGACACTCTCTGCCAGTCCCTCTTGTTTTCTTGAACCGACACCCATTCCACCAAGTACTTGTGGACATCACTGCTGGATTCTTTGGGTGGAAGCCATTCCACCCACAGCTTCCCGTCACGGACGGAGCAACTAACGTAGGCTACTCCAGGATAAGAATCTTAAACAAACAAACAAACAACAAAAAAACAACTGAGCCCAAGGACATTTAACATTCATTTATGTCTCTGTATCGTTGGTAGATTATTCTTTCATATTTTGAGCCCAACATACTCAGATCAGGTCTTGAGATCACTAAAGTGGTCAGAGGAGAGACCCCGGCAGAATTGTTGGCAGTCATTTTGATAAAAGCGTTTTCCCCCTTTAAATGGTACTGGTGCTCTTTAGAAGCAACCACGAGCCTCTGAGGCGCGATTCCATTTTCCTTAATGGAGAGGTTATATCCTAGTATTTTTCCATTGGCCTTCACAGGTTCCTGCAACATAAACAAAAGTTGGTGTTCATACCCAGTAAATAACTAATAGTAGAAACAGTAGAAAACTGAACAAATCAGGATTTTACCTTCCAAATCAGTTTTACATCTGTTTCATCATCTCCAAAAACTCTCCACAAATCTGGTTCACTTTTAGGAGCTTTAAAAAAAAAAAAGCATTAGATGAGCAAATAGGATATAACATGAGCAAAACACAAATACTTTGACACTTGCATAACCTTAATTGATATACTATATTTAAGACCTTTCCTCAACAGATCAACTTTAAATATTAAAGATCATTCACTGATGTACTAGGTAGCTCCTACTGCCTTTTATTCTACATCCATATTCAATTACTTACCCGCTTCTGGGGTACGAGCAGTCGCGTTTGAACTCCAATCACTCCAGTAACCAACGTTCTCACGCTGAATGCAGCGCATCTGAACCACATACTCAGTGTGTGGCTGAAGAGACTGAAGTCTGAAGGACTCTGTGTAAGCTTTAGTGGCATCCTGGCTTACCTTAAATTAAATTAAATTAAAATTTAAAAAGGTTATTTCAAAGGCTGACAACAAATTGTGGTGGTTCTTATAACACACTGCAAATATTGCTCTTAAAAATAAATTGTATTATACGTAATGGAATTAATCAATAAACAAAATATCAGATAAATCATGATTAATCTGATAATTTTTTTCTCAAGACTAAGCTAAGAAAACTAAGAAATAAAGAAAATGAGTATTTAAATGCGAATAAAAGAATCGTAATAATTAATTAATAACATCATATTCTGTGACTAAATCATGAATAAGTAATAATGGAGTAGTGTGGTTTATACCTGGCAGACTACATCCTGTATTTACTGTATTATAATATCTCAGGGTAGTTTTGATGCCTTTTAAACAAGAATATTGTAATGTGCTGAGTTACTGAGTTTAACTGAGAATTTTAATGGAGAACATAAATATTAGTGTAGCTCCATATTCCACACTTAAAAAAGAAGAAATGTGCCATCAGCTCTGTGCATGTTTGTGTGTGCATGAACTCACTAGAGTGAGAGAGAGATATATAAATAAAACATAAATAAAAGGTAAATAAAAATAATAAATAAAATCTACCTTATGAACTAAATATCACTAAATAAAACTGCTAATGCATTACCAGGCTTTTTTGTCAATTCTGCCACATAAAAATTAACATGTTAAAGTTTCCATATTAAGTGCATGCATTAATGTGTTAATGTTTACAGACCTAATTAAATCATATTAAATGTAGCATATAATAACCTCTGTCCAAGCGCTGGCGCCTGCTTTGCAGTATCTGATGTGGTATTTAAGTTCTAAAACTGATTTATGAATGGGATGAGTCCAGTTCACCATTAAAGACGTTGGAAAGTTGTTTTCCGGAATTATCCTCACATTTGATGGTGGATTTGGTTTTACTTGAAGGAAAAACAGACAGACATTTGGGATTTTAGACATTAATTAAACTTCAGATGACTGTTTCAACTGATTAAGAGACACATAATGAACCTAATAGACGTCATCTTTAGAAAATAAACTTCTCTCACTTACCAAACTTTTGTGAATAGATCTGTAGTTCTACAATTTCTTTTCCCAAGACATTCCTCACTTCCAACTTAATATCCATGGGCATAAAATTTGGGAAAGTGCTTAAATTGACGGTGAGTTTGTTAGTGAGAGTCTTGGTACTATTAGAACTGTGTTCCCTACAAAAAAGGGAAAAAAGAACAAAACAAATAATATAGTTAATATTCAAAAAATCTTAAACTTGTTAACCACTAATATTTTTCACTACAATCCCCTACAAGCAACAACACAAACCCTGCATAGAGAATATAGGTGGTGGGAAGGAGTGGATCTCTGGTCCCTGGATCCCATGAACATGTAAAATTGGGTGATATCCTTTTACCATCTTGAAGCGCTATGCATGTCAGATTCTTTGGCTTTAATGGGGGATCTGAAACACAATGACACAGTTTAGTTAGTGAAATCAAAACTGGAACATATATTTTAATGTGTATGCATGTGACACAAAAAAAATAATAATAAAAATGACAGCATATATGTTCACTGTAAAAAAAAAAAAATCCTAGTAATACTTACATCCCATTAAAAGGTATATCCCATACATACATGGCTGTTCATATGACAGCGATTGTTTGGAGGCCTTACATTTTAATGGGCTTTTTATATCGGCACTGATATTTACAGTAACAGCCACAGCTGATTGGTTTATTTTCTTATAAAACTCCCGAGGAACAGAAACATCTCCAAACAACCATTCGATGTCATCTGCAGTGTACTTTGAACCTTTGTTTAGCACACAGGTAGCAGTGAATTCCTTCCCCAGTTCAACTGGAATCTTTTCAGTAGAGTCTGGGTATATTTTATCACAACATTGAATGCAACCTGTGGACAGACGCAACAAGTTATCTTAGTCTGACAATCACTGAAAAGCACAAAGTATGAAATGAACAATATACCGGCAATTCCGGATCAACATATTCAGAGGTATGGAATTCATATCAAGCATTCAGAATGTCATATGAGATCTTCTGGTCAGATCTGAACAGCTAAAAATTATTAAAACTCATTTTAGTGTCAATGCTGCAGTCAGACTATAAACTCAAACCATCGTCTAACATAGTTTATAGCTCTAAGGTCAAACAATATGTGTAACATTTATGTTACAATATTATTCTCAATTTTAGTTGATAAAATGTAATTATAATATTGATGTGAACAGTATAAGAGTCACTGCCGATGGTGTACGTCGTCATCACACACTTGTAGCAGGCTTTATAAGCCTATTGTGTTCTACTCTGTCAGCTCATGTTCAGCTTAAATGCAATTAACTGATGCCATTACTCAGTAAATAATCCTGTAAATAATATATACATATACACTATATATATACCTTCTTCTACCTTAGACACTACTAGACACTAAAATACATAAGTCTGCTTACCGACTGCAAAGCTGAAGAATATGCAGAAGATGAGCGGTAATCGTTGTAGTGAAGTACCCATTGCAATATTTATTGCCAGCACCTGTAAAAATGAAGGGTGTATTAATATGCTGGATGACCTTTTATAAAACTATATAGCTTAAAAAATAACTATAAACCTTTAAGAGAGCAAATAAGACCACTAAGAGATCAGCCTGAATCAATCTGCTTGTCAAGTGAATCACAAACGAAACAAAGCATGAACTTATCACGAAAAAAGAGGAAGAGGAGGATATTATAGCTTTGCATGCAGTGCTAACTAAGACCACAGTCACTATTTTTAAAACCACATGGTTACAAAAGACTTCCCCTAGTTAAAACATTCTCAACTCGTCTGGTTCTCACTCGAACAGCACGCTATGCCACTATACACATGTATTGAGCCTTTTCTTTCAAGAAAAACATGCTTAAAAATGCATAAAAAGCTTTTAATCAAGAGAAGATTCATGCCTACCACCCACGCAGCCCATGAGGCTTTCACTACCTTTCTTTAGTAAACATCTGCTACAATGTAGTGAAGCGAGGCATCCAGCTAATGAAGGTGCAACTCTCTAGATCTTGTGAAAGTTCACTGTGGATTAACCTGTATTGCTTTCTGTTCCTCTGTGTTACCGCATTAACAAATATAAAGGATGAACATTGATTGATCATATGTGGACTTTTGCTCCAAAATGCCCTCTTATCGATAAATACCTTTTTTAATTTTGCAGCAATAGTTTTAATCATGTAAATAACGTGAATACAACCAGGAATTAAATATTTTATAATTTAACCCAAAGCTTTAAAGTTGAACAGAAGCTCTTGTAGATGGTATTTGAAAGAATGAAACAACAGAGCACAAAAAGCACTGCACTACTGTTATTTAGTACTATAAAGAAGCTGTTTTGCCTAAAATTCAGACAGACAGTACTAGGGGTACATCATAATACATAGGTTATGGTTCAAGATATTTTTTAAACAAATGAGTTGTGAGGTGTGTGTGTGTGTGTGTGTGTGGATGGGGGGATATGGGGTAGATCATTAAATGCGTCATGAAAAGTTTAGTGTTTTATGCAATCAAAACAGAGAAATCTAGAAGAGCCAACTTATTTGTATACAGTTGGCAACTCATGCAGTTCAGATCAAAAAGTGCAGCTCAGTTCACAACAGAGGTGTGTAGACTAAACCCCTAAGCATAAGTACCTTTCCAAAGAAATTTGTGTGCAGGAAAAAACTAAAAAGTAACTGAGTAACTTGGGTAACTTGAGTAGTCTTATAAAAGTAGCAGAGCAAAAGTACTAGCTTCCATACTAAAACAGAACCTGGCAAATCAAGCATTTTCATATGCTTTCATCTTTTTGGCAATTCCTTAATCAAAAATAAATAAATAAATAAGGATAAATCTCAAATGTCAGATGTGTAATTATTACAGACGGGGTTACAACATGAAAAAATATGTAAATATTATGAACTATATTGTGTAACTGAGGTAACAGCAAATCATTAACTGAATTAGAGATACACTTTACTTCTCAGGAAAGCATGACTTGCCTGAACATGCATATTAAATCTAATCACTGCCCTTGTCTGGATGTCAAAACTTGAATATCTGCATTTATATTTAACCACAGTCTATTATTACTCAATTTTAGCAAGATCTTTTCGTGATAAAGCATGATAGTAGAAAGATAACAAAAAGTACTTCCTTCAAAACACACAGACACAAATGTGCTCTTTGCCTTTACAGATTAAATCTAGATTTTGTTTTATTTATTTAGGTCACATTTTAATGAGGTTCTCACATTGTAAGCAACCCCACATATCATTGCAAGCATAAAGCAGGTCCTATAACAAGCCACCACTGCTGACTTTGTTGTACAACATTTTAATGACCAGCATCTTGATTCAGTAATGCTAAAATGCTGATTTCATATTAATTTAAAAAATATGTCCACTCAGCTGCAGTGCAAAAACAAGTACAGTTGAAACCAGAAATTTACATAAATATATAAAAAGACACATATGCATATATGTTTTCCTCACTCACTGACCGTAAATCAGAATAACCCTTTCTCGTTTTAGGTCAATTAGGATTACCAAAATTATTTTTAATTGCAGAACGGCAGAATAATAAGAGAGAGAATGTTTAAGGCACTTTTATTACTTTCTGCAAAGTCAAAAGTTTACATACATTTCATTAGTATTTAGTACCATTGCCCTTAAACCGTATGACTTGAGTCAAACCTTTTGGATACCCTTTCACAAGCTTCTCACAAGAGATGGCAGGAATTTGCACTCATTCCTGCTGACAGAACTGGTGTAACCATGTAGGCCGCCTTGCTTACACCTGCCTTTTCAGTTTTTGCCTATACATTTTCAATAGAATTGAGATCAGGGTTTTGTGATGGCCACTCCAAAACACTGACTTTGTTATCCCTAAGCCACTTTGTAACTTTGCACTTTGTTTGGCAGTATGCTTCGGGTCATTGTCTATTTGGAAGACCCATTTGCGCCAAAGCTTAAACTTTCTGGCTGATATTTTGTGAAGTGAACCTGTCCCTTCTGCAGCAATACAACCCCACAAAAAATATGCTGCCACCCCTGTGTTTCACAGTTGGGATGGTATTTTTAGTCTCTCAAGCTTTTCCCTTTTACCTCCAAACGTAACTATGGTCATTATGGCCAAAAAGATAAATTTTAGTTTTGTCAGGGCACAGGACTTGTCTCCAAAAATGAAGACCTTTTTTCCCCTGTGTGTAATTGCAAACATGCAAATATATAATAATACTAATTAACCTAAAACGGGAAAGGTTTATTCTGATTTCGTATCGGACAGTGGGAAAAACATGCATATGTGTCTTTTCAGAAAGTTTCTGTAAACTTGTAGTGCTGAACTGTTGCCATTCAGTCAATTTATTTCATTATTATTTCATTTTTAAACGTATTACTCATTTTATTAGTGTGTGTGAACTGTGATGCTCTGCTTCTCTTTTTACGGCTGAAAACAGGAACTTACCAGAAGTAATCAATATGCAACTTAGGTTAATGCATATACACACATTTTTATGGCAGGCCATTTTAGCCTAAAAGAACACCAGTGATACAACTAAAATTCTGACTAGTAAATAATCCACATGTGTAAATTAATTCTGAAGAGTACAACCACTAATCATGCACTGAATGTGTGTTTTGAAAATGTGCAGTTATTTTCCATATCTACATTATAATTTCAGGTATATACTATTTATACTAATTTTTGACTAGAAATAATAAAATTAATACCTAAAACTACAGACTGTAGCTACTAGTAAGAACTACAGCTAGATATCCAGAACTACAATTGGTTAAAAGTTAAAGATATTTGTAACAGTAAGTTTTATTAGCAACAATATAATTGTAGTAACTCTTGATTTTTCATTAATACCGCCTCTAAACAAGATAATTAAAACTGCCTTTTATCACATAATATTGGGCAAGTGAGATCTCATCTTCAGTTACATGATGCCAAAAACTGATGAATGTCTTTTTTCGCATAGACTACTGCAATGCAGTTTTAACAGGACTTTCTAGATCTACACTAAATAAACTCCAACTGGTGCAAAATAAAGCAGCAGCGAAAATATTGACACGCACTAAAAACTGTTTCTTTATTTTAAGATTTTATTACTAGTTTATAAATTAATTAATAATGGTTTAGCACCTTCATACATATCTGAAATGTTGATTAAATATGTTCTAAATCATATCTTAAGATCATCAACTGATAGACTCCTACAGATCTCCCGTTTGAAACTCAAAAGGAGTGCAGATTAGCTTTAGAATAGACCTTATTCTTCCTTTTTTTTTTCGGGCTCTCTATTGGATCCCTATTATTATTTATTTATTATTATAACCGTTTTATTATTTGTTTTTTTTTTATTCATCTAACTTTTAAATAGAACGTATTTTTATCTGTCTTATTTTTCATTGTATTATTATTCTAATCATTTATGTATTTTACTGCAGAGAAGAAAGGTTTTGTATTACTTACACCTGTATGTGTACGGGACAAGTTAGGTTAATAGGCTAATTTACTTTTTGTTTTTTAGTTGTCTTACTTGTTTGTTGTGCTTGTTTTCTTTCTTTCTCTTTAGGTAAAGCACTTTGAGCTGCAGTTTATGTAGGAAAGGTGCTATATGAATAAAGTTTATTATCATTTATAATATTAATAGTATTCCACGTATAATATGACTATCAATATGACTAACATATGACTAACTAGTCAAAATTGCCAACTTAGTATATCTGTGACTTGTTAACTAACCTAGCTAGTGTTATATTATTATTCTCAGCAGACCCCCAACTTCATAAATTACCTTTTTCTGACACGCAGCGCTTTTTACCTGAACTGACAGCTTAACAGTAGGTCCTTTCGACTCCACCTAACTAACATTTAACTCCTTCAAATTAGCATTAGCTTGTTAGCTAGCAAGGCTAGCTGCGTGTAAATGAATACAGGCGACATTAGCAAACACACAGCTAGCGCTGGGCCAGCTAACCCAGCTCCACACTATTAGCCTTACCTTGGGACGGTCCAGGCGCTTTTCTTCAATACATGTTCACTGACTCGTCTTGTTTAGTAACTTATAAACTTCAAACGTCTGTAGGAAATGTTTTAGGAAGTCTTAATAACGTCTAAACGTCTAATTATCTCCTCCCCTTAGTTTTTAATCCATCGTGATATAATCTGCGCGATCCGCACTTACTCACTCAGGCATCTGCACCAATTCCTTCGCTCGAGTTGCCACAGCCGGACGTAATGTTGCGTCAAGTTATGCGATTCACAAATCAACCGGATACGCCTTTATTATGGCTACAGGGCTTCCCTGTGTTTTATATATCTGCGCACGTACGAAGCGCAGGACCCAGCGCTTAAAAACGAAGTAGAACGGGCGTCCCTGATTGGACACTTCAGCCGTCAGTCCCTGAAAAGGCGTGGCTTCATACAGTTTCCAATTACATTTCCAGTTATTCTCCGCCCACTGCCCGAAAGCGCCCTGAGGAGAGGAGAGAGGGAGGGCTGCCGGTGAAAGAGGAGGAGGAGGAATAGCAGAGAAAGAGAAAGAGTGGAAATTATCCTTCTGTGAAAGAGAGTGACTCAGTCATCCAGACTGGGATGTTTACGCAAACCCAGTAGAACAGTAAAAACGAGAAAGTAACAGGAACTAGGGCTGCAGCTAATTATAACTTTGGTATTCAACTAATCTGTTGATTATTTTCCCGATTAGTCACTGAAATTCACAATAAATTCACAATTTGTAGCATAATCTATTTACCAACAATATGTGCAATATCACCACTTATGTACTATGTATTTGCTAATCTTTTTTCTTAATCTATATAGTGTTCTTTTGTATATACAGAGTTTTGTCTTAAGACCAATCCGGATGGTATTAGTTTCTCTTTTTATATGCAGGTGTCCTCTGTGATTTTATTCCCGTGCAGATTAAACATCTATGTGTTTTTCTCAGACGTCCTCTGAAAAAATTACAAGCTGAATTACCTTCTGTTTTTCGCTGAACTCTGTGGTCCTTCGGTAATTTTAGTCTCGTCCGGACTCACATCTCAGAGTTTCGTCACCTTGCATTTAATAAAATAGCTGTTTGTGCACTGTTATTGCACTTTGGGCACGCCTTTCCACAAAGATCCACGTAAACACAATGGAGAGTGGAAGTGGAGGAGCTACTGAACGTGATGTCATGTGACCAACAAACTCACTGGTCCTCCTGTTTTTTTCAATTGCAGTTAAATGCAAGATTTTTTTTTCATTCAAGTGTGAAATATTTTTCACAGACGTCCCCCTGAAAAACTATTCCCGTAAGGATAGGGTTTAATATTGTAGCTCTGTCCTTTGCAGTGCTGTAACATTGCACATTTCCCCGCTGTGGGATTAATATAGGCTTATCTTATCTCTGTGTCTTATCTTGTGGGTACGATTCATATTCCTAGCTTCCTTTATCACTTAAAAACGATAGAAACAAACAGCTGAACATGGGATGTAAATGTTGTTTTACATGCCCAGAATAATGTTCTGTTTAAATATGAAATGTTCTTGTTTATATTTTAATGAGAATTTTGAAAAATATGTAATCTGTTGTTTCCTGTCACTTTTGGTGACCAAATTGATTGTGAATTGAGGAGCTGAGCAGCCCTTAACCCTGCCCTATTAGGTTTCTGTTCTCGGCAAAATAGTCACTTAAAAAATATATACTATAAAGTTACTATAAATGCATAGTAACTACCAGCCATATTTTCATATACTGCCAGTGTTACATAATGGGAGTGATGTGGAGGGAGAGAGAACCATCTACTCACCCAGAGAAAGCATTGCCAATTGTGCTCTCTCAAGACTCCGGCTGCTGAAGGCAAAGCAGAATGACCCAGGAATCAAACTAATGATTCTTGGGCCATAGCACTGACCTTAGTGCTAGGTCTCCTCACTGCTTTAGTGACTCATAATAGGAGTGAAGAATAAAAGCAGGAGTCAAGTGGTTTAGAAATGATTAGTAAAAAACTACAAAACACAACCAAAGATGAAAAAATGATGCACCATTTATTATCAATAATGTTATCTTAAAACATTGACATTAGACACTCAAACTGTATGTTTAAGTGTTAAAATTACAAGGCAAACCAGAAAACCAGAGAATACACAGTGCATGCCATAGACAAAAAAATCATTTCTTCTGTAAAAATGTATGAAAAAATAGGCAGACAAGTTCGTAAACTTTTCAAATGTTGTAACTATACGTTTCAATCTTCCCTTCCTTGCCATGAAATGTACTGGCAACGAGCACTGGGCACTTACAGTCCAACAGTTTTTGACCTAAACCTGAAGATCTTTATCAATTCAAGTTTACAGACAGGAATCAGTCTCACTTCGTTTGAGTAGAGGTCACCTGTTTCACTCTGTTGTCACTAGTAAACAGAAGATCAATCAAGTTGAGTTATCAGAACTGCTCAGAGCTGCTTTCGGGAGCTTTGGAGGGGAGGGGCTTCGTTTTCTTTGAGGAGGGATTGCGGGAAGAACTTGAATGTTTCTCAGAGGCTCGGTGGTCAGCGGGGCCGGGAAGGATAACAGAGACTGGCTTTGAGGGACGCTTGGTCTCTGGGCTTTGGAGGTTAGGGGGAGCGGGAGACCTGCAAGATTCCGTGCCAGAGAGCTGAGGGGTAGAGATTTGGACTTCTTCACTCCTTGAGAGACTTGATCAGGTGGCAGGGAGACTGAGAATAGAAAAGAGTTGTTTAAAGATATAAGTATGATGATGTATATCCAGTGTTTCACCTGCTACACTAAAACCAAATAATCAGAAGTGATTATGCTGTTTGTAGTATAACATGCTGTTGGTCAGTCCTCTGAATCTGTAGTCCTAATGCTGCTTTACATTTACCTCAGAAGTTGAATGTTGGAGATGTGAATGATGTCACACCCTTTGTTGTCAGCATTTCAGTTTATTATTCTAATAACTGTATGCGATTTGAAAAAATAAAAAGTATGGAAAATTAAACCAAAATATGTCCCACTTTTTATGCCCTAGGTAATGATTGTTAGGAATGCAAGTTAATAAAATGCATTAAACAGTATTTTGTACATTTCCACAGAATTCAGGTCCCCCTGACATTCCAAGTTGGAAATCTGACTTACGGAGGGCTGCCCTTCCTTCTACATATACCAGGGTCATGTCCACATTCTGCTGCATCTTTTTTTCTTTTTGGTGGGTGGGGTAGGGGATTTCTGAACAAATTACTGCACACACAAGGGCAGCTGTTTGTGTTCCATTGTTCAACAGTTTCTCGTAAATGTCGATCAGGAGCATGAGGGAAAATAATTTCAAAAACATAATAGTCTTATGAATAAAGTAGGCAGATTCTTAGTCCTTTTAGAATAATGACAACTGGTTTTTACATGTGAGAAAGTGACAGACTATTTTCTAAATGTGTTGGTCTATTCAATTCTACAGATATTTGAGCATTTCAAACCTACTTCAGTAAAACTCACACCCTTCTTTTGGGCTTTTGGTACCACCTGCAATGATGGGCCTGTCTTTCCCAATTTCACAAGCCATCAATGTGTAGTCATTCCTCTATAGGCGGCATTCCACATGAGTGCACATTAGTTTTCTGTGTTTTCCTGTAACTGTCTGGCAAGTTGCCACCTTTTCTGCTGATAAATGCTGGTTGCATGCAGGTGCACACCCATGTGTTACTGCAGGATGAAACCTTTCGTAAATCAAGTGACTACTCTCAAGGCCCCCCCCTCCTTTCCTACTCTATCCCCCTCCTTTTTACCTCTATCTAACTATTCCTCATGGTCTCCTTTAGGCCTTGTGAAAAATGTTTTTGTCTTGAACTTCTATGTCCTCTGTTGCTGAATGTACATCATTATTTATCCAAAGTTGATTTGGATAAAAGCATCTGCTAAATGTAATATAATGTAATGTAAATGTAGTGTTTTTTCAACTTACATCTGTGAGTGCAGTGATCACGAATAGGAGCCAAACTGTTGCGCATCAGTGCAGATTCTCTTGCCCTCAGTGGTACTAGATGTGTATTTGCAGCTATTGGAAAAAGGAAAAACACAAAGATAATACAATTATTGCAGTCATATACAGTACTGTGCAAAAGTTTTAGGCACCAAAGCAAATTACACTAGTCCATTTATCTCAGCAAAATGAGTGGTTTTACCTGAAAAAAGCACCATATATGATTTGAACAGGTGCAAATAAACATACATGCAGTAATTCTCATTTTTAACTAAGTGTTATATCCTGTGAGCCAAGCTGAAGAACAAAGTGTAGTTCCAGATTTCTCCTGGATGCTCCTCAGCCTGATTTACCAAATTTACCAATTTACCAAACCAGTTGTTGATATGATGAGAACTAAAAATAACTCTATTAAACTCAGATAAGGAGGAGAGATTAGGAGATGCTTTAAGGAAAACTGTGCTGTTAAAGCTCTGCTTTTTGTACAGTTGCTGTTTGTATTTACTGAGCTAATAAACATTTACTTCACAGATAAGACACCTATTCTTTATTTTCTGAAATTCCCACAGGTGCCTAAAACATTTGCATAATACTGTACATTTCCATTTCGACTAAAGTTCATGTTAATGACTGACCTTGGTCGTTCCTCTGAATGTAAGGTGTGTGGTTGGAGCAAAGCACATCTATGGGACTAGCTGTTTCGTGCAGCAGTTTATCCAGCAGCCTGTCGGATGGAGGTGAGATCCAAGCCTTGTGGGTTAACAACTGACTGGATTCAGTTTTCCACGCAGGAGCAGAAGCTTTCTGACCCTTCATTCTGCTGTCGAAAAGATCATGCTCACTCTTGCTCTTCTGCGATCTGTGGGCCAAGTGACTGACCATTTGGCCTGAGACAGTTCTGTGTGCTGCAGTGTGCGAGTTGGCTAGCAGAGAGTTTCCCAGAGTGATGGGTGGAAGACTCTGTGTGCGGATGGGCGGCAGGCTCTTGTAGTCCTTGGCTGTGGGGTCTTCGATCAGGTGGAGCTTTTCAGGCTCGTTTGGGCACTTTCTGTTCTCCTCTTTACCGGGGAGGTCGTTGATGCAGTCGAACATGGTGATAATATCGTCCACTTCAGAGGTCTCCTCCTCAAGCTGCCGCTCTCGACTCAGCTCCCTCTGCCGCGCCGCATGCAGCTCTTTCTTCTTCTTACAGGAAAAGATGTTGTTCAGAACGCGGAATTTACCCTCTTTTCGGATAGAAGGATCTGTGTATTGAGAGTGAAGCTGTCGGACTGACTCAGACCTGCACAAAAAAATACAAATTAATAATATCTAATAATATAAGTATTTTTATTTGATTTTGGTTCATCATTGGTTCTGTAACATGGTTGATTTTGTAGATGGTCCTATATATACTGTATATTTAACTTCATGTTAATAAACTCAATTGTCAATTGTATGTTAACATATTAAGTCATTTTGTTGGTTGAAGTTAATTTCACAGATATTACGAATTGAAGAAGAACCCTTTTTAAATTTTTCACCAGATAAGATAAGAACTTAAATCAAAAACGTATTTAAGCTTAACATACAAACAAAGTCAACAAACATGTTCGCTACAAAAAACTCAAAAACATCTTCATACTTTAACTGAACCTTTTTTGAGTAAACACAAATAAAATCAACAATATTTTGATCACTTGAACAGACTGTATGGGCCACTGTCACACTTATGCCAACCATACACTAAAAACCTTTTGAAAAGATTAAAATCTGACAGTCTTGCAAATATAAAGACAATCCAAAGCCTTTATTTGGCAAAGACTAAGAATCTTGTAGAGTCATTATTTGTAGGACTGCATCCAAATTCCTTTAAATATTATTTCCCATTACACTCTTTGTGGATATTTATGAGAAACTGTTGGAACAATGGAGCACAAACAGGAGCAGTTTTTTCCGGAAACCCTGCATAACGTGAACATGACCCTGGTTAAATAAACAAGAACAACTGCTTTTTTAGATTGGTGCAATTTGCTCCACAATTTGCACGAGCCAAGACTTCAAACTTGATAATATTAAACACGTGGATTTTACTGGATCGGGAGATCGCTGGTTCGAATCCTGGTCATGCAGCTTGCCATCAGCTGCCGGAAACCTGAGAGAGCACAGTTGGCCTTGCTCTCTCTGGGTGGGTAGTTGACGCTCTTTCCCCTCATCACTCCTAGGGTGATGTCGATCAGCACACGACATCTGGGAGCTGATGTATTGGAACAGAGTCGCTGCGCTTTCCTCCTAGCGTGCTGTGATGCTACTCGGTAATACTGCATCAGCAGCAGTTTGAAAATAGGCGAGACTGACTTCACATGTATCGGAGGAGCCCCCTTCACCCTCCTTGTGTTGTGGCATCACTAGTGATGGGGGATATACAGCTGAGTAGCAGCTGAATGGGTGAGAAAATTGGCCTAGCTAAATTGGCAGAAAAATAGCAAATTATAACTCAATATCTTTAGGTGTTAATTAACATTAATCAACACAAATTCAGAAAATGAGCTAAAGAAAAATTCTATGATTGCCTACATATAGGCTTGTTACAAACATGTAGCTGCTAAAAGTAAGTTAATAATAATTTTGTTTTTCAACATACATTTGGAAGTGACTCCAGTGCATAGTCATTAAAGCTGAGATTGCTTAATCTGTAGGAATTTAAACTCGCATCAACTTAAAAACCACCTTTAAGAGAAAAATGCTCACCTGTTTTCAGCTGAGAGGAGTTTGATGCAGGCAGTGTGGCCGCAGTACATGGCGTAAGTCAGTGGAGTGTTCTCGTTGATGTCTCTGGGGCCGGCCTCCACACCCAACTGCAGCAAAGCCTGCACACAGTCCTCCTTCCCTGCAGCGGCTGCCCAGTGCAGAGGAGTCCTAACATGAAGAACACAGCCACGTGTGTTAAACAACACATTATACTGTATATTATAGTGTCCAACAACATTTTTGCGACACCCAGCTTCTAGGTTGCTATCTTAGCTTGCATTAATATGTACATTAAAAGATGCTAAAATTTTCTGAATCTGACCATTACTAGACTACAACGCACAATTCGGGCAGAAGAAAACGCCATTGGTGCCCACCTACTCTACCTCCAGGAACTGTATTCTGGAAGGATCAAGAAGCGGGCAGAGAACATTATTAAAGAGTAAAGACCCCACACACCCTGCATACACTCTCTTTAACCTTCTCCCCTCTGTCAGGTGCTATGGATCCCTGAGAGCAAACACAAAATAGACACAAAAATAGCTTATTTCCCATGGCAATCACTCTTCTGAACTGTTGAATTTTTATTTGCACTATTATTGTTACCGTTTACTTACTACATGTGTGCTTTGCCATGTGATATTATGTCTTGTTTTGTATATTCTTATTATTATTTTGTATATTATGATTATTGTCTGTTTGTCAATGTATAGAGAGTTAACATCTACGAAAGTCAAATTTCTTGTGTGTGTTAAGTATGCTAGTTGTGCACTTCAAACTACAGCCATGCAGCTGGATGTGTTTATGGCAGAACACTAACTGCCCTGTTCCCCACATGGGACTGTGTAGCATGCAGCAAGTTTACTATTATGAATTTCTGGTGAAAGCTTTTGGTCTGCCAAGGGTTTATTTGAGTACCTTTGTGGTTTGAGATTTCATCAGAGCAGAAGTGGGCAGAGTGATGGAGTGAATTCTGCGGCAGAACTGCGGTACAGCGGTGTTTATAGCAAACTGCTGATGGAAACTCTGGCGCTGTATTCAGCGTTTACAATCAGTGAGAATGAAGATAGGAATCTCCTGTATAAACAGGGTGGTATAAAAGCACGCAAAATACAAAATCACACAAACACAAAAAATCGAAGCTAATTTAAGAGTCAGTTTCTCAGTCCAGGATTAAATCTAGCCCGGGATTACATTTGTGCTAAAACATGGAAGAAAAAAAAACCCAGTACCAGACGATATTGCTACATCTGTTTAAGTATAAAGCTCTGGAAAAGAATTAGGAGACCCCTTCAGTTTCTGAATCAGTTTCTCTGATTTTGCTATTTATAGGTTGATGTTTGAGTAAAATGAACATTGTTTTATTCTATGAACTACAAACAACATTTCCAAATAAAAATATTGTCGTTTAGAGAATTTATTTGCAAAAAATGAGAAATGGCTGAAATCAACATTTGGTGGAAATCCCTGGTTTTAATCACAGTTTTTATGCATCTTGGCATGTTCTCCTCCACCAGTCTTACACACTGCTTTTGGATAACTTTATGCCACTCCTGGAGCAAAAAATCATGCAATTCAGCTTGGTTTGATGGCTTGAGCTTGTGATTATGCATATTCCTCTTGATTATATTCTATTATATTTGACACTGATTAGATTGTAGAAGGGGAATGGTGAGCATCAGACATGTTCTAACTTCAGCAATATTGTGCCATAATCTGCTTCCTCACATTAATCAGAAGCACTTCAAGTTTACATGCATGCTTTCCTTAACTTCCTGTAGACCATAATTCAGTTGATTTGGACCAAGACCACCTGCTTTGGTCTAACCAAATGTTTAAAGAGTCTTTGGTTTGGTCTGGTTTGAACAGTAGAGGCAGTTACAGTTAAGCAGGTTTAACTAGTTTTGTTTCATATCCTTGATTTCAAAAGAAACAATACATGAGCAGGTGTCCCAATACTTCCGCCCATATAGAGTATCGCCAACAGCATTATCAGCTAAATACTGTATGTCATCAGTCAATTCAGACCAGAGATCTGGTGTCATTTAATTGTGTAATTACATATAAATTACTATTTAAACAAAACACAATACATTTAATTTTCGAGGACTTTGAGAAGTAGAATTTTTTTTAGCTGAATCTAAACAAAATTCAACATTTGGCTGAAGGCTAAATACTGAGAACTATTTTTTGCAGGTTTTCATACATTTTGCCATTTTTTTCATCACTGAATAACAACAAAATAATAGCCCACATGTATTTTTGTCTTACTTTTCACTGTGATAACATTTCCTATGAATTATGTATTCAAATTCTAAATGTATTTTTAAACTTTAATTATATGGCATAGAAAATTTCTTAAAATTATTCTTATAAGCATGTATAATACCACATATGTACTAACGTGAAATACTTAACGCACTTAATATTGTACATATTATTTAAAAGGCATTACAAAAATCTTAACCTTAAATTGCTCTTACACAAATTTTATAACATTTTTATAACATTTATTGTGTGGCATACAATAAATCATGATCACATGATTAACAGGAAATGTAACTAAATTTGTTGGGTATAAACTATTTAGTCTTTTCACTTTTCTGAAGCGAATACCCAAACCCAAAAACTAAAAGTTTTTTTTTTAACAGCTGAATAATTTTGGTTGCCAAATATTCAGTGACAGGAAAACAGACATAGGAGGTAAATCAGAAATTTCTTATGTTCTCTATTCCTCTGCAGATGCACTCTGTAGGTGCAGAGTTAGCGCTGTTGTTGGAAACACTGGAGGAAGAGGAGAATCATGGTGAAACTGATAAGAATTGGAGGTAGGTAAGAAACGTGATGATGGTGATAAGCTGCCGGACATCCTGAGCACTTTCAGAATGATGTGGTTGAGAAGATGTGAAGATGCTTCAGCTGTATTTTAGCTGCATAACACACTCTCTTACCGCTCGTCCACATCCAGGGCCTGCAGGTTGGTCTCGGGGACGCGGGCCAGCTCGTAGATGATGTCGCTGTAACCTGCAGCTGCTGCGATGTGAACACAGGTTTTGCCGTTTTCATCGTCGTAGTTGATGACAGAGGAGCCGAGGTGATGATCGAGAATCAGTGAGCACATAAATCTGCTACCACTCTGAAAAAACAGAAAACACACCAATAGGGCGTAAAGTTTTACCTTCAGGAGGTATTCTATTTCCAAAATTGTGTAGAATTTAACATTTTTCGATCCACGTGTATTTAAAATTTACATGTGTATTTGAAATGTATCACAGATAGCATTACAACCCAAAGTGGACAGTGCAGTAAATGGTAATGACCGTAACTTCAGGCATCTGGAAAGAGTTGTCAATCCAACCACACAAGTTGCACAGACAACTCAGGCCACATTCAATAAAGGAATATATAAGCATATTTCTGGCCTTCTTGTATGAATGTTTCCTTTATGTCAGAATTTTAAGGTTGTGCACAAAGTTTCAGCATATCATACAATATAGTAAAATAGTACTGGATTGGTTTTACCTGCACAGCCCAGTGAAGTGCAGTTTTAAAGTCTTTATCCACCAGCGTGGGGTCCGCTCCTTTCTGCAGCAGGGCCTGCACATGCTCTGGACGGTTATGGAAGGATGCCCAGTGAAGGGCGGTCATTCCCTGCAAAGGCAAAATACAGAAATGGATTGTAATAGAAGAATTTTTAACATTGGATGTATGAAAACCAAATGGAGCAAATCATGTTGAAATGTATAAAAACAACAACAACAACAACAGCATAATTAACATGCCTATACAATTACCCAAAAACAAACCTCTCAAAGACAATGGAATAGAAACCAATGTCAAAGACATGTATATAAATGGACTATAGGCTATGCGGGAATTCTATCCGGAGTCTATGTATATATATATATATATATATATATATATATATATATATATATATATATGTCTATGACATTATCAATACAAATATGGCGGCGCACCGAGCTGAAGCTAGCCTTGAGGCTAGCCTAAGGTTCTTGAGCATTTTTTAAGTTATTAATGCCTTGTTTTAAATGTCAGAGCTCTCCAGATTCTAGCAAGGATGTGTGGAGCTACTTCAAGATGGATAACGGTGGAAAAAAGCGATTTATTGGGGCAAAATATGCCCCGTGTCACCCAGTCTGAAGAACAGAGGTGTGCTATATCAAAAATACATACTTTTTAGTACGAGTTCTCCTTTAAATCTCAAGTATTCTTTTTATTTTTTGTTTTTAATTAGTGGTGTACAATATGGACAAAAAACATTTTTTGGCTCATGGATTGGCTGCACTTATTTTTCTAAGGCTAAGAACTTGTTTGGTGTGAGCTTTCACTGTGGACCTCTTCCTCACTCTTCCTCCAGCCTAGTTGAGTCAGGTGATCACTGTCCTTACAAGCTGAAGAACGTCCTACATTGGAGCATTTTCGTGTGTTTACAGCTTATTTTAAACACTGATTTGATACTGCAAAGTATAATATTCTCTTCTTATCTTCTTCTGCTTTTAGCATTTTTTTGTTGTTTTATTTTTCTGTCATCTGGTTTCATTTCGATATAATTAATTTTTTCTGTGATAGCACACATATGTTGATACTGTTAGCCAAAAGGTTCCTTAGAAATTAGTGCTGAGCCCTTTCTTATTATATTCATGTTGCATCACAATATTCGCAACCTTAAGTTTCACTTTGAATTTATGATGGCTATTGTAAATGACTCATGTAAATACTAAAACTAATACATCACCTCAGCCAGGCTCTTATTATGATGCATTCTCTTATCTTATTGTTGTGAAATACCCAGGCTTCGCGGTTTCTCATTTTGACTGGTTTACTGTAAAAGCCTTTCTTGTATCTGCAGTCTCGCTCTGCTTGTTGATTCAGCCCTCTCTTTTGAAACCCACATTAAGGCACTTGTTCAAAGTCCTTGTTTCCGCCCACACAGTATCACCCAGCTCTGCTGTATGGTCATTGAAAACGAAGCTGAAACTCTCATCTCTCATCTATTTTGCTGTAACTCACTAAACTTTATTGGCATTCCTGTTTTAATGCATTAAATAATAAGTATTGCTGGACTTATACAGAATAATGTAGCTTTGGGTGTTGGTGCAAAGACCATATGGGAAATCTGACCCTTGTTATTCTCACTGACTGTATTTTTTTGCCTACTTCTTCAATACTCAGTTACACATGCCCTTGCCATAAATAGATGTCTGCATGACCTTGTAGTTCATTTGATTCTTGCCCATTTTAGCCCAGACTCCCACTAACTTTGCCCTTCATGTCTGTTTGACTGGTTGCACAGACACAATGGAACACTGGGACACTCTGACCGCCCTGCGAAATCACCTGACCGCAGTTCTTGTTCTTAATCAGGAACAGCATGTGAAATACAGAAATAGACACTTACAATCTCGAGCTGAACTCACTTCACTTCAGGAAGAGTGGGTTAAAACGCACAGGATCTCAGCTTATCGATGTAAAAATATCAATATCATTAGCTTCTTATACTCATCGGAAGTAACAGTGGTCCTGGCTTTTTCCCCACTGTTTTAACTTAGGAACAACTTGTTTGAATTGCTTTCCATTTAGTTACTAATTAGTAATGGAGTATAAACTAGAGGTGGGACTAAATATTGATATTGAAGTATATTGTATAGTTTTTGTCAATATCAATATTTTTATAGAAACATAGGCACGGCACTTTAAACTCTCTAAGATTTGACCCCAATCTGACTTACTAAAGTTACTGCTTTATTACTCCATTGCTCTTATTTAAATAAATAGGGTAAACCTGCAGTTAAGAATATAGGTTGTGAAAATCTGTGATTACTGACACCAATAAATCCATAAATAATGTCTGGTATTTGCTTATTTAGGAGTATTTTATTCTCGTCAGCAACACAGATGTTGTGTAGTATTGTAGAGAATTATTTTGTGATATATAGAGTATCAGAGAATCAAAGTAACTTGATAACATTGTTATTGTGAAATGACCTGTTATTCACAACTTTTTCCCTACTGTTTTAACTTAGGAACAACTTGTTAGAATTGCTTTCCATTTAGTTACCAATTAGTAATCTTAAATCATGGCGTATAAAAGATTAAAGTAGCAATACAGTATGTATTATCATTTTTTGTACTGGCCTTTCTGTTTTAGCCTATCAACTCATTCACTGCCCATTTCATCTTGTTTCCACACCCTGGGTTGCCAGGTATATAACACAACAACAGGTAAACACTACAAAGTTTGTTAAACTACAAACAAAAAGTATAAGCTAAAGGTAACACAACCTAAAATAGCCTGACATACTTCTCCATGACCAGAGATAAATTTAAGTAAAATGTAAGTAAATACTGGCAGTGTGTTTAACAGATGGATGCACCTGAGCATTGCTGATTTTCTCCTAAACAGTTAAGCTAAACACAGAGCTTTGGCCCAGGTTACTTTATGTTGGCTAGGTAATTTACACAATTCTCAACCACTAGTAGAGATGGGCATTTTAAGTTATTCCAGCCTTCTAGTGGTTGCATTCACACTCTGTGGTCTGCATACATCATGGTTATTAAGTCACTGAGAACTTGAGTTGGGTAAAGTGATCCAGATTAGTGCTGCCTAATGCTGTCATTATACAACACGCATGCTGTAGCAATACGTATCATCAATTTCTGTACTAGCCTTTCTGTTTTAGCCTATAAACTCATTCACTGACCATTTAATCCTATTTCCACACCCTGGGTTGCCAGGTATGTAACACAATAACTGGCAAACACTGCAAACTACAAACAAAAATTAGTTATTAGCTAAAGGCTACACACCTCAGCACACCTCTGGTCTACATACATCTTGGTTATCAAATCAATGAAAATTTGAGTAAGGTAAAGTGATCCAGACTAGTGCTGCCTAGTGCTGTCTTGATACAACATGCATGTTTACTATTTCGGCAGGTTATCCAGCAGGATAACTATATGCTAAAATAAGTTTTACATTTATATTTGGACTTTGTGACTGTATATGCATGCAGTAATTGTTTATTTTAGGCAAGGGGAGGCCTACTCTGTGACGCCAGGTAGAGAGGAGTGACGCGAGCCGAGTTAAAAATACAGACAGGTTTATTAGCAGGAAGGCTAACAGGTTCTGCTAACAGAATAACCAAGTAAACAATGATCTCACCGATAACCAGAGACGTAGTCAAAAATACAGTTCGAGTTCGAAACCGAGAAACAGTCCAACCATACAACAAATCCAATAAGGGCAAAACAAAAGACATAAACCGATAATCCGAAAACAGGGTCGTAACGAGAAGGCAAAAACAGTAATCAGGAAAACGCTTAGTATGCAACATAAGTCGGCAATACCTCGCGGTGTTTGTTTACAAATGGATGCCTTAAATACAGGATCTAGATAAGAATGAACCGGAAGTAATTTAGTACACAGGTGAATCAGAGCGTCGGAGCATAACGTGATTGGGTGAAGGTGAAGGGTTATGATTGATGTCATAATCAGGGGAATTCTGGGAAATAGAGTCCGGTAGTATGGAAGGAGAACCAGGCTGCATAACATACTCGAGTGTTTAAAGGGAAGAAAACAATAGATAACTGTATGTATACTTTTAGTGATTTAGTATGTCTCTTTAATGGGAGAAGATTTATTAACAATCTCCTCTCTGACGATGCCTCTGTTGAGAGTCTGCGTCTTTGGTCCATTAAGAGCATTAAGTGTATGCTGCTCAATATTAAAATTACAGGCCAGCATGATCCTACCAGTCTGTTCTTCAATGACTTTTAAATGTCACCATGCATGAAATGATAGCCAAGGGTGAGTCATGACTGGGGCTTTGAGGAGACAGATTACATCAGGCTAAAAATACAGAAGAAATTTCTATTTTTTTCTGTGAGTCTGTGAGTGAGTAATCTGACCGAGGTGATTGAAGTGACTGATAGTGAACTCAGCTTCGAAAAAAAACACCTGCAAACTGGTATAGTCTCAATATTCTCTTTACTGCACACGTATTCATGCCTCATCTAGACTAGATCACTGCAACGCCCTCTTATCTGACCTAATCTAAATCTCTTTTTCAGATCTGCAGAGTGTTCAGAACATCTGAGACAGAATAACACTCACACACACACTGAAGAAAGAGAGAGAGACCACAGATATATTTTAAAACTTATTTTAAGATTTTGTAGTATTGATAGATATATGATGAATAAATTTGGAGTCTCACGCCCCTCTCTACTGCCGACAGTAAAATAAATGTTAAATATTACAAGTATGTTCCAGTTACAACACTCAATAAACAGCAAACATCTGCTCAAAATTCTCTAATTGAAGACTGCATTCAAATTAAATTATTAACATTTGTAGCATTTATTTATTTCTCTTTACAAAAAAAAATTAAATCCTGTATCATGTTTAATTAGCTCACTCATAGACTCTGTTTCTCATTGGAAAAAAAAAACACAAAAGAACAACAGCTCTGGAAAAAATTAAGAGACCACTTCAGTTTCTCTGATTTTGCTATTTATAGGCATATGTTTGAGTAAAATGAACATTGTTGGTTTATTCTATAAACTGCAGACATTTCTCATAATTACAAATAAAAATATAGTTTTAGGTTTTAAGAATTGATTCAGAAATCAATATTTGTTGGAATAACCCTGGTTTTTCATCACGCTTTACATGCATCTTGGCATCATGTTCTCCTCCACCAGTCTTACACACTGCTTTTGAATAACTTTATGCCACTCCTAGTGCAAAGAATCAAGCAGTTTGGCTTGTGAACATCCATCTTTCTCTTGATTTTATTCCAGGGGTTTTCAATTTGGTAAAATCAAAGAAACTCATCATTTTTTTCCAGAGCAGTACAAGCAGAGAAGGTACATAGTTTTCCAATTATATGTAGTATAATTTAATGAATTACTTAAGATATTCCCAACATAGGAAACATTATATATCGTAGGTCTGACTGAATCTTAACTGGAGGTCAGAAAGCTAGTTCTATCATTCCTAGTTTTACATTTTACATTACTTCAAAATAATATAATAATATATAATTGACAACCGTGTATGCTGTTAAATAATAATTTTGCTGTGAAATGCATGCTGAAAATTATTATTATTATAATAATTGAAATATTATTATTGGTAGTAGTAGTAGTAATATAATTAATTAAAGTAGCAACAGAAGTAGTAATAATGTAGTAACTGTAGTATAAGCTGCAGTATTGGTAGTATTAAAAACATACATTAATGTGTAGTAATAGTAACAGTAGCAGCGGTATGAATGACACATTCTCACCTCATTGTCTTGATGATTTATTTCACACAGTGCTGATTGTTGCAGCAACACAGCCATGAGCCTGTGAAAGAAAATCAACACGCAGTGTATCATTATATAATATTATGATGGACATACAACAGAGCCAGAAGAAATCAAATATCTAAAAAATAGTTCTCTGCCTGCGTGTAAAGCTATACAGTAGATTTGCCAGTATTAAATAAACACTAATAGTGTTACATTAAACTCTCTGTGTTTATTAAAAATTTTATTTTTTTAACCAACTGAATTTGAGGTTTTGGTCTAGGGGTGTGACTAAATATTAATATCGAAGTATATTAGTTTTTGTTTGCATCAAATATCGATATTTTTATTCAAACATAGGCACTTTAAACTCCCTAAGATTTGACCCCAATTTTGCTTTATTACTCCATTGCTCTTATTCAAATAAATAGGGTAAACCTGCAGTTAAGAATATAGGTTGGGAAAATCTGTGATTACTGACACCAATAAATATTTGCTTATTTATGAGAATTTTATTGTCTTCATCAACACAGATGTTGTGTAGTATTGTAGATAAATATTTTGTGATATATAGAGTATCAGAGAATCACAGTAACTTGATAACATTGTTATTGTGACATGACCTGTGATTCAGAACCCTATGCTGGACCCTAAGTACTTTTTCACTTACTCATTTTACTGTATTTACAAAGATTGACGTTTTATTTTTGTGAGAACCAAATGTGATTCTTTGGGCATGCTCAGTATATATGTAATGTATATTTTTCACTCTGTATATGTATGTTTTATTGTAGATATAATTATAACATCCTGTACTCATAATATAATAGAGTGGCATAAAGTTATCCAAGAGCAGTGTGTAAAACTGGTGGAGGAGAACAGGCCAAGATGCATGAAAACTTTGATTAAAAACCAGGGTTATTCCACCAAATATTGATTTGTGAACTCTTAAAACTTTATGAATATGAACTTTATGAACTTTATGAAAGCCCTGCACCTTTTTTATTATTTCAACCATTTCTCATTTTCTGCAAATAAATGCTTTACAAAACAAAAATTGACAAAAAATTGGTTTATTTGTGAGAATCAAATGCGATTCTTTGGGCATGCTTAGAATCTCATATTCTATATTTTAGAATATATGTAGTGTATATTTTTCACTCTATTTGTATATGTATATTTCATTGTATATATAATTATACAATACTGTAATATACTCGTATTGTTATCATGTATAGAACGTTGGACTGCATGCTCAGCATCATGTCTCTGCATTCAATATTAACTCCGAACGGCACATATCAAAACAGCCATTAGAGTAAGTCTAATTAACAATCCTCTTTCACAGC
This sequence comes from Astyanax mexicanus, assembly GCF_023375975.1. NCBI lineage: Eukaryota > Metazoa > Chordata > Actinopteri > Characiformes > Acestrorhamphidae > Astyanax > Astyanax mexicanus. The sequence goes on along the minus strand of NC_064427.1, from coordinate 27,228,545 downwards.
GTTACCAGCGAGAGAATGCTAATTGAAAAACACTTATGTTGACTGTAAGTGTCTGGAGACTGAAGTCCTCATTATCATCGGTGCCAGCGATGTGGAAAGAGGCTGCCAGATGGACGAGGAGAAACAGGAAGCCCCAGTGAAGCGTTTCTATTGTTGTTCTTACAGGAGGAGCGAGAGGCAGTGGTGCAGATTAAAGTCAGCACTTGGTTCCCCCTCCCACGGTCAGAGAGCGAGAGTGCTGCTGGAACTGCTGCCCCGCCGCCCTGACCAAAGGTCTGCGGTTGCTATAGGGACTGCAGAGTGGCTTTACTATCAGAGGAAGTGCCTGTCAGCGTTCACTACTACTCACAGGCCAAGGCTGGCTCTGTGCCGTTCACTTGCCGACCCAGAGACTGTTTGTGTGTGCTACACACTGCTTTCTGTTCCTCTAAGTGGCTTTTGTTTCTAAATTAATCAGAAAAAAAAGTTCCAAGTTCCTGTAGTCATTTAAAACAGTTCCTAAATACAGTATATTAATATATAATATTCACAAAATTGATGATCAGGCATCCACATTACTGTAACATTTCAGCTGTGCTAAGTGAGATACTGTACCTGTTTCCAGACAAAGGTTGGACTTTAGGCACAGTGTTAGACTTTAGAGGGTACTGAATGTACATTCCCAACTGAAACTGGTCAGAATATTGAGATGTTCACCTTCTTTCTACATTTATTCTCCATCTTTTCAGCTCCACTGCCCATAAACAAGCACTTTGTAGTCCTATATTTACAGCTCTGGAAAAAAAAATAATTCCAGATTTTTTTAATTATTAAATTTTTGCAGCACGAATGGCTTAAAGTTACCCAAAAGCAGTGTGTAAGACTGGTGGGGGCGAACATGCCAAGATGCATGAAAACTGTGATTAAAAACCAGGGTTGTTGTTCATTTTACTCAAACCTATACCTATAAATAGCAAAATCAGAGAAACTGGTTCAGAAACTGAAGATGCCTCCTAACTTTTTAGAGCTGTATGTTTGTAGAGTCCAGCACTGGAACTAAAGTGTTTAAAAACTCCAGCAGCACTTATTAATCGTTTTTGTAATAAGTTAATATGGATTTATTTGATTTATGTGTGTATTTGAGTGATTTAAAGCAGCAGAAAACATTATAAATTTCTGAATCTTTATAACAATATTGTTTAAAACATATTAAATATGTGATTATAAAGCTAGACTGTGTATCTGACTGGGATATGTCAATATTTAAAGTTTGACCTAGCGCCTTGTTCCAGGAGGGCAGTCAACAAAGGCATTCTTTGAGCTAAATTCTCAAATTCTGGTTTACAGAGCTTTTCGGGAAACACTTACAGTACTGACATGTTCAACCTAGAATGTAGGACTTCTGCATGGCATCTATTTTTGTTGAGAAATGTTGAGAAATGTTGAGAAGTGTGAATAAACACAGTCAGTCAAAAACTCTTGCTTATAAATGCTGTGTGATGAAATTATGCACTGTTTACTTAAGCATTACTGGAAAAGTCAGGGTTGGTATTGAAGTACCTGAGGTCAACCTCCGCAGTAGCAGCATGAAGAGGCAAACGTCCATTCTTATCAGGGATGTTCTGCTTGGCTCCATTTCGTAGTAAACAAACACAGCCTTCCAGCCACCCCTTTCAAAGATAGCACACAAGATCATATCAGTAAAGCCACATAAGCCGACTGGAAATGTCACTCTGTACATAAAAGAACAGAGACCAGGAGATTCAGGTTTTGTGGGGTTGTGTGCCACTACATTGCTAGGAAATATATAACATTACACATACAGAAATTAAAGTAGACTTGGATGCATTTATGTGCTTTCAAATAATGTAAAAAACATAGCACATACATAGTTCACATAAATATGACTTAAAAATACTCTGCCTGGCAAAAAGGTCAACTCCTACATTTATCTAAGCAAATAGGTCAGAACCTTCCATTGGATGATTACTGCATGGGTGATTGTTTCAGCTGGCAACTGGCAACAAGTTATTTTACTCTAACTGATCTAGTAAGTAGATTCTCACTTGTCAAACAGCCATGTGGAAAGACACATATTGTAGTCGCGGAAAATATGTTGATCTGTCAATTTATTGCCATGCATCAAGCAGAGAAAACATCGTAAGAGATTTCTGAAACTACTAAAATTGGGTTAAAAACTGTTTAATGCATGATAAAAAAAGTGTAACACAATGGAGAAACATCATAATTTTCCTTTAGTGAAATCAAATCGTAGAAAAACAACACTAGAACACTAGAGGTATGATTAATAGTGAAAGTAAAAGCTTTTCCACACTCACAATGTGAACTGAACTTAAGGTATTTGGGGCTAAACCCAAATATACCCATCATGCCTAGTGCCTACGGTCAAGCCTGTAGAGGTAGTTGCCATGATCTGAGATTGCTGAAGTTGGTCAGGTCTAGATTGTCTAGATAATGTGCCCATATTATGTGCCCAAATAATGAGGTCAGCTGACAGCCTGAATATAATGAATGACCAGGTTATACCATAAATGGATTTTTTTCTTCCCTGATGACAAGGCCAGGATTCATCAGGCTCAAATTGGGAAAGAGTGGTTTACTGAGCATTGGACAGCACTACTGAGGACATACTTGAATAGAATAGCTCTACTGAGGTACATTTATTATCAGAATAGCATTGCTAAAGTAAATTGCTGATTGAAATAACACTGCTAAATCAAAGTTAGAACTGGAATAGCACTGCTAAACTGAATTTTCGGCGAGTTACTTGTGTGTTTGCATTGCCATTCACAATCATAATCACTCCCCACGCTGCTCACTATGGGTGGTAATTTAACTTTCTTTTTATGATGTATTTCTGGTACATTACACTGTGGTTTTGGGAAACGCTAAATACCTGTATAATTTTAGAAATTAAATGTCCTAAACTGTATCTATCTTCATCGTCAAGTATTAATCTGTGTGCACTATCTAATGTACTGTTTGTTCAGAACCCATACAGCATTCTGTTCAGCCCTTCTCCCCTGTGGTTCGTACCAGGTATGTGGCGAGGGAGAGGGAGGTGCGGCCGCAGGCGTCCTGAGTGTTGATGGATGCTCCCATCTTCAGCAGCAGTTTCACTGTGTCCACCTGCCTCCCAGAGACAGCGTGCATCAGGGGCGTAGAGCCTGAACCAGAGACAGAAACAGCAGTCTTGAGATTTCATCTTACCATACATGACATATATATATATATATATATATATATATATATATATATATATATATATATATATATATATATATATATATATATATACATATATATTATTTACATATAAACATAATGTGAGTCTGACATTAGTTCTGTACAATGTGTCAAAATGTCATGATGAATGGACCAATGGAACTACTTTAAAATTACATGAAATTAAACAACAAATCATCCTTATACTTTATGTGCTGCTCTGGGGACCTCTGAACTGTCAGACCTTAAATTCTTCTCTTTACTGCTGAAACTGAGATTTAGTACAGTGCTAAGCTGAGCCAAAGGCGCGCCTCTTCCTGTAACAGTTTTCTCCAGTTTCCATGTGCTTTAAATGTGCTGTGTGTTGTGTAAATGCTGCAGTAGAGAGTGCAGTACACAGTATTTTCCAATTCAATTCTAGTATTCTGCCAGTTTTCAGATTTCAAACAGCACCACAAATGGGCTGACACACTAAATAGTGCACTAATTCTCTAATAGGGAGTGATCCCTTTAAGCTTTAAATTCTTTTAAATTGTATTAGTCACCATTTAGTCCTTCACTAGGGGCTAAGTTCTGGACGGTAGGACAGTAGACCATACCTGATAAACTTGTACCACTTCACAAATAATAGTACTATCATGACAATGTCACTGCTGTGCAAGAAAGGTCCAAATACAGTCCTGGGTCAGAACCTGTCCTCAGATGAGCATGGCAAAGGGCAGCTGAAAAATTGTGTATAAGAGAAGATGAGCTCCAGTGTAACTGTACTGTAAGTGGTAAGTAGGCCATTTAAAGTGGCCAGTAAGTGGTAGTACAAGGTAGGCGTTTCTGATAAAGTGGACATAGAGTGCCGTATCATACTGTGCTTCAATATAAGATCTATTTCAACCACTCTGTCTGTTTCAAAATACAGTTAATCCCCGTCTGCTGCAAAGGACAGTTACATAATACTTATTATACCAAAAATGAGGTAGTGAAACAGAGTGATGGGAATGTGTGTGTGCAGCAGCAGTGGTGCACTGTACATGCCTTCACTGTCACAGTACTCCAGGATGGACGGGTCCTCACGTATCGTGGCTGTCAGGGTGTTGACGTCTCCTGTGGCTGCTGCTTGGAACACCACGTTCAAGTCGACCTCCTCGGCACAGTCTGACAGTGAGAAAGATGGAGAAAGACAGATTAGAGGATTGAAGGAATTCAAACTGACAGTAGTCGTTTACATTCATCACCTGAATGTGTAGTGTTTACAGTTGGGGTTGGACTTGACCTAGTGCTAGACCTGTGTTAGTAGCGTGAATAATAATAATTGAGTTCTCAGAGTCTAAAGAAGCATCTATTCTCTGCAGAACTGTGGCCCCCAGGGACCTGAGTCTGACACTCTTGACTTGATGTGAGAAAAACACTGAGAATTTGTTCCCACATTTTATTAAGGTGTTATAGATGTTTTGCACAGGTAAGTTTAAAGTGGTTCATGTATGTTACAGGAAAACGTAAGGTATTGTTAAGTATGTGTTAAATGTGTTTAAGGTGGTTTGGTTATGTTCAATAGGTGAAAGTGGTAAATTTAGTTTGTCAGATGCATGCTGAGTGGTTAATTTAAGGTGATATAAATATGTTAAGCAGGTGTTAGTGTTAAAATGAAGGTGGCTTAAATATATTAAGTAGGCTTTGAATATGCTAAGTAGGTAAATATGTTAAACAGATGTTAAGTGAAAATATACAACATGGTTTGCTTATGTTAGGGAGGTAAAGTGGTAATTCTAAAGTGGTTTTAGTATGTTAGTGAGGTGTAAGTGGTACACTTGTTTAAGGTGGTTTAGATCAGTTACAGAGATGTAAGTGGTTAAATTCAAGTGGTTAAATTCAAGGTAGGTTGGCTATGTTAGTGAGGTGAAGTGGTAATTCTAAAGTGGTTTGGGTATGTTAGTGAGGTGTAAGTGGCAAATTTAAGGTGGTTAAGCTATGTCACAGAGGTGTGAGAGGTACACTTGTTTAAGGTGGTTTATAAATCCATAATTCATCATCAAACTGAAACAAACACATACCCTGTGCTGGTCAAAACCTTGAGCTAACCATGCTTGTTTCTTTTTCAGCTAGGGGGACCACCACCATGACCACAACCACCAACACACCTAAAGAGCACTAAAAGCATTAGTATCCAGAGCTGGGAATCATCATGGTGATCAACCAGCTTGGTCAAACTGGTTATCTAGCTTGGTCAGATCGGCTAAACTATCAAACTGAAATGAACACGTATCCTATGCTGGTAAAAATCTTGAGCTGACCATGTTTTTTTTCAGTTGGGGGGAACACCACCACCAACACACCTAAATGGGACTAGCTGGGAATCACCATGGTGGTCTAGCAGCTTGGTCATACTGATTATCCAGCTTGGTCAGGATGGTCATACTTATATGTATGCTGCTCAAAATCTATGATGGCTGGCCATACTGGAAAAGCTTGGCTTGGTCAGATTGGTCAAATTGGCTAAACCATCAAACTGAAACAAACACGTACCTTATGCTGGTCAAAACCTTGAGCTTACCATGCTGGTATTTTCCAGCTAGGGGGACCCCCACCAGGACTGTGACAATCACACCTAAAGATCATTAGCTAGTACCCAGAGCTGGGAATCACCTTTGTGGTCAGTTTGGCACTACTGGCTATATAGCCTAATCAGATAAACCAGCTAAAGCATCAAACTCAATCAAACAAATACCTTACGCTGGTCAAACCTTGAGCTGACCATGTTGTGTTTTTTTTTTACAGCAAGGATCACAAACATGACTACCATCACAATCAGCCAAAAGATCATAAGCTAGTAGGCTTCCCAGAGCTGGGAATCACCATGGTGGTCAACCAGCTTGGTCATACTGGTTATCTAGCTTGGTCAGGATGGTCATACTTATATGTATGCTGGTCAATATCTATGATGGCTGGCCATACTGGACAAGCTTGTCCCTACTGGCTTTCTAGCCAAATATGGGGGACTACCACCAGCCCCACGACCACGACCATCACACCTAAAGAGCATTAGCTAGTACCCAGAGCTGGGCATCACCATGGCAACAGCAGGAGCCAGCCATACACCCCCCACCATCCACAGCATCCACCATTCTTACCTTTGTGCTGGTCAAACACAGATGAAGAGGTGAACTCCATGACCGGGCAGAGCAGCAGGGGGACAGTGAGCAACCCCTGCAAACCTGAGGCACTGTGGACTAGGACATGGTGTGTGTGGGAGCAGCTCCTCTTCTGGCTCTGGTGGAACCCATAGACGCAGACTGAACACACACACACACAAACACAGAGAGAGAGAGAGAGAGAGAGAGAGAGAGAGAGAGAGAGAGAGAGAGAGAGAGAGAGAGAGAGAGAATAAGGAGGAGTAAACCAGTCTCCAGGGGTCTCCACTGAAAAAATCCACGCATCCAATCTGTGCCCACTGGATGCTGCTGAGATGCTGAGGAAGATGTGCTGCTGATGCTTTGGCTCTGAGATGTGCGTGTGCGTGTGTGTGTGTGTGTTTGTGCGTGTGTCTGTGAATGGGGATGGAGAGACGTGTACTGCGCATGCGCCAGTGCAGCCCGGCAGGAGGCGAGCCAGCACGAGCGCAGGGGCTCGCGTTTATTATCGTGCGCGTGCACTTAAGACGCTGGAGTTCATACAGAACCGGTTCGTATGTTCTGCGCGCAGCACGTGGAGCTATTTTAAGAGCGCGCTGCAGCTAATGTGATGCTAAAACAGGAGACCCTCGTCGTGCACTCCTTCTCCACCTCTTTATATAGATAGATAAACAGAAGAACCTGCAAATAAAAACATTTAGCAGCAGAGAGAAGAGAAAATACAGACACCAACAAAAGAAAACAAGGGTTATATAAAAGCGTTTATCCTGTTTTTTTTGCAGCACATGCTCACACCTACTGCAACAAATAACAATTTGTGATTAGTAGAACGTTTTTTGAACATTACATTTATCATTCTGAGACCCGTCAATCCTTCACGTTTTCTGGATGTTTTTATTTAACGTGTTTAAACGTTCGGGTATTGCTGCAACGTCCCTTGTGTCAACGTTTTTATTTTTACTTTAAGGAATGTTACTTTTAACGTTTTGATCATGTTAGTATTTGCCTATATGTTAACCTTATGCAAGAAACGACGTTCTAATAACCTTGTAATGCAAACCATTATCCAAGCTGGCATTTCAAAGTTGAATTAACGTTGATGTTATGGTTGAATCAACATTGGATTTCGTGTTGATTTTGAAAAGTGAATCACCGTTGATATGGAAATGTACAACAGACATTACTTCAGTCATATTTCGATCCAACGTTAAGGGTCGGTTGTGTGCCAGCTTGATATTTTTTCACATATTTTCAGAACGTTCCAGGAACATTATTTCGTAAACGTTAGAGGCTAAACTTCCTGGAACAATTTCAAAATGTTGCCAAACCTTCTTATAAAGTATTTTGTTATTTGGGTAGCACCAAGCCCCCAAAGCGACCTCAAACCCAATCATATAGCTATATTTTTATTCAGCAGATTCTTCATCCACTACCCTAATATGTTTTGTCATTAAAATAAATCCTTGTATTTTATTTGGAATCTTACGTTAAATTTTATTTTGAATACATTATGTTAGATTTTGTCTACTCTGTAAACATTACCATTCTAAAATAATCACATAATTGTTTTCGTATAATTTACTTATTTGGCCTAAATCATCTCCTCATGATGCCAGCCACCTGTGGTAAAATGGCCTACCCCCTTTAGCTAATCAGATCATTTGATTTTACCCCTTTAGTCTAATGGCCTATGTCAAGAGAAGAGAGTGCCAAAGAAAAATAATATGGGACTTCCAAGACTAGACATCCTTTATTGTTTTTCCATGATTTTCACGTCTTGTCTCTACTGTCCAAAAAATGGTCTTTCTACTAGATTTAGAATTTTTGCTAATAGGTTCTGATTGCTTTAATGAGAGTCAAGTTAGTGAGGTCAGGAAAATGTTTGATAATCATCATCCCACAGTTCCCCCAATTCATCCCAGAAGTAGAGGATGGAGCGCCATAATTCCAGAGAACACAGTTCCAGAGTCCTGATTTATTGCCAGTACCTCTTTACAGGGTCTCGACATGCTGTGTGTGTGAGTACTGGCACATATGTGTCAGCAATTTATTACACTTTGTTGTTGAAGCAATTTCACACCTTTACAAATGAATTTTGTTACATAGGTAGACAAACGTAGTGTTAGAGGTTTTGCCCGAAGACTTGTTATTGATGTAGTGTGGTGGGCTTTTCCAGCTTGGGCATTGGTCTTTGACCACTCTGCCATGGGCAAAACAATGTAACTACATTCTATGCTACACCACCCTTAGATTTAAGGCAAAAAACAGATGTAGATGGTTCTCTATAAAACCTATAGTGGCCTATAGTTTTTCAGACAGGAATCACTATTTTTACAAGCCAAAGAACCCTTTATCAGTCCTACACAGAGACATTTTTGCTTAGAACGTTGTTGAGCTGGCTATCGTTGTACGCTATTATTGTAGTAGTGCCTGCTCTGTTGTAAAGAGTATAGAGTATATGGTGTTTATAAATTAATAAGTGGTCTTTCCTCATGTGATATCACTAAATGAGCAGGAGAGTTAGCCCTGGTGGGATAGAGCTGATGTTGTGGGATGACTGATGATCATCTGATGATGTCTTTATGATTCATATTCACAGGACAATAAGCAAAAATCCAGTGTTCTCAGAGCAGCGTTCAGTGACAAAGGCGATGAGTGATTCCTGTTGTGAAACAGGCCAGCAGAAAGCAAGTGCTGCAATACAGAGCATATTTTCATTCCATTCATATTTATCATGCAGCCTGTCGCCATGGGAACCCCGGAGGACATCAGCTAATTATGAAAAATAGTCACTCAAGACTCAGTGTGTAAAATGAACTCATCGCCTACCAGACTGTAACAGACAGAACCAAACAACAACAACATGAAAAAAAAAAACAGTTTTTATGATGCTTCTTTCAGACAGGGGCCTTTAAATGTCCCATACCTTTAAAGGGAATCTTCTGGTATTTCTGTTTTTCCTTATGCTGTTGGTTTAGCCTGATCTACAATCATGAATGACCAAAAAGTGTAAAAGTGGTTTATGTGATATTGTATATGATTTGTGTCTTTAAGGAACCTGCTTTCAATATACGGGAAAAGAGGTGGGATGAATATAGTGTCCCTACTGTGGAAGGAAGCCTTCTACTATTTTGTAAGCATTGCTGTGAAGATTAGATTGCATTCAGCAACAAGTGTATATTTGAGGTCAGGAAATTAACAGATCAACACCCACCTGCTAATCCCCCACCCCAGTCCCCATCTCATCCCAGCACTACTAGATGTAGAGCCAATATTACAGAGAACACAATAGTTTCCTCATAATGTTTTTGGTGGTCTTTGCGACTGCACATGAGGATACTTTCAAAGTTCTTGAAATGTTTCGGAATAACTGACCTTCATTTCTTAGTCATTTTTTCTTTACTTAGTTGAGTAGTTGCCTGTATACCAACTTCACAACAGATGCTTTCAAACACATTAACAGAGCAAGACATTCACTCAGAAAAGCCATTACAGGTGAATTAAGCTGACTGATAACAATAATTCCATGTGATTTTCTTCATAGTTTGTGACTTTAGTATTAATCTACAATGCAGAAAATGTAAATATAAAGAAAAAAACCCCACTGAAATTAAGGTGTGTCCAACTTTTGACTGGTACTGTACATGTCTGTCAACATGTTATACATGGACCTCACTTAACATCTACAGCAAAACCTGCAAAAAAATAAGTACCTGCAAAAGAATGTATCTCACTTAGAATACTTTGTTTTTGCCTCAAAAGCAAATATTTATGTCAATTAACTTGTCAGTGCTATCAGTATTTCTTGTCTGTGTGTCATTGCCTATGAACAAGGCAGTCAAAATACTTTATGTTCATGTCGTCAGTGCAAGTGTACACTGTCTTGCAGTCCTGTATGGTATAAGAATGCAAAAATACAAAACATAAGATTAAAAAACATTTCATAATGTATGTCAATGTGCAGAATTACAGTAGAGTCCACATTTATAAATTACACACCTGTTATCTCTGCTGAGTAAAAACTGAAAAAAAAAAAACTGTAACTGGTGCTGCAATGACGGAATTCCTCCAGCAGGTGTCGACACTCTGTCAGAAATACAGATTAGCCGGAAGTGAAGGGGAATCCCAGGGTCCAGCAGAGTGGTGCAGATTTTAACTGTGATTTAACTAAAAGAGAGTGTAATAGAGAGTGATATTTAATTTATTTAATCACTACTTAAAAGGATAATAAAAAAGATATAATATACAATACTGTGTGTTAAATAGGATCATCATTTTTCTCTCAGAGAGCTGTAACTATAACTGTATGGATGTTCATTAAGTGGAAAGTACTGTAGTAAATTATATATAGGGAACGTTTAGTAATTTAAAGTGAATTAAGGGTGATCTTAGAAAAAAGTTTGCTTTTGTCCACTGCCCACTGATAATTTCCCAGCAGAGGAAGTGCTGTAGCCTGATCTTGGCCCTTCATGAACTCCTCTTAACACAAGCAGGCTGGTCCAGTCTAGACAGCAGGGGATTTTGGGTAATTATGAGGGATAAACATGCTTCAGGCACAGAGACAAGAGAAACAGCACCATCCATAAACAGAGGAAATCCTTGGGCAATAGGCAGCTCTGAAATATGCTGACACACTCAAAAGTGATTGCTGGGAATAAAACAGGCCTCTGATAGATTTACAGTAAATAAAGATTCAGCCCAGATTGCTCCTATCATAAATCAGCATGTGCTCTTCAGTTTCTTTAATCTTGTCTCCGCCCTTGTTTTCGACTTAGCCCCGCCTTGTCATTAGTGTTCCTACCTGTGTCTCGTTTGTTATGCCACCCTCTTGTTATCCTCCTCAGGTGTTGCTTATCTGTCCCATTGTGTAAGCAGACCCTGTTCCCATTTTCTTTTGTCTGGTCTTGTGTGCCTGTTATGTTTTTGACAAGTTTCTTCTAGTCTAGTCATTTTGGTTTGTCTTGTTTCTTTTCAGGTTATTTCTCTGTTTAGAAGTGATGGAAGAAGTGGGGCTTTTGGAAGATTGCAAAGCAAATGAACCAGTCAGAAAAAGATTCAGTCTTGTGAGACATTTGAATTATCATCCACTACAGTGACATCTGGTGACCAATCGGGTACTTTACCTGTTTCTCTTTAAGCTTAAAAGTAAAACAGTAGATCTAGATCGTTTTTAAGGTCCTACTATTTAACAAATGCTCATGGTTTGACAAATTACGAGCAATAAATAATTAAACAATGCCGTATGTGTGTGTGTGTGTGTGTGTGTGTGTGTGTGTGTGTCTGTGTGATTTTCCCCATACAAACAATACCAATGCTTTGCATGTCATTTAAAGTGTTTCAATATTGTCGTTTTTCATCTTGACAATAGACACCATTCTGAAGTCAGAGATCCAATTTTTAAATTCTCATTTAGAAACATTTGGGGCCAAACCATGCTGATCTCAAATAAGCTGTTTGCACTTTCTTAGACCAAATGCCACAAAAAAATTTTGAAACTGTGTGAGGTAACACAACCTGTTTTGGGACAGTCACCTGGCTTTTTTCCTTTTGATACTGACTTTATAGCAAATTAATTGATTAAGTTCTAATGGGAGTTTCAAGTTTGACATTGACATTAAGCTTTACCTGCATTACAGGCGCTCTCTCATCTCTCTACAACGTGACACGCTTATTGTTATGAGTGAAATGGACACTGTCCTATTTTTAAAATGTTATAATGATTTACTAAGAACATCCTTGAAAATATTTGCCCTTTGGTTGCGTATTAACCAAACTCACCATCTAGACTTGAGATGATAAATTCCTCCAGGTTTATAAGTGACTCAGCAGAGATATCTTAAAAAGAAAGAAGGCAGGAGAATGAGAAAACAGGAAATCTGCACTATAATAAGATCGTATGCATGTTTCCTTTATTGTAATAGACATAGTCATGTAATCGATGGCTTTAAGCCCAGTAGGTCAGTGATGGTTGATGCTGGAATTTTAGTTTCCCAGGCTAGCGGTCGTTAATTAATGTAACTTTAATGGTCAACTAATGAAAGAAAAGCTGGCAGTAAGTAGGAGCGATAGGATTGATGACTGTGTGATGATGACAACATAAGCAAACAGTGAAAGTGGAAACAGGCTTGTGGATTGGTCTGCTTTAGTTTATAATGCGTTGTGATTGAAATGCTAGATTGTCATTAAAGCCATTGTCCCCAGGTGAGATGGGAACAGTGTGCAGGACAGTGGGCCTCCTCCATGGTAAGGTTTGGGACCACCACATTAAGGTATCAAGCCCATGCCATTAAGTCAAATTTCTGACGTAAAAAGAGATGGATCTAACCCAATACTACAACTGCACTGAATGTGTTGTCCAGCACATTGTCCAGTGTTCAGCCTCACTCACAAGATAACACCTTACTATATATACAGGTGTGGGAATTCACAAGCCATCCTCTGAGGTGACACTTCATGATTACTTTACTTACAGCTAACCCATGATGTTGGCATGGCAGTGTTAATATGACTACTACAATTACTAAAACTCTGTTATTTGGGCTAGTGTAGTTGCTTTGTTTCTTAATTAGTCAAGCAAAGTATTTAAGAAAAGGAATGTAAAGGGATTTTATTAGACATGGCGGAAGTCCAGGGACATGATACTATACTTGTTCCTGTTCCATGAGATGTGGCATATCAGTGTATTATTTTCTCATCTCTTTCAAACAACATAATTATATTGAAAAAAGTGTATTGAGCATTAATTGCCCGGGGTGGGTTTACCGAAAACGATCAATCTTAGCGAAAAATGAACAAACTAACGCCTGACATGAGAAAAGAACGAGCCAGTTCTGCAAGTGTTTCCCAAAGAGTTTCGCAAAGTGAAAATTAACAAATGAGTTTAAACACCATCTTTGTTGACTCCTCCCCCAAAACAGAGTGCTCAGTTAAAACCACAAACATCGATTCAACACTGTCAAATATAGAGTATTTATTCACTATCATGCCCAAAAACATAGAAATGTGTTGTAATCATTATTATTATAAATATTCTGAAATTTAAATAACAAACGGATGTACTTAGGCCTTATAAAACACTCTTAAACACACAAATGACTTAATAATATATTTATGCAAGAAAAAGTATGTCAACCCTTTGGGATTACTTCATAACCCATTAGGATTTCTGCATAAATTGGTCATTAAATGTGTTCTGATCTTCATCTTTAGGTCACAACAATAGACAAACACAGTCTGCTTAACTAACACCACACAGAAATGTATATGTTTGCATGGTTTTCTTGAACACAACGTGTGAACATTTACAGTGCAGGGTGGATGTTGTTTAGACATCTGATCTCAAATTAAGCTCCTGTAGGACTGGAATGGGATGATGCTCAAGCTTTTAGTAGTAGTACTGGTAAAGTATCTGTAGAAAAACATCAGCGCTTTCTTTCAGTGACCAGTGCGCTCCACAGCGGTTATGAATTTTCATGTGAACTCTCTGAGAGGTGAGCGTAGGCTATCCAGGCCGGCCGATTCCATACATGTTAAACAGGCCACAATCTGGTTGTGAGGGAGACCTTTTATTTTTTTTATCAAAGGCCTTTTCATTTGTATGAAGTGAATTATGAACACATTCCATTGAGGAGGTGGTCTGGTCTCCCTCTTCTCTCCCCGTCTTTTTGGTTCAGAAAAGCAAAAAACAGAGCTATTCCTTTTTTTCTCCTTTTTTTTTTTTTACAGTAAGTGGCTTTCTGCCAAACAGCCTGTGTCCACTGGAGCACTGTAGGCCAACTGTTTGTCTGTACAGGCCCGTGGGCAGCCTCTTTTGTTCCTTGGAATTTGAAATAAGAAAGTCAGTAGTGTGGGAGTCGTCTGCCTCCGTCCAGACGGGGCAGGGTGGGTGTTTTTGGAGGACGGAACCTGCAGAGACATTAATGGATGCAGACATGTGCACGCACACACACACACATACACCTACACACACTCAGCCCTGGGCACACTTAAGGCCAGAGCACACCGACCAAACATTCTAGGACAAACATCCTAATTTTGTTTCAAAAAATTCCCAGCCATGGAAAGAGCTGTCAAACGATGTCAAATTAAACATCAGATATGTTTCGGAGACACTACTAGGAACTAGAGTTATGTCCCGTGACTTTTGTCATGTCCATTGCAAGCTAAAAACAATACACTGACCTGCGTGATATGCTTTTGGGTCCTCCTGCATTGTACTTAACAGTGATGTCTGCCAGATTCACTTGCCTATTTGCATGGACAACTGTAGCCAGACACAGCCAGTCACAATCATTACCACCCACTGCTCTGTACAGTAGTTAAATAGTTAAATTATATTTTTAGAGTTTAATACATAGAAAAGACGTATTGTGTCCTTTGTTTTTCACTGTGTTGTGTTGTGTAACTGCTACTGGCTGCTAAATTTCATTTGGTATCAATAAAGTATCTATCATCTATCTACAGTATCATCTATCTCTATTAAAACAAAACATATATAAGTAAAAAGAACTGCACATCCCCAGGCCATTCCTTAAGGCCCAAAACTTTTATGTAACTGTATGTCTCAGGTCATTATATTAATGCCCCCAGGTACAAAAAAACCCCAAAACATTACAAAAAAAGCATGAGGCTGTAAGTAGTCCAGTGGACTAAGGCGCCTGCACTATAGTAAGGAGATCGCTGGTTTGCCATCAGCTGCCGGAGCCCTGAGAGAGCACAGTTGGCCTTGCTCTCTCTGGGTGGGTAGATGGTGCTCTCTCCCCACATCACTCTCATAGCAATGTCACTCAGCACAAGGCATCTGTGAGCTGATGTATCAGAGCCAAGTCACTGTGCTTTTCTCCAAGCATGCTGGCTACTCCTCTATGCTGCTAAATTGGGGAAGAAGACAAAAATTAACATTAAATGAATATTTGTAAAGTAAAGCTAAAAAGGTTAAAAGTTAACTTCTTGACACAGACATCCCACCTGTTCCATGACTATCGGTATTTTGCCACATGCTGTATAGTTGTAATAACAACTCCCTTTCCTTTAGTATTTCATTTTTGTAAACTATTTGTTTAACTAGTTTTACTTTGTGTTTTCATTTTTTATTATTCAGTTATGGTCTTGTTTTAATGTCTATGCAACATACTATACTGATAAATCTTATTAATCTAATTAATGCAATTTATGATCAATATTTGCTTCTTTAAAATGCTCAGCTACATTGTAAATGAAAGTCACCCTTGGTGTAGTTTAAAAGAAGGTTAATCAATTGATTTATTGAGTGCATAGAAAATTGATGTAAACGTATTGCAATATTTTGTTTTGGGAAACTGTATCAATATTCAAATACACAGTACTGATTTTTAATTACAGTATTAGTTGATATGTAAAGATATGTAAAGGTGGCAGGCAGTGGTTCGTTTGGTGCTGTGTTTTAATTACTCCCACTAGATAACAGTAGATCTTAATGTTCTGACTGAATAAAAAGTAAATTTTCTTTTATTCTGATTTTCTGAATACGATAGTAAAATGATTTAAACAATCGTAATACATCCATATGCTTACAGTATCGCAATATATTAAATCATATGCTGCTGTCACACTGTACATTATAACAATATACAGTAAATGTCAATAATCATATCTGGAGGCTATGCAATATTATCTAACATAGTCCGAATCTTCTGGGCCAATATCACTTTTTACAATATGTTTTTGGCTTCTTACACTAGAACTCACTTATTGTGAACAATAGCACAAGCCACAAGGCTTTATATGTGTGCCGTTTCCCATGAAAATGAACTCAGTGATGGGAAAACCCGTAATCGCTACAAAGCTTTGTGACTGACAAGTCTGTTTCAACAAATTATTCAAATATTCCCACTCTAAGCCTCTCTGAAATAGTATGTAGGCATGCCAGCACTGCTGGGGTGATTTTGGACGGCCATCACAAGAACCGGTTCCAAAACGACTGCCAACTGGACCGGGGTGCGCTCCTGAGCAGGAAGCGCTCAGACAGGAAGTCCTGCTGTTGGAGAGTCTGGCTGGACAGGGCAGCACGCATCCTCTTCACTGACCCCCTGGATGGATGTTAACCCGTCCATCCACACCTCGCTCTTATCTGCACTCGGACATATGAGCGCGGAGGGCAGGATCAAGGCCGTGTTTACGCTGCGCTCCAGTTTTAAAGCATAAATTTAAACAAGGCCTTGACATGGGAGTTATAACAGCCTGCGCAAAAACATGATAATCACCATAAATCTTTAGAGGGACAATGAGCTTTTCTGGACTGCTGGCATTGCCACAGAGCTAAGCTTAAATTTATAAAGACAGAGGTCCTGCGCTTATAGTGATATCAGTTCGACCTTCAAGAAGGTGCCTAAACATGATTAAAATATACAGTATACCGTCAGCACAGCATTTTCAGTTCAACTGGAAGACTACGTAAATGTCAATTATGTTCACATAACCAAAACATTCTGAAAAAGTATAGCAGAATAATGGTTTGCATCACAATGTTATTAGAACGTTTCTCTCATAATGTTGCCAGCTAGACAAATATGAACATTTTAGAAACGATAAAAGTCACATTCTTTTAAAATCCTACTGCTAAATCATGCTGCTTGCCATCAGCAGCTGGAGCCCGAGAGAGCACAACTGGCCTTGCTCTCTCTGGGTGGGTAGATGGAAAGAAATTGGAGAAAATTTGAAATTAAATTATATACAAAGAAGTAAAAATCCCAAATTTATAAATATAAACATTACCATAAGTGACATTGCTCAGACGTTACCAGAACATTTAAAAACATAAAATAACAATGTTCTAAGAACATCGAGAAAACTTGACAGATTCAACATTCTAAGAACATTGATGGTAACGTTCAGAAAACTTTAAACTAAAAATTGTTTGCTGGCTTGTATTATTGCAAATATACAAAATGATACAAAACCTAAAGAGAAAAACCTACATTTTTGTTGAAAGGTTTGGCCTTTCCAGATTTTTACGTTTTATATTTGGACATCCATATGTTCACTCAAACATGTACGTTTTGTCAGTGAATGATGTGAAAGTTGTGTGCATTTCTTTTGCTATTCCAGAAAATAAGAAGTGTTGTTCTCTGCAAAGCTAACATGCTACCATGCAAACAGAAATCAGTTACTGGAGTTATTGAAAAAAAAATCTACATGTTCTGAAAAGAGTTTGGTTAGCAATAACTTTAGCTAATTTAGCTAGTCACTCCTTGACTGACCATAGACAGTATATGGTATATCAGCACACTGGGACACATGGGCACACATTGTGATTTAAACGTTGTGCCTGTGGGGCTTCTTTATAGCCCTTAATAGCCATATGACTAAATCAGCTCCTTTCATTTTAACAAAAGGGCTCAGTTTTACTTTTTCCATCTCACATATACAAAAAAAATATTTATTAAAATTAAAAATTAAAAATAAAATTAAGTTAAAGTCAAACAGACTAGTTGTGTTTATATACATTTGCCTGAACATGAATCACATTAATGCAAAATCCGTTTTTACATTTTACAAGATGTTACGCATTTTTCACATCCCAAAAAAGTGGAAAAAGTTTAGCTGTCCTTTAAACCAATCAAAATACTACAATTTTCAGGTTTAAAAGCAATCAGAGTGCATATAAATAGCAGAAGTGCTTTAAATACACTTATTAGTATTAGTGCCTCAAAATCATTTTAGCCCGCTTACTTATTTTGCTACTCACAGTCTCAGTGAGTGAAATAATTTACTGGTAACACAATATTATGGCAAATGGTATTTATTGTTCCATCCCTGCTTAAATTTGCAGTGTATTTAACATGTTGTAAAAGTTAAAGGAAGTAAAAGTGTAACCAAATCTCCTCATAGTGCAAGGAGAAGTTCAAAATCTAGAAATCGGGTCCAAATGACTAATCTGTGCTGAACTTTTACAGCTCATAGTTTATACACATGTGGCAGTCCAGCTTCTCGCTTCAGAATTAACCTCATTAATCAGAACTGTGTGAGGAAACGTTGCTGCTGAACTTTAATGTGAGTTGGAACGTTCCCGTTCCTCCAGACGTCTGACAAATGTACACATTTGTAGTTTAGCGGACTTTTCTTGCCAACCTCTGATAGCTCATTACTCAACAGGAGGAGGTTTCTTGACTGAAGGAGCGAAGAGGCTCTATCTCAGCCCTCCCCCAAGTGCCTGTGTTTCTGCCAGCCTCTCCTTTTCTTCCACTTTGTTAATTCAGTTGGAGACACGGTGGGGTTCAAGTTAATGGAATTACTGAGGATTTGGCTGAACCCAACTGCTCCACTTGTCGAACAAATCAAGGGAGAGATTCTTATTTTCCTTTGTGTGCCTCGCTCCCACCGAAGCCCCCGTGCCCTCCTCCTTGCTCGACCTGCTCACCTGAACCCTTGTTGTCTTTTCAAGAGCTTGACTGATTGAGTCAAGCCTTTAATTGATGAGTCGTGGTTTCTTTGTGTGCAGTTGTAAGATGCTAAATCGTGAGCTAGTTTGTAGGCTTGTTAACGAGGGCTTGTTAAAGAATATGCATGTAAATGTGCTTTTATGAATTTTTACAGAAGTGAGTCGTGAGTTTTTCTAGCATTGTGAGCACTGCTCTTTACTCTGTTCTTCCACTTCTGTATTTGTATTTTTATTTTTGTAATTTATTTACTTCTTGCTGAATTTTGCAGATACAATCTGGCAGTTTCATGAAATGTTTAAAGGACTATTAAGGATTATGTTTTCTGTAGTAATTCATAACATGACCAGGATGTATCATCAGATATTAAGGAAACACACTGAGTTTAAGCACTGACAGTTCATGACAGCAGAGTTTCAGACAGTATTTTCCTATTAGAACTGTGCATTATCTCACAAGTCATTTCATTACCTTATATTTATTACTGATTGTTCCTCTAAATCACATGTGTCAAACACAAGGCCCGCGGGCCAAATGTGGCCCGCCACGTCTTTTTATGTGGCCCGCGAGAGCTTGTAAGATCTTAGTGTCTATAATAAATAAGTCAGAAGCGTTCTTTGACCAAAAAATACATTTCCCACAATGCTTGTCGATTGTATTACCCGCAAAGTTACGGCTTACTGCCACTACACGGCAGTGTAGTCATTGATGTGGAAACCCTGCCGGAGGGAAGGTGTAACTTCGCGGGTGGAATTGAGACATATAAATGTTTATCCCATAATGTCCAGAAAAAGAGAAGTTGATGCAGACGGACGGCTGTGCTTCAAGGCGAAAGACCGGTATGCCTTTTGTGTTACGAAGAGTGTTACTGACCAAAATAAACGCTTTTTAGGAGAGATATAAGTTCTGTGTAAATATTTATAAGACAATAGCTGACAAAATCTGTTTTAATGACGTTAATAAACATCACTGTGACAGCGCTAGTCGCAGTTTCACCGCAGCAAAGTACGAGGACGTGAATCACTTATCTAACCAGCCTTTACTGATTTCTGCCCTCAATAACCCTTTCAATAACCTCCAATAGCCTTTAATAGTCTTCAGTAGCCTTCAACAGTCTAACCTTGCAGCCGTGGTGTGTCCACTAAACTCCGTAGTTATAAACATCCTGAGGTTAGCAGCGCGATAACTGACCTGTTTATAATGTAATCCGAGCAGTGACTCATGCTCTAAACGGCTGCTGTTAGCTGATTGGGCTGAAAGATGAACTGTAGAGAGCTGTATTATTCGGTTACAAAAATCTTTATTTCATACACAGAAGAACTTAAAAATTGTAAAAACGCTCCAGACTGGCTGAGCTAAGCCCTGTAGCCCGTGGCTGGGCTGTAGCTCTGACTCAGTAAAGACTGCGGACTTGTGGTGCTGCTGCTGCAGCTCCCACTAGTGGTTGGATGAGGAACTGCTAAATCTGAGGAAATGCTATGTTCTTAACAGCTCACAATTTTTGATTTTATATTTATTAAGCCTTATTTCAGTTAATAATTTCAAAGTTAATATAACTTGATGTCATTTCTATTCACTTGAATAGTTTGGTTCTTGATTGATGGAGTTTTTGGATTTCATGACATGACAAATTAAAAGGATTTATGTTAATAGAGCAACAAGCAAACATTTTTTCCATGCAACTGTAATATTTGATTGAATAAATAATATATTGAGAGTTATTTAACATTAAGGAGTAATTACATTCATTTACATATATTACATTTGGTTACATTTTATTACATATATAAGTTACATCTGGCCCTCGGAGGACAGCCAATATGCCAATGTGGCCCTCGGCCAAAATGAGT
Organism: Astyanax mexicanus; assembly: GCF_023375975.1. NCBI lineage: Eukaryota > Metazoa > Chordata > Actinopteri > Characiformes > Acestrorhamphidae > Astyanax > Astyanax mexicanus. The sequence goes on along the minus strand of NC_064427.1, from coordinate 27,207,932 downwards.
TTGACACCCCTGCTCTAAATCAAGCATCAGAATGGGGAAAAAATATTTTTAAGTGGCATGATAATTGGTGTCAGAAGGAATGGTTGAGTATTTTACAACTGCTAACCTCTTGGGATTTACTGCACAAACACACATTCTTGATCATAGAGGCCAATAAAGAATGGCCACACTGGTTAGAACTGACAGAAAGGCTACAGTAGTCCAGATAACAACTCTGTGTAAAGGGGGCCAAGAGGTCCAGCAGGCTAAACGCTGCCACTGTGATCGGGAGATTGCTGTTTGAATCCCGGTCATGCGGCTTGCCATCAGCTGCATGGGTGGGACAATCTGCCTAGCTAATTCGGGGAGAAAAATGTGAGAAAATTAGACATAAATCTCCTCAAACTTGAGGAAAAGGGCGACAACAGCACAACTGATAGTAATGGATTTCACTTCTGTCTGCCAAGTGCAGAAAGCTGAGGCTACAGTGGTGCACAGCAAACCAACCTATTCTGTGTCAACAGTCCAGGCTTGTTGTGAATATAGGCCAATTAATCAGCCTATATTTAAAGATTGTTGCTGACCATATGCATCCCTTCATGTCCACAATTTACAGCAATAATAATACTTACACACTGTAGACCCATAAGTTGTTTAAACTCAAATGATTTAATTATATTTCTAAACAATACTCAACTATTTTGAGTTAGTTGAACATTTGTGGGCACATATTATACATTCAAACTGAGATCTTTGAGTTGAACCAACTTATAATAACTGAGTTTAGTCTGTTGCCATTGGCAGCTTCTTTTCCATTGGCTTCTGTCATAATCTATTTGCATACTGGGTGTGTCCAACAGTTTCCTGACACACTCACCACCACGTGTGTAGTGATTCCATCTGGGCTACCTAGAAATAAATCAGTTCCCCTTTAGTTGTAATAACTTGATGTTTTAATTCATGCTAACTCATGTTTTCATTCTCCATTACTTAAAAAAATGATCAAACCGGCTGCCTTAAAATTGTTTTAATAAACTCAACTTATCCAGTATAATTAACCTAGAAATATTATCCAGTACTTAACCTAGTATAACAAAAATAAAAAAAAGTTAAATCAACTTCTCCTTTAGTTGTAATAACTTGATGTTCTAAGTTAGGCTAATTTAGGTTTAACTTTTTTACTTAACTTTTTCAAGTGAACCGGTTTCCTCTGATTTTTTAAGTAAATTCAACGTATCTGGACTTTTAGTGCAATAACAGCTACAACCAGCATGATTATATACCATGTCACAAGCCTTCTCACAGCTTTCACACACGTGATGTTGAGTTGAGTTGGGTTGGGTTTTTCAGTGGTACTTCCAGTCACTAGATCTGAATGCAGCAGAAGATCTTGGGATGTGTTAGAACAGGAGATTGACAGCCTTAAAGTTCTCCTGAAAAATATGCAGGAATTGTGTGACGCAATCATGTTAAAGATTCTTCTCTGGAAACAGATGTGACCATGACGCAATAATATATGACGTCTTTCCAGCCCATGGCAAATATGAGCTAGTGTAGTATCAGATCCAGCTGTGCTTCTCCTGTACCTCAGAATCAGACTGGTCATCAAGAGTACAGAAGACTGACAGGCATTGACTGATCGATCTATTTCATGTTTTTTTTCTTTGATATATGTTCTTGGTTGTCAACAAGAATTGTTATGTGTAATTATTACACTGATACACGTGTAATTATGTACAAATGTAATCAATCTGTAACACTGTTATTACATGGATTCTTACTGTGTAAATACACAGTTATTAGAGACACTTATTATAAAGTGGGGCTAAAATGTTGTCATTGTCTTTCAAACCCCTTAAAATACATAATAATTACATATGAATTTTAATTGTATGGTGGTTCTTTAAATTTTTTAAACTATGCCACAGGACAATACTGTCAGTGATTGACAGATATTTAATATTAACTACATATTTTACTAAATTTGAACATGTAGAATCATGTTTGAGCCAATTAAACCAGTTGTTCCAACAAACATTGTTTAGTACTTTAATTACATTCAAGTTAAACTTAATTTTATTTGTTTACCCTAAGCTTACCAAAATGAATGTAGTATGTAGAACTTATATGATGAATTCTATTATAAAAATATTATAAATATGTGTACAAATTGTGTATGCTCAGAAAATATAATTAAACATTTAAATGAATGTAATATTGAAAATATTATTAATCAGTAAAATTTAAATGTAACAATAAATGCAACAGATTTTTACATTTTGAACTTTTCCAGTTCAGACATCACTAACGTATCTGCATGGGTTGCTGTGCTATTAAGGTCAGCATCAAAAATCACATTTCAAACCACCTCCAAGTGTGGTTTGGATACAATATAAATGTGGCAAAAAATCTAATTTTGGCTAGCAGTCTGAAAGTTATTCATGACAGAAAGTGGTCTAAATCCAGTCTTTGTCATCATATGTGACACAGATGTTTTATCTGTGGGGCAGCGTGAATGTTATGCTATCATATGTGGTGATTAAAATCAGGCTCATATTCTATACTCAGCAATGTGACCCAGCTTCACATTTGGATAGGAAAGGGAAATGAACAACAGCAGTGAGGAAGTGGTGGAACAGTGAGCAGATATCATACCACATAAATATGTGGAGTGATGTCTCACACTGTTCAAAAATTTGAGTTATGATGTTAGATGTTTGAAAAGTTTTTAATGAAATGTCTGAATGTGACCACATCAGTTTAGGAGTGTTAACTGTTCGGATAAATAGTGAGAGTAGAAAATTGTGAACATTGTGAGGGTTCTTCTTTGACATCATTGAAGTACTGACTACCAATTTTCAAAGATTACCAACAAACATTGCTCCCAAACCTCTGGAATAATTGAATGACATGATTTGACATGATGTTTGATGTTTTACCATGTTCAGGAAGCAGCAGAGCAACAAACTGCCTGTAAATCAAGACTGCGCTCCATTAGGCCATCTGAACAACATGTTTGTAGGTCACTGTGCTTAAAGGCCTAAACTGCCCAGAAAGCTTGTATAGAACTACATTTGACTGCACCAGTCCACAGTTCCATAACCAGCATCCTCTCGCAGTGTTCAGCCTGGCTCTTCCGTATTCTCTGCCATGAAGAATGAAGACAATGAAGAAATGATGTACGCTCGTTTTACATGACCTGACCTGAAACTGCCATATTTTGTGTGATTTGTAGGCCGGAGCAAGGCAGAAGAAAAAACGGAGGGGGTGGGGGAGTGTGGGCAGGGCGTGGAGGAGAAAGAAAGAGAATACAAAAGGGGGCTTTGAAAAGGGGCCCTTCTTCCCTGCAGTAAACTTGGTTGGCCACGAGATGATTTACAGTCATCAGAGAGGGAGACAAAGGCCGAGCATTGGAGAACAGAGTTCAGCGATAGAGGGCATCTGAGCGTCCAGCGGAAGAGGCGGGGGTCAGCGATACAGTTGGTTAACACAGCTTTACTTCTTTTAAAGAGATATGGAGATGCAGCAGCCTATTGTCAAAGTCTTATAGACTGAACACATGAAGAATATATATGTGATATGGATTATTATATAATAATATATCATATAATAACAAATATATAGCTTAGTAAAATATATAGCTTAGTTAAAAAAAGTAGTACACACATTTTGTCTTTAAATGGCAAATATTTATAAATATCTATGACAAAACAAAATAGGAAGTAATATTAATCATAATTTTATAATGTAACTGATAATGACTGTGAAAGTCACATTTGCTCCAAGTCAGAATGTTCAAAGATAGCATGATAAATCTATTGAAGCTCTACTGATGCATGGAAGAGATTTGGAATTGACCTTGTGGAATTGGCTGAATGTGCTTTTATTCCACATTACATTACAGTACATTACATTACATTTGGCAGATGCTTTTGTCCAAAGCGACTTACAATAGTGAAGTACAAAAGTAATAGAAGTTAAAGGTAAAACATCTTTAGACAGGGCCTAAAGAAGGTCGAAGGGAAATAATAGGATAGAGAAGTGAAGGAGGGGAAGAAGGAAAAGAGGTTAGAAGTAGTTAGTTTGTTAGAGGTGTTAGGAGAGTAGGTGCTCTGTCTTCAGGAGTTTCTTAAAGATAGCGAGAGATTCTCCTGATCTGGTAGTAGAAGGTAGATTGTTCCACCATTGGGGAACTCTGTATGAGAACAGTCTGGATTGTTCTTTGCTTTGTGTGAATGTTTGTTTGGTAAACCGAGGCGACGTTCATTGGAGGAGCGCAGCGGCCGGGAGGTAGCGTAAGTCTTCAGGAGTGATCAGTGCAGGTAGGAAGGAACTGTTCTGTCATCACCTTGTAGACGATTGTAAGAGTTTTGAATTTGATACATGGCATATAGAATACTTGGCCTGGCTGTGAGTTGAGCATTTGGGGCAGAATTGGGCCTAAGTTCAACCTGGATCCATACTGATGCAACTCAGTCTCATCATGGGCTGCATGGTGGCTTGGTCTCTTTCCAGGGCCGTGGTCCTAGTGTAACTTTTTAAATGTGGTATTTGACCTGAAATTGGTGAGACAGACTATCATGTTATCACTACACTCACTGCCTTCTAAGGCCACGAGACATCATCTTCAGTTTTGGACACATCCACACTCTTGCAAATGAAGTAATTGGGCCTATAGGTTCAATCAGAAACCAGCCTGATTTAACTCAGGCTCGTCATGAGTGACATGGTAGCTTGATGTTTAGCACGTTGAGCTCCCAGTGCTGGGGTCTTGTGTTCAAGTCCCTATCTGGATGGAATATCTATGTTCTTCTTCAGTGTTTGAAGGTTTTCAAAGGCTTTTGAAGGCTTCCTCATATGGAGCCAATAAACATGGCCTGTACTTCATTGTGTGGTTGTTGGCCATAGTGTTTTGTTTTGCTATATGGATTTTATTGCCTTCAGAATTCTTTTAAAGCTAGCCTGTTATCACTATACTGCCTTCTAATGCCATGTGACAGGATTTGCATGGGCAGCGAGGCATCGAGGCAGCTTCCATCAGTTTCAGACACGCCCACACTCTCGCAAATGGAGTAATCAAACAAGCAGCATCATTGAAGGTGTGGCAAAAATAGCAGTGCGTGTTTATTTTAGCAGGGCGAGAGGCCTGCAGGTTGCGTACAGAAAGGAAATACCACCAGTGACAAAGGAAGAGGGAGGGAGGCGGCTTAAGCTTACACTTAGTGCTTGTTTGTGGACTTTAGCACTGTAGGGGCTTTACATGATCACAACATTCATTTCAATAGCAGGTTCTCTCGGCTCTGGCATTGTTCGCATGCTTGACTCTCGGTGTTAACCTGGGAAACATTCTGACCCTGTTTTGCACCGCATGACTCAAATATCATTCACTGGTGTCCTTCACTAGATTAGCTCCACAACGTATCCCGTAACAATGCATATGTGTGGTGTGGAGTAGAGTGTTGGGTCAGTATAGGGAGTGTACAGTGATGTCACTCCCAAATCAGCGCAGCTTTAATAGCTCCATAACTTCACTCAATTTGATGTGTTGGCTGACTGCACTCTTCAAAGGAAACTTCTTAATAGGTTCTTCTTGCATCAATATTAACACAAAAAAGCATATTTTGCCTTCCAAACAGTTCCTCAGGGTTTTTTTGTGGTTTGGCAGACACTGTCATTCAGTCTGGGTTAGAGGTAAGCAGGCTCACATTCTTCTCTGCAATGTTCCAGGTTCAATTAAGCGATAGAAAACAAGAGGGAGCGTGTCATTGTGAAAAGCATCACAGCCACAACACACAACTTAAATCAATCTATTGCTTTATACTATAGTTTTGCAAATAAAAAGCTGGAAGCTGGAGCCAAGAAGTTCCAAAGATTATTTTAAATCTACAGTATCAGTCAAATTTTGGACACACCTTCTTGTTTAATGGTTTTTCTACATTGTAAATACATCCTAAATTCATTCAAATTATGAAGGAACACATAAGGAATAATGTAGTACGTTTCTAAGCACTAAACAAACCCTGGGGTGCTGTTAACTTGTGGTTTCTGAGAAACTTACCCTGAGCAACAGAGGTAACTCTTGGTCTTCCTTTCCTGGGGCCATCCTGATGAGAGCCAGTTTCATCATAACGGACTTTGGAACTGCACTTGTGGATACTTTAAAAAGGGCTTGAATATTTTTGGATGTTTTTCACTGTACACCAACTCTACCTCTTCACAACTTTACAACTTATGCTCTCAAACACATCACGAGGCAAGACATTCAAGAAATTAACTCTTGACACTTTCAGCACAGCTGTTAACTGAAAGCCATTCTAGGTGACTCTACTTCATAAAGCTGAGTGAGAAAATCCAGCCAAGATGTATGAAGCTGTCATCTAAGCAAAAGGTGCTACTCCGAGAATTTTTAAATATTAAATATATTCTGGTTTGTTTAAGACATTTTTTGTTTATGGTTGTTTAAAGTAATGAAAAAACACTGAATTTAAGGTGTGGCCAAACTTTCCACTGGTAATGAATGATAAAACATGAGTTTTTTTTAAAACAATATAATAAGTATTAGGTGAAAATAATATTATCAACTGTAAATAAGCTTTTAAGGTTGTGATGTCACTGACTGTCAAAAGTTGACAAAATGGAAAGGGAGTTCCCAGGCACATTTAGATAGTTTGATAGATTTTTATGAAAATAGCTAAATTGATATTAGAAATGTCTGAATGATTTTCAAAGAACCATATTATTACATAAAAAAAAAGTTTATAAAGTGTGTAAAAAGTTATTTAAAGTGAGGGTTAAAGTGAGGGCCCTCCTCACATTATACCCCACATTATACTGATATCATTAATAAAAAAGGGCGTTTTTCTATTTGGAATTAGTGTTAAATCTGTCGAACTTGAGATGTTTCACTTCATTCACTGCTGCTCTCTCTTAATGCTCAAACCTAATTATCAAACATTCTTATGTTTTGACCTTTCACTTACAGCTCCTCTCTTAACCTACTTTTACTATGAAACCAGAGGCCAAAAATATGAAACTTTTCCTTTTTTTTCCTCCTCCGCCTCCTTCTCCACAAGTTCTTGTCTCTTTTTTTTCTCTCCACAATATCCCTCTGTAGTGGAGACTTGTTTCACAGCTGGACAAATAAAAGCGGTTTTGTGTGTTGGTGGGAACCCCGCGTTTTCCAGCTATTCATCAACATCCCATAAAAGCGGTGCAGGTGTTGGGTTTCAGGCTGAAGGGCAGCGGCAGGGCTCGCGTTCCGCCGTAAAAGCAGAGCTTGAGCAAACACGTCAATCTGGCTCAGCCAATGCTGCTGCTTATTACATGTGGGCCGGGGCTCTTGACTTGATAAGAGAATGAATAGGTGATAACAGCCCTTAAGACTCGCTCTCATTACGGAGGGGCTGCAGCAATCTTAGGGATTACTAATAGTGCGGGACAACATGACTGCCTGAGAAGAGCTCAGAAACACTGAAAGCAGCACAGGATCTTGTGTAGCATTCTCTGCCTTATAGGAAGAAATATGTATTCAGTGAGCTGGTACAATTATATTTGTTATTCATATAAAGTCTTTAAAAAGTGTCTTTTTTGAGCAATGCTATAGATGCTGTAACTATCTATGATTCTCTAAAGAATTTTTCAAAAACAGTTCAATGCACTGTTCTTTATATCTGATGTACAGTTTGAGTATGAAGAAATATTTGTAAAGTTAAAGAACCTAATATAAAGATTCTATAGCAATTAGACCAAAAGTCTTAAAGCAAAAGGATGCTATGAGATTTCAGCTAGATTTTAAGCACGATCTGGTTGAATGCAACTGAATTACATGATCAGGCCAAATTTAAGCTTCATTGTGCGTCGTATGTTGTGCAGTGTGAGAGGAGAAGCGATGTCCAGTCAGACCGTATTGTGTGAGCATATGAATTTATTGAGCGTATGAAATTAAATGTGCAGTGTGAGCTCTCCACATCGCACCCGGATCAAAACGTTGCACAGTGTCCACCTGGCTTTATTTTGTCTGGACCGTCATTCTTTTCTGTTTAGTCTGAAACAAAATAACAGGTGTAAAAGGTGCTGCAAACCATGGGATAAAGAAAAATGGCAGGTGTTGTTCTGAAATCCAAATAAAATCTGTATCCAATCTCCCCTTCACAAGTGTGCAAAAGCATCATGCAGCAGTATGGGCTTAAAACTTTACTGGTTACTGGTTATTCTGTATCTACTGTAACTGTAGATTAACCTTATATATGAACAGAAATAAAAGTAATCTTAGAGTAATCTGTTAAAAGAAGTTGGATTTTTGCTAAGTGGCAGAATTTTTCACAACACTTAGAAAGGCAAGTTGCGAAACTGACAATATATCAGAGAAACTAATATAAAGATTCTATGCCATTTTCCCCAAAGCCTTAAAGCTGAACTTGCTTTAACTTAAAAAAAACACACATTTTTGGTCCTAAAATAACTTTTTAAGAAGCTATCAACTGGTATATTGCACTATATCTGCACCACCAATGATGCAGCAAATAATTCTTCATGGCACCGTTCTGTGAATCAGAAAAGCACACGTGTTTAGAACCTTTTTAAACCAAAAACCAAAAAGACAATGCATGTTCTTTCAAAGAAGTTCTGAAAGCAAGATATACAAGTGTAAATAAAGCTATTAAAGTGTATAGAACCTTTAACAAAGTGTTTTCAAGCTTAAAGAAACTCTATATATATAAGAAACTTTATATAATTACATTCTAAACAATTACAATTCTAGACAGATGCCACCGGTCACAATCATTTATACCCACTGTGCTTTCCACTGTGAGTAGTAATAATGCATTTAATACTGTATTTCTGGTACACACGTGACACTGTGAATTGTGACACTGTGTTAACTGCCTGCACAACTTAAGAAATAAAATGGAATGTCCCATCCATCTGGTACCCACTATCAGGAACCTATATTTTTACGTGAGAAGACAGGACCTGCAGCACACAGGAGGTAAAGAAGGTTTATGTTAATGCAGTCGAGCTTATCTGAGCCTGAGCCTCAGCCTGTGTGCGTATTGTGGCTGAGCACACACAATGCTGATGGACTGACATATTGTATGATAATAATATGTAATAAAAGGCTCTCATGACTGTGATTCAGTGGGATAATGTTTTTCATGGTTAAATATCACTGTGATTAAAATGTTATCATGATTAATGTTGGTGATGTTCCTGGGATTTTCCTGGCTTTAATAGCTACCAGCAAGGGCAACTCGTCCTTTTCTCAAAATGTGGCACAGTGACAGTTTGGCACTAGATAATTTCCTGTGAAACCTCAGCATGTGGCTGCCATACACACACACACACACACACACATTTTGTGTTGCCATCTTTGTAGGATGTGTGTGTGGCTGTGGTGAAATGCTGAGTCAGCTGAAGGAGTTTGATGTCATATGAACTCATATGCTTGTATATGCCATTTGAATAGCTCCATTATTGTGATGTCACAATAAGGAAATGTGCAAAGAACCACCCTGACACCACCCATCCACCCGCACCAGAGCCCCACCCACTTGATTAGTTGAAGAAACGCAATTTCCATCTGCTGGTTGAGAACCTCAGACAGCACACAGCAGGATTACCTAGCAGACTTCTTCTGATGGAGGGATCTATGGCAAGTCAGTAGATGTGTTTTGTGCTTCTATCGCAGTTAAGCATGAACTGGCTTGATAACTAGGTAATGTGTGGTAAATGCTAAGCATATGACTAGTGGTCAGTTAATTTGCATAAAAGTCACAGAGCCCTTAAACGCCTCATTCTGAAAGGGACTGAAACAATAATAGAGCTGGTGGGATCTCTTTATGTGAGAGTGATTTTGTGCAAAGAACTTTTTGGAAAATTTGTCCTCTTTAAGTTGCACCTATTGCTGACATAGATGTGCCAGTGCACACACACAGCTTATCTAGTCCTGACCTGACCTTACTGCTGCTCTTTTTGCTGAATGCAATCAAATCCTTACAGCAATAGTCCAAAGAAAGCCTTCATTTATACTGGATAGTGACAGTGAAGACAGTTACTCCACCAAGTAATACGCTTAATTTTGAAAGGAACAATGAATCAACAGGTGTCCCAGTACTTTTGCCCACAGAGTGTTTCCTCCTAAATGTAAAAAAAAATGTTATATAGTGCTTTTTTCTCTGTTATTGGGTATTGCATGTTGTGCATAATTAAAAAAAAAAGTATTACCTAATTCTGTTATCTAATTATTGCAAATAAGTAATTATAAAGAGTAGTCAGGATATGCAGGGTCAACATACCGGTAAACAGGAGCCAACAGGAAAGAGCCAACCAGAAGTGAGTAAACAGTTCAGGGTTCAAACACAGGTCATCAATAACAAAGTTCAGGTAAAAAAATGGAGGTACACGAAAAAACATTAATAAATACAAGAAATAAAGAACAAAAAAATAATGCTTTGTAAAGCAGGATAAACTGAAAAATACTTGGTGTGTTCTGAATGGTCTTTTATAAAGAGTTCCCCAGGTATATAGTATTCTGGTGATTGGCTTCCTGGAAATACCATGTGCCAAGTCACGTGATGGTGTGAGTCTGTGATGTCAGAGTGTGCTGCATTCTGGGTAACGTAGTCCGGAGGCATGACATCACATATCTTACAGATCAGTGCAGTGTCCTTTAGCTTCCATGATACATGGCAAAAGTCATGGGACACAGTACTGTAGTGGCGTGTCAGTCTACAAACACAAGCAGTCCAACAGGGTCCTAAAGAACCTCATTTTAACATTCAAACTATTTCTATTCTTCATTATCATTCATGAGAAACAGGCAAATGTCCCCCAGCATCAAAACTCTCATATCATCACATTCATCCTGTGAGTATTTGATCCCCACAATGAGCTAAATGCTCACACACACATATATATGGACTTATTTTATATTTCCACACAGCACAGAACAATGCCATAGCTGTGGCCAGACTTGTATTTCTCAGTCATGAATATCAAAGGTGTGCTGGAATGTGTTTTTTTTTACTGCGAACAAACTGACGTTGCTGCTGTTTGTGTTTAGGAATACAGGAGAGTGTAATGATACAGGCTGTCATTTGCACGCTATGACACCCAAGACCTGAAATATCATTGACTTTCTCACATGTTTCTCAATGCATGCACTGTATCACGTTCTACAGCACACACGTTTCTCCATGCCGTCAGGCTGGGTGTGTGTGTGAGACAAACACCTGACAATAACGAGCTCCAGGTCTCACAGAGAACATAAGGAAAACTGGAAATACATGAGAGGGGTTTGATTGTTGGAAAGCATCAACAATCAAACTAGTATGAGCTGGTTTAGCATCAGTCGCCTACTTTTAAGAGGGAACCTGTTGGAGCGACTTTGACCTCAGAAAGCGTCTCTCAGAAAACCACAGTGATGAACTGCAGATGCAGATGCAAAGGCTAGATTTGGTTAAAGTGTAATGAGAGATGGAGCATGTCAAGAATAAACCCGGCCAAGTGTGTTTTCACTTAATATTTTCTTTTCTTTCATGCCAGGCATTTTTTAGAGATTACTAAATGGATGAGTTCTGGACCTAGTTTATAAACATTACAGACTGCAGACCAACCTCTTCAAAAGACCTTAAGAAGTTTATTTTAATCTAATTATTATTTCCAATTTCATGGCTGCATTGAGTCATAGCTCAGTTATAGATGTTAGGGCTGTGTATTTGCTCTCTATGTCTAAGAGGGTTTTTTTTACAGTTGCAGTTTGTTTCTCTTGTCTCTTGTCTGAATCAGTCAGGTTCATTAACTTGATACGTTTCTTCCCTTGGATTGGTTTGGTTTCACACAAGAAAAACAAGTGCAAGTGCAAGAAAATGCATGACAACAAATCATGCGAGAGAATGTTGTCTTCTCTTATTGGCCAGATATGTCTGAGGCACTTTCTCTTATAAAGTGCCCCAACTCTGGAATAATCACCCTGAACATGTTTTGAGACTCAGACACAGTCTCAATCTTTAAGTCTAGACTAAAAACTTACTTGTTTAGTTTAACTTTTTTGTTAATTAAATTTTTTCCCTTTAGATAATGCTGCAGATTCAGGGGTTCATGGACAGAGGGAATTGTGGTAAACTGAGATGCTGGTGCTGTTGTTCTCCCACTGCACACGGTCACTCAGGTTTGTGGATGGTGGAATGGGTGGATGCCGGTGTTTCAGGGAGCCTCCATGTCTATGTTACCTTCTGGCTCTCTCCCTTTAGTTAGGCTGTTTTATTCAGATCTGTCAGAATCATTAGCCACACTCTGATAATTTTTTATTCTCTGTTTTACATAAATCCAGTCAGTTAGTACCTGTTGCATTAGCTATAGCTCACACTATCTTTCTGCACTGTTGTTTAGTTCTGTTATTTGTTTGGTTGACCCGAGGTGGGTGGGTTCCTCTGACTGAGTCTTGGTTCCTCCTTTAGTTTCTTCCCCTTAATGTAAGGGAGTTTTTCCTTGCCACTGTGTCACCACAATAATTGGCATCTCTGTGGTGCTGCTCATAAGAGACGTGGACCTGTTTTTTTTATGTAAAGCTGCTTTGTAACTTTTGTTGTAAAAAGCACTATATAAATAAATAATATTAAATTAAAATAAAAATTTGCGCAGAATGGTCACGCAGACGAGTTATCTCGATAATAAATCAAGTTAAACTGCATCTGTACAGTCGTTTTGCTCAAACATTTGATAGTTGGGTTGGATCAAGGTTGGACCACAAAGTTCATTTGGGACTGATTAGAGACCACCTCCTCTCATGGGTCTTGGTTCTTGGTAAACAACAATACACTGTGTTTCAAATGCATCTGATCTGAGACTACTTCCTGTAGTGATCAGTCTTGGCTTTGTTGAAGATCGAAAAAAGAAAACACTTGAAATCATCCATAAGTTTATCATTTATATTCTCGATATGAAGATTACAATTAAATAAACAAAACCTGATAAAATTGAGTGGTTCAGCAGAAATAAAGGCAGCCTGTAGTGTTCCCTGGGTCACTGATTAGCTCTGTAAAAGAACTGATCCCAGTTGTGATTATTCACATGTATATATATATCTCATGTAATTATGAAATAAGTGTGTTAATACAATGGCAGGACTTCTCCTCAGTGGACATCATAAAGCAAACATTTCTAACACACTTAATTCATTTGTTCACGTCCCGAGGTCTATTTAAAACGTGTTGATTTGGGAGATTTTTGCTCTCCATGGTAGTTATGCCATGTTAGGCAGGGGATCTGTTGATCACAAGCACCAAACTGTGTGTGGCACAGCTTCTCCATCTGCTCTCTGATTACCAAACAGAGCGTTCCTTCATTTACTGATAGCTGCCAAACTCCCAGCGTACTGTTGAGCTCCACACTGAAAGCCCATCCGGGTGTTAATCCAATAATGCTACAGATACTGTTTCTGTCGCTCCCATTTTCCCACAATCCAACAATCTCAGTATCTATGAGACACTAATGAGCATCTTCTAATGCAGTGATTCTCAAACTGATCCTCATCTAATGCCTCTTCCTCAGGGCCCCCAGGATCTACCATACTCTTTCTTTAAATAAGCACATATGGGGCAAATGGTTCTGAGCACAGAGGGTAACCGTTCTGGTGGCTTCTTGTTGTAAGTTAATGCCATGTTAGCAAAGTGCCAGAGAAGACAAAACAAGCCTGGTTGATGTTGGATGAGCCTGTTAGCCAGCTTGCTAACACCACAGTAGTGATGTTGGATGAGTCTGTTAGCCAGCATGCTATCACAGCAGTAATGATATTGGAGGAGTCTGTTTCTCAGCATGCTAACATTGCTGTAGTGTTATTGGACCAAGCCAGTAGCTGGCCAGGTCAATGATGTCTGACAAGCTTGGTAGCCAAAATGCTAATGCCATGATACTGATGTCAGATAAGACCTGAAAGCAGCATACATATGTTGTGTTAGTGATTTGGGACATGATGCATGATTGGTGTTTTGCAAGTGTTAGTGGCAGATTTTGATTTTTGAATTTTTTAATTTATTTGATGTTGCACTTCAAGTGTTAGAATGAAAAACATAAAACCAGACCCTTTTCAAAATGATGGATTTGTACAAAACATGAAATCACTACAAATGAAAACAGGAAAACTGTACCTTTTTTCAATTTTCAAAAAGTGGAAGTTTGAAGCCAAAGTTCGGTTTTGATACGTCAGCTCACAGACACCTTGTGCTGATTGACATCACCCCTAGGAGTGATGTGGGGAGAGAGTTCCATTTACCCACTTAGAGAGAGCAAGGGTAATTGTGCTCTCTCAGGGCTCCGGCAGCTGATGGCAAGCTACATGAACAGGATTCGAACCAGCAATCTCATGACATAGTGGCAGCGCTTAGCCCGCTGGACCATTTGGAGCCCAGTGTCCTTTTCTTTTTCTGATTATAAACAGATTATACACAGAAATCATTTTACCATTACATACACAGGCTGACAACTTTCCCTAACATCAGCTCTCATTATTTCTATGATGCCAGCGCTAAGTTCCATCAGAAGATACAATATCAAATGATGAGATGAGTTACTGTACAGTAGGCTACTGATCGAAAGGCCAATGTGTGTCAGACAGTATTGTCTTCTTTAAAAAGTTCTTGGCAGGATTTTGATTGGCTGTTGGGTAGCAAAATGTATTGACTGGTGTGTGACAAGAGACTTGAGATCCCTGGATGAGACACATCCAACTATACCCCAACTATAACTCGGCTAACAGGTCTGTACTGGTGCAGACTGGCACAGCGCAGCCTTAGTAATCATTTGGCCCTACAGTAAAAAAAGAGACCATGGACAGAAGAAAAATGTGGACCATCTGACATCCCCCTGAGGTCTAAGGTCCAATCTCATAAACAGTGGTCTAATATCTATAAAACTACAGTTTCAACTACTAGATTGTGAATTTAGACCCATTGAAGACGAGATGGTGGTGCTTGTAGTCATAGTTTAAACAATTCTAAATCTTTTAGTTTGTGTTTAAGCATGCAGCTATAGTAATTGCTGTCATTTCCTCTCATAATCCGGAAGAGCGGTGCGTCACTGATTTCCTCCCCTGGAGAACCGCTGGGCCTGTTCTGATGCTGCCGGACTTTTATGGCGGCCACACGCCACGCAAAGCTTTAGATGAGACGTTAAACATCCTCCCATATGAAGAGGGGCCTGATCAAGCAGCAGGATGTCCCAAACCATCTCGATGTGTTCTGCCTCCCAGTTCCTGTTTTGTCTGGCTGCTTGTGAACATATGTACTGCAGGTCTAGTGAATGGAAAGCTTTAAAGTGATGCTATGGATAAACATCAAACCTATAGGGCTGGTTTAATGGACAGGGATTAACCCTTTCAGACCATGCGTCCATTACAATGGATAGCATGATTTTTTTTTATTTTTTTTTTTTATTAATGTTAAAGCCTATTGTCTGTCAGAATAGAACATTAACCAGCCAATGAAAACTTTACAGTAGCTTAGCCCCCTCCCACAGCAACTTAGACATTAGGGCAAGGCACACTAGATCCAGCTAGACAAAGTAAGAGCTATTTTTTACAAATTTAATTTAATTTAAAACAATTTAATCATGTTAATGTTACTGTGTATAGATGATTTAAGAAGTAAAACAGTCAATATCAAATCTAAAATAACAATTATTCACGCTTTACAATAAGGGTACAATAATTAACAGTACTAACTTAGTAATAAACATTGTTGTATTTGTCTTAATTAATAATTATTATTTAAACATACAGTTAGTAATGATTAGTAATGTCTAGTGTCTAGTGTCAATTAATCATTAGTTAAAACAATCTGTCGTAAATACTGTAATTAATGTACCCTTATTGTAATGTGTTACTTGACATTAAAAAACAATTAAATATTTCTGTTAATTGGATTTAATTTTTATACAGATTTCTCTTTAGACTATTAGAGTCTTCTTTTGTGTGAACTGCAGACAGAAAACAGCATTCTTATATATTTTTCACTGGAACACAATTCATACATTCTCTGCTGATAAGAAAAGGTATAGTCCTGTCAGGAAAACGATATCGACAAAAGTATTGGGACAAATTGTTTGTTTCCTTTTCTCCAAAATCAAGACTATTAAAAAATAGTATGTCCTGAATCTGTTGGAGCAACTTCCTCTACTTTCCACGGAAGGCTTTTGATTTTGGAGCATTGCTGTGAGGATTTGATTGCATTCTGTCAAAAATGAGTGTTAGAGAGAATCTCATCACACCCCGACTCTCTAACTCATCCCAAAATGTACTGGAAGCAGCACCATCATTCCTGAGAGCACAGTTTAATGCTGGGGGGCTTTCTCCCCCTCTAGCCCACATCTGGTTTTAGGTTCAGACATGGTGCCATTAGGGCTATAATGTTCATCTATAGACTCATTTTTGTATATTAGCCTCATATCTCCAGTGCAAAACAAGGACACTAAACATGCCTTGGCTAAACCACTGCTTTAAAGCTTGGGGGTCATTCAGTTCTTGTGCATAGTAATGAAGTCAACTCATGCTTGGCCGCTTCCCAGAAAAGATCATATTCCATTTTGTGCAGACTCTGCATCGTGTTGCGTCATGTTGAACTGGGTAAGTTCAGTACAGTTGTACATGCTAACGTTTAGCTGTATACAATCAGATTAATGTTTTCTGTGCTTTATTCAGGAAATGATGCAGCTTCGCACTGTGCTCTGCAGGAAATGAGCGCCTTCCGCAGCACATTTGTGAAGACACATGTTGCACATTGACCACATGTCGCACATTTCGAAGGCTGCTGGGGATGGATCATCTTTCTTGAGTGAAGGAGACCCTTTAAGACGCCCAGTACAGTCATGAGAAAAATTAGGACCTCCCCAAGAAAACCTTTGTAATTTTTGTCATTTTAACAGTATTTTGTTAAATGGACTATTTATCTTCACTGTACACTTTTTGTGTTACTTCTTTATTAGTATTACTTTTATTATTTGTGTGCTGTTGGACAAATGAATTTCCCCATTGAGAATTAATAAAGTATCTATCTATCTATCTATCTATCTATCATTTGAACAGTATTAGGAGATCGATCTTATACAATGAAAAATAAGAAAATACTTTTTAACATAAGCTGACATGAGTAAAATACAATAAAAAAAATTATGTTTCTTGTGAGGGAAAAGTTAGGACACCGAATGACATTTTTTCTGCAGCCATCTAACAATCCCTGACATTAACTGTGAGAAGGTGTTTTTCCTACTCCTCCATGCAGAATTCTCTCAGCTGTGTGATACTTGTTTTTCTGTGTTTTGTTTGGACAGTCTCACATTGTTGTCAAGCAAGCTTCAGTAGAGTGAAGAATTCATAGTGGATTCTATCATTGAGAGCTTGTTCTCACAGCAGGTATTGGTTCTTGTACTTACTGTAGATGCTCTAAAACTGTAAAAATGTGTTTGGTTTGAGCCAAACATGTCATCTGTTATGGTGCTTTATCTGTCTAAGGGATATTTTCCAGAAGTCCTGGTCTTTGTCTAGGTGCAAACTTTAATCTTTTCATGAAGTTCTTGACAGCAATGATTTTTTGCTTGCACACCTCTGTAGGTCCTGTGAGGATTGTTGGAGACCTCTTTACACAGCTTTGTACCCTCCTCTTTTTCTTTCTGTGGACAGATCTTTTTAAAGCGTGCAGCATGTGTTTCAGCATTTTCTTGTTAAAAAAATCAATTAATGAATGTCATTTTGAAAATGAGACAGGCTCCTTCAAAATCTTTTTAAGCCATGGTAGAATCAATTGCAGTTGATGCTTCACATCAGTTTTATTTATTTAGTGCTATACTGTATGTAATCTCAGTCTCTGAGTTCTGTTCTAATGAAGCTCCAATGTCCATATATTTGAAAATATTCAAAAGGACAAAGACTCTCATGGGGTCGTCATTTTTTCAGATGATTGTATTCATCATACACTCATCACTGCTGTCTGGAGTACTCATCACTGCTGTCCTTTCTGTCTGCCGTACCTCTATTGATGTAAAGAGAGCTGTTGCCACTTACTCAGCGTGAGGATTTTGGTGGAGAGGAATGGCTCAAGGCGAATGTGGGCATCCGTAGAACACTCTGGTGGCACCCAACAAAAACAACAGCACTCAGTCACGCACATGTTTTATCTCGAAATTCACCAACATGTACACATGCCTGGACAGAGAGCGAGCGCGGCATGTGTTGTGGAAAAACTTTCAACATGGGAGAGGATGAGTTAAATATGCATTCTTGTGTGTCAATGATGAAAAGAGGTGAGCAGAAAAGGTTCCAGTACATGGATTAAAGTGTCATCACTACTCAGCAACAACAAGACTATTGGCCTGCAGACACTGTGTGAGGTATTATAACACTGACAGTGAACCTGAAGGCTTATCATTCCCCAAAAGTTCAGATGAGAGGAAAGGGCTGCTTTGAATCTTTGGATAAAGGTTGAGCTTGATGTACTGCCTTAAAACACAGAGATTAGAAGAGAAACTATACAAATATTTGACTTTTATTTTATTGCAGACAGTATGAACCCAGGATATTTGATGATTTGTCTGGTGAACATCTTTTTTAAATTTTTTTATTTTATAGTTTTAGGCATGCAATGCACCAAAAACATGTTGGCACAGTAAAGCATTTAGCACTTTGTAAAATTGTGTTTTAGGTGTTCTTTCCCATATTTCCTGAAAACAGGTCTAAAAATATGCTGTTGCATTTTTCATTCCAAATTTCTTAAAATTTCTCATTTAATTTATTAAGGGATAAATCTGTCCAAACCAACCTGGCCCTACATAAAATATTATTTTTGTACCATAAACCCAATAACCAAGTCTTGGAGCTCTCCCTTGAATACTATTTTTTATCTCTATCATGTCTTTTCTAATAATTGAATTATGAACACTGACTTAAACTAAGGCAAGTCAGGCCTGCAGTTCCCTAGATGTTATTCTGGGTTCTTTTGTGACCTCGTGGATGAGTTGTCCATACCCTTTTGGATTATTTTGGAAAGGTTCACCACTGTTATATGTTTTTTTCCATATGTGAATAACAATTATGTTTTCTTCACATAGTGCCAGGTTGATATTTTGCTTGTGTATTTATTCAGGTTATCTTTGTCTGATATTAAAGTTTGTAAGTATGGCAAAAAAGCAAAAATATGTGCTTAGCAAAGGTTTGCCCATGTAATCATTTGCACACATGGTTTTATCAGCTATTATTAAATGACACTTCTTAATGCAGAGATCAATATGGATGAGGTTCCCAGACTTTGGATCTAATGTGTCATAATGAACAAACACATTTGAGCTTTTTTGAAAGAGGCATGCTTAGTATTTGTAAAGTGTTCTTAATACAATTCTTACTTAGTAAGTGTGTGTTTTGTTTGTTTGTTTCCAGGCACTGAAAAATGTATGATTTGTCCTTAAGGTCTGTTTTGAGTGGAAGTTAAAAAAATTATGGTTAATCTCTGACCTTTGTACTGCACGTAATGTACTCAAATAATGATCATTCTCCGGATGGCATTTAGATTCTCTGAATCAAAGTGCTTTCTAAGAAAATGTAAAGTATGATGAACTGTCATTGGAATTAATCAACCATCTGAAAAATGCAGCACATGTCCTCTGTCACAAAAATGCTGCCAAGGTTTTTTGTAGGCCACAGATATCCTGTGTTCCCACATTTTACTGCTGTAGCCTTTCAACTTTCCATGTAGAAGAAAAAATGAGCATTTCCACGAATGAAAGGAAACATTCCAGCATGGCTCGATCTTACACAAACACAAACTGTAAGTAAGCAGTACCAGAGCAAATTTGCGCTTTAGCCAAGCATGTGATCAATACAGTCCTACCAAAATGACAAAATGACTGAAGAATGCAAGAAGAAATATTAATTCTAGGAAACAGGAAACATGATTTGGCAAATAGATATTGTATATAATAATAATACATTTAAATAATAAGTCTTGGCAGTGACAGAGACCACGTCATCAGCACGGGTCTTATCGTGTCTGGACCCACGCAGGTACTACTTACTGTATATGGATGATGAAGCGGAATCTACCCCCCTGTGACCCCAAGTGACATTCTGGGACAATCTTAGAGGTGGTGGGGAGAATGGTGGGGAAAGGAAACATCACCATGCTACTGAAAGCAGCAAAGAGAATGTGTAAGTCATATTCTTTTAAAAGCAGGTGTACGCTGGTGGTTGGTCAGGAAGTGAGTGACGTAGCATTGGAGTCTCCTGGTAGAACTTGAAATCACTTGAAATTACATTCATATATGATCTTGGTTACAATTTGTATACAGCAGGGGTCGGCAATTAAGTTTGGCTTTGGGCCAGATATTTTCCAAGTCATTACGTGGCGGGCCACAAAAAAAAAATCTGATTTGGAAAATGAAGTGTAATGGGATGGAGTGTTACAGACTAGTAGCTCTCCAGCCCAGAGGGTTGTTGAACCCAATTGCAGAACAGTTGATCTCAAAGCAGGTAAAGCCAAGAAGAAAGGAAAAAAAAAAATAATAAACACACCGCTTCTTACGCGGGATCGAACCTGTGTTGTCAGGGTCGCGGTCCAATACACTAACGCTGCCTTGGCTAGTGAATTGGGAGATGGCTGGGAAAAAATTCTCTTATAAGGACATAGGGAGCCAAAGAACGGGCAGAAAAATTAGAACTTTTTCATTATCATTCATTATAGTTTAAAAAACCTCACAGGCCAGATGTTTTATGCTTGTGGGCCACATCTGGCCAGCAGGTTGCCTATTGCCAACCCCTGGTATACAGATTTAACTCTAAACTTCTTCTTCACACATACAGTGATATGTATTACTGTTTATGGAGTGATTTCAAGCTGATTTTCTCCAGGTCCTCTGGTTTCCACCTCCCTCAAAAATGGTAGATGGTACATGGTAGGTGAATAGCCTATGCTAAATTACCCTAGCCCGGAAAATGGGTGTGTCAATGGATTGATTTACCATTCGAAAGTCAAAGTCCTTCATTTTGATAAAAAATCTCTTGTACAAGGCCAGTTTTTATTTTATTATTTAATAATTTTCAGGATTTCCCAGGATTTTTCAGTATCACATGATGCTTGATACCAGTACTGGGAGGTTGAAGGCTAGCTAGCATGTGCTTCTGTTGCATCACATGAAACAAGATCCTTCTTTCCAAGCTGTTGATACTGAAAGCACCATCAGCGGAGAGCTAAATGTATTTGGAGTGGAACACTGAATAGATCACAAGGGCATGTGATACATCTTCTGTGGCTAGAAGTATCTTTTACATTAGTTTTACATAAATCAGTCTAATTAGAGCTAATTACCTCCAGCATAAAACAAAATCAGACCCCAAGACTAGACCCCAAACTCGATGTCTTACCTGATCCAGTGGACTCGGGTTAAGCAGTGGCGATTTGTGAAAAGTTTGAGCGGAGGTTTGGCTTAACCGTCGCCATTGTACCAAGTCATTTGTGGCTTTCTCCTGGACCCTGGACCTCCACAGACTGGATCTGAAAAATCCCAGTAATGTACCTCCATTGTTCGTGGGAGAAAGAAAAAGCTTTGTGCAGCAGTAGGATAAGATTAGTTGGTAGACTAATCAGCCAAGTCAGAAGAACAGAAGAACATAGCTTCTGTCTGGGAGCATGAGTCTGAGGCCTTAGCCTCTACCCAACTGCTGTGATTAAATCCTATTAATTGTTTGAGCAAGAATTGCCGTTTGTTCTGGCTGTGCCCCTGAAAAACCTTCAGTTTGTATGAATAAAACCCGGCTTTCTGCTGAGCAGCCCCAACCAGCTCTTGTTGAAATTAATCCGTTTCTGTCTAATCCTATTTTTATGTAACCGCTTAAAGTTTAGCTACCAGTATGAGGGAAAAGCATTCAATTAGTTTGTCTGACCTTTGTGGCAGTGAACTTTACAAATAGGTGTAAAAACATGGTGACTCATGACATATCTGTAGATTGGGCAATTTTTATAGGCTGTGAAACATCACTTAAGAATGATAAATACCTCCTAAATGTTAAGGAGCTCAGTTTAAGGTTGGACTAGTTACCACTTGAATTTTTCTATAATGTAATAAACAGTAATGTCACAATATTATGGCCACGTCCTTCTTACTACATTCAGCGTCCCCTTTATCGGCTCTACTAACCATATACAGCAAGAGCACTTAGTAGTAGTTATGAACAGTAATAATGGTGAGCAGTGTCCTATGGGCATTGTCCTGTGGGCAGCATCCTGTGGTCATTGTCCTGTGAGTAGTGTCTTCTGAGCAGTGTCCTGTGGGCAGCATACTGTGAGCAGTGTCCTGTGGGCAGCTTCCTCTGGGTAGTGTCCTGTGAACAGCATTCTGTAGGCAGCATTTTGTGGCCAGTGTCCAGAGGGCAATGTCCTGTGCGCAGCATGCTGTGGCCAGTGTCTAGTGGGCAATGTCCTGTGCGCAGCATCCTGTGGCCAGTGTCCTGTGGGCAACGTCCTGTGGGAAACGTCCTGTGGCTAGTGTCTTGTGAGCAGCATCCTGTGAGCAGTGTCCTGTGGACAGTGTTTGTGTTTTGTGAGAAGTGTCCTGTGAGCAGTATCCTGTGTGCAGTGTCCTGTAAACAGGCTCCTGTGGGCAGCGTCCTGTGGGCAGTGTCCTGTGTGCAGCATCCTGTGGTCAGAATCTTGTAGACAGTGTCCTGTGAGCAGTGTCTTGTTAGCAGTGTTCTATGAGCAGTGTCTTGTGGCCAATGTCTTGTGGTCATCACCTTCCCAGCTATAAGTTATAAGAACGTTATAAGAACACTGCGCAACCTTTTGAAAAGGTTCCAGGAATGTTAGCCTCTAAACATACAGAAAAAAAAGTTTCAACATTATGTTTGTACGTATTTCTCTAAAAAACGTTTTTCATCTAATATTCTCAGCTAGACGAATACTAACATTTTGATAACGTTAATAATACATTCCAAAAAATACACGAGAGGGAGTGCTATAACATGTAATATTGGCACTGCTGTGCTGCGGTCGTAGATCAGCACAGCAGTGCCTATAATAGACGTTATAGCACGAACCTGAAGTGTATTACTGTGATTATACCACAGTTTCATTATCACTGTTTATTGAAATATTTTGTGTTAAGGAGAATAAGCAAATATGATCTGTTTAGTTATAAACACTCCACAAGTTAAAGTAGTTCTATTGCTGCTCTGTTTGTAGCTGCACTGTTTGGATTGAACAACGCTGCATTGTTGCTAGGTTACCTGTATGTGGTGGAGTAATACGTGGAGAGCTTCGGTTACAGTGCATTACCGGCTGATAACGGCACTCACAGAACGCCTCTCGGTCAATCACATTGCAGGGTCAGTACCAACTGTGGTATAATTAATAATAATTGTTACCTGGGTGGTTTGGCAGCATCCTTTGACTTTATATATTTCCATGGTGGAGCAGATATAGGTTGTAGTGTCTAATAGAGTGGGGGTCAGTGATGAGACACAGTGTTTAAAAACTCCAGCAGCACTGCTGAGTCTGACACACTCATACAAACATTATACACACGACCATCGTTCCAGTGCAGTCACTGCAGTGCTGAGAATGAATGACCCACTACCCAAGTACTGTAAAACGTAGCTGCTCTGTGTTGGTACTGTGAAATCCTGATCGTTAAAGAACAGCATGTAAAGAGTATGAACACAAACAGATACAGAACTACAGCTGTAATTATAGAATCTCTTACACATTATACTCAGTGGAGCTGATCAAATGGAAATGGACTTTGGAAAAAGGGAGATGATCATAATATTGTGACTTGATGTGAAGAGTGCAATGGAGAAATGAAGCTTTCTACTTGTCTAGTTGGTGTGTACCAACGAGAAAGTCCTTGAAAACATTTACTCTCAGACACATGTATTCCAGCTCCGGCTGTTTTGGCAACAGGGCCCTCCTGGGAGGCAATGTGCCGGGCTGTCCCGGGGGGTGTAGATTAGTCATTGTTTTGAAGGATGAAGGCACTACTCTGTACCAGGCACTGAGTTTCAGCCAGGTGGGAGGGGATGTGAACCAGTGCTCTTTTATTAACCCTTTCCTCCTTTTTACTCTCTAAGATCACTACTTTATTACATATCTGGGTCAGAAAGCTTGAAGAGAGATACGAGAGAGGGTGTCCTTAAGAACCTTAAGGATTTTCTCCATTAAACAAAAGGCCAGAAGTTTCACTAAAAAGTAAGAAGGAATTGAGGTTTGCAGTATTATTCTGCATGCTGGACATCCCTGCATGGACTTGTAGAGGTTCCTAATTGTGTCCAGAGAAAATACATCCCATACAACATGAATATTCATGCAATTCCTGCAGATTTTGCGGTTGTGTGTCAGGGACAGGTCTGGCGACGGTCATAGTGTCTGTGTCTTCAAGGCAATCTCTCCAGACATCAGCAGCAGCATGTGGACAAGAATTTCCTTTTTGGAATAGCGCATTGGAGAGTGAGTTCAGAAAAGAAAGGACTTTGACATAATGTAAGCCAAAAAGTAAAGTAATAAAGACCAGAAGTGACCTGGTACTGCATACCCTGGTGAAAAAAAAAAAAAAAAAAAAAAAAAAAAAAAAAAAAAAAAAAAAAATATATATATATATATATATATATATATATATATATATATATATATATATATATATATATATACACATACCTATTTGTACTTAAAACATATTGAGAAATGTCTAAGTATTCTGTAAATATACTAACAGATTTATGTACTTACTTAAAATATATTAAAATTACATTAATATTATGCTTTCATCAAATGTTTGAAAGTAAAATTTTATCATACTTTTTGAAAAATTACAATATGGTGTATAAAAAAATATACTACTATGAAGTACACTTTAAGTTTAATGTAATTCAATATACTTATTTCCAAATACACTTTTGTACATTTTTAGCAAAGTGTGTTAAAAACAACTGTTACAGTACTTCACTTAAAGTACAATGTATTACGTAACTTTAGAAAGTAAATTACATTACTACATTAAAAATAGAAGATAAAACAACTAAATTGTAGTACAGTATATTAAAATATATTTTTATACCAAACTAAGTATGCTAGAAGTGTGCTACTTACAAAAGACAGGAACAAGAAGCATATTTGTACTCTAATGCAAATAGATCACATATATTTAACATGAATTCTTAGTATATTTCTAATATACCTGGTGTATAATAGTGATACAGTTGTAATACTTATTTAATGTATTATAATTTAGCTGTAAGAATATTTAAAATATGGGGTTACATACACGAAGTAGTATGTTTAAATGTTACTTAAGTATATTTAAAATAGTTCCATTTTAGTACACTTAATTACACAATTTAAGCAGGACTTTTGTACTATTTTATACAATTAAAGTATAATAAGTACAAAAGAAGTTGTTCCATTTTAGCGCTTTTTAAATATACTGATTAATAATGTGGCCACAAGAACACTTTAGTGCACTATAACATAATAATGCTTAGTATATTTTCATCTACTTTTTATTAACTTGGGTAGAACTGCACAGCACACCATGGAACCAAGCCTTCTTGACATGTGACACATGAAAAAAAAAAGTCTTCTGATCTTGGCACTGACCATGGTGCATGGAGTGGCAGTCTGAACTACCCACCAAGTTTCATTCCTGTCAGTTGATTACTTCAGGGTGCAACTATTTTTTGGTGATAACTGTTAACAAATACCAGTGTCAAAAATGGTTCAATGGAGTGATGCCATTGAAGAACCTTTCAAAAGACCACTAAACTGAGCACCTATTTGAACCAAATGCAGTTGTATTTGGTAGGGTATTTATTCAGAAGGATGTGATCTATGTTTAGTCATTGCTCAAGTTACAATAGCTCCCAAAACCTGACCCTAGATCAGCCTGCCAGGTCTGATACATTTTATATATCAGCAATAGAAGCAGTATATCACGTTAAGGCCTATAATAGGATTTTGATGGCCATTAGTAGTAAGCCCACTCATTGTCTGGAATGGAGCAATAATAAAGCATGACTCGATTAATCTCTTGAAATATAAGCCTCAATACAACGTCTAGCAGTGACAATGCGAGTCATTGACCAAATGACCCCAAATATACATGCAATAACCTGATTATTGTCCTGCTAATTGCATATTATTCTTTCCAATTATTGTCCTTGGAAGGGCATCAAAGAGGAAGATCGTTTTTCATCTCTTGGCCCCCTCGCATGCTTTCAGGGATGAGGGATGAGGAGCTGCGGAACCAACACATAAACACACTCACACAGACAGACACACTAACACACACACACACATAGACACACACACACACATATACACACATGCGCACACACAGGTCCTTTGAGACAAGCCTGCACTTCGCTCATCTTTCAGCATGGCCTTATTTCAGAACCCAAACAGCTCATCGCTGAAAGCTGAGATAAAATACACTCCTCTGTGTTCTGTCTGCTCCGTCTGCAACACGTATAATATGAAGACATTTGCTTTAAGAGCTTCTGAGTGAGGTTTATGTTGTGTTTTCTGCAGTTGATACATGAAGTTACATGACAGTTCACTATAGAGAATGTTTTTATTTTATACATCAGTCAATCTTTCATGCCATAGACTTCCACATCCTGTACAAACAATGCAAAAAAAAAATTAATAATGTTCATATTTGAGATTTTAAAGTCTTGATGGCCTATATCAATGAGTACATAGATATTAAATGCTACACTTCCATTTCAAATTAAAATTACCCACTACGTTGTCAGATTTGCAACCAGAATCAGGACAAGACAGGCCAAATTTGCCTACTCATTTGCCTGTCTCAGACTGCCTTCCTTGAGTTTACAGCACAGTCTAAAAGACCAGAAGCAAAGTAGATTTTACCTCTGGATTTCCAGTTTGTGTGATGATTCAACAGTAAAAGTGCAGTTCATGTATTTTATCATGATAAAATGTACATTCCTATCAAATAACAGTACCAGACCTCAACCCTGTGTGGTTTATTTATCAATATAGTTAACTTTAGCTAATACAATCCATGCAATGTGATAGTTCAAAGAAGAAAACATGTTTTAAACAGTATATTGTCACTGTCTAAATTTGTCAATTTTTAGGTTACTACATCATTTTAATACACAAACTGTCCCTTACACTGTGTCAACATTTCCTGATGAACAGACCAATAGAAATCCTCCAAAACTACCTGAAATAATCTCTTTATACAAAGACTTCCACTGAACTTCCACTGTTGGCGAGTACAAATACTCTAGCATAATAAGTCCGGTGTGTAACTATACTACATGAATGCTAGCTGTCCTAGCACCTAAGTTCATCATACAGAATGAATGAAATAAGTAATCTTGATAATATATACATAGATAGCAATAGCAATGTAATGCAATGCAATAAAAAGATTATTATCAGTCAACTTGTAGCTATAGTATAAATCCTCATTTATGCATTTTTCCCTTTTATTCATCCTGGATGGTTTCAGGTACTGTAGGAGTGAAGAATGTAGGCATGGATCGATTATCGGATTAAAAGTTGTGAAATGTTTTAAGTGTAAATGTGTCATCTTATAGTTTAACATATTGTACAGAAAGAAAACTTTACAGACATAAAACAACCACAAAAATAAGAGTATATTATTTACAGTAAATGTAGTCATGTTTATTAGTCTTGTTATTAAACATTATTTGTATAGATATGTTTTATACACATGTTTTCTAATAAGTTCTCTCCGTATTTGCAGCTGTGCCATGTTTTTTTTTTTTTTTGGTTTGCAGCATCTTGATAAGCCAGGCTGGATTTGTTTTGAGACGCATGTCTCTTAACCTTCAGTAAGCATCTAGGTGTGCTGGGAAATTTCAGACAAGCCACGGCTTGAAGGCCAAGGTCACGGAGGGAGAGGCAGTGAAATAAGACTGCAGCGCGGGCGTGGAGGAGGGTACGAATCAAACTGTCAGCTGCTGAAAATGTTAAGAAAACTGTGGAGTAGTTTTAAAGGTGCTTGACTGCTGATAGCATACAGTGTTTTCTGTTACAGTGCTTTAAAATGCATTTATTCAGTATTTGTTTAAGTGTAAGTTTAAGTGTAAGTTTAAGTTGTTTTTTTCATGTAAAAAAATAAATGTGGTTGTGTTGAGATGAAAATTGATCAGAAACAATTGTAATGAGCATTGGTGAATTGCATAGGTCTAACACTATGTGTCCTACTGGATAGTAAGCATCATGTTGGTTCAGTTGTTGGTTCCATTGAGGTTAACCAGTCTGAGCGCTCTATCTGCAAACACCAGCAAAAAAGAAAAGCCATGTTCATGAGGTCTAGTTTATGTAGCAACATGTATTCCCATAGCTAGCAGACTAGCAGAGTTTGGGGGTGAAGTGCTGCTCTCCAGTATCAACAACACCATATTTTCCTGAATTTGGTTTCACCAGTTTTGACTATGGCTTTCTCTAGTGAGCTGGGTGTAGGTTTATTGGGGTTTGGGACATATTTTAGTACATTCATCTATAACAAAATACATTGTGACTAAAGATAAAAGTGCTGTGTGCAAATGCAAATGAATTGTTAATATCACAGCAAAAATGGAACTTGATTGCAGGCAATAAAGGAGCTACTGTATACAACTCTAACCAGTCATTAAACCGGGCTTGTGTTTAAAAGACAGTTTTCCATGTTTTGACATGTTGCTCCATGTGTGTCACATCAGTGCACTTTTTTCCATGTTTGCTGTAGTGCTGTTTTGACATTTTTTTGGCCCATTGTTATGTTTGGCCTGGCTGAAGAGGATATTGTCCGCCCAGAGAGAGAGAGACAGATACATAGATACTAAGAGAGAGAGAGAAAGAGAGATAGACAGAGAGAAAGCCTTTTTTTCATCAACAAATCCTCTCTGTTGAGAGTTTTGGAAAAAGATAGTCAGTGTATAGCTTGTATAACAGTGTAAATTGTCTGTGCCCTCAAAATAACTCAACACACAGCCATTAATGTCTAAACCACTGGCAGCATGTGACTCATTAGTGTTAAAAAGTCTAAGGTGTTTGGTGTTTTGGGTGCAATTCTCTCATGCTGGCCACTGGATATTCTTATGGCACCTCATGGCAAAGAACTCTCTATGGATGTGAGAAACAGAATTGTTGCTCTTAAAAAGATGGCCTTGCCTAAAAGATGTTTGAAAACAACCTAAAACTGACACAAAGCACAATAGCTAAGGTCATACAGCAATTTTTCTGGACGGGTTCCACTCAAAACAGGCCTCCCCACACACTAAGAAAAGTAAGTACAGATTTGTACTTAAAAGGGTACAAAGCTTGTTGCTGGGGCTGTACCTTATATTGAGGTACAAAAAAGTACCTTTCAGTGAAAGTCCTTTTTTGTACCCATGGTTTTTGTGCCAATAAAGATTATAAAAATGATAAACATTATCATGAACTAAATATGGCTCAAAAACTTGATGATCCAAAATTTTCTGGCCTTCAAATGAAAAATGTGCAATTAAAATATATATTGTTTATTAGTACAGTGATACAGAACACTGAATGTACCCTTTGGCTGGTTAAATTGTACAAATTTGTACTTATTGCTGTAAGAAATTACTTTGTACTGCATGGGGAACAAATCTGACCCTGTAAAGACCAATATTGTACCTTTGAGGGTACAGTTATGAAGAGTCTACCTTTGAGTACAAAGTACTCATATCGTATCTCTGTTTTTTAGAGTGCAGGAAAATAAATTAAGCCTATTTGCTTTTTTGCCAGCGGTTTAGACAAACTTTGTTATACAAGCTGTATACTGACTACTTCACATTGTATCAAAGTGTCATATCTGAAAATGAATTAACACTGTTGTTATCCTGCTAAATTGGTACTTTAGAAGGCAATTTAGTAATGAAAGTCAGTGGAAATAATCCAGATAAAAGACCCAGCAACCCAGACAGGTTCAACGCAGCATTTCGGTAAAAAAAAAAAATCACTGAAGCAGTTTTTAAAATGTATGAATGATACAAAAAATCAGTTCAATTATTCAGCATCAAATCAATAAACTAATTGCTGGTATTTTTTCCTTTATTAATCAGGCCTTTGGCACTGAGACTCCATCAGATCCACTGTTTTGATTTAACTCATGTGAGATATATGTGCTTGTGTCAACACATTTTTTTTAGGGATCATTCAAAGAAATCAATATGGAGGTTGTTATTATGGAAGGAAAATAATAAAATCCCTCCACGTGTATCGGGAGAGAGAAAGAGCCAGTTTTCCATGTTTGGACAGAGGCAGGAAACAGCTTTGTGGAGAGATTTTATTGTTCCCAATCAATGAAAGGAAAAGTGTGACGTGAGGGAGTGTGATTGAATCTGTGTGTGTGGGAGAAATGGGTGGTGCTGTGCTCCTGAAGGCCTGCAGAACGGCTGGAGTCGAGCCCACAGCTGGACACTCCTTGTAGCGGACAGCGCAGTTAAAACCAGTCCTAAACCACACCTTTCTACACTGCAGGAGAAGCAATGTGAACACGAAACGTCAGCTGACTGATCATCAGCTGAACCTGAAATAGCCTCTAAATGTGAACAGGGACTAAAGTGTGAGGGACACAAAAAATACACATAGTCAGGAAAAGGGCACTGGTAGAGGTATATTTTATCTTTAATTATGGACCTCTATGATAAAACAGTGATCTTAAGGTTTAAGTTTGTATCAAGGTACACAGCGAATTCAGTTTTTTTGGAATAAACTCCCTGAGTTTATGAGTTAATATCAACTCATTTTAAGTGTATAAGTGTGAACATACACTCTATAACAGAGTTATAGTAACAATTTTCTGGGAGTTGGCCTTTATAAACTCTGTTCAGGAGTTAAATCTGAACTGTTGTGGGAGTTAAAATATTTATCCCATAGAGAGTAAAAACAGCTCTCAGCTGGAATTCATTTTACCATAAACTCATTGACAGTTTTAACAAATAATGCAAAAATGTGTGCTATTGAACTAATATTATTAAAAAAAACATTGTGATATTTTAAAAGCCTGGAACATTTAGTACAAATGACAACAAAAAGCATCATTATTTACAGTGCAGAAGATGGTAACTTGCTCTTATAGCCAACAACACATAAGCTAGGCAAATAACCATTATATCAAATATCATGAAATACCTCATGGAAAGTAGCTGTGCTGGGCAAGACTTCACACTGATGGTAAACTGGGACAGGGGAGTTCTCAACACCTTGGAATAAACTCTGGAATACTACACCACCAAAGATTTCCCCTCAACTCAACGTGTAATATAAATTGGAGAATAAATTCACACAATTTACCACTTTTTACCACTAACTCCAGATTTTCAAACTTCAGACATTTGCTGTGGTCAGTTGAGTCAGTCAAAGAAGGGAGGATCTAGGTAAAAAGACTAGTGTAAAAATCCTCAGAGCTGTTTGTTCCTATAGTAAAATAAGTCTTTATAAAGAGGCTGAAAAATATTTTCTATGCATAGATTTGTTTAAAAGAGAAAGGTGAAATTACGTCTTTTTGAAATGTAAGACTTGACACTTTTAAACTTTAATTTTGCACCAAATATAAGGGAACATATATTTTAAAACATCTTTTCAGATATCTTTATATAAATGTCTTTTCAGCCTCTAAAACAATTAAAATGACATTTGATGAACTTTCACTTTTAACTACAATTAAACATAGTTTCAGCTTTAAGTGTTTTCAACGTCTTTTTAACCTTTTTAATCTTCCTAGTGTGATCAAGCACAGAGACAAACAAGGTAAAAGTATAGATTAAGTTTGATTTCAGGAAAAATTCAAACTCTAAATCTGTAACCATAATGCAGATTCTTAACCATATGTTAACATGTAAAATATATCGTCGCTGTCCAATGAAAAACACTTATCTCCATTTTTGTCGATTTTTAGTTTTCTAGATCATTTGAACAGACAAACTGTCCCTTACACTGTGCCACAATTTCTTGACTAATGGACCAATTCTTCAAATGGACCTGAAATAAACACTTTTTACATTGACTTCCATTGAAAGTTTAGAAGGTTTTTTTCTCTCTTCTGTAAAGTTGCTGTTTTGAAGCTAAGTGTTTTTCATTGGACGGCGACGATATACACAACAGTTTGAATCAATTGAACTAGTGACTACGCAACTCTGCTGTACTGTAATCATCTGCTCTCTTATCTTAAAGTTCATGGAGATCTAGACAGTCCTGCAGTGTCGTCACTGTGATTCTGGTTTCTCTGTTGGAGATCAGAATAAGCTGGGCTAGGTCGTGTTCCTGAAGGAAATGTGATAAAACTCTCTGGGTAAATACTGCTGAGGCTGGGAGTTTGACTGCGTTGCTGTGAGTCGTTTCTCTGATTCAGCACAATATCTCTCATGAGAAAAGCCTGGCAGTGGCTCCCACAGCACAGCGAGGGTTTGCTTTGATATAAATATTTGACTTTATGAATGTTATAGAAAATGAAAACCTGCAGTCTCAGATTATGACAAAGCCATTTCAGGGAAACCTACTGTTCTTTGACTTTTATCTGCTTGCCAAGATCTGCGACCAGACAATAGAGAGTCTGCTTTAAACAGAAACGTCTCCACAGGAGACTGGAAGATTATTTGAGGCAGGGTAGGTCTTGCATAAGGAACCAGACTATCCCATAACCATGCAGAGGTGCGTCATAACTACACATTTATATATATATATAGTACTGCATGTACTTTTACTTATATGCAAGTTTGTTTGTAATAAAGGAAGTAATCTATGTACATTTAACTCTGTAGAAGGTGCACAGCAATGGAAAACTTTATTACAAAAAAATATTACAACATATTATATATACAACATATTATTATCCCCAACAACTGTTGTTTTTTTTTATTGAAAAGAAAATAACATTAAATTAAAGCAGTAATAACAATGCAATAATATTGCTATAATAACACAATTGATATAAAACAGTAATAATACAGTAAAAACATTAATAGTAAATGTATTGACGTTTTGTTATTATTATTATGATTATTGTTATAATTATTAATTATCATTAATAATAATAATAATAATAATAATAATAATAATAATAATAATAATAATAATAATGATGATGAAAAAAATACAATATGTATTGCTCTAGTAACAATATATTGCTCTAATAACACAATAATAATAATAATAATAATAATAATAATAATAATAATAATAATAATAATCATAATAATAATGGTGATGATGATGATGATGATGATGATAATAATAAGAAGAAGAATGAGAAGAAGAAGAAGAAGAAGAAGAAGAAGAAGAAGAAGAAGAAGGAAAAGAAAAGGAAGAAGAAGAAGAAATAATAATTATTAAAATAATTGAGTTGTAATGAATTGTCAATAACAGAATACCACTGGCTTAAAGCTTTAAGCTATCTGTCTCAATAAAGCCTCACATTAGCCAAATACTATTCCCAATTATATCTCCATAATCCTTTTATATATATATATATATATATATATATATATATATATATATATATATATATATATATATATATATATATCCCACTCAATTGAACATTTTCATCTTTTCAGCTTTAATAATGTTTTATCAGCTACAATGTATGGAATAGTAGCTGATCTTAAGCATGTAAGGGGTTAAAGTTGAGCAGCAGGGTTAAATAAGATTCTCAGGGTGCTGTAAATTTTAACTCTTCTCCATTCACTCTGTCTGTCTCCCTGTCTCTCTACTCCTCCTCTCTACTCAAATACAAACACGCTTACAATGGTACTTTCTCAATCGCTTCGGTGGGAAAGCCTAGACCTTTCAACTCTATATACCCATGAAATGTGTGCATTTACCATGATTTTACAGCGTGCGTTTACAGGGGTTAGATCCAGAGCACCAGCACTGGACAACACCACATCAAGCTATATGTTACTCTGTAGGAATGAGGTTATTGTTGCGGCTGCAGGTCATATTCGTGTGAGTGGCAGCTATAGGGTCTTAGTGTTGCTGTCCTGGGCGCAGTATGTGTTCAAGTACATAATAACATAATTTTTCTCATGAGCACTTTTTTTGCTGTTGATTAATTGCATTGTGATTACATGAGGCTGTTATTCATCTGACCTATCAATTATCCATTACCAGTTTAATAAATTGTATTAAATTCATTGTAATTGAGTGCAAACGGTTGCTAGGTTGAGGAAAGCTTTACAGAATGTTGGCAAGACTCCCATCCAACCTAAAGGGTTTAGGGTGTGTCAGTCATTTCTGATGATATTTGTTTTGTACAGTACTGTGTAAAAGCGTTAAACATCTGAGAAAATACTATGGAGAGCTATTTATCTCACCAGTAAATGTATTGTTGCAGTGCTGACTGCAGGGGTGCTTAGGATCTCATGGGGGAGCTTCCTAAATGCTTGGTGGTTGCCTTTACTCTTTGGATGGAGTAACAGAATTTTGTGTTAATTTGAGGGATTATTTGGGGGTTTATGTGTTGTGTGTGGAGACGCTATTTTAGGAGAGAATTTCCTTTACTTTTTTTTAAGTATCTTTATTGCATTTTTCCTTAATCAGGCACAGCACATCATCTCGATGCTTGTAAAAAAAAGGAGGAAAAAAGGAAACGAAATAGATAAATAATAAAGGGAGAGAATTTCTGAAAATAAATACATTTGAATAAAGTTGCTCACCTGCACTGCAAATGATCTCAATTCATGCTATAAATTAATTTTGTTTTCTCTGATTGGAATTTTTGTCATACTAAACATTGTAAGTGTACATTTATTTTGCTTATTTTAGGATCAATGATGTTAACTAGCCTTACTTAAAACGTTCATCTTATTTTGAGTAGTTTAAACTCATGAAACATAAAAACAAAAAGGCACCAGTTAAGATATTCTGATTCTTGAGTCAAAAATATTCTGATTAAAGACAAAAAAATCTGTTTTGCTAGATTTAAGATTAACTTCAAACATGTTTTAAAACATTTATATTTTTTTGCTTTATATAAGCATGTATGTATCAGTTTTCATACATTTTGTCTAGAGTAGAGTATGGCCCAGCCTCATTACTCTGCCCCCAGTGACGCTACAGTATATTTATTTAAGAAACATAAACATCAGAGTAAATATGGATATTGAAAATGTATGTGTAAAACATATTGTCACTGTCCAATGAAAAATTTGTGTATTTATTTGTATTTGTATTTGTATTTGTGTATGTATTTAATAATTTGTTGATTTTTAGTTTACTACATAATTTGAACACACAAACAGTTCCTTAGACTGTATCAAACGTTCTTGATAAATAGACTGACAGAAAACCTTAAAAAAATACTTCCATTAAAAGTTTTAATTTTATATCATTTTTCTCTTGTAAAGAAAAAAATTTGGAGATAAATGTTTGTCAGTGGACAGTGTTAATATGCATTTACCCTTTTTCAAACCTGTCCTCAGAAAAGTCCAGTATTTCCATTTCCAATCTAATAAAGTGATGAATCATGTGAATCCTAATGAATCCTTCATTAAAGTAAATCTCTCATTAGGATGAATGAGATTTTTGCCAGCCTGCCCAACCGTGCAACAGAAGCAATGAATGAACATATTTGAGGGCCGAGTCAAAGATGGATTGGCAATCTGCAAAATTGGGACAATTTCTGGTCGGCTGCTATGTGTGTGGGCCGCAAGAGAGAGAGAGAGAAAGAAAGAGATAAAGAGATAGATAGAGAGAGAGAAAGAGATAGAGAGGGAGAGAGAGAGAGAGAGAGAGAGAGAGAAATCAGACTGGCAAAATTCATATAAAAATAATTTTTAAATAACGCTAAAGAATAATAAACTAACCAAGTGTATTTAAAAACATTTTTTCGCACTAGATCAAGATGCATAGTTTTTTACTTTTTACATAGATTTTACTGTGTAAGCTGTTTTAATTTGCATTCACGTGTTTGAACCTGGTGTTACTGGTGAAATAATACATGGCCCCTCTATGAATATTATGGCCCCTAGATCTGCCACTGAGAGAAAGAGAGAGAGAGAGAGAGAGAGAGAGAGAGAGAGAGAGAGAGAGAGAGAGAGAGAGAAAGAATGCAAGTAGACTAGGGTTGGGGGGTTGGTGTGGTGGGGTTGGGGGGGTGGCTGGTGTGGTTGGGCTAGAGATGGCTCTGCAAGTAAGGGCCAAGTAAGATTCCAGTCCTGAAGAGCATGGAAGGGTCAATTATCTGCAGTCTTGCTTCTTACTGAACTAAATTAACATCTGTCTGAGCAATTAAGCAGCAATCGGTTCCTCTGATTGGTCCAACTATGAATGAAAGGAAGCGTTTCCTGCTTTCCACTGCACTTTCCTGGAAGTGCATCCTGTGCAGTCTTCACTCTTCTGGAAGTGGGATGGAGAAGTGAAGTTGGTGAGATGTGATGTTTTGTCTGACCACACGACACTTGTGTTGTCATCTATGATCTTGTCGCGACATCCCCAGTGTCCTAACTAATGAGCCACCACTGCCCGATATTGTGCCTCATTCAAACTGATGGATGTGTAAACA
Source organism: Astyanax mexicanus (assembly GCF_023375975.1). Taxonomy (NCBI): domain Eukaryota; kingdom Metazoa; phylum Chordata; class Actinopteri; order Characiformes; family Acestrorhamphidae; genus Astyanax; species Astyanax mexicanus. Next base: position 27,171,416 of record NC_064427.1, on the reverse strand, counting down.
GAAACACTCCTTATAACTTCAGCATTCATAAGCCTGCTATACGTGCATGTAGTATTTATAACAATAGATGCTTCCAGTGAAGAGATGAAAGAAACTATTTTTATATAAAACATTGCAATAGTTGGGTTTAGAATACTATAATGATTTTTAAAAACAAAGAACTGAGTCATTATTAGCTTACATGTAAAGATTGGTGCCACATTTGTGTTGGGTTTAAACCTGATCTGGAAGCTTTAACACGTTAAATGTTTTTAAATGGACTAATCACATGACAAATTTTACTGATCCTGGTGATGCATTAGTGGTTTTATTTACTGTTGAGTTCACAAAGTAAATTACTTTTTATTTATGCTGAAATTTAGGCTCACTCTGCCTCTCCCTCTGGGATATGGAATATGGAGCTACACTTGTGTTTATTTCCCCAATGAAAGCTTCCTATTAAACTCTATATAGATTGTATGGAGTTATTATATACAGTGGGATAGACATGATATGGGCTTTTTAAAGTTACTGCAGGATTAGGATTGACTGAACTATTAAAAAGCCTGTCCTATATGACTCCAGCAAAGTCAGTGCATTAATCGACTCCAGAGCTGTAAATGTTTAGCATGACCAACGTTCCTGTAGAGAACTCAACCCACCTCATCTGCTCAAATCCTACACCAGCCTTGGATCAGAGGAGTCCCGGCCCCATTAACCATATTAATTATCCACCCTCTCTACTAATGCATCCAGCTCAGCACTGGGTTTTTTCAAACGAGAAGACTAAAAACAGCAGATGAAACCTGATCCTCTGTTCTCAGTGCCAGGTCTCCCTGCAGGGCTTAGGTCCGGAACTATATAGGGGAGCAGGGCAGTAAAACCACACAGTAAAATCACAGCAGTGGTAAATGAACTGCTGCAGTACAGAGCCCATCTGAGCTCAGGGGAAACAGGGGGGCCAGGCCCATCATACTTTACTCAACTGTTTTCTTCATTTCAACTGTTTTGACTTCCAAATTGGATCTTCCTACAAAACCGACATACCGGCGCACTGTGGAATAATGCGCTTGGCATCCTGGTTTATGGTTTCTCCACATCAGCCTTTAAAGTGAAAAACTGCCCACAAAAGTGCCATAAACGCCAAGCATTAAATTGCAGTGGTTTAAAGACTAATCTGACACAATGTGCAAAACTGACAACTTAATAACAGTCGTGACCACATATTTCATGTAAAAAGGTTTTAAATTAGGCCGGGCCATGTGGCAAACCTATAACATTAGAATATTTCGGAGCTTTTTAAGATACCTGATATGTCTGTCTATTTATATACAGAATACTAAATAAAACAGCAAAGGTTTGCTGAAACGATTCATCAGCAAAACAGCAGCACTGCTTTTTAAATAGACTATGAAAAAATTACGAGTATTTTTAGATGCAAAGAGCCGACACAGACTTGGCTTGCCCATCATGTGCTGACTAGTCTCAGCGCTTATCACCGCCAAGAAGTGCCTTGAGGGTTGTCAGTAAGGTAGCAACTAATCAGAATGCAACTGAGGCAAGCAGAACTGACCAATCACAGCATGTAATTTTGCTGTGGTGTGATAGGGAAGTGATTGGATAAAATCCCATGTACAGCTCTGAAAAAAAAATAAGAGACCACTTCTGTTTCTGAATCAGTTTCTCTGATTTTGCTATTTATAGGTTTATGTTTGAGTAATATGAACATTGTTGTTTTATTCTATAAACTACAAACAACACTTCTCCCTCATTCCAAATAATAATAATATTGTCATTTACAGCGTTCATTCGCAGAAAAGGAGAAATGGCTGAAATAACAAAAAAGATGCAGAGCTTTTAGACCTCAAATAATGCAAAGAAAACAAGTTCATATTTATAAAGATTTAAGAGTTCAGAAGTCAATATTTAGTGGAATAACCCTTGTTTTTAATCACAGTTTTCATGCATCTTGGCATGTTCTCCTCCACCAGTCTTACACACTGCTTTTGTATAACTTTATGCCACTCCTGGAGCAAACAATTCAAGCAGTTCAGTTTGATTTGAAGGCTTGTGATCATACATCTTCCTCTTGATTATATTCCAGAGGTTTTCAATTTGCTTAAATCAAAGAAACAAATTGTTTTTAAGTGGTCTTTTATTTTTGTACAGAGATGTATATACACTGAAATGCCAAATATCATGAGACAGGATCTGTCTTGTGATTGTTTTAGTGGTACTGACATGGATCAGACACAGCAGTGCTGCTGGAGATTTTAAACACTTACTGTGTTCTTTTCTCACTGTCCTCCACTTTATGAAAAAAAACCTACCTTAGCTTGTCCACCTTGTAGATAAAGTAAAGTCAGACAGAAGCTCTGAATCTGTTGCTGCACAGTTTGTGTTGATCATTCTCTAGTCCCTCATCAGTGATCACAGGATACTGCCTACAGGATGCTGTTGGTGGACTATTATCAGTTCAGCATTGAAACTGAAGTGTTTAAAAACTCCAGCAGCACCGCTGTGTCTGATCCACAGACACTAACACACACCCGCCATGTCATGTCACCCGCCAAGTCACTGCAGTGCTGGGAATAATGACCCACCACCCAAATAATAGCTGCTCTTTGGTGGTCTCTCTTGTGGGGTCATAACCACTGAAGAACAGGGTAAAATAAATATAAAAAAGTATGTAGAGAAACAGATAGAGGACTACATTCTGAATGTATGTTCGAATATAGAACTACAAAGTGTTGAGTACAAATCTGATAGGTGTAAAAACAAGAAGGCGGTCATAATGTTACCCTTGCTAGAAATAATAATTATATTCTATTCTTCTATAATGTTCTGTTTCTGTCAGCAGAAAGATTAAAATAACATCTATGTGGGATGATGGTTTTGATATGAAAGGCCAGTCGTCTGGAAGTCACTTCCACTTTTTAACAGGAACAAACACACATACTAAAGAGCCTTACCACAGGGTTCACGGAAGGCCTGCTGACAGGGACAGTGTTTTTTGCATAGAAAGTAATGAGCAAATCAGCAAAGTTAATACCTTAATTGATCTTGATTTGATCATGAAAATTAGATGTGTAATGCAACCATTAGCGTCTAAAACCCAATTATTTGCAGTTCTATCACAGAAACTCTTGTGTAGCACTTCCTAAAAGTGAAACTGTGTGTTTGTTTATTGCAATGTTTACATGAATATATTACTAAAGAAAGAGGTGAAAGATTGATAAAATAACATAAAGATACGGATCTAACTTTCATATGCTTCACAACTGCAGGTATTTTTTACTGAAATTGGGCTTTTGGTAATAGATACACTTCTTTAGCTTTTTAGACACCATTAAAAACACTTTTTTTACTATGTAATTTACCTTATTGACACAAATAGCACTGTATGTCCAAATGTAGCCCTTTTAAACATAATTTCTAATTCTATTTAAGGGATCCAGCTAGTTTAAGGTGCACACCCATTGCTGACCAGAACAGGTGTTAAGGTCAGTCTGAGTTCATGATGCCTAATGCCAGAAGTCGGCTGGTAAGCTGTGAAGCAGTGGAGCTGTGCTTTCTGGAGCGGTGGAGCTCCAGTCAACCATCCAGTTTTTAGACACTTTAAACACTGTGTTCACTTGCTGTCCTCCACTCTATGACACACTCATACCATCCAATTCTTTTGGGATCATTTTTATTTAATATGATTCTAATAATCCTCCAACCTTTAACCATTGCTTCCTGGCCTTGCCAATGATCTTATGGCTGAATGCAATCAAATCATCAAAGTAATGTTCAAAGATTTAGTGTCTAGATGTCGTAGATGGGTAGACACTGTAATTACAGCAAACAGGGAACAACAAGTTTACATCATTAATTTTAGAAATGTTTCTATTATTTTGGCCATAGTTCTCTCTTCATAGTCTTCTAGCATGTTTGCATCCATACAGTAGCTGGGGTTAACTCTGTGTGAGTGTGTGTGTGTGTGTGTGTGTGTGTGTGTGGATATGTAGTCTTCTCAGTTCAAACCCTTGAGCTCTGGAATGCCACTTCTGAAGGTATGCACCTAGTACTCTCCTTGGGGGGTGGTGGTGGGGTTAAAGTGGGGGTTCCCAGGACAAAAGCTGCCCCCTCCTCCCGCATGTGACACATTCTGGGCCGCAGTCCCAGCTCCAGCAGCCCTGCAGACGGATGCTGGGGCTGCATGCAAAGGCTTAATCAGCCCAGCGGGAGCTGCTCCTCAGGCTGCGTCTCGGAGCTGGAAATCTGGAGGGAATCAGGACAGACTGGAGCTCTGTCGTGAAGAAATCATCAAGAGCCCATGATGCAAATGAAGCGTGTGACACGCAGGGGTTAAAGGCATTTGTGTGGCCGCCAGACGCTCCGGCAGTGTGAAATCAATGTCAAATCAAATGGAATGAGTGGCGTGATCTGCTGGAGCTCTATGCAAAAGTTCAACAACAGTTGCGGGACAGATTTAGAAAGCTGACATGAGCCTCATATTGCTGGCAGAAGGAAAACAAAGGGGCTGGTCCTTTTGTAACAGATAGAGGAAGGGGAAAAGCAGGGCCAATCAGAAAAGGTTGGGACAGCGTGGAAGACAAAAAAAAAAAATTGAAGCCCCCTCCAAAAGCATTGGAACAGTTATAGACTGAAAACATGTGGGTTTGTCATTAAAAAAACAATATTTCAGCTTTTATTTACAGGTATTTACATATGGATCTGATACACAGTTGCGAAGATAGCACCTTTTATCTGAACCCACCCACTTGTCCTGTAAGCAAAATATTGGAAATTTAAAAAGTTGCAAATCCTTATTAATCCTTGTGTGTTTTGGATCATTATCTTGCTGCCTTGATAAAAAAAATCACCCAATCTAATTTGTTGCATCTTTAAATTTGCAAACAAAATGCTTCTGTAGACGTTTGAATTTGAAATGAATGAATTTGTCCCAGAAGAGGCAATGCAAGCTCAAGCCATGACACTACCTCCACTATGTTTCACAGATGAGCTGTTATGTTTAAGATCATGAGCAAATTCTTTTTTTCTCCCAATTTTAGTCTTTTACATCATATTGGTGAAGGTTACGTCCATAGATCTGTCTTTCTACTGCAAATTCCAGCCTGACCTTTATTTTGGTTTTCTTCTTCTCATGAAGCCTCTGTATTTTTGTTCATGCAGACTTCTATAGATTGTGATACCTTCACTCCTGCCCTGTTTAGGCCGTTGCTAATGTAACTAACAGTTGTTTTAAGGTCTTTCTTTACAGCACTTACAATGTTTCTGTAATCAACTGCTTTTGCTTTCCTAAGACAACCTGTTAAACATCTTTAACATAGTACACCAGTGATGACTTTCTTATTCAGGACATTCCAAATGGTTGTACTGGCTATGGCCAATATTTGTGTTGGTTTTTTGTTAGTTTAAGAAAGTTTATTTGTTCTCCTGTAAAGCTCAAATACAAGAGTTCTGAATGACAGTGGAAATATATTGCTAATACAGAAGGACGTGTCTCCAGAGACATGTTCAATTACTAAGCAGTTTCAGGATAGAACAAAATATCCTCAAATCTGTCAAAATAAGCACCCACTACTAAATCTGAATCTGTATATGATTTGATTACTAAACACACACACATAACAAATTGAATGAAGAGAGAAAGATATTTGTCCAGATGTTGCAGTACAAAGCAATTTCAGTTAATTTTCTGCTTCATTAGGAATTTAATAATAAATTACAGTTTATGAATGGTTTGGGCTGCAGTACTGTATTTTCTTTGATTAAGAAAGTCTAAAAACAGGTCTATTATTTTAACTCTAAGTTTAACTCTATGTTTGTCCAGATGTTGAACAACAAAGCAAGTTCAGTTAATTACTGTGCTTCAGTAATAAGCCATAAATTGGGCTAATTAAATGTACACTATTCAAGAACACATGGGTCAGTGGCCTCTGTCCACACCGTCATCATTCTGAGTTATATTAGTAACAGTAAACAAACTTAGCATGGCTAAGGAATTCAAACGACAGGTTACGGGCCGTGCTCTCTGTGTGCTAGCCGTGCTATAATTATAGACTTCCACTCGCAGAGACTGTCAGTCTGTGCTTTTGTCTTCGCTCTTTCAAACACTTGACTTGACCAGAGCCGACGTGATCAATGCTGCTGCTCCTGTTCCCGCTCCTGCAAGGTGACACTCTTTCAACATCTCACACAACAAAGAAAGCAAACGGAGGTGAACATAAGCTGCTTTACTACCTGCAGCTCTTAGGGAGGCTCTTTTCCGTATTAAGAGTGAACAGGGACACTAAAGGTCACCATGGCAGCCCAGCGTAGGCCTTTGTTTGAGTCTCAGTCATGTGTTACTGTGGAAAAGAGGCGGGGAACAGTCTAAAACCTTCCACGAGTGAAGGTGATATAGCTTTAATAATGAAAAAATGACTCAAAATAAATGAAGAATTCAATTATTAATGACTGATTTAAAATGTCGAAAATATATTTTTTTTTTTTAGATGTAAAAACGTTTAGATGTGTTTTTTTGTAAAGTGGTTCAATGTAGTGGTAAGGAGAAGGGTCAAAATGTCAAAAGTCATTTGAGTTTAACTTTTTTATTAACAATCTAAAACAACTAGTGAATTTACAGTATTTCCAGCTTTGTATGTGATGCATATAAATCCATAAATACATTAAATAAAACATAACATAATAAATGCATTAATAAAACCATGATTATTCCATGTTTTCTATAAAAAGTGGCTTAGTGTGTATCATGTTCACCTCTCAGCCATAGGGTCCTCGGTTCAAGTCCCTATCTGGGTGAAATTTCCATGTTTCCATGTGTTTACACTTGTATTTTTATGTGTCTTGACCTTTTTAAGATATAATCTTAAGTTAATGTGAGTGTACAGTCTTTCCAGTTTTGTATGTGATGCATATAAATCAATAAACACATTGAATACAATAATATATTAAATAATAAATGCATTAATAAAACCATGACGAATCCACCAATAATAATCTTTATTCCGGGGTTATTTTTATGGGCAATTTTTCTATAAAAAAGCCAAGAAGCCTTTAAGCCTTGGGTGGCACAGTGGCTTAGTGTTTTTCATGTTCGCCTCTCATTTCTCGTTTCATTGTTTACACGTGTATTTTTATGTGTCTTGGCCTTATTAAGATATAATCTTAAGACTTAAAAAATCATAAAGTAACCTGGTGTGAAGAGAATCATGGCTATGTTCGGACTGCCAGATCAAAACCGATTTAAGGTATATCTAGACCAGGGGTCTCAAACTCATTTTGGCCGAGGGCCACATTGGCATATTGGCTGTCCTCTGAGGGCCAGATGTAACTTATAAATATAAGAAAATGTAACCAGATGTAATACAAAATGAATGTAATTACTCCTTAATGTTAAATAACTCTCAATATACTATTTATTCAATCAAATATTACAGTTGCATGGAAAAATGGTTGCTTGTTGCTCTATTAACATAAATCCTTTTAATTTATAAGTTATATTAACTTTGATCAAAACGTTTGATACTGAAATAAGGCTTAATAAATATAAAATCAAAAATTTTGAGCTGTGACAGATTTAGCATTTCCTCAGATTTAGCAGTTCCTCATCCAACCACTAGTCGGAGCTGCAGCTGCAGCACCACAAGCCCGCAGTCTTTGCTTAGTCAGAGCTGCAGCCCAGCCACGGGCTACAGGGCTCAGCTGAGCCAGTCTGGAGCGTTTTTAAAAATTTGTAAGTTCTTCTGTGTATGAAATAAAATAACCCCACTAACCGGATAATACAGCTCTCTACAGTTCATCTTTCAGCCCAAGCAGCTAACAGCAGCAGTTTAGAGCAGCGTCACGGAGGCACTGCTCGGATTACATTATAAACAGGTCAGTTAGCGCGCTGCTAACCTCAGGATGTTTATAACTACGGAGTTTAGTGGACACACCACGGCTGCAAGGTTAGACTGTTGAAGGCTACTGAAGACTACTAAAGCAGGCAACGCAGCGTAAGCAAAAAAAAAAAAAAAAAAACACGCACACACACCAAAATACAAGTTAAGATAAAATATGAAAACGAACATAATAAAGCATAAATAATTACATTGAATTGCGGGCCAGATGTATGTTTATTTTGTTAACCCGTGAGGGGCCGTATGAAACCGCGTCGCGGGCCGCATGTGGCCCGCGGGCCGCTACTTTGAGACCCCTGATCTAGACTGTATCGAGATAGATTTTTGATAGTCTGGACAGCAAAAAAAAAAAAACATATTGAATCTTAATTTAAGCAAATCTTAAATCTAAAGGAGGTCTGAAATGTGATTACAATCAGATCTGTACAGATGCGTCTCAGTCTGAATGCTCTGGTTTCTCAAAAAGTACTTGTGAAAACAGTTCAAAAGAAAAATAAGACACTGTTGTATAATTATAGAAAATAGAATCACTGATCCGTGCTGAATATTCGTTTTGAACCCACTCCAGCATTTAATGTAAACTTGCCTACTTCAATTGACGTGATTCCACAAAAGCTCTGAACTCAGCTGAAGTTAAAAGTGGACGGCGCTGAGCTGAAGAGCTGAGGCGAGCTGAGATGACAGAAGAGAGAGCACAAATAGTTTGTGGAGCGTTCCACGTGAGCAGGAAATGCAGGAGCTGCAGAGGAAGCCCTACTGGCTAAGAATAGCTCTCAGTGATAGATTGGATCCACGTTGACAGGAAATGGTTTTTGCTGGCCGCCCAGTACCTAAAGCTCCAATGCAGCTCTTTTTAACTTTACCAGCTCTGGAAAACAAAGTGGAGATGCCTCGCTGGACATTTAAGGATAAAAGTACGCCTGAGAAAAACTGAGACTGAGACTGAAGTGACTGCAGGTGCCAAAATTTTATATTGTCAAAACAATATCTCCAATGTTTGCCAATTTTTCACTTTTTGTCATAACCTGCCAACCTGACATTATTCTTAATGCTGGGTGAAAAAATTATACTGAATGGGTCAAAAGAAATGCTCCAAACAGAGTTGGGCTCAGATTCTTTTACGCTGACTATTCTTGAAAGTTCATATTTTGGAGATACAAGATTATTACATAATGTAAAAAGGGTTTTTAGGAAAAGTAAGTTTGTTATAAAATTTTAATAGATAGTAATATTTCACATAGCACATTTTGGGACAGTTTTCCCAAAAAAAAAGTATTATTCTAAAACCTAGTCTTAGACTACACAGCCATTTCCAGTGGAGATTTACCAGTGAAAGAAAAAGAAAGTCTATGACTAGGTTTTAATCTCTGTGGAAAATAAAAACAATGTAAAAAGCACATTGCAGACAGCTGCTATTATATCCCTGATCATTTCAAATTATAACTTTCTGTTATCTAACTTTTAGAAGCTATGTGGATGGTGTGGTGCAGTGGATAACACCACCCCCTGTCAGTGAGCTACTACATTATGTGGGAGACTGGGGTTCAATTCATATACTGCTCTACACTAATAAGAGTCTTGGGGCAGACTACTAATGCTACATTGACCCACTTCTGTAATAGAAATAACCTTGTAAGTCACACTGGATGACAGCGTCAGCAAAATGCCGTAAATGTAGAAGCATTAAACTCTGCAGACATCTGTGGACAACTTTCTCTATAAAGAGACATTTTACCCCAAACCTCTTAGAATAACTTTGTCTTCATTTGTCATTTAATTCCAAAGAGATTTTAGAAACTGGTATAGTTCCCCTATCAAACTGGCTAAAATCAGATTACTACTAAAATAATATCTTGGCTCATTTTGTTCATATACTGTGCTGGTCCCCTAAGAGAAAACAGAGCTTAATGAATTATCTTTTTATAATAAAACTGTGATACGTAATCCCTCATTTGTCCACTAATAAAATAGGTTAATTCCTTTCAGATGCTAAAATCTGGTTTGTTTCTGGGGCACTAAAGGCCCTTACATAACCTGGAAGACGGAAACAACACAAAAGACAGATTTATTCAGAAGAACATGTAATTTGTAGGTTCACAAAGCCATCACTCTTCCCAGGCCACCGACTGGCCCAGAAAACCGGCACACAATGAACCACACACAGACACACAGCCAATAATTTCTCAGCTGTTATGAGGTAAAAGGAAATAATTAACTATGATGTTATTTTGATATGAAGGCATTAGCTTCACTTTTCAAACAGCCATGATGTGATGTTATGAATTTACCCATATTAGCTTTACCGTCCAATGTCAAGCAGCCACATTCACACCAGTGAGAGCTAGCTTAAAGGGTTTTAAAAGTAGGATTTTTTATAGATACAGATAAATCCATAATAAAAGTCACACAAACCTATTTCAAATTACATGCAAAGATTATATAGCATATTTTGTTAATAGATTTTACTTCTAAATCTTCTTTAATAACCCAAACCAGATAGCAACATTTTATTGAATGACATTTTTTCATTTCTAACATGAAAACAATGTTGATCTCCGACATCAGAATTTAATTATTATAATACATTAATTTGATGTTGACTTCAATTTGATTAAATTTAATATTATTTGTGTTAAACTTTACTTACATTAAATTAAAAGGAAATTGTTTTTGCTGGCCGCCCAGTAACACAAGCTCCAATGCAGCTCTTTTTAACTTTTTTCTTAAGTGAAGATGCCTTGCTGGAGGCATTTGTGAATAAAAGTTTGGCAGAGAGAAACTTATAGTGTAACACAAACCTGAGATTCAATTCACTGCAGGTGCCATGATTTGATATACAATTTTTATCAATTTTTGCCAATCTGACGTTATTCTTAGTGCTGTGTAAAAACTTCTTAAAAAATAAGTATTGTTTAATTTAGTATTGTTTGTATGAAACTTAACTCACATTAAATATATACTGCATATCTTCTTTGTATTATATTCTTATGGCCTTAACTGTGTTCTTGTAATGGAGATTTAAGTGTAGAAAAGGCCCAAACAATGAAAACCTTTTAGATGAACATTAATTACTCAACAATATAAATAAACTGTAAGTGAAATATTTGAGTGAAATAAAGGAGCTGGTGAATTTAAAGGCAGTGCTGCTAACTATTCAGTAGTGTTAAGTCAATGACAGTCCCCGTGTTGAATGAACGCTCCGCGTGAGAATGTGATAGTTCTCACGCTGATCCGACTCTGAACGAATCTTTTTAAACGATTCTTTTACCTAAATCAGTCGAACTAACTCCCAAATCAAGCAAACTTTAACCATAACATACACACAAGTCCTGTTCTATACGAAAAGCTTAAAATAATTCTTCAACAAAAAGCATTAATCACTTCAAAAACTTACAAAAATATCTAAATAATGATATACAACCCCATACACCAAAAAGACATTTTTAAATTATATCATATGACAAAATATTCATATATTAAACTTTTATCAGCAGCTTTTGCATAATTATTTTTATTTTTTATTTTTGGGGTATAACATCCACATTGTCTTATATGTTACACTACACTAGTTTTATTGCATTTTAAATGAAGATCACATGGTATCTACAGTATATAGTGTAGTTAGACAATAATACTAAAATTGGAAAACATGTTTGTTTAAAAGTTAATAAATAAAACAGAAGTCAATAGTGGTGGTACATTTAATGTTTTTTTTTATAGAATGATAGTTTTTATGTATTGCTTTGTAAATTGTAATTGAGTCAAAAAATAATAATAATCAAAAAACATAATCAAAAAGTAGTCATCAAAAATTGACTTTAATAATAATAATTATTATTATTATTATTATTATTATTATTATTGTTGTTATTATTAATATGGTTTGTTTGTTTGTTTAAAGTAGAAATCCGGTGTGAAATGGACTTGGGGTGTAGTGAAATGTGATAACGAATACTATTTTTAAATTTTTTTTTGGCCCGCCACCACCCCTCTCACTTTATTTCACTCTGCAACAATGCATTATTCTTAAGGGAGGACATATATTAATATAGAGAGAGAAGGAAAAAGGGAGAAAAAAAATCAATAGCCCTCCTTCGTCACCCACAGCATTTCCAACAGCCTTACAATGATAGTGATAGGGACACGGTTTCCGTGGAAAAGTACAAAATAATAAAAGTATATATATAAATAAAATTTAAAAAGCTAGTTGCAGCCTTGCAAATAGTAACAAGTCTTTTCAGAGTCTTTTCAAAGCCATATAGTGTATGGTCAGCATTAGAAGTTTACTTTGTAAACTGGGCAATTGTTGGGAATCGGTTCGTTAAATATAAGTGAACCTGCTCCTGTCAGTTTAGTTGCAGGTGAGTTGGAGTGATTCGATTCACTCTGAGGAGTCGGTTCGCTCGGATGAATCGAACTCTCCATCACTATGTAAACAGAGCGGAGTGCCTGCCCTCGCTCCGCCCCGCTTCCCGCGTGCCCCCCCTCCCCTCTCTCCACTCACTCACCACACAAACCTATTAAGTGGCAAAATTCAGCACAGAAAATGGCGACGGCGGGGAGCCGGACCTCGTCGTCAGGACCGTTGGACTCGAGCGGCGGTTTAGACGCGGGGAACTCTCCGCGTGGAAGCTCCAGCGTGCCCGGTCTCCCGAGCGGTGCCGCCGGCAAGGCGAAGCGAAGCGCGGCGGAGAGTTCGCAATGGAGACGTAAAGAACTGCGGAAAGTGCGGAGCGTGGATCTGGACGGGTCCGAGTCGCTGCTGCTGGCTTCCGAGAGCGGGGCAGCTCCCTCAGCCGCGGCGGCGCAGCTCCACTTCTTATCCGCGTCCTCTCCCGGCGCAGTGCAGGCGACTCTCCTGCAGCAGAGCCACCGCGTCCAGCACAGCAGCAGCAGCTCCCTGACTGAACACCCGCTCCTCGATAAGCAGAGCAGCGGCGGCAGTCTGGCCGCAGCCGCGCAGGAATTGCTTAAAACTTCTTTCAGAAGCAGCAGCGACCAACTCTGCGCTGATAATGCTGCAGCCGGAGCTCCAGGAGAACTGAACCAGCAGAGGTAAGAAAGATTCAAGGCTGATAATGAGCATTTTTGGGGCTGATAAGGAGATTTTTTACTCCAGTACTGTCTCTCTGCCGCTGCGATTCACCTGGATAATGTGTCTGTAAAACTTGTATAAACTGTAAAGTAGCTCTAAGAAGTTCTCAGAAACTCCAGCTCGTTGTTCTACTGAAGTCAGACTCTGAGTTCGAAACTGGGGCTGAACAATCTGTATGATATGTGATCGATATTAGTCCTGTCACGATAAGATTATTATGTGGACGATATATCGTCCCAGAAACTTTTGCCTTATTTTATATATTTGCCATTTAAGAACATTTAATACTGCAGACATAACCATAAATCAAAATTTAAAGCAATTACACACTTTTTCTAAGTTGGCAGAAATTAAATTAATTATAGTTTATTAAAAATGCAGCTCTGGAAAAAATGGAAAAGAGACCACTTTAGTTTGGCTTGTGATCATCCATCTTCTTCTTAATTCCTTTTCAATTTGGTAAAATCAAAGAAACTTATGATTTAAGTTGTCTCTTATTTTTCTCCAGACCTGTATATACTTTTTTTCTTCACCTTCTGCAGCCTGCCCACACTGTGTGTATGGAGTTGTAGTTATGGAAGCATTGGTCTTGTATATCATGCCTGTCTAAAATACTGTTCATTTTATATATGTGAACAAACATACAAATAAACAGCTAAATAAACATATGTTAATTTCCATTTGTTGTACAATAAGTCGATAATGTACTTATCGTGGCAGGCCTAGACGATATTGATCTTTCATCACTGTGTACTTTTCTGAGCATCCTGTAGATATAGCTGTGATATAAGTGTTGGTACAGAGTTTTAATTACAAATCCTCTCTTATTGCACCGTGATTTGGGGTGTGTGATGTATCACCCTAAACTAATATCACAATATTTCTGTTTTTGTGATAACAATATTTTTTGATACTACAAAATACTACTCCAACAAAATAAATGTATATAAATAAATGCATAAATAAATTTTAACATAAAAATAATGTAATGTAGCCAAAAAACTGTACCAAAATACTAAGTGCAGTTATACAAAAAGTACCCTTTAAGCTTAACAGTCAATAAAAGACTGCTTGAATTACAATATTGACAAACTATCATCAGTGTTTGTCAGATCAGTACTGTTTAATTGGTTTGGGTACAGCACGTTTTGATTTAGGATAACAATTTTCAAAAGCAGTTGCTGAGAATCTGCCTCATGTATTTTTGTCTGTGTCAAAATATCACAGCAAATATTGTGATTATAATATTCATATTTATCTAGCTGCATCTCATTTGTTTTTATGTTCGGTTTGATGCTCATCCAAAGTGTCCTATTAATTATTAATCCATAGCATAATTTATTGCAGAACTAATGCTGTTTTCCCATCATATGAAATTAGACCTATTTATTAGAATACTACTCATATGCATATTATGGAGCATTATTGATCTGCATTTCTTTTACATATTGTATTTGCTGCATGGGTTGTATTGACGTGGTTGGGTGTTATACTTTTCTCTTTTTCAGTTTTTATTTTGTACCATAAAACTGGGTTGTTTTTTGCTGAGCATCCTGCTCCAATCAGAATCACTAAATCCGTGTCGCCCACCTGCTGAGGTGGGCCCCCAGATGTTATCAGCTTAGTAGAGTTGCGCAGTTTTTGATGTGAGGGGTGAACAGCTTTAAATCTTTCTGATCTGTCTCCCAATATTAAACCACAAAGATGAGGATAATATCATCCAAACATGCATTTATGTGTTTAAGCATTAAAAGCCTTTAATTTATCAGACTGGACGGCTTTGATTTACATTAGCAGCGATTTCGGTGTTTCGTGGTTCAGCTTTGGTAGGCACTCCAATGTTGCATTTAATTCAGGAATCGTTTTACTGCTGTAAGTATAGGCCTGTGTATTACTCTGTCGTGGCTGGAGGTCTGCTTTTTACGTCCATTAAGTTACATTGAATATGATAAATATATATTGCCCTATTAGAATTGCCCAGGTGATCCAGCAGGAGTGCTTAAGACAATATTAACTCTGGCACAGCCTACACAATGGCTCTTAAACTAAACCCAACACTTCTCCAGACCATGTGTATATGTACTCTGTCACTTTTCCCATAAACAAACTTGCCTTAATATGACCTTGGGTTGTTTCCTAGACAGGAATTGAACCTAGTCCTGGACCACATATCTATTTTAATAAAGAATATTCTCATTCACAATGCCAAGCCATAAAAAAAGCCACAAAAATGAGATTTGTGGTTTGATCAGTGTTTTTTTTCCCCCCATCTTTAATTGTTATCCACTTCAGCACAACACAAAGTGATGCAGGCACCTTATTTTCACTGTTGGGAGCTTGTTTACTCAAGGTTGCCTAAATGATTGCCCCCCTGCTGGCTTTTTCCCTTAAAAGGAAAAGCTGATGGTAAACATTGATGAAGTGGAGCTCAGAGATCTGGAAGTGCCCTCATGTCAGAAAGTGGCATGTCTGTACAGTTGCGTGACATGTTGTTATGTACATTTATTATTATTTTTTTAATGTAGATAAATGTATTTTTGAATATTTGGGTTTGTGAGTTGGGAGTATATTTGGAGGATTGTAAGCTGATGGTTTCTGCAACTGTACCAGGTATGATTAACGAGCAGGAGGCTGAAAAGTGAAGGAATGGCTCAGAAAAGCTCATTATCTGGGTTGGTTGTCCAGGAAAGTGGGTTAAGCCACCCCTGAGTGTAAGTAGAATTCCAGTAAAGCCGAATAAAGAGTGATGCACAGAGATTATATTGCATTGGTAGATGATTAAAATTAGCTTTTATGGGCAAGTGTGGCAAATTATTATTACTTTTTTTTTTTAAATCAAAAAACATATTATTAATTATTTTGAATTAAAAAAGCTCTATTGTAAATAGGCATATCCTGATAATTACATTGATTTATGAGACATTGACAGTCAGGTTCTTAGCAAGAAAATGTCCATTAATGTTAAGGAGCCAGTTTATGGATGTTTAAAACAGCATTTTTTATTATTATTATTTTTTAATGTAGAATATTTCATTGTTTTATACTGTATATCCATTCTCATATCTGAATATACTTAATAATTAAAAGTTTATTGCTCTTTTAATGGGTGTACATGCACTGTAATGCTGTTATATAAAGGATTATTTTGACTAGGTCAGTCACAATAATTATTGAACCACTGCTATTGCATGACTGTCTAAAAAAGGCAGTTTACTGTTATATATGTAAACAAACACAATAAAAAATGATTGAGGTAATTTCCATTTATTGTACAATAATTTAATCATGTAATTATACATGTAATTGTGACAGCCTGTATTGTGAATATTATTAGATTTGACCAATATTTCAACTGGATATTTGATGTATTTACACAGTTGTCTGTAATGTTAGTCCAAGTAGATCCTGTTTTGGGATTTTGTGGCTGTATGGCTATTGTGATTGATTGATTGGCCACTAGTTTCTGTTGGTGCAATTATAGCTAATTCCAACACTTTTTTAATTTATGAATTTCTAATTCAAGCCTTTAGTGTGTGTTTCTGTTGTTCACTGATGCTAAACCAGATTGTGGTTATAAAATGTTTTGTGTTACCCTATTTTTAGTCAGACTAAATCGGGCTGTATACCAGATATACGTGAGTTCTGTATCTTTTTGTTTTTAAGCAGGCAGGTGCTTTCCTTAGCTCCACTCTGTTTACTTACACTTGCATGTTAGAGACATAAAGGCAATCTGAGTCACAGCAGCCCGTTTTGCGTCAGCGCCCTGATTCACTTACCGTCACGTCCCCTCAGGTGAGAAGAGGAGCAGCAGGTTCCTTTGTGCCTATACACGGCTGTCTCTCCCCCCGAACAAATGTCACAGGTAGAAGCTCTTCTCAAGACAGGTGTTGAAAAGCTTCCAGAAACAGATGTTTGGCTGTCTCCGCGCTCCAGCGTTCGGGATGAGCCCATCTGTCTGTACACGGTTGCGCGGCGTCTGCTCGAGGGGAGATCAAAAGAAGTCGGCTTCTCAAACGTCTCATCGGGTTGCCACAGTTTTAAAGAAGCTAAATTATTCAGAGCTCGGGATCGCCTTTGTTTCCTTTGAAGGCTTCCCGCTTGATCACTGTAGGGACTGTTTCATGTGAAGAGCCAGGGGTCACTTGGCCATGCAGGTTAAATTTCACTCGGCCAAGTTGACGAGAAACACCTCCGACAGGTTTACTGAGACAAATCTTTAGTGGTAAATTATAAATGTAACAGATTCTTTTTGGGCCATCTTCTTTAAATTAGTTCTGGTGATGCACTGATCTGATCAAGTGGATTTGTTTCATTTCTCATACTAATCCTTTTTAAAATAGATTATAGTATGACGTATAGCTATACATTATATACGACTGAACAGTGGTTGGGTTACATTAAGTATATACAGCTCTGGAAAAAATTAAGAGACCACTTCAGTTTCTGAATCAGTTTCTCTAATTTTGCTATTTTTAGGTAAATGTTTGAGTAAAATGATCACAGTTGTTTTATTCTATAAGCTACAGACAACATTTCTCCAAATAAAAATAGTATAATTTAAAGCATTTATTTGCAGAAAATGAGAAATAGCTGAAATGGCAAAAAGATGCAGAGATTTCAGACCTCAAATAATGCAAAAAACACAAGTTCATATTCATAAAGTTTTAAGAGTTCAGAAATTAATATTTGGTGCAATAACCCTGGTTTTTAATCACAGTTTTCATGCATCTTGGCATGTTCTCCTCCACCAGTCTTACACACTGCTTTTGGATAACTTTATGCCTGCACTCTTGGTGCAAAAATTCAAGCAGTTCAGCTTGGTTTGATGGCTTGTTATCATCCATCTTCCTCTTGATTATATTCCAGAGGTTTTCAGTTTGGTTAAATTAAAGAAACTCATAATTTTTCAAGTAGTATATGATTATCCCATCTGTGTATTCTGAAATGTGTAGATTTATTGTGATTTTTATATTTTTGCTATATCTCCCACCCCAATGCACAATTGTTGCAAAGATAATCTGTTCCACTCATTCTGCTAAGTGATGCTCAGGCATTAGAAGGTAGGTAAAAGAAGAACCTTTATGATCCAAAAGTGATTATATATGGCCTAACTCAAAGGACCTTTGGTCATACCTTTTTATTTTTCATGCTTAAGTGTATGTTTCCGCTACTACAAAACAAATAATTTAAAGCAAGTGCCTTAGCTAAGCACTAATAATGGATTAATGCTCAAGATTGGCCATACATGAATACGTTTTACAGCAAGAAAAAGCTGAATCAGACCATCCCTAGTTTGCTCCTTTGCCATTTTTAGAGTTTATACACAGATCTGAGCTCTTACCTCAAAGCCAGTCATTGTTGTTTTTAGATGTGGGCTGTATTTCCTAACCAGTATCAGCTGATCATTTAGCAATGGATGGGCTACAGCTGCAGTGCGAGCGGCAGGGCCTAGAGTTTCCTTTACAGTGGATTGAGTTGGTGTGGCTCCACTGGGTGTTCCCAGCCCACAGGATCGTAATTAATTTGTTTGCATTTCCAGCGGATGTGGCAGAAGTTCTGACATTCTGGTTTACAGTAGACAGCCGGTCAGATGCGGGATAAGATACCTCCCCTGGAAAAGAAAATACCACTGCTCTTTAATCTAGTCAAGTTAAATACTCTATGATTGCTCAGTAGTGTGAAACTAAACATGGGAGGTTTGTTTGGACAGAGACTGTAAAATGCTGTGGAAGTTTTTAACTGAAACTGAAATATTTAGTATAGCAGTTGAACAAGTTCACAGTGATTTTCTTGGCTGTAGAGGATTTTTCTGCTGTTATCTGCTGTTCCTTCACCATGGGATTGAGTCATGATGGCTCAACTTTGACAGATACTGTACTTCCCTGAAGCCCTACACCCTCTATTCTTGGAAGAAGTGTGCAAATAATGAAAATATACACCAATCTGTCACACCATTAGCACCACTGAGTGATAAAGTGCAAAACCTTGAACTACAGTGGCACCAGCCAACTGGGTGGGATACTTGGATGCAGTATTCTGTACCTCCCAAATGTGGTCCAAAAAAATACAAAAAGTATACTGAACTGGGTCAAAACATCTCCTAACATCCGTCGTGTTTTGTGGGGGGTTTCTGATATCAAGTAAATGATTTAAGAAGCCCAAGAATATAAGACACTTTGAGAAGGCATCAATCGTTACGACTAGACATTTGGGTCCGAAAGTTTCCACAGCATCAGGCAGGTCTTGCAAGGCGTTCCCAGTATTCAGTAGTCTGTACCTACAAAAAGTGCTAAAAAAAAAAAAAAAGACAACCGGTGAACTGGACTGGGTCAAAACATCTACAAAACATCAGGCAGGGTTTGTGTAGTGTCCCCTGGGATGCAGGATTGTGTACCTACCAAATGTGGTCCAAGAATGGACAACCAGTAAACCAGGCTGGATCGAGACATCTCCAAAATATCAGGGGGGCGGGGATTGTCCATGGCATTGTAGTATTCTGTACCTCCCAAACGTGGTCCAAGAAAGTACAAATAGGAAACCGGACTGGGTCAAAACATCTCCAAACATCAGTCAGGAGTCTTAAATATGGTCCAAGGGTTTTAAGACGCATTGATATGATCCGTGGAGGTACAACCTAACAACTTACAGACCTTATTAGGGGATCTTCTGCTAACATAGTATTGGTGACACATATCTCAGGTCACCTTCAGAGGTCTTTTGTAGGCCATGCCCACTCATTATTAGGAAGGAGATACTAATGTAATTGCTGATCAGTGTATAATAATTGAGGAAATCTGTGGGGTTATGGATTGAGACATTTAGAAAGGCTACATGTTTAGAACAACTAATTAAAAACTCCATAATGTAAGTAGTGTTTACTGACCTTTTCCTTATTTTTAGCCACATTAGCATGTTTGTGAGCTCAAGCTCTTTCTTTAACCTTTATGTTAGTAGGCCACACTGTACTGTATGTTCTAATGTACTGTGTGTATGGTGTGGACGTGGAAGTAGGTTAATTCCCCAGATCCTGGTTACAGTAATGTATCTGGAACTCCGTCTCTTGTGTCTTTACACACATGACGAGAGCGCTGTATGTGACTCACCACCACCAGCAAGCTTGTAAAAGAGGTTTTGACAGACTTGACTTCATAAAACTGACCTTCTCGGAGCTGCCCTCAAATTAGCTGTGGCCCCACATCTGGAGCCAGAATGACTTCAGTGCTGAGGTACGAGCGAAGGAGGACACTCAGCCTGCCTGCCTGCCTGCCTGCCTTAAACTTGGCACAGGGACGTGCTGTAGGTTGCGGCAGTTCCCATGGGAAACCTCCTCCTGGGAAAGCGATACGGTAATAAGAATTTCCGAGAGCTTTATGAAGTCCCAGGGCTTTTATTGGAAGCCCTCATGACGGATATACCCTGGCAGAAGATAAAATAAAGAGTGGGAACGTATACAGACAGGCGGTCTCTTGAACCTGCTGGGAGGCTGGTGTCTAGTGCTAGTCTAGTGAATGAGTCAGTGACGTTTGCGTGTGACATGTGACACTTTGGCTCTTAGGAATAAAGCAGGATTTGGTGGAGACCGGGTTTCTGCTGTTGACTGAAGGTTCCTTTGTCTTCATTGGAGATATTTGTATTAAAGTTGTTTAATGTGTTTTAATTGCAATATGTAGCATGTATTAGGGGTGGGTGATATGGCCCTAAAATAATATCACAATATTTCATGGTATTTTCACGATAACTATACTCAGCGATACTTGGCGATACGACAAAACACTGATTTTTTTCACAATTTTTCAGGGTATAATATTGTTCACAATATTATTCACCCTTAGCATGCATTATTTTTAAAATAAATGTACATTATACAAATTGAACATGAACAAAGTTTTACCACAGGGGACAGCTTGGCAACACCCATACCTGTATATGTTGAGGTGTTATCTTGTGAGAGTTTGAACAAGGCCTCATAGTGGGTGCCAGATGGATAGATGGGCAATATTATATCGTATACAATATATCGTGATACAGAAATATCGTGATATTAAAAATCCATATCGTGATAATAGAGATATTCTGTCTTAAAAGTAGTCTATTATTTACTGTGAAGCTTCAAGTGTATTTATTGTATAATGTTTTTAGTTTGCAGTTTATATGCATGCACTAAATATTCTGCAATATTTTTGCTGCATTATATTATTTTTTGCTATATTATTTATGTTGCCACATTATGATTATGCTGTAATACTATTATACTATATTCCTGAAATTAATTAATTATTTTTCTGTTTTCCTATACCGTCAAGTATATCGTTATTGCAAAAATACCCTTAAATATCGTGATATTATTTTAGAGCCATATCGCCCACCCCTAATAGATGGGACATTTAATTTAAAAAGTTATGTGAAATATTAGAAGATTCCACATTCCACAGTATCACAGCAAGTGTACCAGGAATAGGTCATAGAGGGCTGGTCCACTGTGGGTGGTAATGATCGTGACTGGTGGTGACTGGCTCCAATTGTCCATGCAAAACCACCACAAGTTGCCTTCTCTGGCAGAAGTCACATCCACTTTCAATGCAGTATTCGAAGCTTCACATCCATGCATATCCTACAGGTCTGTGCAGTGTTTGTTTGCATCCAACATGGTACGAGGCAAAAGTCATGGGGCATGATAATAGTTGCTGCCCCAGGACTTTTGGAATGTCTGTGTCTAAACTACCTTGACTCATCTATGTCTCCCAAATATCACAAAACTTTTAGTAGAAGGGAACATGAAAAATTTTCGTAAAGTGGATTAAAGTGTTCTGGTGGTTATGGGAACCAGTCCCTTCAAAAGGTGGGCCACACATTACTGCGAAGTTATGAAACAAAAGAATAATAGAGTACACAATATATTGTTTCAGCAAAGTCCTCGTAATCTACTTACATGCAATAAATAAAATCACAGGGCATGCAATGTCAGATGCAGTGTCAAAAAGTGATATCAAACATATTTAAATAGATATTTAAATATTTGATTTTTGAAAACACTGAAGACACAATATCTTCCAGAAGCAGATATTATCTACACATTATAATTTATTTTATTCCAATCCCGGAGACATTGAGTGCGTTATTAATTTAATGATTGACTTCTGGTCAAATCTAGGTACAATGTCTATATATTTTTAATATCACAATATATATCACAGAAAAAGTGCAGTGTAATTGACATAACAGTATCATTTTGCTATCATGCAGCCCTACACATAGTTATAAATTGACTAAATATTATAGTAGTTGTAAAAGTTTTGGCGTAAAACTAAAACAAAATCATTCATAGTGATAAGATACATAATATGATGAAAAATATATATTCTCAGCTTCAAGGGGAACTAGCGTTTGTTCCGAAATTTGTGCATGCTGGTGTTTAGATGGCAAAATGCATTCAGACTAGTGCCTTACTAACAGATTTGAGAGCTTAAAAGAGGGAAAATATGGTTTCTGATTAATACAAGTATCTGCAGATATCATTCTTACAGTATTGGTATCTGTATCGGACATGAAAAAGTAGTATCCTGCCATTCTAATTGGTGCACCCTTTACTGCCAATCTAACACACAATGTCAAGGTTTTGATAAGACTGCCTTGATATGCAGAATCTACTGCTGGCATGTTCCAGTATGTGCGCATTCACCTTCATTTTCAAAGTCATAGGAACTCCTGGATATGTGTAGAGGCTAATGGTTATCGTGAGCTGTTGTTTGGGATTACTGGTGTCTGAAGTATTCTGTTGCTAGGCAGGCAAGGACAAAAATGTTCTGAAATCTGAATCCTTTGAATTGGGGGTCAGAAGCCAGTCTTTATCTCACTGCACCTTGTTCTGTAAAGCCTAATACTATTTCTGGTAATTGCTGATTTTTTTAAAGGTGGAATTTAATTGCAAAGCTACTTCATTTTACAGCCTAATTGAAGCTGTAGAGAATAATTGTGTGTTGTGAGGCTTTATGTAATTTGACCATTTTCTTAAACGTTACAGAGTAAGACTCATTGCTTTGACAGACACTGAATGTAGATTTCTCCATTTTAGGGATTTTGCAGTAATGTTATTATTGAGGTGGGCAATATGATGATTATACTCAGCATGCGAAGGCATCTGAATAAGGTCACTGTTGATTTTGACGGCAATCATGTATCGTGATAAATATTAAAAATTCTTTAACTCTCATGATGCAATATTGTAAGTATTAAGTTAAAGAAAATCCCTTTTCCCTCTTTACCCTGAGATTTTAACAATACACTGTGTTGCTGGAAAAATCTATGTGTCTATGTTTATTTCTGATCGCTGTGGAGCCTTTCTGTTGGCTCATTCATCTTATATCAAAATTCCAAGAACATTAGATACATTTTTATAGCAGTCATAGGTTTTTGTGTCACATCAACTATATTTTCGGTCTTTTTGATAAGATACTCAGTGTAAGAAAGTATACTCAGTGAAAGTGGTCTTAACTTGAGAAAGTTAACTCAATGAAAATTGTCTTGGGTTAGAAAGTTAGCTCAATGAAAATAGTCCTAGGTTTGAAAGTTAGCTCAATTAAAATGTTTCTGTGTTACAAATTTAACTCAATGAAAATGGTCTTGGATTAGAAAGTTAACTCAATGAAAATGGTCTTTGGTCAGTAACTTAACTTTGCAAAAATAGTCTTGCGTTAGAAACTTAACTTGTTTCTTTAGGTTGTCTCAGACTTTATAAACTGAACAGTGGTAGTGACTAGGTTATAGCCTCTACCCTGTAAACCTAGCTGGTGTCTGTGTGTAAAAATATTTGCCCTCGCTCTGCAGAGTGTTTGGGGGCTCCTGAGAGCCGGCTTGTTTTGTCTAACCAGTCGAGGCCTCTTCACGGTCACCAGAAACGGCCTGTTTAAAGCCCGGGGTTAGCTGAACGCTCATGCCTGGACGGTAGCAACAAAGGCCCGGATATTTCCATACCCATTAGGCCCTGTCGATCGGCACAGGGGTCCCCCCTCCTCCCAGTTTCTGTTTAGTTAGCAGCAGGACGAGGCAAGCTAGAGATTACATGTGAAAAGTAAACACACGGGTCCCTGACTAATCAGACCCAGATTACTAGTTAAAACAACACGTCTTGTGGAGGGGCCTTCGCTAGATGCCCTCAGCACATACACATGACAGGGCCATGCTGGTTTTAAGACTGACCCTGGTCTGAAAATAAGCCACATCAGCATGCTTCACTGATGTCTGAAGATAAGAGACTGGATGATGTTAATGCATGAACTGGGCGAGGGAGAAGGCAGCTCTTTAGTTCCGGGGAGCATGACTGAGGCCTCGGTGGTTCTTCAATTTTATGATGGATTTTAGAGAAGAGTTTTAAACAGTGCTGTTTAGCTTTGAACCTTGAAACCAATTGTGGGTCATGGTGTTTGTTTTTAGTCACTTGTAGTTGAAATAACTACAATAAAACTATTTGTTAGGGATGCAACAGTATAGGACTTTGTTGCCAATATCCAGTACTTTTATGCATGTGCATTAGGGCTGCACGATATATCATTTAAGCATCGTCCTTATGATGTGCGCATGCGCAATAGTCACCTAAGGCAATTAAATGGAAAACGTCAGATTGCAGTGTTTTGATTCTTGACACTAAAAAAAGAAGATAAACAGTGTTGTGTTGTAATTTTTTTTGTGTGAACAGTGCTGTCTCTGTCTCTGTGTGAGTGACAGGCTGCTGCTGCCTGAGAAGCAGGGGGAAGGGGGAGGGGGAATAAACACGAGGTAACCGCATGGCCTCCACATGGCTGGACACGTGCTTGTAGATATATCAAAGTGAAACACTATGATATGCGATTCAATACTTGTTCCAGTTCCAAAAAAATGATTGATTTCATGCAAATATTTATGTTTTGTGTTGTTTTTAAACGCCGACTGCTAGATCTCCTCAGATCCCAGTGTTCTGATTAGATAAAAAGTAAACTTTTCTTTTTTTCTCAGATTTATGCCTTTAAATGTGATTAAAATGATTGCATAATCTCTGCATCATGGTACTCATCATATAGCCAGGTTCTTGTCAATACACAGTCCCAGGCCATTTGTTGAATACTGCTGGATGGCTGTGGCAACACCTGGGAATAACTTATGTGATTGCTTACCAGTATGATTCTGAAATTATTGTTCATTCCTAATATTGATGGAGGTACAGAGAGGCTACATACTGGCTGCTTCAAGAATCTGCATTTAGTTTATTGAATTCTAGTTTAGACAGACTAAAACTGTCCATCTTGTACTGTACATTTACGTAAAGTGTCTGAGTCGGCCCTGCTGTACTGTAGTTGTATTGTAGGCAACAGATCAAACTGACACGGCCCAAATAGAAGAGCATTGTTATTAAAGAGTGGGATGCTTCTGGCATAGAAATGAAACTCCTACACAAATATACTGTACATGCACTCACTTGTCTGCCAGTGTAGAAGAGCATTGTGTGGGATGGAAAGATCATGCATATGAAAAATCATGTCGTGCAAGTGTCTGAAGTTCACTTGTTTTGGTTTTTGTTTATATTTTTAAGAGGAACCCCCAAAATTCCAGTATTCATCAGGGTAAATCAGTGCATCAGAACGAAACTACAGACCTTCTGATTTTTGGGAAGTGAATGTAACTCGATATTTTGAAACAAAATGGAGAGTCACTAAAAAAACAAGCCGCTTGCCAGCCTCACGTGACGGAACAAACCCGGTCATCGGCTGCTCTGTGCCAAACATGTTTTCTGCGGTTAGCGTTCACCCCCCGAGGGGTGAATTGAATGAATCTACCCTGTTAACACTGAAATCAATAGTTCCCCCGATTTTCACCCTCCAGTGTTCTGTGAGAGCTCTGGACAAACTGTGAGTTGTAACAGCATGAGAAAGCAACATTGATCTCCTGACATGGTCCTGCTCTAGGGATCCTGCATGAGTAATGTGAACCCTCTATGGAAAAGCTAGACTGTAAATTGGAAATGACCAGCGATTGATTGATGCTCAGGACAGAAACAGGATCATTGTAATTTAGGATTGGGCAGTGTGGTGTAAATGTAATATCACAATGTGTTAACATGTTTTCAGAATACATTGTTTTCTTAGGTGTGGTAAGGTGTGTGCAGCAGACATGGCAACAGTAATGCTCTAAAAATGCTTTATGGGGTGGGCAGTATTGCAAAAAGTATATAATCCTTCTTAAATGTTTTACTATACATAACATACTTGCATTTCTCTGTGGCTTTAATACTTAGAAATTGTCTTGGAAAATAATGAAATCAATATACTAGTGCATCTCAAAAATATAATATCATTGAAGAATATCATAGAATATCATCCATTCTTCCTCCAGACTCTGATCCCTTGATTTCCAAATGAAATGTAAAATTTACTGATGATCAGTGATGGTTTGGAGAGTCATGTCATCTGCTGGTGTTGGTCCACTGTGTTATATCAAGTTCAAAATCAGTGCAGTGTTTTCCCGGAAAATCTTACAGCACTTCATGCTTCACTCTTCTGACAACTTTTATGTAAATGCAGATTTTATTTTCCAGCAGGACACTGCCCACACTGCCAAAAGTACCAATTGGTCTTATATAGTATTCTAATTTTCAGAGACACTGAAAGGATGGATCACTCAGGAGTTTAGTGGATTCCACTGTGGTACCTTTATTAGGATGCAGCATCTAGTCCAGTTGTTAATAACTAGCAATATTTACAATATGCACAGTAAAGAGTATTGAAAACTGTCATAATAGCAATTATCTAAGGTTATATTGCCCAATCTCTGCCTTGTAATGCTTACAGTTCCGTGTCCAGGACCCATTATACTCACTTGGACTCTCAACCTTTCAACCACAGATGAATGCTATAATAATAATAATAATAATAATAATAATAATAATAATAATAATAATAATATAATAGCCTAATAAATTATACACCTTTAATTTAAAAAATGAACATTTAATTATTAACACACCGTATTAATTCAGACACTGGAAGTGACACAACAGCTTGAATTGGAACGGCAGAACAGAATATCACGGCTGGCTGAAATGCACAGTGATGTTCATTGTAAACAAGCAAACAAACAAACATGTACACAAACACGCATGTTAACACAATGAGTGATATTGAGGTCAGCAAATGTGGAAACAATGTACCATGTAAATGAGCCATATATTGTATGAGAAGTTAATAATGTAATTATAATAACAGAGCTACCAACCACACTACAATACTAAAATGATTGTGCTCTTAATCTGGGGGCTCCACTTATTGATTTGGGGGCTCTACTTATTGATTGATACTAGAGGTGTGCCATTTCAAATGCACAAAAATTGATCACAATAAAAAAATCCATAAAATTAAACTGTGATGTTTTTGTGATTTTTGTTGCAACATTTACTTCATTTTTGTTACATTTTTATTTAGTTTTACTTTTAGGTCTCTTTTTCTTTTTTTTTCTTTTTTTGCTGCAGTAGTAGGCCTATATTCTTGAAAGTAATTAAAAAAAGTAAATGTTTTGTCATATAGCCAAAAATATTGTTATCGCAAAAATACATAATTATATTGTGATATTATTTTAGTGCCATATTGCCCACCCCTAAATGATACATGTAGCTGATTTTGTATCATGATAATATCCACAATATGCTCGAAAGTCCTTATTTTCCTTATAAATCCTTAGTTTTTATCTCCTCACAATAACAATATCCTGTTCATACTGCCCAGCTCTAATAAAGCGTATACTGTAGACTGCCCCATGAAGATCTGGCAGATGAAGGCAGCACAGAGAAGCACAGAGAAGCACATTGTGAAGCTGGAGCACTACTGTCCTAATGAGGAGGAGCCAGCGCTACAGGCCGAGCTCAGAGAGAGCCAGCAGAGGAAACGGCCAAGCAGAAGCCTTTCGGCCACCCTGCAGTCCCTCCAGCCTCGTCCAGCCGCCCATTAGCTACAGTCCAATCTGTTTTTGGAAAAGCTTTGGAAATGTTTATTCAGCCACGCCTTTTCTCCCTCCCAGCCTTCATCCGGGCAGCTGCTTTGGCCTGGCCCTGCGCCTCCCCCAGGACACTCTTCCGCAGTTGTTTTCCTTTTGTCTTGCTCTGTTCTTTCGAGGTCAAGTTTAGTCTCAATTGGCTTTTTTCTATTTCTTGGAGTCATTGGCCGTGTTTGCTTGAAAGCGGGTTTTTAAGACTGAATGAATCCTTTTTTGTAAGAGCTCTCACTTTCTTCCCTTCCCTTTCTGTCTGAACGTTGTGATGCAACACTTGCTCAGGATGAACAGTAATAGTCTCTCTCTGAATGAGATGGACTGGCAGGGAGATGTTTCTTTCAAGGCTTTTGGCTTTGGTCATTGTAGTAGTGCGGCTGGATCTGAGGGCCAAGTTTATAAAGAAAGAACAGAATACAGTCAGACTGAGATGTTGGCCTTGACTTGGAAGCTCTTTGGCTAATTCTTTTTGTGCTTTTGCTTTGTCTGATTTCTCTGTCCTTAATTGCTTTTATGTTGGCTGTTTTTCATGTGTGAGGTGTAAAAGTGTTTTTGTTAGCAGTTATAGACCAAGAGAAGTAAAGTATTTATGTTTGAGAGGTTTTCTAGCCGTTTTGGTCCTCATAAAAAGATTCACTTCATTGTGAATGATGGGAAATATCGATCAACTATGTATCGGTATTGGCTGTGAGAGATCAGAGATCGACCAATAATTTAGCCAAACTTCAGAGCTGGAAAGATGAACATACAGTATAGTTAAAAATTTTGAATAAGGCCCTTATTCAACCTCTGAATGGCAATAGTGACCTCACTCATATCTGCAGAACCCTGTTAAATCCAATGCTGAAATCATCTCTGTCTTGTGCCTTGTTATTTTTTTCTGTGTGTCCAAAACAATGTAAAGGATTTAACATAATTAACTGGATACCCCTCTTGAAAGTGGTGTCCACCACTCAGCTCATTACAGTAAGTGTATTAGCTGGGCTAATTCACACCACTAATGACACTATGCTCCACAGTTCTACATACATGGGATTACATGGGAATTCTTGGCTTTCTCAGCGGGTGCTTAGAGCCTGCCAAAGTTTTTGGTGATTTTTGGTGATTTCAAAAGCTGAACGATGAATAGTATCATCCCCCAGAACTCTGATTCGTCTATCTTTACTTGATGCTTGTATTGTTTGTTTGTTTGTTTGTTTTTTCCTCATTGAGGCCTTTGCTAATTTGCAAGACGAGGAAAGCTAGTTTCATTTGATAAAACATGGAAACTTTTCACAGCACAAATTCCATGGTAGCTAGCATTTACTGGCTGTTGTCTGAGGAAATGTACAGCAAACTATTGCCACACTATTTGCTGTGTAAGCTAATGTATTTTTATTTCAGTGTGACTTCCTGAATAAACCAGAAAAATGAGAAGTGAAATTAATGGTGTTGCTTGTAGCGTTTTTCTCTTCACTGTCTGTCTTTCAGCAGCTCAGCTCTGCTTAGAGCACTGAGCTGGTAGCAGTGAAATTATCTTAACTGTAACTATATTTGTCTACTGTGGGTTTAAATATCTAACTTTATCTTCTGAATGTAGGGGGGCAGCTTGTCTGTTAACTCAATGTTCAACCATCACTACTGTTTCTCTTTCTTCTCTACAGTGTCTTTCTTTCCCTTCTCTCTCTATCAGTTGCTCCCTTTCCCTTGGATTTTGTGGGAGGCCATGCATGTGATTCTCTGCAGAGTTGGCCCAGATTCT
Organism: Astyanax mexicanus; assembly: GCF_023375975.1. NCBI lineage: Eukaryota > Metazoa > Chordata > Actinopteri > Characiformes > Acestrorhamphidae > Astyanax > Astyanax mexicanus. The sequence goes on along the minus strand of NC_064427.1, from coordinate 27,141,682 downwards.
CATGTGAATTGAGTCTCTTTCTCCCTCTCTGTCTCTCTATTAGCTGCAGTGTAGCAGTATTTTTTATACTGTTTCAGATCTGTTTTAACAGTTTAATATTTAATATTATTTTTCTTTCTATAAATCTAGTTTATTCCCCATTATCATTTTATTATTGCATTGTGATGGTTCTTCTTTTGGACTAATCTTATGAGAAGAAACTTGCCTACCATCAACAAACTATCAAACAAATGATCATTGATACCAGTCAAGAGCAGGAATGTATGCAACATTAAGCTTTTCAGGCATTACATGGATTAAATACATCTTTGTGCAGGACCTCTGTAATGTTCTGCACTCTGTTTCTCAAGATGAAATATACTTTTACGTTTATTTGTTGGAATTTACAACATTTTAAAGTACTGCAAAAAAGAAGATCACCAAAAGCTCATGCATAACTGCAGTGAGAAGCTCAGAGTGTCATTAGCAGTGTTCGCCAGCTCTGTACTCTCAACAGAGGTATCTGGTTAGTAGAATTAAGTGTTTCTGGCAGATACAGGAACAACTGCACATACTGAGCATATTTCAAGACCACTTTAAAATGCTAAGTTTCTTTGATTCTACCAAATTAAAAACCTCTGGAATATAATCAAGAGGACATTGGATGATCACAAGCCATCAAATCAAGCTGAACTGCTTAAGTGTTTGCACTAGGTGTGGCACAAAGTTATCCAAAAGCAGTGTGTAAGACTGGTGGAGGAGATCACGCCAAGATGCATGAAAACTGTGAATAAAAACCAGGGTTATTCCACCAAATATTGATTTCTGAACTCTTAAAACTAAAGTTGTCTCTTTTTTTTTCCAGAGCTGTATATTTTTAGTGGTTATTCTTTATATTCTTATTTTAGTTAAGCAGCAGAATTACACTTTTTTTTCTTTTGTTGTTTTGTTAAAATCAAACTTAAATGAAGTTGAAGTTAAATGAAGTTTTTAGCAGGATGACAAGCAATCAGTAACTCATATCTCGCACTTGTGGTTATGCATTTTGAAAATGTAGTGATTTTATCAGTGGTGTTTTTTCAGTGGTGTTTTATCAGTGCTTTTCTACATTGTTCCTGTTGTTGATGGTGAGAGATACGGAAAGATAGTTAAGAGAGTTAAAGTTCTTTCATCTTTCTTCATGTCTGTTTCTGTCTTTGTGTCCTGGAATATTTCCTTTATCTGTACAGCTTGGGTACCCACTCTCTGTCTCTCTCCCTCTCTCTCCCTCTCCCTCTCTCTCTCTCTCTCTCCCACACACTCACACACTCGTTCTCCTTTGTGTTTAGAGTATAGGCCTTTGCATTTACTGCATGGTGGATCCCATGAGCCTGTGAGCTCCATTGTTGTGTTTCTGTCAGCTCATATCACAGTGAGGATACTGACCATAAAACTAGAGGAAGATCACAACTCTCTCTCTCTATATTCTTACTTTACGCAATGTACACTTTACTATGTAGTCCCTGGATCCTTGAATGTAATTGACACATTCTTGCACTGTACTTGGATCAGTGACTTGTGCAAAGGCTAGCAATTAGCTCATGTTAGTGGGCAGCAGCTACATCTCTATAACATAGCACATATGTGTGCAAATAGTGAATTAATGATGTTAAGCACAGAAATGGTTGCTTTCTTGGTGCTACAACAGTGTACATCATTTCACATGTTATTTTTCTGTGCTGTTAAGAGTAACTAGGGATAGTAAGGATGAAAAATAATATCAGCCACAATAGGAAAACGATTTATCTTGCACAAAATTAAAGAAAACCTTTTCTTGCTGGCTTAACTCAAAGCCTGAGTTTTGTTGCTCAGTCAATTTAATAAAAAAATTGACTTTCAAACTTTTAAGTTGGACGTTTTACAGTTCAGTATTTTAGAATAAAAAAAAAACTTTATTAAATTCTGCTTATATCTGCTCTCCACATTTGTAACCCATCAAAAATAACTGTTATATTTCTGTGTAATGTTAATCTAGAATTTAGTCTTTTGGTAGCAGATGCTTACAGTACAAGAAAAATATAGAGATGAAACTCAGCCCACAGTTTCCATGTTAGGACATAATTTTCTTATATGTTTAGAATTTTTAGAGCCTTCAAGTTTAATGCATAGTGTTATTATAACAGAGTAGATTTTCACACACACACATATATATATACATATATATATATATATATATATATATATATATATATATATATATATCTATATATATATATTTTTTTTTTTTTTATAAACAAAGGAGAAAATCCAAAGTTTTGAACAGTGATTCGAACAAATAGGGGGACACACAAATTGAGTTGACTGGTACAGCCCTTTTTTTTGTTTGACCAAATACTGAAAAGACAATTGCATTGTATATTGAACTATAATTTATTTTGAGTCAAAATGTGCTTTGTTTATGTCTGCTTAAAATTGTTGTTTTCACACAAAAAAATTAAGTCTTTTTTTAAAAAGTGGCAAAATTTATGTAAACCTGCAAAAAAAAAAGTTTGATATTTCGCCTTCAGAAAATGTGGCATTATTCCATTTTCCATTTTGGCCAAAAGTTTTCATTTCAGTGCATCCTGTTACTTCTAACCTTTTACTAATAATAGTAATAATAGTGATAGTTTAACTTATATCATTGCAAGGTCACATGCACAAGATTCATTCCCCAACCTGAACTAACTACTAGCACACCGCATAAGTACTCGATTTGAAGGCACGCTCCATCATCTCAGCCTATAAATCCCCCCTCATACGTTCTCAGACCACTTCCACCACAACCCCTCATTAGCATCACTCAGACCAGCATATTTTACTGAAGGCTGAAGAGCTGAAGAGCTTTGATCTGTCTGCTAAATCACTACCTGAAGCTTTAGTTATGCTGCTGTGATGTGAAATGAATACCCTGGATCTGAAGCTGTGTTGTAGTGTGAACAAATGTCAGCATGAACTACAGTAAAAACACACAGATTGCGCAGTATGCTTCTCGGCAGCTGGGCCTCTGGGAGTTGTGGCTAAGCTGTTAAATATGAGCGTCTTGCCCTTGTGGTTTCCCAGTCGTGTCCTTAACTGCTGGTGTTTTTAGTTTTAGTTTTTAGGAGCAGAGTATTTATTATCTAATGGGGGGGAGGTGGGGTTTATGATTGCTGTTGAGTTTCCTTGTAAGGGCTTGACTTGATTCTGTGTACTGTAAATGGTTAACAGGGCAGGTGTTTGTCGTCTGCCTGGTTGTGAGCAGTTGCTCAGGTATGGCTGATGTGAAGTTTTTTATGGTCCTTGAGGTGTCTTGGCATGTTTTCTTAAGTCAAGACAATAAGTGCACTTATGAAGTGGGTGTTTATTCACTGGTGGCTGTAAGTAATATTGCTGTTATACTCTTATACTATATTCCTGAAATTAATTAATTATTTTTCTGTTTTCCTATATCGGCAAGTATATCGTTATCGCAAAAATGCCCTGAAATATCGTGATATTATTTTAGTGCCATATTGCCCACCCCTAATGCAAAATAATAAAATGTAATGTGCCATGTAATGGCCATATGCCAAATCTAGGCATATGGCCAATGTTGACATTTCTAAAAGCAGAAATTATTGGTTGATACCGATATGATTACGATATAATCAACGTACATCCCTAAAAAAAAAGCAATTGTAGTTAATCAACCAAGTCATGCTTTGTACTGTGGTTAATATAGACTGGACAAAACAAGGCTTAAACTTCCCAGCTTTATTCACTCATTAATTTTTTTCCCTGACTGTAATATTGCCTATTGTGTTTGCTTTTGTGTATTATGTATTCTGCAGACTATTATTAATGAAAAGCTAATTGCTCTTAAAAGAGGTAAATTAGCATTATTATGTTATTATTATTAATATATTAGCAATGAATCATTTTTATATAGTATCTTAATGACATTAATATCTGTATTTATTTCTGGGCTAATATATTGTAAAAAATTGTTATCATCAGGCCTACAATTATGTTATCTGCAGTTGCATTTGTAGCTCTGCACCATAATTTAACATCCACACTTAGGACGTATAACATGTTTTTGATTCTTTATTAGGACCAGTAACTAGTGATTGATTATCTTGGTAGTCTGATATGATCAGCAATAATTTCTGCATGCATTTCATTGCTTTAAAATGAAAAACAATTTAACGTGGGATTTAAATGCTGTTTTTATGCCCAGAACATTAAGTTTCAATGTGGAAAGTTCAGGTATTTAGTGAGCAAATATGTAATCTTTTGTGTTTGGAAACGTTTGGAGACACAGACCAAGCAGAGTGTAAACTGTGTGAGTGTTTCTGTCCCCCGCAATAGTGCTCATATTGGCTCTCTATATTGCTTGATTTTAAAATTTCCCACTGGTTGTTCGTACTTGTCTTTTCTTCTCAGGCCTTTGAGAAGACCACAGTGCAGCTGGGGTAAGAGTCGTGTATCAGCATCTGTGGAGCATCTTGGGGTTAATTGCTTTGCTTAAGGGCAGAATGCCAGTGGTCAGAGCAAGGGCGGGAGCAGTGTTGGACGCTGTTCTTCAACTTAAAGGTCTTCAGCTCAACTGTTATCAGTGGCTTCTTGTGTAGGAAGAATCCTTGGCCTTATCTAGAGGCCTGTAAGTTCAGACCTGCTGAGTTTGGTTTATTTTTACTGTGTAGACTGAACTTACAGTAAGTTAGCCTTGTGTTTTTGTTTCAGGAAGGAAATCGTAGGCGTATAGGACTTTGTTTGGCAGTCATGTGCTGGATTGTACATTTACTTGGTGAACTGTAAGCTGTCCTGCACATCCATGCAGGCGACCGCAGCCTAGTTAATCTTTAGATTATCTGTGCAGTTTATGGTTAAACATCTGCCTGCCATTGGTGCATGTTTGAGGATTTGGATATTGTAGATTTGTGGGGTGTGTGTGTGTGTGTACATGTGCTCCCCTCCCCCCTTCTTCCAAAAGCCCAGTATGCCTGTCCTGCTCCCCCCACCAAAAACCCCCTTCAGAGGCCATGCTCCACTTCCAGTGCTCTGGCTAGCGGGCCATTAATGGACTGCCTGCTCATCAGCTCTCTCGGCTCAATTGCCCTGACACTGGAGCTGTGTGTGTGTGTGTGTGTGTGTGTGTGTTGTAGGGGAGGTAGAGTAGCACTTTGGGTAAAGTATAGAAGATCAGTTAGGGGTACTTTACTCTTGGCATATATATCAGTCTTTATCATTCCTTCTGAAATAACGTCAGTTCAAAACTTGACAAAAAACAAATTACCGGTTTAACACATTACAATGGCTAAATACAAATGAGTAGTACAAAACAATATAGACATCAATACATGCAGACATTTAAAGTTACTAAATTATTATTAACTATTACTATTAACTATTACTAAATACAATGGAATAATACAAAAACATCAGTCTGTCATTAATCTACACACTGTCTAAATATCCATTAAATTGCTATTTGGTACCTAAATACTGCGCTAAAATCTTTACAAATCACAGACTTTTTAGTCACAGACTAGGATTTAGCAAAAAACTGGAGATCTTGAAGGGTCAATATTTGCAAGACTGCAACTAAATACTTTCTGAGAGTATTTAGAAATGTATATAAATTTAAATATATATTTTATTATTTTTTTTTTATTAAAGTTTAATATTTTTTCCACACGTGGTATAAATGGAAAGACACATCACTTGCTCACTGCACAGCTCCACGAGTTTCTCCTCCTTTTCTGCACTCAATGAGAACCGTTTTTTCCAAACCATCGCCAGAGTCTCATCCATGTCCAGTTCCGCAAACCTTCCCACGCTTGCCTTGTGGCTATTGGTTGTTAATATTGTTCACGTCACTATTTACGTCAGCCAAGTCACGAGACTTACGATAATATTAAACACGGATGATTTTATCTGAACGCCAAGACGAGAAAAAGACTGACTGAAACCTTCAATTATCATTATCATTCAGCTGTAAGTGAACGTGAGATATATTTGAGAAATATCAGTTAGCTATGTATGGCTATTGAAACTGGAGAAGAGAAAGGTAAACTCTCTGAGCTAATTGGGAAGCAGTATAGTCTATATTAATATATATATATATAAACCTAAATGTCTCACTTTAAGTCTCGTATTAAAATATATTGATAATTCTTAATAATTCAATATATTCCCCAGCCCTACTGTACATCCTTATTCCCTACTTATGACACTTCATGTGTGTACATATTGTTAGAATATGGTTAAATGTTAAATTACAGGGCATCTCACGATATATCACGAGATATTGTACACGATAACTCATCATACTGTAATGCTGTGATACTCGATATATTGCAAAACTATTCTCTACGATACTTGACAATATCGATGCTACTGAAGTAGATGTAATACTCACAAATTGTCACATTTATTTGTGTCAGTTTCACAGAATTTGACAACCAGTATTACACACACCAGGTTTAAGCCTATTGATTTGATTAGTGGAGTGGTGGATTAATGGAGTAATGAAGAAATGACTTTAGTAAATCAAATGGGGAGAGTCTTAGGAAGTTTCAAAGGTCTATGTTTTAATAAAAATATATAAATTTTTGGTGATATGCCAATATGATGTTTCACAATATCTGTATATTGTCCCACCCCTAATCCTGAAGTGTGTGGACATAGCCGTGGAAAAGTCAGTAAATATTGACTGTTGCAATGTGCAGTACATCACATAATAGCTAAAGTGTACAGTATTCCTTTGTTCGTGTATCCAGGGTGCCGTGGGCAAGCTACTCTGCTTTATAGTATGATAAAAAGAGAGAGAGAAAGGGATGGAAAGAGTAGGAAGAGTAGAAAGATATGTGTTTGGGCAGTGGGGGGTTCTGGAGGGAGAGGTTAGTGGAGCTGCCCCTGCTGAGTGAGGGGCCTGTGTGGAGATGGTGGGGGTCGTGCTGTCCCGGTAGGGGCTGTGTGCGGTGAACAGCGGCCGGGCGGGCAGGAGGAATTTCTCCACATTCCAACCACATACCAGAGCTGGAGCAGTGGGCAGCGCAGACAGCACAGCACGCATGCCCTCAGCTCCCGATCCCACTCTATACACCTGCATCTGCATCTGCCACCTACACACACATGCATACACACTGAGGGACCAGCTGATGGAGTACAGAACTGATGGGAATTTCAGGATTTCCAATGCAAATTACTGATTGTATCTAGGCAGAGAATAAACTGGTTCATTGGGGAACACAATATATAGGTGTATTGACACTTCGGATTCTGACATCACACCCAACCATCCTGCTTCCTGGCCCCTGAGCAAGGCAGTTTACCCCAAGTTGCTCCAAAGATGCTGATACATGGCTAAACCCTCATTTAGGCCCGTCACAATTATTGCTGTATTGACTTATTTTTCAATAAATAGACATTATTTCAATAATATTTGCTGACCATAATATCCATTATGGCTGCTTGCAAGTTTGTTTTTATATGAATTGATTTTACCAGTATTTTAGCCAAATATTGTAGCCAGTAAATCAGACCAAACGACCATATTGACCATATGCCTGTTGGACACAGATGGAATGTGGGCTCAGACATCTTTAACCAATACATGCACTGAACACACGCAGTGATGCATACTGTATAATGTGTCTGGGGCAGTAGGCAACCATATTGCTACGACGCCTGGGGAGCAAGTAGGGTTAATATCAAGTAGTGCTGGACGATTTATATGATTAATTCAATTAATTCGAATTACAGTTTTAATGTGATTTTCAAAATGGAGTAATCACGGTTTTACATTTAGACATTTTATCTTTTTAATCTAAAATATCAGAAAACACTACTAATTTCTGAAGTGTTTACCTATAAGTGTCTTACCTAGGTTACCAGTTCCTCCCACAGACTAACGTGAGCATATTTTCTAAACATTCTGCTCTAAAAAACACTCAAACACGCGGTGGGATAAAGCATATATTTAGCTAGAAATAAAATCTAACATTTCTAAAAACAGCAGTGTCATCGCTCTCCGGTGAGGATCCGTGATTAACTGTGGAAAACAATAATAATCTTTTCTTCAAAGTTTCTTTTGTGACCTTTTTTTTTTTTTTTTTTTTACAGGTAAACCTACTTTTTAACCATTTCTTTGTCATCTGTAGCTTTATTTTTAGTAGAGGGGGAAATTAATTAATTGGAATTTTTTTTAGGCCATAATCACCCAGCACTATTCTCAAGGGCCCCGCAGCGGTTTTGCCAACAGCTTGCCAAACTCACATCTCAACACTGTCAACAACCTGGTGCTCTGACCCCTGAGCCATTTGTTGTTTCAGTATATTAAATGTAGTAAATTACTTTGAAAACTGCTTATCCATATAATGAAGAAATGCATAGATTTTCAGTAATTATTCTACGAAACTTTTATATATAGAAACGTCTGTGGATCAGTCCCAACAGTTCAGCTTCGGGTCTTGTGCTCTGCATCCCTCGTGCACCATCAGTAGTTTTGCTTTGCACGCAAGTGTGCAGTAAGCAGTTCACTGGTCTTTGCCATGTCTAAACAAAGACATCGTTATATTAAGATGGGAGATTCAGATTGCCTCCGAAAATAAAAGCCCAAAATAAAAGCTATTTGGAGAGTACTACCGTCATGTGCTGGCCTTTTACAGCTGCAATTCAGGACACATCCTAAAGTATATCATCACTGTAAAAGTGAACCTTACCCCGCTGACACAGGGTCGAGTAATTAAAGGACGGTTAGAATAACATCAGTGTTTATGTGCTGCTGGACTTGTGCTGCTGGACTCTTGGCATGAATTTGACTTTGTAAAGGTTGAAGTAGGGGAGGGTTGGATGAGTTGCAACATGCAGTACAATGATGGGCTTTCATGCAGTTTTCCATTGTTTATCTATGGGTTGGCCTAATCCTGACCCAAAATATTGTTGCTAAAGTTTCTGAATTTATCACACTTAAACCTTTTGTTCTGTTGGATCTGGACCACCCATGTTTAGAGTATCTAGAGTAGTGTTTTATTGTTTGCAGGGCTAATGCGTCCTTGGCTTGAATTATTTTTGGATACTTAAATTGTTACTTTCTATTGTGGAAAACTACTGATGGATGATTCCTTAGAAGAACCCTTTAGCATTGTTTGGTTCTATAAAGCACTATGTTGCAATATGTTGTTTCTGCAGTGCTATTTCAGGTGGATATAGGCTCAATTTCTAGGCCTGTGTCTGTATTGGAAATGTGTCTGCGTCTGTGCTGGAATTAGCAGATACATTATACAGGATGTCCAAAAGTTTGTGTACACCACTTCTAAATCAATGCATACTGCTACTTAACGATACAATTGGTTCTGAGACAGATTGCATACACACACACACACACACACACACAGTTGTCTGGAAACCACTTGCCAATAGAGTAAAACTCTCTGGATTAGATTGTCATAAATCTATTAGACTCATGCTTAAAGCCAGACTTCAGGATAGTGGCAGTCTTTCCTGGAGATCATTAATACCGAATAAACCCCTTTTGGTTTAGTTTTCATTTAGTTTTTTTGTAAGAAACTATGAATGAGCAGGTGTCCCAATACTTTTGTCCATACAGAAAACATAATAGATAATGGATTATGTCACATACTGATGGATGCCTAATTGCAGGGAGCATAACAGTTACAGTGTATAGGCTGTACTGTACAGTATGTTAAAATGTTGTGCTCTGTGGAGGGTAATGTGTAGCTGTGTAGGTAAATAAATAAACAGGGAATAATATCTCTGTCCTTACCGAGTTCACCCTGTCACATATTCTTGCTTTCATGCTAATCATAATGTGACGCAAACAGCTCTACTAGGCTTTGATGCTTGCAAGATAAGCTGACGCCATTGCTCTAAACACACATCACATGCTGTCTGTTGCAAATAGCCAAAGATGCCTGTACAAATATCCTTGTTTCATGACACATTTTGAGCATTTTGTAGGTGTTTCCCAATTTAAATGTTTATTTAGAAGTTTAAGAGTTCTTCAGTTTAAAACTGTGCAGTAACCTGATATAGTGATTTTGAGGAACTCTTGAAGAAAACTTAAGGTGCTTTAATTAGTATTTGTTAATATATAGGTTTGTTTTTAAGTCTTAAACTCTTTTCAAATCTATTTCCAGGAGAGTTCTAAAGATCTAAACTCTTAGAAGGTTTTCGGCCCTTCTAATGCTTTAGCATTGTGGGTTCTTATGGAGGTGTCAGTACCGGTTAGGAGGCTATTCCACAGCTAGCTCATGTTACACGTAGTTTCCTCTCTCTGATTGTAATCTGTTGGAATGGCGTGAAGCATTTCCAGTCTCTTCAATGCCTCCATAGTGCTCTAAGGCAAAGAAACCTGATTTACTTAACTGTTGCAGTGGACATTTATACTGGAGCCTTCAACCATGCTTGTCCTACTTATTTTACCATGCCTTTTAATACCCATTGGCAGGGAAAGTGGTGTACGGTTTCAAAAAGAGCCAAATGACAAACATGCGTCTTTCAAAACTAGCTGGACGAGCCCCAGCTCACGCTGCAGTTTAGCAATGGCCAGCGGAAGATGAAAACTGCTCCTTTTGTTGTTGGGGACAGTGCGGAGAGCGTGATGTGTACATGCGTGCTGCAGGATGTCGGTGCCTCTCTCAGTTCCCCAGAACGATCTTGGTGGGGGGTGGGGGTGAGGAAGTGCACATTGTTCACACCCTGACCTCTGCACAGCCAAACCCCCACTGGTGTTTTGAATTTGTTTCACAGCAGGAATTAGGATTTCATTTTTCTTAATCCACTTTTTGGACCCAAAACCCAAACCCCAACTCGGCCTGCTTCTCCTCCTCTCGCTATTTACTTTATTGTTGACTTTTTCCTGCAGTTTTGCGAAGGTGGGTGCTCTGAAGATAAAGCCTGGCTTGTGTTTTAGAGGAGTAAATTCCCTGTCTCACGAGATCCACCCTTGCACGGAGGCAAATATGTGTGGAGGGGTGTGTTTGATATGGAAGATAACATTGAGTCCAGCAGAATTCCCCTTCATATTAGCCTGTCTGCTGGGCTAACTCCCTCTAATCGAAACCTGTTGCAAATACACATTGCTAGTTTTCCTTTTACTCCCAGTATGCAGTTTGTGTTTGTTTTTAGTTTTGGACTTAAACTCTGACATTAATGCTGCTATCAAGTAATGGAAGCTTTTCTATTCTATTCTTACATTTGTGTTTGTGCATAAATCTTTACACATTACATTTAAGTTGATGTAAAAATAATTCTATTTAAATCAAATCAGATATTGAACATTGTATGACATCTGTGTAACTGGATAAACGTACTACAACATGGACAAAAGTATTGGGACACCTTCTCATATATTGTGTCTTTGAATATTTAGGATATTAAAAAATATTCTATTCAGATTTTGCTGGAGTAAAGGCCAACATATGCTTCTGCGGCAAATCTACATCCCTACTATGCTGTAGCTTACACCTGGCTTTAGGGATGGCTTTCATATTTACTGTATCTGTTCCAGACAGTCCTAATCTAGTCCTAATTAGCAGTAGTTCTCTACACAATGACTAGACAAGCTGTTTCTGTGCATGTATATGTGTGTAAGCAGTTTATACATGTTTGGATGAATGTTACATAGTTGAATTTAAGAGTAAACTAGGACAAAAAGTTCAATGTATTTAATATCTTGATGTTGATGTAAAACGAAATGAATATATATATATATTTTTTTTGTAAGTTTCTCAAAGGTTTTTAAGCACTTTGCTTGCCTTTCAGTAGTTTGGTCTTTGCTTTCACTGTGGACCTCTGCCTCGCTCTGCCTCCAGCCTAGTTATGTCACATGTAAGCACACACTAGAGAGTGAAGAGCTCCCTCTGTTAATGCAGCTGGAGTTTGCTGTTGTTTACAGTATTATTGCAGCTCTTACAATAAGTTACCATGTGTTTATCATAAACTCATATATTGCGATAACAATAAAAGTGTACGATTTATCCTACAGTCCTAGCTAGAATCTATAGTATCTTTTAACTTTTGTCAACTACTTTTAGGGTCATGTAATGTTGTTCAGTGTGTTTGTTTTTTGGCCGTATTTGGCTGTAATTTTGCTGTGAGCATCTTAAATGGGCCTCACCAGTCCTAACCCTGCAGTTCCCACAGGGCTATTAAGCTGCATCTGAATGATTTGCTAACTCTGTCTGCTCAGCCCAATAACTTTAATGGCCCTGGATCAATTTTTCCTGCCCTGCACACCACAACTGGAAATGCCAGGAGCGTATATTTCCAAGATTTGAGCCTCCTCTTTTTAGATTAATAGTGCTCTCATGCCACGACTTGTGACATACAGTGGTTTATGCAGGACATTTGTTCCGACCGTTTGATAGGCTCTCGGCCTTCGTTGCATAAGCCCGATGGGCTCGATATTGCTGCGTCAACCACATCTCTCGGAGGCGGCTGGGGAAGCTGAAAGGAGGCCTTTATGTCTCGGAAGGTCTCATTAGACGCAGGGTGAGCTTGACTTTGACTTCCGCAGCAGAGTCTTTCAGCCGTTGCTCTGTTTGCTCTGCGGTTCTGCGCTCTCACCTGTTCACACTTTTATGGTGTGTGCTGACTACAGTGATGCCTGGAATGATGAATGAAGCAGCATTTCAAACAGCCAGTTTATAAAATCAGAAGCAAACCGTACAAAAGACCTTGAGACCTATCTACATGTCTTTTTTATGTTATAATGCATACTTTTTTATAATGATGAATTGCTGTATTAATACTAAAGACTTCCAAAAGTTTTCTACAGTTTACTTCAGGATTTATGGTGTGCTAAAGTAAACAGTTTCAGTTTTGTAGAAACATGGCTGCACAGCTATCTTATTCATGAAACACGCTTTCATAAAGATAAGCATCTGAAACTGTTGGGGCAGTTGGCTTTTATTGACTTTTAAAGTATTTAAAGGCAAGAGCTTACACCTTTTCTGTAAGTGTGAAATGTTGTGGTTCTGCTCAGGATCAAATTGCAGAAACTAGAGGTCTGATTGAACTTATATTGCTTATTTAAATAGCCAGGTATTTGTTTTTCTATTTAGTATTCAGTTGATTACATTTTTTTGTTGGGTCTTCTCAGAGAAAAGTCTACAGTGAGTGTGCTACGATATGGAGGTGTAACAATTTTCATCTTAAAAGTGATTATTAAACTCATATACTGTATTTTTAATACTCTATAAGGCTCACCGTATTTAAAACAAGCTATGTGGGATGAATCACTAGCTAATAGCACACTTGCTTACTGAAACACTCAGGGTTCCTCAGTGTAGTGTGGTTGGACGGTATTTACTAGTGATAACACTGCTGTTAACTGCAACAAGCGCTGCTGCTAAACACGCTTAGCACTACTGCTAACCCCTCTGTTGAAAATATTGGAAATCTAAGCTTACTGTAAATAAAAAAATCAGGAGAGATATGTGTAAATATAACATCCAGCGCTTGATTGGCCTCAAAATAATTATAATTTTTTTTGTAAGAATTGCAGTTTTGTATACTTGGGCACTTTCCTCTCCTTCCCTATTAGAAGAGAAAAATAGCCACAGCCTTGTTCCTTACTATTGTTGCTTAAACTATACCTTATCATTTTAGCCTTATGCATGAAAATGGATGAGAAAATAGACGTTGATTGATAATGTACCTTATAATACGGTGCGCCTTACAGTCCATAAAATACATTCATGTGTATATTCATTTAAATAAATTCATAGTTATCCAGGTATCACTTGATAATTAAGTATGCCATGTTGTGCCACCTGGAAATTCTGAGCTGTATGTGTTTTTGTGCATGGTATTGTGGTAACTTGCCCAAAACCAAACCAAATTAAACATTTGGCCGAATTTTAGGCATAAGTTTCTTGTAGTAGTGCTGTTCTAGTCAAATATTTACCTGAGCAGGCCATGTTTTGACATACATTTACCTCAGTAAAGTTCCTCAAGTCACATGTGAGGTAAATACACACAGAGAAATGCAGCCAGACTTCTGGTAAACAAACAATTGCTAAGGCTAATTTAGCTTAGCTAACATTGACTATCCTAGCTTAGACTTCCCAAGCCTTTTCCGAGTCTTTCCCCTGTTGCTCTGCAGCTCTACTCCCTCGCCTTAGGAATGCAGCGTAATGTAATGCGGAGGTAATAACGTTAAATTCTAGTGAGAACTGAACCACAGACTTTATGTTCTGTTCACCTCCCCTTTGGGTGTCAGTATCAGCGCACATACTGCTCAGTCTGAACATCAGTATTGACTCCACACATCTGCTGGGCTCCACTGAGAATCCTTTAGAATGTGTTTAGACTGTGCGTGTGTTTGCTAATGTTTTGCTTTAGCTTAGCATAAACAGCCCTGTACAGTGTTTCCTAAATCAGAGCAGGTCAAGTGCACGTTTACTGATCGGAGGTCATTGTCCTAGCATGTCTGTAAGTATACACATGTTGGGAAAGACCCTTCTTTGGTGCACTGTTGCTGGCTAAGATTTCACAACACACCTGCTTTTCTTGTCTTGTCCAGTTTTCGGTTTTGGGTAGCTTAGTGTTTTTATGTGGATGCGGATGTGGCTTTTTGATAGGAGATATACCGTATATACAGTCATTTTGATTTTAATTGTAGAGGTCTTCCTTTGTTATCATGTTGACCTGTAGTATATATTGGCTTTGCATTTGCATTTACATTACATTGGCTGAGGTATTTTTTTTTTATTGTTTAACGGCTGAGATTGGAGAGTGTGGGACTGTTAAGTCTGTGTAAGAATGGAGCAGCTCCTCTATTATACACTGTGCTCTGATTCCACTGTCCCCTCCAGCAGAGAGCTGCTGATTGTGTGAACCGTAACCTGAGAGCTGGGAGCGGTGTGGCCCATGAGAAAAGGTGTGTGCAGCCAACAGTGTTTGTGTGCATGTGTGTGATTTGTGCTTGTTTTTTGTACATTTTCACGACTGCAAGAGTAACCCGTAAAGTTGGAGAGCTTGTGAAATTGTTAGAAATTGCTTTTTAACAGAACAGAATTGCTTTCTTACTTTTTTTGTAAATATTTAAGTAAATGTTTAAGTTTAGGGAAATTATTTGAGGGTCACTCAATGTTTAGATTGAACCAAACTCTGATAATACATTTAATAGTAATTGTAAGTGGTGGTGCAAATTAACAGAATCAGCTGTGAGTTGTAATTGCTTTTAGCTGATGTCTATAGTAATTTCTTAAAACGTGAAACGTGTGTAAAATATATAGAGCTATATACACATCCTGGGATTTTTTTATTTTAATGTCTGTGTATGTATCTGCAATAAATTTGTATTAATGTACACGTGTGTACCTCCACACATGCATTGTTAGTTTGGCCCATGTGTGTGTTGGTTAGTGTGTGTATGTGTGTGTGTATGTTGGTTAGTGTGTGTGTGTGTGTGTATGTGTGTGTGGTGCAGTCTCAGCTTACGTGGAGGTTTGAAATGGATTCTCAGCCGCCGGCCCTTCCACGTCCCACCTGCGTTCCCACAATGCCCCTTTGTTCCTGGCCCATGGCACTGTGGGATAGCTGTTATTCGAGAGGCGAGGGCTGGTCACCACCGACTTTTTCATTCAGAGTAAAGATGGTAAACTCCTGCTATCTGGTTTCATTGTACCCGAGTCGGGCTCTGGGGAGCATGTGGGAGCGAGAGCATTCTGTGCTTATCCACTTTGTTTGCTTGCACTCCGTGTACTCGCGCACTGCGGTTAACTCTGTGCACATGCTGCTAGTGAAAGGTGCTGTTTTAAATTTAGTTTTAAGTCCCTTATAATCCCTTATTGTGCTTCCAGTGGATGGGAATAAAAGTGCTTTCAACAGGCCAGTCAGACTGCATCTCACATTCAGGCAAAAAAAGGAACAAGAGCTTTGGAAAGTGAAGTGTTGCAAGTGTTTGTTTTGTGAGAAAAGAAGAAATTCCAGCGAAAAATGGAAGTTTATGGCCTGTTGGGCTGACAGAACATTTCTTTCAGTCCTCCGTTTTAAGCTTAAGCATAATTTTTTCCATAGTTGGATTAAGCTACTTTTGTTTAAGAGTTTATATATTAAGTAGGGCTGTAAGATTAGCTATATTTGTATTGTTATCCAAGCTAAACAAAGTGCCAAAAAACATTTGAGAAGCTTAAATTAATTAACTAATTAAAGCAATCGATTTCACATCAAAATCAGAATATCCGAGTGTCATAACTGCGGATTTTATGTTCAGTACTTACACTCCTAATATTAAGCAATTGTAATAAGTCAAGTGGTAAGATTGAGTAACAATAAGTTAACAGTAATCCATTGCAAGATTGTGGCATTTTAAGTAATGCATTAAAACTTTTAAAGCAGCAGTCTGTATGTTTTTAGGATTTGGGGATTTAGAGACCTCTCTGGTGATATGTTATTGCACAGCACATGTGCGGGAGTACTTTTAATGCAGGTTATTGTAAAAATGTTGTCAATGTACTGAGCAGCTATGTCCAACAAACCTATCAGACTGTCTTCTTTTTTTTCTTACTCTGTTTCTAGAATGAGAATTTTTAGACAATGCAAAAACAATAGTTACATTTTTTTTTGCCTTGTCCTTACTCATGAATACTACTGCTTTCAATTTAAAGGACAAAAAAAATCATACAGACGGCTGCTTTAAATGAATATATAGGAAAAATAAACGATACAGTGCGGTAGATCCTGCCGAACTGTAGCTGTTTTTGCAGTTGTCAAAACTTCAGCTTACTTCCCCCTCCACGCTGCTCAGCTTCACTTCAAACGAGGGTGGGCTGAGCAGAGGAAGCGTGGCTTTTCCTGTTCTTTGGTTTGTTATTGTTGCGCAGGCCTTTATTGAGTAACTGAAAGGGCCAAAGGGGTGCACACCATCGATTCTGTGCTTAATTAAGGATGGACGCTGGCCACGGCTGGCCTTCCCCCGTCCCTGACCGCCCTAACATGTGGGCAACTGGAGCCAAATGGGTGGTGAGATCTCTTTCTTTATCTCTCTCTCTCTCTCTCTCTCTCTCTCTCTCTCTCTCTCTCATTAAGCCTCCCGGCTCTTTCTGAAACGGCAGGCCAGCCAGGGGTTTTTCCCACCACCAGCCACTCAGACATAATTGATTTAATGAGACTTAAAACCTGCAATTTTGATTGCTATCATCTGTAATCTCCTAACATGCTATGTACTTTCGACTTAACTGCTGTTTTAAATTCTAATGGGACGAATATCACTTTTCCCAGTAATTTATGTTTCTTTTTTTTTTCTCCCTCTTAACGTTTTCTGTCATTAAGAAGTGCAGTATCATCCTGCGTCCTGTATTAGCCTGCCTGCAGAAACCCCTGCAAATGCTTTTCCTTCCCTAAAGAACAATCGATTTAGACCTTTTCTGTTTTTTCTTAGACCAAAAACACCCTCCCCCTCTGGTGTTTGTAAGTGATACAGCACTTTCCGTTTTAGGACAAGCGTCGAGGGATGTGTAAAGCCTGACTAGCCAAAGTTACAGAAACACAGACTGCACTGTCCCACAGATCTGTGGGACAGATCCCTACCCAGTTTGAGAGTTGGAGCCAGTGGAAAAAGCCGCCCTGGCTTCGGCGCTCCTGCTGCTGGACTGGCCAAAGTCCTTCAGCTTTCTGGGGCAGATTTTTTTTTCTCTTTTTTTTGGGTCCGTTGTCTTTTTAAAAGCACTTTGAGTGTTCGTTCCTAAAAGAGCTCATTCACAAAGCAGCACACAGCAAGTATGTGTGTGTTGGGGGGGGGGGGGGGGGGGGGGGATCTGTGCTGTCAGGGCGCGTTTGGATGATGTACTGTAAATGTTCGGGGCTCAGACTGCTGGGGCTCCTTATCATAACATCCTCTGCTACGAGGCGGACTATTTGTTCTGAAGCTCTCTGACTGCCTTATACCCAAACGAGGGATAGCGGGAGCTCAGTTTGCTTACTCAGCTCCTCACTCATCTCTCATGGAGAAGCCTCACATCCTCTGGACCATCTTTTACAATTAATTCCACTCAGAACAGAAGATGGGTTGAGACTCTCTAGCAATGGATGTCTAGAAGATGCTGGTTTTCAGGGTGAGCTTAAGGATTGGAAGATTAATAGTTTTAGCCTTTGGTGCAAAACTTCAACAAGTTCAGTAAGCAGGATCTCCATATCTGTGGTCATGTAGTAAAGGTGTTCCTGTGTTTTTTGTTTTTCTTAATGTAGTCGTGACATGGAGAACAAAGAGACGCTGCGTGGGCTGCAGAAGATGGAGGACCGGCCAGAGGAGAGAATGATCCGCGAGAAGCTGAAGGCCACCTGCATGCCCACCTGGAAACATGAGTGGCTGGAGAGGAGGAACAGGAGAGGCCCTGTGGTGAGAGACGCACATGAGCATGCGCACACAGACACACACTTGTGCATAGTGAAAGTGAGCGTGGGAGTAGACTGTAAATAAAATGTTATCTCTGAAATGTATTATCACCTGGATAATGGCAAATTTATAGGTTGGCATGCAGGTCCATGTACTTAAAACCTTCAATGATACACAATTTTATTATACAAAAGATTTAATTCAATATTTTACACACGGATCAAAGACTTTTAAATGTTGTACTTGAACTTGCACTTCATCCAATTAACACCTTAACAGGCAAGCGCTTTTGTACATTTTCTGGCTAATATTACACACCTATATCTAGAGGATTTTTTATTCAGGCATTACATATAAATGTTTCATGTTTGTTAAGAAAAGTTACTGAAATTGTATTAGTAATAGAACATTTTTCAAAATATTAAAGTAAATCTGCAACTATCAAAATGTAATGAATACAAATCATAAAGTTGCCACTTTCCTGAACTTCATTAAAAAAAATAAACTTTTTTTTATTTTTAGGAAAACAAACATTTTATGTCCTTTAAACCTTTCGATTTGCTATGGTTGTCTGTTTTTATGTCTATTTTCAAACATGCAAAATTTGTGTTGATTCCTTTTACTGATCTAAAATTATTATATATTAAGTGGAGTAGAGAGTGGACAAGCATCTTCTCTAGGTGTCCGGTTTTCAGGACTTATTTTACTGCATGGAAAGTGGGTTTTATATCACCTACACTTACGACCCTTATGTGGGCAAACGCATCAACATTTTTCTTGGCCTAAAACATTTTAGGTCCGCTATGTTGCAGAAATCCCTACTGTAGTGTCTTTTTATTAAAGTGGTTATTATATTGGTACAGTGCTATTTCTGGAATAAAACGGCACTTTGTTTTAGTTTTGTGGGAGATGCAAGATCTGTGATTAGAAAAAGGTGTACTGTAAATAGTGAGTGTGTGTGTTTATTTGCAGTATATTAATATACATCCTATTTTTCTGCAGGTGGTGAAGCCGGTTCCCTTGCGACCAGATGGCAGTGAGGCCGGTAGGCAGGGTCCTGAATCCGGCAGCGACAGTATGAATTCTTCTTCCTCTCAGAGCCGGGGCCGACGCAGCCCATCACCAGGACCCTCCTCATCCTCCACATCCTCCTCATCCACCAGAACCAGCAAGCCGGAGTCACCCGGTGTCAGAAGGAAGAGGGCATCCCCAGTTCCTGTGAGCTTGCTATGATGAGTTCTGTTAATAATGTATTTAGTAATATAATGGCTATAATTGTTAATTGCTGATGAATGCATGTATCTTTTTTTGGTTTCTGTAGTTCCAGAGTGGCAGGGTGACGCCCCCTCGTCGAGCTCCTTCACCAGACGGCTTTTCGCCTTACAGCCCAGAAGAGACCAATCGCAGGGTTAACAAAGTCATGAGGGCCCGTCTCTACCTGCTCCAGCAAATAGGACCTAATTCCTTCTTGATTGGAGGCGACAGCCCAGACAACAAATACCGTGTGTTCATTGGTCCTCAGGTAAGCATCAACATATGAACATAAAAAAATGCTTTGACACTGTGGCCCTTGTGATTTCGATTTCTGAGGATTTCGGGATAAATTTCTCTATTTTTTTTAATTGGGAGATCGCTGGTTTGAATCCCAGTCATGCAGCTTGCTATCAACTGCCGAAACTCTGAGAGAGCAGAGTTGGCCTTGCTCTCTCTGGTTGGGTAGATGACACTCTCTCCCCCCCCCACTTCACTCCAAAGGGTGATGTCACTCAGCAAGTCGTCTGTGAGCTGATGTATCGGAGCCAAGTCGCTGCGCTTTCCTCAGAGCACGCTGTAATACTACTCGGCAATGCCACATCAGCAGCAGTTAAAAAATGAGGCTGTAGTTGACTTAACATGTATCAGAGGAGGCATGCGGTAGTATTCACCCTCTTTGTTTTGTAATCTTACTAGTGATCGGGGATAAACAGCTCGATTGTGTTGGTTAATTGGAAGATTGTCATCACAATTTGATTGCCTTCAGCGGCAATGTGAGGTCAGGATGTTGTATGCTCACCACACCAATTTCTGTACTCCCAAGTCATCAAAAATATTGGATGGAGCACCATTATTCCAGAGAAAACATCTGTGTCTGGTATTAGGCATAGTGCCAATAGGTTAATTTTTCTTTGCTCCAAAGAATTGTGTTATATTGTTAATATCTACAGGGACTAGACGAGCTGGGTGTGTGCATTTGCACATTTGTATTAGCAGTGAGTGTAGCTTAAAATAGATGATTGCTTTTTTTAGAAGGGGTGTACACACATATTTAGACATACAATATAATGTATATACTATTATGATTGTAATACCTGTATTGGAAACAGATCTTTGTGTAATTGTAACTGTTCATTAACTAGACCTGCAGTTGTGGTCGAGGGGCCTTCTGCATCCATGTCCTTTTTGTCATGCTGAGAGTCTTCCAGCTGGAGTCTTCAGACCCTCTTCTCTGGAGAAAGACCCTGAAGAACTTTGAGGTAAGATAAAAAGTCATGACAAGCATTTCAGCAAACCACGTGTTGAATTTAAACATGCTTGTTAAATTTATAAAAATCAAAAAAGGGCAGTTTCCCAGACAAGGATTAAGATTAGTGTTGGACTACACAGCTTTTTAAACTGAGATTTTCCTATGAAAGGAAAATATTGTCTATGATTAGGCTTAATATCTGTCTGTAAAACAGCCCCAATGCCTTTTTTCAGATTTATATATATGTGTCCTTTTTCTGTCTATGTTCAGGTGGAAAGCTTGTTTCAGAAGTACCATAACCGCCGGAGCTCTCGGATCAAAGCCCCGTCTCGCAACACCATCCAGAAGTTTGTTTCCCGCATGTCCAACTCCCACACAAACTGCACCTCCAGCTCCTCGCCATCCAGCAACGAGAGCAGGTCAGTACACAGGCTTGCTGACACAGCGGAGAAGTGTCAACTTTGAGCAGCAAAGACGAGTGGAATGAAGTGGAGAAGCATTTCCTGAGTTTAATGTTGTTTGGCAGGTACTGCTGAGTGCTCTAGTTAAGACATGCTGATCATTTGCCCAGTCGGAAACTTTACAAAGTTAAAAATCTACCTTTCTTTACATATTCCTTAACTACAAACAGGACAAAGTCAGTCAGAAATTTAGCTTCAAAGCAGTTTAGTTTCAGCCATGAATTTACTTCAGTAGTGCTACCCAAGTCATATCAGAATAAAATTTGCACATATATATGTAGAGATTCTAAAGGTAAACAAACATGCTGATGTAAAGTTAGCTTGGCTAACATTTACTATTGTAGTCTTGACCGCTCATATCTTGAAGCTGGACAACATACAGTTTGTAAAGAGATAGTAAACTGATATCAAGTATGATATGTAATGCTAAATGCGTTATTGTTAATTTGATTTTTTGTATGCAAGAAAAGTGATAAAATGAACTTGAACCTGTCATTTGTTGGCTTCCTGATGGCATTGTACGGTATATAGCAGTGCTCTGATATGCAGTGTGACCAGGTTAAGATTGTGAAGACAGAGTGTGGGCTTGCCATTAGAGGAATTAGAGTTTATATATATATTATATATATATATATTTTTTATTTAGACTCTATCCTGTATTTACTGGACACTGAAAGTGCTTACAGGGTTCATATCCCTGTGTATCCCTGCGTTTAAGTCTTGAAACATCTGAGATGATCGTGGAATTTGTAAGGAGCCCTTCATATGAGATCTGTTTTGTCCTGCTGTTGATTGTATTCTGTGGCTCTCTGTTAAGCTGACAGTAATAGCAGGCCTTCTCTGTCAAGCTTAAAGTTTATGAGAATAATACATTCATTGTCTGAAAAATTGGAAGCTCTTCAGTTTTGTGGATCTAGACATTCCCTTTAGCCTGGCACAACACACTTTGTGTTGTAGTGAGTGTAGATCCTCCCAGTCATCAGGATAAGCATCTAGGCCAGATCACAGCCAGCATTCTGGGACATAATTCCAGAATACCCATCTTGTGTAAGAAATATCTGCCTGGCAGGAGAATACTTAATACTGAGCATCTTAAAGCATCGCTGTGTGTGTGTGTGTGTGTGTGTGTGTGTGTGTGTGTTCAGTATGAAGGACGAAGAAGAGCAGATGTGTCCAATCTGTCTGCTGGACATGCTGGATGAGGAGAGTCTGACTGTGTGTGAAGAAGGATGCAGGAATAAGCTGCACCACCACTGCATGTCTATATGTGAGTACCAGTAAGATGTACAGGACACACGTGTGGAATACACATTGACTTTTTTCAGCACCTCACACCAATCGTGAATCTTCTTTGTGATTATTTGAACATTGTTTGAGTTAAGTATGGAGAACTGGAGTACCAATACATCACGAATACACATCACGTGGTCACCTAATAGTAAAACTGTTCAGTCCAGGAATAGTGTAGTGGTTTAATAGTAATACCTCTCTAAAATATCTAAAAATAATTAAATAATGTTAAAATTTCGCGTTCTTGACAGTGTATGTAAATCGCATAAAGCAATGTGGATAAAGACCTGAGTGTCAAAAAAACAAAAAAAAAAACTTGACATCTGATTTTTTTTGCCTTAATATAATTTTGATTATTAGTATTTTTTTTTTTTTTAAAGAGAGATGAGTGGACCTTTCAAATCAGATTTGTGCAACTTTGATGTGCTCCTAGATCTCACATGTATTTGATTCATGTGTATATGGCATGAACATGACCAGTCAGATCAGATTCTGTTGCATCACTAGCATGTCAAGCCTCTGATTGGCTGTGATTGCCTCCATTCATATTGGAACCATTGATTTGACTCTTTGTTCAGTACCAATCAAAAGTTTTTACACACCTTTTCTCATTCAATGTGTATGTTTTAATCTTTAGATTCTTCTAGGTATCACATTTATTCTTATTCTTAAAATACACTCTTGGTATTTTAATCTCAGTGTCTTCATGAGGTAAAGTCACCTGGAATGGTTTTCTCAGATCTTGAAGGAAAGAGTTCCTGGAGGTGCTGAACAATAGTTGCTGCTTTTCCTTCACGCTCATTTTAGTTGATCAAGTTTAGATCAGGGGATTGTGTTTTTTTACTACATAATAATTCCACATGTGCCACTTAATTGTTTTCATGTCTTTAATATTAATCTACAATATAGAACATCAAATAAAGAAGTAAAGAAAAAAATTGAATCAGAAGGTGTGTCCAAACTTTGCATACATGCATCACTGTGTGCATCCGTATTTGTTTCAGGAATATATTTGTTGACATTAAACATTCAGGTTACTTACATTTCTTGTAATATAAAGCCTACAGCATATTTTTAAGTACAAAATTTGGATATATGTTACAGCAGTCTTTTAAAGCTTTAAAACATTGAAACATTGAATTCTCTAGCACTTTCCAAGTTCTGTAGTGAGACTAAAGAAATCAGCTCATGTTCCAGGACCTCTCCCGGCTGTCCATAAAGCTTTTCACAGTTGACAGAGTCCCTCTCACCGTTTCTATCTCTCTCTCTTTCTGGGAAGTCTCACTGCAGTAGGCACGACACATCAAAACCATAGATCGCTTCATTCCAAGACGTGGCTTTGTTTTTAAAGGGCTGTCTAATTGGCGTAGTACTCTTCTGAGACTGTATCTCCACTGACAGGCTCTCAGAAGCCATCTCCTCCTGGACAAATGATGCGGAATTAAGCCTGTCTCTCTCTTCATTCTTTGTTTTCCAGGGGCCGAAGAATGTCGGAGAAACCATGAACCCTTAATCTGCCCTCTGTGTAGGGCTAAATGGAAGTCTCACGACTTTTACAGGTGAAAACACTTTGAATTGTTTCTTTGAAAGTCCAACCCCTTTGAGGAAACAATGTACACTGTTATTGAGGACTAACTACTCATTGTTCAGTAACTACCATAACCTTGAATTATTCTATTATAACTGCTGTAAAACTAATATATAACTGATAATATGGACTTTTAGGATTAGAATTAAGGATTAGTTTAGGCATTATACAGACATTTAGGGCTTGAAGGGTTAAGGGCTAGTTTTACTGGATGCTTTAAGTTCCTTTGAACAATAACCATAGTGAATTATGGGTAGTTCCACTAATATAACCTCTTCGAAAGGGTGTATCAGGAATACAAGCTATTGTTCGCTTCGTGGCACTGTAGTCACGGACTGCAGTGTTTCCAGTATGCGCTGGAGGAGGAAGCACCTGCGCACGGCTGGGGTGAAAGGGCATATGTGACGCGCGGTGAGGCTGTGAGATAAGACAATCAGATGAAGCTCAGGAAACAGAGCAGGAGCGTCCACTGTGCTCAGAGGTACGCAGGACAGCAAGGCCTGCATGAACGTAGACACAGGAGGAAAACAGGGGGCCTGTGGAAAAATAAGCAGACGGAAGGCTTTGATGGCCCCCTCTGCCACCGTGGGCTGCAGCATTGTGCCAAGCCACTCACATCAGGCCTAATATGACCCAACAGCCCAGACCACAGTGGGAGCTCAAGAATGCTACTGTCAACAGGCCCAAATTAGACCTCTAGACCACTAGCGCTCGCCCCATTCAGCCAACAGACATACAGTGGCTCTAAAACCTCAGTAGGTATGTGAATGTGCCCTATGAGCACAGGGATTAGATGTGAAAAAGGGAAGAAATATAATGTTTTCTTCTCCTATTTTGTCTCCTATTTTCTTCTACATTTTGTTGAATGAATAATTTTACTTGATATATAGTTACTTACTTAGTAATTGTTACTTTGATACTCATCAAAATAAAAAAATGTGCTTAAAAACTGTTATTTGTGCAAAGGTAGAATCCCTGGTTCCTTTAATTTCTTTAAATTAAACTCACCTTTTCAGTTGAGGATTAAAGAGCTATTTTATTTAATTCATCTTCACGGAGAACCTTTTTAAGTTAAGTTTAGTTATAGCTAAGTTTAAAATATCTAAACTTGATCTTGTATTTAGAAAGTGTCCCTAAATGTATATATTTTTTTCCATATCGCCCATGTTAACTTTGTAGCACATTACTTATAGATAAAATGTGTTTGCTATTATAAACCACTCTTTAATATAAAGGTTTCTAATTAGTCCTTATTCCGGATTTACAATTTTATGAAAAAGTTTTAACTACATTTTTTTACTTTCAACTTTTACACTAGTTCTGGGCTATTTTCACAATTAATTAGAATTACAGTTTTAATTAGATTTTTTAAATGGAATAATCACAATTTTACAAAGACATTTTATCTTTTCAATTTAAAATAGCAGAAAACACTACTCATTTCTGAGGTGTTTATCCGTCTAACCTTGGATACTGGCGCCTCCCACAGATTAAAGCGCACATTTCCTAAACAGTTCGAGGACTGAGCTCGTACCGAAAAAAGTTCCAGCACTGTTCCAGTACTTTCGACACAAGCACCCGGTGGGATAAAGAGTATATTTAGCTAAAAATAAATTGTAGCATTTCTAAAAACTGTAGTGTCATCGCTCTCTGGTGAGGATCTGTGATAATTAGTGAAAAACAGTAATAATCTTAATTCAAAGTTTCTTCTGCAACTCGTTTATTCTGTTATTTCTCAGTTTTTAGTCACAAACTCTTATTCTGAAGTACTGTCATCGGAAATCAGATTTTTTGTGAAAAAATCTAAGATTTATTTAAACCATAGTTACCCAGCACTACTTTTACACATTTCCAGGAAAAGATTTAGATCCAAAGGTGATTAATTCATGGCACTGCTCCAAATAAGCATTCTTTGCAACCATTCTATTATTTTTAAGACTAGTTATGAGAGTAAAGGTGAACATACACGTGAATTCTTTATAGTTGTAACTGGTTAAAAAAAAAGATGAGAAAGTTCTGAAGTTGGACAGAGTGCTGATACCCTGACACACAGCTACCCCTAAACTTCTCCCAGAGTTGGAATTGAGAGTGCTGGATCTTCTCTCAGTGGTTAGGTGAGCTAGACAGGCCGGCACCACCTGTGTTTTGTGTGTCTGCCCAGGGCTGAAATGCTAGCAGCTAGTCGCCTTTACAGTGACTCCCACCCCTCAAGACATGAATACTGCTCCGATGTGGGATTCTCCCTCACAAAAAGGCCTGAAACCGTACCCTGTTGTTTTTCTCCGGGAAACAGTAATTAGTCTAATTTTCCTGAATACATTTTTATTCTGCGTTCGTCTGTTGAATTTAAGGTGCGTTTTTTGTTTTTTTTCTCATAACAGCGTACCAAGACTTTTTTTTTTTGTGTTGTTTGTGTAGTGCTAAAAAATATTAACACTGCATTAAAATAATTGCATGATGTCTGTTTATAGCTATAGGCTCATTTGTGCTCAATGTTAAATATGAAGTATGTAGTAGAAATATATACGTGGAGTCTTCTGTCTGTTCTTTGTGCTTATTACATCCGCATACACCGATCAAGCAAAACATCACAACAATCATTTATGATCACCTGCTGCTTGTTTCTACACCCATTATCCATTTTCCAGCTCTACTGAGTATAAAGGACACTTTGTAGTTGTATAATAATTACAGACTGTAGTTCTGTATCTGTTTTTCTGCATACTTGGCTATTATTCATCATTCACCGCATTCTTCAGTGGTCAGGACCCCACTGGACCCCCGCAGAGCAGGTATTCTTATTATTTGGGTGGTGGGTCATTCTGTGGGCAGTGTCTTGCTGTGACTACTGATGAATGACTACAAAGATGACCAACACACGTTTTGTATTCCGTGCAGCAACATATTTAGAGCTCCTGTCTCAGACTCCGACCATCTACAAAGTGGAGCAGGAGTGTCTTTAAAAAAAAAACAAAAAAAAAACAGTTAGGTCACAGAGTGAGTGTTTAAAACCTCCAGCAGCACTGCTGCATCTGATCCTCTTACACCAGTGCAACACAGACTAAAGAACAGGGTGAAAAACAAAATACAAAAAAAAAAGTGTGTAGAGAACTTGAAGGACTACAGTCTGTAATTATGGAACTACAAAGGGTGTAGAAACAAAGAGGTCACCATAATGTTATGTTATGGTGTGTGTACAGTATGTGCATGTTCCCTGAAAGTTAGAGATACAAATAGGGTGGAGAAGTTTCTCAGGAGTGTATATATATATATGAGCCTTATAGCTAACGATTTTTGGTTAGTGGAACATTTTTGTCTGTCTATTTGTCTAGTTGGGAATGCTATTTGAGGAACATTTTAAAAACATTGGGATGCAAACTTATTATTATTATTATTATACGTTTTTCGAACCTTTTTAAAACATTGTTAAATGTTCCGTTAAAGTTATTAGCTGGGGTGCAATGTTGGTACATATTCTGTGCTAATAGTGCTCATCTCTATGTAGCTAATTCACAGTTCAAAAAACAAATTGGATGATTTTGACATGAAACCTAAACTTTGTTTTAAATTAGTTGCTAAGCCAATTAAATTCATATTCCTAAAGTAACTAGCCTTTCTATAATTACGCTTTTTCTGTATTCCAGGCTTTTTCTAGTCCCTCTGTAATCTAGAAACACAAAGCTCTATACAGTTTTGCTGCTTTTCCTGCTTAAACACATCTGATTTACCAGATCTGTTTATTTATTATACCAGACTGTGCATTCCATCAGCTGTGTTAGTGGGGAAACCGTAAACTGTGCAGAGCAAACTGAACTTTACTGTTGTAAACACAACACTCTAGCAAACTGTCTGAATGGTTTACATCTTTTTTTTTTTTTATCCAGTCATGAACCAGCATCTACAGTGGAAAGCTCTACAAGTCGCTCCCAGAGCCAGGTACCTTCATCCGCTGCTTCTTCATCATCATCGCCACATGCTGAAGGCCAGAGGGCGTCGCAGGAGGGAGACTTCTCCCTGCCCCACTACGGAGTGCAGCAGATCCCTCAGACCTACAAAGAGCTGGCTGAGCCTTGGATCAAGGTGAGCTGTGGTTGTAAGTGAGGTGTCTTTGTGTTGGGAGATCCAGAGATTCCAGACACATTTGTTGGGTTTTTTGAAGCTAGATTTCCCTCAGTGTTGCCTGAATCTAGTACTGAAGATCTGCCACCTTGGAGAGTTCTAACACACACAACTCTTAATGTTCAGATGCCCCCAATGATGTTAATTGTATAGTTTGGTCATTTTAAATGTATAGAATTTTACAATTGTACCGTTTCACGCTTCCCTCATATGTAGTTAACTGGGAAAGACATGTTTGGTGTCAAGTATTGAGAGATATTAGTCACATTAAAGCAGAAGATGAGGATGTTTTGCACTTAGCGCAAAGTGCTCACAGTTCTCCAAACCAGTTCTCTAAATCCTTCTTTTTGCTCTAATCCATTTCCCAATACACCTGTATTAAATATTTTTAAATGGATTTGCTCCAGTGTGCTGGGAGCTGCTGGGATTGAACAAAAATGTGCACCATTTTTAGTGACCCCTGAGAACTGGGCTGAAAAGCACTGCCCAAAACCATACAAATAAATCTTCTGCTCAAGCCTTGCATGGTGACCTGCATACAGTCTGAGCAGATTAACAAAAGTATGTAAACATGTAAGTATTGTGACCTCACAGTTAAATACTCCTAAACCCCTACAGTTCCCACAATGCCGTGCAAATCCAACACCTTAAGCTTTCTGGGTGGCATGCACACCTGTACATTTACTGTAGTTACTATGCCAATGGCATGCCCTGTGCACCTTCTTATTACATTTTTTTTCCTACACTGTAATTTAATACTGAAGTCATCCAGAATATGAATGAAAACATAAGAAATCAAGTAATAAACATAAATGTTTTAAACAAACCTAAATATTCTTATTATTTGTCTCTTATCTCGGGTTCTGTTAACTTGCAGTTTCTGAGGCTTATCTTACCCCGTGCATCAGAGGTAACTCTTGCTCTTCATTTTATGGGGCGGTCCTGATGAGAGCCAGTTTAATCATTTCAACATTTTTTATTTATCTTTGCGAGTACACTTGAGGATTCTTAAAAAATATATATTTTTTTTTTTACCTCAGATTGACTGACCTAAAAAGTATTTTTTTTCTTTACTTAGTTGAGTAGTTCTTGCCATAATATGGATTAGAACATTACTCAAATAGGGCACAAAATTTAAATAGCTCTTGGTGAGTTCAGCACAGCTGTTAACTGAAAGCCATTTTAGGTGACTCTACCTTAAAAAGCTGACTGAGAAAATGGCAAGATGTGCAAAGCTCTCAGTCTAAGGAAGATGTGCTATTTTGAAAAATCTAAAAAAAAAGTTTGAATTCTAAAAAATGTTTGGATGACTTTGGTATTAATTTACAATACAGATATTTTTTTTCAAATAAAGAATTGAACTGGTATTTTTAAGAATTAGATCAGATGACTTCACTTAGTGTAAGTATGTCGCTGAAATCTAACCATTTCCCTATTTTTTACTAGTGATGTTGACTTTAATGTTGATTAATCAATGTCGAAGCCCTGGTTCAGATTTGATAAAGTTTAATTTATTTTCTGATGCTTTGTCAGGTGTTTGGTATGGAGCTGGTGGGTTGCCTCTTCTCCCGGAACTGGAATATCAGAGAAATGGCACTCCGCCGGCTGTCGCACGATGTGAGCGGCGCTCTACTGTTGGCTAATGGCGAGCGCTCTTTGGCGAGCGCAGGTGCTGGAGCAGGGGCGGGGCTTGGAGCAGCAGGAAGTGAAGTCTCAGGGGATGTGGTGGTGGAATCCTGCTGCAGTGTGCTCTCCATGGTCTGTGCAGACCCAGTCTACAAGGTCTACGTGGCTGCACTGGTAAGATTGATCTCCACATCTCCAGACCTTCTTATATTCTTTGTGGTGCATTCTGGGTCTGTACCAGTCAGTAAAAGGAGGATTCTTGGTCGTGTTTGGTCTGCTTTTAGAGCTACATGTTTATAAACCTAGAGAAAATAGACTGTTTTAAACACTACTCTGCCCATGAAGTAGTATTTAAGTCCTGTTATTTCAAAACTTCAGATACAGAAAAAGATCCAGGAACTGGTCACATTCTATTCCAAAGCAAAATTCATCTGCAGCTAACATAAGAACTTGAACTGAGGTGCAGAGAAACATGGTTGGAGCTTCATTCTTCTGAATTCCAAATCCTTTTGTTTGCCTTGTTGTTTAAAGCTATAAGCTATAAGCTATTAGAGCCGATCTTATAAAAAATTCAGATTGGACACACTCTAACCCATGTCTCACTTTCATATCTATCTTCATATCACACTCGCCACATTCTTCACATTTAGGGTTTCCTGATTTCTCTGAATCAGGTGCATGGCAACCCTTCACACCATCACCGCACTGTCGTGCATCACATGCATCTCCACCACCACTGCATCACATGCACCGGTCACAAGTATGGCAGCTTGTTTATTCTCATGACCACACATTGGCAGGAAGTAGCACAAAACTATTTCATCTCACACGCTCAGCTATTATGGGATGTCTCAGAATTAATCACAACATTAGGTTTGGTCAGGGTGAGCTGGAGAATATTTATTTGTACGTTTTTTTTGTTTTTGTTTTTTTTTTTGCCAGCTCTACTTTGTCAGCATATAGGATCACTATAGTAGTGATTCTATAATTACAGACTGTACGTTTGCATCTTTTTCTCCTGGATTATTATTATATACATTATTATCCTCATTTCACTCTGTTCTTTCTTCATTGGTCAGAACCCCACAGGAGAGACCACCACAGAGCAGCTATTATTATTTGGGTGGTGGGTCATTATTCTCAGTACTGCAGTCGCTCTGACATGGAGATGGTGTGTTTAAGGTTAAGGTTAAAGTTAGTGTGTGTTGTGCTGTTGTTGTGATGGTTCGGCGGATCAGATACAGCAGTGCTGCTCTAGTTTTTAAACACCTCAGTGTCATTCTGGACTGAGAATAGTCCACCAACAGCATCTTGTGGACAGAGTCATAATGTTATGCTTGATTGGTGAATGTACATATTTATTTTATGACTGAGTCATTCCAACAAATTAGCATATATTAACCATGTCTTCATTTGTTCTTGTCTACTAGTTATTTCATTTTATATATTTAATAAAGAACATGTGTAGTTTCTTAATGTAAAAAAATCTTAGTTTAGATTTTAGGAAGGAAAAAAGAACTGACTATTTCTAGAAGGCTAAGCTTGTCTTATTAGTTATTGAAGCACTTATTGAAGTCCTTCATATGAAGAAACTGATTTAAGTCTGTGATGCTCATGTCACGAACATTCTTGATGCCATAAAAGTCAATATGTTGCTGATATGGCACAATTCACAAACAAACAAAAAGCACTTACTGATCACTACCCTCATAAATATCCTTACAAATATTTATACATATATCAATATGTACAAAAAGTACAAATAACTGTACTTGATTGTAAATGATTTTTCACTCATTATGGACCTTTTCGCTCATTGGGGAGCTTTTTGAGGACAGTATATACAGATCTTTCGTTTAGTTGCCCTTCAGTCCCTTTGGTTGAGTTTAGGGTTGGTTTGAGGTTATCAGAGCCTGTACCAAAGTTCAATGGGACGACAAACCACGTTAGCCAGTTTTAAAGTTCACTTCAAACCAGGAAGTCAGCAAAGCTGCGGGGATCTTCAGGCTGGGGCTGAAAGAAAGGTTCCTTTTTTTTCCACTCTTAACCTATTTCTGCTTCTTGTAAAGAACAATAGCTCTTGGTGGCTGTTTTCGTGGCAGACTTCTGGGAGTTTGACATTTCCCTGAGGCTCTTTTGCTCCAGCAAGCTGCGAATTTATGAAAACAAGAAAAGTTCTGTCCTCTTGGGGGCTTTCCAGCATATTTAGCGTAGTCGGATTTTGCTGTATTCTTCGAACAAAGAAAGCGGGGAATGGTGGACTGAATGTAGGAAAGGCCGGCAGCGTTTGTGTCAAAACTCTACTAGAGTTGGGAAAGCTTTAACGTTACGTTAATAGTCATTTTTCTAGTGGTGGTGTTTGTATTGGGCTAAAACGCTGTCTGTGGACTTAGTGCCCCGGAAAACAGTTAGACTGTTAGGCCGTTAACTGTGTTTTGATATTTACTGAGTGAGTTAAAGAGTAATTTTTGCTGACCAGGGAGCGTCTGTCTGTGCTTTCATCTATTTTTCTTTTTCCTCTCTTTCTTTATCTTTCCTAGCCTGGGGAAGGGAAGGTGTAGGCGGCAAAGTGTGTGTGAGTGTATGTATGTGTGTGCGTGAAGCCAGAGTGAGAAGTAGCCAGAGTCAGAGCCTATCAGTGCTGGGCAACGCTCCAGTGCAATGCACTATCAGTCACCACTCCCCAGTTTTCTCTGGGAGTCAGGGTCAGGGTGAACTGTTTCTCACACACACACACACACATATATACACACACACTTCCACAAAGTATATTGCTCTGTTAACCTGTTAACAGTTCTTGCTGCAAATCCCAGCGTTCTTGTAGTCACAAGAATAGCCAGGCCATAATGTGCAAGGTCAAAAGTTCATGGCTCTCTCTTTGGCCCCGTGACCCTGCGTTACACACATACATCATTCAGCTGGACACAAAAGGCCAGGTTCAATAGATCTTTACTGGCATATCTCCTACAGTTTAGGGAATACATCCAAACCACCAAACTCACTAATCTAATTGAATCTGACTAGCTTTCCCTTGTTTAAATCATTTGAATAATGTATATAATGTGAATAGTTTGTAGCTAAAGCCACGTTCACTCATTATAAGCATTATAAAGCTTTGTCTGACTGTGTATATTTTGTCATTTTTGTACAGAAAACCCTGCGTGCCATGCTGGTGTACACGCCGTGCCACTCTCTGTCGGAGCGCAGCCGCCTGCAGCAGCTGCTCCGGCCGGTGGTGGAGACCATCTTGGTGAAATGTGCCGACGCAAACAGGTGCTGCTCCTGCTGCGCTCTCAATCAGCTTACTGTTTAAGTGTTTGACTAAAAATATATTCAGTATGTTGCTGCCTCCTACTGGTGAATGAGTGCAATAGCACCCAGCAATTCGTGCTAAAGCAGCAGTAAAGAGTTTTAATTGTCTGTAATTCAGTTAGTAATTGAATAGTAAGAGTTTTATTGGTGTGTAATTGAGTAAAGAAGAAATGGTCACAGAGAAATTAAAATATAAATATTTTTTCCTCGATTTGTGTATTGGAACTAAATAAAGTTCTGTTTCTGTGTTCGTGTGTTCACAGTCGTACCAGTCAGCTGTCTGTGTCCACACTACTGGAGCTCTGCAAAGGGCAGCTAGGAGAACTGGCTGTGGGTAGAGAGATCCTCAAAGCTGGTACGAATTAACTATATGTACTAATATACACAGTTGCAAACACACACACAAAATATTATTTTAACAGGACAACGTATAACAAGCCTGAATAGAGGTGTGCAATATTGTCTATCACCAGTGATTAAAAACAATAGCCAGCTGACCCAGTGCAATATAGGCTTGTTTACCTGGCTAAAATATGGCAGATTATGTAAAAATATGAGTTGATTAGCAGTTTAAAGAATCTGCCTCTGCTGGAGAATTTTGTCATACTAATAATTAATAACATATCTGGAGAATCTATAAATATTGTAATGTAATATCTTTACCATATAAATATATGCTTAAACAATGTGACTTAAAAGAAGTTTCCGGCCAGTTTGCATTCATAAACACATCATATATATCATTAACGTACTGTGTGTATGTTGTGTGATTGGTTATTCAGGATCTATTGGCATCGGTGGAGTGGACTATGTGCTGAATTGTATCCTGGGCTCGCAGACTGAATCCAATAACTGGCAGGCTCTGCTGGGCCGCCTTTGCCTGATCGACAGACTGCTGCTGGAGTTCCCAGCTGAATTCTACCCTCATATTGTCTCAGCCTCAGACTGTGGACAGCCACAGAACCAAGTGGAGAGGTACGGGTACGAGACTGCACCATCATAACATCATCATTTACATAAAATTTTTACTCATTTACAGTATTTAGCAAAAGCCCTTATACAGAGCAACAAGTGACTCTGCTGTTCTGACACCCAGTGGAAGTTCGTTCCACCACCTTGGTCCTAGGAAGAGTTGGATATTTGTTTTATTGGTCTTGAGGGATCTTGGGTCGAGCCGAGCCATACTGGAAGCTCTAAGAGCTCTTGGTACAGATCTGGCTTTAACTATTGCCATCAATTAGGAAGGAGCTGGTCTGTTTTTGGCTTTGTAGGCCAGCATATTCTATCAGTGTCATCTGTCTTGCTTAGCTGCAGAACTCTTTAAGAAATCTGCGTTAATAAGGAAAGTGCATGTTAAGAATTACACATTAGCAACTGATGTTGAGCCATTTAAGTTTTTTAAGGTTATTTAAACACATACACTTCTGGGTAAAGGTTTGGGCATGCCTGTTTTTAAATAGTGTTAGATTGCCATAACCTTGCAGTATTACTTTTTTATGCTGTCTTTCCTATGTGCAGACATTGTGCAGAATTACAGTATTTTTAGCGCTTTTTGTTGTAGCTTTTTTTTTTTTTTTTTTTTACAAAAACAGTAAAACGTAGCTTAATTTTCTCCATATCATTTAAGGCATAGTCACTATGCAGCAGCTCACTGGTTCCAGGCTTAGTAATGGTGTTTCCTTGGCCTTAAGAAGGATTTTCCCTGCTCTTAACACACCCGCTTCCACTCAGGAAGGATCTGGTAATTAGCTGCATAATTTGACCAGGTGTGTAATAATGCCAGGGTACACCAGAAACCACTACTTTAGGTGATTAAAAATATATATATATATATATAATCTGACTTATATGCAGTTCTGACTTTGGTTTCATACTTTCTCTAGGTACCAGAAGCTGCTGCCTCTGCTAAGCTTTGCGCTGCAGTCTATCGATAACTCTCACTCCATGGTGGGAAAGCTCTCTCGCCGTGTGTTCCTGAGTGCTGCCCGCATGGTGGCCCGCGTGCCTCACATCTTCGTCAAACTGCTGGACATGCTGAGCGTCACCAGCTCCACCCACTATGCCCGCATGCGCCGCCGCCTTCTGGCCATCGCTGAGGAGATGGACATCTTGGAAGCCATCCATCTGGGCCTGGAAGACGCGCAGATGGCTCCTAGTCAGCACTGCGATGCTTTTCTGGAGCCTTCAGCACCTCACAATTCTCCCATTACCACAGAAAGAAACTCGCCCACACTCGGCCTGCAGCAGCTCGCCAAGGCGGGGCGAGGGGGCATGGCCAGTGCCAAACCTGCAGATGAGATTGCAGACAGGCTAGCAGCTATCACAACCACCAGCAGCAGCAGCAACAGCTATGCTGACCAACCAAAGCCACCAGTCCAGCTACGTCCTAGACCTATGAGCCAGTGTCTTAATTCACCCTCCTCAAGCCAAGCACCCACCTTACCCTCGCCCTCCACTTCCCACGCCCCAGCTTTTCCTCCTGACAACCCCAAAGCCCGAGCGCCAGGTTTCGTTCTTGGCAAGTTCACCCAGTCTTCCCCTGGTGCCCAGCGCAAGTTCCCTATACAGAAGGGTGGGACTTGTGGCGGGACTAATAAAGACCTAGAAAAGTTACCTTCACCCGTGTTCCCCCCATCCAGACCATTGCCTCCCACCCAGGTCCACAGACCCAGACCCTCCAGGCCCTCACCCTCTGCCTCTTCCGAATGTGGTGCTAAAGCTTCTTGCTTAGGTGCCAAGAGCAACATGAAGCTCGATCTTCAGGACCACCAGCCAATGGACAGCACGAGCACTGTGTTTGTACCCAGCGATGATGCTGTTTTCACCCCTGTGGAGGAGAAGTTCCGCGGCCTGGATGCTTCCGCCGAGCTCAACTCCAGCATGGAGGACCTTCTGGAAGCCTCTATGCCGGCAGCGGACAGCACCGTGACCTTCCAGTCGGAGGTGGCCGTGCTGTCTCCAGAGCAGGCTGGCATGAGTGATGACGCCTACAGTGAGGACATGACGCAGAACCAGAAGTGCAAGGAGAAGATGGAGGCTGAGGAAGAGGAGGCGCTGGCCATTGTAATGGCGATGTCCGAATCCCAGGATGCCCTGCCCATCATCCCGCAGCTGCAGGTGGACAAGGGAGAGGACGTCATCATCATTCAGGTGGATGTGAGTGCAGATAATGATAATTCAGATGATTTAGATTTTTCATAGTTTTGCTTGTTCTGTTTTCAGAAGACAGTTGACCTTATCGATCCATGTCTTTGCCTTTAGACTCCAGAGACTCTGCCTGGGCATACCAAAGCAAAACAACCCTATCGTGAAGGTGCGGAGTGGCTGAAGGGTCAGCAAATCGGCCTGGGAGCATTCTCCTCATGCTACCAGGCACAGGACGTTGGCACTGGAACGTTAATGGCAGTGAAACAGGTATGTACAGGTATAAGCTATATGCATATAGCTTTATTTAAACCCTGAAAGAAGCTGCTATCCCATGATTTAGGCATGCCTGTGTAGTGTTTAGATTGTATACATTTAGTGTCACCTCAGGAGATGACTTTACCTTAGGGAATAGCACTCCTGTGTGAGGTGTTATCTTGTGAGTGTGGTTGTGGTTTTAGTAAGACCAGATAGAGAGCAGATAAATCACGTCTCGGAGAGTCTCTTATCAGTTAGCATGGAGAATTCTAGCCAATCACAATCTCACATCCACACTAAATGCAGGAGGCCCCACACACATCACACAGTGTTCTTTAGCTTCTATGGGACATGGCAAAAGTCATGAGACTTGTGATACACAATGTATAAGAAGAACACTGTATTCTCCAGTATGTATGTGTGTATGTTCAGTATTTATGGGTGATAATTATGTTTGTTGTGTATCTTTGACGAGCTTGCCATATGTTTACAGATGTCAGTCATCCAGGTCTAATGAGTCTCAGAGTCTGTGTCATTCAGTTCTGTTCAGTGTCCTTGTGCAGATAATGTTACAAGGACATGAGCTGGTTATGTCAAAACAGTCTGGCACTCCTGCCAGTACCCTGATTACCTAACAGACCTCAGATCATGATTTTAATTAAGCTTAGATTAAAATTGCGAAATGTGCATTTTTAAATTGGGTCTGTCGTTGATTGCTGTTTCTGAATAATACAAGTGCATCTCAAAAAAATAGAATAAAATTGAAAAGTTTCTTTATTTCAGAAATTCAGGTAAAAATGTGAAACTCATATATTATATAGATGTATAAACGCTTAAAATAGATCACTCTGTGCGTCATTTATTTTATTATTGATGATTATGGCTTACAGCCAATTAAAACCCAAAAATCAAGGTCTCAGAAAATTTGAAAATTAAATGGGACCAATTGGTACTTTTGGCAGTGTGGGCAGTGTGCATAGTCCTGCTGGAAAATGAAATCGGCATCTTCATAAAAGTTGTCAGCAGTGCAGTTTCTGGGAAAACACTGCACTGACTTTGGACTTTGCTCCCCTAAAACCTATTGTGGAGATGCAGATTTCATTTTCCTGCAGGATTTGCTCACACTGGTCACACTGCCAAAAGTACCAATTGGTCTTATATAATATTCTAATTTTCTGAGAGACTAACTTTTAAGGTTTTATTTGCTATAAGCCATAATCATCAACAATATGAGAACCTGAAGACAGTTTTATGTGACTGATTTCACAATAAGTGTTAGTAGCTAATAATGTTATTACCTACTTTAAAGAACAGTGTACATTTTAAATATTAAACAAATAAAAAAATAAATAAAACTACTGTTTTGAACAAAAGCATCCTACCAGCTTATTTATACTAATGGGCTGTTTGAATACAGTGGGGTGGACAAATGATTTAGTTCATGTCCATATATTGTATGATATATCAATACTATAAGTATACAGACAGGCTCTTATTTCTTAATTAACTCTCTGTTATGTGGCTATCCAGGTGACGTATGTAAGAAACACATCCTCAGAGCAGGAGGAGGTGGTGGAGGCTTTGCGGGAGGAGATCCGGATGATGAGTCATCTCAACCACCCCAACATCATCCGCATGCTGGGCGCAACCTGCGAGAAGAACAATTACAACCTGTTTGTGGAGTGGATGGCAGGTAAGCTCCGGTTTGGGAAAATTAAGCCCTTTTCAGACATACAAAGTAAAGAAGTACATGTATGTGTGAACGCAAATGCCTGGGTTAGTTGTACAGGACATTACCCAGATCCCTAATACAGGTAAAGTAATGTTTATGTGAGCATGTGTGTTAATAGTAAAAATTTTCCTAGATATATTTTCCTAGTTGCATATCTAGCTTTAAAAATAATTAATTTATGAAGCTTATGATGAGAATAAACTCATGTGAGAACCTTGATTTGAACATTTTGTGGTGTGATTCCCACAGTACTCAGGCACATTTTGATTAGGTAGAACAGAACATCCATTTTTTCAGTTTCCTCTTTGGCAGAGCCTGACAGGCCACAATGTTCTTTGAGGCTTTTATGGTGGAATAAGCTCTGGAACCTTGCATCTCAGACTAAAAACAATCACTTCTCCCCGTTTCCTCCCAGGTGGCTCCGTATCTCATCTCCTGAACAAGTACGGGGCCTTTAAGGAAGGCGTGATAATCAACTACACTGAGCAGCTGCTCAGAGGCCTGGCCTACCTCCATGAGAACCAGATCATTCACCGCGACATCAAAGGTGAGATACACTCTGTCATACCAGCTCATGGGAAGGTACCATAACGTCCTGTAACTGCTGGGAGAGCAATACGATAGAGTTTACTAAGCTTACTTAGGTCCAGTCCTATTTCTCAATTATACCCTTATACCTTATTTCAAAGTGGCTCTCTTTCAAGGGACATTTATTATTGTCCAAAGCCAATTCCTTAGTGATGGGGAGCTAAAGACAGCTATTTGCTAGCTTCTTGAATTTTCCCACCTTAAAGGAGAAATGTGTTGTGAAATGGACCTGGGTTGTAGTAAAACATGATAAGTACAAACATTTGTTAAATAACCCACATCTATATTCCCCCAGCATTTCTAAATACAGCATTTTTCTGATGCTCCCAACAAGCTTACAATGCTACTGAAATCAGTATTTTTGCACTAGCACCAAGTTCTCATTGCCTTGTTTTAAATGTCAGGGCCTTCTGAATTCTACTAATAATTATTTGCATGGGCAACCCTATGCCCCTATCACTAGCACTGTAAGCTTGTTGGGAGCATCGACTTAAAGCGCTGAATTTCAGAATGCTGGGGGTGAATGGAGGTGGGCTATTCAACAAAAGTTTGTACTCGTCATTATGTTTCACTAGTCCCATTTCCACCCAAGTCCATTTCACACCGGAGTTCACCTTTAAATAATGCAGCAGTCTCAGTTGCTGGAATAGAACTGCTGCCCCATTAAAGGTGGAGTAGAAAATTACAAGCTAACTACCAAGATGTGATGAAATGGCCATCATCAATGGTAATTATTAACATAAAAATACCACATACTTCTTTGGTCGCTTCTGCATTTGTTGATCTAACCTATGATTTCTTATAATCCAATTATAAACCAATTTTTGGAGTGTGTCTCAACAAGACTACAGACACTCCACCCCTAGGCATGAGCAAGCAAAACTGAGGGGGTAGGGCTTAATGGAGAGGGAAAGAAGTGAAATGGGATTGACTTCTGCTCCTTTGCTGTAGTGTAGGAAGTGTAGTGAAAATGTGAAAAGGAAGAATAGAAAATGATTAGTTCTTATTAATTTCCCCTTTGCTTATTTATAGTTCTCTGTTATGTGGGCTTATGTTCACTGCTAAGAGTCAGGATTTTTTTAGTAGGCCAGATAACTTATGAGGCATTCCTTTAGGGCCTCATTCATTTCAGAGTAGAGCAGAGTATAGTGCTCCTACCTACTACTCATGTGATGACCTGCTATAACCCTAAATACACACAGTTCTCTAGTGTCATGTTTCTCTTTTTCACTCCCTGTCTCTCCTTGCCTAGGTGCCAACCTACTGATTGACAGCACAGGCCAGAGGTTGCGGATAGCAGACTTTGGAGCAGCGGCAAGGCTGGCCTCCAAGGGCACGGGTGCCGGCGAGTTCCAGGGCCAGCTCCTGGGAACCATTGCCTTTATGGCCCCTGAAGTAAGTCAGAGTAACAAAACAAGCATATCAAAGCCTCAGCACGGTTCATTAATACAAGTCCATTTCAGTTCTTTTAAAGTCCTGCTTTCTGCAAATGAACCTGCTTATCTCAATTCAGACCACAAATCGTAGTACACAGTGTTATTTCCTCTTGGTTCATTTGCTAAAGTGAGTGCCCACAGAGGTGCAGTCCTCATCTTGCCTTTTAGCTCCAGGCATTTAAATGTCAATGGCCTCCAACAAAGCTGTGGCCGAGTCCAGTGACCACTCTTATGCGGCATTCAGAGTCACGTGGGCCGCTGGAGAAACTGGCCAAAGTGGATTTAGATCACTCACTAACTCCAAATGAAAGGACATTGTAATCCGTTTGAGGTGAACACAATGGGCGGGCCCCTTAATGCCTTGTTATCATTGTGGGCCCAAACCTTGTTTAATTAGGAGGCAGTTTGGTGGGCCTTGCCTCCTCCCTGGCACTGGGCTTCATTTACCGAAGCCTCTTTATACTGAACCCTTTTCTCCCATTCTTCTCCATGCAAACGCTAAATAATAAACACAGGATCTCTGGAAGTTCTCGAAGGGGACCAATGAAAAGACTTTAATTGCAGTGGCCTGAACCACTGGGGCTGTGAAGATTTCTTTGAACAAGGAAATGTATGTGTTTCTTGTAGTATGTATTTGGGCAGTACTAACAATTTAAAACAAGGTTTAAAATTTTTGTGTTTTAAAGCAACAGACTGTATGTTTTGGGCATTTGTTGCTATATTTAGGCTACATTCACATTACCAGACTGAAGTGACTCAAATCAGATTTTTTTGCTCATTGTGGTTCAGAACAGATTTTTCCATGGCTTTGCATGCCAAATTAGCTCAGACCTAATTTTTTTCCAAATCAGGTCTGAGCTGCTTTCATATGTGGTCCTAAATCGGATATGTATCCGATCCATGGACATCCGACATTAATGTGAAAGGTCAAAGCAGAATTCATGCATCTTTTTTGCTGCGCATACGCTACGTGCTTCTCTCTTGTACCCACACGTCTCTTGGTGCAGCTGTGCAGCTATAGCTGCAAAAACAGCAAAAGCAAACAGCCTGGCCTTTTTTCACCTCCTCAACCTGAGCATGTACTTCAGACCAGCTGTTTACTTTTTCTCCACTCCGGCCAAAGATGCTCCACATATAAGCTGCTAACAAACGCATCCATTTCCCTTTATTAAACTACGAGTTGTCTCTTATACACAAATCAATGTGCGCATGTGAGGTGTTTCAGGGACAGATTCGTTTACATAACACACAGATACAGAATACTTATATTTATAAATGTGAAACGTCAAAATAGCCAAAACCGATCTAAGCAAAGAATCAGATTTGAGCAACCTGGCTTGTAATATGAACGTAGTCTTCAAGACATCTCTGGTGAAAATGTGTAATTGCACCAGACATGTGAAAGAGTACTTTTATGGGGCGCTAGTGAGCTTGCATGGAGTAGTAATGTTATAACTTCGCTCCATTCACAATTTCTTTTGTTTCCCTCGACATGCGAAAATGTATTTTTTTGCAAATTTATACCAAAGTGGGTAAGAAGGCTAAAGTACAATGCCAAAACACAAAAAAAGCAGAAAAATGTGGTGATGGAAGCGACGAGACAGTGAGATAAAAGGGTAGCTTTATATTAATAAAGTTACTGTATATTTAATTTGTGTAAAAATTGTGTTTTTAGTACACGGTTAAATTTTTGTTTTTACTTATTATGAAATGCTGTCAAAACATAGAGAGCAGTGTGGACTCTGTAGTAATTGTGTGATGTGCTGCTGCAGGTGCTGAGAGGACAGCAGTATGGCCGTAGCTGTGACGTGTGGAGTGTGGGCTGTGCCATCATTGAGATGTCCTGTGCCAAGCCCCCTTGGAATGCTGAGAAACACTCTAACCACTTGGCCCTTATATTCAAGGTCAGTAAACATATATTTGTGACTGATTTTATTGTTATCTTAAACAGTTTGATGGAATAACCCTGGTTCTCCTCCACCAGTCTTACACACTGCTTTTGGATAATTTATGTCACTCCTGGTGCAAAAATTCAAGCATTTCAGCTTGGTTTGATGGCTTGTGATCATCCAGCTTCCTCTTGATTATATTCTAGAGCTTTGGTATTTGGTAAAATTAGGTAAAATAAAAAAAAACTCATCATTTTCAAGTGGTCCCTTATTTTTTTCAGCTGCGTATAAAGAGAGGAAGACTGAGTCATTATTATGTCTTTGCTTTTTGTATCAGTCGTTTCAAACTTAAAGCCCTTTTATTTTCCATTTGATGTAATTTCATAAAATTTGGAAGCAGCAGTGGTGGTAATTATTTTCTTGTGATTGGCATGTAGTAGGAACACTGCAGGGAAATGGATCTGACTCCTATAATAAATATTGTTAAATATCATCATTACCTAATTACCGAATCATAGCCATTACCTTATCTCCATAGCTTTCATATTATTCATATTATTCATTCATATAATGTTCTCATTTATGTGTTGGTCAACAGAAATCTTGTCACTTCTTTGTTTAAGTGTATCTGAAATAGGTTGTTTTATTAAAAATGGTTTGTATAAATGTGTTTTCACTGTTTTTTGCTGATTAAAGTGTATATATATATATATATATATATATATATATATATATATATATATATATATATATATATATATTATTTGTTTTTTTTTTTTTTTTTTTTAAATAATAAATGTAATGTCTAAAAATGCAATTCTTTACATTATAGCCTCTGGCAGATATTATGTAGTAACTCAGAACAGCCAGCAGAGGTCACTGCCTGTCTGATCTAGACAAACAGTA
Source organism: Astyanax mexicanus (assembly GCF_023375975.1). Classification (NCBI taxonomy): domain Eukaryota; kingdom Metazoa; phylum Chordata; class Actinopteri; order Characiformes; family Acestrorhamphidae; genus Astyanax; species Astyanax mexicanus. The sequence continues at coordinate 27,098,499 of NC_064427.1, read as the reverse complement.
CCGTAATCCTGTCCTGCTAAAAGCACAAGCTAAAAAAAAAACCACAAAGGTTTTGTCCATTTATTTGAATTGTTACATAAACCAGGAGAATACTAATCAAGTTGTTTAATTTCTCTGCAAATACCATCAATGTTTTATTTAATTCAATTTATCATAGTGAAATCTCTTCTGCATGGAGAGAGACACATATAAACATGACCCTGATAGAAAGTTCAGAATTACTACTTTTAACAGAATATAAATCCTATAGATCATGCCCTGTAGGTATCTGCTGTATCATGATTGAATAATCATTGTGTTTGCCCACCCCCCCAGATTGCCAGTGCCACCACAGCACCCACAATCCCCCCACAACTGTCCCCAGGCCTAAGGGACGTCACCCTGCGCTGCCTGGAGCTGCAGCCTGCTGACCGGCCCCCGTCCAGGGAGCTGCTCAAACACCCCATCTTCCGCCTCAACTGGTAACAACCCGGAGCGACCACGCAACCTGCGCAATACTACTACTCTACTACTACTACTACTGCTACTATTACTACTGAAGGCCTGTATGGCCTGTACCCTCTCACTGCTGTCATCTCCTCCTCAGCACTAGCACTAGCTCAGCCAGACATACACACACACACACACACACACACACACACACACACACAGTGGGGTCCTTACTGCTGTAACCACAGCACATAATGATGCAAGCCCATACTGTCCGACTTCCCTGCGAGTGCCTTTACAATAGTGCCATGTCCTGATGCTTCGTTATACTGGGTTTTTATGTGGTGAGCGCTTCTCTCTGCACATTTTTGTTGATTTTTCCATCACAGAAAGGTGCTGAAGTCAAATGTTTGTTACTACGGTTGTTTCAGTTCACACAGATTTCAATGTCTAAGCGGACCTCTGTGAGCGAAATCGTTCATGTTAAAAGTAAAGGTTCAAATTAGCGATATCTCTGTTTTAACTGGTCGCATTTAAAAAAAAAATCTCTCATTTGTTACTTTATATTGTGCGTTTTACTGTTGGGCCTCATGTTTTCTTTCATACAATGTTAAACACCATGAACGGGTTTCAGGGAAAGGTAATTTTTGAAACTTGGCTAGTTCAGCTAGCGTAATGCTGAATGTGAATACTTATTATAATGCCGGTATTTGTCTCAAGTTTTGTTTTTTAGTTTTCCTCCAAATCTCAATGGAAATCCCATGTATAAATGTATGATTTTTATCATTCTAAGGAGTAACGGATACGTTTATTAGCTTTCTGGGTGTCACTGAGATTCAGTTTTGGGCTTTCCTTTGGCAAGAACTAGCAAAAGCAAAAAAAAAAAACGGCTTTTGAGGAAAGTTTTAAGACGATGTCTCAGTAGGACACCCTCACTGATCTCTTTACTTTTAAATGTTACGTTAAGGAAAGGTTGTGGTTCTTTTCTTTTGTCTTGTTTTTTTATTTTTTCAGTAAATGAGCCTTCTGCTAAAGCTGTTTTGTTCAGAAGCATTTTGGACAGTTTTCCCCCTCCTGAGTTGTTTTTGTTTTCTTTTTTGTTTGGTGCTGTTCATTTTTGTGCTAATTATCAGATTTTTTATTTTATTTTATTTTAATTTAATCAAGATCTATTTCAGTGATTCCTGTAAGAGAATCTCCAGTACTTGTTTCAAAAGGATCAGTGTCCACCTGAGCATTTCTGCTTCACCTCATGGTGTTTTTTCTTTGTAATGAAAATGAATGCTGTTGACCATTTTTGGTGGCGGGATATAACTGATCTTATATTAATGATGCCTTTCCTTCTCATTTATGTTGTTCTTTTTGGAGATAAATCTGCTCTTTTCTCTTTGATTAGAAATGATGTTGAGCATGTTAATTGTATGAACTGTAACTCTTCAAGTGTTCTACTTGTAATCAGTGAAAGGAAGATAAGGATTATTTTTAAAAAATCCAAAACATTTGCAAAATATGCATCACAGAGCTAATGTCTGAACTCCCTTTGCTCAGACGAGGGGAAGCGACGTCGACAATTTGTGACAGTTTAAAGATTATTTTTAAAGGAAAAATGAAACTTTTATTTAATACGAGTCCTAATGCTTTGTGTGGAGTACAAGCTGATCAGGCTTGAAGAGTTAAGATGTAAATATATATGAATTTTTGGTAGCTAAATTTATTTTACTTGACTCCTGTATTTTTTATACCACACCTTTTTTCCATAAATACATATTTTTGTTCCTGCTTTGGATTTATTTTACTTTTATCTTTCTTTTCAATGTCTTTGTAAAAGCTTTAAAGTTATGCACTCTTTGTCTTTTTTATATACTGGAAAAAATCAGTTTCAGTCAAATTCATAAAAGCTAATCAGTATTACTTAAATATGTCATGCCTGTAATTCGAGTTTTCCAATTCTCTTCTGGTCTGTATTTTATTTTATTACTTTTGTTCTTTGTATCTTACGCCCTTTTTGGATCAGAGCTGGACTGAAATTGTGTGAAATAATGCTGTTTCTTGTAACTTGGTACTTTTCTTCCCATTCTCCTTTTTGTTTTTGTTCTATTCTTTTTTTGTTTAAAATAAGTCTATTGCTGTTTTATTCCAGTCTCTACTACCTCAGGTGTCCTATAGAGTTTTCCTCTACCAAAGTTCACTTTCTCAATATATATATATAATTATATATATAAATATATATTCTTTTTTGACTGTTATTTGTTTTTCCTTTCTTTTTCAAAGACTTCCAGGGCTTAAGGGCTAACTTATATTAGCACCTTTTTATTGTGCAAATAAACTCATGAAATCTCTGGGTTAAGAAAAATGAAAAATTGGCTTAAGCTGTATCCTTTAATCTTAAGTATATTGAGATGTTTTAATTATTAAAGTTTTTACCCCATTTGAAGCATTTTATAACAAATTTGACTTATTTTGGTGTTCGTCTTTAGTAAATAAAAAATGGGAAAATGGTCTTGTTTCTCCTGCTTATTTTTTCCCTTGTTTGTTGTCCCTATCGTACATTTCCATTCTCTAAAGTTGCTGATACAGTATTTAGCAGCTGAGAGTCCTTATTGACTGAGCAGAAAATAGAATATAATGTCCTCTATGTCAAATGTTTTTGTAGCGCAGACATAATTTTATTTTTTTAACTCCAGTTATAAGCCTTTTAAACACGCTCTACCTGTATCTCCAGAATCAGCTCGCAGTAGCAGTATTGCTAGTGCTTTACAGTGTAAAACCTGTTTACTTGTTATAAACTGTTATAAAGGCACACTTTTAGTTTTTTATTAAAATAAATTATTCTACTTTCCAAAAATAAAGAAAATTTTAAAACAAATAGTTCATAATTATTTTTAAGTGAAAGTTTTTAGCTTTTAGCTCCATTCACCTCTATTTATGGAGGACTCACTCACAGGCTCCCTCTACAGTTTAACGCTCTTTTACTGATCTAACAGAAATAACAAAACGTCCTCAGACTCTCCATAAACAGCTGTGGTGTGTTTTGGACTCGTGGTTCTCTGTTTCTGTGATCTCATTAGTTGTATGTAACCTCTGCTCGAGCCGCCGAGTGATCCCCGGTTTTCCGAGCAGAGTTTTTGTCCGCGATCAACGAAAAACTGTCAGCGACTGAAAAACCGGCCCAAAATCGGGTAGTGTGAACTAGGCATAACTAGTTCCCTGTATAAAGTTTGGACACACCTTTTATTCAATGTTTTTTCATTATTTAAAAAAAACAATCTATCTATTGTAGATTAATATTAAAATATGACAAGCTGTGAAGAAAACAAAAAAGTGTTAAACAAAACAAAATGTGTTTTATATTTTAGATTATTTATAGTAGGCACCTTTTGGCTGAAGTCACCTGGAATTCAGGCTTTCAGTTAACAGCTGTGGCAAGAAATTCAAGTAATTAGCTCTTGAGTTTAGCACAGCTGCTGTGCGGAACTCATCAAGAGTTAATTACTTGAATTTCTTGCCTCTTAATCTGTTGGAGAGGATCAGTTGTAAAGTTGTGAAGAGGTAGAGTTGTTATATAGTGTAAAGCCCTATTTGAGAAATGTTCTAATCCATATTATGGTAAGAACTACTTAACTAGTAACTTTAAATACTTACCTAAATTACTTTAAGAATTGAAGTTCAGTCAATCTGAAAAAAAAAAAAAAACAACAACAATGTGAGTATCTTCAAGTGCAGTCGCCATCAAAAACATTATGATAAAATTGGCTATCATCAAAACCAACACAGGAAAGGAAGAGCAAAAGTTCCCTCTGTTGCACAGGATATTTTCATCAGAGTTACCAGCACTAGAAACTGCCAGTTAACAGCACCCCATATAAGAGCCACCATAATGCTTCTTCACAGAGTATTTTGGTTTGTTTTTTGCTCTTTTTGCGTTTCTGATCTACTTTAGCATTCATTTACAATTACTTACTATTTTAAAATAATTACCTCAATTCTAACAATTATCTAAAAAAGAAAAGTGGCATAGTACCTCAAAATGAGATCTCAAAATAATGCCTTACTATTTAAAAATAATGCCTTACTATCTCAATATAATTACTAAGTATCTCAAAAATAATGAGATAGTATCTCAAAACAATTACTATTTAATTTAAGCATCTCAGTATAATAACTTAATTTTAAAAAATTATTGACTATCTCAAAATAATGACTTGAAAAAATGCTATTAAAAAAACGACTTTTCAAAATAATGACTTACTTTCTCAAAAGTAATGAGATAGAAGTTTACTTAATACTAATAAGAAAAACATGCTGGATTATTTTAGTTGGCGGGAATGGGGTTCCATAAATGTGTATAACGTTACAGCAAACACGTGTCGGTGTTAAATCAGCTAAGTGTAAAATATAACACTCATGACGTTCATTTAACACATGTACTGTCAGGTTTTCTCCAGCGCCGTGTCGGTAATATTTTCTAATAGACTGGTGTTTGAATGATGAAGTCTGTAATTATTTTTTTGGGTTTAATCGCTGTATTTTATATCTAAGCCTGTATTAGTTTGTATCACTCCGCCTCCTCACCGCGCTGGAATATTATTCGGCCGCGTGTTGTTATGGCCACGGATCTGCGCTTCCTCGCGGATTCGCGAGCTTGACGTCTCTGACGACATGGCCAGGCGTCAGACGTCCTCGCTGATTGGTCAGCGCTCTCTCCTCATACCCCGTCATTCACTCACACCATTGAACCACTGGCAGCGAGGATCGATAGCTCGCTCTCTGATTGGCCCGAGATTTGACGAGGGCGGGGCACTCATAAACTTCAGAACGACCCTGTGCGATGATTGGACGCTGAAAGTACATTCAGCGAAGATACAGTAGATCACTCAGGTACAGCCAACGTTCCGTATATAAACAGCTAGTAGGCAATTCTCTCACACCAGCCTGTCCCTACCCACAAGCAACAGTGTCATTAGGTTATCTTAAGCCTAGTGATTACCTGTGATACTGCTTGGAAAATCTGTCAACCTGTACAGGTGAGTCCTGTTTATTCTAATTTATTTGCAAAATAACTTAATTAATAATGATCAATATGCAACAGTGTAATATAGTTTGTTGGTATGTTGGTAAATACTAGTTTAGCCACAAGCACAGTACTGCAAATTGTAACATGCAGCTAAAGAACTTTTTGTGTGCATTCTGTTTGTGCAAATTATTGATTTGCATTTTTAATACTCATTGATATGCTTTTAATGGTGTCATATTTCAAATAATAGAAAAAAATTGTAGATTTTTTAAAACTCTTTATAACTGTATAAATAGTTACATTTGTATTTTGAAATACCCAAAACACTGGCATCAGTTATCAATTTAATTGTATAATGTTTTTAAAAACAAAAAATGCAACTCCAGTACTTTAGAGATGAGGTGGGGTTAGTTGGAACTTTCTGACCTAACTCAACTCACTGTTGTGGCTGCATGCAATTAAATCCTCAAAGCAATGCTCTAAAAAATTTAAGTCTAAAAGTATTCTCTGGACCGTAGAGACAGTTACTCTCAGTTACAGATAAAAACTTAAAATTTTTTAAACCTATATTATATATTTTTTCCATACAGTCTAAATATACATATGAGGATTTCAAATATACCTTTTAGTACATTTTGTTAGTCTTCTTATTATTAAAAATGCTAGATATTAGGATAAGACATTATATAAAAAATAAAAACAAATATAAAAAAAATGTATCAGATACTGTTCACATACTGTTAATCCAATGTACAAATACACACTTTGTAAAAACTAGATTAAAGTACAAAGTAAAAGAAAAAATAATCTTTTATTATGAGGAAAAAGTACGTAAAACTAATAAAACTAATATTAAAAGTAAGGTATTGTATGGCTGAAATATAAAATACAAATTAAACAAAAGAAAAACATAAATGTATCAAATATTGTTCGTATAATGTTCATCCAATGTATAAATATACACTTTGGACCAACTAGAATAAAGTACAAAGAAAAAGAAAAAAATATTATGAGAAAAAGTGAGAAAAAAATTACATGCAACAAAAGCAAAATAAGATGCTGTTTAGGTAATGTCCTTCCAAAGTTTAAATATGAACTTTCAGAAAATCTGAACTTTTCAAACCAATTAGAAAGAAAATGACTTTAATTCTATTGGAAAATATCAAATATATAAAAACAATAAAATCAAATCAGTTATCCATTGTTATGTGTTGGCCTTAAAATGTATAAATATACACTTGTAAGACCAATCTCGTGGACTTTTTGTAGCATTTTGATAATCAAAATAGCTTAGTTAGATGTAAATATAGATAATGATCCATTCAGTGACCAGTGCGCTTCAGAGAATCAGCTGTGAGAGAACCGTGTTGGACCGCGGGGCTCTACGGAAGTGGGTCCGTCCGCTTTGCGTTCCTACCACTGACCTTATGATTTGCGGGAAGGGGCAGCGGTTCTCTCCTAGCTCAGACTCTCCTACTATATGATTGTAAGGTAAGGGCGGCGGTGTGTTCGGCTGAGCTGGGGTCAGTAAACTGAAGGGCTGAACGTGAACGTTACAGTGAATTTCAGCTTCTGAGCGGATGTTTGTTTAGTGAGCCGGTTACAGGGCTAATGCTAATTAGCTTAGCTTCAGTTAAACCAACACATACTCCTAGCAACCTTAGCTAGCATCTAACCTAACGTTAGCTAGCTAACGAGCTAATAAAGCTGGGTGCTTGCTGACAGATTAGCCAGTTAGATGATTTAACTTAAATTTCTAAGCTTTTGGTCACATACTGAGTAGCTGACGTTTGGGAAAGACATTGAACACATTTTCCAGAGCTGTTAAATAATTGAATCTTTTTAAAATCTTACAATTTACCTCTCTCAATTGTTAGGCTAAAACTGCAGCTGAAGGAGAAGAGCTTTTAAACTGACACGTTTTATATTAGCTAACTAACATTTTAAATATTACTTAAACCTAGCTAACTAATATGTTTTATTACAGCATTAGCTTAAATATTATGTCATGCTAAGATTTATCCAGTGTGTGGAGTGACACTGATAACATCTAGCTAATGTTAGCCAATGGTAATCACGTGAGCTGAGCTGACTACTGTCAATAAAGGACAGTCTGTACTTAGCTAGGTCAGTGTAACGTTTAGCAGTTTAGTTTTCTGAACGTTTCAAGCTTCGAAAATATAAAACAGAGTATAAAACTTAATCATTATTTTTATTTAATTCAGTAAAGTAAATGAGTAAAGAAGAAGAAAGTTGAATCTTCTCTTGATTTTTAGATTTGTGTATTTTTGTATATTGCAACACAAATCTGATTATATTGTCGAACTTGCCAAATACAAACATGGAAAAATCAGAAAATAAAGAAATGATTAATTTTTTATTTTTCCTGAAATTCCGATTTTGAGAGATGAAAAAACTAAAATTGGAAAAATAGATGAAAATATATTTATTGTACACTGCACCACATAAAATAAATGTATTAATTTAATCTCCTATGTCAATTACAGCTAAAGAAATTAAAGTAAAACACTTTAGGTTAACTAGAGACTTTGCTTAATAAGACAACCTAAGATTTAGTGCTTGTATAAGTTTAAGTTCAAATTAATTAACCTAGCAATATATTAATGTGGTTTTACATGTTAACATCTTAATATATAAAGTGAATGTCACAATTCAGACTCCTATATATTCTACCAGAGCAGGAGTGTCCCCCAGTACCTTTAAGAAACTCCTGAAGACAGAGCTCTTTAAAGAGCACTTACTCTCTTAACACCTCTAACACACTAACTACATCAAACCTCATTACCTTCTTCCTCCTGTCTTCCTCCTCCACCCCACTTAGGCACTGCCAATTTTTTTTATTTATTTTTTTTGCCTTAAACATCTGTGTTCTCTATTGCGAAATATACATTAATATTTGTAAGTAGCTTTGGACAAAATCATCTGCTAAATGTAATTTTATGCAATGTAAAAGTAAAGCGGCTACTAATTAATTACTTTGGTAGTCGACTAATCGATTGGATGATTATTTCTGCCTTGCCCTTCTGTTCCTAGATTTCTCTATAGCTTTCAAACAATAAAAACAGCTCAGGTTAAATTCTAAACATTGTGATATATAGTGAGAAAATATGTAACTTGTTACGTCTGTCACTTTTGGTGATCATGCTGAGAGTGTGAACTGAGAGAACTGAGTGAATTCCAGTCAATATGATATAATTCTGGTAATGATATGAACAATATCAAAGCTACTGCACTAGGGGTACTTAATCACAAACGATAGAGCTGGGCAACACAGCAAAATGTTATATCACAGTATCTTATGATGCACAGTATTTCTTTTGTGTGTGTTTTGTGAATGCTTTTCTTTGCCTATAAAATGAATGTAAAGCTAGCTAAAATGTGTCAATTTTACTCTCACCAGAGCTTATCAAGATAGAGAGCCATTTAAAATGGGTATAACAGGAACTTGGATTAATAAACCAATCTGAGCTTTAGTGGTTATATAAGTTTCAATTCTGTATTAATTAAAAGTCAAAATATTATGACTGTTATAATTACAATGGCTGCCTTTCTGACATATATACACATTTGTTTCAAAATCTTGAAATGAGCCTTTCACTGTCTTTGCAAGTGAAGCCATAAGAGTTCGCTTAGCTTAGCAAGGTTACTGTAAGCCAATTAGGGGAGGGGATGGTCCTTCGCCAGCTTGGGAAGGTCAACTAATGACCCTAACTGGGACTCGCTCTGTCAGCCAGCGTGTGCAGATATAAAGCTCACACAGCTGTGTGCTGCTTTTCTTTTTTGAGAAGTTGAACTGATACTGCAACTGCAGACGTTTCTGTAAGTTTTGGAAATTGCATTATTTTGTTATTAAGGGTTTCTCTGTAGTTCCATGTATTTTCATTTAGTTTGTATTTCCTTGAGTGGGAAATTTGAGCTAGCTAAATTTTACCATACAATATGACATTTTATGTTATATTTTAGTCATTGGCATTGTAACAGTTAATGTGTTTGTGTTTAACTCATTTTTTTGTTTTCTATTGTCGTTTTTTTGCTCGCTGTGTGTAAGGTTGTAAAGCTTCTAAATTGCTAAGCCAACAAATTCTGCTACTGTTGGGATTTCTAATTAAAGTATTCAATTTTGTGATATTATCTGTTAACAACACAAGTCTTAGATGCATGCTTGTTTTTCTTTTTTCCTTTTTTTGACCCGTATTTATTTATGTTCCTCATTCTTTTTAAAGATTAGTTCAAAGTCCATGTCACTCTTTTTTGGGGGGGACAGATTGATGTGATTGTGTTCAAGTAGGTGAAAGTTCATCAGCGGCCAGCTTTGTGACCTTTGCCCTATTTAAACATTTAATCCAGTTATAGTTGACGTGTGCTGCAGGCTTAAACTTGTCTGTTCTTTTACAGAGGAGTTTCACATTCAAAGACAGTTCTCAGAACACAGTTCTTGTCTAATTGTTACTTTAATCAGTAGAAGGACATTAATCAGTTTCTGTTTATTTTTCTTCCACAGTCCATTCACCATGCCTGGATCTCTACCTGCTAACTATGTGGCTGCTTGGCCCAAAGATGTGGGCATCATCGCTATGGAGGTCTACATTCCCTCTCAGTATGTGGACCAGACAGAACTGGAGGAGTTTGACGGCGTCGGGGCCGGAAAGTACACCATCGGGCTCGGCCAGGCGCAAATGGGCTTTTGCTCAGACCGCGAGGACATTAACTCTCTGTGCCTGACCGTGGTGCAGCAGCTTATGGAGAGAAACTGCCTGTCGTATGACAGCGTGGGGAGACTAGAGGTGGGCACAGAGACCATCATCGACAAATCCAAGTCTGTGAAGACTGTACTAATGCAGCTGTTTGAGGAGTCGGGAAATACAGATGTGGAGGGCATCGACACAACTAATGCCTGCTATGGAGGAACTGCTGCACTTTTCAATGCAGTCAACTGGGTGGAGTCCAGCTCTTGGGATGGTGAGTGTTCGTAATGTAATATAAAATTGATAAGTGAAAGTGTTGTTAGAATTAATTCAGTAAAAGTTATGATCTATAAAATGTCTCTTACTAAAATGATTAGTCCTGAGTGTTTACGTCTAACAATACTTTCTTTCACGTCATTTACTGCCTGTTTCCAAAGGTTTTAGCTTTTCATTCTGAGATATGGTTCTGCTCTCATGTGTTGAGCAGCCGTGTGACCTTTTCTCTGTATTAGATATCAGTGTTTATTTATTTACGGATGTTCCGTGTTTTTTTTTTTTTTTTTTTTTTTTTTTTTTTTTTTTTAATCGGTTTTCATCTGCAGGTCGCTACGCTCTGGTCGTGGCGGGAGATATTGCTGTGTATGCCACAGGCAGTGCCAGGCCTACCGGTGGGGCTGGAGCAGTGGCCATGTTGGTTGGGCCCAATGCCCCTCTGGCATTTGATCGAGGTATGTGGCCATACAGACAGCTGTGATGAACTCTGACACACTTACACCACTATCATTATTGAGAGAGCTTACAAAACAGTTAAGGTCACAGTCCGCACAATGTTGTGACTTACTACTTTGTTTGTGTCCAAACACTGATAACAAAGCAGAGGAAGAATTTGATAAAGCAGGAATTCTGAGTTTAGCCAGATAACTTAAACTCAGGGTCTAGCCTATACTGTTGGAAGGGTAATGAGAACAGTTTGTACATTTTGGCATAACTAAAATTCAAAACAAGTAATTTGATAAAAGATACTTGATAAAAGTATCTCACTTAGCCAGGAACATTATTAAAAAAAAAAAAAAAAAGGGCCATTATTTCCGGACCCAAGATCACATGCAGGATTGCTATGTACTGATCGTTTTTTATAACATGACTGCTTCAACTTCTCATGTTAAAATCATCTAGTACAAGAATGGCTCCTGTTCGGAGAAATGCCATGCATCCCAAAAGCACTATTCCTGTGTAAAAAACAGTAAACGGCCAAAGCTTTTTAATCGTATGTGCAAAAAATAAATGATGCGTGAAATTACACAAATAAGCCACTGTTCGGATGGAGTTATTTTGTGTACAGTGTAAAAATCCCCCATTGCAAATAATAAGTATGTATATCTGTTTTCTCTTGCAGGTCTACGAGGCACCCACATGCAGCATGCCTATGATTTCTATAAGCCCGATATGGTATCTGAATACCCCGTGGTGGATGGAAAGCTCTCCATCCAGTGCTACCTCAGTGCATTAGACAGATGCTACTCAGTCTACCGCAATAAGATTCAAGCACAATGGCAAAGAGGTGCGTAATCATACCAGCGTATTCAATCCCTACACAAGCAGTTTAACTCCCAGCTTGCCTCACTCTCTAAATACACTGCAGCCTGTACAGTGCAGTACAGTGCCTTACTGCCTCCATTAAGTCGTAAAGTGGGCTTAGGCTGCTCCAGCTTGTCACAGGAAACCTTCTTAGCAGGTTTCAACAGTTCATGGTTGGTGCTTAAACTTAAGTGAATACAGCCAATAAATTGTTTTAATTAACGGATACATCTTTAGAATATATGTTTTTACATTTTTGAGCATTTTGAGCCTTCCTGTAAATAGTATTTAACCATATTTAATACTCTATTAGTAGTTAAAAATGAACATTTCTCCATAAACACCATATTTAGCTCAATATATAACTATAATTAGTAGTTAATGTTATTTATTTATTTTTACTATTTATTTATGTTGCGATTTATTATCAAACTATCAGTCAATCAATCAACCAATCAAACTTTATTTTAACTCGGGAATACATTAAGGGTGACCACAAGGGATTAAAAACATTTAATCAGAAATTAGAAATGATAAGGATTAAAATAGAAAAATAAATAAATAAAAAAAATACACATTTTAAACCAACATTTAATATAGATGAATAAAATATATACATAAAAAGAAAAGAATAGGACATTTTTAAAAGACCATAAAAATTGACACATAAAAGGTAAATATTTTATAAAAAATAAAATGAAAAAAGAAAAAGATAATAGTAAAAGTAAAGGTAAATGATAAAAAAAATGAATTAGATAAATAAATAAATAAAACAAATTAAAATGGAAAGAATAAAGATAAACTCATTTAAAACAATCACAGGATTTCTGATTGTGTCTAGAAACTAAAAGTTTAAAATGATTCAGTGATCCGGCCGAGCTGATCTTTAGTGTTTCATGTAGAGAATTCCAGCTCACTAGTGCTTAAAATTTGGACACTGATATTTTTTAATAAACCTGTAAGAATGTTAACCTGTAGAATAAATGGCTTAAGTTTATTGGAAATAGGACTGAAAGATACGGACAAAACTTTTATAGCACAATTCTGATATTAATATGAACCATATTAAAGGCCACAGACAAACTTCCATTAACACCCACATATATATATTATTCAAATTCATGTAAGGCAACCTGTCAGTGACACATGCAATAAACAAAGTATATTGGAGTTGGGAGTACAAAGGTAAAAAGCATAAGGAAAAATGTGGAGTAACTTAAGGTCGTCAGGCTCCGTTTACATTACCTCTAGCCTGTCATTTTGAAATGTCTTTGTCTTTTTGCTTAAATTTTAGAGGGACTTGAGAGGAATTTCAATCTGGATGAATTTGGCTACATGGTCTTCCACTCTCCTTACTGTAAACTGGTCCAGAAATCTCTGGCTCGCCTCCTGCTCAACGATTTCCTGTATCATCCCAGTCCCAACACAGAGAGCGGCCCGTTCAGTGGTCTGGAAGCCTTCAGGTCAGTATCTGCCTATAAAAAAGGAGAACTCTGCTCATGCAGAAGTGCCATTTTTAGTGGAACCCTGCTTTACAAGTGTGCTAAAGTTGTGCTGCTTTTGAAAGGCAGCCTGTAATCTTTGTTACTTTGATGTCTGGCCAGCTGTACCGACTTCACTGCCATTAAAGTAAAAATCTCTAGGCAAACCTGTTTCATCGACTGAAATGGAAAAAATTAGTTGAAATTTTAAACTATTTATTATTTTCCAGAGATGTGAAGATTGAGGACACTTATTTTGACCGTGACGTGGAGAAGGCCTTCATGAAAGCCAGTGCGGAGATGTTTGAGCAGAAAACCAAGGCTTCACTCCTCATATCCAACCAGAATGGCAATATGTATACGCCGTCTGTGTATGGCTGCCTGGCTTCAGTTCTAGCACAGTATGTACTATAGTTCTTGTTTAAACTGCTCAGTGTCTCTTCCTTCAAATGTAAATACAAATTTCATAATTCTGTATAGTTTACACCTATATTTACTATATGACTGTTTGTTTTTTACAGACATACTCCACAGCAGGTGGCAGGACAGAGAATTGGCGTGTTTTCTTATGGATCAGGATTCGCTGCAACTCTCTACTCTATTAAAGTCACACAGGATGCTACACCTGGTGAGTTTACAGGCTTATGCATGCTTAAAGCATGTATTTGAAATAATTTTATTCAGATAAGATATAAAAAATGACACAATAAAATTGCAATATCATATCTGCTGTGCTGGTTACCATCTGATTGAGATTTATTTTCAAAAAAGGTCATGCATGGATGGTGCATGTGGATATAGTTTGATTTCTGCTGGGATGACCTCTAAATGAGTACAAAAACATTGTGATTAAAGGACACATTATACGAGTACTTCTTTTTCCACAAGTTAGAATAGGTCTATTGGCTTTACAAAACATTTTTATAAAGTTTTTTGCACAAAATCACTCTTACATAAAGAAATCTCAGCCATTCTTACCATTTAGTCCCTTTCAAAATAAGCCGTTTAAGGGCTCTGGCACTTTTATGCAAATAAGCTGTGGATTTACTACATTATTGATAGCTTGTGCTAAATGGTGATTCACTCAGGCGGAGCTTTGAATAATGTCCCTTTAAAGGAGCAGCATGACAAATTTAATTAATCACCCCTAACAACATAATCAATTTAAATCATTTAAGTATTTGTTTAGATACACTGTTAGCTTTTACTATCCAAATGTACCGTACCATATGTTTTATTTATGGTGTGACAGATGCTGACACTGTAACATAATAATTAGTTAAAGGTTCATTCATACATATTACACACAGCCATGTATCATGTCTTGATACATCTCAGAAATGTATATGTAATGTATTTAATGTAATGTACTTTGCCTTTTATCTGATGTCACAGTGGATGTGATTTCAGGTGTGGTGTTAAGTGGTCTTTTTGTGTGTGTTTGTTTGTAGGTTCTGCGCTGGATAAACTTGTTTCCAGTCTGTCAGATCTGAAGGCTCGACTGGACTCCAGGAGGAAAGTTGCACCTGGTGTCTTTGCAGACAACATGAAGCTTAGAGAAGACACTCATCACTTAGGTAGGCCACTGTTTATTTATTATTAGCTTTTTGCTCCTGCTAAGACTTTTTTATCCTTTTTACAAGCCCTTCTAATCTGTAACTTCTTGTTTTTTTTGTACTACATTTATTCTCCTTTCTGTAAACATTTCATGACCAATGTGATTTTTTTTTAAAAACACATTATGCACAATTGCATTCAATACCAAATACAGAAATGCATCCACTAGAGGGCAGTTCAGAATCCGTTATTCGACAACAAGCACGATAGTGAAGGAGGTCCTGGTTAATGTACTTGCTACAAAAACATAAATGTGGAGTAAAAATGTATTTTCTTTTACACTTAAACTATTAGCTACACTGCCCTGCCCTCACAGTAACGAACGTACTGTTCCATTCCAAACAGTATTTTCCATGGGCAAAATTGACACATCATATCTTTACTTAATGTTAAGCTTTTTAAAATGACCCATTTTCCCACTAAAAATAAATGCAGACTGCATAGCTACACTTGGTGCTTGATTTTTATTATACACTTGTGGAAATGGGACTAAATTAAATACCTTATACTTTTTTACATATATTGTACCTTAACATATATATGTAAATAAGGTGCAGTTTCTTTTCTAACAGCTTATAAAATTCTAATGCTTTAATGTTTTAATTTGATACTATAAAAGTGTCGCCCGCTGTTTTTACTCTATTTTTAGATCCAGTCTCTCTCTATGTATTTACAGATGCTGATAATGACTAATTTAACCCACTTACTTTCTTCCACTCCTACAGCAAACTACATCCCCCAGGGTCCTGTGGATGAGCTCTTTCCAGGAACGTGGTACTTGACCCGTGTGGATGAGAAACACCGCAGGTATTACGCCAGACGCTCCCTTGACGAGGACAGACCACTGGAAGCAGGACTGGCTGATTCTGTAACTGAAGCAGAGGTATGATAGTCAGATTTTATAGCAATATTTTTTTTCATCATTTTATGCTCCATTGACTCGTAATATGGAGAATAGCACCACTCGTCTAACTGCACTATGTAATTTGGGTGAAGCCATATTTGTGTCAAATCCTGTAGTATGTACTTCACAACCTAGTCTAGATGCTTCAGTATTTCACACGGTTCTGTATCTCTCAACTTGTCCAGAAATTTGTGCAAGAGGGTCCTTTAGTGGTGACTCCAATTGTGAATTCCACTTCTCGACTGTAGGGGGAGCCAATTCTTGCATAGTGCTGCTGTAAGGGTAACACTAAATGCCAGATTCTTGCTTGAGGTGTAATCATGCTTATAAGTGTGGTCATTTTTAATCACATCAAATGTAGAACGTAAAGACTTAATTTACATAATTATTTTTACATATTGCAATAAATCTATTGTTGTGAATATTGTTCTCCGCTTGCTGTGGAAAGCCAAGTGTTTCACTCACCTGTATTCTGTGATGTGACAATAAATATGATCTGATTTGATTTGATTTAAGTGATTTGGGCTGTCTCTGTTAATACTATATAAATACTACCTCTGATTCAGTGCATTTGTTAAAAAATAATTCTGATTTAGTTTTGGACAGTATGGCAAAAGTGTTGAAAATACCCACAGTATAATCAGAAAGCACATTATAACATTATTTATCTTAATGAAAAAATAAAAAATATATATTATTTCCTGTCCAATCCCCCTGAATCAATTTGATTTAAAGTGGAAATTTAATAATGCAGCATTTCCTAAAGTAGAACTGCAATCAGTCTGAATTTCTGTCAAGTATTAGATTTATACCCATCCTTGATTACATTCACATTTCTCTTTTCATACTCTCTTCATACTCTCTCTCCTGCAGCACATCCCCAGCCCAGTAAAGAAGATGCCCCGCATCCCAGCCTCCACAGCTGCCCCTGAGGCGGTTGCTGTTAGTAACGGGAACCACTAATGTTGACCTCTGTGAGGTACACATAATCACAGATGATGGTGAGGACATCAGATCTGGACAAAAGCAAGAACAAGCAGAACAAGACGAGGACCCGAGGCAACGTGTCTGCCTTGGTGGCCTTAAGGCATGTTATTGAATGATGTGAAATACACTTATCGTTTTTAAGTGCTCCTGATTAGGACTGGTTATTCAGTCTCTGTGTTTAATCAGCAGAGTTTCGGAGCGCAGGTGGGGTTTGTGTTTGGATGTAATAAGGTTTATTTGTGGTGGGCACTGTTGTGTTCACTGCTGGCACGATTTTTGATAGTAATGAGTAATGGACACAAGCTGACACACTCAACAATAATCTTTGCTGCTCAGAGCCGATGATCTATGCAGAGACAGTGGAATGATGTCATGATGCATACAAACATGTTTTCAGACGCTTAACTCACCTTTCGTTTGCATTAAGCCAGGCTGAATGTTCTAGACACTCAGGCCAGCTGTGGAAGGGTTGAGAATAAAGGGAAGTGGGCCTTTTTACTTTTACTTTAATTCTGCTGCTTTTTTTTTTTCTTTTAGTAAGCAAATGCTCATGCTAGTGCTGCTGCTGCTTCTTTCGTGTCCCATATTGCTGGCATTTCTGTAAAATTGTACGCATGCATAAGTGATGCATTTCTATATACCTCGTGTTTTTTTTTTTTTTCTTTTTTAAACATAAATTATATATATAGTGTCAGAAATATCTGCTTAGGCACAGCTGAGTCAGCTAATTCAACTTAGTGGAATTGTTTTATTTATATAAGTCAGATTCCATTTAATTTAACTTTGACATCAATTTTAAGGCCTGTTTTAATGGTTAAAAAAACTAAAGAACATCAAAGAATATCAGACTCGCCCAGATATAAAGAAATATAAAGAAAATTATGAAGAGAATTGTCACAGCGACATTTGACTCATTAGTGTTATGTGACCAACAACAGCAGTGTACGAACACTACTTGTTTTTCGTTCACGTTTGTATTTTTGTTTGTTGTCGCATTCATAATTTAGACAAATTTAGGCACTGTCAGTTAAAGCTGTCCATTGTGGTAACTGCTGGATATCTTCACGATCATGCAAAACCTTGTATCTCTGAGATCTTCAATGTTACTCATTCAATCATCTCATTAAGACTCAAACTGGCTTTGCCAGTGAAATACTTTTTTCCCTTCTAATGGAAAGTTCATACAAGTGTTTGCATGACCGTGATGAGATCTGGGGGAAAAAAATAGTGGTTCAATCACACACCATTTCTAAATTTGACAATACTGTCTGAGTTTCTCTTTGTGGGGGGGTTTAAGAATAGGTTTAAGCATTACCGATCACAGAGGATGACTGAAAGGAATATTAGTTTATTCGTTAATGAAAAGGAATTAAATTAAATGTATATTGGGTTGTTCCGACTTCCTTGGGACCACTAAAGCAGGGAAGATATAAGGGATAGACAAATGTATCAATATATGAAAGTATATTTATGATTATTTAGCAGCGTAACGTTGTTCTCATGCTATGGCACGGACACGATCCACTCAAACAAAACGATAAAGATAAACAATTCAGATTTTTAGACCCCACACCAAATAGTCCAGTTTGTTTAAAGCTTCCAAACTAAATGTGGTCTGTTTTTGTATCGGTGTGTGTAGGTGCGTAAGTTTGTGTGTATACGTGATCTGTTTTTGGTCTGTCTGTTTCTGAGCCCCTTGCCTTTGGTTGTGCCAAACTGCCAAAGAGCAGATCATTTCCCGAAACCCGTCACAGCTGCAGTTGTTTAGCGAGCCTAAAACAGTTTAGTGTGCCTGGCAGTGGTCTCTGCAGCACCGCATTACCGCTGAACTGCCTTTCTGTGCGCGGTGTGGGCCGAGGGGATGGTTCTGTAGGACTAGAATACTGTAAAACTTCTTAACTAAGGGCTTATAATGTATCTTTTGCCACAGACTAAGTGAGGTAAATTATCTGATGCTGCACGCAGGTTCTGATTGGTGAAACTGGATGTTTTTGATGATGTTGATGATTATGATAATTAGGAGAAAGAGGAGGACTTTTCCTCTCGTTTCCATCCGTCCATCTTACACAACAGTGATGTTAATAATGATTCATTTAAGTGGGATTGGGGATGCCTAGAATTTAGACGTGACCTCATTAGAAATTAAGCTATTAAGGGCGTGTTCACACCTGTAGTTGGTTTGCTCTGGTCAGAATCGGTTGAGGAGTTTCGTAAACTTGGAGCATTTTGGGTTTGGTTCGGTTCGGTTCGGTTCGTTTTTACACAGGGAATAACCCAAGTGCACTAAAATGTGTTTTAACCAAACCATGTGACAATGTTCTCTGCTGTTATTGGTCAGTTGTATTGGTGGAGCAAGAAAATAAATACAGGAAGAAGTGCTCTTGTTCTTCCATGTATTTCAGCGTAAATAAGCTTGTAGCAGCTGCAAAGATGACATTTGTTCATAGCTTTAGTAATTATCTGGGTAATAAATCAGGTTAAATTGCATCTGAATAGCATTTTAGCTTAAACTCACTAAGTACAGCTAATAGTTGGGTCTGATCTCCTCACCACAAACGAACTGTGATTGGACTAAGACCACCTCCTCTTCTAGTTCTCAATGCAATTCCTGTGTTCACACCTGCCCAAACGAATCGCATCAAGAGTTAAAACAAACCAAGATCCAGGTTAAGCAAACTAAAAAGTGCAGGTATGAAAACGTCAGCCTTCCCTCAAACCCTGTACTGGGAGCACTTGCAATTGCTGTGGTCATTTGCATTCCCATACAAAAGTCTTTTAATACCAAGCGGTTAGATTGTTGAGAGAATCACCTGCAATGGTGACGCGAACTGCTCATCTTTAAAAAGCCTTATTCTAAGCATGTTGAGAAAACAGGAACAGAGGATGGAATTCTGAATAATATAATGTACAGGTAATTATATATACATATATATATATTTTTTTCTTTTTTTCTTTTTTTTTTTTTTTGCAGCCAGGACAAGTCGGCTCTAAGGTTTTAACTTGAAACAGCTAATGTTTACACAAAGTTTCTCTGAGATCAGTCAGTTATACCAATGTTTGGTGAGTAATGTACAATACTAACTGTAAAATTATTTATATTTGTAGATGTAAAGAGGAATCTGTGTCTGATCAGGCTTAACTTTTGTAGAAAGCAAGCTGTATAAAAGAGGTGTAATATGTAAGAATGTATAAAGAGATGAACTGAGAAATAAATCTGTTCATGTATACATGCTGTTGTCTTTCCTTTTTCTCTCTTTCATTCATTTTTCAGAGTAAATGTTAAACTGATTATTAATGAATTAATTGTGATCATATAAATGTGATTAATGATTATTCCTGGGATGTGATAGAATCTTATTAATTTACATGTACAAAGTAGACCAACTAGGTAGGAGTGTACAGTAATGTAGACCGTGTGTTTTACTGTAGACAGTGTTTAAAAACTCCAGCAGCACTGCTGTGCCTGGATAACTAGACTGTTAACTTATAAGTGTTAACATATAATGTGTAGTCTTTTCTCGCAGTGTTACATAACAAACTAGGTAAATCAAAAATCAAGAGTTGATTCCAAATGTTGTATTGTGTTCATGAAACCTCATAAACAAACTGCCTGAACTGGTTCTCTTAATTTGTACGTAACATCTTCCCTAAATTGGTTATTGCTTAAGAACATTTCTAGTAATAAATATCTCCGGTTTGTACAGATGACAGTGATTCATAAAAACGAGGAGTGACGCATGATTACTAGGGATGGGCGGTTTGACCCCGAGGCTTCGAAGCTTGTGTCACTTTTCTGACACGTGCTGATTGGACACAATGTACCAGAGCTTGTATTAAAGTCGCTACTGGCGTTTGAAGTTTCGAACGCGTCAATGAACCACCGGAAATGGCGGGACTGGTTCAAAAGGTTTGGCGGTATCCCATGTCTCACTGACTACTTAATAAAGCAGTAAAACTCTTGATGGCTCGTTTGTGTTGTACAGTATCATTATTGATTTTGCAAACAATATGGAATCTTTCACCACCTCCACCTTAACCAAGCGTTCCATTGCTTAGGAGCATTTTGAGGAAATAGCAAAAAATAGGGTGAGCACTAAATATATAAAAAAAAACCTTCTGTTAATTAACATTAACTGTATAGTGTGTTATTCTAATGAAAATATTTATATTTTAAAGGAGCGGTGGCGCGTTTGACCACAAACACTCGTTCAAATGCCAGGGTCATACTTCTAATCATATATATTTTTTAAACATTATATTAGTTATGATTTTCAATAATGACAACAACCAAGTATTTATTGCATAATTTTAATATTTAAAGAGGGTTATCAGCAGATCAGAACAGATACTGAGTGAGCAGTAAATCTCACAGGGTTAATTTGCTTCGTGGTAAAGTGCAGGATAATTTTAGCCACTAGATGTCACTCTTCTCTGAGGCTTCAATGCCTCGAATCAGGAAGAAGCTTCAAAAGCTTTAGTGAGGCTTCATCCGCCCATCACTAGTGATTACAGCTGACTAATTTTTAAATCAATCTTACTAATTTTTTGCAGCTGTATTTTTAAAAAATATGTTTATATTTTACATAAATCTGTGAAGAAATGTGTTAATTTCAAGCTTTCATTTTGTTTTAACAGTGTTTATAAAGTATATAAAAAGTTTTTTTGTAGTTTGATTTTAGGTACTGATGGGTTCAGTGTAGAGGCATTTAAATGCTTAAACTCTTTCCTGAATTTTTTAATGTTCAAGATTCAATTTTGAATCCCAGACCTGTTGGATCAAAGACTCTTGTTAATGTAGCCATATCACTTTGCTTCATTCATTTATGTATTTATTTATTTCTCAGAAAAGTAAATAATAAACTGATTACATTATAATTAGTAAGTAATACTAACAGTATAGTAATTATTGGTATTGGTATTTATCAGGAACAGTTAAATAAGACTCTTCTAGCACTCTTTATAGCACCCATTGTTGAACTATTTTGATGTAAAGAGAAATAAAATTAATAACTAAAATATGTGAAAGGTCCAGTTGCATTTCCATCCTATTAAAAGTGATTATCCTATTTCCCCAGTTACTGCTTTTTATTTCCATTCCTCCTCCTACTCTTCTCACCTCGATTCATCGGCCTTCTTCCTGGGTAGGAGAGGAGTAGGAAGGTAGAGGAATCTCCAACCCAGAAGAAGACAGAGGAGTCAAGGAGAGAAGGATGAAGAACGGAGAGATGTATCATCAATTGAGGAAATGGGACAGCTGATCCCTTTTAATAGTGTGTTGGCTACTGATGAACTGAGCCAATCACAACGCTCGCTTTCAGATCCCCGAACACTGCCCAGCCAATCACAGCTCAGCTGCAGCAAGCAGTCTGCACATATACGTCAATCTTTATAATTGTTCATTTAAATTCCAGCTCTTTGCAGAGAACACGCTACAGTTGCCAGTATTTATACCATTGCCATATATTTACTGCTTAGCTAAAGATCAGTAACTTTTAAAGTTTCTAGACGCGACCAAATAATCGAGTCTTTTAAAGACGGATATCCAGCAGCATCACCGGTTTGATGGTATCAGTGAGAACGCTGTTTATTACGGTGGCCGAGAAAGCCCAGCGCAGTGCAAATTGAAAAGCGCTGCAAAAGCACAAAACACATCCATCAAAATTACAACACAGGCGCAGCAAATAGAAAAACGCGCTGCAAATAGAAAAACGCGCTGCAAATAGAACCACAACACAACGGATGTGAGTCACAACACAACGGAATTTTCCCGGGGGACCTTAAAAGATGCTGTACCAGCTGTATACAAAGGACAATAAGTGGCAAACAAGCTTCTGAAAAGTAAGTTATGTTTATTACCTGTGATTGCCACGGTTGTGTGCATATTATTAAAAGTTCTGCTTCACAAAACGCCTTGTTTGCCACTTATTGTCTTTTGTACACATAGTGAAGTCCGAGACGTACAGTATCTTTTAAGGTCCCCCGGGAAAATTCCGTTGTGTTGTGACTCACTTCCGTTGTGTTGTGGTTCTATTTGCAGCGCGTTTTTCTATTTGCAGCGCGTTTTTCTATTTGCTGCGCCTGTGTTGTAATTTTGATGGATGTGTTTTGTGCTTTTGCAGCGCTTTTCAATTTGCACTGCGTTGGGCTTTCTCGGCCACCGTAGTTTATAGTAGTGAGGACATGAAAACGGAGCCCCCCCCTCTCTCAGTTAAGTTTATTCCTTTCGGTTTTCTTCAGGTGTAGGTCTTGTTGAACACCGTTATCTTACCAGGTAAATGGTTGGGTAGTTGTTACGCCAGGCAGGTAGTTTATATACCACTGAGCTCTTTAGTTAAGACTTCTAATGAACATCTAGCTAACAATCCAATGCAAACTTAGCTAATACTAGCTAATTAGTAGGCACCAACTGATTGTCCCGACGTGGAGCTACGGTTTTAATAGTAGGTTTTGGGCGTAAGTAAGGTGTTTTCTGCTTATAATTAAGAATCTGTTTATAAAGTAAATAGACTACACCGCGAGTCACTCACACAGCTGGTGAGAATAGATTAATTAACAGCAAACTGTGACAAACTGTGTATAATGACTAGTTTCCACACCTCAGGCCGTAGACTAGCTTTAGCCCAGTAAACGCTATGCTAGTAATGCGCATTACCCAAGAGTATCAACTACCAATCAAACATTAACGTGAGTTGTATGAAATTAAATTGGCTAGCTAATTAACCCTTATTTATATAATTTAATTTGTCAAACTTTAATGAACTAATAATAATTATTATTATTATTATTATATATATTTTTTACTACAAACTTAAGTTAATCATAGAACCTAGTTAACTAGTAAGACTACTGAACATCTCTCTTTAAACAGTAGTAACTGCTAGTAACTAGGATTAAAATGGAAATTCGGGATGTCAATGCATTGTTCCATGTCGCTGATTTGAAAATAAGAAACGTTAAACCCGATTTCGGTTGATGAGTCGGTTGATGAGTCGGTTGATGAGTCGGTTGATGAGTCGGTTGATGAGTCGGTTCATGCTGATATTTAGCTCTATTTATTTATTTTTTAAATCCACGCAAACTTCAATTTTTTCTGCAGATTTCCTTTAGTATGCTCTACTGAAGCACTTCTACTTTAAAAGACCAACGGCATCATAACACTTTGCACTTGCTTAGAGCTTTATTAACACCTGTTCATCTACTCATTCATGTTACTATCTAATCAGCAAGTTGTGTTGTAGCAGTGCTGAAAACTATGCCAATAGACCAGCAGCTTCAAACAATCCAGATTCAGAATGCACTTTTATTGCTTGTTTTTCATATTTTGTTTTAAATAAAATTTTGAAGATTGTGCCATTTAATAAAGACAAGAAATAAATGCTTGTGTTTTTTTGTTTTTGTTTGTTTTTTTGTCCACCTGCTGAGAATTATTGAATAAAGTATAAAACACTGAATTGTTTCGGCTGTGCCATAATGAATCAATCTTAATATTTAGATTTCCCTTCCCATCAAAGAATTGTGAATGAGCCAATAGATCAGAATTATAACCTTTTTGTCCCCGTTATTTACATTTACATTATTTGAGGAACATCAGTATTGTAGCTTATCCACATGGTTAAGTTGTGCCAGCTGATTTCCATTGTGCCTGGTGGCCTGGCAGCAGCTTTAGGACGTGCTGTGGATAAAGTTATGGAGATTTCTGCTTGTGCTATTTAAATTGGCGTTCAACACCTGGCCGCCAGGGGGCGCTGATTGGTGTGGCAACTGGGAGTTTGCACTGCTGGGGGAATGGTAGGCCAGCGCCTGGCAGAAAATGAGGTTATGGTCATATGTGGTAGGTTTCTAAGATAGGGAACCCTAGAATTTATATTTTCATGTGGATTTGGAACATTTCCAAAAGCGCTTTATTGTAATAAGAGGAAGACTACAATAAATCTGTGTACAAAATCTTTACAAACTTAATTTATTTTTGTACATTTATTTAGACAAAAATCTACTTTCATAATTAGACCAGAATGACTCAGCTGTTTAAAATATATATTAATATTCACTCTGAATTGATGCATTACAATTATAGAATTATGTAAAGCTTTATGCAACAGTTTTTTTATGCATTTTGTTTTTGCCATGCCTGCAGTGCTGCTTTTTACAATGTGTTTAAATAACACATTTTTTAAAGACATATCTTGAACTTTTGAAGAGAATTTTCGTAAAAATCAAGCTATTTAATTATATTTAAGGAATAACCCCGCCACTTAACCCCTTTACAGGCTTTGGAACGTATACAGGCTACGAGTGTAGATGATACAAAATCCTTATTCTCTGCAGTAAAATAGGTTATTCACATTCTGAAAAATTTGTGGTCTTTAGAGAGACTCCTACAGGTTACTTGTTGAAGCTACCTGTTCATTCTCTGCTCTACTTTATCATTTTAGATCAGTAACATAAATTAACCCCAAATTCTGCAGGTTTGAATGTAGACAAAAATTAGACAACTGTAATGAAACGAAAAGTTTGGAGGACATGAAATGTTTGATTTGTATTCTGGAAAATAGTGATTTTTAAAATGAAGTTAAGGAAAGTGCCAATGTTACGATTGTTATTCATTATATTTTTAAAGTTTTTTAAAGTAATTTTTTTAAAATAATTTCTATTACACTTACAATTCAGATTTGCAGTAACGTTTATTATTACACGTGAAACCTTTTTATGTAATGCTATTACAAGGTTTAGTCTTATAATATCAGGCAGAAAATTAAAAAAAATATTTGCCTGTTAAGAAGTTAAAAAGTGCTTGATTAGGCTGGAAATATGATTGGTGTGTTGTCAGAAAGTCATAACTCAAGAACCTTTTAATGAGTTTTGTCTGATTATATAGACCTCCATTGACAACCGAGTCTATTTTCTGTTTACAGAACTTTGTTGTACTGCTGTTTTACTATCAGACCACAGGATGGAGCTGTAATAGTGGGCCTGTTTTCCAGAGTAAAAGCGAAAGGAAGAGCTGCAGTGCTGAGCTTAAGTTTTTCGTCTATACTTTTATGTTTTAATTTAAATAAACCACATTATTTATCAGCAGTGGAGTGTTCTAGTGGACCACCATAGCAATAGCAAAAATTTCTCAATTTCTGGCATTTTTTGTTGTGGAGGACATGAGCTGCCCCCTCTCAGAAAAATAGAAACAATAGAAGAGAAAGAAAGAGAGAAAATGAAAGTTGTGAACTGTATCGTTCCGCTGCTTCTCTATCTGTGAAGATCTGCAGAACATTCCCCTCCTGGCTGGCTTTTGTTGTTGAGTGAAAAGGCATCCGGTTTATGAAATCTACCATATCTACGCCCTCTGCTTGTCTGCATAGCTCAGAGTGGTATAATTTAACTCCACTCCTATTCCGCCAAGCCCCGCCCCCCTATAATAAGATTGGCTGAGGCACAGACTAGGACGTTTTATTCTCTCTTACTGCAGTTCTAATCTTCTTGTGACCTCTTTATTTTAGCTTGTTCCCACCAAAAAAAAAAAAAAACACGGTTGTTTTGGTTATGTTGATTATTTTGTCACAACGTTGTGCCATCAACAATGTTCTAAAATAGAATGTGTTTTGTTGCCAGATAATGCATAATGTAACATGACCGACATCTAAGAAAGTCAGAAAGTCAAAAGGTACTGTAGTCTTATTACTTAGAGGGAGTGTTGCCTAATTAAACAAAGTTGTGACAATGAACAGGGCCAACTTTAAACAATGTTGTAGCAACATTGTTAGAGGAAACCACGTTTTAACTACTTTGTGTGTTTGCTGGGTTATTGTGGCAATACTTGTTTTTTTTTTTAAAGTGGAGTACTAATTAAATCACTAAATAAATAATATATATTTTATCTGCGTGTTTAGGCTTATGTTCTTTTCACATTTTCACATCATTTTTGTTGTTTACTTTTAACAATAAACTATTTAGCTTTTTATTGTTATACAGTATAAGTAATAGATATTAAATGCTGCACACATAATTACAACATATAAATTATGAGGATATTCAAGGTACAGAAAATATAAATATACATAAATTATGACAAAAACAAAATTAAGTTATACATACGTTTCATAAGATATCAGACATTTGTTGCTTTTTGGAGGGTTATTTATTAGTTTAAAGGAAGCTTAAGCTTAATAGTTAGGAGCAGTTCTGTCTAACTTACACATATGTATAAATAACCTAGTGGTAAGAACAAAATAGGTTTTTACATGTTCCATATGTTTGGTTCACACTAGAGAAATAACAAATTAACAATAACGTCCATAAGAGACATGGTTAATATTTGGTTTACAGTAAGGAAAATAATAAATAAAGAAAGACAGAAAGAACGAAAAAAATAAAGAAAATCTTTTCACAGATTCACAGAAAACAAGTAAATTGGTCACGTTTATAAAATAAGATATTCGTTACAAAGGTACTTCTTATACTACTTTTTCATGTACACGTCTATGAGTAGTTCTGAGTCTAGTCGCTGAACGACCAATCACTTTTGAGGAGGGGCGTGGCCTGTGCGGATACGGGTGTGGGAAAAAATAGCGTTAGCCGGGCTGCTGCTGCTGCTGCAGGGTGGAGCTTTGACGCTGCCTCAACCAGACAAACGGAGGCAAGGAAAAAACCCAGAATCTGACATTTTACCAACATTTCTGGAACTTACACCACTTTGACTGGGGAACGGGACTATATTTACACCGACTGTAGTCCGAAGGTGGACGGCCGGAGGTCGAGGAAAGCGGGGAGGTAAGGCGAAGTGGAAACTGTCTGTGGAAAGAAACGTTTGGTGAAAACTTTGTGAAGGGTGGGAAGTTC
The DNA here is from genome assembly GCF_023375975.1 of Astyanax mexicanus. Taxonomy (NCBI): domain Eukaryota; kingdom Metazoa; phylum Chordata; class Actinopteri; order Characiformes; family Acestrorhamphidae; genus Astyanax; species Astyanax mexicanus. The sequence continues at coordinate 27,070,953 of NC_064427.1, read as the reverse complement.
CTTCCGACGAGTCGCCCTCAGTCAACGCGTTTTCTCTGCAGTTTATTTAGCGAGTAGTGTAAGTTACTTTTATTCTGTCATATTATGGGTTTAATGCAGAACTATTCGACTAAATTACGATAAATTCCAAAATAGATGCTGTGAGGAATGAGAGAGCTGGAGAACATGAGAGCAGAAATGCTGAGCTAACTTTAGTTAGCTAACGCTAGGTTCTCTCAGCTTTAACGGTTTACTGGCTAAACCTAAACCTGTTGATATGAAACGCGGAAGATTAGCTAGCGTTACAGTTCTCATACTTTCTGAAAGCCTATTGTTAACCTTTGATTATTAAAATATTGTGTTAAAATTGTATTTATGAGTGGCAATAGCTGTAATGTGCCCGAATACAAAGTACACTAACGTTAACTGTGTGAGTTAATGAGAGTTTGGGAGTAAAAAGTCAAGTACGGCAGCTTAACTTAAGTGAGCTAACCTATGTTAGCTGAGTTATGAGCTCGGGCCTGTAACGGTCAACTTCATGCCTGATGTCACGTTTCTAGTTTAACAAACGTGTAATAGCCGCCATCCTAGAAAGTATTGCCAAGTGTACAGCTCATCTTGACCTCCTGTCTGAAGCTCAGTGCTTACTCATAGATTTGGAGATCATGTGTCTCTAATTAGCTAATGTAGCTATGATTTCAAGCGTTATAATGCTAAAAAACTTCCTAACAAAGCTAGCCAGCTAGTGAACTTAACTAGTTACTGAATAGGGCACTGAGAGAGAGAGATATATAGTAATAATAAAGTGTACTGAATGTGTGCGCACTAGGTTAACTAGCTAACTGTCCAACATAGAAGAGCATTACCGGTAGAATGAGGCACTCTGGAGCAGCCACTCACGAGGCTAAGGTCATCATGACCAGTGCCAGTCTCAGCTAGGTTAGACAGAGGTGGACGAAATGCCTAAATCATGTGGCTACCCGTGTTAAAGTTGAAAAAATTACACCTTACGTAGAAGTACCAAAGTAATAGTACCATGATATTTTACGATTGTAATGTCCAATGTCTTAAGACTTGACTGCCTAATGTTGGCAACAAATAAAAAACAGTGTTTAAATAAGCAAAAATGTAAATTAAAATCTATGTATGTAATAAAATATTTAACTTCATATTGCTGCGCATATACATATTTAAATATTTTATCTTAAAAGGTATTTAAAAGTTAAAATGTTATTTAAACACGATATTCATCAAGTAAATTACTGGTATTGCATCCTATGTGGCTTTGTTTGATCACTTCACCTTAAGTTAGAATGTTAAACCAAATTCTTCTTTCTTATTTTATTTAATGGAGGCATAACATTAAAAATTAAAGGGATTCTGTATTTACAAAAAAAGTGGCTTAAAAGAGGCTTAAGCATACATTCCAAAATACAATACAATCCTATACAGAACTGCATAAATCAATATGATATATTCCATAATGTTTGTAGGCATAGACATTTCCAAAATTTTCCTAAACAAGTTGCTCAGCGGTTGCACTGTGTGCTTGCGTACTGTAACTACAGGATGTCCAACATGTCAAATAAGTTCAAGACAGAGTGTATGCTATATGCTGACTGGTATGTACACTTTGTTTTTAAACAAAAAGACCTTCAAAATACTAAATTAAAAACAGTAAAACATGTATTTTACTTTGTGACTGTCTTTGTAATCACTACATCTTGAGGGGCAAGTTATATGTCTCTCATCTCTCTGGGTTGATGGAGCCTCATGCCATACCTATGGGATGAGCTATGGTGCCATGTGTACCTTACCTCACTAGTTAGCACTCTGGTGATTCAGTGCAGTCATAACAACAGTGGTCAAATATCTAGTGTAAAGCCCTCCCAGAGGAGTAGAAGCTTTTAAAGCAGCAAAGAGGAGACCGCCTCCCTATAAGTACAATTGAACTGTTGAGAGATTGGGTGTTTGTGTATGTGCTCAATTTTTCTACACATATTTGGTCCCTGTTTGTATACAAATACATTTCCCTGGTGCAGCTGGGCTTGGTGTTCCAGGTAATGTAAGTAGTAATTTGACCCTGCCACCTATCACCATGTTTCATTTCATTGTATGCTTTCCTGCATGGTAGTAGGGTGGCACAACAGAGTGTGTGTGTGTGCGTGCGTATGTGTGGCTGCACAGGAGCTGTCAGATGGGTGATATCAGAGGAAAAGATGCACCCTGCAGGGATGGAAAGTCTGCACATATTTGGAGAAACAGTCTAGGAGGCTGAGAGTGTAAAGATGTACAACTGTGAATTACACCTTTACTGAACAGTTCAGCCTGCATACACTGCTGACATAAAGAAAAGATTTAGCCAGAAGTTAAATTTGCAGTTTTTCTCTTACCCCGAACTTGATAGATTGGCCAAGACATGTCTTTTTTTTTTAGCTATTAGTGTAAATACTGAAGTCATCTAAATTAGTGTGAATTAGAGTGTCAGAGACTTACTTTTAGCACTGTAAATTTAGTATTACAGTATTTTTAGGTTAAATTAATATAAGCAAGCTTCAGACCTTAAACATGTCTTAGCCAATCGCTTACATTTTGGGTAAGGGAAGGGGATAGGCAGGATGCTAATGAGATTTTTAGCCTACACAGCATTTTGAGATAGAGATTTCCCATTTAAAGAAAATATAGTATACAACTAGGGTTAATCTTTGTCCAGGAAACTACCTCATTAAGTATGACACGGCATGCAAAAATACAGTATTCGCTTTAGAAGATATGCTATCTTGATGGATTATCCTACCTGGAATACTAAAGTTCTTACTAGATGTGAAAGTGTTTTGAAATAGACTGTTTGGCATTGTTTGTCAGGAATGACACATTTTTGTTTTTGCCAAATGTTCCAGTTACCCACATCAAAGTATGACATGTAATCTGCTAACCAGTAGGGTGTAATTATCATAGTAAACACTGACTTCGCTCCAGCAGAGCCGTCACTCAGCAGATATCTCTTCATCTATCTATTCAAGGTTAGCGGGTGTTGTCACTGCAAAATTGCTTTATGAACCAGCAATTAATTTCCATGCAGTTTGACCCACATTGTGCCGACAGCGGACTGTGTGGCATAGTCGTTATGCTGCCTCAATGGTTTGCATGGGTCTTGGGGTGGTTCATCCTCAGGCGTTCTCTGTATGGGTTCTTCCCTTTTCTTAGGTGGTTGAAAGAGCATTCAGTTCAATTTTGTCTCGTTCTGCCTTTTGGTTTATGCAAGATGAGCTAATCTGCCCAGGGGTAGCCCATTTAGATGAGCTGCAGGGTGGGACCTGGTGCGCTGGATTCAAAACTAGGGGGTGTTAATCTGCTTTGTCTGGCCTATTTGGCTGTGTAGCAGGAGTGTAACAATGCCAATATAAAGAGCTGTAGCAGAATAGTGTTTTGAAATTCTATACAAACGTATTAATATTGCAATAAAATTGAATGAACACAAACAGATATTTTTTTTCTAAAAGATGAGTACATATCTATCCACAGCATATCCATGTCTATGTCCTGCTACAATGCTTGATATAAAATAAAATACTCACTGTATTAATTTTCATGACATCTATGTGAGGCAGAATGTATTTGCAAAATATTTTTTAGAGTAATGTATATCTCGCTGCTGTGGCTTGAATCATGAATTGTGTGCATATGTGTGTAAGCTAATAAGACTATCCTATTATATAGTGACTGCCATTTTTCCAGTGTAATTGTGTGAAATTAATGTAAAGTCCCACACATCCTGATGATTAGTGTGAATTATAATATTCAAATGCATGTACTGTAAGTTTATACAAAAAAAATTGCATGATGTGAACCAACGCACCAACTGTTTAAGTTAAGCGCAGTATAAATCACAGCATTGTTTTTGTGCACTGAACATTTGGAGTAAATAATGACCACTCAAAGCCTCAGTCGATACTGCTGACCAATCAATAAAGCGGGCTGGAGGGTAGTTAGAGTAGACTGGAGAGTATATTGACTGAAACTTGGTAAACAATGTCATTGTGCTGTTTAGTGCATGAACTTGATCCTCTTGTTGCTTGTGGCACAGTAGGCCTCATTCACGCATACTAAGAAAGAGACTTCTATTGTTTATGATTATCTTTTGATGTGAAGAGTGAGCCACTCCTTTCGATGAAACTATTATTCTTTAGTTTCTTGAGCAGCTGTTCAGGATGCCTGCTTGCATCACTTTCCTGTGATTGTCCTCTAACAAACTGTGACGCCACAGAGATGTTACTTATGGTGTGTCCTTAATGGACACCCTGTTTTATAGTGCCAACACTCAGCATACACACTAACCCATGTAAAAGTGTATGTAATATAAGCCCTAAGACTTACGTTTGCCAGCTTTATACTCTATACTTAGCTGTTCACTTCTTTTAGTAGCAAGTAGGGGTTTAACAACATTACACTAAGGTTGTACACAAAAATACAATTTGATGTTAACAGTTTGGTTCTTAAATGCGAAATGAAGTACTAGACTGGTTTGCCTCAGAAAAATGCAAAATTTAAGATTGCGCTTTAGAATACTTTAACCAGTGACAGGCAAACAATTTCCTAGGGTGGTATGCAATTTGTCACCTTAATTGCGAGTCGAAAGCAATATATAGACAGAGCTACAAGCGACCAATCAAGATTTTTTTCAGTTTTGTGCAAATAAATTATGATGGAGTAAAGGTGTGCGATATGGACAGAAAATGCGGCGTGAGATACTACTGCTGGATGTTCCAGCATTCCAGCATTCCAATATTGATGTGGAATGCGATAAATTAAAGTAGTTTAGAGTGTGCATTTACTCTGGACCTCTACCTCACTCTGCCTCCAGCCTTGTTGCTTCATGTGAGCACAGTCTGCATTGTGAAGAGATTCCTCTGTTTCTGCATGTGGGTAATGCAGTTTTAGATAGCTGGGGTTCACAGTATTATCACAGTTTTCGATGTTTATTGTGTGAAAAATTACATTGCAATAATGATAAAAATAATATATATCTTGCAGCTCAATTTGTAAGACCAATCATAGACATTGGAGACAGAGGTCTTCAGGTTATGTTTTACATTTGGTTCCTGTTGTTGGCAGTGTGTTACTTTTAGCTTCTGTTGTTCTTTTTAGCTTTTCCTTGTCAGAAGCTGGACCTTGTTTAAGCCCACACATGACAAAGCTAGCAGCCTTGAACACACCCACAAGAGACTAACTTGGGGTGACATAAGTGACTTGTCGCCTGCTTATGTGAACACAGGGTAAAGTTACTGTTTAACTTTTTTAAGTTTCAGGATGTCCACAAAAAGTCTAACAACAAAAGCTCTAAGAGTTTTAGTTTTTATTGCGTAATGAAACCTGCCAGTCCTTTCTCAGAAGTTTAGCATTGAGACTGATATAAACGATATTAACCATGCCGCTACAGCCTGTGCCTAGGCAGGTCCAATCCGGCGTGCAGCGACGGCCCCCGCCTGGTGTTTCATGCAACAAGGTTGCCATTGATGGCACACTGTGTGGTATTGTAACAGGGTGGTTGGGAATGAAGGCTCTCTTTGTCTGTTTGAGAGGGGCTCTGCAGGAGAATCCTGCTGAGACAAGAGAAGAGAGGTGTTGCGCAGGAGGGCGACCTGCTCTCTCCTCATTCCCCTCACCAGGAGCCCTCTGCCAGCCTCCTGCCAGCCTCTTCACATCACTCTAAGGCAGGCAATGAGTTCAACCTGCATGTGTGTGGAATTTCTTTTAGCTAAAATAAACTATACATACATTTATGATGGAAATCAAATTGAAATATTCCATAAGCCTCACAAGCCTGCTTTTTTATGTACATCACAGGACATTCATTTTTTAAAATAAAAACAGAATTATTGGAATTAAATACTTTTCAAAACTTTAGGGTACAGCCTAACCCAGTTTACTGATTGTGAATAAAATGCAGACTTTCAAAATGGCCTTATACTGACTTTATGGACTATCTTGTATTGTGCATTCTGTAGAAAGAAGAGTGGTGATAAGCCGTGTTTTTATATCCTTATATGTGCCAGTTCTGTTTAAGGATGTGCTAAGATGTATTTCTGTCTGTGGAGAGCTGAATATTAGTTCCTATGTCAATGTTCTGTCGAATGTTGTGCCGCAGTAAAGGTTAGCTTGTTCACTAGTATAGCTCTTCTCTGGTAACTGGGGTTGCAATGAAAAGCAGAAGTGTTATGTTAATCCTGCAAGAACAGTCATTCTGGACATTACCTAAGGAAGTAGACAGGCAGAAAGAGATAATCACGAACATTGCATTCATATTTCTAGACTAAACCAACTCAAATCTGATAATTTTTTGCTTTAATGTGACACACATCGTTTTTTTCTGGGCTGTGCAGAGAAGTTAAATCAGATTACTGATTGGGTTGTCTTGAAGGTTTGCATTGATAAAGGCAAGTGACCTGTATTTGACTGTTTTTTCGCTGCACTTCTGTTTCTGCTTTATTCTGTCTTTCCACCTAAATTTGTCTCTCTTCATGTGCACGTGTTATGGAGCATTGCACTTAAGCGATGTGCTTTTTATTGTGAGAAGAACTGAAAAACAGAAACTTATTGATATGTATTTATGAACAAGTAAATAGAAGTCGTAACATAGTTTTTGTTGTGTACAGATTACTGTTTGATCCGTGCATGCATATGATTGGATGTTTGAGTCAGAAATAGCCAGAAAAGATGTTTGAAATTCGTTTTGACCATTCACGTTGCGAGCTCACAAGTTAACTGTGTATCAGACCTAGGATCACATATAAAAGTGACTCAAATCTGATTAGAAAAAAAATTAATCTGTGTCAGACTTAAAATCAGATTTAAGTCACTTTAACCTAGTAATGTAAACAAAGCATTTCATATGTCACCCTAAACTAGATATGTTTTTGATTTGTAGGCATGTGATATGAATGTGAACTGTCAGACTGCATTTCAGGCAGCACTGGTTGATGAGAAAATTGGCATAATCATATTGTTGTGGGCATACATTCAGTGACAAAATTATTTACATTACACGCAGATACAGGTCACTCACGTTTAATGAATGTAAACCATCGAGATTCGATCCAAAGAGGATATAAGTAGAAATTTTGAATTAATTTAAGGAGGCTTAAATGTGAAAGCAGACAAATATGGATGGATTAAACATGACTGAAGCCCTGTGAAAAATATCAGTCATAACTACATGGGTCTTCATACAATGGAAGACCTACTATGGCAGAACAGCTGCAGCTAGCTGCAAGACAAGAAAATGATGACTAGTGCTGGATTTATGCCTGGAGCGTACGGCGAGTAGCCCGTGCTCTCTCCCCTTTAGGAGATTTTGGACTCAAGGTGCTGGAGGCTGTCTCCTGCCAGTGTTTGGAGCCAGCCATATTTGGTCAAAGCAACATGTGCTGTTAGTTCAACAGCCAGAGAAATCTTTTGGTCTGGAGGCCAGTTGGATTCTCTCAGCCACTAATAGGTCACAGTTTTTTAAAGCCATCAAGCCTAGTTAACTGAAGATGATGTCTTTGATGAATGATTTCTTTGTCAACCTTTTGTGAATTGCATTTTGGCCTATGTGATGTTAATATACAAACAGAAACTTTATTTGTCCTAGTTAGAAAAAATGTATTACAATTAAATGTTTTAGATGTCATTGTATACATGTTAATTCTATTTGTCTGGTTGGACTTCCTAAACAGTACTCGTTTACAAACACTATAGTACAGATTTGTTAATATAGCAAGCTTATTCAGTGTCCATTTATTAGCAGTGTCTCTGAACAGTGTTTGTAACATCATTGGAGTTGTAGGAAAGAGATGTTAGTCCCTCAACAGTGTGAGCATATGATTGCCAAATGTCAAGATCAAGGGTCATTATGATTCAACAAAGCAAGAGGAAATGTCTCACAAGACAAGAGATTTTACATCAGTTCAGAGTATCTACCTTATTCTGCTAAGCCTACATTCATGACTTCTTTTTTTATTTCATATCAGATGTTTTATGGTCATATTGTGTTTAAAGTGAACATAGTCTGTGAAGTAATCTACTACTTTGGATACTAAACTCAAGGTAGCTAGCTATGCTAACTAAGCTAGCGTTACAACACTATTTAGAATTATTTAGAGTGTAGCTAACTAACCGCTTAATAACTTGTGTCCACCACTTCCAAAGAATCGGACCTGCATCTGTGGTTAAACACTCTAAATTTAACCAGCTACACATTCACCCAAATGTACATAGGTCTTTTCTTAACATTTTGTGGAAGAGAAACTAGGTTATAAAGCTCCAGTGAAGTGGATGCATCTGGTGCTTTTTTAGTCTGTTGGGTAAGATATTAGCCTAAAGTATAAAATAAGAACCACACAAGCAACTGATGTGTCCTTTTCACTGTAGCCTTCTACATTTTGGTATGTTACACATAATGTTCCCCAAAAAGGTGGATACACGTTGAATGATGCCCCACAACAATCCAGTTTTTTTGCGTGTGTAACTTATTTCTAGCATATTATGCTAGACATTTTGCAGTATTATCACTGTGGTTATCTATATCAACAGATGTGCTAGTTTTTACATAAAAAAACAAAAAAACCAAAAACAAAAATGGGCCCCTCCTTGTTGTCCTGGAAATAAGTTGGATATTTCCAATGTCCATGAAATCTGTTTTGATCATACAGTTTCACCAGCTGCAGCAGCAACCTGTAGAAAACCCACTGCAAAGACACAAGCTCTGCTGCTTTTAGCGTTGGCTTACATTATGTGACAGAACTGAAGTATACAAAACTGTCATACACAGCCTCATTTGGCTGAGCATGTACAGTTAGCCACAGATATCTGGGATAACTGGAGTATTGGGTCATAACTGAAGTTGGAGCAAGTCCTAAATAAGCCAGTCTACCACAGGGCTCAGAAGTCATTTGAGGCCCACATGTGTGATGTGTGTGAATGACAAATACCACTTAGTAACAGCTATGTACAAAAAAATGTGTTGGTTTGGTATAGGGTGCTGTATCGTGCAGAAGACTTCAGTTTAGTTCCTTGTTTGGATAAAAAAGACCGTTTTCAGTAGATTATAAACAGAATTTGATCAATAAATATATATTCAGATACTATCCAGATATATCCTTGGATGTCTAACCGACAGAATACCTTCAGATAGACTTCCTGTCTAGTTTGGCAATGTGACAGTCATTGATCTTCTCAAGATGCATGAGAGAAGCCCCACTGATTTTTTTTTTGTTTGATTGTTTTTGCCAAAATCCATTAGGAACAGCTTTAATACTAATATCCCTTTTTTATCTAGACTTAGACCACCTCTTTTGGTTGGACCAGGTTTCGCAGCACCTGCTATTTTGGTGCGGACAAAGTCTGAAGCTCCGGAACAAACAGGGTAGGTGTGAATGCACCCATAGGGCATTTCACACCCCAGAGTCTAGGCCAAACTTGGTTCTTGTTTTGTTTCATTGAATAAATCTGGACTGGTTAGATTTGGTCTTGCACTAAATTTTTTTAGGCACAATGAAGAACTAAGTATGTCTTGGCATTAGGCTATATTGTGTGTGGAATATCTCTCGCTATACTTGACCTTAATTGGCATGTAGAAGGGTATGCATTTGACAGTGGCATGTCAGTTTGGCGACTTGCCTTGTCAGGTGTATTTCCGAATTCTGCCTCCCTGCCGAAACCTTGCTCTGAGTATACACACATTCATTTCTGTTTATAATTAAGGGTTTATCTATAGAACAGTGTAAGTTACAGTAGTAAGACTTAGTAGTAAAACTGCTTTGTTACACCAGTTCTTTTCTTCTTCTATTGTTCAATGACGATAGCCAATCTGAACCGTCCAAAAAGTGCTTTCACACTGCAGATAAATCAAATCATGGTTCAGTTGACCAAGACCAAAAATGTTGGTCCTTTTGCATCTTTTGTATTTTGCCTCAGGTCAAACAAAAGGTCAGAATTTCTGTACCGAACAACATAGGTGTGACAGCGTTACTGAGAGTTTCAAGAGATTTAAGTATCATCAGTGGTCTTAACCAGCATTTTTTAACATTTTGCATTGTGTAAACATACTTGATGCCTCAGCAATGTTCTTGACCTTTCTGAGGTCTCCAGACAGATGAGCACAAGTGTGAAAGCCCTCTGAAAAAGGAAGGTTGACAAGTGTGTTCTTTAACCCAAGAGTACAAATAACTGTCTTTCCTTACATTGGATAGTGCCGCATCCTATTTCCTGTCCTACTTGCTTCCTTCGGTCATATGTCTGACATCCTTTGCACCAAAAACAAGCCAAGGCTGTAATTAGGCCTGGCCACCCATTCACATAGGTGTTTACTGCCTCCTCTGCTCAGCAGTTGTCCAGCTGCAAGCTAAGGCCTGCGTGACTCTTCTTATCAGAAAGTTCTTTGTTCTCAGATTTACAGATCTGCTATTTTTGTTGTTCCCTTAAACTCTTAATGTGTTTCATGCTTCTTTTGTTTTCAGCCTGTTAGTATTTAAGTGAATTACTTGGATTATTACATTATAAGATTTTTGTATGGGTAGTCAGACGTATACACACAATCTCTATGGCTTACTTTTTACATCAACTACATCAGTAGCCGCATTCCAAAGCCTAGACTCAAGTTGAGGTTGGGCGGGTCCTCGATAGAACTGTCCTGTAAAGACCCTTTCTCTATTGCCTGTTGGTTTCACATATGGAACAGTCTAATGAGGCTTTGGGGTGACACCATGCATAAACTTCACATGCTGCCATTGCAGCACAAAACTCAGGTTTTCCACTGTGTTGCTGTTTTTGTTTTCTTGGCATTGTACTTGAACAGAGAATTCTGTTTAACTGCAATGGAAGATCTGTCAATTGTGGTAAAATTGCTCTGATAGCATGTTTCATTGCTTGACTGTAGATGTAGACTGTTCCATATTTTGGAACAGCTCAGCCCTGATCCTGGAGATAATAGTGGATTTTCCACTGTAACACATCAAGTGTGCTTGGACCACCGAAAGCTGCAAATGTGCAGAGTATTATGCCTCCAGGACCAGCAAGAAAATAGAACTCAGTTGGTAGACAACTTTACAATGCAGGCAGTTTACAGATATGACATCAATTAGTTCGACACAGAGGTTTCACAAGGGCGCAAAAGAGAAGAATGACAGCATTTCACAGTATAATTGGATTAATGACTTAGGACCACTACCCTGGTCTTTAAAAGAGCTCCTGCAGTGACTATTCTCAGTGTGCCATTAAACCATGTCATTGTTGTAGCTGACCATGGCCTTGTCAGTGTGTGTTCTTCTCTTTATAAAGACCTGTCTTTATTAGTATTTAGATGTGCTGGTCAGCTTTGGCTGTACACTGCCTGCTGACAAGTTTTCTAATTAGTTTTTGGTCTCACTGTTCTACTCACTTTCATAACATGTACCATGCACCTTTCCCAATTTTCTTCACATGACCCTGATTCTGATTTCAGCTATAGTGTGCAGACATACACATCACTGTAAAATAGTTATTTCAGATACTGACACTGACACATATTAGATATTTTTTTAATATTGTAGTTCGTCTAATCAGTCCATTCATGTTTTGTCTTGTAGAATCCTACTGTTCTTCCTACTTTTTAGCTTCTCTGCCATCTCAGGCTGATCAGCCAGATAAGACTCTTCGTTTTGCCAACAAAATGTTCCCAAATCGGCTCCCTGTTCACATTCCTCTGTCCCGTGGGGAGTCAACAAAACTAGTGTGTTCCTTTTGCTCGGCCTGTGACAGCAAACGCTCCCTTCCTCCTCCCAGTGTATCTTCTCCCTCCCTCCCTCCCTCCCTCCCTCCCTCTTTTACTCCTAGCCTTGGAGTCCGCTGAGAATCACTGTGGAATTCCAGAGGAATGTGCCGTTGAATTGAGCCATAAAACCGCCCGGGAAGAGTGGCTGTGATCTGTGTCTGTTCGAGTATGTGCTCCTGCCCTGGATCCAGCACTGTGCTGGCATGCATTCGCTTAAGTCAACCGGACATTGCTTAGGTGAAGGGGTGGGCAATGTGATCTTTTATTGTGGTTACTAATATTTTGCTATATTTTATATTGTGGGTAGTATGAGTATTATGTAAGACTTTTAGGATTTTTTTAGGATTATGTGAGCTTTTTAGGATTTTGATCAAACAATTAAATGTATCTTCTAAATACTAAAACTGCACACCGTTATACACATATATGTTTTCTCTAGCTAAAACTTTTAATTTGCCTTACGTCACTCTAAATGTTTGCACGTAGAAGGCCTGTGGGATGGCCTAGCAACAATACAAGCCCTATCTTACCTCCAACACCTTCTCCCAACCAGATAAGCAGCATAAAACCTTTCATCTTTAAGAGGAAATCAAGCCACACTCTCTTTTCAGATCTGAAAACATTCATATGTGTTTTTGTCCTTCTGCTGTTCGAAATTACTCAACGTTTTGTTATTGTCAGAGTGTTTAGCTGAGAAAAAAAAATTACAAAACAGAACAACCACCAAGAATCTGCTCCGGAATAAAGAACTCATCGCCCCCAGAGTCCAGACCTCAAAAGGTTTCACTGTGTTTGAGCTGAATTAGGTGAGGCAGAAAATTATCAGAAGTCTACAACCTGAACTTTAGAGGTGTGTAAATATCACCCTACAGATTTCTACAGAATAACTGGAAGCTGTAGTAAAGCGTGGTAACACTAAATTATGCATAGTGTATGATTATGATAGTAATGCTTGTTGTTCTATGCAATTTTATATTTACAGACTTTATATTAAAATAATACATTTTGCTGATAAATATTGGCATTTTATTGGCAATGAAGGGTAATTCAGAAAATGTATAATCAATAAAATCATTGAAATGCATTGAATTCATTTCCATATTACTTTGGTAGCTCTTTTCTAGTCCTATTCACGAGACCCCTCAGACGCTCTGTTCTTGTTAATTTTAGTACACAAGAGTGGGTTCTCTGTTACTGTGTGTAGTAAGATTAGGACTGAGGGATTTGCCTTGGAGATTATGCTCCAACAGATGTTCTAGAGCTATTGCTTATATTCACCCATGCATAAGCCATCAGTGTGTTGAGAGTCCTGCCAGCAGAAGACATGGATGAGCTTTCTGGTGGACTTCACATTGCTGTGCTGGAATTCACAGTTTGTTGGCACTGTTGCTTGGGTCAATGCAAGGAGCGTCTCTCCAAAGCCTCAACCCTTTAAATGCTGGTTATCTGCATCAAGATTGTGGTGGATTAATCTCTTGCTCAAAATGGGATGTTCTTCTTTTACAAAGTACATATCACATCCCTTTAGAAATACTAACGAGTAGTTTAATAATTTTATGGCCAAATCACATAAAAATGCAAATCTAAACACAATCATCTCTCCAAGATGCAACAACCGAAACATCACTAACAATGGCTGTGCGATTAGTACATTTCTAGATTCCATCTTACAAAAATTGGATTTCAGTCTGGAGAACAATAAGAACACTTGGAAGACACTGGACACTTATGCCATATTTAGATGTGCCCAATTGTTGCAACCAGGACATGAAGGCGTCAAAACAGTCCTGAGATGTACTTGTGTGTTGTCTAAACACATGCTGATTCACTCTGTGATGAATAGAGTTTGCTTCCTAGTGTGGGAAGAGACTTCTGCCACACAGAGATAAGTGACATTAATATTCATAAACCCTGCTGCTACTGCTAACACTGTTCTGCGGGAGGGTGATATGCAGGAAGGCGGTTAGATAGACCTGTCGGTGGACAGAATTCCTTGGTTTGTGGATGGAGATATTGGATAGCATGCAGGGCGTGCGTCATTATGTAAAACCACTGTCCTTCACACTGAGGATTGGGGAAGTGACTCAGCAGTGTAATTGCTTCTGCTGCTGCTTCTAAATTATTATATGCTTCGTATAGTGGCTGTGAACCTGTCTGCATGGAACTGGCACTCCTGGAATTTTTGACCATCCTTCAAACACTGTGCCCTCAAAACAAGGTGTGAAAATGTAATGCTTTGTAGCCACCAATGCAAAGTGTTGAGCTCCTTTTTAAGATGTATTCATAACTACCTACCTATTTAGTCCAAACCAGCATGGCATGTGTGAAATGTGATGCCAACCATAGTACAGACCAAACATATCCAAAATCTTGTCCAATTGAAAGAGGTGGTTATAGTACAGACCTGGTTTGTTTGCAATGTGGAAACACTTTTGTTGATGGTTCAGACTTTTGTACTAGTTATACTTTTCTATGGAAGACTAATAAAAACGTTTATCACGCAACACAATGGGCACAATGGATTACACTAACAATACCTAAATCTACTTTAAATGTAGATTAACCCTTATTTATTACTTGAAATAAAAGGTTATCTGTTACGTTCATTCTGCAGCGAGTCAAATATTGACAGGAAAGCAATATTCGGCACAATACCTAAAAAGGAGACTTGCTGTTTTTTGTTTGTTTTTTACATTTTTATTTAATGAAGCTGCTCAGTAAAAGGTAGTGTAAACTAAACTTTTCTGTACCGTATGTATATGCAGTTTAATAAAAACAGGAACCCTGATTTGACCTCTGGGTGTGAAAACACCCTTAATATTTAGATGTAACTTTTATTAACTAACTGCTGGGATTCTTTTTCTGAAGCTGCATTGAGTGCCTTGACAGACAATGCACAGTGTCCTTAAATTGTGGTCATATCACATATCAGTTTATCACCATTATTAAACAGTACCCCACTCTGTATGAAGTAGGTAATAGCAGTAAAGTGCTGACCACGCTGACACCTATGGTTGGCATTCTAACTGATGAGCTCTGTTTATAAGGATTTGTGTAATCTCCTGCTGAAATGACATACCAAGCTCAGGGAGATTAAACCCCCTAGACCAAACAATTAAAGGCATAAGGCATTGCTTATTCAGGCTGTAGAGTATGTGCTAGAATATAGGCTAGCAGCACTCCTGTCGCACTGGCTGGAAACTAACAGGCCATCATGCTGGGCTCTGTGACCTCGAAATAGATGTAATTAAGATGTCATCGATTTTTGAAGAGTAGTTGTGCTTGGGATTGTGACTGGAAATTGACTGGCTTGTTAGAGCTAAATTTGTGTGGGGCTTTTAGCACCATCCACTCGATGACAGTAAAAGGCGGTCTCTTAGAATGGTGTTTCTCTGACAGCTGCTCTAGCTTTGCACTGCGACGCACAGTAAGCTTTCAGTCGTGGTTGACCTCATCTCATACTTTTGGCTTCAGCCTTGGCCTCTGCTTTGGGCTTGGCTGGGGAGGAGCCACTTACACTGCAAGTGCTGATCTAGGATCAGATTTCAGCTATGTTTACGAGGTATGATTGATGATGGTGTCGCAAAATGTGATCCTGGATCTGTGGTCTGTTTTAGACGAGCTTTAAAATATGGAGGTTATGTGGGGATGCGCACGAAAGGCAGTGTAATGATTGTGTATTGGCTCAGTGATTGTGTGTACACTGAGGGAGTGGCAGGCATCAGTGACAGATGTTGCTACAGAAGGTGGGGGTGTGGGATGGGGTAAGTGACACATTTGATTGGGCTGTGACAACTCGCCCATTTCATGGTTTTGAAAAAGAAGATTCATTTTCCAAGCTGAGTCATGTGTACAGGGGCTGACTCGCCCTAATTTTATTACATATTTTTGGAGAACTGGGGGAAATTACATTTTGCAAAGTTCAAAGTATTGCTGCGCATTGGTTTGACTAACATTACAATTGATGGGCCAGTTTAGTGTTTGTGCCTGGTCGTCGACAGCCATGAATCAAGCACTGTTTGTTTCATTTAATTTCATTTCTCTTTGGTATAATTTACTAAAATAACTGAATCTAAAATGTCAGTTATTGACACTGATTACTGCAGACTGTCATTATGGAGTACTCACGTTTCATGATAGAGTAGGCCGCAAAACTGGTTAAATCTGCAGGCAGACTAAGTGTTGTAGACATAATGTTATTGAAGAAGCATATAATTAGTGTAAACCGTATCTTGATGAATAGTGACCTCATTGGAGACATGTTGCAATGACGAAAGTTCCAGATATAGCACAAGGTTAAGGCAAGATACACACAAGACCTGGCAGCAGCAGTAGTACATGTCTGTGTGTTGGTGTGGGTGGTGGGTGTCTCCATCTCCTGACCCAGGCCTGAACCCTTGTGTTCTGAATGCCTGCGCTTCCCGAGCAGAGCCTTCCGCTGTGAGATTTAAAGCAGGGCTGAATTTAGCAGCTGGTTAGCTGACAGGACAGCAGCGTGCAGGAAACCAGCCGCAGAACTTTGAATGACTGAGAGTGCAGATTCACTAAAACAATTAGACAGATTGCGTTACCAACTGAGCACATAGGAGGCTTAGCTGTTGCCTGCTAACTGTTTGGCTGTTGTTAAGGCTATAATACTTGAGCAATGTGATTAATGACAATCTTAAAGCAAAAACAAGATATGTTTGGTGTAGTTACAGGATCAAAATAGTACACTAATAAATTAATTTAATTAGTAGTTTAGTTTGTGCAAACTTCTTTTGAACTCTTGAATTAAATCAGCCAGAATGGGCTGAATTCTGACCCCTTACTAGAATCTCCCCTCTCCCCTGCCCTTTGCATACGTCACTCCTTGTGTCACTCAACGCTGTATAGATAACACTGTATAAATAAATATTATGTTTTTTTTCTTTTATTGCCGTCATCTTGGCAAAAATGCCAAAAATGTTAAGGAAGTCTGCCATATTTGTTTACAGCACCCTGTGAACACCTCTTACTTAATTAGCAGCTTGCATTCAGTGTGGATTTTCTTTCTGGCTCCTCTCCTCACACCCTGGCGCCGATGGTGATATGTTACTGGGTTGGTGAGCCTGCTCTCATGTTGCTCTGCCTTATTCTCAGTTCCTGTCTGCTACGAATGCTCCAAAATTAAACTGTAAACAAGGGCTTGATTTTACCTGGTAGTTTCTGTAGTGTCTGTGATAGCAGCTTTTAAATGCAGCTTTAATTTAGTCATTTAATTTAGCTGTACAACTTATATATCTAAAATACCAGCTTGCATTGCCAGACTTGCATTGCCTAATGAAACTATTACTGTGTTTCTAGTTGCTAAGACTGTTTCTAGTTGCTTTTACTGTTACTGTAAGTTTGAAGGAAGGTTAGTGGAAAGTTATGTACATTGGGTGTATAGATAGTGTATCGATTGTGCACAACATGCCATTGATTCTGCAGCAGTCTTTCTTAAAAATAAAGTCTGCCCTCTATTTGATATAATCTCAAAGGCCTCACTGGTATGTTGTTTTTTTTTCCCTCTCTCTCTTTCTACTCTGTTTGATGGTAATGGCTGCATTTCTACTAAATATTGAATCTCTGGCATGATGCAGCACCTTGTGACACTGAGTTAATGGAACAGACTGTTCTTAATGTGAATGAGTGTGTTCTCATTTTGCCTAAAAAAAATCATTTTGAGTGTACGTGGATGTGTTGTAGGAAGAATAGCATCTAACTTCCGAAAAACGACACAATGTAACTTTGGTGGAGAAACGTAAATCCTCTTTCAACAACTGCATAATGTTGCTTCTTGCTGCATAACACAAGGCATATTTGTATAAAATCCTTTAAAAGTACTCCTTTAAAAGTACTCGCAATTTATATTTACTGCAGTGGAGTAAAAATGAATTACACTCCTCACCTGTAGGGAGAGCCACAGATGTACCACAAAAAATATTTTTAGTGAAAATGTCTACAGTTAGCAGTTGTGGTCTTGTTTAGATTTTAGAGTGTGTTATCTTAAATTATATTTATTTAATTTGTCTCACTTTTCACACAGATTGGGTGTTAGCTTTTTTAAGTGTAATAGAGTTAGCTTTTTGTTGCTGTGACAGCTCCTCTTGGTTCCTTTTTACAAGGAAGTGGGGCAGTAATTGCTGTTGTGCTTGGACGTTTCCTCTTCTCTCCCTTGCTCTTAGAATGAGGAGGTGTCTAGTTCTGGAGTGGTCATCAGATGGTTCCGCTCTCACACCCTTTGAAATCTTGAAATGTAGTTCAGTTCTGCTTTGTAGTTCAGGGTGAAATGTGAGGGATACAGCTGAGTATTGAGTGTATGTAGGGGATTTTTGGTTCCTATTTCATCCTGTAGTGAAACATTTGTGAGTGAGTTAGCACAGCCTTCTTTTAACACATTCAGATGTTTGTTTAAAATTCGTATTGCCTCCTTTTCCAAAGCTAAACAAACCCTCCCTTCCTTAACTCCAGCTCGTAATTGCACAGGATGCAGTACTCCCAGCTGTGGAAGAACTACTGCTGTGTATGTGTGTGTGTGTGTGTGTGTGTGTGTGTGTGTGTGTGTGTTGGTGAGTGCGCGTGCTCCATCCTCGCCTGCAGATAGCTAAAATTCCCTTTTATGGCATTGAAGGGCTTTTCAAACAGGAAATGACGTCACGCCACGCTGTGGCAGAGCAGGAGCTGCATCTACTGTGCAGCATTCCTCACCGCATGAGTCGCCACTTGTCGGGAACAAAATCCTGACGCTCAAGTCATCTCATCCCAAACCAAAATATCAAGGAAACTTTTAAAGAGCATGTGATTGTGTTAAGATGTTATTACATCTACAGTTAGAGGGGGTGATACCACCAAAAATAATATAATTACACTCATGTTTGCTATATTAAATGATAGTTGAAAAAAGACTTGTTGTCATGCTGGCAAGGATCCTTGCTGAACCCCCTCAGTTATGTTTAAGATATGTTTGATGTTGGTTATAAACCAATTTTAGGAACTATAATTTAGATAATAGGGAAATCTGAAAAATCTTTTTTAAAAATGCATAATTAGAGTAAACAAACCAGTGGCAACAAATGTTTATTTTATTTTTTTTGCTTAAAGGGCAAGGTTCAGTTTACAACGCAGTGGGTTTTGTACGAGTACGGTACAACAATTTTTTTGTTTTTATAATTTTATTTAGAATTTTTTCCATTTTCTCCCCAATTTACACAGCCAATTACCCAACCCATTCATTAGGACTCCCCCTGTCACTAGTAATGCCCCAACAAACCAGGAGGGTAAAGACTAGCACATACTTCCTCTGATACATGTGAAGTCAGTCACCGCCTCTATTCGAGCTGCTGCTGATGCAGAATTGCTGAGTAGCATCACAGCGCGCTTGAAAAAAAATGCAGCGGCTTGGTTCTGGTACATCAGCTTACAGACGCCCTGTGCTGCAGACATCACCCTAGGAGTGATGTGGGGAGAGAGCGCCATCTACCCACCCGGAGGGAGCAGGGCCAATTTTGCTCCCTTGGAGCACCGGCAGCTTGATGGGGTTGCATGAGCTGGGGTTCGAACCTGCGACCTCCTGCTCATAGTGGCAGCGCTTTAGATTACTGGACCACTCTGCGCCACAACGAGATTTCTTTTTGTTTAATTTGACTTGTATAGGTTGCATTTTGGTCCATCAGTCCCATATATCACCCCCTGGGGCAGTTAATTCAGCTTGTTTTGTGTTAGTTAAGCATTAAAGTGTAGAAGGTTTCATTATGTATACACATGCACACAGAATTGCAGATGCATCCAATATACCACAATATTGTGGTATATTTTTATAGGTTTATAATATTTTTGGGGGCAATACATTTTTTTCCAGAAATAACTTTAATAAACAAAATATGTCATTTAATTTAATGCCATTTTATGCCACTGGTGTAATGATTACATAATAGCATGTCCTCATATAACCATGTCCAAGTGTTGAATGACAAGGCAATAATGTAATTATTGTGACAGTCTTAAATTAAGTGACAGGTGTTGGCGACTTGTGGTGTTAGCTTTTTTTTTTCTAATTTCTAATTTACTTGCACGCTCTGCCTGCTGCATCAGACATTTAGTGACAGTAGAATGAGAGGGAGGAATGAAGGAACAGCTATATCAGCAAACTGCTTTTACTTTCAAGCCGAGGCCAGTTTCACTTGGTGCAGTGTGCACAATCAGTAATTATAACAGAAGCTATAGTGATTTTATCACTAGTAGGTAGTCATACAGAAGTATAAAAACTTTAATTTGTGGGGGGTGAGGTTGGAATACTGTAGCTGATGAAAAATCAGGCCTTATTATGATTCTGAAAAAAAAATACCCTGAACTCAAGTGCAGAAATCTCTTACTGTAACAGTTAATAGCAAAGGAATAGTCCTTAGGGGTTGACTGATAAATTTGTTCCTATATTTGTCTTTTTAAACATAATTGCAATATGTGCGTCTTTAATGCCAAAGTCGCTAACGGAAGCTCTCCTGGATTGTCCAAAATATGCAAGAAGTATTAAGTGCAGACAAATCAGAGCTTCAGTATATCACTATCCTGCCCACAGGGCTGATGGTTGGTTGAAATCTGTACCATGTTTACAGTTGAAACAATCAGTGTCTTTGTTTTGGTTTCTCCGTGTGCGAGAGGCACAGGTAAATGAGATGCACAGTGACCTCTGTGGAGAAGTAAAGACAAGCTGCGGTTGATTTTGCATATTCATGCAAATGAAAATGGAAATATTATTTAATTTTAATATTATGATAATAATATTAATATTATGATAATAATTACTGTATTTATATTTGTGGACTACTTGCATGTCTAAGGATATTGCAGTCTTTGTATGGAAGCCTGTGTTTCAGGAAATAGTACAGACATGTAGTAGCAGTATGTGAAATGTATTATATGTGTGTATATATTGTAAGTATGTGGGAAATAAATCAGCAGCTCTGTGGGTGTCTACTGTTCTGTAAGCAGGTAGCCTCTATTATAGCTTCTACTGAAATTTCAGTAAAGTTTTAAAACAGCAGGAAGAAGTCATGCAGTGTTGAAATTGCTCTTTTACATCCTGAAGTTACTTTAATCCATGAAATGTGTTCTATTCTATTTGTGAATTGGCTTGAAATAGGCTTAATGTCATATGACTGGCTGCTAGTCGTCTTCTTACTTTGCTGAGAAGGAAGTATCAGAGTGTTGGCTCCTAGTGGTATAAATCAGACTTGGCGAAGTGTCTGAATGCTCTGTATCAGTCGTATCAGTTACACACTAATGTTAATGATGACTCTTTCAAGCTGCCAAGGCTCAATAACTGATCTTCAGCTTCTGCATTCGTTTTTTTTCTTTCTTACACCAATTAGTTGCTTGAGTCTTGTTTCGTGGCCTTGTCTACATCCACTATATTAATAACATGCATTTCTGTGTATTCCCCAGTTAATGAATCAACTTTAACACACTGTTTTATTGGACATGCACGTGTGTTAGAATGTCAAAGGCAGTAATTTGAGGAGGCGGAATGTAGTTCATGACAAGCTTGTTGATAAAGTTGATTGGTATGAGAGATGTGATGAGTTAAACCTGCCCTTTTGCCCTTACAGATACATTAGAAGACCCCAGACAGCCACATCCCTCTGGGTGGCCCACTCCCATCTGTAGAAGATTCCATCAGGTACTGTTTACATTTTTGGATGTGCTGTTTGGGATAAAAATCAGTTGACCGTGTCATAATAGGACTGCATTTAATGTAAACATTTTATTTTCAAAGATTTGTATTCTATGTTACTGTGGTCCACTTATTTATTATGCTGCAATTCTCTATTAATATTAGGGCTGATAAATTGTTGGTATTTTTATGTCAATAGTTTTCTCACTGTGTGTGTGTTTCTTTACTCTACCGTTAAAACATATTACCTTGTGTGTGTGTGTGGTTATTTAACAAAAAATAAATAAATACTAGATAAAAACTCCAGGTAAAACTGTCACCATCTCAGCTGTATTGTTTTTAAGATTCCATTTCAGCTGTTGTGTGACTGTGTGATTTGTGTATTTCCTCTGAAGGCATAATAGGCACTGTCGAGACCCGTTTCTTAAGCTCTCTTGCAAACAGCTGTGTCAGAAAAAATGTTGCCCAAGGCAGCCTTTTAGCGTAACATCACAATTAGTATGCCTTTCACAGCTTGTGCTTTTTTGAACATGCTGGAACTCTAACAAAGCCTCACATTACTAAGCTAGTTTTTAACTTTTCCTACTTGGATGTTTGTATCCATGCAAAGTTGTTTTTTGCTTTCCACTTTGATACACTTCAGTGACCTCACTGTGATATTTTTATACACATCTCCACTGTCTCACTAGATGTTCACACAACACCAACTACCCTTACGTCACAGCACCACATGGCATTCTGCATGTAGCGCTACTCACGTTTTACAGCAGGACCCTGCCTCGTAAATACCACAGCTAAAGGGGCCAGGTTATGGTTTAGGGTGGGTCCAAGACAATAATATGCTCAGATTTTAGGCCATTTTCACATCTCAATTTTAAAAGAAGCATTCAAGTAAAAAGTGTTGAACATTATTTCCCCCCCCAATAGTATTTAATTACTCTAATTTGCGCGTTTGCTGACACAGACATGCAAATGTACAGCTTCCTGTAAGTTCTTGTAAAGCAGTATTGTCCGTAAAATAGGACTGTGTGGAGCAGATATAAGTGAACCATTTGGCACCGTGACTGATGCCAGGCATTGGGTTAGTGGGGTAAAATCCCCCAGCTTTGAGCAGTGAAACTGTGTCTGTCTCTATTCACTATTTTTGGGCAGTTGTAGGTGTTCATCCGACACACTAATGCAATCAAATCTTTACAGCAGTGCTCAAATATGTAGTAGAAAAGTAGTAGAAAGCCTTCCCTGCACAAAATACACAGTTACTTAAACAAAAGCAGGTTAAACTCAGAAAAGGGTGCCCGGCACTAAGGAAAGACCTAAGACCCAACACCCCCAGTAGTGTGTATAGATTTTAGTACAATATTGTAATAGTACATATTAATAAGAGCCTTAACATATATACATTTGGCTTCATGCTAGACATCTAACATCTATGTACTGTACGCGACAGGCATGGCGTATCTCTCCATATCTGCATGTTAACACCTCTGCTGACAGTCAGTTTGTAGGTAGATAGAATGTGCTTTTCTGAATGTCAGGTTTTGCTATCAAATACCACCAAAGAGTGCTATATGTGGTTTGTGTTATTCATGAAGTGGCACATGCCATTATATGCCATTTGTGGACATTGTAATGTCTGGTTAGTTATTAAGAACAGAACACGTAGCTGCCACGTCAATGCGAGCCTTCGGCAGGTTCTGAGAGATATTTACTTTTTTTACTGTAATATATGCAGGATTTACAGTGCATAATGTTTGCACTTTGTTCAGGGTCCCTCATATGCTGCATTGAGCAAATGCAGAGTAACATGGCTGTGTACATGAAACCAACGTGCTCACACACATTGTTAGCCCCCCAAAAAAGAAAAGGGAAAAAAAGGTGATAACCACTTGCAAAGCTGAGCGGAAACCTACACAAGCATTGGTCATGCTTGCTATTCTCTTTACTTGATTTTTGTGTAGTCTGAAAGGGGGGGGATTTTCATAGGAAGGATAGCTGGGTTGTGTAGAGCTTCGGTCACTGACCCTGGAATCGGGTTCTTCCGGCCTACACAAGGGCAAAATGTGGTCTATTTTTGTTCTGGCTTAATCAGAACCCAGACTGACTGCTTTTATAGTTGCATAGTTTTGTGTTAGTCATCAGTTTCAATTCTTTTTCTGTTACTTATTTTGGAGCATGTTTATGCTGCTCACTTCAACTTAATCTAATGGGGTCAACCAATGACTGTAAGAAAGCATGGACAGACAACACATTTCTCAAAAGTGAGGTCACTATCGATCTAGCACCTCTAGTGGCTGATGGACAGTATGATGTGTAGTTCTTCTTATCTCCATATATTTCAGTGGCAACAAAATACCTTTTTTCCTCTAATTTATCTCCTTTAAACTTTATTTTAATCTTCAAGAACTCCAATATGTTATTCTGAGAGTTTGTTTTTCCTGTGCTAATAATGGCACATTTTTTCTTTTCCATCAGAAGTCTGCTGTATCAAAAAGGCAGGTTATACCTAGGAATGAAGGGATTGACAGCCTTGGCAGAAACACCTCGGCCAGCAAATTTTCTGTTGGGAATTTTCTGGTCACCAAATGTGACTAATTTTGTGATAAAATACATAAACTGCACTTTTGCTGTTGAAACATTACGCTTAACTGATGAAGCTGGATAGACAAGAAACATTGCGTTAGCGGGACAAACATAGGTCAGAGAGTCTTGCTCCACCTTTAGTTTCTACTGTGCAGACTCTGCTTGCAAAATTGACAACATGGTGAATAACTTTGGCTTTTTTAGATTTTTTTTGAAAACGTAATGGAATGATAAACTGCGAAAAATATCCTTTTAATTTTCTTACATTTTTGTTTGTGAGAGGCATGCAGCCTGGTTGTCAGAGGAACCCCAGCATAGGAATGCACTTTAGTGTGAAAATGGGGGAACCCAACATTAAAATGTCCAAGACAATAAACGATGTGTTGGGCAGTCCCCTCTCTTTCACTGCCCAGGCAGTAACACACTTAATACCATTATACTGCCTGCCTTTGTTGTTAGAACACACAGTTAATCACTCTGTTGCTTTATAAATCTCAGCCTCAAATGTCCCAACAATGGCCTGTTTCAGCACACAGTCATTTCTGTTGACTGTCAGTCTGTTCTGCTCTGAGACTTACGTTAATAGAGCTCCTTGTCTTTTTCTCATTTCCTACACTGGCCATCTCCAAAAACGGATGCCTGGCTGCAATGACTTCTGTGGCTTTTCACCGCTATAATGACCCTCTTGAAGCAGTAATGTGCCTTCCAATTAACATAGGGGTTGCTTATCTTCAGATTTAATTAACCCTGATGCTGAACTTAATTTTGTAACCAGTTTTGCTGTGTAGAAATGCAGTGCAGCTGGTAAGCTCTTACTTTATGATTTAATAATCTTTATTAGACCAAAAGAGAATTATCTTTGGAAAAGCAATGTCCGCTTGTTCTGGTTGACAAAATATATAACATCAGATATAATCCCACCATAAAACCACCATAGAGCAGTAAATCACTAAATATTGTGCCAACTATTTTTTAAATTGATTCTTAATCATTCAATAATCTATACACTTTCAGTCTGGCAATTACAAATGTTGAACTGCTCTAAATCTGCAAGAGTTAGCTTTAGCTTAGTTGGTAGCATAACAATCTGCTCACCACAGAACATGCTTAAAAGGCAGGCTTTCTAAAATTGGATTTTTTTTTTGTTCCCGTGGCTCTAAACTACTGCTAAGCTAGTCCTAGATACAGATACACTAAGTATCTGAAAGCCCAGTGCAGCTGCTATTGTCTTCTTATCTGTTGACACCAGTGTGGGTGACAGAGCAAAGTCAAGCAGCTAGTGTTGGAGTGACAGGAAATCTAATTGCAACAAGTTCTGTTGTGTTTTGACTTGTTACGGCCAGACTCTGTTGGGCTTAGATAAGTTAGCTAGCTAGAAACTGATGTGTTTTGGCTCAACACCACAGCACAGACCATGTTCCAGCTAACTGAGGCTTAGATTAAACAGGTTTTGGGACTAAAGCCTCATAGCTGGGAGCATAACGTCAAGTAAGTGGTGATTTTCAAACTGGTTCATTCAGGTTTACTTACAGGAGCATCTGAGCCTCCACTACTAGACTCTGCAACAGCTTCATCCACCAGGCAGTCAGACTTCTCAACGCACAGAGACAGAACTGAACCCCATACCACCCACCACTCACACAAAACTGAACTGAACACCCCCACCCCCCCCTTTTACTCACACAAAGACTGAACTTCACCCACCCACACACACACACACCCAGTAAGCACACAGAGGCTGACATGACTTTATTCCTATCAGCAATATTTGCTGCACTCTAAAAAAACTATAAACTATCTACCTCGGTAACTGCTGTGATTATATATGTCCTAAATGTTACAGTATGTCACACATCTCTGCACCTTATCCTCATCAAACACTCTATTATACCGTATCGGTACTGCACTGTCCTGCCTTTAAATTGTCTCGTATTTTGTATTTATTGTATTTATTGTTATTTAGTGTTATAATTTTACGTTGCACTGTCGTCACTCCTGCACTTTATGTTGTCTATTACTTGTTGTTCTATGTTGCACCATGGTTCAGGAGGAACGTAATTTCATTACACTGTGTACCTGTACTCAGATGTAATGACAATAAAAGCCTCTTGACTCTTGACTTACTTTCCCTTTTCATAGAGTTCAGCCTGTTGCTAAACTGGCAACTACAGTGGGCTCTTTTATTCTTTCATGTTTTTGCTGATATTTTGGCTGTGTACTGGTCAGACACGAAACAGATATGTGACAAAACAGAGATCATAGTTTTTAAATGCTATCATACACAGTATTAAATCTATACTGGTCCTGCCTACAAACCCTTTTATTTATTTTTTGTTTTTTTGCTGTTTGAGGAGACAACTTTGATGATTTTAAAAATTTAAAGAATGCATACATGAAAACATCCCTGTTACTGAGATATATAATTCTTAAAGGAGCCAGAATAGTTCCTCATTCGCATTCTATTAGACATTTTCATTTCTGAACCATTAGCATGTGCTACTTGGCTTGTCTTGTACATTTGCAGTTTCAAAGTGTTTGTGTTCAGTGAGTGTGAAGCACCTTTTTCTCTGCAGCTCCTATTAAAGAATTTAGTTGTAAAGGGGTTGTCATGAGTCTGCCATGAAGTCTGCCCTTTCATCCAACCCCCCCTAAATTTAGAGACAGTAGAGCTGGAATGACGGCCGGAATGCCACCCTCCACAGAACCTGTGCCAACAGTTGAGAGAGTGGGAGAGGGAGGGATGGGGAGAGAAGTAGAGGGTGATAGAGAAAGGGGCACCCATGGGAAGACCACAACAATGCTAACTGTGGGAATCAGGCCGAATCTTCAGCCTTTTTCAACATGCCAAATCATTCAGTGTGTTGCTGTTCTCAAACACACCACAAAGCAGCAACCGTGGTCTGCAAGGGCTTCTGTTGACTTGAGCTTGAGTCCTGCTGTTATTGTTTAATACTGATTTGTGACACTGAATGTCACCAGTCTTCAGTGTTTTGAAAGCCATTTGATGGACTTGTTTGGAACTCTGGGAATTTCACAACATGTGTTGTGGTTCTACAATGACTTTCTTCACTTTAGTTGTTTTCCCATGTTACGTTAGAACGCACAATCTGGAAAAACAGCCATAACAAAGAAGAAACTAAATGGTACGTTCATTTCACAAGTGCTTTAGGGGAACCATTAGAAGTTATTACTGTCACTGTGTGGTTTGCCTGTCTCACTTTCAGACTCAAAATGGTTCCTCTGTTTTCAGCCTTTGCTTGTGCTGTTCCTCTTTTAATAGATTTTGTTAAATGTGAAAAAAACATGTCTAAGATCACAACCTTTCATCATGCAAAGATGGTTTTCGTAACTCAGAAAATACAAAAATATCCAAAACCTAAAAAAAACTTTAAAAGAGAAGCAAATGATTATTTTTTCATCAAGATTATTTTTATTGACCTGGACTCTTTAGTTTGGTCTAGGCAAAATCAATTGATATATTGTAAGTTTATACAATGTAAGGAGCTTCTAGTGTTAAAAAAAGTGGATTTTTACATAAAGACAACATATTGTTAGATTTAATAAGCTGTGTCGCAAGTTTACCATGACTACATCAAAGAAGGCGGTACTACTTGCATTAAACAGGACAGTGGTTGGTAGTAATTGTGATTTGCATTATTTGGCATAAATTATCCGTGCATGCAGACAGTTGATTCAGAAATTGGATCCACATTCAGTGCAGTATAAGAAACAGCTGGTGTATACCAGCTGTGGATTTTCTTTTATACCAGCTGTGGATTTTCTTTTAAAGACAACAATTTGTTAGATTTGATAAGCTGTAAGTTGGGAGGTGATGAGGTTCACTAGGACTGCATCATAGAAGGCATTACTACCCACAGTGGACAGCACAGTGGATGGTAGTGATCATGACTGGCAGAATCTGGCAATAATTGTCCATGCAAGCAGACAAGTGATTCTGGCAGAAATCATATCCACATTCAGTGCAGGATCCCTGCATATCCCACAGCTCAGTTCAAAGTTATTTAGCTTTCATGGGAAACTGCAAACATCATGGGATATCATAACAGTTCCTGTCCCATGACCTTTGGCATGTCAGTGGATCTGAATTCATTCTGAAGCTTGTGCTGGTTGAGCAGAGCTACAGACTTGGGTCTCAACTGGTGAATGTTTGTATTGTATAGGTCATCGTAGTACTTCAGAGCTGCTGCAGTCTTTGCCTCTTTTCCTCCATTCTTTGGGATTTTCTCAGCTATACATTTCAGATTCTTATAGCACAATGTGTATGTTCTGTTTTCACAGAATTGAATGAATCACACATGAATGAACACATTAAAGATTCTCCCATTCTTTGATCTCCAGTTAAGAAAAAAAAAATGCAGTCTTCACAAGTCTCTAAAATATTTAAATTTTGATTGGTTCTGTTTTGATGTTCCTCTCTCAGCTCTCTATCTGCTGTGTCATGCCGCTGGGCTTTACTAATAGGATTTGGTTCTTTTTGCTCAGTCTGATTGATTTCACAGTTGGGTTTTGATTCAGTGATATCATTTTTCTTTGATCCTAAGTGGGCTTGATTTTTTTTCTTTTTTTTCTTTTCTAGTCCCAAATCGGTGCTTGTGTTCTGAGCGGACTGTGTATTTGCAGACATTGTTGCAGCCATTTTCACTGCTTTCATCCCTCATGAGAGAGACAGACTTCATGGCCTACTTTTAAAGTTCCACACTTCTGCAATTGTTGAAAAAATACTATAGGAGTTCCATATCAGCGCTATGCTTATGTTGGTACAGTTAAACAATAATTCTTTAGTGCTTTAGATTATTTCACATGTTTAAAGTTTGTGTAAGTAATTTGCAAATTTCAACAAGCTTTGAAATGTATCTTACCTCACATAGCAGTCTTACAGTACCTATTCAGGACTGACCCAAGCATAGAGTGGCTACTGTTGTTTTTCATTTTTGTCAGCTGGCTAAATCCTTATTAAAACTATGGCTCATTTTTGGATTTTAGAAAAGATTGTAACGTTCCTTTCTTTCAAAATTGGTCCCGCCACTTGGAATTCAAAATGTTACTTTTGCTGATTGCCCGTTTACCACCTGACATGTTATCTAATGTTTATGAAAGAAAAGGCCAGTAAAAGAGCTAGTTTGACTACAAGGCTACAAAGGTACGAATGTATGGCCAGGATTGGGCAGTTTTACCATAAATGTTTCAAGACGTAAAGCCTGCTATTTCTATCTATGTTTGAAACACGTTTGAGAAGTCTTGGAAATGCTCATGTCCATTTAACAATATCAGTCTAATGATCAGTGTGAGAGACAGTAATCACAACATAAGTATGTCTGTTGTTGCCATTCTGGACAAAGTAAGCAGGATAAAGCTTGCAAGAACTGTGCAATGCTGTATAATGCATGTCATTTGCATGTAAAATCCTGTAATATTAATCTACCACACCAGTCCACATTTTCTTTTTTTTTTTCTTCTTTTTTTTAAACTTTCAGTGATTATTCTGTACCTTTTAACGGGTCCAAAAATATATATATGTCGTATTATTCAGTCTAGATACAGATTTGTCATTGACCAAGTCTTATTGGGTAGCTTAGATAGGAAATCTGCCTAGTATAAATATTCTGTTGGATTCCTTTGGGTGGGAACCCCCCTGCTCTTTAATGTTCCTTGTTTTCGACAGAAGGAGAAGCAGATTCACCTAGGTTATTTCAGTATTGGGTAAATGGCAAAGTACGTCTAAGAGAATTCTGAGAAATGTCAAAAGCACATTATTTATGCAAGTGTAGCTTCCAAGCATCATTTATTTGTGTTTAAATGAGGCATGTCATAAAACTATTTGTAAATGGAGTCCAGGTAACACAGAGAAGCTTAAAAAAGCTTTTTTATTATATTTTTTTTAATGGATGAATGTAATGCAAATATTAAATGATTTTTGTTCTAATAGTTCTGTCTGCAGTGTGTTGATATTAATCTCTGTGTGTGTGTGTGTGTGTCTGTGTTTGTGTTTTTTTCTTTTTCTTTTTTCTTTTTACAGGTGTAGCAGTGACGTAGGCACAGAAGCGCAGACATGGTGGCGCTGTCACTAAAGATCGGGGTGGGGAATGTGGTGAAAACTATGCAGTTTGAGCCCTCCACCATGGTGTATGACGCTTGTCGAATCATCAGGGAGAGAGTTCCAGAAGCACAGCTCGGCCAGCGTGAGTCTCTGTCTTACTCTCTTACTCTCTTACTATCTCGTGTGACATCAGCTGCACCATCAGTTCCCCAATTCCGAGAATCAAACATATAGTATATGTGCTGAAGGGTTTGACAGTAATAAAAATAAAGTTGTGTATACTGTTCAAAAGCTGTCAAAACTAATCACATGATCAACACATAACACTGCAGCATTGCTTGGTTTACTGGTTAGTCTATCAAAGTACTATTTACTGTTTAAGCTGCATCAGCCTGATTTGAAAGATTTCAAACTGTCACCAAAGCATAGGGATAGAGTCTGTGCTACATACACGGATATGTCTGTAAACCAGCCGTGGTGGCACACTTTTAGAAGTGGGGGGCAAAACTTTTTCTCTGATTAGCACAAAACAGTTGTGCAACCGACTGACTGTAATTGTATTTATTTATTTTTTTAACATGGTTGGTGTATTTGGTGTATATATAGTAACAAACTGAACAACTATATTAGTTTAGAAACATTCAAATTGTTAGAAATGTTAGCCTCATAGTTGATGTTATAGCTAACTGAGAAAAGAAAAAAAAGGAAACCAATTTTTTCTCTGAATTGTTTGTTAAATTTGAATATGAAGCAGAATTAAAAGTCTAATAAAATTAATGCAACATTGATGTTTTCATGACACAATTATCTGTAAGGCTTACATGTGGACAGGTTTTGATGCATTACCAGAAAAAAACAGTGAGATTCACATAGGAAACAGTAGTGCAGAACATTTCTGTGACAGTTGTGGTTGTTTAGGTTTTGGTTGGGTCAGGTCATGTTAGGCTTGCAGGTGCAATATTATAGGCGTGTATTTTGAACATGACTCTAAGAGAATATAGCATTGCCAGCTAAGCAAGCCAGTTCTGTGATGCTGTTATTACTGTATATACAGCAGAATTAATAAAAAATGAAAGAGCCATTTTACATTTATGTTGAGATATTTGAGATGTGTATGATGTATGTACAAATTTTCCACTGTGAAAAACTCCTCGTTCCAGTGTTTATGAATACAGATCATTCCATTACTTCATGAAGACACCCTGGATCGTGTAATGTTTATCTGTCTGTTTCATTTCCTCAGTCAAGTGATGCAAACAGTAACCATGCAGTGCAACTCTGACATGTCATGCCAGAGCCGGAGCAAAATACTCCTCCCTTTAGTTTTGTCATACTTAAATGCTGATTTAAGATCCAGGCTATAGTCATGCAAGCCTGAATTTTGTTATATTTTTTGGCTCATCTTATCATATAGTTGTTTTAATCTTCATTAGGGTAAAGTGAGGTAAACCTAACCTCATGTCAGCCTCCTTGTGAATTAAACGTTTGGTGAGCCCTTGGTCCAGAGATCTTATTGCTGACCTCAGCTTCTCTCAAAGAGCAAGCAATGAAGCCACGATTCCTCCCTTTTTCCACCACCAGCCCCCGCAAAAGCCCCTCCCTTCCAAAGAATGAATGAACAGTCAGAAAGAAGCTAAAAATATCCCCCAAAATAAAGCACAAGAGCAGCAGAGTTTCTGAGAAAGCTCGTCTGTTGCTCTGCAACAGTTTGCCTCAATCTGGGCGTGGCTGGGTCTCCAGTCTTACATAATAGCTTCCCTCTGGACACAGTCCTCTCCGTACTTGTCCTAACCTGTGAGTAATTTTCCACTTTGAGGGCCTGTTCTTGGCCAACATCAGCAGCTAATATGGAATGTTCAGCATCTTAAATAGCAGACCTCTCACAGTCCTGGCTGTGCTTTTCAGCGAGACACTACCTTAAACCCTGAGGGAGAAGAAACTAAGCTGTGATGCCCAGTAAAAGAGAGAGAGAAGGCCAGACGGCTCTCTGTGGTTACAAGAATTGAAGCGTGTTCATAAATTGAGAAGCGCTAAGGGGCTAATTTTGGATGAGTGATTGCCGCTTCTTGTAATTTCTGGTGGCTACGGTGGTCTGTATTATTCAGCTGACAGACAGAGTTTTACCACCCAGTTAGCACCGTCTTAGTGCTACGAACATCTGAAATGGGCTTCCTTTCATTTAATCTGGAGTTAATTAAAACTGGACGGGCACATTTTCTGGTTCTAATTATAAAAAATCTTCACACACTCACAAACACCAATTCCAATTGCATTGAAGAAGTGCTTACTGTTCTTTCTTCTGTCTAGCCAACGATTATGGCCTGTTCCTGTCAGATGAAGACCCAAAGAAAGGCATTTGGCTGGAAGCAGGGAAAGCCTTGGACTACTACATGCTGAGAAATGGGGTGAGTGAGTCAGTCATTCTGGGGCAGGAATGTCTGCCTGTTAGTAATCACTCACACACATTCATACACATCCATTCCACAGAGGTTACACCCCTGAGGAAGAGGAAGAGCAGTCTCATCAGTGACTAATATTCCAGTTTAAGGAGAATTAAATGATTAGTTTAATGTTTTTTGGAGTTTATTGTGTCTTTAAAGTATCAGTCTTTAAGATTTAAAAAAAATAAATAAATCTGTAGTGGACAAAGAACAAAATATTATCATAAATGTTATCAATATGCTTCTGCTACTATTCAGGCAAAGCCAAATATATTATTTTTAAAATCAGGGTCTCTTGGAGGTTTTTCTGGCCACAACAGCTTATTCTGGATCCCTGAGCAGCAGTGGTGCAGCCAATGGCACTGATGAAAAATAGAACTGGAAAGAGCTGGAAAAGAGCAAGCTACAAGAAAGGACCACAAGTGTCCTTGCGTAAATCACCAAATTCATCTACTTTTAAAATGTGCATTGTGGTGCCTTCTCTTTTTATAGTACTTTTCTGCATACTGAACATTGCATTCTCTTACCGGAGAGATCTTTAAATCTTAGGAACTGCCACTTTAAATATTGTATTTTAATTAAAGAAGTACATCATTATTGAGACTGCAGTGGCTGATTTTTCAAGTTTTACATGAAAACGCAGCCTTAAGCAAGTGCTTCTGTTTCAAGATTATCAGGCCCCAGTTTAAAGATTCAAGTCTTAACATGGTTTTTGTAGTAGTAAATGATCTTCATTGCTTTGAAAAGTGATATCGTGTAAGATGTCATAAAATATTAGCCTACACTCTACTGTGGTGCAGAATTTGTGATAAAAAAACTGTATTACAAGGATGGATGGTTTAATTTCCCTGTTTGCACTGTGGGGAAATGTTTGTCAGCATTACTCCAGTGAAATACACCAGTGACATTAGTTTGACGACGAGAAGTAATTAAGAGTTTATCGATTACAATGCTTAGTCAATCAAGGCCACCCTTTAAGCAGAATAGGTGAGAATTCCTTCTCCGGGACTCCCCCTAAAGTCTGGGAGTGGAATTTGTGCTTTGAGTCACTCAACAAAAATTACATTCTTTATACATGCATTTGTGGATAAACTGAGAGAGTAAAAGTAAAAGAATCTTGTGAACTGAGGCAGTAGAGCAACATTTTCACAATTTTATACAAATATGACTTCAGAGCAGTGTTGAGCCAATCTCGCTAGTGTGGCACCGTCTGCATCACCAAAGATACATGGTGCAATAGCCTCTATGTATAAATAGCAACAATAGAGATGCTGTTCTCGTTATTACACATCAGTAAAGCTTTAAGTGTTTTTGAAACTGGTATTTTAGTAGGTAATAGTTACACATAAAGCTGCTTTAAGCTAAATTCCAAGTAGCTTGATTGTATTGCTCGTCTTTGTGCCATGTCTAATTAGTTCCAAATCCCACAAATACAGATGATTACAGTTGCAAAATAGTGGATTTAATAACAGGCCAGAGGACAAACCAATTGTATAATCATGCTTTTGTTTTGTTTGTGCTTGGCAGGACACACTCGACTACAAGAAGAAACAGAGGCCGCTCAAGATCCGCATGTTGGATGGGACGGTGAAAACCGTCATGGTGGACGACTCTAAAATTGTCAGTGACATGCTCATGACCATTTGTGCCAGAATAGGTTAGTCAAATCAGGAGAGCTTTTATAAACATTAACCTTTCAATGGAACTATTCAGATATTTCATTATTACAGATATTCAGATTGTGGTGTGCTGATTTCTGTGCTCTTTTAGGCATCACAAACTATGATGAGTATTCGTTGGTGCGAGATATTGGTGAAGAGAAGAAGGAGGAGACAACAGGAACACTGAAGAGAGACAAAACCCTTCTGAGGGATGACAAAAAGATGGAGAAACTTAAGCAGAAGCTTCACACTGATGATGAGTGTATGTCCGATTTTCAGTATACTCTGTTCTCACCAGCCACTTCCAGCTATTTTAAATAAAGTGGAAACTATAGAGCTCTTATGATTTACTCCAAAGAGTGCTTAGATGATACAAATTTGAATATCATTAAAAAAAGGGGACACATTGTGCTTGTCTTGTGTTTACGCTTCTAACATGTAAAGCATATTTCACAATGTTTGGACATTCAAATGTTTCTTAACCTCATCATTCTGTGTGAATTCTGAAATCCTGTGATTGTTTATGCTTTTATAGTAAACTGGTTGGATCATGGACGGACGCTTCGTGAGCAGGGGGTGGAGGAGACAGAGATGTTGCTCCTCAGGAGAAAGTTCTTCTACTCTGACCAGAATGTGGACTCCAGAGATCCAGTTCAGCTTAATCTACTATATGTACAGGTGTGCATCCTGAAAATGCGCCAATAAACAGCTGTTTATAACTTAGAATAGGTTTTTTCTATTTGTTGCCTGATCACCTAGACAACAAAGCCCATTATGCATGCATTAGTGTCTGACTATTCTAAAGGCCTTTTTTGTTTCAGAAAATGTAATTGATTTTTTTCCCATAAAAATAAAAGGTCAATGTCATGAGCACATGTTGAATATATAAAACACTATTGAAGTTTTTTTTTTTTTTGCTGGACCTGATGACCAGAGGCACCTGCTTTGTAATGTTGATGTATTTGTGTACTTAGTGGATCACATTAGATTTATTAAGAGTCTAAACTTTGGCTTCTGCCTCAGATTTTCCTTTATTGCATCGAGCTTCTCCTTTTACAGGCACAGCCTGTGCAGTGAAGAACATTTTGTTCCAGCCAAAGTAACTTTTAGAGTTTTTTTCTTTCTAGTAAAATCTCAGTTTGTTCATACACACAAAAAATACAGAAAGTATCAGGTTCTGTCTCCAGTTTTCTTAAATGCATTAGTTTATATAGGGAATAAGCATTAGAGCAGGGGTTCTCAACTAGTCTTAGTCTGGGACCAATATATTCTCATGGTCATGTCGAGACCCACTTTTATAGAATGCAAACCAAACTAATTTATTTAAAAAAAAAAAAAAAATCTTTAATTTAATTTAAACATACATCATAACGCAATATGAATTTAAAAGCATTTTGTTAAGGATCTGAGGAGGAACATGACAAAACCATGTATAAAAGTTAATTATATAATATAATTAAATATTAAAACTGCACAAAATAAATAAGGCCACATAAATTGATATTTCACTTCTCTGCATTCAGTGCAGTCTCTCTTTTCTTCCAACATAAAATAAAAGTACAAAATCAGATGAGCATTGATTATTTTTTAATTAAATGATTTTTTTTTAAATGCCTTTATTTTTACAAGCTGTCTGCGACCCACTAGTTTAGAATCACTGCATTAGGGGGTTCATACCTATTACCTTCCTGTTTTGATTCTTGTTATAACCATCTCAATTACTTAAAAGCAAATCTAGAAAGCAATGTAAAATAAAATAATAAGCTTGTATTATTTATTCAAACATCATTGTCAACTTTGTGATCCACTGCTTTTAAACACAATTAAAACATCAGAAGTATGGCTGTATGTATGCTAATATACTGTGTTGTATGGTTCTCTACGCAGGCTCGAGATGATATTCTGAATGGATCTCACCCTGTGTCCTTTGACAAGGCTTGCGAGTTCGCCGGTTATCAGTGCCAGATCCAGTTCGGTGACCACAATGAATCTAAACACAAACCAGGATTCCTTGAGTGAGCCCTTTTGTTATATTATTTAGTACTTCATTCCTTCTACACAATTTTACCATTAGACTAAAAGTATTTTTCTGTCTTTCACACATTCATATCCAAAATGATAGTCTTCTAAATCAAATTTTAATTCCATATCTCTTTATTTCTTCTCCAGTTTGAAAGAATTCCTGCCCAAAGAGTACATCAAGAACAAAGGCGAGAAAAAGATCTTTCAGGTTAGAGCCTTGAGTTTGGCGTGCTGATGCAAGCCTCTGGAGTGAGGTCATTCCCAGGTTGAGTGCTGCAGGGGTTGCTGCGGTTCTGTTGCCAGTGGCTGCAGTGCATTCTCTCTTTCTGCTACAGCTGAGGAAGAAAGCTCAGACTAAAAACACATGAGCTGGGGCCAAGTCAAATTTGAAACATTTGCAATGGGATCTGTTTTTCCCTCCAGTGCTATTCTAATGGCCAGTGTGTATAAAGAGCCATCTTTGAAATGTTGGAAATAATCATCGGTACAGTGCAAAGCCTGAGGCTGATTATGCACTCTGCTT
Organism: Astyanax mexicanus; assembly: GCF_023375975.1. Classification (NCBI taxonomy): domain Eukaryota; kingdom Metazoa; phylum Chordata; class Actinopteri; order Characiformes; family Acestrorhamphidae; genus Astyanax; species Astyanax mexicanus. The sequence continues at coordinate 27,034,225 of NC_064427.1, read as the reverse complement.
GAGAGACTGATGAATGTGCATGTGTTTTAACCTGCTTCCTTCATTCTTGTGTAATATGTTTTATAGTTTTGATTTGATGTCTTCAGAGCTTTCAAGGACAACAGCATTAATGTAATAAATAAAGCTCTGAACTAAAATGAAATCAGCTGGATGTGCAAGTAAGTTTTTTTCTGTTACAGGCACACAAAAACTGCCAAAATATGACTGAGATTGAGGCCAAAGTCAGCTATGTCAAGCTGGCCCGATCTCTCAAAACCTATGGAGTGTCCTTCTTCCTAGTAAAGGTAAAAATATATATATATATTTTTACTGTAGCAGTACCATGGAACAATTTACTATGGAAACGTCACTGTGTAAAACACTGTTCTCAACAAATGACTCACTAATTAACACCAGAAGGAGAAGCTTCTACCCAGATGGAGTTGATGGAATGTGTCTCTCTCCACCCTGTAGGAGAAAATGAAGGGCAAGAACAAGCTGGTCCCTCGCCTGCTGGGCATCACCAAGGAGAGCGTGATGAGAGTGGACGAGAAGACCAAGGAGGTGATGCAAGAGTGGAGCCTGACAAACATCAAGCGTTGGGCTGCTTCACCAAAGAGCTTCACTCTGGTGAGTATGGAACTTTTGCATTTTACAGAAACTAATATGTGTTGATTTGAAGTTACTTTTCCCCACGTTTAATGCCAGAATGCGTAATTGTTACTGTTATCTTACATAATTCCACTTTAATATGTTCACTGTAATAACTGTTAAGGTTGTCAGAGATTGTTAAATTCATCACAGAATATAATAAAAAGTCTTATGACTTCTCTGATTGCACCATTGCTTTATGCATTGCACCAGTGCTTTATCAAATCAGGTCGAATCCTGATCCAAGAGTGGAGAACAATGGGTACATTTGTTTAATCTGAAATGCCAAGAGCACAATTGATATATTGGACACAGTTTGGAGCATTAAGTTAACTGGACCAAGGCTATTGATGTAGATTACTGAGAACTCCTGCCTGATTTTCTTTGAAAAGAATAAAAGCTCCTGATCTAGGTGCAGATTTTTCCTTTCGGAATAGACATAAACAAGATCATTCTGAGGCGTGTGCCTGATATTCAATCCCTGCTTCCTGTGAAGGACTTTTTTCAAATCCCCTTTGACATCATGCAGAAAAAAGAGGGTAGTTGTACAAATTTGTATTTTTATTTAGAACGTCTGGGGAAATACTCAGGCTGCTATTTCCTGGCAAATCACCACAAAGCTGAATATTGGCTGCATGATGTGAAACCTGGAAGAAAAATTGGTGCAGTGTTGTGGCTGTGGCAGTTTATAAATGAGCTGCAATGTGAGGAGGAACCATCGAACCATAATTTGTTGACAGCTATCAAATTCCTTGGTTACATGTACCCCTTCTGTTTTCCCAGTGTTTTGGGTTACGTCTACACGTATCAAATTGTTCACACAGAAATGAAAACATTTTCTTGAGCATAGGGCATGGCGCTTCATAAAGAGAGACAGCAAAGATAATCCCAAATACATTACAAATTACTCACTACTCAGTATGTTTGGAACTAACTAAGTCACACAGTCTAAATCTAAACAGTGCACTGTATACCTTTGATAGTTATACACTTATTACATTGTAAAACGCCTGAACAAGGTTTAGATTTATGACTTATTGAGTTTACTATATAGGGAATAAGAAAGTTTTTGAGATTAAGCCATAATGACATACATGGCTTGTGACAGCAGCATTTTCTTAAAACATAATTTTCAAACTTGGAGAATGTTTTAGAAAAACTCTTTTAGTACAGTCTGCTTAGACATGCCGTTATACAGTCAACTGCACTCATTGTAAAGAACAATACATGGATGTCCTATAACATTTTCTTGTAATAATAAAATGTGGGACCACGTCTTTCTTCTTTAGGATTTTGGAGATTATCAGGATGGCTACTACTCAGTCCAGACCACTGAAGGAGAGCAGATTGCACAGCTGATTGCTGGCTACATTGACATCATCCTTAAAAAGGTAGCATATTCACCTGTATACCATTTGTTAATGTATTTTAAAGGAATATGTTTTTAAAAAATCTTATAATTAGGGGTGGCCAATATGACAATTTTTTTTTATGACAAATTGCATTATCATGAGAACAATATACTCTTTCTGCTTAATGGGATGGAGTTTAGCACAGTCCCCTACTACAGGTTTTCAGTTGTATAAATATTTTTGTTATGATTTTAAAGAAATCAAAGCTCTGATCTCTACACAGATTTCATGGGTATTTTGAGAGAAGTAGAAACGCCCTTTTGTACAGCCGTTCCAGTGAAGAAAAAAAAAAGTCAACCATTTATTTTTTTATTTTTTTTTGCCTAGAATCTAGCTGGCCGCAGCATGTTTGCTTTTTTTAGGCAATCAAATCCATGGCTGTAGTGTTAATTCCACCAGTTGATTTTTATCCAGCTGTCTTTTTTGTGACAGTTGCGCATCAAGTCTTCTACATCAAGTCAGTGGTTCACAGGAGACAGAGGAATTCCACAACAAACCTTGATGCTTGACCTCTCAGGGGTGAACAGCTTGGCAACAAAGTGCTTCTTTCAGGCTCCTGTCACAAGTAACATAGCATAACTCTCTAGAACTTATCACGTGTACTCTGCTTGTTCACAGAAAAAGAGCAAAGACCACTTTGGCCTAGAAGGAGACGAGGAATCGACCATGCTGGAAGATTCTGTTTCACCTAAAAAGTAAGCATGTTGGTCCAGCGGTCTTAATGTTCCAGTTTGTACTTAAGAGAAAGCAGTATGCAAATATGGAAAACCTGTTACCACAGTTACTCAAATATAAATCTTTTACAGTGTTACTAGATTAAAAGTAAATATGCCTTTGGATAACTGCTTTTCAGTGTAACATCTGTGAAGCTGTGATTGATATTCCAGACTTGGTCTTCTAAAAATAATTTCCCTGCCCTGAAAGATACATTTCCTCTGTCATTACTTTTGCTGCTGTTATCTTCATATTTACACTTATTTTAATACACTGCCTAATATTGTATCCTATCTAACATATCCTGCATATGTTAACCTATATGGCAGGCTTACATGATATTTGTATAGCTGATTTGCTGTGTGTTTCTCAAAGGTCAACAGTGATGCAGCAGCAGTTCAACAAGGTGGGGAAGGTGGAGACAGGCTCTGTGGCTATGCCGGTCATCATGCGTTCAGGTGCTGGTGGTCAAGGAAGCTTCCAGATGGGATCCATGCCTCAGGCCAAGCAGCAGATCACTAGTGGCCAGATGCACACGGGACACATGCCCCCATTGGTGAGCTGGTTTATAGCTTGTTGTTCTTTTGTGTTGGTTTTGGGTTGCGACTGCAGCTATATAATTTTTGTCCAACTTACTCCTATTGCAGACTTCAGCCCAGCAGGCCCTGACAGGCACCATTAACTCCAGTATGCAGGCAGTGCAGGCTGCTCAGGCCTCTCTGGATGACTTTGATGCCCTGCCTCCATTGGGCACTGATGCGGTAAGACATACTTATTCCTTTTCTAACTCTTATCACTCACACATATTGTCCTTTTTTCCATATTCTGTAAATACTGTATTTTTTACACTATAAGACGCACTTAAAATCATTTAATTTCCCCCAAAAATAACAGTGTGCCTTTTAATCCGGTGCGCCTTATGAATGAGTTTCAGTTTAGTTCTCCATTACCAATGGCTGGAGTAGCATTAGCATTAGGCGCTAACTGCTATTTTCCTCTTTATAGGTGTGTATCATCTGCCTGTAGCCTGCTGCTAACCCTAGCTAGCACTGCTGGAGCAACATTAGCAATAGCCGCTAACCGCTCTAGAAAGTCTTTTTTTATTACAGCTTTGTTTACTTAGCTTAGCTTTACTTAACTTAGTTAGCTACCCACCACCACCCAAGTTCCTTATAGTGCTCATAAAATGCACCTTATAATCCAGTGCACCTTATGTATGAAAATAGACCAGAAAGAGGATTATTGAAGGTGATTCTTATAATCTGGTACACCCTATAGTGCGACAAATACGGTACATACAGTGGTAGTTTACAGACGTTTTTATCGGCTCCATATAGTGGTATCTACATAACCTTCTCCTGTTCATATGTCTGAATTGCCAGGCTTCTCAAGCCTGGAGGAAGAACAAAATGGATGAGTCCAAGCATGAGATTCACTCTCAGGTGGATGCTATCACTGCAGGAACAGCATCTATGGTCAATCTTACTGCAGGTAAGTTCAGACAGACACAATTATGGTATTTTTGTGTTCGTGGAAACAAGAACCAAAAAGAAAGTAGGGCTGACTATGTTGGGTACCATGCATTGGAAAAATGCCTATATTGTTACGACATTTGAAATACCAGTACCAGCAAGATTAATATATGTCTCAGGTTTACAAGTTTTAAATCTAGATAGGACATGTGGAACATCTGACTTCTAAAACCTTCCAGAACACCCTACCTCCGACAACTCTCTGTTTTTTCTGTTTTGTAGGTGATCCAGCAGAGACAGACTACACGGCTGTGGGCTGTGCAGTGACCACAATTTCCTCCAACCTGACGGAGATGTCTAAGGGCGTGAAGCTGCTGGCTGCTCTGATGGAGGACGAGGGTGGAACTGGCCAGCAGCTCCTGGGTGCTGCCCGGAACCTGGCCTGCGCCGTGTCGGACATGTTGAAGACCGCTCAGCCCGCCAGCACTGAGGTTATACACTAGAATTAATAATAATAGAGAAAGAGATCAAATGGAAGATGTTATACACTCTATGGGCAAAGGTGCTGGGATGGCTTTCTTTGAAATCAAATGAAGTCTTCCAGGGAAGGCCTTTGGGAGGATTTGATAGCATTTAGGAAAAGTGTTTGTGAGTTCAAGATGTTGGGTGATTCCCACCCAACCTCGGGGGTCGTAGCACTCAACCCCAACTCACCCAAAAGAACTGGATGCAGCACAGTCATTCCAGAACGCACACTTCCACTGCTCCACAGCTCAATGTTAAGTGCTTTACCCACACCAGCCAAAAGGCATGTACTCCTTTCAAAGAACTAGACAAGCAGTGTGTGAGCATTGCACATCTGTGTCAGTACAACCTAAAGTAGCTAAAGGCCTTCATTAGAAGGTGCACCCAAAACACTTGAACATAAAGTATATTCTGTCTTTTCCTCAACAATAAACACTGACTAATTATTGTACCCTACAAACAGTTAGTGATGAGACAACTACAGTCTCCTGAAGGCTATATGTCTATCTGTTCTCCACAGCCTCGTCAGAACCTTTTGCAGGCTGCAGGTAATGTGGGCCAGGCCAGTGGAGAATTGCTGCAGCAGATTGGAGAAAGTGACGCTGATCAACAGTTCCAGGTAAGTTATATATTAAATAAAACACTCTTAAATAAAACATTACCAATATGAATACATTTAACTTGCATTTTCCTTGTCACTGCCTTAACCAGTCTTTAGGCAGAGGATCGTTCAGACACACAAGACGGATTCACCATTATAGTCAAATGATGGTAACAAAACGCCCTCAGAGAACGAGTAATTCATCCTCACCAGCCAATCGTACTAATTTTCTCTAATCATATTTAGTAACTTTAGTTGGAGAACTCAGTTAATCGTAGTATGACTTAATTCACGCGTAACTCCACTTTAAAATTTTGACAATACATGCTGCCAATTCTTTAATTAATTAATTAATTAATTTCTTTATTTATTTATTTTACATTTTCAGCTATTTTTTTTCTGTAAGTAATTTTTTTGGTGGAGTTACTCTTCAAACTTGATCAATGTACTCTCTCTCTATACATATATATTCTATCACGAGTCCTCATCTTTTGTTATTAATTTTTTAGAGTAAAAACTTATGGTGGTGGGTCTCTCTTAATGGTATCTTAAAAGGTATGCTGCTCATAATATAGTAGACTTGGGGGAAAAAAACAGTAATATATATATTTATACTGTATATATTTTGCTTTTACTAGTGCAAAGTGAGACAGTCTTATTATAAACATTTAAAAAGGATTGTGTGGTCAAAATATTAATCTGCATTGTAATAATAGAGCAGCTAAGGCCAGAGCACAGACCAGGGTAATGATTTCTTCTTTAGAGTTTCTTTAGTGACATGACAATCAACCTGATTCTCCCTGGGGTTAAGTTTTTGTGGCATGCTGTTAGCAGTGTGCTAGTGTAGAGAAACAGCCCCTCGAGGCCTGCAGCAGACTTAATACTGCTCTCAAGTGCTCGTGGAATGCAGCTTGAGCACAGCAGCCACAAATTACATAAGCGCCCCGCTCCTCATGAGTTTTCCCTCTTTTCTAACGGTGAGGAGCGCGCCGCTCGACTTCCTGCTGCTAAAAGAAACATTTAGTCACTAACACCACAAATAACAGTCTACTGAAACTGCTGTGTGAGGAATTTTTGGAGCAGCAATGGGGGCTCACAGTGCCTTTTGTTTCTGATATGAGGTCCATTTTGCTGCTCATCTTATTTGTCCAGTGATTGTATAAGACAATAGGACAGACTCTGAGTATCTACTGGTTGTGTGTGTGTTTTTGCCGTCTGGCTGCATCAACCACGCAACCCCACCAGGAGTGCTTCCCTAGTTGCTTAGCACTGTGGTTTGTATTGTTTTTGCAGGCATGTTGAACACATTTTTCTGAAACAGAAAGACGCATCCATTTTCTGGTGTTTTGTTAAGACATTCTTTTCCTTTTTCAACTCGCCGCTGTTAAAGAGAAATGTCCCTGTAGCTGTAATTCTCTAAATCACTCAGGCTGCTGCATTGCACAATAAAAGATCAGCCAAAAATATACATAGGAAAGTCATTGATTATTGCTTTTACTCTCTTATACATGGCACTACTTGGTCGTTATTGAGTTTTTACCTACAGGCAATAGCCAGGGGCCTCCCTGCTGCCAGTTTTAAACATAACCTTGTGGAATACAATTATATCTATGGTGGTAACTGTCTGTCTGTCTGCGCCATGGAAAGAATCCAGAGTATGCAGGAGGCTTCCAAGGCAGTCAGCCTCTAGTTGGCTTCTCTGATCACCTTTTCTGAAGTACTGCGCTGGCTGATAAACTACTAGATTTAAATGGTGGGGCTTCTGAGTGGCTTAGCAGGCTAAAATGCTGACACGATGGCCCAGAGTTTGAATCGTGGCCTAAGAGCGAAGTTGGCTATGGTGCCACTGGGTGGGTAGATGGCTCTTTCTCCCCTTATCTTTCCCATTGTGATGCTGACAGGCACAGGCATCTGTTGGCTGATGCATCAGAGCTGGGGATCTTTTGCTTTACTCTGAGTGCATTGGTTGTGGGGTGTATTTGCAGCAGTTTGTTCAACATGTTCATTTGCTTGTCCTCATCATCCTGGTATCGAAAGCATTGCAAGTGATTGGGGGTGGGGTCTTATTGAGTGGGTGAATTAATTGACTCAACGATAAAAAGATGGAGTGATAGTTGCCTGTCATTCAAAGAATATTTTAAATAGTTGGTGATTTATGTACATACTGTAGATATCCATAGTTAGTTATTAAACTAACACCTCAATTCAATCAAAAATAAAAGTAATCCTTTAAAATCTGTTCCCATTCACACATAAAGAAAGCCAATTGCTAAAAAAATGCTGAGCAGTGTCTATGGCTGTGTGTGTGTGCGTGTGATCTGCAGGACATGCTGATGAAGCTAGCTAAGGCAGTAGCTAATGCAGCAGCAGCTCTGGTTCTAAAGGCAAAGAACGTGGCTCAGAAAACAGAAGACTCAGCCCAGCAGAACCGAGTCATTGCAGCTGCAACACAGTGCGCCCTCTCCACCTCCCAGCTGGTGGCCTGCACACGGGTAAGAACTTGCATGTGCACACAGATGCAAAACACTTGTATACACGTGCAAAGAAGACAGACGTCAGCCATAATGCTCCTATTTCATGGTCCTCCTATTTTTTTACAACCACGTTTTGTCATGGCTAAGGCCACTTGGAGCTAATTCCTTCAGACAGAACCACTGAGCAAGCCAGATGTTTGTGCATGTGCATGTGTGTGTGTGTGTGTGTGTGTGTGTGTGTGTGTGTGTGTGTGTGTGTGTGTGTGTGCTCTCCAGGTGGTGGCTCCTACCATCAGCTCCCCGGTGTGTCAAGAGCAGCTGATAGAGGCAGGGAAACTGGTGGCTAAATCTGTGGAAGGCTGTGTGGAGGCGTCCCAGGGTGCTACCGGTGACGAGCACCTGTTGAAGCAAGTGGGTGCGGCCGCTACAGGTGTTACCCAGGCCCTGAATGAGCTCCTGCAGCACATTAAGCAGTACGCCAGTGGGGGCCAACCAATTGGCCGCCACGGAGAAGCTACTGACCGCATCTTGGATGTCACGGAGAACATCTTCAGCTCCATGGGAGATGCAGGTGTGGAGGGGAGGATGGATGTTGCTGTTAAATATGGGGGTCTGCTATTGCTATGGTTGGAACTTGCTATGTCCTTTATCCCTATATAATTTATGGACCAATGATTCACTGAAGATTTGCGTTTGTGTCTTTTTATCTTATGTCTCTTATATAATTGATTTACACTCCATGCTTAGACTGTAGAACCATACTAACCTCTTTCTTTCTCTGGTAGGTGAGATGGTGCGACAGGCGAGGATCCTGGCCCAGGCCACCTCTGACCTGGTCAATGCCATCAAGGCCGATGCTGAGGGAGAGACGGACCTCGAGAACTCTCGCAAGCTGCTGTCCGCCGCAAAGCTTCTGGCTGACGCTACTGCCAGGATGGTGGAGGCTGCCAAGGTGCGTGACATGAGATATGGACACTGTCTCCGTCCAGATGATGTACGGATTCAGGGCTGAGCGAGGGCCTTCAGCTTAGTCAGCTGGATCTAAAGAAATAAAGAATGACTGACTTATTTATGCTTGTTAATGCTCAGTGTTAAATACAGATACTGTCTTTACTGTGCATTCTTTTTGTCCATTTTTTTATATACCTTCTTTAAAATCTTAGAAATATTGCTGCCTCTAATGACTATTTTAGTTTTTTTTTTTTATTAGTTGATTGATTAGGTACGATTATTTTTATCAAGCCCACTATTTGTGTTTCCAATTGATGAGGCTCCCAATCCAATGCATGCTGAACTTTATCACTGAAAGCATAACTTTTAGGGCCTGGTACAGATTTTGCAGGACATCCAAAATTAAAGTGAGCCATCTGTGTGAGTCCACAAATTAAAATGTTATAGTCAGTGTTGATTGTCGACTATAGCACTATGACTAACATATGGACACAGCGGAAAATACTTATTGACTTGCAATTTTACACCATTTACAGATGTTTACATCGCTGCTTATTTCGTCCTTTTTTTTATATAGTACATGCATCATCCGCAACATTCGCCATGTTTTTTGTTGGGAGCATTCAATTCTAAACTGCCCTCTAGTGAATCTATTGTCTCATTCATTCCAGTGTAAAAAAGGATGCTTACAGGTATTTGGGCTGTGATCGTTACATTGTTGCATTTAGTGATTTTCCTGCATGTTGAGTTTCATACATAATGGGAGTATAAAGGACTTTTGGGTTTTTAAAGCAGATGGAAAACAGTTGGAGGAATTAAAGGTTGAAAAGATAATTTGGTATGAAAAATATTTCTCATGAATTTGAGGGGTGTTTATGCAATAAACTGAATTAACCTGTATCTGTAATAGACTTAAACTTAAGTGGGTTTTTTTTGTTGTGGGAGCAGGGTGCTGCCGCAAACCCGGACAGTGAGGAGCAACAGCAGAAGTTGCGTGAAGCAGCCGAGGGACTGCGCATGGCTACCAATGCTGCAGCACAGAATGCCATCAAAAAGAGACTGGTCAACAAGCTGGAGGTAAGAGAGGACCTACAGTACCAACAACCACACTGTATGTGATATACCAAGTGATAATTTTTTTAAGCTTCTATCTTTCTATTTGCAAACCACAAATAGGACCTAATTGTGCTTAAGAGATGAGCCGCTTTGGTCTAGTGGTTGTATTTGTCTTTCTCATGACCAATTCTTTTCACCACCATTTCATTTTTGTAGTTCTGCACATTCCTATTGCCTCTGAATACTGACTGTATGAAAATTAGATTTTATAAATGGTTTGCCATTAGATCTTAGTCTAAAAAAAAGTAAAAAAAAAAAAAAAAAAAAAAGGCTGTTTGATTCATCAGGCAACACAATATTAGGTTCTACTGTGAACAAAGAACTTGATAACGATCTTCAGAGTGCTGAGACAAGTGTTGCCTTAGGGTATATAGTTAGATCTGACTAGTCGGAGCGTGTTGAAAGCATGTTTTAATGGCAGAGAATGTTTCTTCTGTCTCGTTTAAACATGTTTATGTTGAGCAAAGGCTTAAAAATCAAGAGGTGTTCACACAGCTTTTAATAAACATCACTGTGCTGCTAACCAGTGTGCAGAGAATTGTGCCTAGATGTCGACCAGAATAACTAAATTCCCAGAAGGCGGATGTTTGAAGAGTGAAGCAACACTTGCAGTTCCCACATGAGGAAGTAGCATTTTGTTGCAACTATTTTTTTTAGAGGGCTGTGTTTTAATAGGCTTTATATGGCACAAAAATGTAGAGCAGAGTCCACACGTATTTGAGTAATTAGAACAGTGTTGTAAAAATGGCTTGTGGAGTATAGCAGTTGGCCTGCAGTGCCAGTTTTTTTCTTCATATTATATTTATATAAATTTCACTGATAAATCCATTATAAAAATAATTTCATAGCTCAAATAATATAATCAATACATTATTTTTGGTTATCTCACAGGTTTTTCACACGCATTAGGTTGTGTTTTGTCTCATCAGTGCATGTGCACTTTAATTTTGTGTGCTTTTTCAGCAGGCATTTAGTACATTCTGCTAAGTGATATATGAATAGCTGTTGTCCTGCTCTTGTGCCTCTTACTTAACATTGTCATTTTAGTGTTTCTCTTTGCATTGTTCTCAGTAAGCGAATGAAACAGTAGCAGTAGATAAACATATCTCTGGTGTGAGCTTTCCTGTAGTAATCTCTAATCATGCAAGCTCTCTGTTTCCTGCAGAATGCTGCAAAGCAGGCTGCAGCAGCCGCTACTCAGACCATTGCCGCCGCCCAGCATGCAGCATCATCCAATAAGAACCCAGCAGCCCAACAACAGCTTGTTCAGAGCTGCAAGGTAGGTTTTATGGTAACCCCTCACACTTCCTGACCATGTAAGGTCATATTGAGGACAAACAACCAGACACCATTTAACTATTACTCATTTCACTCACCACAAAGTTTAAAGGCAAAAAAAAAAACTGGTAAATGAACCTTGATACCAGCATCAGACTTTGTGTCTGTTTCTGTTAGATTTTATTATTTTGGTAGCATTTTATTTTTGAACCAGAATAGAAAATGTTATAAATTTCAGTGAAAGGCCATGGTACAAAGTATATTTATAATGTTACTGTTTTATAATTGTAACACTGGAAATAAATAACCTACTGCTACAACAAATTCTGCAAAGCACATAAAAAAAAGTTTATTTTTATTTTTATATTATAAAGAAATTTGTTATTAAGTGAAGTTTAATCAAGATTATGCTCGTTGGTTAATTATTGTATTATTATATTTGTGGCATTAAGGTTTAAGAGCATTAAAAGTATGTTTAAATTTGGTAAAGAATACTAAAAGGGCATTTTCAATTCAATACGCTTTATGAAAATACACATTAAATATACTTTCTCTTTATTTCCATAAAAGTGTTTTATGTGGTACATGAGGTGGAACGATTATTTTTTCTTTTTTTTTTTTTTTTTTTTATGTACTGTGTATCAGAACGAAAGGTCAATACTTGCCCCCTCCTACTAGAGGCTTGGTCTGCCTTACTCCATCTAATGTGTGGGATTGGAATGTGTTGAGTCAGTTGCACCAAAAACTGTGTTGAAATATGGTGTTCAAATTATCTTATATTATGATATTATGATATTTCACATTATCATGCTGCTATAGCAATCTTGCACTCTGGACTTCATGTTCCTGCTACCTGCCTACTCTCCCTATTTATTTTTTGTGTGTATTTATCTTTATCTATTTTGTTCTATTCTCCTTTTATTGTGTTCTTTATTTTGTTATCTATTTTATCTATATTACCTATTTTAAAAACAGCTCTTGGGTGTAAAGTGGATCGTGAGATCACAATTTCGTTCCACCTCATGTACCACATGGTGATGCGAATGACAATAAAATCTCTTTATCATATCAGGTTGTGGCAGACCAGATCCCTCAGCTGGTGCAGGGAGTAAGAGGCAGCCAGGCCCAGCCTGACAGTCCTAGTGCCCAACTTGCCCTCATCGGTTCCAGCCAAAATTTCCTGCAGGTATGTGCACACCTTAGTCCATTCAGCTGCAGTGTTTAAGGTGAAAGTCAGCTCAAGTGTTAATATAATGGCTCATGATTTCCCTCTGTGTTAGCCTGGAGCCAAGATGGTGACTGCTGCCAAAGCTACAGTACCTACTATCAGCGACCAGGCGTCTGCCATGCAGCTCAGCCAGTGTGCCAAGAACCTGGCCAGTGCTTTGGCTGAACTTCGCACCGCTGCTCAGAAGGTAATCTAGAGTTCTCTTTGAAATTGCCTAACATGGACTGGATAATCAGGGTTTTGTCTTATTTGGGGATGCAATGAAGTGATAGATTTTGGCCCAAACTTAACACAATCAAACGGAAAACAGTTTTTTTTTCACCATTGCTTAAATTAAATAGTCTAAATGTGTTTTATTTCGCTTTTCAAAGAAAAAAGGGATTACATTTTTTTGATCACTGAATATTTTTAACACTCCAGCATGTATTTTTAATACGCTATGATAGTGTTAGAAAAAAGTGAATTGTTTAAAATAAGTTATTTAATTTTTTTTTTATGTATCTCACTTATTAAACACCAACAAATGGAATTTTTTGCCACTTTTGGCAAATTAATATTTAATGCATTGCTAGTCCTATTTTCTTAAGAATTAATCTTAAGACTCAAAGGCCAAGAGAGCATTAAAGCCGCTCACACTTAATTTGATGTCATGACAAATTATATGAAATGCGATCTTTGTATTTATCCCTATACTCATAGTTTTATTCACTTTTTAAATAGATGACACTACTGGTCTCAACTTAACAAACCTTAAAAGAAATATCATGGCAGTCCTCTCATATTTTAATATTTTTGCATTAGTGTATAGTCTATAATTTATATCTTAATATACTCTATAATATATTAGGATTAGTTATTATTATGAATCCTATTATGAAATTATGGCGTCATACAATCGGTCTTTCTTTCTCTCATGCACATACATCTTTCTTCTCCAGGCCCAGGAGGCATGTGGTCCTCTGGAGCTCGATAATGCTCTGACCGTGGTCCGGGGTCTGGAGAGGGATATACAGGAGGCTAAAGCTGCAGCAGCTGAAGGGAAACTCAGGCCTCTTCCTGGGGAAACGGTAAGTACACATACTAATCTGATCTTGCTGTTTAATGGTGGTAAACCCATGCACACACCCAAAACACACACATTTAGCTTCACAAAGGTTTATTTATGTTTGTCTTAATGAAATACTACGCATGCCTAGGGAGAGAGAGATTAGAAAAAGAGATCAACACACAGGGAGGATGTGTGACAGTCTGTGACTGTTTTAGATATGTATATATACTGTACTCACAAAGAGAAACTGATCACTGTAACATCTTGAAGCAGCAGCACTGTTATGCAAATATGCACATACAGATATTCTCCCACACTTTGTAACAGACTCACTTCCTGTCACATGGGCAACCACATCACATATCAATGTTAGTGTATGCACACATGCAGCCGTTAGAGGATTTCCTCTCAGCTAGTTTCCCACAAATTTCTGAATCTTTTTGTTTCTTAATCCATCAGTAAAAAGTCTCCTGTATGGCTTTGAGGGGGAAGAATCAGTTAAACAGAATTTACAGCTGGTTTTATTCCACATATATATATATATATATATATATATATATATATATATATATATTTATTGTTTTTTTTTTTATTATTATTATTATTTATTTATTTATTTTTATTTTTATTTTTTTATGGTCTGTGTATCAGAACGAAAGGTCAAGACTTGCCCACTCCTACTGGAGGCTTGGTCTGCCTTACTTCATGTAGTGTGTGGGATGGGAATGTGTTGAGTCACTTGCACTTGCAGTGTTGAAATATGATGTTTTTACTGTATTCTGTATATATATATATATATATTCAAAAACCCTTTTTTCCTCATAAAACATGTTTTTGTTCAGCAATATCTAATATAGTAGCATTTTGCACCTGTTTTCTCTCTTTTGTGTCGTTCTTCTGTATGTAATGTTAATGTGATGTAGTATTGATATGATATTATTATACTTTCTTTTTTTTCCCCAGGTGCCTGTAAAATAACATCTCTAAAGGCACTTTAACAGACATTTGATTCTTTATTTCTGTTTGTGACCGTCATAATGGGCATGTTTTTTTTCGGTGTGGGTTGGTATAGCACAGTACATACATACATTGCTGCCCTCCATGTGGCACAGTGGGGTTCATTTGTCTGGCGAGTAAGGGGTACCATTCTATACCAATAAAAGTGGGCCTGTTTGAAGATAAGGCTGTACCAGATAAAAATGCACTTGAGCTGCATGTTAGCGTAGTGTAAACATATCCGTCCCTTCAAGACACATTTGACAACCAAAATCCTCCCAGTACAACCAAACCAGTAATAAGCACAGCATAATGAGTACATTTACATATTTTGTCCCATATAGTAATCAAATTTCAGTCTTTCTGACTAAAAAAATAATAAATGTAAATGCATGTGCTTAAAGTCTTTTCAGTACTTTTCCAGATATAAGTCACATGAAGTTACCAGGTGAAAACGGGTTCTTTCTGTCCTTTATTACACATCTGAATTTACAGTGTGAGATGTGATGGTACTCAGACAAACTACCTGCTTAAACAACTGTGCAAACATCAAATGTAGTGTGGGATTAAAATGCAACAGCATAGTGGGACCTTATAAAACTAGAGCTGCTCCGCATATCTAAGAAAATTAAAGCTGAAACAGCAACCTGTTTACGATGTACTTAACTAGACTAGACTGGTAAAAAATGACACACCTATTGAATATGCACTGAATCTGACTGTGTGAGTGTATGTTTGTGTTTTAGCTGGAGAAGTGCTCTCAGGACCTGGGCTCCAACACCAAAGCAGTGAGCTCTGCAGTTGCCCAGTTGCTGAGTGAAGCTGCACAGGGCAATGAGAACTATACAGGTAAAATTGCCACTAAGCATCCTGTTTGTAGTCTAGCATGGCCAACCACTAGTGGGCATTGGCAGATTTGTACTTTTAAAGCATTGTACAGCACATAGTGCTTTACCTCTTATTGAGAATGTTTTGGCAAATGTACCTGTCCCTCAAAAGTCCTGCAGCACCCCCTACCTGCAGTAATTAAGCAGTATGTTTATAGGTACAAATTGGAGATAATCACTATATATTTTATTATATATAATATTCATTTCTTTTACTCATCCACATTTCTAGAATTTTCTATTCATCATGTATAGCTAGAATCTTTAAATTAAGAAAATTATAATGAAATGGAGGTATGATGATTATATGTGACTGTGACGATGTGGTCTGTTGAAACATTCACAAGTTTATTAAAACAGTGTGAAGAGCTGAATAAACTAATACAAACATATAAAATGTGTTGTTTTTTTTCTTCCTCTTTAGGCCTGGCTGCGAGGGACGTGGCTCAGGCCCTTCGCTCTCTGGCTGCTGCCGCTCGCGGAGTGGGCGCCACAACAGAAGACCCGCAGGCCCGCAATGCCATGCTGGACTGCACCGGAGACGTCATGGACAAGTCAGCAAACCTGATTGAAGAGACCAAGAGAGCCGTCGCCAAACCAGGAGACCCAGACTGTCAGCAGCGCCTGGCTCAGGTTCGACACACAAGAACACGCTTCATGAAATTATAATTACAACCGAGCGGCTTTATATTTAGTAACTAAACCCTCCCTTTTAATTGCTGATGTTAGACCCTCTGTTGCTTCTCTTTCTGTTGGAGTGTTCAGTCATTTGAAAAGATAAATGCTGTCTGTACAAGTAATCTATGATTAGAGTTTCTATCTCAGATCCTATGGTACTGATATTTGTCTGTGTTTTTATTTATTTATTCAGGTGGCCAAGGCTTTGTCCCAGGCCCTGAATCGATCTGTGAACTGCCTCCCTGGACAAAGAGATGTGGATAATGCTATTAGGACTGTGGGAGAGGCCAGCAAGAAGCTCCTCTCTGATCAGGTGAGCACAATTGTATCTTAATCTATTGTTAAATTGTTTGAAGTTTAATAATCTGTTCCTAACATATTTATAACAATTATAATGACAGTTTTTTTTTTCTTAAATATTTAAAATAATAACTAAATCAAGTTTTTTTTTTTTACTTTGTAATACATTGGGGGTAATTCAGGTAAATGCAGTTAAGCATTTACAACTTAAAGGGACTGTAATTATAAAATTAAAATCATGTATATAATCAGGTTAAGTTAAAATAATGAACTTCATAAACAAAACAAAAAAGCTAGAATGTGATCAAAACTGTGCATCATTTGTGGTTTCTGTAGCTCATTGATTTAATTAGCTGCATATGAGTTTCAACCTGTATGTCTGATATCAATCTAATGAACCCACTCGAACCCTGTTTAAATATACTCAGAATTTTATTACATCCTTTGTCCTTGGCTTACATCTTTTTAATACAAGATCTGTCTTATGATTCAAGCCATGCAAACATACCATTTATTACCTTAAAAATACCATGAAGTTATTTAAAATTATATTTTTTATTTTTCACTCTACCCCCTCTAGTTTCCCGCCAGCGGGAAGAGTTTCCAGGAGGCCCAGGCAGGCCTGAACCAAGCAGCTGCCGGTCTCAACCAGTCGGCCAACGAGTTGGTGCAGGCATCTCGTGGCACAACACAGGACCTGGCCAAGGCCTCGGGCAAGTTCGGCAAAGACTTCAGCCACTTCTTGGAGGCTGGAGTGGACATGGCTGGTCAATCACAGGTAAATACTTCAGTTTAGAATTTAGATAGAATTTGTCAGTTTTCCTTAAGACTTTATTCATGAATAGACATAATTTTGCAATTGTGAGTGATACATTTATGGGTATGGTACCTGGGTTTGCAAAAGTTAACACTGCTGGGCCACTGAGTAAGGTTCCACTGTTTAAGGCACCTAAACCCACTGTGTGAATTAGAGCTAGTGCAAATATGTGTGTTTTCTGCATGCATACATTAAAGATGGAAATTAAATTTTAGCACAATGGTGAATGATTGACTTTGTTTTGTCTACTGTTGACAGTTTTATTTTTTTCTCTCTGTAGTCTAAAGAAGACCAGACCCAGGTGGTAACCAACCTGAAGACCATCTCCATGTCATCTAGCAAGCTGCTGCTGGCAGCCAAGGCTCTGTCCACTGATCCAAATTCCCCCAACCTGAAGAATCAGCTGGCTGCTGCAGCACGGTCAGAACAATCAGCTGTTTCTTTCTCTTCATCAGCAACAGACCACACATTCAAAACACTCAGTCAGGGCTTATAAACACGATATTGTTCCTGTAGCTTCAGACACTGTTTGAAAATATTAGCCAGTTCCACTAATTATACTGCAACATATTATTCTGTAAAGGGGCTAAAAATACTTCAGGTAATAAATT
Source organism: Astyanax mexicanus (assembly GCF_023375975.1). NCBI lineage: Eukaryota > Metazoa > Chordata > Actinopteri > Characiformes > Acestrorhamphidae > Astyanax > Astyanax mexicanus. The sequence continues at coordinate 27,016,487 of NC_064427.1, read as the reverse complement.
AGTAATTAGGTAATAAAGGTTATTTCATTTGCTTTGTTCTTGTGCATAACTGGTGACTTAATGCACCAGGTTGGATGTGTTGCTGGATGCAACATTCAGCAATATTAAGAATTGGATATTGCATTAAGTTACCATTCTTTAATTTTTTCAAAGGCTTATTGTCCTTAATTACTGTTTCAGAGTTGTGTTAATCTGTTGTTTGTGGCATTTGTGTTGTTAATGCTGTGTGAAAAGGGTTACACGAATACTTTTATACTTTTCTTGTGTACAACTGACTCTGGCATCCAGCATGCTCCCCCGCATGCACGCTCACTCACTCACATACATACAACCACATGTGTGCTTGTGCGCACACACACTCACACACTGCATTGTCCTCCTTTTATCAGAGTATATTACATAATACAGTCCTATGCTTTTAATTTTACACATTTGAGTGGAAATGGGCACAATTATGTAATGGCCAACTGGAGAGCATTGGCTACAGGAGCTGAGCCCTGCTCGTCTCTGGGGGTCTCTCTCTCTCTCTCTCTCTCTCTCTCTCTCTCTCTCTCTCTCTCTCTCTCTCTCTCTCTCTCTCTCTCTCTCTCTCTCTCTCTCTCTCTCTCTCTGTCTAAGATAGCTCTTTCTTAGCCAGGACTACCAAACTCATCCTGCCACTCAGAGCTTAGCTGCCTGAATCTCATGGAGGGAGAGAGAAGCTAGTGCGTGGTAACGCATGTGGGCGGACTGTATTTCTCAGCTCTCTCTCCCTCTTACTCCAGTGCCTCTCTCCCTTTCCGTTTCTCTCTTTCTCTCTCTCTATCCCTCTGTTTCTGCCTTCTCTCTCTCTATTCCATTTCTCTGCTTTCCTCTTTGCTGTTTCCTCTCTCCCTCTCCCACACACTCCCTCCCTTTCTCCTCTCTCTTTCCTCTCTCCTCATGATTATCTCACCTTTCTTTTTATTCTCGGTTTTCACAGTGCCGTGACTGACAGCATCAACCAGCTGATCACCATGTGTACCCAGCAGGCCCCGGGACAGAAGGAGTGTGACAACGCACTTAGGGAGCTTGAGGTACCGCTCTCATCTCACGTTCTTTCTCTTTTGTTCACTGTCTTGCACGCAATCTCTTTCTCTCTCTCTGATTCTTTCATACTCTCGCTCCATTTCTTTTTCTCTGTCTTGACAGTGTATTCGGGTGAGTTGGCAAAGTAGTGACGGGTCATTGAATGGTGACTACTCGCTCTGTGTACTTTTATCTGACAGAAACAATTGGATGTTGTCGTGCTGTCATGTAACGGAACTGTTATAGTCGCAGTGGTTCTAAAGATACTTGTTGCTCAGTGTAAATGTATGGTTAGATACAGCGCTGCCTTGCTAAATCAATCACATTAAAAAAAAAAGGTTTTAAAATTACATCTGCAATTAATCAGCAGTGATTTGCTGGAAATTTACATAACATGCTTTTAGTGCAGGGCAATATATGGATGTTGGCAGTTTTGCAGTTTATCACAGCATTTTATTTTTATAAAATTTTTTGTGTCATTTTGTCATAAATAGCACTTTTATATAGTTTATTCAGATAGAGTCTCTTAAATTAGAAAGAAGATTACAAAGAATTCTATCTTTGAAAGTTAACTGTTCCTTATTTTTCAAATTACCCGTATTTAACAACTAGTATACATCAAATAATATAGTCTTTAAAATTTTAAAAATTGATGGGCAATGGACTGAAATGTATACAGTACAGGTTTAAGTGCCGTTTACATTACTGCAGTGTGTTCAGACAGTCTAGGACTGTGGAGGCGAGTGGAGAGAGGGGGAGAGAGCAGTTGGTGGTTAACGACCTCTCCTCTAATATCATATGTTTGCTGACAGTAACGGTGGGTTTATGTGAAATTAGGCAGATGCTAAACCTGCCAGGGGGTCCTGACTGTGTGTGTGCTAGCCTACTGTCGCTAGCATTTAAATTGGTTGTGCTAAAATTTGTATTGTTTGCGATAAATCTAAATGATGTCACTCTATGAAGAAGTTTGCTAGGTTTTTTTGGTTGTTGTTTAATAACTCATTATTAGGATATGTATGAACAGTTTGGGCTAATTAGTCCATTTTGCTCAGCTGGTGCTCCACTGAGTGGGACCATATTTTGGTGTAGTGACACCCTGTGACAATAAGTATAAATCAGTTAGTTTGAAATTTTGTGTGTATGAATAATAAGACTTAATAGACTTAATAATATTCCTGCCTGTTAATTTAAGTGGAAATAAAAACGTGATTCTTTGATTAATTGTTCAAAATAAACAATCAGTCAATTAATTTAATCACTTTTATAATGCATCAAAAGTGACTAACTGAATCAAACGTTTTCTGCTTTTATTGGTTTATTTCTATATCCTGGATTTAACCACACTTGAATATTTCCTTTAATATTCCTTTTGTATACATTTTTTTCTAGTGCGCAGCATAATATGTTTTTGTGTGTTTCATTGTTTGGATTGTAGACTGTGCGGGGCATGCTGGAGAATCCCACTGAGGCAGTGAATGACCTGGGCTACTTCGACTGCATCGACAGCGTGATGGAGAACTCAAAGGTACACATTAAAAAACTCTCTAAAAGACTCATATCTTACCTACAGTCTTTCTTTTTGTGTATTTAGAAGTAGGTTTATGGACAATGTGAGTGATTTGTATCATGTTTGTGATCCTGTGCAGGTTTTGGGTGAAGCTATGGCTGGTATCTCCCACAACGCAAAGAACAGTAACCTGCCTGAGTTTGGGGACGCAGTCAGCTCAGCCTCCAAAGCCCTCTGTGGCCTTACTGAAGCCGCCGCCCAGGTAAACATGAGCAAATATCTCTGTATAGCTTGTGTGTGTGTGTGTGTGTATTTCTGTTTTGTTTGTGTCTTCTTCCCCCTGATGATTTCCACCCCATTTCATCAACCTAATTAGACCCGTGTGGAGAGAAGTGTGTCAGTCTGCTGGTGTATAAAACATCTGGAGTTAGGGGACCGGATAAAATGAGTGAATAAAATGAGCCTCCTCAGCCACCCATTTAATCTTTCTTTCGCTTTCTTTTTTTATGCTTACTGAATTTCTCTGAATATCTTACTTCTTTGTTGCTGGGTTGTTTTTCTGACTTTTCTTCTTTTTAGTTGTGTTCCTTCTGCAAAAAATTGACATCAATCTTTTCTTTTTTTCCCATTTTCTTTTGTTCCATCTTGCCTTTTCTCCATTACCTTTTGTGCCCACACATACACAATCTGTTCTTTTGTTTTTCTTACCTTTTAGAACACACAAATGCGCACACACACGCACATGTGAACACACACATACACGCTGAAGTTCACCATAATGGGTGTGTTGGAGGGAGGATGGTGAGTCATGTTTATGCACTCCCTCTCTCTGCTCTAAAAGCTTTCAGTCTGGTACTGTGGCTCAGCATCTCACACTCTCATTAGAACATGATTGCTAGTTGTACAGTACAGAGGAAAGTGATTTGTAGTGCTGTGTATATGTGTGTGTGTTTGTGTGTGTGTACATGTGTGTGTGGGGGGATTGTTGCCAGAGCAGATGGTGAGAGAATTTAAACTGGTTGATGTGGTTTAGACCATATCAGAACTGAGCACTGTACAATGTGCTTGCTGACAGCCTCCTTTCTTCTCAAAGAACTACAGAGAAAGTATTCTGATAAAAAGTTATATGTTATTAATACATATAGAGGATGTGGAAATGAATCAGTGCATTGTAGTGTGTATCAGACAAATTATTTATTAATTGGCATTAGGTTTAGAATGTTACATTTTATGACAATTGATTTTTTTCACATCAGTTCTTCAGTTCTTTATGTAAAGCCCACATCAATCAGTGTATCCCTTCAAACAATTGATTGGCTTGCATTGCCTCATTATCTTTTGTTGTGAAAATCCATTTTTTAACCATTTATTCTTCATGGGCAAAACTTGTGCAATACATTTTGCACTGATATTACAACATAATTAGCTGTTAGCTTGCTAATCCACCAGCTAGCAATGCTGGGCATGTTACACTTTTATGACAGACCAATCAACAAGCTCACCTTACTATTTATTTTTATTTTTTTTGCAAATAATTTACATATGTCACATCCCAAATGATATATTTTTGAAATATCTATGCAAATTAATAGGATTTTTATTCAATGAAACAGAAAAAAACAGTCCCTGGCAGTATTACTGCATCCCACTAGGGGGCCGAGACACAAGTTGAAACCACTGTGTTAAACTATTTAGATCTATTTAATTTTAAGTGTTTATTTTAACCTGCATGACTTTTATAGTCTATACAATACAGCCCTAAAAACTCACAGAATACATGGTAAATATAACATGTATGATCAAACCTGTAAATTCAAGCCTCTATATTGTGGTCTTTACTATGATGCCCTGGTCTAAACACTGCTGACACTGTCGCAGCTGACTTGATTAATATAAAAAAACTGCTCCTCTGATTTGCAGGGTGCCTATCTGGTTGGGGTTTCTGATCCAAACAGCCACGCTGGGCAGAAGGGCCTGGTGGATCCAGCTCAGTTTGCCAAAGCCAAACAGTCCATCCAGATGGCCTGCCAGAACCTGGTGGATCCAGCCTGCACACAGTCCCAGGTAAATGCTTAAGCATTAACGTTGATTAGATCTCAATTAGGTCAACAAAAAATTATTTAAAGAAGTTATTAGATTAGATTGCCAGTGGCAACAAAAGCATGCTATAATTTTGATATTTACAGATTTACAGTTAATTGAAATGGTATACATTAATATTTTACATTTGATGCAGTCAGTTTTAATTCATTTAAAAGTTAAGGCTGCACATAGTCCTTTTATTTATTTTTTTTTATTTATTATTTATTTGCATGTACATTATTTATCTATCTTTCTCTCTATTTTGGAAAGATCAACCATATTTCAAAGTTTGCTTTGATTTTGCTCATTTTCTGACATGTGAAATAAACAAAGTCAGAAATACACGGGCTTTCCAAAATGTATATGTTGCTGACTGTAATTAGTTTTAATGAACTAAGTACGTAATTACTAAGTAATTACTTTAGATTTATATGTTCTACTATGTAATTATGTGCTTCCATATCATACCAATGATGATGGTGAGTTTTTTTTTTTTTTAGAACTTTTAAAACTGTTCTGATCTGAGCTTTGTTTATTAATAAAAACTTTTTTTAGTAATTAGATCAGACCTCTGACATGTTTCAACACCTCTGTACTTCCCAAGGTCCTCTCTGCTGCCACAATTGTTGCCAAACACACCTCCGCCCTCTGCAACGCCTGCCGCCTTGCCTCCTCCAAAACATCCAACCCTGTTGCTAAGAGACAGTTTGTCCAGAGTGCCAAAGAGGTGGCGAACAGCACAGCCAACCTTGTCAAGTCCATCAAAGTGAGTGTTCCCTCTAAATTTTCTGCTTGCTGCAGTCACAGACGGTTCATACAGGAGCCAAAAAAAGCTTGTAGTTTATCTCTTAAGTTTAAGAAACGATGAAAGATCAAATACATCTCTAGCTTTGAGAGTTTGTGCTGATTTTGAGTTTAAGTTTAAAAAGGGGACAATCTTTCCATTTTTTTTAATACATTTTAAAACACTTTAAATTTATTTAGGATGTTAACAGTATTACATGACGGTCTAATATGTTAGTGTATAAGAGTTTCAGTGTAGACTCTCTGAAACATGAGAGGACAGTGCATGCAATATATTAACATACAGTATTCACATATATGCAGTAAACAGGGATTAAGGGATTATATAACTGTCAGGCTGTGAAAGTGTATACTGTGCTTGTATTTGCTCAGGCCCTGGATGGAGCCTTTAACCAGGAGAACAGGCAGAAATGTAAGGCCGCGACAGGACCGCTAATTGAGGCTGTGGACAACCTCACAGCTTTCGCCTCCAACCCAGAGTTTGCCAGCGTGCCTGCACAGATCAGCCCAGAGGTAATATACGCACCAAACATCACCTGCAGTGCCAGTATGAAAGTGTGAATAAAGCTTTGGCATTATTCCCAAGGTAGTACAGTCACAGATACTGCAGAATCTGTCTCTCTGTATCCTTAATATAAAACTGGAAACGTGCCTATTTGTTTAATTGGTTTGATATAGTATAGTAATTATAGGAAGGATTTTGCCATTGTGTTTAACATTTTTTTGGAAATAGCCCAATAAATGTGATAATTTGTGAAAATTTAACAGCCGGGTTGTTTTTAATGAGTAATTTGTCATATTTATTAATGTGTTAATAATTATCTTTGGTTACTTATATACGAGGGGATATCAGATTCCTGCACAGTTTGTTGATTTCCTTCTCGATCTGATCCGCTAAATCTGATTTTAAGCAGGAAAGGCAAATAAATATTGTGCAGGAATCTGGCCCTTCAGAACCAGAATTGCCCACCCCTGATATAAGTTTAATGTAAAATGCATTATAATCTTCTATTAGCTTGCTAAATTACATTCCTTTTTGTTTGCATGTGTAGGGCCTGGCTGCCATGGAGCCCATAGTTGCAGCAGCTAAAACTATGCTGGAGAGTTCGACAGGCATGATTCAGACGGCTCGCTCGCTGGCCGTCAACCCCAAAGACCCACCCAAGTGGTCAGTGCTTGCCGGCCACTCCAGGACTGTTTCAGACTCCATCAAGAAATTGATCACCAACATGAGGTGCTTATAGAAGTCCTGCCTTGGTTTGAGAATATTCTAAATATTGTGACACAAGATCTAAGTGGACAATATGAGGTCATGTGGTGATGCATTTACTAATCTGATATACTGATATACCACCTTTGACTAGGGCTGCACAATATTGGAAACATTTGAAATTGCAATGTTTTTGCGATATTAAACAATGCAGGACTTTTCACCAGAGATGAAGCATGGAGAGGTCTGTGTGAGGCCTGTGTGAGCTTTCTCTGCCCCTCCCCTTTCAGAAAACAGTTAAAAAAAAAAGAAAAATGCATCCATGTCACCAGCCCAACCTCCACCCCCACTTTAGAGTCAGCCAAGCACTCAAAACTTGAGAAAAAAAGCAACACAACAATAATTTGCTCTTTATTCAGGCATTTAAATGGACTTTTAAAAGGTAGAGTCTTTTTCTGGGATTTAAGGTGTGATTTCGGCTGTAACTGGAAATATCTGCACAAAACTGTGACGAACTGATGTGCATAGCTTTCGACAGGCTGTCAGCTGCTGCGTTTTTAAGCACATGCCCAGCCATGTGGAGGCCGTGTGGTTACCTCGTGTTTACACCCACTCTCCCTCCCCCTCACGCATCTTAGGCAGCAGCAGCCTGTCACTCACACAGAGACAGAGACAGCGCTGTTCACTCAGAAAATTACAACACTGTGCATCTACATCTTGTGTCAATAATCAAAACATTGCAATGTGATGTTTGATTTAATTGCCTTAAGTGACATCACACATCCTGACTATTGAGGATGCGCACATCGCGATGATGATGCTTAAACGACATATCATGCAGCCCTACCTTTGACAGTGTTTTTTTGTTTGATTTTGGGTTTGTTAAAACTATAAACATGCAGCTTCCTGAACTTTTAGTAACAATCAAATATCAATGACAAAAGCTTCATTAATAAATAATAACTCCAGTGGAGTGCCGCTGCAGTTTTATACTAATGTTTTTTTTTATTTCTTTGTTGAATGGCAACAGAGATAAAGCCCCAGGCCAGAGGGAATGTGACGAAGCCATTGAGGTTCTTAATAACTGCATCCGTGAGGTGGACCAGGCCTCTCTTGCTGCCATCAGCCAGCAGCTCACACCTAGAGATGACATTTCGCACGAGGTATGTGTTTACAATGCAGCACACACATGCACTTATACACACATACACTGTCAGAGAATAAAGAAAAAGGATAGTCTACCAGTTGCTGAACTCTAACAAGGCTCAGACAAAATTATGTTATCCCTAGAAGATGGCTTTCATCTTTTCATGGCCTTTATCTTAATCCTTTATTAATATCTCTTGTTGTTGTAATTATTGCTATTGTTGTTGCTGTTAGCAGTTAGCAACAGTTTATGCTTTGTTTCTTGCTATTTGATTGTCTGAATGTGCTTTTTTCTGCTGTGTCTCAGGCTCTGCATGAGCAGATGGCAGCCTCAGTACAGGAGATCAGCCACTTAATCGATCCAGTGGCCATTGCAGCCCGCTCTGATGCCTCCCAGCTGGGACACAAGGTACAATTCCTGAGGCCTGCATTTTTATGCTGTACACCTCATACTGATTGTAAACCTTCGCTGATGCCAATATTGTAATTGCAGCTATAAAAAACATTTAATTAATTTTGATTTTTATGTCACACAGTTTATTGCAGCTTCTAATATTTGTAGTGTGAAATTATAATATTTCTCAGTATGTAAATATATATTGTGTTTACTGTGGTTTCTGGACTTGTTTGATCTTTCAGGTGTCTCAGATGGCCAGCTACTTCGAGCCCCTCATAATGGCGGCCATTGGAACAGCCTCAAAGATCTTAAACAGCCAGCAGCAGATGAGTGTGCTGGACCAGACCAAGACTCTAGCGGAATCAGCCTTACAAATTCTTTACACAGCCAAAGAAGCAGGAGGAAACCCGAAGGTGATAATATGGCAAAGACTTTTGAAAAACTTGAGCCCACCATTTCTTAATTTTATGAATAATTGAATTGTTATGGTCTGAATTCTAGTCTATTTTAAGTGAATAATTAAACTATTTATTAGCACTTTTTGTTTCAGTTGAATCATTAGTGATTCTGAGTTTTTCTTATCATCTAACCCGATTTTCCATTAAAATGCTCCATTCTTGCAGGCGGCCCACACCCAGGAGGCTCTGGAGGAAGCTGTACAGATGATGAAGGAGGCAGTGGACGACCTGGGCGGTACACTGACCGAAGCAGCCGGCGCAGCAGGAGCTGTGGGTGGCATGGTTGATACCATCACTCAGGCCATCAACAGGATGGAGGACCAGGCAGTGGAGCCTGAGGGAAGCTTTGTGGATTACCAGACTACTATGGTGAAGACGGCAAAGGCCATCGCTGTCACCGTGCAGGAAATGGTGAGTATAGATGCAGAAATGCTCTAAAACTAGCATAACGAATGATAACAACTTACTTTGGTAGATGTCAACCAGCAGTGTTATTGTTCATGTACTATTAGTTTTGTTGTTATTTGGTGTACTGTAGTATAAGGAATTATGTAATAAAGCTAAAAATTATATGTAAATATAATATAGGGACCCTATAAAAAATGACCCAATAGTTTAAAATTGCATTTAAAAAAATAGTAGGTAAGGATAATATAAAGGGTTCCTTAAATTCAGGAATTGTTTTCACCAATATAAATCTAATATAATGTAATATAAAATGTTGGATTTATTTTGTTTAACTCCACAAAGCCAAACCAGGGTTTTTTGATGTTGCTTTGTGCTGTCACCAGGTTACAAAATCAAACACCAACCCAGATGAACTGGGAGGACTGGCCAATCAGCTGACCAACGAGTTCGGAGACCTGGCATCAGAGGCTAAATGCGCCGTCATTACTGCCGAAAACGATGAGGTAACCTTGCAGCAGTGTCTGACTCTGACTAGCTACTTTTGTTTTCTGTAGATACTGTGACAGCATACACTGACTTGCCAAATGTCATGGGACAGGCCATGTCCCAATTTAGAAGGTCAATTACCCAACTATTACTAGTGATTGGACTTCCTCTATCACTAGTGATACCAAAGCACCAGGAGGGTAAAGACTAGCACATGCCTCCTCCGACACATGTGAAGTCAGCCACCGCCTCTTTTCAAACTGCTGATGATTTAGCATTACCAAAAGCCAGCACACTTAGACTAACATTACTTTTGGAGTGATGTGGGGAGAGAGCTCCATTTACCACTCCAACTGTGCTCTCTCAGACTCTGGCTGCTGATGGCAAGCAGCATGACCCGTGTGATCCTCAGATCATAGTGGCAGCGCCTTAGTCCGCTTGAGTGCTTGGCGCCCCCACATGGATATTTCTAACGAGATACCACCAGTCACAACCATTAGCACTTCCTGTACTGTACACTGTGGTGTCTGTTACACATTTTTGGTACACATCTGACACTGGATCGAGAAATATTTATTGCCTGCACAATAAAATTGAATGTCACATACATCTGGCACCCACTATCAGTCCTCACTCAAACTTTGATCATACAGCTCTCCCATAAATTTTGGAATGTCAGTATAGTTTGCTTGTCTAAAAGCATCTGTAGCAGCTATATGCACATGCTTGTGTATGTATTTTTCTAATTAAATAAGTGTCTTATTAAATAAGTCTTTCCTTCTTCTTCTCTTACAGATCGGATCTCACATTAAGAAACAGGTGACTGAGCTGGGCTACAGCTGCACTGGATTGGTCACAAAGGCAGGAGCACTGCAGTGCAGTCCCAACGATTCCATCACCAAGAAAGAACTTATTGACAGTGCCCGCAAGGTTTCAGAGAAAGTGAGTCGACATGTTTTCTTGAATTGCTTTTTATTCGTATTAATTGTATCATTGTTGGGGCTGCATATTTGAAGTTGTAACATTGATGGCCTTTTTTTGATCAATCTCTTCTTTTTTTCAGGTGTCTCATGTGTTGGCAGCCCTGCAGGCCGGTAACCGTGGCACTCAGGCATGTATCACAGCTGCCAGTGCTGTGGCTGGAATCATCGCTGATCTCGACACCACCATCATGTTCGCTACAGCGGGCACACTTAACCGAGAGAATGCTGAAACCTTTGCTGACCACAGGTTCTTAAATGCTTTTTTTCTACTGCATTATTTGTTGCATTATTAGTGCATTATCTGGGGTCAAATCCATTTTTTTTTGTTTCTTTTCCAATGTTCATATCTTTTTGATAATACATCATGGTTACAAATACAGTTCAAACATTTCCTGAGCCTGTGGAGCCTGTGCCTCACTGTAGTTTAACTGGAAGTTTGCATTTAAAGTAATTCCAGTTGTATCCCTTGTCTTTTCATAATTTTCACCCAAAACATAGACAGACAAACAAATCCACCAATTACAGAAGAGAGGCATAGATAATGGATACTTCAATCCCAGAGCTTTAATGTATTAACAAGTAATAGGTTAAGTGAATCTATTAATAATCACTGATGCCCCGCTTTTTAAGTTTAATCTTTGTGGTATTGTTTTCCTTGTTTCCCACCAGGGAACACATTCTGAAGACGGCCAAAGTGCTTGTGGAGGACACCAAACTTCTGGTGTCTGGAGCAGGAGCCAGCCAGGAGAAACTGGCACAGGCAGCCCAATCCTCTGTCAACACCATCACCAAACTTGCCGACGTTGTCAAGCTTGGCGCCGCCAGCTTGGGCTCTGAGGACCCTGAGACACAGGTATGGCTGTCCTAATTTGTGTTTGTCTGGAACAGGAATTCTATACGCTGTTCTTCTATTTGTACCTCTGTGTTTTTAGTTTGTTTAACATTATTTGCTATGCAGTCTGTAAAATATGCCATTAATACATTCATGTTAATGGATTCTTTGTTTTGACGTTGTGAGTCCTCAGCGGCACGTCTGTGCAATTCCTTTTGATATCTGCACTCTCTGTCAGGCTTTTGTCTTTGTTCTTGATTATGTCCCCGAAATACATTTGACCATTGCTATAGTATGTGTGAAAAGTTTTCTTTAGGATGTTATAATAATCTTCTGGCATGCTGTGTTGTTGCACTGAGTTGCACTCTTTCTTTCTCTTTTCTTCTTTTTTGCTCTTCTCTGCTCTTCGCACACACAAGGCTCTTTATTCTCCCTGTGGCTTTCCTCTTGGTCGGGATGTGGGTACTGTTTGTGTCTGGATATGAATTTAAAAAAGTGTGTTTTTGTCTGTCCGTCTGTGTTCATCACTAGTGAGACATGGACATACAGTTGTGAGGGGAAGACTGATGTTTTAATGATACATTTTACTGTATCTTTTTTTTTTTTTTTTTTACAAAAATTTAAACAGTCATGATCACCGATTTCCATGTTAACCTTTTTTTTTTATCCTAAAGTCAGTGAGCGTGTTTTCAATCAGTGCTTTCTACATCAACTTTGAGTCATGATATGAACATACATTAGCAAGAAGTTCCTAGTCACAAAGGCTCTCCATTGCACATGTATTTACTTTCCCATCTTTTAACACACTTGATTAACCAGTCAATTCAATACGTTTTTTTAAGAGTTGCAGTGTAAGGTAAAAAAATTAAACCACTAAAATGTGCAATACAGGGTATCTCCAGATCCAGGACAGGGAAACACTACCTTAAGTGAACCCATCTGATGTCTAGCCGATGATCAGTCTTACACAGCAGTAAAGGGGAAATTCTTCATGCATATTTTCAGTTCATGCATATTTTTAGGGTGTCTTGCTGGAAAGGTCTGCTTAAGATCACAGCCCAGTATTTGAAAAGGATTGAGCCGGCTGTTCTCAAAACAGATTTTCTGTTTGACCCTGTCTGCTTATGCACATGTAGAAACACTCTCATAACATTTCCAGTCCTACAGGGTTCAAGAACGTGTTGTAAACATGATTTAAGCTTGTTTTGTTGTTTAACAGCAGGTTAAACGCTTAATACGCCTAATAAAACTGTTAATCCTTTTAGTAGGTCAGAATTCTAGAGGTTGACAGACTTTTTCTTTCAGTGATCATGATTGTTTAATTCATCTATATAAATATCTGGATGAATCAGATTTAGAATTAGAATATTACATTACACATTACAATCCTCATTAATAAATTGCCATTTCACATTCCCAAATTTATGTCTGTCTGTAATGTAAACAAATCTGTGAACTACTAATTAATAAAATCAGATAAAACCTTGTAAGCACTTTGTTACACTTGGCTTTAGGGGTGGGCAATATTATATCGTATACAATATCATGATATTAAAAATCCATATCGTGATAATAGGGCTGTTCTGTCTTAAAAGTAGTCTATTATTTACTGTGAAGCTTTAGGTTTATTTATTGTATAATTGTTTTAGTTTGCAGTTTATATGCATGCACTAAATATTCTGCAATATTATTTGCTGCATTATATTATTTTATGCTATATTCTTTATTTTGCCACATTATGATTATTCTGTTATACTATTATACTATATTCCTGAAATGAATTATGAATTAAAAATGCCCTGAAATATCGTGATATTATTTTAGAGCCATATTGCCCACCCCTACTTGGCTTAATAATGCACACAAGTTTATCAAATTTTATTATTGCTTTTAAAATCTGTCTTGTGTCTACTTTATTTAAAACCACAAGAAAAGTAGATTTTATTATATTAAGACGAAAAAAAATACATTTTGAGTCACTTCTAGTAATGTGAATGTGTAGCCTTATTCCAACAACTGTATGTCTGTATGTCCCTTGTGTTCATGTTCATGTTCATGCAAAAATGGCATTGGGATGAAGAGAGACACGCTGTGGCCAGACTGGTCTTTTTATGCCCTTCTGTAGCAGCACACTCAGTACACACTGTGACACTCTTTATAACTAATTCTGCTTCCTCTTGTTCCCATAGCAACGATCAATAATTCATGGAAAAATAACAGAAAATACGGAAATTGTTGTTTACTATTGTGAAGAGAAAAATCAGTCCCACAGGCAAAGAATATCCAGTAACATTTATAGCGGTCTTGATTTCCTTTTCATGTTTCCTGTGAATAATGCAGTTCTCAAAGCTTCTAAAACAAATTGTTAAGCTGTTCTCAGTCTTTGTTCATTCTGATCCATACTTTTCTTCATTAAAGCTCTGCTTGGTAAAAAGCGCTTAGACTAGATGGTTCTCAGAGCTATTGCACTGCACTGTTTCCTTTGAACAGTAAATTAGGTGAAAAAAGCTTGTTCTTCTCAACATGAGCTTTGCATTCATTTTAGTGCTTTGCTTCCCTAATCATTAACAGCAGCACATGAGGTTCACAGTTCCACACAAACTGGCCTCGGTTTACAGCTTGACGGTCAGTTAATATGTAAAAAAGGTAATTGTTATTAATAAAGATAAAATACCTTTTTTTTCATCTATATTCGAAACTTAAATTACATTTATTTTAATTAAAAACATTTAAATTTCCTCAGCTACAATACAGTTAGGCTAACAACTACAAAAATGTATTTATTATTTATTGATTTATTTATTTAAGTAGCATGTAAAATATTTTAAACAAAAAGGAACAGAAGGAATATATATATTGTTGCTACTGTTTTTTTCAAGCAGCTTAGCTCTTAACATGCTTAACCACTAATATCAATGCCAATCTATTCCATCACACACCATTAATTCCTTCATTTGTTGACATATTTGTTGTGTTCTGTGTAAGTGTTCTTTCATCTTTTCTGTTTAATGTGTCGTAACTGATTTTTGTGCAATAGTTCTGTTCTTTTTGTGTTTTGGCGTCTGAGAGGGTGTGTGTGGACACTAGGTGACAGTATTGATCTTATTACTGTCTGTCCCCTCACAGTAACAGGGCTGTGTTCTTGTGCAGGTTGTTCTGATTAATGCAGTCAAAGATGTGGCCAAAGCTTTGGGTGACCTCATCAGAGCCACCAAGGCAGCAGCCGGCAAACCTCATGATGACCCTGCCATGCTGCAGCTGAAGAACTCTGCCAAGGTAGGGTATTTGTTGAGCAATTGTGTTGGTAATGGCGGTATGATATACAGTATTTGGTACGATACACAAGTTCATCCAACTAAACAAGACTTATTACACTCTTTGTAAAGGATTGTGCAGTTGGTCATTGTTCTTTAAGCACTGATGATTTACACAGTATACTCAGAACAGTGTGTTGTGTATTACAATTTAACAGATTTTGTTAAATTAAAATTAAATATTGTCACATTGCCCAATTCGACATCAGTTCTTCCCTTTCCTCTTAGATTCTAAATAGCTTGAGTGCGCAGGGCACATGTTTTTTCATATCACTGTGCGTGTGTGCTCACTCACAGATAGGTTCATGGTAGTGGCTACATTTCATCTGTGTGCCCATATGATCGGATCTGCTCTTAGGATTGAAACTTGGAAAGTTGGCCAGTCACTAATCACATGTTTGAGCTAAAAAAAATCTGCCAACCCCAAAACATATATTTTATTAATTTTTTCTTATTCCGTTTTCCCTATTTTTTGTATTATAAAGCACACCGGATTATAAGACACACCGATTATAAAGCACACTATCCATAAACATCTTTTTTCTGGTCTAATTTCATACATAAGGCGCACTGGATTATAAGGCATATTATGCAACACTAGTAAGGGACAGGGGTGTCACCTTGTTTTCCTTCTAATTCAGCAGGTGGCGAGATCTTTTAAGCTAAGCTAAGTAAGCAAAACTGTAATTTTTAAAAATAAATAAATAAATAAATTCTTGTAAAGTCAAACAAGAGCTGGATGTCAATCTACACAGATTTCTCTCCTGAAAACTGTTTATGTTGTTGAGTAAAGCGCTTCGGTTTATTTACATGAAGTTTAAATTTCCAGATTTCTACTTAGGCTGGGTGCAGCAGCATTAGCATTAGTAGCTAATAACTAGTATACCTGCATAACACTGCATGCACCGGAGTGGCTTTACTGCTCCTTACAACCTGACTGGTAAAATTCATACATAAGGCTCACCAGATTATAAGGTGCACTGTCGATTTTGCCTTATAGTGCAAAAAATACGGTACTTTTTATTTATCAGATCATAAACTTTAACTGTTTTATTTTAACTATTTCTTCTATTTTTGACAGTAATCTTTTCCTGCAAAGTTTAGATGTATATATCAAATGTATACGTTTATAACAAATGTGCCGTTATTGGATTATGGTTTGCAAAAAACATTAATTTACATGCAGATTGGCACAATAATGTTGCTTTACAGTTGGGCGTTCTTACAAGATGCTGGAATGAGTTGACATGAAGACATTTAATAGTAACATCTCACTTTACAGCTTTGCATTAACTGGTCAAGATGAAAAGGGCAGACTGTCAGCTAGGACTGGCTGATTGCCGTCTTACAGAAGTGTTTGAAAGACAACCACTCTGCTGTTTCCATTGCTTATGTTGTTTTATCACCTCATAAAGAAAAAAATTATATATGTGTGTGTGTGCTGTAAGAGATCTGAGAAGTGTCCCTGGCCTTTTTTTTTTTAATGTGTGTCAGTTTTGTCTAAGATTCTTTCCAATGTGAGAGTGATGGTCATTTATCAGCATATTGGATGCTGTGGCGTTTGTCAACAGCTGAGAGGGTAACTCAAGCCTAATCCCCCCACTCCCATCTCCTTAAAGCCCCCCTTCCCACACGCAGACACTTTCTGTCCCCCTGCTGGCACCACAATACTTAATGCTAGTGGGAAATCCCTTGCTTGGTAAGTGAGCCGAGCAGAATGAATGGTCACTATGTCTCAGATGAAGAGAGGAAAGAGTTTATAGTGTGGAATATGAGTAGTAAAAATGATAGACCAGTCAAACTGTAAGTGAAGCAAAAAGCAAAAGCATATGGTTCAAGTAATGCTCATAACTTTAAGAGGTTGGCAATATGACAATATTTTGTCATATCCTGATTACTAATAGTTATTTTTTTCTTTTGACAATATACTTTTTCAAGCATATAAAGGATATCACCAGTGCTTATTACAGAACATTGTTCCAACTGTACATTTAATTACAGGGAGCATAATTAACCATTAACTATTGTGATATAATAGTTTTGCAGTTTTAGACCATTTCTATCAGTCAATTGTCTAGAATCTAGTTGGACACAGTGTCAAGAACAATAATCAAGTCTAAATTATGTGGGGGAAAAACACACAATTATTTTATGCTTTTCACAACATCTGTGCATAAATTAAAGCAAGTCTTTTACTAAACTGCTGTAATACTTATCTTTAGGTGATGGTTACGAACGTTACATCCCTGCTGAAGACTGTGAAGGCGGTGGAGGATGAGGCCACTAAAGGCACCCGGGCACTGGAGGCCACCATCGAACACATCAAACAAGAGCTGGCTGTAAGCAAATCATTCACCTCGTTCACCTCATTCAGTCACTTTAGCTCTCAGGCTAAATGAAGTCAAACCCAGTAGCTAAGATTGGCAGTGATTACTGGAGGATTTAATCTTTGATATTGATATGATACTGAAACTGCAAAGGCAAACAGTGATTTAAATAATGAGTCTGGTATGCTTTGAGGATCATTTTACTCTTGACCCATTTAACTGGTAAAAGTAGTATCAGACCAATGAGTCATCATTTATTTTATCTATGTGTGAACTTGTCAAACAAATGCATGTCTCTCTAAATGCCCCCCAAGAGAGCTGGCCCTCAAGTCCTGAAATGTCTAAATGTTAAATGTTAAATTAAGTCCTTCCTAGGGCTGGTCAATAGGGTAATTTGATCATTTTTAATTTGATGATTTCTGCTAGAGTTGCTTGTTTGCAACTGTCTTCTAAAATATGTTTCATGTTGCAGTACACGTTACACTGTGGACTGTGGAATATTAAATGCACTGCGATATTTACAATGCCATGCAAATTAAAGCAAAGCTTTTAACTACACATATATTATCAAAACAAGACATCCATACTGTGACAGTTCAGTACTAACTCACAGACCGTTACACCTGTTGCACACCTGTGATTTACATGCTATGTTGCCTGGTGATTGTGAGGATTCTGACGACTCTGCTTTTGGTTCTCAGGTGTTTAGCAGTGCAGACCCTCCTCCAAAGACAGCCACTCCCGAGGAGTTTATCCGCATGACCAAAGGCATCACTCTGGCCACAGCGAAGGCAGTGGCTGCTGGGAACTCGTGTCGTCAGGAGGATGTCATTGCAACGGCCAATCTGAGCAGAAGAGCCATCGCAGATATGCTGCATTCCTGCAAGGTAAAACAAAATCACACAATCCTGTTCAATTTCCTGTTCTCCCCTAATTACAACGAATGACCACTGCTCTGTTCATAGACATGTCTTATCTTTCTCTTATGTTTATGTCATTTCTTTTTTCTCTTTCTCTCTCTCTGCAGCAAGCAGCATACCACCCAGAGGTGAGCAACGAGGTTCGGACGCGTGCTCTGCGCTTTGGGAAGGAGTGCGCCCATGGCTACCTGGGTCTCCTGGAGCATGTGCTTGTGGTGAGTTTGAATAGGCGCCCCCTGATGCCTAGCCTGTTTACTGCTTCTACAATCAGGGGGATCCTTTTACCCTGACACACACACACACACACACAAACAAACTCCTTAAGACCTCCAGAGGTGTCATTAAGGGCAAACTGTGTGAAATACTCTAGGTGTCATTTAACCTTGAGTAGCTTGTTATTTTAGCGTAGCAGTTAAAGGCAATTGAGCAGCCGTGTGTCGGCCTGTTGAATGGCCCCCACTGACCTGCTCTTAACTTCTAGCACTACTGTTAGAAATAATGCAAAAAGTAAGTTTTTAAAATAAGTATATAAGTTTTAAAAGTTCAGAAATCAATATTTGGTGGAATAACCCTGGTTTTTATTTACAGTTTTCATGTATCTTGACATGTTCTCCTCCACCAGTCTTACACACTGCTTTTGGATAATTTTATGCCACTCCTGGTGCAAAAATTCAAGCAGTTCAGTTTGGTTTGATGGCTTGTAATCATCCAGCTTCCTCTTGATTATATTCTAGAGGTTTTCAATTTGGTAAAATCAAAGAAATACATCATTTTTAAGTGGTCTCATTTTTTTCAGAGCTATATATAATATTTTTTAGCTACACTATTATATATTTACTATTTAAACATACTGCATGCTGTGTTTTTGTTTAATGCCGATAACCTTTCATCATATATATTGTATATCCCCATTTCTCCTGAACATATTGAGTATTTTTAGTCATTTCGTCCAGCCCTACCTTGTAGTCCTTGTTCTGGACAGGCTGGGCTGGACGGCAGTAGGCTTATACTTTTGCAATTCTGTTCAAAAGTATGTGTGACAAATTATCACGTGATATACTCCTGACTCTTTTACCCTCCTCCTTTCTTCTTTCTGTTACCCTGACCTGTCTGTGTGTGTGTGTATGTGGGTGTGAACTTTACTCTGTTCACTGTGGTAGCCGGTGAGTAAGAGTTGATTGACCTGCACGAGTGTGTACCCGCATTGTGTGTGTATATGTGTGTCCAAAAAGATTAACAGCCTTTTGACCCCAAGAGATATTCTTATCCACTCGCACACAGCTGAGTAGAGAGGCTAGAGCTTTGTTATTTTAAGACAATGGGTGGAATCTTTTCAGCCAAGGTCTGTCCTGTGGGTTCACACAGTTGTCCGGCTGAAAACTGTATGTGTGATTGACCGAGCAACTGTAGAGTTAGAAACAGATCCAATTAATTTCAGAATAGTAAAACTTATCTGCCTGTTGGTTTTAGGTGGTTTAAGCTGGATTTGATGGTTGATACCAGCTGAAAAATGTAGAAAATATTTTCATATATATATTACTATTTATACCTGCTACTGGATGTCCTGAATTTCCCTCTAGGATCAATGAAGTATCTGTCTATTCATCCATCCAACTATTCATCCATTTATCCATATTCCAACCATCAATCCATATATCTATCCATATAGCCCTCCATCCATATATCCGTCGATATATCCATATTTAAAAATATATATATTTTGAGCATATCTTCACCTCGGGCAGAGACCAATACTGAGTATCAAATTAGCACACCCCTACTGTTGACCGAAGTCTGTCCACTCATGAAATCTACTTGTGCCACAAGTCATCTCACAGTAGAGCTTTGTTTAAAAATATTAGTGTGTCCGATTAGAAGATTGAGGTTCAAATTGTTTCATTTCATTTTGATGCTTAAGGTGGTTTACCACTAGTACTGATTTTTTTTTATAATAAAGCTGGTCCCCAAGCCACTTTTCTTAATTTTATTGAGCAGCTTGATCATATTAGTTTGTTGGTTGACTCACCTGGTCATCAGTATACTAGTAAGATAATATCTTTAAATAGTATTTTATGGTCCTTTCAAGGGTCATTTTGCCTGAGACATTGGACATAATGTATCATATAGTTTACAGAATGGTTGTGCATGTCGATTGTTTATGATTTGTTAACAGGTTTCTTGTTTGCAAAATTCCTACCTGTAAATAGAAAATATGTGAAGGAAGAATTGCAGTAAATCTTTATTGCTTGAGTCATTGTTGTTTCAGGTGTTCCTAAAATTATAGTACAAATAAAACATCTAAAAATACATTGTGTTAAAAGCACATGTGTGTTTTAAGTATTTTATTTCATAATATAACTAAAATTATTAATAACAAGTGATTATAAATATTTTAAGCAGCGGTGTATGAATGACCCTTAGTTCAGAAGCATGTTTTACTCCAAAAATGCATCATGGGTGTATGTGTAATACCTCTATTTTCAGGCTAAAAGAAGAGTTATATGTATGAGTTGATAATTATTTAATTTGAAAGGTATGTGGGTGGGTGTCTTCACTGTGTTCTCTGCATTCTGTGTCTGTGCATTGCTGGGCTGAAGCTAAGGCTGGGGCTGGGGCTTTTCTTAGTACTCTATTTGAATAGGCATGGAGAGGCATGTCCGCCAACCCCCAGAGCCACTAAACTAATGACAAACACCTGTCATAGTCTCACCAGCACAACTCTGAAGGACACTCTGAGGGCACACACACTCATAGAGAAGTGTGAACCAGCAGTGCGGCTTTTACATTTGAATTATTTTCATAATTCGGTATTTGGATTTTTTTTTTCTATGCTTTGTAGGATGATGTGTAACTTTGTAATGTAGTTTAGTGTTTAAGTTCAGTCCTTGGCATGATACCCTAACATTATCCTGTTTGTCCACTGTAGAGCTATACATTCTGATGGAATTATTAAGATTTTTATTAAGAAACAATTACTTATATTATTAATGATTCATTATAGCATATTATGCATTGATGCAGTTAAATCACCACCTACAGATTGACGCATCTCACAGCGTCGTGCCCATGTTCTCCCCCTCACTGGATGATGTTCATGATCTCACTGCATCTTTCTTTATCTGCCCACAGATCATCCAAAAGCCAACTCACGATCTGAAGCAGCAGCTGGCTAGCTTTTCCAAGCGGGTGGCCGGCTCCGTCACTGAGCTCATCCAGGCAGCTGAGGCCATGAAAGGTGCTGCAACAACACCACAACAATAGCCGCCCACACTTACAGTAGTGTAGACTCAGCCTTCCTGATTACATAACCTGTTATTTCAGTCACGCCCCTTTTAGTATATGTGATGCACAGTGACATTATCTGACTTAGATTTACTGAAACCGTACGAGTTCATCAAATCCAGGTATAGTTGGTGGTGCTATAGCTGCTCCCAACCTTTTATTAACTGGTTGATAAAAGTGCCACGCTCCGACTGATGGTTCAAACGTTTTAATACAGGTATGTTCAGTCTTATAACGCCCAAGACCACCGTGAAATAAAATACACAGTGGCAAATACACATCTGTAAAACCGCCATGTTCCAGTTTATGAATTGTTTAACTGAAAGTTACTACATAAAACATTAATGCTCTCAAATGTAATTTACACACATACAAACACAAGAATATTTAACTTAAATGACTATACCGTGTGCACCTCCAACCAGAAGGTTAGGCATTGCTAGAAGTCCATTTCTTCCTATTTCACAGCCATTTGTCTTTTATACCGCTTGCACACTCCGACTGACTATAAACAAAACTCATATTTTTTTCCCCCAAGTGCACCATGTGACCAACTGATGAACTGCCGACATGGTCAGATGATGTTAATAATTAAACAATTCCCTGAAGTATACACATACTAATCAAGAAATATACAAATATAAAATGGACATTAAAAAAAAAAAAAAAAAATTAATTCACACAAAATAAATGCTTATATTACTGCATTCACTACAGGTGCTTTGCTTTTCCTCATCCAAAGGATTCCTAACAGATCCTCACTGTATTTCACCTGATCAGCTGTATTCTCTTTACGGAAAGCAAAACCGTAGCTAGTCAGAGTGCTAATACCCATGTCTGAGTTTAACAGATGTGGAAGGGAAGGAGCATTGTGGGTAATTGGATAGGTGGTAGATATGGTCAGATAGTGCCAGAATTAACTAGTTCTTTTCTCTGTTCTATACAGTATAATTAGAAAAAGTATATCATTGATGACAAAATCCTTGAATATCTTTTGACATCATTTAAAACAGATCATTGTTTTTTATGACTACCCAAAACCTCAGGGTAAATGGACCAGTATAAATGCCCAAAAATGCCCATTTAAAGTCGGGAATGATTTTTCCTTCTCCTAAAAAGTTACCATTTTATAGATGAAAGGTTTTTTGTGTGCCAGTGAAAATATTGTTCATCCTGTTTACTAAATTAATCAAGATAGCTGTACAGATAAATGTTGCTAATTCCCAGTTTTAGAATTCCAGCTTTTTTTTTCTCTCTTTTTTTTTCTATGACAGGCACTGAATGGGTGGATCCGGAGGACCCCACTGTCATCGCCGAGAACGAGCTGTTGGGTGCTGCTGCCGCTATCGAAGCTGCCGCCAAGAAACTGGAGCAGCTGAAACCACGAGCCAAACCCAAGGTGAGGAGGCTTTTTCCACTGCTTACACCCCTGTCCCCCAACTTCACCCCAGCCACCTGCTACAGGCTTAACTGCTCCAGCCTCTTCCAGGGGGGGGGGGGTTGCTATCTTTTACTGTGTCCTTACTGGGGAGATCCCTGCTGTGATTTTCTCATCAGCTTTAGATGGTATGGGTGATTTAGTTAGAAGTTAGAAGTTTAAATTCACCTACTGGTCACTTTTACAGTATAACATCTAAATTTGTTGAAAGTGAAATAAGCACTGGATGTTAATCTCCTCAAACCCGCTTATTTTGTGGGTAAAGCACTTCTGTTTATTTACAGTATGCTTAGAATTCCAGTATTTTGTCCCAAGGGTGAGCGCTAGCAATGGTAAGCAGTGCTAACCAGCCCCAGTTAGCAGCGCTAGCCAGCTCCCGTTAACAGTGCTAACTCCCTTCTACTTTGTAATTCAAATTCGAAATAGCTTTACTTCTTCTTACAACCTGACCGGTAGAAATCATACATAAGGCACACTGGATTTTAAGGTTCATATTTAACTTTAAGTTCATATTTTTGTTGCTTTAATTGCTAAAGAATAATCTGTTAATTTACTTGATTATTAAAAGCTTTAGATTAGTGTTTTTTTATATATATGCCTTGTGCTGACAGACTGACCAGAGTCTACTAGAAATCAATGTGTCCCCATATTCTTTTGCCTCACACAGTTTGCACGGGGACGAAAGGTAACCCAAAGCTTCTCTTAAAAAAATATGTCTTGCAGCATGCAGTGATGTGCACATGCAATAAGTCCCTCTCATTCCAGACAACATCGGAAACAAACCCAGCTGCCATTGTGCTGTGTCCCATCCTATCCTTCATGTTCAAAGTAATTCAGAGTGCCATATTAAATAAACTAATGTAATATTGACTTGTTTATTTGAACAGGAGGCTGACGAGAGCCTGAACTTTGAGGAGCAGATTTTGGAGGCAGCCAAGTCCATCGCTGCAGCTACCAGCGCACTGGTGAAGGCTGCATCTGCGGCACAGAGAGAACTGGTGGCCCAGGGCAAGGTAAGCAGGGGTTTCTTAGTGTACTTTAAGCATAGATTGTTCTCGTCTGGAGAGTAATAGGCTTCTCATTGTTAATTGATGGAGCCCCTAGCAGCCTATAGTGTATTTTATTGATCATGGATTTTCTTTCTTTTTTTTTTTTCACATAATCAGAGCAATTTAACTAATACTGCAAACAAGTCCTGCATCATTAGCCAGCTTAAAATGATTAAAGAAAATTTATTATGATGTGAAAGTATGGCTGAGAGATTTTTATGACAAATCTAACCTTAATATATCCCACATTCTATGTCCCAGGTCATCACTGCTAGCATTGTTAGCAATTTAAGTTGACAACAGTGCGTTGTGCAGTATTTATCATTATGGTCATCCAAACACCAAGAAAACGTGATAAATATAAGAGAAGTTGGACAGCACTGTGTGTACGACTGATATAATGAGCCACAAATAATAAATAAATAGAAGTAATAATAATTTGTATAATACTAATGCATTTACTACTGTTGATTTGTAGTGCAGCCTGTTGTTTAGCAGTTGGTGAGGTTCTCATGACGTCTTCATTAAGTCTTGTGAAACTTTCTTCTCAGAATTTGTGATCTTAATCACTGTGCATTTTTATCATTAGCAGTAAGACTGTAAATAGTTTAAATTGTCAAATTTCTAGCTAATGGTAAATTTCCAGTCCCAAGACTGTACTTAAAGACACTATACACATATACAGTGTTAATTACATTACTATTGCAAGTCTAGTTAGGTTTTGGGGATCATACTTTTTTATTAGAATATTGCCTAAATCAGAATAATTTTTTATGCTTTAAACTTTTTTTTGTTAATTATATCGTAATTTAATGAAAAAAAGCTATCCCAAATTTATTTTGGATTTAAATACATTATGATAACGGCAAAAGTGTGTTTAGATAGAGATATTTTAAAATAGCACTTTTATTTGAAATAATTAGGGACTATAAATCTGTCTTTCCTTCCCTCTTCTCAGGTCGGGGCCATTCCAGCAAATGCAGTGGATGACGGACAGTGGTCTCAAGGTCTCATTTCAGCGGTGAGTTCTGTTTAGGCTGGATAAATGTCTTTCTCATATAAACATGCACTTATGCTCACAGTTTGAGCAATCAGTCTTCGAGTTAGCAGGTACTGTTTGAAAGCTCTATAAAACAAACTGGAAAATCTGCACGTAATTTGGAACTGAGATTTAAGATGGACAAACTCAAACAACATGTTTACTGTTGATTTTAAAGGTCACTTTAGAACGGACAGTACATATTACTGCTATTAATATAATTTGTTAAATATTTTATATTTTATAATATGTATGTAAAAACATGCTTATTCTGTGTTTCAGGCCCGTATGGTTGCTGCAGCCACCAATAACTTGTGTGAAGCGGCTAATTCTGCAGTGCAGGGTCACGCTAGTGAGGAGAAACTAATCTCCTCAGCTAAACAGGTGGCTGCTTCTACTGCCCAGCTCCTCGTGGCGTGCAAAGTTAAGGCTGACCAGGACTCGCAAACCATGAAGAGACTGCAGGTCAGTTTAGCCAAGTGGGGTGGAGGATGGATGATGTATAGAGTGGATTTTTTTAAGGGAGTGCTTTTTGTAAAAAGTAATATTTTAATTGTTTTTTTTTTTTTTTAGAAGATATCTTCCACTTTGGGTTGTTTTAATTTTTTTTTTAAACACACATCTCTATATGTTAAAACCAGAGGTGGAAAGTAATTAATTACATTTCCTCAAGTTACTGTAATTGAGTAAATTTTATGAGTAATTTGTAATTTTTCACAAGTAATTTACTTTGCTACATTGGAAAACTCCCCATTACTGAGTAAAAAATAAATTGCTGGGGAAAACGCACGTGGAATAAAGGCAATAACGTCCTCATGCAATACAAAATGTGTCTGCCCTGCCGGACAGAGCTGTCAGCTTTAAAAACATTCACATCAAACCTGCGAAAGCGTGTGCTGTAAGTACTTTTATCATTAAAAACAATCTGCTTAAATGTTAAAAAAACATGTAAAAAGCAGTTAAAGCATAACAATGGCAAGTTAAAAATAATAATGACCTGTAAAACTGTAAAAATACGGTTTATAGTCACTTATATTACTATAACCTTTTAATAGTAAAGAAAAAATGGATCATAGAGACCTTGTGCTACTTGTTTTATGGGCTGGTCTGAACAAATGCTGCCTGAAAGGTCCAAATTATTATGTGGAATAATAGTTAATTAAAAACAATTTATTTTATAATTAGTTTTTACTTTTTTACATCAAATAATTAAAAGTAACTATGTAACTTTTACTTAAAGTACATTTTAAACTGAGTACTTTTTACTTTTACTCGAGTAGAATTTTAGCAAAGTAAAGGTACTTTTTTCAGTACTTTTTCCACCTCTGGTTAAAATGAGCTTTATATACTGGAGAGAAAGGCAGCAAGTATTTTGGTAAGCAAACAAATGCTATAGCTAAGTTAGCTAAGGTAATGTTTCTATCAGATTTCTATACAGCTAATATCTTTCAGCTGGAAAACAGCCAGTGTGTGTAGAGGCTGTCATCATCTCTATCTCCATTGGTAAATATGCTGAAGCTGTTAACTTCACAGATTGGAAGGTAGTAGATACCAGTCAGCATAATGTCTGTCATCATCAGAAAAGCTATATTTTCTATCTTTCTCTCTCTTTCTCTCTCTCACTCATTAACTCTCGTTTGCTCGTCAGCTCCCTACAAATAATCAATTCTTTCTTAATTAAATTAAAATATACATATATAACACAAAGCAGCCAAATTAATGAAGACAACTGTTTATTTCTGGATGGAAGCTACAGAGGATTAATGGTTCACTCAAGGCCTTTTGTCTCCAGTCAAACAACAATAAAGTGTGCTGGGGTGCCAGCGACGCGTCAGGAGCCAGTAATAGGCCTGGGTCTCAGTATTTAGGGTCGCATGGCACTCCCCTCCCTGGGTGCAACTGTCCCATTTGGCTTTAGCCATTCTATGTTTAGATCCTATTATTACTAACTATGAGTACTTTACTTTATATGTGAGTCAAGCAGCAGAAATGCTTTGAAAAATCTTTTAAAATATATGTGAGAAGTGAATATGTTGTTTATGTTAACATATCATGAGTATCTTACTGTATATCAAATCCTATCATATATCAGGTATCTTTAAATAGCAGTTCTACATTCCGAGTGAACGTGGTAGGTGGAGGTGATAGCAAAAATATTCATCTTTCAACCAACCATTAGCCTTTTCTGGTTCCATCACCACTTGTGTCATTAGGAAGCTCATTAGGATTCTGGAAATAGTCCCATCCCTCTAAGATTCATGGAGCATACACACGCTCAAAAGAGGACTATGGAATCTCAAATTCTTAAATCCAATCAGCAGAGTCTTAACTCCTTAGTTCTATGGGAGCAGCTGCATGGACTGTAGCCATTCTGGATATGTGGATTTCATGTTTCTTCATTCGGAGCACTGCTTTACTCTGGGACTGTTGGTAAAATCCTGAGGCTCTGGAGCCTTCACTGATGTCCTGCTAGAAAGAATGTAGCAGGACTTGAGTAATGAGTTTAAGTCATGAGTTTAAGTCTTTAATCTGAGGTGTAATTACAAAGCAGGGGTCAGCAACCAATTAGAGATGCACTGCACTGAATTTAATGTATTTTTTTTTAGAAGAAACCGATTTAATTTACTTTTCATTACTGAAAATAAGTACCAAGCTAAATTGTATTACAACAGTTACCTCAGTCACATATGAATAATTATGCAACCAGTCTTTTGGAAAACAAACAAATGCTAGGGCTAAGTATCTCAGCTTTCATCATTTAGCTGGAAAACAGTTTGTGTAGAGGTTGTAAACTCTACAGTAAACAAACACTTTATTTCTTTATTATGTAATTTATTCAAATAGAGTGTAAAACTGTAAACTTAAACTTAAGTTCTTAAACTTAAGTTCTTAAGTTCTTATGTTGGCACTATATCTAGCTATAAAGTAGTGCTGTGATGCTCATCTTCCAAGAACTTCCCAGTTTGGGCCTACCACTACTCCTACACACACAAAAAAATCAGTTGCCAAAAATTCAGCACCTACCTGGTACCTATAAAAACATCCTGTTAGAGTTGTGTGCACTGAAAATGTTTTTACTATTGAAAGAAAACTGATCATTAGACACATAGAAAGTAGGAATAAGAAGGCTAGGAATTTTATCTCGCACAGGAAAACATTTTTGTAAAGAATTGTTTTCCTTTTAATTCCTAACCTTCTGTTTGAGAGACAGCTTCATTTTGTACCCTCATGTGAATTGGACAAATTTGTGAGAAACACGTCTTCTCGTACTGCGTTTTTCAGTTGACTCGTCTTGTTTTATTAACATTTCATCATCCTTGGCAGAGTTCATGTAAACACTAACTGGGGAGATTTAACATCTGGTTGAGACGGAGATCTTAAGAAGTTTCACCAGAAGTCCAAATTCCAGATTGAGTTCCATAAATGAAACAGATGTGTGTTCTCAATAATTTAAGCACATTTTGGGGCTTTTTCTTAATAATTAATTAAGCTGATAAGTTGGATTAAATGTGTTGGGAACAGGGAAAACATTAAGTAGTGAAAAGCTTTGGACCCACAGGACTATTCAAACTGATGGCATACAGAGTGCCATTACCAAACTAGCGGCATTGTCTGTGTGTAAGGTGCTCTGTGTTCAGCAGACCCGTCATGTTTTGGCTCACGTAATGGCCAGTCTAACCCTGGCATTCACTGAGAGGACATAAATCTGTAGCTCTAACAGAGAACGAGGCTGAGCTTTGAAACTCTTTCAGCTGCGAGATACCTTCTCTTCCTCCCTTGTTGCCTCAAAAGGCAAAACAAGGAAAAAAATGTTTGAGCAAGAGCTGCCAGAGGAGTCAGTGAGACGTGTGTTTTGTTTCGAGTGAATCATGGGCAAACTTCTCGCTGTCTCTCTCACTCGGACTGCATTGCCTTTTAAAGCCATCTCCAGAGTCCACACAGAAGCACTGTTATGGTTCACCACAAACTCTTCAGGAGGCCTGCATTCCTCTCTTACTCACTTTACACTTTTATATGTTGATGAACACTTAGAGCCATTGGGTCTTGGGTTAGCCTGGTGGCTGTTACTAATAAGTGTCTGGTCTGTGGTCAATGTTAAGAGTGTGGTGTGAACAAGTGTCTTAGAACGTGCTTAGATATTCATTTAAAAGCTTATATAATTAAAAATAAACACATTGGTTGGCTAGTATCACAGCCAACATTTATCAGTTAACCCAATTAAACAAATTAATTTAAATAAAATATTGATTGTGGAGCTCCTGAGATTTACAGCCTTTGGCCTGTTCACTATAAGATCACTGGTTTGTGTCTGGGAGTCTCAGGAAAGAACAACTGGTTTCACACTCTGTGGATGGGGAGGATGGCCTTCCCTCTACCTGCTAGCCAGTGAAGATTCTTTCACACAAGTATGGTAACTCAGAACTTTTCCCGACACTACCCGGAGGGTGATAAGTGTGAACAGTATTGTATTTGTGAACGTACATGTCTGGATCAGTTGTACCTGACATTACCATGACTTTGAACTAGAGGGCTGGCAGGATAATATCTGGCTGTGGTCAGAGTGAGCCCATGTGTAAATAGAGAAGGTATTTTTCTGTTTCAGGTAATTGTATGGCACGTGGATGCTCTACATTAAGTCTATGTCTCATTTATTGGACAGAAACTACTTTAGTTGTTATAAACTTAGTTAGCAGTTAGCATTCTCCTAATACGTATCATAAATTTGAGATCCCGTTCACACCTGTTCACTGCATTGTGTCTTGAGTCTCAGGAATAGAGTTGTTCTAAGATCTAAGCCCACCTGAGCCAAACGGTGTGAGAGCAGTGTTGAGGAAACTGTAGAGCTGTTCTAACTGTAACTGTTTCTAAATCATACTTATTGAACATTGACGAGAGGCGTGTTATTTGGGCTCCAAGAGGGCCATTAAATTTGTAAGCTGTTTAAACACACTCTAAAGGGTTTTTATCTGTGTGTTGTTCCTCTAGGCTGCTGGCAATGCTGTGAAGAAGGCTTCAGATAACCTGGTGAAGGCGGCGCAGAAGGCTGCTTTCGAAGCCCAGGATGACCAGGCTGTGATGGTGAAGAGCAAGATGGTGGGCGGCATTGCTCAGGTGAGGAGAAATTAGCTAGTTTTCTTAATCTTCTAGTCAGTTGAGTATTCCAGGGTTTGTACGGTCATGAAAAACCTGGAAAAGTCACGAAACTTGAATATAGCAATTTTCATGCCTGGGTAAGTTTAGAAAAAATAAAAATAACCACAAAGTTTTGGAAAAATCATGGAAATTTGGTTTACAATTCTGTAATTTAGCACTACACAGTAAGGCTCACAGGATCTGACACACATTTTATTATTAAATATTCATTTTAGACCTACTATAATCAATTTTGATTATAATTTTAGTTGATGTTTGGTTTCATTGTCCATGTTTTCACTGATGTTTTAAAACATCGTATGGTTATGAAAATTTGCCTTAATGGCATGGAAAATTTATTGGTTAAAAAGTGTATGAACCCTGGAATTCCAATCACTGCATTGGTTCTTTAAGAAACCCAAGAAACCAATAAAAATATTAATTGTACTTAGATGGATTACACTGTAACATTAAGCAAAATGTAAACCATTTTCACTTTTTTCCAAATAAAATGAAAAAACAAATAAGGGCTACTGTTTTTTCACTTATTTCTAAAGATGGCATGACGCACATAAACTAGCCTGCCTCAGTGTGACACAGATTAAGAGGGGATTCAGACATTTTCAACTGTCTTTCAATTCATTTAATTCAATTCAGTGTTGTTATTTTACTGATGTAGGATTCTATAGTACAATAAGACATTTCTCCAGTGCAGTAATATATATAATCAACATGAGGCATTAGTGCAAAGCCAAACACAATGAGCTAGACAATATATACTGAAAAAAATGTTTGTAAAATGCACAAATACACAGACAAAAAAACAAATAAATAAATAAATAAAATAAAATAATGCAGGAAAGTTCTCTGGCTGCTGCTGTCACCAGGAGCTGCTGTTTGCAATTCTAACAATTCTAAGATGCCAGGCAGAGCAGCCAGTGGGACATTCCATTAAATTAGAATAGAAACCACTCTTCCATTTAATTGTTGTTGTCCATTAAACCCCTGGCTTTGAACCTCACCATTACAAACCATAAACATATGAACCATAAACCATGAACTTAGATTTGTTATAATGTCAAATACACTATTCTACATTAAAGCGTATGTAATGGTTCTGTTTTAATCACCATCATATTGCTTTTTCTGGTATGGATAAACCAAAATTAGCAATAAAGAGTTTTATGAGTTACATCAGTGCCTTTTTTAAGCATTGTGTTTATGAATGGATGCTAACTGTTGTGTTTTGTATGTACAGATCATCGCAGCTCAGGAGGAGATGCTGAGGAAGGAGAGAGAGCTGGAGGAGGCCAGGAGGAAGCTGGCTCAGATCCGGCAGCAGCAGTACAAGTTCCTACCCTCAGAGCTGAGGGAGGACGGCCAGGAGCAGTGAGGGGCAGCGGACCCCCTCCACACAATCACACACAGAGCAAGCACACACACACACAAGCCAACCACTCAGGGCTGCTGGGCCTGAGCGCTTCTTCTATTCACAAGTTTTGCTGCAATCACAGGGCTAGCAAGCTTGCAGGAGCAACATTCGGGCTAATTAATTAAAGACATGCTATGGGTAAAAATTGAGTAACGTATCAGGATGTCTATTTTAAGTTGTTTATTTCTTTGTTTATTTGTCCCTTAAATGAACAGCCATTATGCCATCTGTTTGTTTTTGTTTTTTTTTCTTCTTTTTTTCTTTTCATATTTTTTGCACAGTGTAAGCAGACAACTGCGCTTTTTAATAGGGCAATGTGATCGATTACGTTAGTGGTAGATTCTTTAGATTTAGTTGGACATAATTTAGGATGCATGGGTGCTTTCTGCAGCTACACTTGTTTAATTTCTCAGTACTCATTTCACACACCTCCCACCAGCTGATGGTTGACCTTTGGGTGTTGAACAATAGTATTTTTGTGAGCTGAATGACTAGATGCAAAGAGGTTTATGGTTAATGGATTATGGTTTCTGGGTTAGGTGCTTCAACTAACCACGCCATAAGGGTTTATACCCCGGATTGACCAAAGCATGAGAGTAAAAGAGAAACTTCTACAGCATCAATGAACAACGGGGAGGTCGGGGAGATTTTTTAAACAGTGTTTGTAACGTTTCCAAAGAAGACGTGGTTGGTCTGAATGTGTAGGTTGGATGGGCCTTCAGGTCAGCCTCCTCCTGGTCATTTGAACCAGGCACAGTCGACTGCATATTTTATTATGGCAATTGGACCATGGGTGCAATGATTAACTTTGCGATGAAACAATTCATAGAGAGAAAACATATCATTTTTTAAAAAGAAAAGAATAATAAAGCTACGAAAAATGTTACAAATGGTATCTTCTATTAAATTTATATGTTAATACATGTTTGTCAGTGTTTTGTTGTTTTTATGAGCAGTTAAGCCTCCAGGCGTTTCTGTCAGATCTTTGTTGTGGAGTATAAAAGCCATATTTTTTCACATATTTTGTTTCTAATCATACAAATGATTGATCATTTTGGTGCTACAGTATGTTTGAGTTCCACATTGACATTATCTGATAGCATCAAATTGTAACAGTAGACTAAAAGGGTTAGTACAGGTAAAGTTGTGGCATTTGCAGAATGAATTAAGAACATTTTGATTTTGATGACATGATGAAATTTTTCTGAGTGCTTTGTATCATCAATAATGCCACAATAAGTGAAACAGCCAGACATGAGCATAACAGTTATGTTGCATGCAGCGCATTTTAAAGTGCCTCCATATGTCTTTCATAACTGTGTAAACATAACTGTTAACTTTTCCCATTTTAAGTGCACTTAGTTCTTTAATCATTTAAATTTAAACTTAAATCATATAAATTCACTCTTTTCCAAAGACATCTTGTTGCCTTTCTTGTGTTTCTTTCTTTATAAAAAAAAAACAACTGTAATGCTTTGTTGTTATATCTGAAAAAAGAACCCGAGTGTGTGTAAGGTCACCATTATTGATTGTGGATGATTTCTACCAGATTTGGCTGTCTGTTCGCATGGACAATTCTAGCCAGATGCTGCCTGTCATGATCATTACCACACACAGTGCAGTCTGTCCACTATAGATGGTAATACTGCATTCTATGATACACAGCTCTAGAAATAATTAAGAGACCACTTCAGTTTCTGAATCCGTTTCTCTGATTTTGCTATTTATAGGTATATATTTGAGTAAAATGAACATTGTTGTTTTATTTTATAAACTACGAACAACATTTCTCCCAAATTCCAAATAAGAATATTGTCTTTAGAGCATTTATTGGCAGGAAATGGGAAAAATACAGAGGTTTCAGACCTCAAATAATGCAAAGAAAACAAAAAGTTCATATTCATAAAGTTTTAAGAGTTCAGAAATCAATTATTGGTGGAATAACCCTGATTTTTTTAATCACAGTTTTCATGCATCTTGGCATGTTCTCCTCCACCAGTCTTGTACACTACTTTTGGATAACTTTTTGCTGCTCCTGGTGCAAAAATTCAAGCAGTTCAGCTTGGTTTGATGACTTGTGATCATCCATCTTCCTCTTGATTATATTCCAGAGGTTTTTTAGGTGGTCTCTTTTTTTCCAGAGCTGTATATCCCATGTACACACTCGACACTGTGGATAGAGGAATCTCACAACAAATGGAATGTGCCATCTATCTGGCACCCACTATCAGGCCTTGCTTAAACTCTTGATAACTGGCCAGTGTTCTGTCTTACAAAATAACACAACTTATACAAGCATGGGTGTTTCCTTTTGGTGTTGTTCAGTGTACAGGATAGGATGATTGTAGGAGAGGGGTCAGCCTGTTACAGTAAATCCTTTTGCAGTACTCTCTGTACCTGAATGCAGATTAAAATCAGTTTAAATTAAATATTAAATAGAATTATTACAAACAGCCAAACTGCTGAGCTTAACAAGAGTCTCGCTCTATATCTATTTCTCTCTCTCTCTCTCTCTCTCTCTCTCTTTCTTTCTTACACACACATACAAACAGTTTCCATTACAGCTCTGACAGCAGAATCTCACACAGCACATCCTTACTGCTGCTACGTGATGACAGTCCGAACTAAATGGTTTCTATTTGAAAGTCCATTACATGGTGGAGATGATTAGAATTATTGAAGGCTGGTTTAGAATGCAAACAAGATGTAATAGTTAAATAGGTGCTGTGATATTTTAGTGCATAAAACTTATTATTTGTGTACTTTGGAAAACAGTTTCACTAGTATGACATTTTTTGTCTGTTTATCACAAAATACAATCACAAAAACAATTGCTAGAAAAATCCAGCTCAAACTGCATGGTTAAGCTTAATCTTACTGGTTGTCCAGTTTGGAAATATAGATTGGGAAAGGAAAAAGAGGAATAATGTAAAACAAGTATGACACTAAACAAATAAGATACATTATAATAGTTGATTCAAAGGGTAACAACTTAACACTCAGAACTGCACATTTTGTATCATGACAAGAAAGTTTAGCTCTACTAAACTACACTCTCTAGAGCAGGGGTCACCAACATGGTGCCCGCGGGCACCAGGTAGCCCGCAAGGACCTTATGAGTAGCCCGCAGACCTGGTCTAAAAATAGCATTTTTGTTGCTATTCTTTTTTTTTTTTAATCACAGTTGCATTGGTGTAATTTTAGATTATATTAGATTAATATTAGCTTAGAGATAGCCTATAGTTTATATATTATTATACAATATAATGTAATATAATATGTAATATTATATTAAAATATAATATAATATAAAATGTAAACAATTGCAGAGATTTATAAAAATAGTGTTGCCTATTGATATCTGTGTCTTCACATAGATGAATGTCATTAATTATTAATAACAACATATAATTAAAGGTAAATTGAGAAAAGTTTTAATTTCATGAGTGTGTATCAAACTGGTAGCCCTTCGCATTAATTGGTACCCAAGAAGTAGCTCTCAGGTTCAAAAAGGTTGGTGACCCCTGCTCTAGAGTGATGAACCTCCATGTAATAGCTTTGGGAAAAGCCTAGGTGCAGGAGGATACAATCTTCAGCTAATCATTTAACATCACTACCTGAGTTCTTTAATGCTCATCTGGCTGAATGCCATCAAATCCTCACATTAAAAACTCTAGATGCACAGCTTTCCCGGAGGAGTAGAGACTGTTCTTACAAGAATTGTTATCATCAGAGTACTGTACATTTAGGCGTCTCATAATTCTTTTGGCTGATTATCATATTTATAAGACTTCATACTACACATAAAGCTCTGTGGAAAAAATATAGAAAGATGGATGATCACAAGCCATCAAACCAACCTGAACTGCTTGAATTTTTGCACCAGGAGTGCAGGCATAAAGTTATTCAAAAGCCGTGTGTAAGACTGATGGAGGAGAACATCTGAAGATGCATGAAAACTGTGATAAAAAAACAGGGTTATCTCACCAAATGTTGATTTCTGAACTTTTTTTTGTTTTCTTTGCATTATTTGAGACATGGAAGCTCTGTGTCTTTTTAGTTATTTCAGCCATTTCTCATTTTCTGCAAATAAATGCTTTAAATTACAATATTTTGATTTGGAATTAGGAAGAAATGTTGTCAGCAGTTTATAGAATAACAAAATGTTCATTTTGCTCTGTAAATGAACCAGAGAAACTGATTCAGAAACTGACATAGTCTCTTAATTTTTTTTCCAGAGCTGTAAATCATCCATATTTTCTCAGCTTAATCACTTTTTATTTCATATTTTGTTTCCTGCCATGCATGTTTCCACCTTGTTTTGGCAATCTGCATGACAGGATGGACAACCTTAGTGAAAATCTAGTATAAATGTATTGATATTGACCCAACAAAAAATGATC
Organism: Astyanax mexicanus; assembly: GCF_023375975.1. Taxonomy (NCBI): domain Eukaryota; kingdom Metazoa; phylum Chordata; class Actinopteri; order Characiformes; family Acestrorhamphidae; genus Astyanax; species Astyanax mexicanus. The sequence goes on along the minus strand of NC_064427.1, from coordinate 26,980,790 downwards.
ATGTTATGAAAAAATATTGTAATATTGTCCAGGAGTAGGAAAATGCATTATCTTGAGTGTTTTTGCTGCTTCTAGGAAGAGCATAAGTGCAGGAGGCTAATTACCCAACATCACTACCTTACTGACCCTACTAATGCTCTCATGGCTGAATGCCATCAAATCCTCACATCAATGTTCCAACATCCAGTTTTCCCATAGAGATAGAGATAGTAGAGGCTGTTTAATGATTGTAGAAGATACACAGTACACTGGAGGATGAGCTCAGATCTCAGTGTGAGGCAGCAGAAACCATCACCTCCCAAACATGGGCATAAAACCTCAACATGGACATAAAGCCCTGCAGCCCTCCTCTCACTGACTTTACAGCTCAACTTTCCAAAAACAAGGCTCCAGCTCCTCCTCAGATGGGCATGACCACGCCCCCTTCTCACATTGGCCACGCCCATGTGTCTTCATTGCTCCTCCCCAGCGCCCAATCAGGCCGCCGTGTGCCTCCTCTCTCTTCTGCTGGGCTTCTGTCTCCTCAGTTCAGCCTCACAGTCCTGAGCAGCAGCTCCACGTCCTCCTCCTCCTCACCCACCGAGCAGCAGCAGCAGCAGAGCCCGAGGAAACAGCAGCCATGGAGGCCATCAAGAAGAAGATGCAGATGCTGAAGCTGGATAAGGAGAATGCCATAGACCGGGCAGAGCAGGCTGAGGTGGACAAGAAGGGAGCAGAGGACAAGTGCAAACAGGTACTTTAGGGTCTAGTGTTTAAAAAGGCTCTTGGGAGTCATCTCAAGTCATTATGAACCTCCAGGAGTTAAGTCAAGGTCAGTTTAGATGTTAATGGGACACCATGAGTTTCAACCATGTTCAAGCAGAGATATTGAGTAAAAAGCTTAAGTTTTAGCTGGTAGGAATAATGTTGGATGGTCAGTGATGACCTGACTTTACTAATGCCATTAAATCCTTGGCTTGGGAGTCACCTCAAGTCTTCCTGAACCTCCAGGAGATGAGGGAAGGTCAGTTCAGAAGCAATACTCTAGATGTTAATGGGACACTATGAGTTTCAACCATGTTCAAGCTGAGAAATCCTTTAACGAGTACTTCAGTGTCTATTATGTAGGAGGTTCGGGCTTAAAGCCCTTGGGAGTCACCTCAAGTCATCCTGAACTCCCAGGAGATGAAGAAAGGTCAGTTTAGATAGAACATCATGAGTTTTAACCATGTTCAAGCAAGAAATCCACCTTAGCTGGTAGCAAAAGTTTTGGGATGGTCAGTGATAGGAATAGACACTGATATGATCTAGTCTGAGTTTATCATCCAGCATCACTACATGACTCTACTAATGACTGCTCTCATGAATGCCATCAAATTCTCATATCAGTGTTCCAGGACAAGTGCAAACAGGTACTTTAGTGTCTAGTATTTAGGAAGTTTAGGCATTGAAGATGTTCATGGGACACCAGGAGTTTTTGTCATGTTCAGTCTTTTCAGTCATTTAATAATCAGCAGAAAAATCCAGCTCAAGACCATGTTTTGATCCAATTATAGGCCTGTCACAATAATATATATATATATAAAATATAAGGACATGGCTTTTCAGGAAGGAGAGCCTAATAATATCAATAAGCTGTTATGTCGGCTCTGTTTAATAAGAATTTCTCCTTTATTTTTATTCATATTCTAATTCTGGTGCTGTAAGTTCATAACAGTCTATATTATCATTATATCAGTAGTAATCAATAAATCATCTTAAATAACTAATAGTGTCATTAATCACTACTATTCCTGGAACAGTATATCGTCCAAACATTTTATTGAATATATTGTGACAGGCCTAGCTAAGGTCAGCTCAGAGGATAGGTGTTGGTACATCATGAGATTCCCAGTGTTTTCCAGTAAAAGACAATTATTAGCCAATTAATAATTATTTGTATTAGTTGTTGATTTTGACTAATCATAAAGATTACTCTAGTGAGCATCACTTTTATGAATGTATCCACTATTACTGTAGAGTTTGGAATACAATATTATGAGGCCCTGCTTAACGCCCATTCAATCACTTGTTCTCACTCAGTCATGGAGTTTAAGCAAATATGCTAAATGCTAAACAGCTAATACTGTAATAATTTGCATATAATTAAGCAGTTCTAAGTAATTTATTGTTGGACTGCTGATTACAGTGATTAGGCCTCCTACTATAGTTATTAGGCCCTAGTTCACTTAAATATAATAGATTTTTGTATATTATTGATGTTTCTTCAGTTCACAAAACCTGATGGCAGTAAACAGCCAGTAAAGAGAAGCACTGTAGGCCCTGGTGTGGGTGTTCATTCTTACAACTCTATTTGAGTGGTTAATTAAGTGTCCCGCTGGTTCCACTCGCGTGACATTCTCACTTATTTGACTAAATACGACTCATAATATCAGGTGGCGCGGGGCTGGGGCCGGCCGATAGGAGTTTTATTATAGGCCGTGTCAGATTCCTGGTGCGAATGAGCTACAAGTCACCAGCATCCCCCAGCGCACTCCATAAATCTGTACTGGGAATGGAAAGCTAATGAGATGCCTCATTACTGCCAGTGTCTTAAGAAGCTGCTGGTTGAAGGTACAGTGTAGTAATTTAATATAGTGTAATTTTATCCTGTTTTCACTGTCAGGAGACCTGACCTGGTGGCCTTCCTGTAAAGGTTTGCCTGGAACAGTGTGAAATTTTGATTAAAAAAAATAAATAATAATAATAATAATCATTACAAATTCAACGACCAAACAGTTTTGATTAGAGTTGTTTAGGTGAATTAGTTAGACCTTTCTGTGTTTCCTTAAGTAGACTACACTCTTGAAAAATAACAGTGACAAAAAGATTTTTGATAATTGGTGTAAATCTACGTAAATAATGAAAAGATTTTAAATAGAAACCTGTAAAACATTTACTGATGTAAAGAGTCTTCAAACATTTAAAAAATGTGTATAAATAAAAATTAGCTGTTTTACAAAAACAATATATATGTGATACATTTTCTTTTAGCCTACTGCAGTTTAGCCCCACCCACTCATGCTGAAGTTATAAGTAGTGTTTCACCCTGGGTTCCTTTTTAACTTAACTTAAAACCACTCAGAACCAGTGGTGGCTCTTTAATTTTTCCTCCACTGTTATAACTTAGGAACAGCTAAGATATGGGTCTTAAAAATGATTAATAATCCCAGATTTTTTAGCTGAGCCAATCAACACACCAATTCAGTACGACTCCTCCTATCACTTGCGATGCTCTTGACACAAGGAGGCTGTGGACAAGTGCACGCCTCTTCCAGAACATTTAAAGTGAGTCAATGTCTTTTCTTGAACTGCCGCCAATGCTGCATCACAAGGCAGCAGACATGCACAAAGGAAAGCGCCAGATCCCCAGCTCTAAAACATCTACCCACCCAGAGGGAGCGTGGCCATTTGTGACTAGCAGCTGCTGAGATTGGGAAATTATGATCTTCAGGCCATAATGGAAGAACTTAAACTGGTTATTTTACTGAATTGCTCAAAGAATTAAGTTAATCTTACTGCATTATTATTATGGTAAATTCTGTGCAGAATCACTTGAATCAATGAGCTGGTATGAAGGCATCTTTTGTGTTATTAAGCTTTTTTGCCGTCTTTTTCCTGGCACTCATATTCCTCTACTTCCCTTTTATAAGTTCCGCACTTCTCGGGTTGTAAGAACACTCCACCACACAGATCTCCACACAGTGTTGGTTCCTTTTGTAACTTCTCTCAGTAAAGACTGAATCCTGGCTCCAGATGACTTGCACAAGTCGACGAAGTCCGCCTCTCTTTCATTCTTTCCCACTGTGTCATTCCTCTGCCCTTCCAACACCGCAGACTCTTTTCTCTGTGGTTTGGACTGAACCGTGTTCATCCAATGAGGGGGCTTTATTTCACCTCAGCACCAAGGCCCCCCAAAATTACCCGTATGTTCTTTTTTTTTCTTCTTTTTTTTATGGTATCGTCAGTCAACGGGCTGTGTTATCTGCTTTTCATTTTTAGGTATTTTCTTTCTTGAAGAGGAATTTATCCGTCTGAGGCTTTTCGACGCTCTTTTTTTCCCTCTTCTCTTTTATGTAAGAAGATCCGGCTGCAGTATGAACACAGAAGCATGTGTCCTTGAACATTTGCCAGTCCTTGGATATGTGCGCGTGTGTGTAATACAATACAATTTTCCAACATGATGTCTGCCAGCTCAGGGATGACCACTAGACCACACTTATTTGGACTTCAGTGTCCACATCCAATGATTAAAATCCCTTTTTCTTTTTTTTTTTTGACTCATTCACTTAATTCTGTCTGTCACTTTTGGATATATATGTAGGAATCAACTCACAGGAATGTCATGGAGTGCCAGAATGTCATGGAGTGACTCTGTAGAATGGCAGAGGGTCATATTTAGAGATGAGTCCCGCTTTTGTCTTGCTGGAGAGGACAAACAGCAAGGTGAATGGTTTTTGTCACGCTTCACACACCCAGAAGGCCAGGAATTATGGGCGTAAATTTGTATGATGTCAGATCACCCTTGTTTTTTTACAACCGGCACCTTGACAGCACAGCTTTACATTTCTGAATGCTTATTCCAGTGCACTTTTCCAACAGGACAATGCTCGTCCACATACTTCTTCTGTCTCAGTAGCTTACCTTGAAGACAAAGATACAGCACTAAGCCATGGCCAGCCATATCACCAGATTTAATCCTGAATGAAAATGTGTAGGATGCTATTGGACATGCTATTAACACTCCCTGCAGCCTTACCACAAAATCTGCAGGAATGGATTATCACAGGACACCATTAGGAACCTCTACAACACGTGTTAGGCACTCCTTCTGTATGTGTTGCTTATATCAGTCTACATTTTTAACCATTTACCTTTTAAATAGCATTGCAATCTTCTGGGTGCAACTATTTTTTTTAGCATCTTTAATCTATTTTGAGCTTCCCTTCCCTCTTGGATTCTTGTTCTGCACAATGGGATCAAGGCTATGTGTGGGGTCAGATGCTACCCCAGACTCAGCACCAGCATTTGGATGCGACAGGCCCAGGCCAGGTCTGACGTCGGACATGCAGTGCTTCACATAACTTGAGCCCAAATCAGGCAGGAGTCTGTCATCTCATCCATCAGCCAGCAGCCCTGGCTCTGTCACTCACAATGGGCTTTTTATAGCCTTTTTATTTCAGGGTTATAGCCTATTGTGTCCGCCTTCTCTCCGGGCAGAGGGGAACGATGGAGGTGGAGCCTAAAAAAACAGTCCCTGGGGCTCCAAAAGGCTCGGCTGAGCCTGACGGAATTTGAGTTACAATCCCAGGTGCTGCTTCACCATCAGCAGGTCACTGCATCAGTGGTCACAGTGACCACTGTGACCCCTTCTGTTGTGATGCTGGCCAGCACAGGCATCTTATATGTTAGTTGGTGTATCAGAGCTGGGAATTCGGTGCTATTTCTCTGAGTGCATTGGCTGCCTAATGAGTTTAAAAAGAGTAATTCACGTGTATCGGAGGAGGCATGTGTCTGTGGGAGTCATAGTGAGTGGTTGGCTTTCAAATAAAGTAAGGAAGTCAGATGTTGGTGCTTTTCTACTGCATGGTACCTACTCTACTCAATTCTAATCATCACCTTGTACCTGGTTCTTTTTCCAATACTACAGCTTCTTTTTGAAATGTAGCCGGTGACACCATAAGACGTTGTCACTACAAGTTACAGAGCAATGACTTTGTAAAAATGATCATGTTACAGATTCTTGGTTTGTGGCTTTTTTGGTTTCATTGATTATCAATCCTCTCTGGCCAGTTAGACCTTAGCAAAGTTTACACTTGGCTTGCTTGTAATCATCAGGTACCCAGTACCAAATTTGTCTAATGGAAAAGCCAAAATGTTAAGTAGTAATAAAGGAAATTCTTTATATGTGAAGCAAGACTTCACTATACTAGCCTCATAACAGTTGCTTAAAGGCCCCACAAGTACGTATGTTTAAAAAAAAAAAAAGGTAATTAGTATAATTTTTTCTAAAATAAATTAATTCAAGTGCCTAATCATGTAACACAACATACATTTCTCAGAATGTAATTAAGTATTAGAGATGCAATTTTTTGGATTTCAATTGGATTTACTGTTTTTGTGAGATCATAAAAAATATAGTTCAGTATTTTAGCACTTTTGCTCCTCCCACCATTCATGCTGAAGTTATAAAAAAAAAAGTATGCTTTTATGTTGTCATAAAAGTGTTTAATGTAAACACTGAAAAAATTCTGTATTTAAAAACCTGGATGAAAACCTGGAAAAACAAGAAAAAAATACATAAATACAAAAAAGTCATACAAAAAATAGAAGAGGATCAGGGTTCACATTCTGTTAAAGTTAAGTAAAATATAAATTAAGTTAAAGTAAATTAATTATTAGTATTAGCATTTGTGGGCCTAAAGTGAAACACCTGAATGGAATTAAACTAGTACAAAAGTAGAAATAGGCACTTTAACCCCATAACTTTAAACATACAGTAAGCTCAATTCCACAAACAGGGTTTAGGCCTATTCTTGGACTATGAAGCGTTTTGAATAGAAATTTTACATTAAAACAACCAAAAAAGTCGATGACTAGGCTTAATCCCTGTTTGGAAAACTGAACAATAATGTTACTTACATTAAAAACTTACATTACTGCTGACATTTATTCAGCCGACAAGCTATTAGCTTCTCATGTAGTATGAAATTGGCCTCCAATTGACAATTACTATGCAAGAAGGGCTTAATTTATTGTTAAAAATAAAGCACCAAATATTTGGCAACTAAAATTATTTTGCAACTGAAATTGTTCATTTAAAGAGGGAATGACAGTACAAGTATAAACAGAACCCATAGAAACAGTAGAGCAAATATAGTGGTATAATAGCTTAAGACTGGTAAAGTAAACGCATGCGTACAGTTCTAAAAATTTCAGGGGGAATAAAGTTTGTATTATTAATTAAATTAATTAATTAATCTGCTCTGTTAGTCTTAAAGAACATACATGTGTAATAAATAGTTGTACTGGCTGGTTGAGTGTCAGGATTGTTTATTTGTTAAGTACTGTTTCATATATTTTTCATACTAGTTTTCCTCTATTTAAAAACACATGATATATGCAGGATATCACTGAGGGCTCTTCAGAAACAGGCCTGTCTAACTGATCCATATGTTTGGGGTGTGGCAGATTTGTGTAAATTTGTGTAAACTGATTTTTCGGTGAAGCATTCCTTTAATCTGTATCCGGAGAATCCGCCCTTTTGGCCTCGGCTTGTTCTCATAATTGGAGGCCCTCAGTTCCTCACACATCAAAGTGGCCGGTTTGGGTTCATTGAGGAATGCCCTGGCTCTGAGATCTCATGCGCTTACCCGGGAAGCTTTAATCACGGACGCCCAAAGACCTCGGTCTATTTTCATAGCCAGAGTTGTGGTTTCCACTCCCATATACAGTAGCGGGCCGTCTCCAAGGCCTTGCGGAACACAATAAATAGATGCCATTTTTATAAGAGCCTAGCTAGCTATGTGCTATGCTGGGCCGCCTGGCTTCTGGCTAATGCGCTAGGTGGAGGTGGGGGGTTGTTGGGGGAAGGGGGGTGGAGGGGAGGGGGTATTTGATGTGTGCTGAAAGGCGAGAGCGAGCATCACCAGCTGCAGGCCTGGTGAAGGCTTTCACCGTGGAGGCTGTGGCTGCATTCCCGTTATAATCCTGTCACTCTGCCATCTTCACGTCATCCTCAGCCTGCCTGACCTTCAGCACCGCACAGATTTATACCCACAGCTTCAGATAGAATAACGTTTTTACAGCTTTCTGTACTGAAGCTGACGAGAGCAGCGAGAGGCCTTCAGTCACTTTCTTCTGGCTTTAAGACACAATTTAAAACAGATTTTACTCAATAATTATTTGTATTAAACAGTAAACATTTAAAAATGATTGATTATAGACCTTTATGAATGTAAAACTATGGGCTAACCCACCAAGGACAATGTTATCTAGCACCACCGCTCAGTTTCCCAATAGGGCTGCAACTAATGATTATTTTGGTAGTCAACTAATCTGATGATTATTTTTTGATTAATCGATTAGTCAGCGATTTTTTCCTCCATGTCAGTCATCTTAAAAAATGATATAAACAGCTGAACATAAGATTTAAAAGCCATTCAAATGTCTGGATGTTGTTTAAATGTTAAAAGTACTGATATTTAAAAGTTAAATATATAATTTGTGGTGTTTGGACACTTTTGGAGACACAGACTAAGTTGAGTTTAAACTGTGTGAGTGAGACATTTAAACATCTCCCACTGGGCTTTTTGTCCCCAGCATTCTGTGTAATGCGGTACTGTTACAAATGAATGATTAGTGGACAATAAAATTTGTAGCCGACAAATTTAAATAATGGACATTGTCTACTAACCGACTAATCGCTGCAGCCCTATTTCTCAGACAGGGTTTAGGCCTAGTCTTGGAATAGAAATTTTCCATTAAAACAATCAAAAAGTCAATGACTAGACTTAATCCCTGATTGAGAACCTGGACAATAATGTTTAAACTTACATTACTGTTGAAATTTATTCACCTGACAAGCTATCATCTAATGCAGTATAAAATTGGCATTAGTATGCAATAAAGGATTCATTTAATGTTAAAAATAGGGATACACCTATTTTTGTTCAGTCACTAAAATTAATCACCTGAAAATAAACAATTAACCTACAGAATTTGCCCAAGTAAGAATCAGAATTGTAGCAATTTAACATCAGCTGGGATTTAAAAAGGAGTTTAATCATTTTTTAAATAAAAATAAATTAGGCCTATTTCATTTAGGCTGTGTATATTTTGCTATGGTAAAAATGTGTCTGAATTGATGAAAATATCTATATCTATCGATATTAAAAAATTTAGTCTTTAGCCCAATTTTTTTTACATTTTAATTTTTTTTACATTTCAGCATTTTTATGTTTTACTTCAAACTAAAAAATAATAATTTGTGGAAAATGTCTAGAAAAGAAGTTTATACTATCAGATTTAACCCCTTCAGACCTGAATTGTGTTTCAGTGATGGAAATAAGTGTAAGAATGCTGTTTTCTGTTGATAATGCACTAAAAAAAAAAGTAATAAAATATGTAAAAATATAAGTTTTGATTGCTGATGTTGTAAATGTGTGTGTATGTGTATGTGTGTGTGTCCTAGCTGGAGGAGGAGCTGCTGGGTCTGCAGAAGAAGCTGAAGGGAGTGGAGGACGAGCTCGACAAATACTCAGAGTCGCTGAAGGATGCACAGGAGAAGCTGGAGCAGGCCGAGAAGAAAGCCACAGACGTGAGTGACACAGAGTAACACACACAAAAACACACTATACATCTATACTGACACTTTCACAATATGTATTACCTTCAATTCGTCCCAGAAATTGTCAGAAGTTTGATATAAACCAGATAGTTTATATTAAACTGAAGACACGTTATAAACTCAATAGAATCAAATACTGTAAATTTTGCATTATTTACATTATTTAACAACCTTCACCGTCTTTAATTATGCCCAATGGACATTATTAAAGACCAGAAATCTAATATTGTATATCTTAAAATAAACATGATTAATGTAGCCATCATTTAAACACCTTTTAACAGCTGTCACACTATATGAAAACATAAACACAGCTAAATTTAAAACAGAATATAAATTATGACCACTCTGATCTCTCTCAGTCTCAGTTTCACCCTCGTGTGGTTGCAGACAGTACTGCAGACAACTGAACACACATTTAAAACTGAACCAAATACTTTAGATTTAGCACTATTTAACCCCTTACACCATAATGTTGAACGTCAATGACATCTAAATTTATTCTCATCTTTATGTGGACAGAAATTTAATACACTATATTTTAAAATAAACATGATGGATGTGGCCATGATTTAAACACCTTTTAACAGCTGTCACACTATATGATCACACAAACACAGATACATGCTATACCAGAATATAAATTATTATCACTCTGATCTCTCTCAGTCTTAGTTTCACCCTCGTGTGGTTGCAGACAGTACTGCAAACAACTGAAGACACATTTAAAACTAAATCAAATACTGTAGATTTAGCACTATTTAACCCCTATACACCACTCATAGTTCCATATGTTCCATGTTGAAATCAGCATTATATTAATTCATTCTCGTCTTAATCTGGACAAATACTAAAAAAAAATAAGTATTATACTCTATATTTTAAAATAAACATGATAAATGTGTCCATTATTTTGTTACATTTTAACAGCTGTCACACTATGTGAATACATACACGGATAAACCAGAACATAAATTATTACCACTCTGGGTACCACTTTAAAATAAGGCTCCTTTATAAAGGGTATATCAGTAATTTATAAAGAAGTTTATTAACATTATAAATTAAGTTGTAAATACTTTAAAAAACATTAATAAGAACTTATAACGCATAAATTGAGAAAAAAAAACAGCAGTGACAATGGCTTTTTTATGTTTATGTTTATCCAGTTCTCCCTTATAAATTAGGAAAAGTCACTAAATAAAATTACATTAACTGCTTATTTAAAGGCATTAAACATTGAATGGAGTCAAATTGACCCCAAACATAATATGAGTGTTAACATCGAATCTAATTAAATAATAAAGAAAGTCAGTTTAGTCATTTAATATGTTATTATAGTTAAATTAATACATTTATTAACAGAAATGTTAATGATGACTGATGTAAAAGATAAAGTAATATAAGCGTCTAGTAAGATCTGAGGTTTAACAGTATAAACAAATGTGGAATCACTATTTGGTGCACAACTGGCCACTGTTGCGCCTCTGATGTATGTGTTATAACTGTTTATTAATGGTTTATAACCAAATTAATATTATTCATAACTTATTTATAAAGGAGCCTTACTTTAAAGTGGTACCCCACTCTAATCTCTCTCAGTCTCCCTTTTGCCACAGTGTGGTTGCAGACAGTACTGCAGACAACTGAAGACACATTTAAAACTGGATCATATACTGTAGATTTAGCACTATTTAACCCTTTACACCACCCATAATGCCATTATGTTGAAAGTCAATGACATCTAAATTCATTATCATCTATATGTGGACAGAAATGTAATACTCTGTATTTTAAAATAAACATGATTGATGTGTCCATTATTTAAACAATCATATTTTAAAAGCTGTCACACTATATGAACACATAAACACAGCTAAACTTTATACCAGAACATAAATTATGACCACTCTGATCTCTCTCAGTCTCAGTTTCACCCCCATGTGGCTTTAAACAGTACTGCACCCAATCTTAGCAGTGTGTCCCTGTCACTCACTCTGACTTAGGCCTGTCCTGCTCTCCTTACCACACCATTAATCCCCGCCAAGGAACGACTCGAGCAGCAATCACGCTGTTGACAGCTGCACCGGAGAAAGTGCCAACCACTCCCCGCTATCACATTCTGTAAACACTTCATAAAGCCTGTCAGCACCTTCGGGTGGGCCGCATGTGCTTTAATCGTTCTGACAAGATAGCAGAAGTGAGACTCTTCCTGACTCTGGCAGACAGGATGCTCTCTGATATCTTTTTCTCTGATATTTTTATAACTGCCTTCATGCCCTTGTCTCAACAAGACTGCGTATAGTGAGAATGAGGTAACCGTAGCCGGAAAGACTACACTGGACTGGATTTGTAGGCTTACTCGACTTTGCTGTACGCCTGAAATAAATGAGAGAAAAGACATGATGTTCCTAGAACCTGAGACCACTAGAGTGAATCAAACATGAACTTTAAAGAAGAACTCCGGTGTAAACTGGACTTTTGATGTAGTAAAACATCATAAAAAGTACTTACCTTTGATGAATAGCACATCTCTGTTCTCCCACAGCATTCTGAGATCCAGAGATTTTAACAGTTTGTCAAAACACCCTTCAGACTGGGTGACACAGGGCATAATTTGCCCTGATAAATAAAAAGTTTTTCCACCATTATACAGCCTCAAAGTAGAGCCACACCTATTTGCTAGAATCCGGAGAGCCGTGACATTTAAAATGATGCGTTAATAACTTGGTCAGTTACTGATATTCCATAAAATTTTGCAGTTATGGGCTCCGAGTTGGTCCAACAGGCTATGATCGGGAGATTGCTACCGTTACCAGAGCCCTGAGAGAGCCCAATTGGCCTTGCTCTCTCTGGGTGGGTAGATGGCATTCTTTCCCCACATCAGTCCAAAGGGTGATGCTGTTCAGCATAAGGCATCTGTGAGCTGATGTATCGAAACCGAGTTGCTGCGCTTTCCTCCGAGAGCGCTGTGCTGTGACGCTACTCAACAATGCTGCATCAGCAGCAGTTTGAAAAGATATGGTGGCTGACGTTACATGTGGTGAAGGAGGAATGTGCTGATCTTTATCTTTCCAGGGTATAGAGTCCTAATAAGTGGGTTGGGTAATTGGCCTTGTAAATTGGGATTTAAAAATCTTGCATTTATGGCATGTGACTGACCACTGTGCTCTGAGAAATTGATATAAAAAATACAGAATATTTTGACAATTTTTTGATTAATGACGACTGTACAAAACATAGGTGCTGTGGTACTATTTACATCTTTTCTATAGAAATCAAACCAAAATTGTCCACGATGTTGTCAAATTCATAACCAGAGCCAAGTATAGTATTGATCAGAGGCAGACCTAGACTCGCCCACTCATTTGGTAGACCCATCAAAGCATCTCAGTCTGCCTTTATTGAGTTTAATGCATCAAATCGATAGCCAAAATACAGTTCCTGTAAGTACCGCTACAACTCAAGCACCCCATGTAATGGAAAAAAGTACACAATACAGTTCCTGCAGATGACCATTAAGGCTGTCAGTCACTTAATTCCTAAGTGTAGCCATGCCTTCTTACCATTTAGCAGACTAACATAAAAAATGATGTTTAAGGGACTACTAAGCTTTAAAATAGGCTATTTTAAAGTGTAAAAAGTCCTGCACTATAAAGCAACAGATATACACCACAATATCATCCATAACATTAAAACCACCTGCCCAAAATTGTGTAGGTCCCTCTGGTGTGCTGCTAAAATTGCTCTGACCTGTCAAGACAAAGGCAGCACTTACTTTTTTAGTAGTTTGTGCTTCACTAGCTCATCAGTTGGAATTGGACCGAGTCTCTATGAGGACCATAATTGACACCCATTAATACCCTGTGACCAGTCCGCTAGTTGTCCTTCCTTGGATCACGAAACTACTTGATGCTTGATGTTAAGGAATTTTGCCTTTTGACAAATTACCTATTTAATATTTAATATTCAAGAACTTACTGTTCACTTGTTGCCCAAGATATAGACCTACAAATATACCACCCCTTCATTATTCACTTCACTTGAATGGTTTTAAGTCAGTAGTGAATTTATAGATATTCACTTCAGTCAGTCCATTTTAGAGTCAAAATGCATTGCAATGACCTCATGCTGAACAGTGTGTGTCAGGATTGCCTCCCTTTCCTGCGAGTGTTCCATCCATGATAACACCCTTTCCACTGACGTTCTCGCCCAATTCGTAATCTTCATCGCATGACCTCTTAACATTATTCCAGTTAAAGCAAACCCTTTCCTGCTGTCAGTAAATTATAAACAGGTCACTTCAGGGCTCATCAAAGCAGCACACTGTGAGAGAAATAGGTGAAAGTAAAGGTCTGAGACAGCTTATCAAGAACCAGTTTGTGATGGTTTGGCAGCTGGAGGCCAGAGCATCTCCAAATGTTCCCGGTATGCAGAGGTCAGTCAGTACCTACTTAAAATGCAGCAAGAAAGGACAACCAGTCAACTGGCAGCAGGGTCATGGATGCCCAATGTCATGGGTGCAACTGCTGCAGATGAGCTACTCTAGCATAAGTTACTAAAATGTCTTGTGGAGTTCAGATCTCAGTTGATCAGAGCTCAATGCTTTGTCCTCATGTCCAAAAGTAATGGGACAGGAACTAGAATTGTGTCCCATGGAGGCTAAGGAATGCTGTACTGATCTGCGAGATATGTGGTTGGTTCCTCTTCTGTTGAATGTGGATGTATTAGAGTTTCTGCCAGAGTCGGTTGTCTGTTCCCATGGACATTTCTAGCCAGATGCCACTGGCTAGAAATGATCATTACCACCCACTGCACTGTCCACTGTGGGTCATCTACTATCACTCAATGATTCGCATCACCTTGCCCTAAGCAAGTGTCGTTCAGTCTCACTCACAAGATAACACCTCACAACTTATACAGGTGTGGGTGTGGACTTTACCAAGCCATACCCTTATCCCATGACTTTTATCACTTTACATTGCCAGTTTAGTTTAGTAAGTTTAATGTGACAGAACGTCTTCAGATTAGTCTAAAGTGGTGCAGTTTGGTTTTGTTGTGGTTGAAATTAATTAAAGGTTCCATTCCAGTGTTTGAGTACAGTTAATTTCTCTTTAATCCAGATTATCTGATGTCTCATTTAAATAAACATATAATCTCACAAGCCTAAATAAATATATGGACATTAAAGGATTTTATATTAAAGTGCAACATTTTATCAGTATTACATGCCATATTTCATATATAATAACTCAGTATACAATGCAATTTAAAAAAATAATCGCCTCTATTTTTAATGCAAAAACAGAACAAAGAACAAACATATTCTTTACATTAAAAATATGGTAAATGTAATCTTCCATAAATAAAAGGGAGGCCTTTTGGGCGTTTAAGGCCACAGCTAGCTGAAAACCACTGCACTGAAAGACAAGAACATGCATAGCACAGCATAGCATGCATAGAAAGGGAAAAAAACAGCCTGGTAATATATGGGATTGTTTGAGTGTGCGGCAGAGTGATGGATATCACCCGCGGGTCTTTGTATTATTATTATGTGACCAAAGAAGGAAAAGAATTGGAAGAATGCGGCCATTTGTTTACAGTGAAGCGAAGTAATGCTTTCCAGCTCGAGTGTGGCTTTTCCAAAGGCAGAGGCATGTGTGAATCACTTTTAATGCTTTTGTAAGCTTGAATACCTACATTAATACATTTCAAAAGGGTGAGTAACTTTCAACTGGATCACTGGGCAATGTCAGCAGGCCGTCGGAATGTGCATTAGTACAGTAACACTAAGCTGGTGGGAAACCGCTAACAATTCGTACAACTGGTTTATAACTGGTCACATTGGCCATTTAAATTTCCTTCAGGATCAATAAAGTATTCATTTATCCATTTATCCATCCATCTTACACTTTTGCTAGATATTATTACTGTCCTATAAGGCTTAACATAGGCGTATGGCTGGATGATATGGCCAGAATTTGTATCACAATTATTTTTTTTAATTTCGGTCAATATTATGTAATCTTAACATCAATATGAAAATATTAAATCACAGAAAAAAACACCTAGAATTCTCACAACAGATTTGTGTATCAACAAACCTCTAAAAATGTAAAATGTTAAGGATTTAAAAATATATTTTAAGGAATACATCTTTTGAAGAGAATTAATAGCCTTCGTTTTAGAACTGGAAAATATAATGAGGTTTTTTCACATTGAGATAAATTTTCTTACTGTATTGGCAATACAGCATATCAAGGGTATCATCACCAGTACTTAAAAAACCCTGACACAACTGTATATTTTATTACAGAATGTAAAAAATCCTGTTAAATTGGATGATCTACAGAGAAAATTAAATATCTGCCACTGCTCATGCATTTTGTCTGCGTGTGTATCATACTGTGTATCCTAAAAATGTCTTTAAACATGATATAATGATAAAATAGTTATATAATTTTTTTTTACTGTATCACTCAGCTCTATCAGTGCATGATTACATACAACAATGGTGGCGTTTTTTTTATACGGTATATATTGATATCGAAATATTATCATATCAACTGAAGTAGATATAGATTTTTACCATATCATCCAACCCTGTCTGATTTTAGAAGAAACCCTGGATGTGAATGTGTAGTGCACTAAGCTTTTACATTACTTTTACTTTTACACTTTAAGTAGTTTTGAAACCAATATTTTATAAGTTTACTTGAGTAAAAAGCTTGAGTTGATATCTCAACTTCTACTTCTACCTAAATAATGAATGGGAATACTTTTGACACTTTTGTTCCAAACCCACATTATCACTAAAGCCACAGCGGTAGATGCTCTGCACTGTCACTGGGTTTGATGAAGCTGCTCATCATTGAGTGAATCATGTGATCAAGCTGATCTTATAAGAAGACATCGGTGCTCCTTCTCTGCCTTTCACTCTGAGAACTTTCCACTAATTTCTGTAATAACTACACAAACTTGCCAAGTCTCCTGGAAGTCGGGGGAGTCTACTACATATCAATAACGGCTCCCTGATGCCCGCAAGTCAGATAAAATGTCCTCTGACTGCTCTAAAGTATATCCATGTCTGGTAAAAATAAAAACATTGAAAGTCTTGTCTGCTGTACAGTTTGCAATAGTGTTTTGGGGGAGCAAGACCAGGTCTGGGGCTACCTCCCTGAAATGTATTTTGTCTGACTACAGAATACAGTACTGTTCTTTTACTTTACATTTTACAAAAAACTACTTGCAATGCTTAAGTACAATTTTTTAAAAATAATTTAGTATTTCCTTAAGTCACTTTTGTACTTAAGTCACTTTTGTATATAAAGCACTTGTACTGTTCCTTACTGAAGTCTGGGTCTCAAGTCTAGTGCTTTATACATGTCTTTGCATTTTTACACGACCAGTATGAGAGAGTCTGAACTCTAAAACTAAACTGGGCCATTTCTTTAAAACGTGAGTGGCCTGTGACTCGTGACGTCATGTCAGATAAGAAGGGGGCGGAGTCTGGGGGCGCCTGAGAGGGCAACTTTTCTCTACAGGGCAGTTTATCCAGCTATAGTGTGGGAACGGGGCAACTAGCAGACTACAGAGAGAGAGAGAGAGTGCACAGAGAGAATAACGCCTAGCTTATAAACCGGGAGCTGCTGCAGGACATGCGTTTAAATTTTAGAGTGAAGGAGTCGGATCTTTAGTCCAGGTCTGCAGCAGGGGGTCGGGGTGAGGTTGTAGTGCAGTCTGAGGGTCTGTATTAAAGCTAAAGCTGGTGATTAGATTCGGTCACTTGTTTATAATGGCTGGAATAACGTCTATCGAAGCCGTGAAGCGGAAAATCCAGTCTCTGCAGCAGCAGGCCGATGAGGCGGAGGACCGGGCTGAGGCGCTGCAGAGGGAGATGGACGCGGAGAGGCACGCCAGGGAGCGGGTAAGAGGACCCGGACCGGTGTTCTGTCGAGTTGTGCTACTCTGCCAAATCGTGCTACCGTAGTGTAATTATATTTAAGCGTACAAATACCAGAACAAAAGCTTCATATAAGAAAATGCTTGCTGTTGAATTTAATTGGTAGGATATTGGGAAAGCCTGAATTAATATATATAAGGGCACATTTGAGGGAATGAAGGGGTGATTCGTATTTTTCTTTATTGTTTTAAATCTTGTTATAAGTTTTAATATTAGCTGTTCTTATTTACACATTTAAAACATTTACATAAAAAATACCAGAAGGCTCCGGTTGTTTAATGCACCCAAATAAAACAGAATTACTAAAAAACATATAAAAACATTAAACCTTGCATTAAACCTTTTTTCTATAAAATGTATGTAGCAAATAAATGCAATAACTTATATATAAAATATTTAATTAAAAAAAATAGCTGTTACTTTCCCTCAGTGGCTCTAGTACTACTGTTTTTTTGCAGTGGATGGGACCAAGCTCCTGTTTTACTGGGTTATAAACTTGTTCATGGTCTGTTCTGATGGACAACATCTAAAATAAAATAAAAAAATAAAAAATAAAATACAGGGTCTGAAAGGGTTAAAAATGTGGGTGTGCGCATGCGTACTGGTAGTAAAAGGACGTATCGATGAGTAGCACAATTCGACAGAACACCTGGGGGGGCGGGGGCTGGAGGAGCCGTCGCTGCTGAGTTGATGTAGGCTGTTTAACGCTGCCTACCTGTGCTCTATTGCTAACCCTGCTGTAGAGGAGGATATCCAGCTAAAAATAGCACTAGTACTGTGAATAAGAAAGATTAGCTTGTTAGTTAGCGTTAGCTGTGCTGTTGACAGAGAGCTGCTGTGCTGGGCTTGTGCAGATCAAGTTACTAGGTTGCCAGGTGATTCGTGCGCGAGCTGCTTGCTGCTTATCAACAGGAGACGCTAATTAGGGTTAGCTAGGTTAGCTAGCTAGCATTAAAGATCAGTAGCTTGCTAACTAACGTAGTATTTCTGAGTTGTATGTGGACAGAATACTCTAATTAGTCAAATGTATCAGTGCACAGGCATATAGTGCAATATATTTTTTATGTAAAACTAAAAAGAGTGGTAGGTCTTGTAGGTTGGTTTGTTGGATATATTTGCTTATTTCATGAACAAAACAATATGCTCAAAAACAGAATTTCACGCTCCATTTTTTTACCCCTGTATGAGCTAGAAGTTCTCTTATGCATGCTCTGGGCAAATACACACTCTCAACAGAGATGTCACTAAAGCCCCAAAACTCGCAGACTGTCGCTTTAAAATATGTTTAGTGAACACTATTCTCAAAAACACAATTTATTTACCCTCATTAAAGGTTCTCACCACTAGGACTGGGTATCATTTTTTTGATACTGGTACCAATATGCTACTTTAAATTCAATACCAATACCCAAACATGACTTTTTTTGGAGACCTTTTTTTAAATTGTAACCAAAAAATATATAATTTTTGTTACACAACGTATTTAACAGCCGACATGGGTAATCTCGCTGCTTATTAAGGAGAAGCATCAGTAATATTACTAAGTTAAGAGGGGACAAAATATTAAATTATCAAAATTAAAATTATTTATCAGTTTCCCTGCAATCTCCAACATATTAACCATGAAACAAGTGGTCTGCTATAAGTTTTTAATGTTAATGAACTCTGTACAATGATTTTACATTTTAAAAACGTACTATATATAACTACACTATCAGTCCTATTAATTTAATAACTTACCGTTGGTAGCTTGAAGAAAAAATAAGCTGAAGATAAGTTTGAATTTTTGTTTAAATATAAATGCTTTTCTCTGAGAGTATTTTGGCCACAATAGTTTTGTTTGGAATCTTGTGGTATGATTCCATTTGCTTATATCCAAAAACTCAATACATGCTGATGCTGCTGCTCCTTTAATGTCATGTTCATTGTCATAAGTGTTGATATTATTTCTTTATTTTGAACATTAATGAGGTACTGATTTTACTCTAGTTATTATGACTCTTTTTATCTGATTAGTTTTTATTTTGTCATGCTATGATTTAAAGCATCAGTGCATTTTTAGGGTGAGGTGCTGTAAGCTGTTCTATCTAACACTGTCTCGTTCTGCTCACACAGACGCAGGCTGGGTATTTAACATGATCAAATTAGCTAGCTCTCTCTTTCACAGTCTGACTCTGTTACTTTTTCAGGTTTGCCTGAACCGCCTTTGTGAAATAGATGTTATATTTAAGGCTGTAGACAGCCCAAAAGACCGATAGAGCCAAAGTCTGTCTCTTGCTGTGGTAGGAACGTTAATAGTTGGACCCAGTGACAAGCGAACTGTTTAGTCAACCTGCTCCCACTTCCTGTGTCCCCTCCTAGTTCTTCTTGTCTATTGGCTTGAGTCAACCTGGCTCAGGTCCCAGAGAGCAGGAGGTTAATCATTTCCTGCGCTCTCTTCATTGCCTCAAAGCAAAAAGACCTTGGGATTGTCCAAACGTCTCATATATCAGAGATTTAGTGTCTGGCTTTTTTGTAGAAAGACGTCAGGCAAATGTGACTGGAATAGTTGAGTTTAATTCGTTAGAAGATTCAGTATTTAGTAAAAGGCTGGTGAAACAGATGCCTCTCAATACTTTACATAGGCCTACAGATTTAAAATAATCTTTGAACAGATATTTTAAGAATTAAACTGCATAATTTAATGTGAATTAGTCATTTCAGCCATTGGAAATATTTGCCATGCCATTTGTGGCATTCCACAGCTGCTCTGGTGAATCTGACTGGAATTGGCTCAGAATGAGAGGATTTGACAGAATGGGTGTTTGATTAGCTGTCTTCTACTGGGGAGTGAGGAACACTGGCTCTTTGTGCTGGTTGGACCACTCCCCATGTGTTAGTGGGAAACATGGAATGCTGGAATTTGAACTCCATGCTCTAATCAGCTCTATCATCATCAACATCACCACCACCATCTCATAGATCTGCCTCATTTGTCCTCACCTGGAGTAGAGAAGGCTTTTGCCATTATTAGATGTGTACAATGGGGTATTCAGTACTATATTTATCTTAATAACCATGAAATCAAAACAATTCTGGTAATTTTAACCAGTTTTCTCTACAGTTCCTTCTTTCAAATTGTAACAACTTTTCCCATTTTAATATCTGATTTTTTAATCACCAATACAATGCACCAAACTTGTGTTTAAGCATTCCTTTATTTTCTGAAAGATGTTTCAGAAAAATCCAATCCAAGACCCATTTTCATCTCCATCTATCAGTGGTTCCTTCTCTTGAACTAAGTGGGAGTATTTTTTTTTTGTCACAGTCACAACGGATTTTGATCTCTGTAAAGCTGCTTTGTTACAAGAGATGTTGTGAATAGCACTATATAAATACCTTTTAAAGGTAAATGGAAATTAAAGCAATTAAACACACAGACTTGCACATAAACAGCCAATTGTGTGTAATCAAGGCCATCCTTTAGCACAGCAAACAATGCATTACTCTTTAAATTCATGAGAGAAGGTAAAGTTTTTCGCTAATCTCTGTAGCGTACAAGGCAGCACTGTGTGAGATTCACATTGTGTGTGGTGTCTTGGGTACTGGGACAGTAGCCTTAACACAGCTGGTATACGTAGACTTGTGTCTTCAACTCCCTAAGGACGCATGCCTTTGAAAGATGTAGTCTAGCTCCTGACAATGCAACACAGCCCTAGACAGTGCTGGCTGCTTCTCCATTCATTTTCATTAGCCTGTCTTGAGCTATCCTATCTTTCCTATTTCCCATAAGAGCAGAAGTGTCCATGGCTTTGCTTAAGGGACTCCCAGACACGTCATATTTACGCTGAGAGCGGTTAGTTTTTTTGCTAGTGTAGTAGGTAGGGGGTTGGTTTATTTCTCCCTGGGGCAAAGGAACTTTACATTTTGACATTTGTCTGAAAAGTAAATAGAATCATAGGAAGAAAAATGTTCTTTAGTGTCCCATGAGGGGATGTCTAGTGGTATATATATCTTGAGAACCACCAGTTCCCAAGATGATTTAATGATTGCTTTGGTAGGGGGAAAAGTCTTAGAAAAAAAAAAAACATTCAGAAACTGACTTTCAAAACTGCGATTCTGTTTAGAATTAGATTTTATCATATTCTCTTCATAATACACACTTTTAGACATATGCTATGCATTGTTACTGTAGCTAAAAGCTAAAAAGTGTCTGTTCTGTAGAAAAAAAACGGTGTTCTCTGCATTGTCTTGTAGGCAGAGGCAGAGGTGGCCTCCCTGAACAGACGTATCCAGCTGGTTGAGGAAGAGTTGGACAGAGCCCAGGAGAGATTGGCCACCGCACTTCAGAAACTCGAGGAAGCAGAGAAAGCTGCAGATGAGAGCGAGAGGTGAGTATATTTGAGTGTGTGTTTGTTAGGAACCAACCAGCTGAACTAAACTGACCATGCATGTCTGTATTTTATTTATCTTTGTTTTACAGAGGAATGAAGGTCATAGAGAACAGAGCGACAAAAGATGAGGAGAAGATGGAGCTCCAGGAGATGCAGCTGAAGGAGGCCAAACACATCGCTGAAGAGGCTGACCGCAAATATGAGGAGGTGCGTACCTCAGGGCTCAATACTTCAAGATTTCTACCTATACTTATACATTTTAGCTCAGAAGAAGATGGTTTAAATACTCTGACTTGCAAAAATGTATTGGACAACAACTAGTATTGTCACAAGATAACACCTTAAAATGTGAGGTGTGGGCATTGCCAAGCAATCCCCTGATGTAACAACTAAAGATTAATTTGTTTTTTGCATATAATTGACATTTTCTCACCAATTCAGTGTTTATTACTTAATTAACCTAAATCAATGGCTTGTAAAAAAAAAAAACGTTTTATATATATATATATATATATATATCTTAATTTTCTTTTAGTAATGTAACTTTTATTAAATCTTTGCTATGCTGTTGTGTTTATGCTTTAATGTTCTCTCTCAACTTGTAGCCCAGGGCACTGAACTGGTCCACATGCTTACATTGTGGCTTTTCAATGCCTGTTCATTTTCCATAGCTTTTAACTTTTCCTGCCGGGGGGATTCCTTTTACATCTTCTAATGCTTTCATACAGTTTCAGGAAATCAAAGTCTGTTGAGTTGATCCTCTGGCACATGTGTGTTTTTTTTATTTTTCAGACTAGCTTTCACTGGATGTTGTTGTTCATCTTGTTGGTTTTTAGTCATTAATGAACAGATCTAGATGTGATATCCCCGTCATTTAATTACTATTGAAAGTTTAAAATCACTAAGGTCAAATGTAGACAATTTCTGACACCCTGTCGTGGTGAAATCTCACACTCTGTCTGTGTGCAGCTATAGGCTTAAGTGACATATTGTGTTTAGTCGTGGCATGGGCTTAAGGTTAGTGTTGCTAAGAGGCCCCACACACTACAACCCAGCGGATTAGCCTGGGAGGATTCACCCTGTTTAAGAACATTAGGGTGCCATTGACTGTCTGAGGCAACAGAGTTCAGATATATTAAACTATATATTTTCTTAGCAATAAGAGAGGTTTTAATTGTAAAGATAAATGCAATAAAAATGAACAAGAATTTTATAGAAAGTATTGAGCTAGTTTGAAGAACTATTATAGAATTCTGGACACCCAGCTTACCTGATTTTACAACATTTAAAATCCCAGCGTGGTATATCAAAAGTGTTGTATGATAACTATAAAGAATACTAGACTACCATGAGTAGGGATTTGGAGATTTTTATTGAACACAGTCAAGAAAAACACAACTTTTTGAATAATCACTATTTATTTATATTTTTTCTGATTTTTACCTGGTAAATTAACACTCGCTGCCCAGATAGTGTATTGACCAAAATTGCAATGTATTGTGTTACTTAAAATGCATCATAAACAATGCAGTTGATAGTTGATATATATGAGGTCTATATTACTTTATGGAAGTATGTACCAGTCAGAGTCACAATGTTGTGTTGAAGCAGGGAAATCACTAAAATGTGCCTCCAGTTCCAGTATTGAGAAACATTAGCTCTATATAGCTCCTGTCCCTGTAATGCTGCGTGTGTTTAAGAGATTGTTCGGTGTTACCTGCAGGTGGCCCGTAAGCTGGTCATCCTTGAGGGTGATTTGGAGCGTTCTGAAGAGCGTGCCGAGGTGGCTGAGGCGTGAGTATTATTTACTGTCAACATCAGAAGACATGTCCGCAGCTCAGCTGCTGCATGTACCTAGGGGCTCGAATTACTGAGACTAATGTTGTTTTATTAAACACTAGTATACCCGTTATACCCATTCTTACTCCAGTATTTCAGGCATGATTGTGCATGACACTTTTGACTGCATTCTAATTAGGGATGCAGCGAATATTTGAAAACCAAAGATTAAATGACCAAATAATTACTTAATAAGCAAAAAAATAATAATTATACCAAACAAGGATGCCCTGTTGCCGGACAAGGACTTTGATCTGTCATTAATTCTGAGAGTAATCCAGCTCAGAAAAACTGGTATTTAGCATCACAGCCAAACCGTTCTAGCCCGGCCGAGACTGGCTGCTGTGTCTGTCGACATTGTGGTTTGGGCACGGCTTTTAGCAGTCAGGCTAAACTGCTCTAGACCATTGTAGGCCAAAACCTGATCACAAACCATCAAACCAAGCTGAACTGCTTGAATGTTTGCACCAGGAGTGGCATAAAGTTATTCAAAAGCAGTAAGACTGGTGGAGGAAAACAGGCCAATATGCATGAAAACTGTGATTAAAAAACAGGGTTATTCCACCAAATATTGATTTCAGAGTTATTTAGTTTATGCAATGTTACAAAATTGCCAAATTACTGAAGACCTTCAACTAAATGTTTTGTTTTAGGTTTTGAATAAAAATATAATTTCGGTGCATCACTAATTTTAATGGTAGTGTTAAATCATTAAAATTTCTTTGACAGTTTCTAGGCTTAGAATAATGTATGTGTGTGTATATTCAACCTTCATTGTTGTGGTTATATAATTTGCATGAACAGTTACCCAACATGATGCACGTCTGTGGTGCCTGAAAGGACTTCTAAGGCAACAGGAAAAATAAATTACACTAATCATAGTGAATTCTGCGTTTGCAAGTCTTGGAATTGGCAGTACCCTTATTTAGTTCACTTTATAATCATGTTGTTTACCTGTGGCCTGTGGTCCTTCAGCCACCCCCTCCCAGTGTTGAGAAAAAGAAGTTCAAGTGTGAAAACCTCTGGGGTGCACTAACCACAGTCTTCCTTTGTTTTCCAAATGCATGCACCAATGCACCCCACCCTGGGACACACCACATTTGTGGCTCCTCATTTCCTGCCCCCCCTCCCCTTCCCCATGTCCCGCCCATGTTGGACTAACCCAGTCGATCCAGGCAGCTGGAGGAGGAGCTTAGACTCATGGACCAGAATTTGAAATCCATGATGTGCGGGGAGGAAGAGGTATTGCTGAGTGACTGTTGCTCCAGCACCCTGAACACTAACGCTTAACTCTTTACCTCCTCCTTTCCTGCCAAAACTCTCTAAAGTTCTCGCTGCTCTGGGTGACTCTGCTACTGTGCTTTGAGTCCCACCTCCATCTCTTTCTTTCAGTGAAGTGTTATAGGTGAAGCATCTGCTGCCAAGGCAAGGTGGCCCCAACCAAGCAAAATCTTAATAATTGGGCTATTTTAACAAATAATCATGTATCAACCAAATACTAATTATTTTTTGTATTGTTTTTTTTTTTAAGTTATTTTATTACCTACCTATAAACTACCATTAGGAATGAAGAAATATAAGTATTACAAAGCACATTTTGGTAGAAAAGAATGGTGGATCTATGGTTATTTGTTGCAAGGGCTCAATTACTGGAAGGCTTAAAAAGCCAAAAAATTTTTAATTCAGTGATGCTTCACCCAAAGTTAGATATGACTGCTGTGATAAATGGTTTGTAAAGCCATTGGAGTGATCTGGATCTGTCTTTATTTAAATGACAATAATTCATAAAGACATGCTTATTTAAACAGATACATACACATCATTTTACAGTGCCATATCATAATCTAATTGTAAAAAAAAGCCAAAGCAAATGACACTAATTAATTTGTCTCAGTAATATGAGTGTTTTTACCTGAAGAAAGCACTGCATATGATATGAACATATGCAAATAAACATACATACAGTAAAACGTAACAAGGAATTCTCATTTTTAACTAACTATATATTCATATATATATGTTTGACTTAAACCTTATCTAAACACTTGTCTCAACCAACTGAGAAGACGTGTGAATGCACTATTCAGGTCATCACATAGGACAGGACAGGACAGTCTTGGCCATTTTTACCACTTGTCCTAATAGCAGGCAAGCATTTAAATTAGTGGCATAAGAAAATATTGATATATATTAAAGTATAGATGTTTTGTAATACAGTATTAAATTCTTAAAAATGCAATATATCGACTTCTAATAAAAAGTGAAAATACATAAAAAGATTGGTAATCCATAATGGTTTATTTTGTGCTGCATTTATACTGATTACTAGATAGTCTTAAGATCCTAGTGTTCTAATTGGATAAAATTGAATAAAACTTTTTTTGTATATGTTCGTGTCATAATTTAGGGGAAAACAAGGTTTCCTAAAATTAGATGTATCATCTTGCTTACTGCATAGCCTCTCAAAATATTGATTCATAACACCTGTATCATGAAATGAAATGTATTAAATGTAGCCTCCACATATAGAGTTGGCTTACATTGCATAAGTGTCATCAACTCAAATTGTCAAAGTGTCTTATCTTCAGGCAAATCTGGGCACTGTGGCATGTTGTAAAATGATGTGTATTAAGTAACACTCTCTTTATTTATTAGAATTATGCCTTTTAGGACCACATCTCATTTTACAGACTGAACTGTTCATTTAGTTTTCTCACAGCTGTATGACATTAATACCAGACTGGGTCCAGAGCATCAGAAATACAACACCTGCTCCTTCATTAGGTTGGGGTCTCCTTTGCTTAGAGTTCTGCTCTCTTCATCTTCTTAAAGTGCTCTCTCATTTTCTCTCTCTCCCTATTTCTTTCTTTTTTCCTTCCACCTCTCTTGCTATGGCGAAGCAAATCTGGTGACCTTGAGGAAGAGTTGAAAAATGTCACCAACAACTTGAAGTCTTTGGAGGCCCAGGCAGAAAAGGTACGAGAAGCAGCAGCAGCAGTATTACTGGGCTGTATTACTGTAAAGAAGCCAACATGGTCTCCAAATGACTGTGACGAGCCCATGCACACACTCTTGGGCCTAGGTGTTTGGGTAACCATAGAGATGATTAGTGGAGCAGCAAGTGTGACAAAGCACAAAACAGAAGGCTGAGAACTTGAGAAGAAAGGAAAGAAGCTACTTTCCCCCAGGACTTACAATATAGTTCACTTTCTGCCTTTCATAAGTAGTTCTGCTAATGTTATTGTAATATCTGTAATTATAGTGTGAGATTACATTGAAAGCCCAAAGATACAACTCTATAACTTATAGCATATTACATGTAGCTGCAAGAAAAGCAGTTACACAAAACAAATCAATTTATAGAGAATTGGTATAGAAAATGTTGTAATGGAAAGAATCACTTTCTTAATGAGTCTTTAAGAAATACATTTGAGGAAATTTGGAAAAAGAGAATATATTTTCCTCATTTTGTTTGGTAAAAATGTAGATTTGTTTATTAGTTTATTAATTTTAGGTTTTTATGGGTGCGTTGGGAAATGTTTAAAAGATGAATCACACTAAAATAATCTAAATACAATTGAAGAGTGTAATCTGTTGTCACACTATTATGTGAATCCACATAAAGAAAAAAGAAACATTTCACAAGCAAATGCTTTATAAATAAAATAAATATATATGAATAATTCAGTCAATGTAAAAATGTGTTTTCTCACCTACACTTTTTATTCTGCTTGAATAAGACTCTGGTTAGTTTTCTTCCACACTCAGATGCGGATTAATGGTCTTGGTCTGGTCCCAAACAAACTCTGAAGCCATAATATTTGTAGTGAAAATGTGATTCAACCTCAATCCGACCCAATTATTAGGTGTACTCTGCAAATTTGAGCTTAACAGCTCCTGTAACTCAGTTTATAATGGTATATTATCTAGATAATACTACAGAAAAAAACGGTCCAAAAAAGTCCAAAACACAGAGCCCTCTTCCTGTATTTACTTTCTTAAGAGAAAAGAACATTCTTGCATGGTTTCTTGTGACACTTTATCAAATTATCGCAGTGAATAATGGCTATTCCATATCTTATAGTATACACTGTGTTTACACCATATATTACAATATTTTGTCCAAATGTTATAGTTCACTGAAATTCGGCACTACATTTTTGAACCCCAAAGTAGTGTGCTCTATAGTAAATAGAGCACAGTTTGGGACACAGCTTCTGTATGAAAACAAACCAAAATAGAAAAATACTTTAAACACACCTAAACACATTAACTCCTTCAGATCAGAGCAGATGCCTTTACACAATCAGGATTGTAATGGTGCATCTGAAGCATTTAGTTGCTTGAAATGATTGTTTCATAATAGTTTTAAGAACATATTTTGACCTAAAATGTATTTTTTTAGCTACATGCAGTCCAAAATATCTTGTATACCATTATTATTATACCAGTCAACATCATATATAAAACTGAAGACAGATCATTTTGGATTTTCTTTTCTTCTAATAAATGACATTGTGCCATTTTGCTCTACAGTGCAATTCCTCTATACACATCTCAATTATATAAATAAGCCTAAATTTAGAATAATCTGTAGAACCCTAAGCAGATCTAAAATTCTTGCTCTTAGAACTGTTGTTTTTATTTTTCAGTCATTTCGCATTGTGTTATTTATTTCACTGCTTTTTCTCTGTGCTGGTAGGCTGCCCTGCAATCTCTCTCTGTTTTCAAAACTGCATTATTCTTCTTCAGCTTTAGCTGTTCTTGTCACGTCAATAACGATTTCCCAACTCTTTGATCTGTAGTACTCCACAAAGGAAGACAAATATGAAGAGGAAATCAAAGTGCTCACTGAGAAACTGAAAGAGGTAAGCAGTCTGCTGAAGCATTTATTGCACACTGATGGAATTCTCAGAAATATATGGTTGTAGGTCTAGTGTTTCATTGACTCGTATGAAAGTACTGTTTCACGGTCTGGTGCCGTCCTAATTGCTTTCCGGTTTGTTGGCCGACTTTCAAATATTCTTTTTCCTAGGCTGAGACTCGTGCTGAGTTCGCAGAGAGGTCTGTGGCTAAGCTGGAGAAGACCATTGATGATTTGGAAGGTATGTAAATCACTTTACCTCTTAACAGTTCTACCTAGATTCTGATTGCTAACTGCATCCAGATTGTTGATCCAGGAATGTTGTTCTTTTCCTGATTTCATTAACATTTTAGTTTCTCCCTGTTGTTATTTTTGTTTTTTATGGCATGTTTATTTTCACTTGAAAAACGTAAACAATTGTGTATATTATTAACAAAGAAGTACCTAAAGTACCTTAAAGGGGGTTGGTTTAAAGTGCTGCAAGATTGGTGTGCTTTGAGTTACAGTTGTAAGATTTAGAGTTGTTATGCACATAATTAATAACATACAATACAATATATTTTAGTTATATTAACGCTTGTTTGTTCAGTTGTTCATTTATATATCAGTTATATGTTGTACAGTTGAATTGTAGTGTGCTTTACTGTAAATAGTAGTTAAAAGTCCCAGCAACTGCGCTGTAACTAACATGCCATTACCATGGTAGTGTCACGACTAAGACACTACCATGGTAATGCTGAGAATGGTCCAGTACTTAGTTGTTAAAAGATTATTGTTGGTTCTGTGGTGGTCACTTTCCATCAGTGGTGTGGACTGGGCTGATAAATTGTGTGGGTATGCAACAGTATATTGTCGATATATTGTCGCAGTCATGAAAGATTTTTCCTAAATTTTTCCAGTTTTTCACTCAAGAATTTAAATGTATTTTTTATTTTAAAAACGAAAGGACCAATTGGACCAAATACCAAAGGTTCTTTTTGCATTGACTTCCATTGAGTGTTTTTTCCGTTTTCCTTATTCTGTTAATTTGATGCATTTTAAGATACAAGGTTTTTGCAGGGCCAGAATTTTCTCTTTCCACAAAAGGCAAAATGATATTTATCCTAGTATGAGGTGGAAATGTTAGCCAAAATGTGAAAAAGAGCTAATAAACTGTTCCGCCTAAAAAAGAGATGATGAACTATTACGCCAACCATTTCCTTACTATCCTATACTTCACAAGCGTCCAGCTTGCAAGAAACGTAATAAGCAGATGATCTGATCGCTTTAGACGCCCAAAGCTGAAAAACCCAAAGCTTGTCTGTAAAATGACTCTGCACTGCTCTCGCAGAACTGTCTACTGTGTTTGCACTTCCAGATGTGGGGGTGAACACTGTTTGAGGTGGGCCACTGCTGATTCTGTCTTGCGTCTCTGAACTGCAAACAACACAGTTATACAAAAGATGATGACTGGGAAGATAATTCAGTTAAAAGCTAAAAGACTGATTTAAATCTCTACAGTTATCTTGTTTTAATACCGCCCTTAATCATGGTAGGTAGCCTCTGCGTAACTATAGTGGATGGAAACACTTAATTATTTCATAGTTGTGGATATCTTCTGGATGGAAACCTGGCTGATATACTGGTTTGCCTATTAAACTGGCTACTTAGTGTAGGTACTGCTCTTAGAAATCCTTTGTTTCAAGTTTTAACGTGACTGGAGTCTTGCTATGCACATGTTTTTAATTTTGGCCGAATGATTGATGTGGTAACAGTAAAGACAGAAGATTAACTGTGCACATGTCAACATGCTGAAGTTATGGATTAGCTGTTAACATTTACACTGAATAAACTAAACAGTACTAACGACAGCTTCAGGTGGCATGCAGATGTGGAATAATGTGTGATTGGTTGGTCCAGCATAGGTTTGTATTATGTATTTTCTTTTTAAACAGCACATATTGAGCATTATGAGGGTAGATACCTGGTTATTGAGCGCATGCTGTTTGTGGTTGGAAAGTATCAGTTATGTGTACTGCCAATTGTGAGGGGTGCAGAATGAAACCTCTTTGATGTACAGCTCAGGAAGATTTCTGAATCAGTTTCTCTGATTTTGCTATTTATAGGTGTATGTTTGAGTAAAATTAACATTGTTGTTTTATTCTATGAACTACTGACAACATTTCTCCCAAATTCCAAATAAAGATATTGTCACTTACAGCATTTATTTGCAGAAAATGAAAAATGGCTAAAATAGCAAAGATGCAGAGCTTTCAGAACTCAAAAAACAAGTTAATAAAGAGTTCAGAAATCAATATTTGGTGGAATAATCCTGTTTTTTAATTACAGTTTGCATTCATCTTGGCATGTTCTCCTCCACCAGTCTTACACACTGCTTTTGGATAACTTTATGCCACTCCTGGTGCAAAAATTCTAACAGTTTAGCTTGATTTTGATGGTTTGTGATCATCCATTTTCTTCTTGATTATATTCCAAAGAAATATTCAATTTGGTAAAAAAAAAAAGAAACTCACCATTTTTAAGTGGTCTCTTATTTTTTTTTCCAGAGCTGTATATGTATATATGTAAGTCAGGCCAGGCCAGATGTTTGACATGTTGCTCAGTTTAGCGGCTGATTACAGTGATTTTCTTTTAGTTTTATAAGTTTAGAGAAAGGTCGGGTTGTGTAAACCCCAGTTCTCTGTCTGACCCTATGTTCTTTTTCCACTGTTCTGTTTCGTTCTGTTCGTCTCATGTGTCTGTCCATTCACTGTTCGTCTGCTCTCTGTCTGCGACTGAAATGCAGACGAGGTGTACGCTCAGAAGCTGAAGGGTAAAGCCCTCAGTGAGGAGCTGGATCTGGCTCTCAACGACATGACTACTCTCTAGATGCACTGTCTCCTCTCCTCTCTCTCTCCACCACTGCCTCCCTCATCGTCCCTGTCTCCTCAGTTCTACTTCCTTGGCGCTTCCTTCGTCTGGCACACCTGGGGGTTCACTCATCGTCATTCTCAGTTTCTTTTTTTGTTTGTTTTCCCTCCATTCCACTGTTCAGTTAAAATCCCACTTTCACATATTTAAGCAACAGATTCCCTAAAGCTAGTTAGGTTCTGAATAAATGAGTTTGATAAGGCGTACCCCAAGGTGCCATTCTGTGTCCTCTCCTCTGTTTTCCCCTCTATTTGCTGTATCTGGAGGTTTCTGCACTGTGTTCTTTTCCTTTATTCGTCTTTTTAGCCGTTCTTGTTTCTATTCTTGAGCTTTGTCAGTGTTTACACCTCTGGTACAACTGGAATTTGTTCCTTTTATGTTCTTTGTGTTTCTGTAGTGCTTTCTCCCTCTGTAATAAAAGGCAAAAAACCTTATCTTTTCTCCCTCCTTTGTTTTTCTTTGTTTTTTTCCAGTTATGCTATTGTTTATTTCCAGTTTTGGGTTGAATTTGGATGGAAGTTGACTGCCAATAATATTCAAGTGGCATTTTATTTAGTAGATAAGCTAAATTATTTATTTGTTTAGAAATAAAGAGAGGTGAGTGACTTATGATGAAAAAAAAAAGAAAAATAACCTTTTGCCTCTTTGAGTTTTTGTTCTGGTTGAAGAAACCTGTTGAATGTACACACATTTTTGGATGTTTGTACGTTAAGTAAAGCATAAAAATAAATATAATTTAATGAAGCTTAGAATGTCCTTTTAACAAGAGGACAGACTTAAAAAGTATCTTAAGATCAAGACTATTTAAATTCTTATAAGTAAAATAGAACAAAAAAAGAGAAAACAGATGAAAGAAAACAATTGAAAAATTAATTCTATTTAATAGCTATGATATTTAATATCAATGAAAATTCATTTGTCCTGGCAGTGGTTTTGATGTAATGGCTGATCAGTGTACATTGAAATGAATGTATAGCAGTTCTGCCTCCCTTTTCTAGAATCTCCAGTTGTTGATGCCCTCGCTCCTGCTCTACTCTTCGATGTCTTCTGCTGTTTAACTGCACTAACCCCTCCCTCCCTTTCTTTCTCTCTCTCTCTTTTTTCCTTTCCTCCTTTTCCTGTCCCTCCATCCTCTTGGCACTGGCTCGGCCTGTACTCGGTGCTCGATGATGTTGTGGCCACAGATCGCTGCCAAATGACGCTGGAGAAAAACCACATTCTCAGTAATGAGCTGAGAGTAGTTCTAGCTGAGCTCAACAGCTGAGCCTCTCCAGATGAAGCTGCTCTTCAGTTCTCCGCTTGTGTACTGTTATCTGAAATGACTAACTGTGATGAGCAGAAACTGGCAGTAAGGCTGCTTGTACTGATTTATGCTAGTTTTAGTAGCCGACACTCAGCCTTGCTAGAGACGGCACACTGCAAGGTGTGTAGAGTGAAATCATTAACTGTGTCAGTGGGTAAATTGTGAAATGAATTGTGGGTCAGCGCTTACTTTGTTTGGTATAATATATATATATATATATATATATATATATATATATATATATATATATATATATATATATATATATATATATATAAATTTGGCATAAAATGTAATCACAGCTGGTTTCAGCTTTATAAGATAAAAAGGCATGAGAAAAACTTGACAGGCTGCAAAGACAAATAACTTTTGCTCAAGACATACCTAAATGTACATTAATCATTTAAAATATACCATACTGTTTAAAAGCTTATAAATACACCATCATTTTCCTTCAAGTCTTTTAAAGGAAAGTTTTTTATTTTCCCCAAATGGATAGGAAAATTATTAACCTTCAGTGTTCGGTACTGATCACGTTTCAAACTGTAATGAAAGAACTCAGTACTTTTTTGGTGCTTTATTCTCTGTATAATAACACAAAATGTAATGTCTTATTTTATTACTTATTTAGGACATTTTACACACCACACAAAGTAAAACTGCTCTTTACCAGCTCCTCCTCTCCCAAAACTGTCCTCTTTCAGGCTGTCAGATAATACCTTTTTTAGATGTATTTTATGTTTGACCAGGCATTTACTCAGGCTAGAAGTGATGCCATGGCCAGCTTTAAATTTGTTGTTACATATATTTAAACTGGATTTTAATGAGCCCTCCTGACCTACAACAGTGTATTACAACTGTGCTACAGTAGTCTCTCTAGCAAAGTGTTCCAAAGACTAAAACTAAAATCTGTTTCTTATGATCCTGCATATAATAATTTGTTTTTATTATGAATGTGCTGCTATATTTATTTATTTATTTATTTAGGTAGCTGGCTATTACAGAAAAAAAAAATATATATATATATATATATATATATATATATATATATATATATATATATATATATATATATATATATATATATATATATATATATATAACTAATTAAAGTAAACAAGCATAACTCCACATCAGAATGTACAAGACAAATGTATTTTGGGTAGAAGAGGTCTTCGAGACATTTTAAGCAGAGAAGCTACTGTATTGTTTTGTTAAACTATTTAAATATTATTACATTACATATTGTATATTTTCATAAATTACGTTTATACAATAACTGTAAATCATTAATTTATATTCTGCATCAGCAGTTACATGTCTGCACTTTAAACCTTTTAACTTTTCTATTTTTTTATGTTGGAAAAAAAAAGAAAGTTTTCTTCAAAAACAGATTTCCGCAAATATCCTTTTTAGTTGTATTTTTTCTGCAAAAAAATGTTCATCCAATTCATATAATAATTCAGAATCCAAAACAATCATTGTATCATGCTACACTTATGACATAGAATGACAGGATTGAAAGTTTCACAGTCACTTAACTATAAGTAAGAAATGACTCCAAAAAGTGATAACTGTGACCAAGGGAAAGGCATTAATGACTTTATGCCATTGAAGAGTGCCTGAATTACTCTTGGCTGAACAGCTCAGTGCATCGCCAGGCTGGCAGTGTTGGTCTTTTGTGTTTAGTGAAATCTAAACCTGAGCTGACATTTTGCTCACTGAAGGCCTCTCTCAGTGCCCAGAGCTTCAGAGAGGCTTCAGCAGACAAGAATGCCCTTTCTGCTCACAGTCACATGAAAAGCAACCACAGCACAAATCAGTAACTTACTGTGTGTATCATATCAAATATTCTCATGATGTGGCAAATTACACTGTTTTTTTTTTTGTTTTTTTTTTAAATGAGGTTTATTTAACTGTATTATACAAACTGAAGTATTGTGCTGGAACAAGTGGATCAGATGCAGCATTTTTGCTGGAGTTTTTAAACACCTGAATGTCACTGCTGTACTAACAATATTCCACCAACAGTGTCCTGTAGGTGTTTTGTGACCACTAATAAAGTACTAGAGTCTCTATATGACTTAATATATATACGGTGGAGCAATTGGGAAGGAGTCTCTAAAAGAGTGGAGGACAGTGAGTGAAAAGTGTTTAAAAAGTCCAGCAGCACTGCTGTCTATGATCAACTCATACACACAGCACAAAACAATGACCCATCACCCAAATACTGTAATAGCTGCTCTGTGTTGGTCCTAACAATTGAAGAACAGGGTGATAGGAGGATAATGATTTATGCAGAGAAACAGAAGGAAACAAAGAAGTGGTCTTATTGTAATTCTTGATTGATGTAAAACTGCTGCAAACTCATTGAAGCTTGGATTTCAACTGGAACATCCCATTCCTTCTTTGGTTTTGTTCTTTTGCCTCTGGCAGCAGATTGTGCATCTTGTTTTTACACTTTGTCCTTTTTGTTCTCCTCCATCACCAGAGAAACTAGCCCAGGCTAAAGAGGAGAACCTAGGCATCCACCAAGTGCTGGACCAGACTCTAATGGAGCTGAACAATTTATAAAGCAAGAACGCTGCGTCACAAACAAGAGTCTTACACGGCATAGAGCTTTCCAATGAAGCCCAAAGCACCTCTGCCTATGTGCACACATCCCTCACAGGGGTAAGGTCTTAATAGCTGCAGTTTTATAAACAATGATGTCCAGAAATTACACTCTGCCACTTAATTCTCGCAGATTGATGTCCCGTGAAAAGTTTTTTAGCTACCAGTCCAATAAGAGGCTTTATCTGTACTTGTAGAAAATCAGTAACACATCCTTTACTAGTGTAGACTTGAAGTAGGTTCATTACAGCAGCCTAACCAGTATGTGACCAAAGTTAATTTGCATCTTTTTACTAACAAGTGTTGTATTCAGGGAGCTATTAGCTCTTTCATGTTGAAGAAGAATGCTTTAATAACTGGTTAACTGTTCCAACCCAAGCGCTTTTAACCATTCCAAAGTTTTATGAGAACAAAATTTATCCAAACCTTTTTTTTAAATGTATTTTTAATATAACATTTAATATGGACTGATTTCCATGTGTGTAAATTAAGCACAGGATGTTTTCTCCTAATTAACACTTAAAACAGAAGGCTCTAGGTCTGTTTTAGGCACTTAAAGAAAAGATTATCTAATTTTCTTAATTAAATAGTACTTCCTGGTGATCACATCTGATGTGTGATTGATGATTGACACAAATATTGCGATTCTATGCTTCTTTACAAATGTGAAGTTGGTCCAGTGATGATTTCTACTCCAAAAATTACTGCAATGGCCAAAGTATCATGTTGATCCACTATCAGATCATTTTCCACCTCAAATGAAGTTGACTCCTGAATGTGATTTGTGTTTTTGTGTATTTTACTGTGAGATGTTTGAATGAAGTTTCAGAAAACGGTTATTTTTTTCTCACTCATTTTTTTCCCTTTACATTTTTATTAAATTTGGTATTAAAGGAATCAGGAAAACAAAATGTTTTACAATAAACGTTTTTTTATGTAAATTGAAAGATGGCTTTTACTGTATTCTAAACGAAGAAATTTGATGAATGAATGTCTCATCAACAAATCCTTAATTATTGATTACAGCCTGTTTTTAATGCATCACCTGTCTATGCAGTTGTGTAAGCTCTTTGTTAAAGATGATTAAAATGTTGAATACAAGTGTTTGTCTGAATCATTTCAACCTAATGTTATTGACCTATTTGTCATGTCTACATATTACTTTATGTTCATAACGTAATTTGTAAAGTATGTATGATCATTTTTCACTGGAGAATATTATATTTAATGTGTTGTATGCCAACATTCTGGGTCAAATATCATTACTTGTCTTAACAGAACAAAAAATCTTATATTCCCAGATAGCAAAAGGACGTTGAATCAACATGATTTTTTTTCCATCACTAATGCACTTAAACAATGTTGATCACGGGTGTCAGAATTAATTAATTTATTTGCATTGATTTTACATTGTGGTTTTATATGTATGGCTTGTATTAAACTTACATTAAATATGTAAGAGTTGTATATTTTTATAGCCTGTAATGTGATCTTGCAGTGTGAAAAGGGACATTTAAATTATAATTATTAATATTATTATTTGTGGGGAGCACCTTTTACCTAAAAGCATTGTGAGTGTATATACAGAGCTGCAACCATTCAAAACTTTTAAATAATTGTTGATTCAATTTTAGGATTTAAACAATAACTGAATTTTAAAGATTTTAAGGTTGTTTTTCCATCAACCTTAAAATATATAATACAACCAAATAATTGTTTATTCAGTGTTCTTTGCTATCAGGGTTTTAAATAATAATAAAAAATAAAATGTATAATTTGAGATTTGCTCCTTATAATGATTTAATTAGCTTGCTAATATTGATGTTAATAACAGACTGCCTGAACTGTTTATCTTAAATCAGTTAACATTAGGTTTTCTTTAATTAGGTTTTCTTTCATACGGATGGATCTTACTCATTCTTCAGTGGCAACTAGATGTACTATTGTTCCCACAATGACGTGTGAACAATATTAATATATTAATTGTATATTAATATATATTGTAATTGTAATTGATACCTTGATCCTAAAGAATATGATGAGCTTTATTTTCAGTAGGTTGTAATTAGATTGGTAGAGTTGGCAAAGGCTGTGTAATAATTTAACATTGTTATATTTGTTTTATAGAACTTTATTTAGCAATTCATCCCTATCAAATAAAATAAACTCATTACATGATGGGGCTGGGATGCTGCCAATGCCGTACATCTATGAGAAGGTTTTTATTTTTCCAATGCAGTAGGAGGAGATAAGCTGCTGTCTGATTGACTGCAAAATATAACAGGTCTGATTTTGTGTTAAATGCAAGAATACAGAAGAAAGAACAAAATGAATGGTGTCCATTGCAATGGACGCAGCTGCTGTTTTCCAGTGCAGTAGGTCGGGCTAGGCTACAGTTTCAATGGCTTGAAAACTTTCTTTTTTATTAGCTGGTTCATGGAAAACATAATAAACAAAATACATGATGTCTATTAATGGGTGCCGGGTCAGAAAGGGTTAAAATAAAATAACACTAACATTAAACACAATGGAAAACGAAAACTGAGAGTCGAGTGAAAGCTTTCCGACTGGCTACTCTGACTCCAGTCAGCTCTGGGTCAGCGTTGTGAAAGCACTGGGAGGAGTACCAACCATTCACTGTAAGTAATTAGCCTAATTAATTGAATATAATTGCCTTAGATGAGTTTGATGGTTGCAAATATATTTGCTAACGAGCAGTGATGGTATAGTTACTTTGAAAAAGTAATCCGATTACTGATTACTCCTTTAAAAAGTAACTTAGTTACTTTATGGATTACTTGATTTTAAAAGTAACTTTACAAGTTACTTTAAGCAGCTGCACACACCACGTCCCGCCGCCTTAACATAAAAATTATAACCAGTTTTGCCAATACTCCCTTTATTGGAAAAATGCATTTTTAACAGCATCAATGTATCTCTAGACATTTAAAGTTGAACTCTTTCCTGAAAAAATAAGGTTTTTTTTTATCAAAATAAAAGACCATTTCTCTTGATTTCACTTAACATAAATACTTGTTTTTATAAAAAAAATATATAAAATAAAGAAAGTCTTTCTTGACCTGACATATTTAACACTGTAAAACTGAACATTGTTCATTGTTCGTTACTGAAAAAAAGAGTCAGATTAGAGTACTAAGTAACGCGTTACTGACATCACTGCTTGGGACCCTGTGTCAGCGTGAGGCTGCCGTAAAAAAATGCCTTTTTAATTTATTTAGACAGCAGTCATATTTGTATTGTTCTACCAGCTACTGATGCATCTGTAACTCTTTACAATCAGGGTAAAAAATACCAGTACTTATGACTGCAAAAAACATTAAGTGGTAATGTCTCAATTAATAATTAACTGACACCACTTCAGATATGATTTAACATTTCTAAATTGTAATGCTTAAGAATGTTGTAAATAAAGATGAATTGAGATATCAGTTTTAACATTTTGTAGGAATTAATATCTTAACTAGTGTCATAATAATAATTAGTTGAGGCCTTCTAACATAAGTATGGTTAAACAAAAGTGCTACTGATGCATCTGAGGCCAAATATCTTAAAGCAGGATTCCTCTACTGTAATTGTATATTTTGGTCTGTGGTAGACAGATTTACCTCAAACCAAAAGGATAGGTATGTGGTTTTAGCAGGTGTCCATTTCTGTCATAATCAAGTGATCACCATGAATTTATTTTGAAAGTTACATTTTTTGTAGCTTGTATTTTTTTCCTTTTCAAATTTCGTATTGTTTTTACAGACCATTTTTACTGAAAGATGTTACTGATCTCTATGTATCACATGCAGAGGGGGAACATAAAAAAGTATTAGATTTGATTTGCTCACTTGGCATTTTTTTGAAAGGCAAAATAATGTAATATGCTCAAAATTATGTAACTCCAACCTCTGTGGAGTTGTGGGTGCTAATTTGTTATTTGAACAAGTATTTCTAATAAAACAGGTGTTTTATTAATGTATGTTTTATGTTATTGGATGAATGAAGGGATACTGCAGTGTCTCATGGAACCTGGTAAGACAAGCAGACTGTAAGAACTGTGATTTTTTTTTCTCTCTGTTTTTCTAGTGTGTATGCTGACCTCGGACAGTACTTCTGAAATGCTAATGCTTATCTTTTGGACTTTGATTCCTTTGATTCTTATTTTTTAAAGCATCAGAAAGTTATCAGTATATTTCTGTATGCCGGGCTTTATTTTGCACATGTAAATTCCAAAGCTTTAATCGTTTTATAAGTTGTATATAGAATTTTCTCTAGCGGTGTATTATGATGTTGTATGTACTTTAAATAAATATTCAAATTTCTAGCATTACTTGTGTTTATTGACTAGTTGTGTTTTTTGTGTAAATATAAAAACTACTTACGTACCAAAAGTCATAGAAAAGGATTAGGCTTTGTTTTCCTTGACTTTTGCCTCTAGCACTGTATATGGATCTGAATTTTGCCAGAGTTGCACAGACAATTGCAGGCAGATGCCACCGGTCACAATAAATTTGAATGAATAACCTTCAATAATAAATTCCTGGCCAATACATTGAGGTAACACTTCATGATCAGCCTCAAACCTACTATCCCATGACTTGTATAAGTAATGTCAGTGTAATTCCTAAGTAGTCAAACATCACATAGAGGCGAGTTGTTGAAAAATTACACTTTGGTTTTAAGTTTAACAAAAAGGTGTAACAACACAGAGCCTTTGTATATTACCAGATACATTATTTATATAAATTCAATTAAAGGAATAACTTTTACTGAAATACAAAACTGAAATTGTCCTTGGAGCTGACATGACCTTATCAACCTTATCATATTTAGGAATATGAGACACATGGGATAATCAGCTTTTAACTTCAGAACATCTCTGTTCATTACATTAATAATAAATCAATAATTTCTCATTGATTCTTTCAGTGTTTAGTTGCAGTGTTAAAAAAGTGGTTGAATGTGGGCATCAAATCCACATTTAATAAAATATTAAAAGTACATTTTTTCCATAAACACATTTCAAGAAACTTAGCGATAGTGTGATCAAATAAACAGACACAAGTGATAGCAATAAAAAAACATTTATTGACAAAGAAATGTACAGTCATTAAAAAAATTAAGAACAGTTTAAAAAAAAAAAAAAAAAAAAAGTGTCCAATCCTCTTTTGAGTAAGCACAAAGGAGACAGCGGCAAAGAAAATTCTCAGAAAGAGAGATAGAAACCTTGAGAGGACCTTGGGTCAATACACAAACTTAAAAATGTAAAAATCTGAAAAAAACAAAGAGCATAAACATTAAATGAAACAAAAATATATACAATGCAAATATAAAATCCCGTATAAAGACATACAATTAATAAACAATGTAATACAAAGCTGCAAGAAAATTAAATAAAAATTAAGTACAGAAAGATTAATAGTAAAATAGTAAAAGGTAAGTACAATATTAATTGATTAAAGCACTAAAAGACAAACGTTAATGTTTTTAATGAATATAAGCCCAAAATAAGACTAAAACACCAATACAATAACCATTAATAAAGCAAGTAACTAAGCAATAAAAGAAATATATACAAAAAGTGTATGGATTAAAACACTAACAGTATACTACATAAAGATAAATACAGTTAATTAATTAATAAACATCAAAAGATAATAAATCAATAGCTTTATTAATACCTGCTATTTTCCTTAGGTGTGTTTTATTAAAAAAACCCTCTAAACTAGAGAATAGAGCTGGGTGATATGGCCCAAAAAAAACCTCTTAGATTTTTTTTTTTTTTTTAAATACGATTTTCGATTTAAATCTTGGATTTAATTTTTTTCCCCTACTAAAAATCAAACTAAAGATGATAAAGAAATTGTTAAAAACTAGTTCTTATATAATTTGTTTTCACTTAAAATGTTCCGTTTGTGGTTAAAGTGCAACCAGAAACAAGCAAAAAAAAACTATTGTAAACAGTGAGAACATCTAGTAACTTTTAGAAAGCTTTCTCCAACATAGTTTAGGTACTGACACAATGCACCCTCAAACTTAAAAAATAAATAAATAAACACACCCTTAAAAACAAATAGAAATAAATAAAATGGTGCCCTTTTTTGATAAAACTTACAAAGTAGAAAATAGAAAACAAGTACAATTTAATATGCTCTTAAGTAAATACTTTTCCCTATTGGGCTAGAATTGCAAAACAAAGCTTTTAAATAAGTGCCAGTGTTCTATAAAATGAGAAGATCTTTTCTCATGAATATGCAAAACATCTTAACTTGTAGTGCATACAGAACCTGGTACACGGTTGGAAGATGTGCCAGGGACAGTTCCTTGTTTAACGTTGAACGGTGAACTAGTGCTGCTGCTGCGTTCATTCCTATGGTAGCAGCACTTCTCCCACTCCGCTACATGTTTCTGTTTAAGGTATAGTGATAAATTGGTTCACCTTACAGCGAGGACCTGTTTGGTCTACGTCCGACGCCGCAAAACCGAACCAACTCCAGATCACGGAGCTAGTTGCTCTTAAGCTCCGACGTCATGTGTTTTGTGTATGTGTTTGTGCGCGCACGGGAGGGAGGGAGTGAGGAGCGGGGGGTACGCGCGCAGGAGGGAGGTATGGAGGGAGCTAGCTAAGCTCACTCTGTGCCCACAGAGGAGCGTCTGTGGTGAAAATGAAAACTCAGAGAAAATCGATTTTCATAAAAACACACATTAAATAACTGTAAATTCGAATTAATCGATAAAATCAATGAATCGCCCAGCTCTACTAGAGAACTCTCTAAACTAGAGATTGAAAATATAGATTTTTTTTATTATTATTATTATTATTTTTATTGTTTTATATGGTACCTGACTGGTGTGCCTGATGTGGTGGCTGTGTCGTGGTGTATACAGGGGTCGTAGAGCAGATGGTGGAGAGATGATCTGAGACTTCTTTGAGGTGATCTCCGTGCTGGTGTCACCTCTCACACGCAGCAGGATGATTCCTATCTGCAACACTGTGGAGGATTTGGCCTCATGGGTAAACCACTCATGAGAAAGGTCCTGAAAAGTAAATTAGAGACAGTGACTGTCCATTAAGGAATGTTTTTGACCTGAATCTCTATTCAGTAATGGTAGCTTCTACAAAGAAGACAGTTCTCTGTCTGTAGTGTTCACTGAAAACCCATACCAGAAGAACAGAAGATGAAGGTGTGGTTCCAAACTGTACATCTGAACCAGGATGTTCTATGGCTTGAGGTCACAGTGCAGAACCCCTCTGGCATGGACCTCAATCACGCCTTCGACTAGCTGCCTTAGAAGTACCTGCAGAGTACACAGAGCACATTATAGTAAAGTTAAATTGGCTGAAATTTATCCCAACATTTGCAATACTTGTGATTGTCGTCACGCTGCCACGTTCAATAAAAAAATATATAAGTACCTACAGAAACAGACAGAAGGAAATTACAGTCGCTATAGAACAGGCAAACAGTTATCCAGTGGGTAGCTGCTACATTAAGGGCGAAGAGAGGAGTGGTCAGGTACCTAACGATTTTCCAACGATTTCACAGTTGCAGACAAATTTCCAGAGTCAGGATAAAATCACGAGAGTCTGGCTAGGGTCGAGCTGCAGTTGAGTTGCGGTCGTGTCATCTCAATCGTTAAGTGTAAGGTGGTTACGATTGAAAGTCAGTCGGGTTTGGGTACTGGCGCTCCGATAAAATCAACTGTGTTTATTTTTTATTATCGCAAGTCTTGAGACTCAACTCACGCAAATAGTGACGTAAACAACGTCAACAACCAATTGGAGAGCTAAGGGAAGAAGCAACAATAAATCACATTATTGATATACACGTTATTTGTTTATAAGTTAATATGTAAAGTGTATATATGTAAACTCCACCAGAAGCATGATGGGAAATAATCTCAGAAAGAATCTAGTTGCAGTCTTGCAATAAGTGACCCCCAGTCTTTGCTAAATCTTAGCCTGTGAGTAAAAGTCTGTGATGAGTCTTTAGCTTTGAGAGGGTGTCAGATTTTGGTCTGTTAAGTCTTTTTAAAGTCGTGTAGTTTATGGACAGCTTAAAACGAACACCAGCTTCAGCAGATGCTTAGTTTATTGTCTCTCACCTTGGCTTCTTCCTCCTGCAGGCATCCGCTGGCCTGGATGTAATCGAAGGGGTCCAAGGAGAGCATTGGAGCATAGGCTCCATCACCAACACAACCTCATCCTGAAGCTTAGACCAGTTCAGCAGCTCTATGGAGAAGCTTGAGGTCCCTCCAGCAATGAATGAGTCAACACCAGCCATGTGCATGAGTGCCACTTCCAGGGGGAGGTTCTTCAGGTGTCCCTTTAGAATATAAAAGAGAACACACTATT
Source organism: Astyanax mexicanus (assembly GCF_023375975.1). Taxonomy (NCBI): domain Eukaryota; kingdom Metazoa; phylum Chordata; class Actinopteri; order Characiformes; family Acestrorhamphidae; genus Astyanax; species Astyanax mexicanus. Next base: position 26,937,196 of record NC_064427.1, on the reverse strand, counting down.
ACACAAAGTTCTCCTCTGGAGAGCACCACAGACAGAGACTGACCCTCACCTTGTGGACGGAGTGTTAAAGAACTGCAGCTCACATCGAATCTGTTAACTCACAGACTGTATTATCATTGCGTGTGTGTGAAAGCTCACATCAGTGCTGTGTTTTACATGTTTGGGTGGTAAATGTTTAATGTGTAAAATTTGTTTAAATTGTGTTTTTAAACTGACCACTGCTCTCCAGTATCTCTGTGTGGATGTGACCTTTCTACTGTTGTTCAGCTGGTTTAGCCAACATTTTGCATTTTCAACGAATCTATCAATCAACCTTTATTTTTACTCGGTAGATACATTGAGGGTAACCCTCATTTTCAATGCAGCCGAGCTTACATAAAATTAAAGGGACTGAAACTCAAGTTTAAATTATAAAAACAAGCGAACAATGTAAGATTTAATTACGAAAAAATTAAATAAATCAAAATAAAAGGATATGCAAACAGGTTAAATGTAGAGCAACAGAGATAAATACCTAGAATAATAAAATATAAACAGTTAAAAAACAAAGGACTAAAATAACCACAATTATATTAAAAAAGTAAATGATAGAACTAAAAATAAATAATAATAAGAATAAGAATATATATGTATATATAAAAAAGAAAAGGAAGAAAATAAATGAAATAAAAACGTAAAAGTCCAAAAATAAAAAGCAGTAACAAAACAAATAAAAGGATGAAATTAATAAAATAAAAGGGCTAAATGGTGAAACATAAAATTAGATAAATAAAAAAAACAAAATAACTAAAATAAACAACAAGGTAAAAGAAAAACTCAACTAAAACAGTTACAGGCTGTCTGAAGGTAGTATTAAAATTTTAAAATGAGTTAGTGACACCAGTTTTATGTGTGTGTGTGTGTGTCTGTGTGTGTGTTACTTACAGGCAGCAGGTCCTCAGGTCAGTAGCCTGCAAACACTGCGCCAAATCCTCCTTCACCCAGAGAGTACAGCTCCTCGTTCTTCTGCCAGGGCTTCCCTAACGAGAGTGGAAAAACAGGATTAACTGACAAGTCATTAAACACACTTCAAATAACGTGATCAGAAATCAGGGCCGATCACATAATTCTCATAGAGTCGGAATCAAAAGGAAATGATCCTGACGTATCAAAAAGTGCAATGTTACGTTTTCCATACCTTCATGCAGAGAGAGGGTGCGCAAAAATATACAGTAGACTAGTGCTAGTCTAATCATTAAGTCTCTAAAGCGATGATGATTCTAGTACTTATATATATATAATTATTTTTTTTTCTATGTGTGGGCATACCGTTCAGGCAGTGTGAGCAGCAGCTGTAAGATCGAAAGAGCATATTACACGTCTCTGTTTGGAAATATTTTAAAGTGGACTGCAAAGGCAGGATTTTACATGGTGGGACGGAAAAAAAAGCAACTTCAACAACAAACGTGATTTACCACCTGAGAAACAATAAGCACCCAGCATAATCCTCCCAGTACACTGCAGTACTAATTAAGGGACGGAAACACACACAGAGAAATGTGTTGGCAGTGCTGTTGCTAATTAACTACATTTTTTAAACCCATCAAGTCCAGTAACAGCTGTGTTTATTTGGTTTTTAAAGTCACTGGTTAGCTGCGGGTGTAACTTTACAGACCGCGATCTCAGTTCACAATTATGCAGCCACATCTTATAAAATCTCCTGCTCTTAACCAAATATCCAGCACAACAAACCCAGCTTTAAACCCAAACCATCGCTGTATAAACAGAGACAGAGGAGAAGTTTTCTTTCAGTGTTTTCTGACAGAAACTGTGAGGATTCAAAAAAAGACAAGACTGTGTTTACTAATCCGTTACTCGTTCGTGATGAAGTTAACGCTAACTTGCACGTACAGTGGATTCACGCGGTTAGTTAATAGTATGCAAAATGCAGTGAATGGTGCGTCTCGAGCCTCGTGTTTTGGGTCAAAATAAACTAAACACCTTAGCTAATAATCATGGACTGCAGAAAACTAAGCCGAAGACACAACAAACGCTAGCTCTGTAAGTTAGTTGTCTAACGGAGTTACGTTAAGCTGCCTGCACAGATCAGAACATAACAGCAGCTTACCTTTTCATGCCAAATCCACGGCGAAAGCATTCTTTTCTCTTATCTTTATAAAATCCAGTTGCAGCGTCTGTGGAATTGCACGCGCCCAAGTGCACAGCCGCATCCGAGCCAGAAGCGAGCAACACTTTTAGTTAATGTATACCTAGCGGTGTGTTCCAACAAGACCAATTAAATATAATATAACGTGGTATGCGCATGCGCGAAATTTAGCGGCCGACTGCGCATGCGCGAAATTTAGCGGCCGACTGCGCATGCGCGAAAAATAGCGGCATCTGCGCATGCGCGAGAATATTTTCGCGCATGCGCAGTCGGCCGCGGAAAATAGCGGCATCTGCGCATGCGCGAAAATATTTTCCGCGCATGCGCAGTCGGCCGCGGAAAATAGCGGCATCTGCGCATGCGCGAGAATATTTTCCGCGCATGCGCAGATGCGCTAATTTTCGCGCATGCGCAGTCGGCCGTGGAAAATAGCGGCATCTGCGCATGCGCGAAAATATTTTCCGCGCATGCGCAGATGCGCTAATTTTCGCGCATGCGCAGATGCGCTAATTTTCGCGCATGCGCAGTCGGCCGCTAATTTTCGCGCTATTCCCCCCTCCCCCCGTTTTTTTTTTTTTTTATTGGTCTTTTGGGAACACACCGCTTAAATTAATTTAGGTATAAATTAACTAAAAGTGTTTTGATAAAAAGCCAGTTGACTTTTTAACATTAGCCAGATTACCATACTTTAATTCAGTATTAATAAGATTCTGAAGTTAAATATCTACAAAAACCCTGCGGGATTAGACCGGAGTACCGAGAGGAGCTCTTTCAGTCCTGTTGGGTATTTTAACTAGCGTTAGCTAACTGACTGTTTCAGCTCTCGGTGAAACGCGATCTTATTACTGAACTACAGCGTGGTTTAAAAGCTGCTGCTGATTGATATTATGCTGGGAGAGGAGCTCGTGAATCAGCTCTTAAACAGCATGAGCAGGTGCTGCTGCAGGTATTCGAGCTAACTGTAGCTAATTACAACAGCTCGTTTTAAGATAGCTAACGCTAGCGAGTGGAGGATGGCTGGCTAAGCTAATTAGCTTATTATGACGCTTATACAGCGTGGTAAGACTATTTAAAGCGTGTTAATGGCGAATAACGCTGTAAGATAGCTAACGCTAGCGAGCTAGCGAGTGGGGGATGGCTGGCTAAGATAATTAGCTTATTATTCTTCCAAAAGCTAGTTAGCTTAGCCAGCCATCCTCCACTGGCTAGCTCGCTAGCGTTAGCTATCTTACAGCGTTATTCGCCATTAACACGCTTTAAATAGTCTCACCATGCTGTAGCTTAGTATCATAATAAGACCGCGCTTCACCGAGAGCTGAAACAGTCAGCTAACTAAGTTACTCACCGGGACTAAAAGAGCTCCTCCGCGCTACTCTCCTCTAACCCGGCAGGGTAATCACTACTGGTGCTGAAGGCCCACCGCTCCGCCTGTTTTAGTGCCGTTGTTTTAACACTGAGGGGCTTTTAATGAAAACAGAGTAAAGCGGAAACACAAACGGAGAGCAGCGCAGCGGACCTTCAGCACCAGAGTGAAGAAACACTACATTATTTGACCCAATATGAATAACTGTTCCCCATAAATCACAGGGAGGCTTTAAACTCCTGCAGACTCCATGCAGCTCCCGGACAAAAGGGCGTCTTTCTTGTTGTTACTGATTGAATCAGTGAAGCCACGACCATTCAAACTAGGTTCGGGTTTTTTGTTGCCCGAAAGGTTTTTAATTTGTGTTTTAATATATTCATTATATATTATATTGTATTAAAACGTGTGTTATAAATGTGAATAATCATAATTTAATAGGAACGGTGAAATATATTATTTTAATTATATTAAATATCATGCCTCAAAATCTCAGATCTCCCCCTCTTTTCCAGTGACTTTGGTTTCTTCCAAAAGTCTGTTGATGAGAGGGCGGGCGGGGCTGGAGAAACAGGGCCGGTGTTCTGTCGAATTCTGCTACCTTGTCGAACCGTGCTGCCCCAATGTATATTTAACTGTAAAAATACAAAAGAAGCACTATTTTAGGGCATGTACCCAGTGATATTCCAGTAGATGTACGTTATTAGATTTGGATTGCATAATTCATTGTACCATGGCAAAGTTATAGTAAATATAGCTCATTACAAACTGCTTTTGTATTTATTTATGATAATAAGTGTAATTTTTAGTTTCCATTTACACTTTTGTGCAATGACAGTGCGTCCAGGTCGTTTAATGCATATAAACCCCCCTAAACCCGAGTAATTATACATAAAACTCGAGAAATAATTAAATTGTGTAGGTCGGCGCATGCGCAGTACCTTTGGGAAGCATGTATCGATGGGTAGGAAAATTCGACAGAACACCGGACTGAAGAAACACCTTGGGCTGAACAGCTGTATTCACTCAGTCGCAGTTAAATAAACTCACTGACCATTTAGGAATCAATTAGACCAGAATTATAATAGAATAAACAATAAAATAATAAAATGTTATATACAATCTAAAAAAAAATCACCAGTGTCAGTGGCTGTCCATTAAAGGTGGCTGTCCATTACACTACAAGCCTCAAGTGTTTTTTTTATTTTATATAAATTAACCTTTTTGTCAAACAGCACACATGCTCTCAATATTTTTTTGGCTGCTCTGCCAATGCTGGCTGATAATGACAGCACTAAGGGCATGAATACACCGGAGTCAAGCTATCCGCGCTGCGGAAATTCCAAGTCAAGTCATCCCCGCTTTAAATCTTGATGCGCGTATACGCGCGATTTTACGGTAAACAGACGCGCAGGAGGAGAGCACGCTAAAAACACAGAGAAGGGGAGACAGACACGTTTCAGTCGGTTATATTAATTCAGACATACATTAAGCCCAGAAACGAGAAGAAAACGGATTAAAATAACTCCCCTCACTGTAGATTTTGTGCAGTACATTATCTATTTGATATAATACCATAACAATCCCATCAGTGTTTAAGAGAGAGAGAGAGAGTTTATATTAATATTACTTTTTCAATCCATGCTTCAAATTAAATTTCTCATGAGTTTCCCAAAAGGCCAAAACAGATCCAGTACCTCTTAAAAGAGTCCATCCTAGACTATTACCTCTGCAAATTTGGGCAAATTGCACTGTATTGTTTATTTTATATTAATAAAAAAAATGTATGCATGTTTAAAATTAAATTCTCCTGATTTTTCCATAATGCCAAAACAGATCAATGACCATTTGAAAGAGTCCAACCTAGGCTATGACTCCTGCAAGTTTGGGCAAATTTCACTGTATTGTTTATTTTATATTATTTTTTTTTTATTTTTTATTCATGTTTAAAATTAAATTACTCATGATTTTCCCATAGTGCCAAAACAGGTCCATGACCATTTGAAAGAGTACAACATAGGCTATGACTCCTGCAAATTTGGGCAAATTTCACTGTATTGTTTATTTTATATTATATTATTTTTTTTTATTCATGCTTAAAATTAAATTTCTCATGATTTTCTTATAATGCCAAAACAGTTCCACTACAATTTGAAAGAATATGTTCTAGCCTATGACTCCTGCAAGTTTGGACAAATTTCACTGTATTGTTTATTTTATATTCATTTTTGTATTTTTTTTATCATGCTTAAAATTCAATTTCTCATGATTTTCCCATAATGCCAAAACAGGTCCACTACCGTTTGAAAGAGTCTGTCCTAGGCTATCACCTCTGCATGTTTGGGCAAATTTCACTGTATTGTTTATTTTATATTATTATTATATTTTTTATTCATGTTTAAAATTAAATTTCTCATGATTTTCTTATAATGTCAAAACAGTTCCACTACAATTTGAAAGAGTACAACATAGGCTATGACTCCTGCAAGTTTGGACAAATTTCACTGTATTGTTTATTTTATAATAATTTTATAATTTTTTATTCAGGTTTAAAAATAAATTTCTCATGATTTTCCCATAATGCCAAAACAGGTCCACTACCATTTGAAAGAGTCTGTCCTAGGCTATCACCTCTGCACGTTTGGGCAAATTTCACTGTATTGTTTATTTTATATTATTATTTTTTTTTATTCATGTTTAAAATGAAATTACTCATGATTTACCCATAATGCCAAAACAGGTCCATGACCATTTGAAAGAGTACAACATAGGCTATGACTCCTGCAAGTTTGGGCAAATTTCACTCTTTAGTTTATTTTATATTAATTTTTTTTATTTTTTTATTCATGTTTAAAATTAAATTTCTCATGATTTTCCCATAATTCCAAAACAGTTCCACTACAATTTGAAAGAGTCTATCCAAGGCTATGACCACTGAAAGTTTGGGTAGATTTTACTGTATTGTTTATTTTATATTATTATTATTATTATTATTTTTAATCCATGCTTTAAATGAAAATTCTCATGATTTTCCAATAATGCCAAAACAAATAAAACAAAAAGGTCCACTTAACTGTTCCACCATTAAACTGCTCAGCATATTTCTAAACAGTCTAGTCTAGAAATCACCTGTTAAAGACACCTGTGCTAGAAACAGGGGGTGTGAGTTTAAAACCATCACCTTAAATCCAATACCTCAAGTGCAAGGGGCTATCTATAGTAAAACCTGCAGAAATACGCAGTGCTGATAGCCTGAGAAACTGATAGGACTGCCTCACAGTGGCCCTGTGATGGCTTATTGGGGAATTAATTTACATCTGATACTAGCAAGTATTAAAAATAAACAAAACAGTGAAATTTGCCCAAACCTGCAGAGGTGATAGCCTAGGACAGACTCTTTCAAATGGTACTGGACCTGTTTTCAAGGATTCAAGGAGATTTTACTGTCATTCGTATCACATGTGGTTCATGAGGTGGAACGAAATTGTGATCTCACGATTCAGTTTACACCCAAGAGCTGTTGTTAAAATAGATAAATAAATAAAGTAAGACAACAAAATAAAAGAATACAATAAAAATAAAATATAACAAAATGAAGATAAGATAAAATAAACAAAACAGTACAACTTGCCCAAACTTGCAGGAGTCATAGCCTAGGACAGACTCTTTCAAATGGTCATGGATCTGTTTTGGCATTATGGGAAAATCATGAAAAAAAAAAACTTTTTAAGCATAAAAAAAAGAAAAATTATTATAAAATAATCAATACAGTAAAATTTGCCCAAACTTGCAGAGGTGATAGCCTATGTTGTACTCTTTCAAATGGTCATCGACCTGTTTTGGCATTATGGGAAAATCATGAGAAATTTAATTTTAAACATGAATAAAAAAAAAATATATATATAAAATAAACAATACAGTGAAATTTGCCCAAACTTGCAGAGGTGATAGCCTAGGACAGACTCTTTCAAATGGTAGTGGAACTGTTTTGGCATTATGGGAAAATCATGAGAGATTTAATTTTAAGCATGAATAAAAAAATTATAAAATTAATATAAAATAAACAATACAGTGAAATTTGCCCAAACTTGCAGGAGTCATAGACTATGTTCTGTAAGAAAGAACATATCCAAAGATCCTCTCGCTAACACGGACCAGTCTCCTCACGAGTAATAATACCTGTGTACAAAGAGAAAGAGCTCAAATCAAAAACTTTTAATCACGTATTTCAATTTATTGACTGTAAGATAATTATTTATTATGTTAGTAATATTGCAAACAAATATAATGAAATAGCATTAATCCTTTGAACTAATAATAATAATAATAATAATAATAATAATAATAACAAACCCAGTAATTAGAAGCAGAACACTTAGACAGAGAGAGAGAGGTTTTTCTTGGATTAAAGCTCACAGATGGCCCACACTTTGAACTCACCATGAAACCAGGGGGCAACTCGACTCTCGCCTTGCTGTAAACAAACTCTGAGGGTCTGCTCCTCTTTAAACCAGCAAATAATATCATCCCTGCTGGACGTCGACAGCGACCGGCGCATACCTGGCTTCCTGTCGATCATAATGGAAAAAAAACTAATTCAGAAAAGCTTTAAGAAAGACAAGCTGTCTGACTGCCTCTCTCATACCAGAAAATCCTACATGACATCAGCTCTACAAGCCCAGGAAACAATAGAGGGTTAAACTGATAAGCATATATGACACAGCCTAGAGCAGTGATGGCAAGGACGGATTAAGGATAGTCTGGGCCCCTGGGCAAAGAGTTGCACAGGGCCCCCCCGCCCCCATGCGCACCTCCCCTGCCCAAAAAACATAAATAAAGTAATACATTAAACAACCAGTCACTAACTAACCCTAACTCAAGAGTCTATTTTAAATATGTTTCTTTCTACTCTTCTTTCTTGCAAAGTCATCCACTAATTCATCAAAATTAAGTTGTCTGACCAAATCTGATTCAATGGCCAGAATTGACAGTGAGTTCAGGCGGTTTTGGCGCGTCCTAATCCTGAGTTCATTCTTAATACGAGCCAGTTTGGAGAATGAACGCTCCCCTTCACAATTTGTGATAGGCACAGTCAAAAAAAGTCATTTGGAAAGACATTTGGAAAGGTTGACTGTAAATTCAAATTTATCATGGGTTTGAGCATTTTACTAGGATGTTTTTCTTTTTCTGTTATGAATGATTTGTATTGTATCAATCCATTCGCCAGGCTCATGTTCAGACCTGAAGGATATGCTGCAGCGAGTGAGTTAGCCTTTAAAGTGAGCTCACTGTTGGACATATTGTCAGGCATGAAAAGAACATCAAATAGCTCAGTTAAGTGTGTGTATGCATTCAAACGGTGGTTGAGACAGGAAACAAGTTTGTCAATGACAACATTGAAAGTTTCAATCCGAAACTTGTCCTTTCCGTTAAATGCTACACCTGGCTCTGCACTATCATCAGACATAATTTTGCACTTCTTTGTACGCTGGAGGTCATGCCTGTACTCTTGGGAGACAGCAGTGGTGACATTTAAAGCTGCCCCTTCAAACACCTCAAAGTTATCTCTCTGTGCTGCCACAAAGTCTCGTAAAGACAAGAGAAGTTGTGTAGCTGTACATATGTCAATATCATGCTTCTGCAGCTGCAGACTTGAGGCTTGGAACCTCTGTAGTATTGTGTCCCAGAAGTATGCCATGAAGGCCATCTCCAACGTGTCCAATTTGTCACAGAGTGCAGAGGCTTCACTTCGAGTTACACATTTCTCCTCCATATCTTTAGACATATCATTCAATGCCTCTCTCAGTTGTGCATAATATTTCCAAAGAGCCTTAGTTGACTCAGCTCGTGCGCTCCATTGAGTACCTGACAGTGATTTCAGTGTGAGTTTGATATCAGTATCACGGAAAACCTTTCCCCACCTGTGTGTAGATGATGCACAAAATGTGTACATTGCCTGTACAAAGTCAAAAAAACGTCCAGCTTCTGGGCTACTGTCAACAGCATTGACACCAACTAAATTCAGTGAATGTGCTGCACAGGGGACATAACAAATCAAAGAGTTTCTTTGTTTAAGATGAGCTTGGACTCCATTGTACTTTCCCGACATGTTACTTGCATTATCATATGACTGGCCCCTACAGTTGGATAAGTCTAGCAACGACACACTCTGCCAAACTGTCCCCACTATGGTTTTCAATAGGCTCAAAAGCTAGAAAACGCTCAACTACATGTCCGTCATTATTAACAAACCTGAAAATAAAAGTAAGTTGGTCCACATGAGCAAGGTCTGGAGTGGAGTCCACTATAACAGAGAAGTATTTTGATTCTTTGATCTCATTAACAATTACCTTCTTTGTTCTCTGTCCCATCAAATGGATAAATTCTTCACACACTGTTGATGATAAGTAGGACACAGAACCTTTTCCCTTACCTCCAAACCTTTGGAGGTGCTCAGCTAGGAATGGGTCAAATTTGGATAAGAGTTCTATGATGCCCAAAAAAAATTACCATTGTGGGCTGATCCTAATAGCTCATCAAGTCCCCTCTCCCCCAAAAACTGGATGACTGCAACAACTCTTTTCAAAACTTCCCGCTAGTATTGTCTTTCTGCATCAATTTGTTTGACAATATCAATTGTTGCTGTGCCTCTGGAGCAATTATATAATGCTAGCATGCAAGCCCTATGCTCCACACTCCCCTCATGCTCATGTAGTATCTTGAGCTGTGATGTCATGTAGATGCATGAAATAAGTCTTCGCTGATACTGTTCTTTGTATATAAGAAAATTTATTACAGAAAAAAGAATAATTAGTACAAAAGATAACAGCATCATTAACAAGCAAACCGGTTTTGCTTGGAGAGAGGTTCCCAAATCTGATCCCAAGCTCTCTCTGGCTGGAATTGCTGAAGTCCAGCCTTTATGTTTAAAAACACCTCACAGCTGGAAACACTTAACATACGCTCCTATAGCGCACATACATAGAACATACACAAGTTAGTTTGACGCAATGCATGGGAGGGGAATGAAGTGCTCCCCCATACTAGCCTATGCTTAAAAAAAACAAATGTGTTTAAGTTAGGGCTTACTCCATCTGTTCCCTGTGGTCCAGTTGCCATTCTGTGTGGAAAATATATATGATAATGGTGAATATGGTGAATATCCCATGTGTTTACAACTGTGTATTGTAGGGTAATTTACCACAGCATGACTTAGATAAAACTCGGATGTGAGAAATCTCAGAACATGAAATGATGACCAATGAGTCAGAGATTAGAATTTAAAATATATTAAAGTTTACTTGAAAAATAGTTTCAGCATTACAGATATATAAAAGGAACAAACATTTATAGATATATATATATATATATTAGAAAAGAGTAAAAGTACATCAACGAATAAAATCTCGATAGATCAACACATTCGCAACCCAGAGAGAGAAAGAGAGAGAGAGAGAGAAAGAGAGAGAGAGAGAGAGAGAGAGAGAAAGAGAGAGAGAGAGAGAGAGAGAGAGAGAGAGAGAGAAAGAAAGAAAATAAAGCCAGTCGAGGGACAGAGAGAACTCCTCAGACTTCATCCAAGCAGTTATACATTTTGCAAATGACATGTGATTGGACAGAACTTATCAATATGATTACGTCAGCAGAGTCCAGTAAACAGTTTGTTGTCCAGTTCCAATGACGTGATCAGCTCCAGCCTGTCTGAGCAACAGGTTCTTATCATGATGTTGTTCAGCTCTGTGTCCTTCATGAACACAGCAGACAGTCCTTAAGTGTCCTAAAGTCTGTAAGAAGATGAAACGGAGGAAAAGAGTGGATGGAAAGATCTTCTGGCCTGTGTGCGACTTTACGGCGTGTAGAACAGGCAAGCGCTGGATATCTGAGGAGAGGTTTCCAGCACTTCACTCAGATAGCTTGTTGTCTCCTAGTTCATATGCACTGGTCCCAGAACAGCAGTGAAGCTTCTCTGCCACTCAGGGTCACGTTCTCCTCACAGCTCTCACTGTTGATGAAAACACTCTGACCTTCCTGATTCCTGAAAAAGTAAAAACAACCTCCAAAGCCTTGTCATAGTGACAGTTAAAAAGAGCAAAGATCATAAGGTTATTAAGTGAATTATAAAGTGAACAGTAAAAATAATAACTGTATATATAAATGTATAAAACATTTACACTTCACTCCCCCCTTCTAGACCAAATGGAATCATCCAAGATTCCATGATGGTCTACATAACGCCTAACCCTGCGTTCACACTGGAAAGCGACAAAGCGACAGGCGACCATTCATTTCCTATGGCAGGGCGCGATTTGTCGCCGCGACACGCGAGAGGCGACAAGCGACACGGAGATGAATTTTTCTCAACTTTATGCAAATGAGTTATGACGCGGTGAAGCGACATTCTAACCCGATTGGCTCCTAGCTTTTCTTTGGACCAATCACAAACAAGGCGGTTCGACGTCCTCAAGCTCCTGCTCTCTGAATTTCTAGTTTCTTTCCCGGTTCTTTCTGTTGAACGGGGTGGACCCACATCAGTCTGTGGGAACGGCTGCGTTTCCAGCGCAGTTAAATCACAGAAACGCACAAGAGTCCAGCAAGTTTGGGAGTTATAGCTGGAGAATAAAGTGGCCAAGTGATTCCTTTTTTGTGCCTTTTTTCTTGTCGGAGGCTGGACCATGATAAACGCGGGCGTTGAGCTTGACACGCCCACAAGCGACAAACGCTGGGCGACACAAGCGACTCGTCGCGTTCCAGTGTGAACGCAGGGTAAGAAGCCCCGGGAGTAATGACAAGTGTTTCTTCATCTCTGTGGACATGCTGGGGCCTATTGTACACCAGTCCCCACTACATTAACTTTCTCTTTTTTTCAGAATTACAACATAAAGTTATAAAAGTGTTAAAATCAAGTCAATTTTTTTTCAACATTGTCATTGTTTTTGCTCTAGACTATAGAATACATAGTCTCAACATTTATTTATCAAATACCTTCTTATTTTCTTTTTAACCTTTCACATTGTCTGATTTAACCATCAACCATAATAATGTATATTTTTTTATACATTAATTAGACATTTTCTTACACTAGATGCTGAGAAGCTGATCTACACCTTTGTTTTGATTAGACTACTGTAATGCATTATTCTCTGGATTACCAGAATCTTCAATTTACAAATAACAAATTGGTCAGAATGCTGCAGCTACAGTTCTAACTCACACAAAAAAAAGAGAGAAGATTATTTAGATTGGATTTTAATATTCATTTAGTGAAAAAAGTGTAAAAATCTCTTAATGGTTTAGCAGCTAAGTATATATCAGGACTCCTGACAGATCGACAATTCCAGCTCATTTGTTGAGAACATTTAGCGTTGCATTCTGTATTTATGCACCAAAGATTTGTAACTCTCTATCAGTTTATATCCCTCAGGGATCACCTAGTTCTTCCTTTGAAGCACATCTAAAACTTATTTGTGCACTTCAGATTAATCTTAGTTTTATTTATTTTAAAATAGTTTGTTATGTGCCAAAATTCTTAATGCCAATCTGTAGACACACAATCCTCAACTTTACACATACTCAGAAATCCTTAAAGCATTGTTCAGAATATTTAGTCTGATTAGTGCTGTTATTTGAGGGCGAACACACAAAGAGCATAAAACACCCCTTTTTTATTTTAGTTATTAAGTAGAGAGTTCAGTTCCTCCAAAAACTCTGATGAGTATGATGCAGTCAGTGCATTTCCTCTATATACTATGTAAACTTATTTTCCGTCTGTTAACCTGAGTCTAAAAACATTTGGCTGATGTTAGAATTTAAATGTGTGTGGAGTTGTGTCCACAAGCTGTTGTAGGCATGGTCCACCTAAGTTTAGACTAACTAGTTTCTATGGCAGTGATTTTAAACCTATGAGCTGCAGTGGTCCTGTTTGAAGTTATTGGCCTAATATTTATTTTTCTTGTTCAGTTCCAATATATATTTTTTGCGAACTGTACTATCTGTAAATTAATTGCAAAAATAAAAACATATTTAAGTTTCACTTGTTTGGCATAGTTGCAAGACTGTTAGCTGGTGGTTTAGCAAGCTAGTTATTATTATATATATTGAATTAATTTAGCATTAATATTAATGCACATATAAGAGAAAGATTTCTATCTTACCCAATTTTTTTTAAGCTTTTGGAACAAACAAAGCTCTTTTTTGTAGTTGATAGTCTACATTGATGTATTAATAAGATTTTAAATGGTTGATTTTTATTTAAGCCAGCATGCTTGGTTACTTTAGCTAGTTACAACTACATCTGAGTTTATATGTATTAATTTTGTCAAAAGCCAGTAAACAACTTCCCTTACATAAGCCTTAGCGGAGATGATTGTTGTTGAAAGTGTTTTATACAAATCATAGTCATTAGACAACATAAATGACGTAATATAAACCTAAAAGAACTTTTCAGTAAAAATTGAGGGCCAATAAGTGATAGGCCTCTAATGTATTAATCTGCCCAGCAACCATGTTTGGCTACTGTTTACAATGAAATTAAAGATTTTTTTTTTCTGAACTAGATATTATTTTTAATTCATCAAAGTTTTTTATGAGAAACACTATTTAAAAGAGAAACAAAAATAGCTAAAACCTCCCTTTTTTTCTTAAAAAGAAAGGTAAAACAGTCATAATTTGAGTCACCACCAGATTTAAAGTTTAACCAAACATTTTCTACATGAGGCATAAACATCAAAAATGAAATAAAATCACTCATTTTATTTAAAAAAAAAAAAAAAAGAAACAGGCATAAAAATAAAAATAAAAAATCTGGTCTCACGTCTCCGTTGCTGGCTCAGGCTGAGGGGTGGATCCACTGGGCTGATTGGCTGCTGGGGTTGAGTGGTGTTGATGGTTGAGCAGGTGCTGTCTGAAGCGGTCTCTGATCGCTCAGTTCTTCCAGATCTGAAACCAGTTTCCTGGACCAGTGCTGTAACATTTGAATCACAGCAGGTCCGGTAAAGACGCAGTCCAGCCATCGACCGACAGCTGGACCAAACACAGTCTCCCATCTGAGACTCTCCTCATGAAGTGCTCTGGTTCAGATGATGTTCACAGTACTGTTGCAGAGTACCCTGTCTCTGAGGATCAAAACTCCTGTGATGAGCACCACCCCCGCCTTCTCAAAAAGCCCAGAAAACAGCACTGAGCAACAGTCAGTCAAAAGAGAAAAAATCCCTCCCAAAAAAAAAACTTAAAAGAAAAAATAATAAAAAAGAAATCCTGAAAGGAATTCTATAATATGGTCAAAAATTGTTTAGCCTCATGAAATAACTAAAACAAAAATTATTTCCAGCCAAACAATGCTTGATATTTCTAAACTGTATAAACATTAACATTATATTGTTGTGCTCTGATGGGACTCAAAATATAGCCAAGAATATTTAAGCAAGTTCTTCATTGCCAGAATGCAAGCAAGTTCTTCATTGCGAGAAATAGAAAACATATGGAAAGCAAAACAGAAAGCTCTGTTTTTTTTTAAAGACATCTGATGTCTCCTTGTTTAAAAGTCAGAAAGAGAGACCCAATTCACTGCAGCTCGTAATAGATCCAATATTAAGTTTGTCCAATTAAACCTTTCCAAAGAAAGTAAGGTCTTTCCTTACTGGTTTCTAAAATCTACCATCCTCATTAAGAGAATCAAAAGAACAGCATAAACTGAGATGCATGAGAACCACTAGAGAAATTAGATATGTGTATTCTTTAAATCTCATTCAGCTGAGACTGAGCTGAAACCAGTCTCAATAAGAAAAGAATAAGAATAGAAAAGGCCTAAACCACATGAAGACAGAAGCTGTGTTCAGAATACCCATGATCTTCTTATCATACATAGCTCTCTTTTTTTTTAATTGTTGACTTTTAGCTTCATTTTAGTTTGTTTCGATCAATCTTACATATGTTACAACTAATGTTTCCTGACTTTATATTTTCCTTCATTTCCTGACATTATTCCTCCTAATCCTAATTGTTTTTTTGTTTGTTTGTTTGTTTTCTTTTTTTATGGTTTGGCTCTCTATCTTCATCCTTTTATTTTTCTGTGAATTCTTTACTCAATTGTATTCGTTACTTCACTACTATAATTCCAGAGATCTCACATGTCAGTAGAGTGACTGAATATTTTCAGAATCTCTCATGTTCAATTGTTTGGCGGCCGCACATTTCTTGATTCTGAACATTGAGACATCTGGAACTCTTACAATGTACTTATACAAACACAGTCTTCTAACAATACTTATATACTCCACAGTTTTACTATTTTTTTATTTTTTTCTTTGAAAGACATCCCTAGCACATAGATATATAGAGAGAAAGAGGTCCCTCAAAAGACCCATAGAGAAAGAGAGAAAAAGAAAAAGCGAGAAAGGAGGGGCTAGCAGGAGGAAGAACGCACCACTAAAATCCACTGTTATAATTCCCAGATTTAGCTGTTATGACCAACTTCCATGTTTACGTGCCTCTGTTCTTATCAGTTGGCTCTTGCTCACTGGTTCACAGATAACAACTCCTAATAATACTAATTGTCATAATAATTCTCAAACACATATATAATACTTACTTAACCCTTATTCATAAACTCATAAGCTTTTTCTCCTCATTTCAAGACTACCACTTATTTGTATTACTTCATATACTCATTTAATTACCCTAATCTATTAATTATTTATTATCGGCCATTAGACACAAAACATACAACATATAACATACAACACATAACTACACACACACAGACAGAGTGAGACAGAGAGAGAGCCTCACACAGCTAAAGACAGAGGCCCCAAAACCATCAATCACCCTACACACACTCACACACACACTCACAGACTCATACAGGCCTTTCACACACACACAGTGGCCAACACTTCTTCCACACCAAAAATAAGAAAGTCGACTCTTTAACCATTTTCCCTTTTTTATTTTAAATTTATTTATTTTTTTCTCCTGCAGGTTTCCTATCTCTTTTCTTAACATATTTTCTTTTTTCTTTGCTAGCTTCTTTTACTGCTGTCACTGCAGTATTCCTCTCTATTTCTTTTTCTTTTAATCCTTTTTTCCTTTATTCTCTTTTAAGGCCTTTTCACACTTTTTCCTCTTTCGCATGCGTTTTAATCTCTTCTTCTTCTTCTTCTTCTTAAAAACACATAAATACCTTTTTCAGTCAACTTTCACATAGATAATGCACGCTAAAGCCGGGTTTGGGGACACGTCTTATAGAAAATCACGTATAGTCTTACGCCGCCCTGAAGACTATATTTCACGCATGCCGTACAATACTTGTTACTAGTTACTGTATTTTTTTTTCCTTCTTCTTCTTTTGACGTCATTCCTATTTCTCTTTTTTACTCTTCTCTTTATTCTTCACTTTTTCCTTTAACTCTTTCTCTTTTACTTAATTACTGCAGTTGTACCCCTTCTAGTTAAAATACTTTTACCCCAATTTAGAACAAAGCATTATCCCATACATCTACACAGCATGACAGCCACGCATGGAGCAGGCTTTTCCTCTGCGACCCAAACAGCCACACACACACTTCACCACTTCCACCAGCGCACATGTGAAAAATGCTTACCTTCCTTTGCCGGCTGTAGCAGTGGTGGAAGCACTGAAGCAGTATGAAAGCACAGGCCACAACGAGAGTCCCATCTGGGGTGCCATTTTCTGTAGAATCTTGAGCTGTGATGCCATGTAGATGCATGAAATAAGTCTTTGCTGATACTGTTCTTTGTATATAAGAAAATTTATTACAGAAAAAAGAATAATTAGTACAAAAGATAACAGCATCATTAACAAGCAAACCGGTTTTGCTTGGAGAGAGGTTCCCAAATCTGATCCCAAGCTCTCTCTGGCTGGAATTGCTGAAGTCCAGCCTTTATGTTTAAAAACACCTCACAGCTGGAAACACTTAACATACGCTCCTATAGCGCACATACATAGAACATACACAAGTTAGTTTGACGCAATGCATGGGAGGGGAAAGAAGTGCTCCCCCATACTAGCCTATGCTTAAAAAAAACAAATGTGTTTAAGTTAGGGCTTACTCCATCTGTTCCCTGTGGTCCAGTGGCCATTCTGTGTGGAAAATATATATGATAATGGTGAATATGGTGAATATCCCATGTGTTTACAACTGTGTATGCTCAAATATACGTCACTCACCAATCCGCTCTGAATGTTTCCAGTCAGAAAATCCATGAACAAAAGTATTGTGCTTACTGGAAAACAGTTTGCAAGCAAAACAATACACACAGCCAGTTGAAGGAGAGTAAAGTAGCCACTGCCTAGTCACAGTTTGCCCATTGGGTAGAGAGCAACTGAGTAGAGCATTTGTAAAGCTCCTACTGGTACCCCCAATGCCTCTATCCCTGACTGAGGCTGGGTACTTAGCACTTCTGTTTTGAAATGCAGTTTCTCCTCTACTAACAAGAATCGACTTGGCTTGGTCGGTAATGGTACTGGGCCATAAAGCAGGGTCGTTGACCGTTTCACACCAGGAGTTGGGGTCCTTGCCCTCCTCATTTGAAAAACGACACTCACACGATGCAGCTGGCTGGTCTGATTGTGGGTCTGACACACCTGCAACTTTCCTTTCATGGTCTTTCTGCTGCTGGTCTGTGGTAGCCTGCCAGGGCTGGCATTCCTGCTCTGCACCTGACTGGGTCTGCAAAGGTACATAGTCACTGACAGGTGACACTAAGCCAGTGGGGATCACATCTTCATTGCTAGAACTCTGATCACTGCTAACATTAGCAATACTTGTCTCACTCATATTGAGCGGTTTCTCAAAGAAGTTTGAGATCAAAGGTACGCTTTTCAGGAAATCTGCCTGATTTGCTTCCTTAATCTTTTTTGCTTTTCTTTTTGAGGCACCACTTTTGTGTTTGGGATCCATGTTATTAATGGCAAGTGTTTCTTAAGATGCAAATATAGAAGCTTGTCTTGCAAATTCCTATTCCTATCCAATACTTACTATGTTGTTTCTATGCTGTATGTTCAGGAAAAAAATACAATCACAAAATTGTAGAACCAGATACAATATGTAATAAAAAAAGGCTGACCTATAACTATTTAGCTATAAATTGTTGTTATTGTAAATGTATTGTATGTATGTACTATTATAAAGCTTACACTTCTACTATTATCAATAATGTAATATGCAAATAACAATAAGCTTTTAAAAAAGCTGTGAGTTGCTAGTTAGCAACGTTACACTAGCCTTGAAAAAGGCTGTGAACCTTTCAAAGTTTAATATAGTAAATATAGTAATGTAATATTATATCATGTAATATAATATAATATAATATATAAGCCTTTGAAAAGACTATGAAAATAATGTAACAGAATATATGCAATATAGTATAGTATAATATAATATAAAAATATTTATATATATTATAAAATAATATAATGCAGTATAAAGGGCAATGAGCCTTTAAAAAGGCTGTTGGTTGCTGATCAGGTAATAGCAAAGTAAAAGTTGTAGTAAAAGCACAGACCAAGTTTGCAAGCTGAACTGTCTGAATGTGAGGAGTTTTGATACTGGCAGGGGGTTTTATATAGATCTTGCATATTCACTTGGAAGTTCTCGCAACACCTGATTGGCTCAGCCCCCGTGGGAATTTAGGGCAATGTAACAATTTTTCACCACTGAGTGAGAGGGTGGGGGAGGGGCAGCCTTGCCCCTCTCTCTCTCTCTCTCTCTCTCTCTCTCTCACACACACACACACACACACAAAACAGCATTTTTGTAGTAGATAGTCTACTACAAAAATGCTGTTTTGTGTGTGTGTGTGTGTGTGAGAGAGAGAGAGAGGCATGGAGAGGGACACAGGGGGAAGGTTTTAAGTATATTAAAAATGCTGTGTTAATGAGATTAAATCAAGTTTAATTATTGTCAAGACCCCTTCACACTGCCTTGAAACATGTCAAGTCATGTCAAACTGTCATTGAATAGTCATTGAATAACAAGCTGAATAAAATATGTTTTCCAATAAATAATCCTCAAACAAAATATCAGGGTTACACGCATACGCAGCCACAGCTACTACAACAAAACCACTTGCTGTTTCATCATCACCAAACCAAAATTGTGCTACTCAGTAAAATTAGCTTGCAGTTCTGTTGTATGAAAAGGCACTTTTCCTTTCATGCATTCCTTCAGAACTAGAGTGACCACTGGTCTCTTTACTGTTGTTTATTAAAGGGGAAACATGAAACTAGTCAAATGGCTTGTTGTTTTCACATAAGTGAAATCACACCCTTGGCCAAATTCAGTCAATTTAATCGGTGTCAAAGATAGCATTCATCAGACAAGCAATTTTGTCTTAAATTTAAATAATTGCAAAATTGCTAAATTAATTTGTGTCTCTGCGCTTAAGAGAAAGTGAACATAATAAGTTTGAAACAATACAAATTCAGAAACATTAAGTAAGGGCCTGAATTTGTAGTTCCCTAAAAAGTCAAGGAGCCATGGTAAACGACTTCTATGGAAGTCAAGGGCCCCATAGCAGGGGCCCTCGTGATCAAGGGCCCTCTAATGGTATGCTCTGCTCTTCTCTAGGGCCCCCTGGTAGGGGCTCTCATAACCAGGGCCCTCTAAAAATATGCCCCCCTCTTTCCTAGGACCCCTAATAGCCAGAAGTCGAAGTCAGAGCAGTGCCACAACGCCTCATCCATTTTCCTAAGGGGCCCAAAAGCATGGCTAGGGCCCCCAAAAGCATGGCTAGGGCCCCCAAGAGGCTATGGGGTCAAATCCCTAATAGTCAGAGGATCCTTAAAATGGAGGGCCCTCGGGAATAAAAATACATTGTACCATAAATGTTGATAGGCATCGCAAAAAGTTTTCGGCCAGGGTCCCCCTGGGGCCCCCTGACCTCAAGGGCCCCTGGGCGCTGGCCCCACTGGCCCGGTCAGTAATCCAGCCATGAGTGATGGTATAGTTACTTTGAAAAAGTAATCCGATTACTGATTACTGATTACTCCTTAAAAAAAGCTTAGTTACTTTATGGATTACTTGATTTTAAAAGTAACTAAGTTACTTTACAAGTTACTTTATTAGTTACTTTAAGCAGCTGCACACACCACGTCCCGTCGCCTTAACTTAAAAATTATAACCAGTTTTGCCAATACTCCCTTTACTGGAAAAAAAAGCATTTTTAACAGCATCAATGTATCTCTAGACATTTAAAGTTGAACTATTTATTTTTATAAAATTAAAAGACCATTTCTCTTGAATTAACTTAACATAAATATTTTTTTTTATAAAAAATAAAATATGGTCTTTCTTGATTTCACTTAACTTAAATACTTGTTTTTATAAAAAAATATAAAATATTGAAAGTCTTTCTTGACCTGACATATTTAACACTGTAAAACTGAACATTGAACCTGTTGTTCTCTGCAGGGCAGCAAGGAGTGGTATTATAAAACAGAACCGTGTATATGGTCGAGGCCAGGGATCACATATATGCAGACTGCGGTCCGGGTCCGGACCTAGATGTTGTCCAATGCGGAGCCAAACCGATAAACTACTGAGAAGGATTTAATTCTGACAGTGTTCATTTAAAGCGTCAGAACTTTTCTTGTCTTTATGGTATGCGCTCTGCGGCACGGGAAACTTGCAGACCAATCACGTGTGGTGTAAAATCTTCAAACGCTCTCCTCTGCCAATCAGATCTGTGCAGACCGCTGCGCTGGCTAGTGAATTGGGACGCGGCCGGGAAAAACCGCCTTTATAAAGAGATAGGGAGCCCGAGAACTGGCGAAAAAACGAGAATGGGCGGAAACTAAAGACACGCCGAGCGCGAGAGAGAGAGACAGGGGAGAAAGCGAGACGCGTGTGATTGGGGGAGAGCGGAGGGGGATGGGGAAGGGAACGTGGTGTGTGTGTTTGTGTGTGTGTGTGTGTGAGTGTGTGTGAGGGTGGAGAGAGAGAGAGAGTAACGCACAGTGACTTGGATAAGTAACTTTAATCTGATTACTGCATTGGAAATAGTAACGCGTTAGATTACTCGTTACTGAAAAAAGAGTCAGATTAGAGTAACGCGTTACTGACATCACTGGTGTTGACATATTATAGATGGTGATAAACTCCAAATGTACACACACACACACATATATATATATATATATATATATATATATATATATATATATATATATATATATATATATATATATATATTACCCAGTACTATTAATGTATGTTTATGTACACACAAAAAAAAATATATATATATATATTTAGAAGAACACAGGCTCCCAGTCGGTCACGTAGTCATCTAGAGAGACGTGCACTAGTACAGTACGTGCACTAAATAGGGGGTAGGGAAGAATTGGGACGCGCCCGCCTGCGCTGACTGGCTGGCTGAGCGGAAGTGCTGTTCTGGGGGAGGGCAGTATTGTGCCACGTTGATGGAGGAGGCCAGTGGGGACGTGGAACTGTTCCTATGTGTAACCGGGCCAGCCGCTGACTCTCTGCACACAGTTTACTAACCCGAGAAAAAGGATTTCTGAGCCGCTGATTAAAGTTTTACCCTGTTCAGACCGCGTGGATGAGCTGTGCATGCCTGTGAGCAGCGACCAGAGGGAAGGTAAGCACTTTTTGGAGTGTTGGGGGAGATTTAGAAGCTCTGTTAGCTGAAGCTATCTTTAGCTGTTAGCTACAGTACAGTTAGGGCTGTGTTATGTAGCCAGGAAGACTTATTTAATATTAATACTACTCTAAATATTGTTGAGAAGCAGATTGGGTTGTTATAAAGGAGTCAGTGAGGCAGTAATAGTGTGTTTTTGTGCTCTGGGCTGCAGTAGCTGCCTTGTTTAGCTAGGTCAGTTAAGCTGCAGCCTTAGTACCTAACTAACTAACTAATTTAGTTACCTAGACCTAATATTAATCATCAAGATTAACTCATTATTATTTCCAACATTCTGTACATCTATCTAAACTAGCTACTTTGCTTTATATGTCTTTAATACTGTGCTTTTGATTGTTGCCACACTGTCCTAGCTAACCTTAAATCTGCACTAGCTCAATTCATTTGATTTGTTTACCCATGATAGCAAAGAACATTGAATAAACGTTAGCTAATTGTTTGTTTACATTAGATACATAGTTTAATGTTGATTTATAGCAAAACAATTTTAACATAGCATCATAGGCATACTGTTTATTAACATCTGGATTATTTAGCTTGTATGCTGCAGCCTAGTAGGAAGTTCTGTTATCTAACCTAGGATTGGTTAATTTAGACTTAATTCTAGCTAGCTAATGTTTTTTTTTTCAGCATCCTGTACAGCCTTCTAAACTAGCTACTTTGCGTTATAGCCTATGTCTTTAATACTGTGCTATTGTTGCCTAACTAACGATTCTAGCTAACCTTAAATGTGTGCTAGTTTAATTCATTTGATTTGTTTACCCATGATAGCAAAGAACATTTGAATAAACGTTAGCTTATTGTTTGATTGCATTTGATACATATTTTAAAGTTGATGATTAAAATTAACCTTAGTTTAACATAGCACCATACTGTAGCCGGCATGCTGTGAAATGCAGAAATTTTGAAATTGACATTGAATCCAGGGTAATTTAAAGGGTTTCAATGGTTGGGGCTCAGAAACTGCTCTCACTTTAATTCAACATGAGTATGTTTAGTTAGTTATGTTGTTTAATCATGTCTTAGTAGGACTGATCAATCATAACCTTAACTAGCTAGTTAAGATGTTGTAACAGCTGATCATAGTTGCCAGAATTTGCTATTCATCTGCTGAAATCTCTTCTGTTTTACCCCAGATTGTACAATCTGAGCTGGGGCAATCCATAGGCCACGTAATCATCAGTGTTTTTTAGGCACCACTTTGATAATCTAGGGCCAGGCTCTATAGCTAGCTAACATTTCACCTTCTTCCTAAAGTTTGGTCTGCTCCATCAGAGCATTCGTAATCCAGTCTGTCACCAAAACGTGTTCATGCACTCATAGGAATGCTGGACCTGTGTTATGAATTCTTTAGCACTGTAGTTTGGGCCTACCTGACTGATCCACCAATTGTAAAGCTAAGTAAATGGTTCACCATAGTGGAACTGTAGCTAATAGTACCCCTGCGTTGTAATGCAGGGTTATATTCTAAGTCTAGTTCTAGTCAGATTATAGTTCCAACATGCCTCCATGGCTTCAGATGCTCCAGAAGGTCTTCAATAACAAGATTAGCTGGGCTAGATTAGGATTGGAGTTTAAACCCCTCAAGGCAGCAGATCACCATGACTGGGATTGGGATTCCTTGCATGTTATTACGTTTTTTTCCCCTGTTCAAACACACCAGTTCAGCTCAGGAACAGCTTGTTAAAGGGGATTTATAATAATTTAGAGTGATTTGAACTTTGAAGTAAAATATATTTTACTTTAAAGAATTCTGGATAATGGGGACTAGGACTAGGCAATAAAGTTTTATTTCTGTCTTTATAGTTGCTTTCAAACATAACCAGTGAATTTGTCTGTCCTTAATTTTGTTTTTATGTTTACAGTGCTAAAATAGTGTTAAAATAAAAATCTGTCTTTAATCTTCTGTATAACACCTTACATGCACTGCCTTACCTTTATTGAATTATAAAATATATTTTAGGCCAAAAATCTTAAAGAAAACTGAGATCTCAAATACAACTTCAAAACTACGGTAAAACAGTTTATCAGGTAATAGGCATCATATGTGATGCTTTGAAAATAGGGCTGCATGATTTCTGCAATGAGGAATGGGGGCCAATATGGATAGAGTTGGATGTATAAACAGAATGAGAGTATTACCTTAAAATGGATTTCAGGTATACAGGCAAAAGTGTAAAAAAAAAAAAAAAAAAATCTGAATGAACTTGGAAAAAATATCCAGCACAAACAGTGGACATATGTGTCCTTTAATATGTAATGTTTACAATGGTGAATTAGTGGCAAACTAGAAAAATATGTAATATATAATATCTTTATCTTGCTTAATAACCCCCTACCTTGTACTACCTTTCCATAAATGAATGAAAACAAAAATATTATGCCAATTTTTTGAACTATGTGAAAACAATGTTTCAGGTATCAGAAATCATATTCCTATCTATTTTACCTAACTTAATGTGATTTAAGTTTAGGTTATGGTCCTATGAGCAAGGTTGGAATGAAGGAATTGAGATGTAAAACAAGAGATTTTGAGATTTCAGTACAAAAACTAAAATCTGACTGCAAATATTACTATTGATTGTTTGTGGCCCTGTTAGAAGTATAAAACTATTAAGATGTCTGGTTCAGACTGCTTTTCCAGACCTCTCTTACCACCAACACAGTTGGTGACTCAAAAGTTCTGACTTAACAGGCCCTTTCCACAGAGCTTTACACCATTCCTTTGGTAACATTCTCCTTCA
This sequence comes from Astyanax mexicanus, assembly GCF_023375975.1. Classification (NCBI taxonomy): domain Eukaryota; kingdom Metazoa; phylum Chordata; class Actinopteri; order Characiformes; family Acestrorhamphidae; genus Astyanax; species Astyanax mexicanus. Next base: position 26,912,268 of record NC_064427.1, on the reverse strand, counting down.
ATGAATTACACGTACGTATAATTATAAAGCCTTTTCTAGTAGTACTGTGATATCCATCAGCAGGCTGTTTGCGTTAACGGATTTTAACCTCACAGTGTCAGTTGATAACACTTCTGTGATTGTTGTGGTTGTAGGATGAAGCTGAAAGAGATAAACCGCACTGCCATACAGGCTTGGAGCCCGGCACAGCACCACCCCATTTACTTGGCAGCAGGTAACTCATATACACTGTAGTTTCTGAGCTGAAGACTTGTATGTGACTGTTTTGGGAAGGCAATAATCTTCTGTATTGGGGTACATGTATAGTATTTTTCCACAAGTCACAAAGGTCTGCAGTGTAGGCCATAAAATATTCAGAAGAAGTTATTTGTTGCATGAATAATTATGATTAATAATTTAATTGGCTTTTCCATTAGTGGTGGTATTGTACATTTTATCCAGCTACTAAACTGCAGGTCTGAAGTAACAAACGTTGCTTTTGGAGTTTAGCAAATGTATTAGTTGTCTCTTTGCTGCCTAGTTACCAGTGATAGCAGTTCATCCTTTGTTATACTAACATAACAATATGTACGGTATGTACAGTATCTGTGTTGCCTAGAATACTGTATAGATACCTTGCCTTATTTGTAGAGTCAAGTACATCTTAACATGTAAACAAAAACAATTGTTCTACTAGCTAACAGGTTTAGCCTTAGCTGCCTTGTTTAAGCTAAAATATACATCTCTACACTGCTTTTTTTGTTTACATATTTTGGCCACAACCAATTTTTCCAGTCACGATTGCCTCTATACCAGCTGAGCTGTAGTATTGCAATTGCTAATTGCTAATCAGTTCTATAGCAAAATGTTTAGCTATCATCATTTGAATAGCACATTTCAAGTATTCAGATTCAGCTTAAGACAGCACTATATTTACCAATTTGCCAATGCTGTCTTACAAATCAGTGTTTTAAAATACAGTTTAGTGAGCAAGGTCTCTATAACCGAAGGCAGAAAGGCAGAAATACATCTACTATCATTATGCATTAGCATTTTCACCCAGTAAAATAGACGTCTAATGTAGCTAGTATTTGGTAGGTGCAAAACTCACTGAATGCATTAACATACTGTATTTAATGGGTTTCAGATTTTTGTTGTTTGATTTATTAAGCTACCTAGGAAACTATGTTTTTATGTAACTAGCTTATGCTAAAGTTGTGCATATGGATGCTAGCAGAACGAGTGATTATGTCTCTGTCCAAAGAAAAACAAGTATCTACATTTCTGTTGATTTTTAGTTTACTATATAATTAACACACAACTTTCCCTTACAATGTGGCATTTTCGCAATGAATTGACCAATACAAATTCTCTAGATTATCTGAAATACATTTTTTTTTACATTGACTTCCATTGAAAGCTAAGAAGGTTTTATCTCTCTCCTGTAAAATTGCTGTTATGGAGATATGTTTTGCAGTGCACAGCTACAATATTCTGCTTGTTGCAACATAATCATTGTGATTTACCTAATTAATCACAGTACCCTCAGATCCCAGATGGGTTCAGCAGATAAATAATGGTAAACTCTGTGTTTTACCAGTGTTTGCTAAAGCCATTTGCCTCTCTAATGTCCATTTGTATGCAACCAAATGTTTCTCACCTGCTGTTCTCATCTGCTCCTGCTCAGGCACGTCTGCTCAACAGCTCGATGCTACCTTTAGCACCAATGCCTCCCTGGAGATCTTTGAACTGGACCTGGCCGAGCCCAGTTTGGCCATGAAGTCGTGTGGTGCTTTCTCCTCACCTCAAAGGTCTTTCTTTTTTCTATTACCAATGACCTGCTGTTGTCTTATTGTCGATCCAGTGTCTAGTGCTGATGGATTTGTTTCAATCTAGTTTCACTGTAGCCTTTTATTTGTGTATCTACTGATAACCTGTGTGTGAAATAGATTTTTACTGAATCTAAACTATGTAATGTTCTTATAGTGAAACATAATTGGAATAGCAAAACTAAATTAGACTGAATTAAATCTGTCTGAAAAAAGTCAGGGTCTTGAATGGGAGTGACTGGTGAGTTGCTGCAGTGTTAATAAGGATAAAAAGAGATTTGCACTGGAATATGCCTGCAATTTATTGATTATTGAAGCCTCACTGAGCCTCACTTATTCCCTCTGGTCATTTGTTGTATTTCTTGTTGAGTTGTTTCTAGGTCGGAACTTTAGTCTAAGTCACAATATCTCAACTATATTTTTTTAAAGCAGCAATTCTTATTTTTTTCTTTTTCATTAAAAGCATCCACAGTATTAATGCGTCCTAAATGGGACACATTAATACTAATTCCTATGTACTGCTACTTTAAATTAAAAAATCTTGTTTTTGTTTTTTTTTTACTTGTGCACAGTAGAAATGTAGAATGTAGAAATGCTTGGATCAGTGTTACAAGCAGTTTGACTCTTATATCTGTATTTTTTTGCACTATTAGGTGCACTTAAAATACTTCCTTTCCTAAATACTTTCCTAAAACTGTGAGTGTGCCTTAAAATCCGGTGCACCTTATGTATGAAATTTACCCGTCAGGTTGTGAGGGGCAGTAAAGTCACTCCACTGAAGTACAGTGTTATACAGGAGCTTCAGTTTAGTTCTCCAGCACCAAGACTGGAGCGGTATTAGCATTAGCTGTTAACCACACTAAGTGCTAGCTCTTTCATTGTTCAGAGGTGATTATATTGGACTTTAACCTGTGTGTTCTATGTGGGACAAACCTCTAGCTAGAGCTGGGCGATATGGGAAAAAATCTTATCACGATATAGTTTTCCATATCAGTCGATATCGATATGTATCACGATATAAATCAAATCACTTTGTGTCACACTTAAAGGTTTGTTTTTATTAGTGAGAGAATAAGGGAGTGATGGAAGTTTTATCACAATATTTTTTTCTGTATCTCCATAATTATTAGGGCTGGCCCGAATAGCATTTTTTGAGCTCCGGATATTTGGCAGTAATTGGTAGCGAATATTCCAATATTAGTTTTTAAAAAAAACAAATTAATCATGAACGCGAGCCAGAACCCGAGCTTGAACGTCAGCCTGACTCAGGCGCTGCATGAACTCGGGCTTTTTTCCAATTTTTTCCAATTTTCCATGACTGAAAAAAAAACTTGGGCTATAAGCTCAATATTAAATATTTCGTTTGTTTAGAAATTATTTTATATTCTTAAACCATGTTAAATTATATTAGATTAGTAGGGCTGGCCCGAATAGCGTTTTTTGAGCTCAGAATATTGGGCACTGATTGGCAGCCAATATTGGAATATTTGTTTTTAAAAAGACGGATTAAAAACTGATTAAAGTAAAACAAAAATTGCAACTCGGCCCCTTTAATTCACCACAAAGTTTTCCAAGACCCAGCCGGAAAAAAAAAGATTTCCCACCTTTTCCTCAGCTGGGTCGGGCTCAAAAAATGATTTGTGATAGGCTGTTTTTTGGTTTGTTTGTTTAAGCACTTAGGCTTTTGTACTGCTGCAGTGCAATATTTAGATTTTATATTCTGAAATTCGTTAGGTTTTATTTCTTTTAGCATTTTGAACTTTTTTTCCAATTTCAAATTTATTTTTTTCTGTTTGTTATGTTCTATCGGTCCTTGCGTTTTTTGTAGTTGAAGTTGAATTTAATATTGAAGTTCAATATTTCTAATTTATATTTTGAAATTCGTTAGATTATATTTATTATTGTATTTTGAGCTCACTTTAGTTGGTTATTTTCCAAATTCATATCTATTTTTCTGTTATTATTAAATGTTATTAGCTTATTAGCTTAGCTTGTCATTTAGCATACAGAACTTCTCACGGATTTTTAATGAATGTTGATTTATTAATTTAAAAGCTGTACCTTATTAAAAGTATTTTAAGCCAGACAGACACTGTGTGATTTTTTAATGAGTTTATCTGCATTTTTAAATGGTTTGTCCTGTAGGAAACGCACACGATTTGTATGCTGACACTGTTGTCTGACTGAGGAGCTGCTTTCCGTCAAATGCAGCCTGTAGGCAGGAAAAAATCCAGCCAGAACCGACCATATCATGAGCCAGTTTTAAAGCCAGTAATTTAGTAGAGCATTAAACTACAAATCTGAGATGTACCTGCTGTACTTCTTAATCTCTGCCCCCAAAACGGTCCATTAACTTGCTTGACAGACGCGTCAAATCCCCCGCGAGCACGCGCGGCGCACAGCGCACCGATTAATTCATGCTTTAAACGCGCAGCTGAGCTGTAATTGGGGAAATATCACAAAAATCACAGTGTGATTTGTTACATTAAAAAAAAGACCATTTTCTTCCGCCTAATCTGAGAGGAAAGCGGTGTTCTCGACCGGCCCGAGTTCATGCAGCGCCTGAGTCAGGCTGGCGTTCAAGCTCGGGTTCGGGCTCGCGTTCAGGCAGATAATCTAAATGATAAATGATTTTGTGTTTTTGCACTTGGGCCATAAGCTCAATATTAAAAAGTTCGTTTGTTTAGAAATTATTTTATATCCTTAAACCATGTTAAATTATATTAGATTAGAGGAAAGTCATTTAGACATCATTCTTAAGGTGTTTTTGTCCTGTTACCGCTCCGCAAAAAAACCTCTTCCTTTAATCCGCGCCCCACATACACATTTTTGCAGCACCTGCCCCGAGGTCCTAATATAAATTGAATTAATTACATTTAGTGCTTAAAATTTACTTAAAATTTATTTAAAACGTGCTGAACAGTGCGGCCGTTTATTCCCAAAGTACAAACACTATGGTTGTTTGCGTGTGTCGGGCCATACTCCACTATTCTTTAGGGTTTTTTGTTGCATGCATGAGAATAACTATTACAATTTTCTTAACTATTTATTAATTTGCTCCAGCGTCTTCTGGATTGATTACACGTTGTGTTTTCGTTGTTTGCCGCGCCACTTAGACGGAAATGGAAATGAATGTTTATCGAATTCTATTGCACAGGCTTATCATCGTCATCGAGGGAAAAATTATCGCGAAACAAATCGATATCGTTATATCGCCCAGCACTACCTCTAGCTAATATCACCATGGCTTACCGGAACACACGGGTTTCTCAGTGTAGAGCTGTCGGGCAGCATTTACTAGCAGTTAGCCGCCAATGCTAATGCTGCTGCACCCAGCCTTAAGTAAACATTTTTTTGGAAAGATATCTGTGTAGATTAACATCCAGCGCTTGTTTGACTTTAAAAGATAGTCAATAAATACTTTTTTGACAGATCAGTCATATAATTAAAATCTTTTGTGCCGCTGTCAATGTATTTATAGTTTAATAAGCAATTTTTTTCGTCTCTACCAGTGCTGCTGTTAACCATTATTTAGATCTAAAGTGCATGGTCATCTTTTCTCTCTCCAGATATCACAAACTAGTTTGGGGCCCACATGGGATTGATGAGCACGGGCAGCCCTCTGGAGTTCTGATTGCTGGAGGAGAGACGGGCAACATTATCCTTTATGATCCCTCCAAGATCATCGCGGGAGACAGTGAAGTAGTTATTGCAGAGAGTGATAAACACTCAGGGCCTGTTCGAGCTCTCGACGTCAATCATTTTCAGGTAAAATTCAAGCTTTGTTTCGTCATTGCTTATACACTGTATCTCATGATTTTTGTTGCATTTACTGTATATTTCATGGTGGACCAATGGAAACAGTCCAGAATTATTTCAGAAAGTTGAGAACATTTTTCCCTAATTTAATTTGGTTACATCTTTATTGGTTGATGTTTTATGGTAATAACTGTGTTGCTTAGATTTATAAATGATGTTATCTGCTGTAGTCGAACCTGTTCGCCTCTGGAGGAAATGAGTCAGAAATCTACATCTGGGACTTGAACAGTTTTGGCACACCGATGACTCCAGGACCGAAATCACAGGTAAACATTTATCATTATTTCGTGTTTTTTTTTTTTTTTTTTTTGGAACTGGAACGGCCAGTGTTTGTTTGTTTGATTGTTTTAATGTATTTGTATGCTCATTTAACGTTAAGTGTGATTAAACTTAAAGATTATTATCTTATTATGTTTTGTTTGACATAGCATTTGGGTAAAACAATATTGCTCCAAACACGCATCTACTCTTAAATAATCAAGTTTTCTACATTCTAAAATAATCTTAAAGACATGAAAACAATTAAGGGACACACATGTAATTGTGTAGTAACCAAAAAAGGGTTTAGCACTTCCAGGAACTCCTTCAAGACACTGAGAAAATAGTGTGCAGATCTGTTCTCAAAGCTAAATGTGCTACTTAGAATAATCTAAAGGATAAGTGTATTCTGGTTAGTTCAACAATTTTTGTTTGTAAAATAATTAAATTAAATTAAATTAAATTTATAAATGTAATGTCTTTAATACTCAATTTACAATGTAAACAAATATTAAGGAGGTGTGTCCAAACTTTTTTTCTGGTACTGGATATCTGCAACACTTTCCAGCTTGTCCTCACCTAATAATAAAGGACAATAACTCTGTCATTGTATGTTGTTTTCTATGTAGCTACTGAATTGCATTTACAATGTGTTTGTTGAAATTGAAATACCGTATTTAATATCTTATTTATTTTAGAGCTTTAAAAAAACTGCTTAATTACACAGGATTCAGGCAGACATGCAATATGCTGCTCTTTACCATTCTTTATAATGTTGTCTGTTCTTGTTATTATAATTTTTTTTATTTTATTTATTTATTTATTTATTTATTTTGGGCACTAGCCTCTGGAGGACATTAGCTGCGTGGCCTGGAACTGCCAAGTACAGCACATCCTCGCCTCAGCCAGTCCCGGAGGGAGAGCGTCCATCTGGGACCTAAGAAAGAATGACCTCATCATCAAAGTCAGCGACCACAGTAACAGGGTCTGTATTCTCTCTTTCTGCTCTGCCTTTCTGTCTGGTAATAAAAGTGCAACCATGCCTAGTAACACAGAGTATATTTGCATGATATTGTGTTTAAAAGGAAATATTCAAATTGTGTGTTTAGATGCATTGCTCTGGCCTGGCCTGGAACCCAGAGGTGGCCACTCAGCTGGTGGTGGCCTCGGAGGACGACCGCATGCCTGTTATTCAAATGTGGGACCTGCGCTTTGCCACTTCCCCACTCAAAGTCCTGGAAAACCACACAAGGTATTAAATTCCAAATGTTGGAACGATTGTTTGGAGAATTTAGGGAATCTCTAGAAACTTTTATGTAAAATGACTAAATAGTCATATAATCTGGTCTACATCCTTAAGAAAATATGGTCATTTAATGGGTGCTTTAATCATTTTCGATTTAATTTAAAAGGACATTTTTATGCATTAGAGATGCATTCTTAAAGATTTTAAGAGCCTTCACTTGATTTGGGGCATAACACCAGTCCGAAACAAGATCAGTGTTTTTGTAATTTTATATACATTCACACTGCATGTTAGCAGGTTGCATCTCTCTATACTTGACAATGATTGGTTTGTATAATAGCATGCACCTGACTTCAATGTATTGTCAATTTAACGAGTTGTCTTTTCAAGTGTTGTGTTAAATTTTGCATTTTTTGACAGAATCTGAACCACTTTGAGGGTTTAATTATTGCGCAACAGAATGAGCAGAACAATTTAGATTTCTTTTTTCTGTTTATAAAAAATGGATAATCTACAGTTACAGTAGATACAGAATCATCAGCATAAGCTGTTGAGTCCATATGTGTATACAAGGACTGCCTGTCTAAAACATTCCAAAAAAATGTTCTTTTACACCATGTGTCCATTCTTTTGGACCAAGAACAGCAATTTTGTTTGGACCAAAGTTGGTTATTTGGTTTGTTGCAGTCTTCACACAAGATTTTTGGCATAATTTTAAGAACTCTTTAAAGCTCCTTTGTTTTTGTCTGTAGAACAGTGTGCAATAGTCTCTGGCGGATATTATCAGCTCACGGTTCAGTTGTGTTCCGTGTTGTCTTGTGTAATTAATATTATTCCGGATGACTGAGTGTGTGCTGTGTTTTTAAAACTCTGTGTGTGTGTGTCTTGTTAGGGGTGTCCTGGCCATTGCTTGGAGTCTGGCTGACCCTGAGTTGCTGCTGAGCTGTGGGAAAGATAACCGTATTCTGTGCTGGAACCCAAACACTGCTGAGGTTAGAGACTTGCATACACTGTGTAGAACAAGCCACTATTAAGACCTTTATCCTTTCCTGAAATTGCCTGATTTGTAGCTAATGGCCTTACTACATATAGCCAACACTGACTCAAGGCTCCATGTAACTAGCAAATGAGGTAAAAACAAGGAATGGAAGTTTTATTCAGTACTTTAGCTTTTTTTGTCGTTTGATTATTTAGCTTTTCCATGTTTACCGTATTTTTTGCAGTTGGCAGTTTGCACTAGCTCTTTCATTGTTCAAAGTTGAGTATATTGTACTGTAGCCTACATGTTTACCATGTTAAAACAATGTTTTGCTGCTAAATTATTGGAAATCTAAGCTAAACTGTAAATAAACAGAAGGGCTTTACTCAACCAACAGTTTTCAGGGGAGAAGTCTGTTATGATAAACATCCAGCACCCATTTGACTTTGAAAGGAATTGTTTTTTTTTTGTTTTTTTTTTTACTTAGACGCCCCCAACCTGCTAAGTGGTGACCCTCTTGTTCCTTACTATTGTCACTTATAATGCATCTTATGTATGAAAATACACCGGAAAATATATGTTCATTCATAGTTTTAGAATATAGTCCTTATAGTCTATAAAATATAGCCCTGATCAATGTTTAACAACCTTAAGATATTTCCCTGGTACCTTGCATAGTACTATAAAGAAAGAATTTCCAATAGAAAAAGAGCAAACTGCCAGTTGTTGGGAGTTTGCATTTACTTAGCTTGTGTTCTTTAGTATGAGTATAAGTTATTGTAAGATATGTATTAATAAGTGTCATTGAGTAAACTGTGTAATCTATCTCCAACCAGGTTCTTTACGAGCTTCCCACCAGCTCTCAGTGGTGCTTTGACATCCAGTGGTGCCCCAGGAACCCAGCTGTGCTGTCTGCCGCTTCTTTTGATGGACGGATCAGCATCTACTCTATAATGGGAGGCAGTAACGATGCCGTCAACACTGCACAGGCTGATCAGGTACACAGAAATTATGGCTCTCACTAGGGTTGGGCGGTATGATGGTATTTCGGTATACCACGGTATTTAAATATGGTGATGATATTGTACAAAACACGTGTTTTTATCTCCCTGGTGCTCATATTCTAATCCCATACAGAATTCTGCAGTTTCCTCAGGGTTTTCTGTCGTTATTTCGCGGCTAGCTCGAGCGCTGTAAAAATAAGTAATTCTGCAGAGCCTCTCACCATGGTTTCTTCTATGTCCCTATTTTTCATACAGTTGTTTGTGTTTGTAGTGCCATTCACATCTTACATGTTTTCGTTGTATAGTTAAGTTCCTCGTTTGGCAACATGGACCCCTTCGGCACAGGCCAGACCTTGCCACCGCTGCAGCTGCCTCAAGCCACCCCCACAAACAACACCATCACACCGCTGAAGAAACCACCCAAGTGGCTCCGCAGACCAGTAGGATCTTCGTTTGCTGTAAGTTTCACCCTGACTCACCCCTTACACAAGGATTGAATCTGGATTCTGAGTAGTCACATTTATTTAAACTTGTATTATGTTCATTTGTATCTGTTTCCAGTTCGGTGGTAAACTCGTCTCTTGGGAGAATATTAAACCACCACCGCAGCAACCACAGCAGGCCGTGCCCCATGTTGTGAACATCAGCCAGGTAGTCACTGAAACAGACTTCTTAGACCGCTCCAGCCAGCTTCAGTCCACCCTCACTGCAGGAAGCTTCGTGGAATTCTGCCAGATGAAGATTGAAGCTGCTCAGAATGAGTTTGAGAGGACCGTTTGGGCTTTTCTAAAGGTAGGCATTTGATATTAAAATGCTGGTCATAATGGAACGATTAAACATCACATCAGACTGGATGTTCTACTGAGGTTTCCTTATATCCCTGGGGGAATCCTTAGAACCCTTAGTTCATTCCAACACCTCCTGATATCTGAATTTAGGAGTATTCTGTAGCTATTGTGAATCAACAGTGCATGTTGAGACTAGTCTTGCCACTTCATTGTTCTCTATCCTGTTATTTCCCTTTGACCTCCTTTAGGCCCTGTCAAAAAATTCTTTATACCTTTTAACTTTAATTACTATTGTAAGTCGCTTTGTACAAAAGCGTGTACCAAATGTAATGTAAACATTAACATGAGGTAGTATGGTGCCCTGTAATTTTTGCCACGTCCCATGAAAGCTAATCTGCTAGTCTAGAGTATAGTCAAACTCATCCACAATCATTACCATCTACTGTAATCGCTGTCCACTGTAGATGGTAATGCATTCTATGACATATTCCCGGTACATATGAGACACTGTGGATCTGAGTGTTAAATTATCTGCACCCTGCAACATACCACTCAACTCAAACCTCATACAGGTGTGGGCATTCCCAATCCATCATCTGAGGTAATACTGTACTTACTTGTATGATCGGTTTACATACTACTATCCCATGACTTGGCATGTCGGTGTATAGAGAGTAGGCCTGTCATGATAAGATTTTAAGTAATTTTAAGACAATTAAATGCCCCTGATAATGAGAACAGAATAGTATTAAAAAGAAAAGCAATTATACACTTTTTTAAAGAATTTAATTAACCATTTATTATAATTAGTTTGGGAGTTATATACTTACACTTTCTTCACCTACTTTAGTCCACACTGTGTGTATGGAGTCATATATGTCATTATATATGTGAACAAACATACAAATAAACACAATAGACAATATCACGATTATCAAAAATAAAATAAATAAATCCATATTGCAATTATTGTGACAGGATTTATAGAGTATTTTTTGTGACCTGAGATATCTGTGTAAATTCAGACTGTAAGAAAACACAGGATGGTTGTGATCTAATGGAAAATTATAAATAAAAGCAGAATCCTGCATATTACATTTTCACATTTTCCTGATTGGTGGTAGATTGAGTTGTCCTCGTTTATACTGTGGTTTAAAATGTTAACTGTAATTATGTTTTTTTTTAGGTTCAGTTTGAAGATGATGCTCGGGGAAAATACTTGGAGCTTCTCGGGTACAAGAAGGAGGAACTAGCACTGAAGGTGATTCAGTTCTCACATCATCCTCAGCTGGCATCCTGTTTGCTATGTTCAGTATTGTACTCTTCACCACATTTAGTTCTCTAAAAAAATCTGCAGTGAATGGTTGCAGCAGCAGCAGGCTTCAGTGTTGATGTACACTATATTGCCATTCGGGTTTTGTTCTCTTCATTATCTACAAGTGTATACAAAAGCATATAGAACCTAGGCATGCAGAATGCTTCAACAAATATTAGTGAAAGATTTGGATTGCTCTTTAATGTGATAGGACAAATAGGACTACTAAAGATTCCACAGTCAACTGTCAGTGATATTTTAACAAAGAGGAAGAGACTGAGAACAACAGTAACTTGCTCTGTCAGTGTAAAATAACAGAGCTGAGTCAATGGATGAAGAGGTCAATCACTACAGACCTCCAAACTTTATGTGGCTTCAGATTAGCTCAAAACAGATGAGCGTAGAGGTTTAGAGCTTCATGAAATGAGTTTCCATGACCAAACAGCTTCATCCAACCCTCACATCACTCCTTTTGGCAATATATTGTATATATCACAGTTAAAAAAGGGTTTTGTCATCAGTTTGCCATCATGTCAGGCTTTATAAGCCTAGCCTTTAATAATAATAATAAAAAACAGTTGATTAAGTGCATGCACTCGACAGAGACTAGCAGCATCTTCTTTATACATTTTGTTTCTGTGGTTTTCAGATTGCATCAGCATTAGAAGGGAGAGACCACAAGTCAGATGAAGCCAGTGAGGTAAGACTTGGATACGCTAAGACTGATAGATTACTGTTTAACTCACTTTTAATTACAGTTTAATTTAACTTTATTTAAGAATATTTTGCTTTTATATATGGCCTAAAGGACACTTGCTTTAATTAATTGCAGATTACAGATTGTAGATTTTTGATTCTGAGGCATCAGAATGCAGTGGTCACCTAGTTTCCCTTTCCTGTTTTTAGTTTCACAACTTCAGCAGAAGAAGTGAAACTCTCTGCAGATAAAAAGGAAGTTGACATGATAACAAGTGGCGTGCCAAATTGATGCCTCAGTTCTAAAGAAGCTTAAATGTGTTTTTATGACTTATACACTGATTTATACACTGATCTGTCTATATCCATAAGCTTTTAGGGAATTTGCAAAAATAGAGGTAAAATCAATGCAGAATATATATATATATATATATATATATATATATATATACACACACACACACACACACACACACATATATATATATATATATATATATATATATATATATATATATATATATGGATATAATGTAGCACACAGATGAACTTTTAGGCTCTTAATATGCTTTTTTAAAATGTTTTTGTTGGACTTGAATTTGGAAAGTGTTATAATATACTTTGCTTTAGAGTTCATGTTTGTGTTCAGTTCAACACAAATTCTTTGTATGGGAAAATCTTCAACCTGCATGCTTACCTTCATTCAATCTTCAATGGGTGGACAATGTGTCTTTTTTTTATCCAATATTTTTTTATTCTTCTTAATTCTGATCCCTTGCCACAGTATCATTTATCAATTTTGCACATTATTGCATTTGATGATCCATTCTTTTGGTTCTTTTGATTGCTTGTAAAGCCAATTTCTACGAGCAAGTACATCTTATCAATCATCTCATCAATCATCTGCTGATATTGACATTTTGTAATTCCTTAATTTGGAATTGGGTTGTAATCTTTTGCATTTTTAATCATGTGCTCAATTTTGTCTGAATGTCATCACGTTCCGTCCTCACCCTTGGTGTGTATGTGTAGCCTTCCTCTGCTCCTCTCCTCGACCATGATCCTTCTCTTGGCCCAGAACTTGCCCAGTTTCCTGAACCCGAGCTTTCTGCTGGCACCCAGTTTGGGCAACCTTATTATACATTGCATGGGGAACCATTGCTTGACGCTAGTGCCAATCGTCACACCAATGTTCATGACTGTAAAGCTAATTATCAACACATTTCCTCAGCTGATATCACTCCCTTATCTCAATTCCCATCTGCTGATTGGCTACACCAGTCTGGTCAACCCTCTTTGCATCACTTTGCACCTTCCAGTGCTTTACTGCAGCCTGGGTCTGATCTGGCTTGTCCAGCTCTTCAGGCTTTACCTCAGCAGGCCATGCCTCCATTGGTTCCACAAGATTCTAAGACCAGTTCTGTCCCTTCTGTTGACCTTCAACCATCTATCCAATCTACCCAAACTTGTCATAGTAAACCAATGGTAATCCCATCTTGGACCCATAATTATCTTCCTGAATCTGAACCACTTGTTGTAGAACCTCACATTGACCAGCAACAGTCTATACAGTTTGTAGCTCCACCACAACCTGACCCACAAGAACATGTGCCAATGCTTCATCCACAGCCTGTGTCCCTAGAACCTGTACCTGGCTTCTTACCTATAGGCTTACTTGACCCACAGGCTCCTCCCACATTCCCACCTTCCACTGTCACTCAGCAAACCACGCCAGAAATGGACTTGATTCCAGTGGCTGAGCCTCACGCTCTTCCCGAGTTGGACCTCATTCCACCTGTTAACGGTGAGCCAGAACCTGAGCTGGAGCTGAACGCTGTTCCTTTGGATGAAGAGGAGTCCGGAAACGTTGACGTAACTGCTGATGCACCAGAGGAGGAGGCAGCACTGGAGGAGGAGGTACCTTCAGCCGGCCTGCCGTTAGCAAGTCTTCTGTCATAGCATCCCTGTGTGATAGCATTACAGCATTACAGCACACCCCTTTCTGTGTATTTTAAGTTTTGATTTAAGTAGAATTGGTTGTAGGACTAAGATACTAAGATGTAGTCACATCATTATTTTGAGGTTCACACAGGAATGCTTACTTCATGGCATGACTATAGTATGTGGCGTCTCATTAATTTCCGTTTAGTTGACTAGTATTTAGCTAGTATGCTTGTAGCAACGACTAGATATAAAAGTAATGCATGGGGAAAAAATGGGAGTTCAGTTCTGCTGATCCGTGTTTGGTTTGGATCAAGATGTAACATCATATTGATGCTGACAAAGCGATTCTTTGTGTAGATGTTCATCAGTGCATTGCTTGTTGTCTGGTGTGGTCATCATATTTGAATATTCATGCACTTTTGTTTCTTGGTTCATCAGTTTTTTTTATAGGCATTTTCACACCTACTCTTGTAAGTTTTGTTTTTATTCCAGTTTCGTCCTAGTCTCGTTCAAATCTCACACGAGCTCTGGGTGAGTTCGTTTGTGGTGAGAACATGACTAAAGCCCTAACCGGATGAGATTAGTTTCTCAGGGGGTCCTGTGGTAATTTTCTCTTTTATAGGGGGGGTCCTCTGTGATTTTATTCTCATCCAGAACAAACATGTAGTCTTTGTATGAGAAAATTACAGGCTGAAGTACCTACTGTTTTTCAGTGAACTCCGTGGTTGTAAGGTAATTTTAGTCCCGTCTGGACGCACATCTCTGAATTTCGTCACCTCGCCTTTAATAAAATAGCACCGTAATTACACTTTGGGTGCACGTTTCTACGAAGATCCACAAAAACACAACAGCGAGTGAAAATAGAGAAGCTACTGAATGCAATGTCATGTAACAGAGAAAGCCAAAAAACTCACTGGTCCTCCTGTTTTTCAATTGTAGTCCAGATGTAAGAACTTTATCACTGAGTAGCAGTGTGAAATATTTTACACAGACGTCCCCGTGGGAAACTAATCCTGTCCACAGGATTCAAGCAAGACTTAAGCTAGAGGTGACCCAACCATCAGTTATACTCCACGGGTTGGAACCAAACTGCATTCTGCAGGTGTCTGTTAAGCAGATTTAATGGGAGGTATTTTAATGTCCTTGGATTTTTCTTGTGTAAAAACAAATCAAACCATACAGGAAAACACTCCAAGCTTACAAACCCGATTTAACTACTTTTAAACCAGAGCGGTGTGTGTGTAAATTTTCTAATTATTCCTCTTTATTGCGTTTTTTGATATCACTGTTCATCAGTCTTTTTAAAATGTACTTAAAGTTAATGCTAAACATTGCAGTTGACACAATTGGCATGGCATCAAGTTGCAGCTGCTGCATTGATGCTGCATTGCTGAAATTTCTTTAAAAAGAGGCAGATTCTGATTTTCTATGTGTTTGAGGCATGTGCTAGTTTTCACTCCCTAGTGTCGGGGCATTATTAGTGATAGGGTTTTTTTTTTTTTTATAAATAGAGATTGGGTAATTGGCTTTCCAAGTGGGTAGATGATAGGGTAGAATTAGAAATTAGAAATGTATTATATGAAATGCCTTTTACATTTAAAACTTTGTTCCAGTCCCACATAAGACCATGAGCCTGAGCTGAACCATGAGCCAAGACCAACTAGCCAGCTAGCTGACTCAACTATGAAGTGTGCTCCACAAGTGTGACCAATCAGCCAAGAGAGTTCTCTTACATGGTTTGATGGGAGGCATTTCAAATCCCTTGGTGTTTTCTTGTGTGGAAACAGATCAAACACAATTTAGCTGCTTTAAACCAGAGCAAACCCTACTATAGGTGTGAAAATGCTCTAATTAAATGTTAAACGTATTCTTGGCATCAGTGTTAATGTTAAAATCGCAGTGTACACAATGGGCATGGCATCATGGTGCAGCTGCTTTTTGTGGACCCTCAGTGACTGTGAAACCCTTATGCACACACTAGGAGAAAAATGGACCCATGGAAGAAGAGGAGGAGGCTCCAGCAGCTGAAGAGAGCCAAACACTGGAGGAGATCCCTGTTGCTGAAGAGGAACCTGTTGCGGATCAGATCCCTGTACTTGAAGAGACCTCGTCTCCATTCCCAGAAACTGTTAGCAGCAAAGCTAGCCAAGGCAAGTATTTTTTTTAGCTGTTTTAATTAATTTGTTTATATAGTTAAGACTAGCTCCTCTCTAGGGTCTTGGTGCAGTTGTTTTGGTTTGGAACAGCATGATTACTGTATTTCTTGATCAGGTAATGCTACTTCAGCATCAGCAGCCAGAGTCAGAACCAGAGAGCATAGTTGGCCATACTCTCTCTGGGAGAATATATTGTAGATGCCACACTGTCCTCTCATCACTCCTAAAGTGGTGCTGGTCAGCACATGCTGTTGGCTGATTTATTTGAACTGGGGGATGCTGCATTGGTAGCATTTCAAAAAAAGAAGCGGAGTCTGACTCGTGTTTTTAAAAGGCATATGCTATTCTTCATTTACTTAGTGTTGGGGGTATTATTAGTGATGGTGAGTTTATATGAATGGAGATTAGGTATTGGTCGTCTAAGTGGGTAAATAATGGAGTAGAATTAGAAATGCATTACTTTCATTGGCTGCCGGAGCCCTGAGAGAGCACAATTGGCCTTGCTCTCTCTGGGTGAGTAGATGGCACACTTTTCCCTCATGACTCCTAGGGTAATGTCAAAGCTACTCAGCCAATAAAAAAACACGGATTTAATCCAATAAAAAAATGCAGGTTTGACAACACCTTTCACATTTAAAGCTTTTTGTGATCGACACATTCAGGCCATGACATTTTAAAAAAATTATAGCCAGTCTTTTAACAGTAAAGGAAGGTCATGATTTGTTTAACACCATAGTTTGAACATCATGGTTTGGTTCATCTGTCTTGCGGTCCCACTTAATCTCTTTCTTTTTTATGATTATTTCTTTAATACTGCAGATGTAGATAGGCTGATCACCCAAGCGCTGCTTATTGGGGACTTCGAAGCTGCCGTCAACCTCTGCCTTCATGAAAACCGAATGGCAGACAGCATCATCCTGGCCATTGCTGGAGGGCCAGAGCTGCTTGAGAAGACTCAGAAAAAGTACTTGGCCAAGACTCAAAGCAAGATTGGCAAGGTGAGGATTACAGAACACAGAATGTATTCATCTTGGGTTATCTGTAATTTTTTGGTTTTGTCGTTTGTAGCATTTTGATTGTATTCCATTGTGGAATAGTGCTTTGTTATGCTGGGCCTAATCATAATGATTTCTTCTGAATCTGTAGCTCATCAGCGCAGTGGTGATGAAAGACTGGTTGGATATTCTTGAGACGTGTGATCTCCACAACTGGAAGGAGGCTCTGGCTGCAGTCATGACCTACGCCAAGCCAGAGGAGTTCTCCACCCTCTGTGGTGAGTAAGGACTAGAGTGTGGCGTTTTAAACAGGAGTGTGCCACTATGATCAGGAGATCGCCAGTTCGAATCCTGTTCATGTAGCTTGCCATCGGCTGCCGGAGCCCCGAGAGAGCACAATTGGCCTTGCTCTCTCTGGGTGGGTGGATGGTGCTCCTTCCCCACATCACTCCAAAGGGTGATGTCGATCAGCACAAGGCTGATGCCTGTGAGCTGGTGTATCGGAACCGATTCGCTGCGCTTATCTCCGAGTGCTCTGTGCTTTGATGCTACTCGGCAATGCAGAATCAGTAGCAGTTTGAAAAGAGGTGGTGGCTGACTTCAAATGTGTTTTAATTTCTGAGATAATAGTAACCATGTGTTCTATGTGTGTTTAGGGCTGTTGGGCTCCAGGCTGGAGGCTGCTAATGATGCAGAGCTGCAGGCGCAGGCCTGTCTCTGTTACATCTGTGCAGGCAGTATGGAGCAGCTGGTGTCTTGCTGGTCCAAAGGACAGGAATCCTGCAGCCCACTCTCACTGCAGGTGAGACATCCCTGACATCTCACGCCATATGCCCACTTTCACTTTTATGACTCTATTCACATTTATAGTCCCTTTCACCATTTTTGTCCTGCTTTGAAAGCCTGTTAACAAACATTGTTGCAATTACAACAGAATAGAAGGAGAATAATAGTTAAAACACTTCACTTGGCCTTGTTAACAACCTCCCACACAAAGTCTCTTTTTTTTCCCCTAACTGTCTCAAGTGCGCTATAATGTAAAAAGGACCTAGTGATTCTAGTGATTGCCAAATGTCTGCAAGAGCATTCAAAAATCTTTTTAGCTATCTACAGTCTTGTTTGTTGTATTGAACATACAGCCAATTAATATAATATTAACTAAGTTGCCACTAATTAACACCAGATTAAATATATTTATCTCCTTTGGTACCTGTTATGGGGTGGATAAATTAGGAAGTAAGTAAACATTTGGTTTGTATCAGGAAAAAAATATAAGAAAAAGAATCATTTTGACAAGGACCAAAATGTGAACGCTAGACGACTCTTTTTAAAGGAAACGTTTTAAAGGTTTTTTTCTGATATGCAGTCCGAACAAAAAATTCAGATTATGTTTTATACTTTAGATTCTTCTAAGTATGACATGTTTCTTTGAGGACAGATCTGCACACTCTTGGTATTTTAATCTCAGTGTCTTTATGAGTTAGAGTCACCTGAAATAGTTTTCTCAGTGACTTGATAGAGTTCCTGGAGGTGCTGAACAATAGTTGCTGCTTTTCCCCCACACTGTGAAGCTCCAACTCCTCCCAAATCAGGGATCATGGAATTGTGGAGGACAAACACTATTTACTATGTAATTCCATGTTTGTCCCTTCATGTATTAAATATTAATCTGCAGTAATGTAGACAATAAAAAATAACAATATTGAATGAGAATGAGAGACTAGTACTGTATGTTGCAACCACTTGCAACCACTTATTAATCTGACTGATCTCGTACATGCATGCATGATCATTACAGTTGGCAAACCTTTCTGTGCCTCTAACTGATTTCATATACATGTCTCCTTGTATACATATATTTTTAAAACCTGACCTGGTCTGTTTTTCCTTTAGCACCTGGTTGAGAAGGTGGTGGTTCTGAGACAGGCTGTGGAGAAGGCTCAGGGTGGTGTGGCTCCTGCTGTGGGCGCCCTGCTGGCAGAGAAGATGAGTCAGTATGCCGGCCTGCTGGCTTCTCAGGGCAGCCTACAGACTGCCCTCTCCTACCTACCCACCAACACCGAACAGGCAAGCACAGTTAAATTATTCTGCTGAAAATGAATGCGTTAAGCAACACATCATCAACACATCATCACTGTCATGCGGAAACCTCAGGAAGAAACCTGCTTAACTTTTAATGTGTTAATGTAAAAAGATTTTACTTTAAGTTATTTTGAAGAATTTTCTTAGTCCATTTATTTTGAAATAATATAAGAAAAAAATTTAATTCACATTATGTAAAAAAAAAAAAAAAAGAAAGTTAAAAAAAAAAGTAATATTTAAGATGTATATGTTTGACATCTAATTTAACCAGAGAATTTTTTGCAAAATATTACACTGTTTTATAATCATATTCAAGTACATCATTGCAAACTCATGGAAGATTTTGCTATAAAAACTGGGAAGCTTTTTATTCTTTGCTGATGATTTATAAATGCTTTTTATAAATTTGCATTCATTTTTATTATTTAAAACCATTGTCAAAACCATTAGTTCTGTGTTTATAAACTAATTGCCCTTCTTTATTAGTTTTATATACATTTGTGTATATAAGATATACCAATTGTGGACATAGGGCTGGGCGATATTATTCAAATAAATAAGCGATTCTCAATTTAAATTTTTAGTTCTTTTGTGACTTCAGTATTTTATTTGTAAGAAAACAGCACCATTTAAAGTGATGCACATAACATTGTGTGTTATATTAAACATGGTGCAGACGTGATCTATTTCAGTTGAGAAAAAGTGTCAAATATGTGTTGCTGCCACATAAGTGTCCTTTACAGGTTTCTGACAGAAGCATTCTACTAAGATTCCCTGGCAGTTTTTTTATGTAAAGATGTACAGTCTCTATTATACCATTTTGAAAATCGCTTTAAATAAATTAGTTACTTAAAAAGTTATTCGATTGATGAAAATAATTTTTATAACCTCCCAGCCCTATGTGGACTATGTATCTGCCCTAAATAAGATATAGAAATTGGCATTCCAATCTCCAATTGCATTAACATTAGCGAGAGGTTTAGCATTACATTTGTTTAGTATAGTAAATTTATATAGTAAAGTATAATGAATAAAATGCTGACATCCAGACATTTTCTCACATTTCCCAACTTTACATAAACATTATATACATTGAATACATTAACAAAAATGTAAAAAGCCAGATTTAAACACTTGCTTAAGGCAAGTTTATCAATTCTCTGTCGACTCCGATATGATTCAAGCTCACTTATCTAGGCTGGCTTACTGGGTTATTAGCTACTTTGACAGAAACCGTCTGGGTTATATAAATTCTTCTGGTTTTTATGTAAATATTACAGTAGATGTCTGTAGCTGGTGAAATGAACAGTCTTGGCAGCATTGATGTTTTCCTTCATTAGAATTTGGATCATCAGGTTGCTCGGCCTGGCTCTGCACTGCTATTTGAAACCATGAGTAATTGGAGTTGTGTGAACCTGCAGTAGCAGCAGTGGTCTGTATCTGTTTTCATCCAGATCTCGAATGTGTGGATGCTGATGAGGTCTTGTTGTTTGTTGCTATTTTCTCCTGGTGTAGGTTGCAGTGCAGCAGTTGCGTGAACGTCTGAGCAGGGCTCTGGGTCAGCATGCCGCGGTCCAGGCGGCCCCCGCTGCACCAGTGCAGAACAGACAGCCTGTAGCCGTTCCTCAGCAGACCTACCTGCCAGTCCAGCCCCAGCCTCAACAACTGCCCCCTCAGCCCACACCTGCTGCCCCCATACAACAGTATTACCAGCAGGTACTGATCAGTATCACTATATAACTATTGTGTTTGTGTGTATATGTATATATATATATATATATATATATATATACACTCAACAAATACTATCTTTGTCAATTAATATTATTAGAGACAATCAATCACAAACAGGCAGCACCTGTGTTCGCAGGATGTCTTGCATCTTTCGCTGAGCTGTTAGTGTATGTCAAATACAGTGGCTCCTCAGAAGGATGGTCAAAACAACCCAGAGTTTGTTAACTTGGCAAAATGTTAAAAATTTAAACGGGTCATAGAGGCATTTCTAGCAGTCGGTGATCTCTCACCAAGAGGTACACTACCCAAAAGTAGTGTTCTCTGTTTAAAAGAGACTCAGTATCTAATCAGACAACACCTGTCATTTTTGCCTGAGGCCTTACCTCAAGTTTTGCAGAAGTACAGGGTGTATTTTTTTATAATTACTATTGAGTGTATAGTTTGGGTGTTTATTTATTATTGTTTACCTAATTGGCACATTTTACACCATCATATCCGTTTACAGGGACCATAAAAACAAAATTATTTATGCATTGTGTTTGTGAGTCAGTCTTTTATTTCTGGGAAGTGGTAATCCTATCAACTATATTTCTATAGTGATCTTGATTTGCATGCTACATTTACAACTCGGAATGGTGGTATCTGGGGTAACCGGCTCATTTCTTGACTAACACAGTTATGTGGTCCAAGAACATTATGGTGAGGATTGTTTAAAAAAATAAAAATAAAAAAGTCCTGATGTCATTCTCCATTCACCAGTGGTTCTTTTAATAATGAAAACCTCAATTTTACGGAAATTCCTGAAGGACCAATAAAAAATCTTCATTATCCATCAGCAGTCGCAGTGTGTGGGCGTGTGTGTGAGTGTGTATATGTGTCTCTATTGTGTTCAGGCTAGGGCCGCCTCTACTGTCACTTCCTGGAGTGACCAAACCCCAACAGTTCTGCCCAGTGTCCCTCGTCCGCTAGCCCCAGCAAAAGACCTCCAGGTACATACAGAGCTGGGCCCACGCAGCATATACACACACACTAACAAAAATATACACTCATCTTCCCTGGAAACTACAGTGGAGAACCTATGGAGAAGCACACCAAAGAGATAGTACTGTATTTAGTATGGTCAACGAGAGTCAAATCCGAAAGTCTGTATTAAGATTATTCGATCATCTGTTTGCTTGTTTTTATTTTTAATATAGTAGTGTGCTTTCTATGAGTAATAAACACTAATCCACTTACTGACTTTTAAATAAAACAATTGAATTATTGAAACACTTAATAATAATCACTTTTCTTTCACTAATGTAGTAACCGGAGGTCATTATCCTGAACTGGACCAAACTCTTGCATTCCCTTTTTCTTGAATAGTAGCACCAAGTCCCCTAAACCCCTAAACACTAAGCAATGAAGCATGATCCCACCCTGTCCCACTGCCCACTACAAGTGCATGCCTGCTTTTCCTTCCCTAGATATCCAGACTGTCTATCCAGTCTTTTCTTCTGTTAATTTATTCTGCATCAGTACCAGCCGCTGGGTTTTCTGATCTTTTTATTTTTCTCCAGAGAAGTTCTGAGTTCTGTCTGCTCTGCTGTTCTTCTGCATGCTAAACACACTTTCACTCTTCATTAATGTTATATTTATCCAGAGCGATCGATCAGTACCCGACACTTGCACAGGTTCGTTTTTCAGTCCACTGTGCATCGCGTAGAGTGCCTTACGTACGACAAGCTGAGCAAACGATGGATGAATGATGGATGATGCTTTATTACAGCATATACATAAAATCTGCACATGTTTCTGTTGGTATCAAATACTGAAATTACAGTGGATCTAATATAAAGTGATTTTTCACCACCCTGACTCAGTATATAGTTGTAGCGTTTGGTATAATCTGATAAACAGAGCCCTGTCTTACTTGTTGCTATACTTAAAAATCTACTTATTTTTGGTGGCAATGATATATTTAACAATAGTGATAATGATGGTGATTTCCACTCATTTTCAGTGCTTTCTATTAGCCATAAGTAAGTGACATCCTGTGACTTGTGGCCATATCCCCTAGAAGTTAAATGTCCTAGTCAATTCTAGCCAGATGGTCATAATTATTACCACCAAATGTGCTGTTCCCCCAAACTCTGATAATAAATTTACCCTACCATTAGTACATAAATCATTAATCAGCCTCACTCGGACAATAACACCTCACAACTTAAACAGGTGTTGATGTTCCCAAGCCATCCAACGAGTTAACACTTTGTGATCAAATGTCCCATAACATTTAGCATTTGTCAGCCTTGCATTTGAAACTTTATTTTTAATATATTTTATAAATGTTTTAAATTATTCATATTTTGTCTTGCTTTTAATTAATTTATAAAGTATCCTATTACGTTATAAAATGGCATCATTTATACAATGAATAAATAAAATAAATAAATAAAATATAATAAATATTATAAAATAAATATAACAAATAAATAAAATATAAAAAATAAATTAATTTAACAAAATGTTTTAATTGTAGGTGGGCCAAGGCCAGCTGTCTCTTGGGTTCATTCCATGAAGAACTCATAATTTTAATTTCTTGTACTTTGGAATTGTAATTAACTCTCTCTCTCTTTCTCTTGTTCTCTCTCTCTTTCTGTCTTTCATTTTATTCTGTCTTTCTTTCTGTCTTTCTTTCTTTCCTTCTCAGGCTGATCCAGCATCATATGGTTTGCAGTCTCCAGTGAGTGCTAGTCCCACTGCAGCCAATCCATTCATGTACTCCCAGCAGTACCAGAGTAAGTGTTCTAAGACCAGTGAGAGTTCCTACCGGTCAGTCAGTTTCATGCGTGAACACACACACACACACACACACGCCCTTTAATACATAATTAATTTTATTTTCTACCTGTAACATTTCGGAATTCCAAACAATTCAGAATGTTTCTGTATTAAAAACCCTATTTTTAACATATTTTCTTTACCTAACAATGTGATGTGCAAAGGCTTAAAGCTATTAGATACATATATTTAAATATTTTTATTTAGCATGGCTGTTGGCTGTGTAATAGTCCCTGCATGATGTGAAAAACCTGAAAATGGTCAAGTATTAACATTAAATATCGGCGCTAAATGCTAAGGATGGGATAGTGTTCTAAAAATTTATATTATAATTGTTTGTTATTGACCAAAAATAATTTTATAAATGTTGTTTACTGTAAATGAAATAGTCTTAAAAAATGAATGCAATAATATCACCAAATAAAATGTAATATTCATTTTGTTTCAAAAGTGTATTTTTTTAAATAATTACTTTTTTAATTTAGTGTTTTATCATAATGTCAAAAATATTGTTGTTGAAAAATACATTTTAAGCCCATATCGCCCACCCTTACTGTTTAAAGTCCATCAATAGCGTACCATTTAAAACTATCCCATCTCTTCTAATAAACGCTTATAATGCTAGATGTCTCTTACATGTATGAAATAAACATCTTTGCATGTTTATATTGAATGTAAGCTGTTGATCCTGTGTAAAGACTGACTGACCGTGTGACTTCCTTTCAGAATGTGTCTAACTGCATTTGCTTGCTCTCCCTCTCTCTCTCTCTCTGTATGTTGTCTCTGTAAACCTCAGCCTACCCCCAAGTCCAGCAGTTCACACCTGGTGCTGGGGGACCTTCTCTCTATCAACCACTCCAGTACTCCTCTTCTACAGCCTCTGCTCTTCCTCCTCCACCTTCATCCTCTGCGTCTGCTCCTTTCTACCCTTCCCAGTTCATGCATCCTGCTTCATCTCAGCCTGCGCCTCCGGCCTTCCCCGGGCCTCCTCCACTCATGGCGGGCCAGACGGGCCCTTCTGTGCCTCCTCCTCCTCTCTCCTCCTCCTCCTCTACCTTCTCTCCTCCTCCCTTCTCTTCCGGAGTCTCCTTCCAGCACGGCGGGCCGGGTTCACCCACCGCCTACCTTCCACCTCCACCCACTGGAGCCTCAGGTACACAGGCTGAGCCCGCCCTCATCCCCGCCTCACAGAGAACAGGTCTGCACCACAGTGCCCTTTTATTAACTGCCCTTTATCAGCCACAGGCTGATAGAAGTTTTTATAAGTTACTATGTCAATACACACACAACTGCCTTAGCCTGTTATAATATCATTTGATATGCTACCATAATTCAGGGCTCCTGAGTGGGGCTACTGTCTATGTGTGGGCCCAATACTGGTGTTTTTTAGTAAGTAAATTGGCCCAAATTCGGAAGCCGCTTCATTACAAACATATTTATGAAGCTTATTGTCCATTTTATCAGCTCTATTGACCATATAGGAGCAATTTGTTAGAGATTCTTACCTAGTTGGTCCATCTTGTAGATGTAAAGTCAGAGACAGACGCCTACAAGTAGTGGTTAGCTGGATATGTCTGGCTAGTGGAATATTCTCTGTCCAGCGGGGACACTGAGGTGTTTAAAAACTCCAGCAGCACTGCTGCATCTAATCCATTCTTACTGAGCAAAATAAGACACACTACCACCATGCCAGTGCAGTCACTGCAGTGCTGAGAATGAGAATAACCCACCATCAAACAATACATGTTCTGTGTTGGTTCTGTAGGGTCCTAGGGAGAAACAAGAAGGTGGTTTTAATTAAGTGGCAGAATGACATAGAAGTTGTGTGCATTAACAAAGCCTCATTAGATTTCAAATAGAACTTTTGCTACTGGATCTAAAGCTACATCAAACTGTACAGAACCAAGCCTTTAGAATGGCTTTTCTTTTATAATTCAATTCCACACAGACTAACTGTAATACACAACACACGAGAGAACATAAGGGGGCGCTCCAGTTCCACTGCTGTCGGTTTATCTCCAGTCAGCTGAGCAAACAGAAACGGTTAAAGTACAAAACAGCTGCTTAACATGAGGAATATATGATGCCCTCAAATACAGTGTTGAATGCAGTGCTACAAAAAGAGCAGGGAGATAAGTTGACCCCTGATTAAGCATACAATGGGAGGTGGGCAAATAGTGAGTGCTTTATGCGCACTTCATAATCTGATCATAGTTTATCAGGGTATTCAGATCATGGGGAAAAATAGCAGATCGCAAACATTAGCGATATATAATTATATAAATGTACAGATTTTTTTTTAACAAACAGAACTGCAATATAAACAATATGGACATCATCTACATTATGAAGATTTATTTAAATACTTCAGTTTCAGTGTGTTTTGTTGTTTTGTTGCCATTTCATTGGTGATGTGCTAAACAATAGTTACTTATTTAAGGGACCAGTTCAGTTTCACTTGTGCACAAACTGAGAAATCGTTTTGTTAAGTGTATATTAAGGGATTTCTTAGTCAGATTTTTATTTATTTTACTCCGATCTGAGAAATGGGAGCATGCTGTTTACATGATATATGCTTGAATAATCAGATAACTGCAGTAATGTGTTAGTAATCAAATTATGAAGTGCATGTAAACGCATTCCCTGTTTGAACACATTTGCCTTGTATATTTCTTGTATTAAAAATAAAGGCTAATCTGCTAAGTCCAAAGCCAAATGTGCGAATGCAGGTATCCCTTTAAGTAGTTCTGACACAAATTTAGTCATTCATTAACCATGGCCTTCAGCATTGCTGATCTACACTGGTTAACTGGTAATACTGTCAATGGAGTCAAAGGTCCTACAGAAGTAGAAGGAAACTGCAAAATGCTGATTTTAATGGTTAACTGGTTCAAGTTCTTGTGTTTCATTAGTTTTTTAAAAAAATATTGAATAATGTGTTGGAAGAAATTTCTAGAAAGAACAGTGTGATTTTGTTTTATCTACAGGGGGAATCATCCAAGATAGCTGGTTCTTGGAAGGTGAATTACAATAGAGAGCTGTACTATAATGCCATAATAACTATATATATTAACAACTAATGGGGCTGTAATAATACATGTGGTGTCGTAATTCTCATTAATTTGGGTTTTTAATTAATGATTTATAATACTGCTCAATGAATCACATTTTGAATCTAACATAAATAATGTTTTGCTTGATCACAGCATTTCTGATGCTGTGTCAATCAGTTTATCAGCTTATAAATCTGTGAATATAGATTTAGGCTTAACTCTATGTGGGCTAGACTGGAAATCCATCATAAACCAGTTGCCCTAGATTTATCATTGTTGGTGGAAGCTGCAATCATTTAGATGCTGAGTGATCAGCGCTATGCATGATAGGCAATCTAGGTCAGCTATTACTCTGATGAGAATGGAGCGATGGGTGCAGAGTGAGCTATAGGTCACCAGTCAGTTTGCCAGGCTGGAGTGCTTCCATTCTTAGAGCGCTGTGGAAGCTCTCTCTCTTTCTTCTACAGTTTGCCTTGCTTCTAAATTTAGCTTACAGTACATTAGCCATAGTGTGTCAAGTCAGATGAGCTCTTCTGGAAGAGAGCAGCATCGTTTCATTGGAGTGTAAAGATTTATTGTAAAGCAGGCCTTCAAAATTGATTGTTTGATATTGTATGAAATGATATTGAAGGATTTTTTATATACACTGTATGGACAAATGTTTGTGGACACACCTTAAATGAAAACATTCATTTACAACTGATGTTTCAAAATGGTAATATGATGATTAAACATATTGTCGCTATTAAAAAATGAGTGCTGTCAATGGCCCATATTTATCAGACTTCTCAGATTGAAAATGCTGCTCCAGGATCAGTAAGGTCAAATGAACCGTCTATTAGATGGTTGATTAGAGGTAATCTGAGGAGGTTAAAATTTTTACCACAAGATGCTTGATAACTTAGGACCAATGTGATAAATTAGGTGCATGTGATTTGAATATATATATATATATATATATATATATATATATATATATATATATATATATATATATATATTGTGCTCTTTATAATTTTACCAGGTTTGGCCACAAATTTTTACTATAATTTACTCTTTGTACAGTGATGTGTTAATTCTTTAATTTTGTAAATAACTTTTATTAAATGTTTCTGTGTTAACAATAAAATTTAGATTATTTACAATTAATTACAGCTTGATATGTGATTTTAGTTTTTTTTTCTTAATAAGAAAAACTAAGAATTGAGCAAGTGTCCCAATACTTTTGTCCATATAGTGTAATGTCTGGAATGATTTTAATGAAATTCTTTTTTTTGTTTTGTTTTGCTGATGCTTCTATTGGAATTAATAACCTGCCACCTATCAGTGTGGTGGAGTTGTGCGCTAATGAAATGCGCATACGTAATTGACCAGTATGGAATGCTGAATGATGACTAGCCGCTCTTGTGCCAGAGATTGTTCTGTGCTGTTTATTGGTTTAAATAATGAATAATTACATTAATTGTTTTCTGTTCTGCCTCAGGGCCCCAGAATGGATGGAACGATCCTCCAGCTCTTAGCAGAGGCCCCAAGAAGAAGAAGGTGGGTTCTTGCTTTATGCAATGCAGATTTCCTTCCATTTCCTTTACAGATGAAAATCTGGAATACAGAAAAAGTTAAACCATTTTTAAAATACAGATGAATGACTGCAGAGAACATGGTGTTAAACGTAAAGCCACCACAAGTCTAGTGCCTCTGCTGGCTGGTTGCAGTATGATGTGTGTATGTACAGCTCTGGACACAAATGCAATTACTTAAAAATGATGAGTTTTTAGTTTTTAGTTAAGAAGGTTAAGAAAGTTAAGAAGGTTTTATCTCTCCTGTAAAGTTGCTGTAATGTACATACTTGTTTTTCATTGGACAGCTATGATTTAGACTATATTGGCTAATAAGGATTTCTGTTTTTCCAGGTCCCAGAACACTACACTCCTCCTGCTCCCATCACAGCACCCATCTTGGCTCCGCTGGGAGACCCTCAGCAGGCAGCCCCTGCGCAGCCTCCTCAACAGCAACAGCAGCAGCCACAGCTCCCAGGACAGCCGGCTGGAGCTCCTCCACCATTCACCCCCATCCAGCAGCAGCCAATGGTTCCAACGGTCAGAAACCCTGCTATGCCCAGCATGACTATAGAAGGGGCACCTGGTGCTCCCACTGGAGGGGTCATACAGGTATCCAGAACACTTCAAGAACACACACTTAAATTCCAGATTAGAAAGAAATCTTCATTATTTAAATGTAATGTGATGTATTAAAAATTAAGTGTAATGCAGTGAAATAAAGAAAATACCTTCTGAATTTCTTCACCTCAAGCCAGTGCAGTCGCTGCCTTCTGAGAAGATCATGAAGAAGCCCATCCCAGATGAGCATCTCATTCTAAAGACGACGTTTGAGGGTCTGATCCAGAAGTGTTTGGCTGCTGCCACAGATCCGGTAAGTCAGCTTTTGCATCAGCATTGGTTTAGTTTAAATAATATGCCTTTTCATTAGAATGTACTGCCATTTATTAACAATCGCTTATTTAGGATATAAGACCTAGATAATAATTAAGTAATTTTTATCCTTGGTTTTTACGTTGTCTAACACATCCTCATCGACTGTTCTGCCTATAACCATATAAGACAGTCTTCCTACCAAGAAAAGTACATTTTGGGGGGAAAAAAACTACCAAGAAGATCTTAAAAGTTCTTATCACATCTTAATCTCAAACACCTTATTTAATACATATGTAGCAAGATATATTTCCATTATCGTGTTAGAACCTTTGAACAACTTTGCTCTGTCTGGAAATATAAAACCAAATGTATGCCACAAATGGCCAAATATGTGCTGAAGTGTCAATAAAAACCCCTACAACCAACCAACCAACCAACCAACGTTGTCTAACTAACTAAATGATTTCTTTAAACAGCAAACCAAGAGGAAGCTGGATGATGCTAACAAGAGGCTGGAATCCCTTTATGACAAATTACGAGATCAAACAGTAAGTTTGTTCTGTTGAATAGACCAATAATATTACAAAATAATTTGTACTAATATCTTTTTACGTTGACTTCCATTAAAAGCTCATCCTGTAAAGTTACCATTTTCATTATTTGTAATGTTAACATTATCTCCACTACTCTTTCTCCAGCTTTCTCCAGCCATCGTGGGTGGTCTCCACAACATAGCTCAGAGCATCGAGTCCCGCTCCTACACTGATGGCCTGAACATGCACACGCACATCGTCAGCAACAGCAACTTCAGCGAGACCTCTGCCTTCATGCCAGTCCTGAAGGTGGTGCTAACACAGGCTAATAAGCTGGGAGTCTGATCTCGCGCGCACGCACACTACTTACTACTCAATACCAGTATTCCCGCTCCAACACAAGCCATCCGTCAATAAGGACCAACTGATATTGACATGTACCGCCAGTCTTATCAGAGCTGGAATCGGGCATTCCAGTTTACAGGCTTTTTCTTTAAGATTCAATTTTATGTTTTGTTTATGTCGCCATTATTTTATAAATGTGTAATCATGGCAGAGCAGAGTGCAATGGGGAGATTTCCCTTTTTTCTTTTTTGAAAATTCAAAGGCATGTTATGAGTCAATGCAAGGTTAAGGCATCTGATATGAGATATAAGATGTGTATGGTAAGACAGAATTTACAGGTTTTTCTCATGTAATTGAGCTTTCAAACATTTGCATTTTTAGCTTTTTTTTGTTTCATGTCTTGTCTAAATTAATTTAGCCTATTGATGTGTATGGTTGATTATCCAAAGCTTTGCCATTTCTGTGATGTTTAATGCAATCCCCCACATTATTGCATTATCTGTTGACCAGGATGGATATAAAATCTCAAACAAGCAGATATTTTCAATAAATGTTATTTATTTAAAGCTTTTAAGTTTTGATTTAATATCAATAGCTAAACAGAGCTAGTAGATCAATGTTTCTCCTTAAGGTTTATGAAGCTGCCTAGTTTTTTTTGTTTTAAAATCTTGAAGAAACCACACAATGCATTAATAGTTCTGATCAATCGCTTTAATTCAGTAGGATTTACGAAACATTTCTGAAAACGGAGGAGAAGACGAGCACTGTACATCGTACGGGATGGTTCTCTCTCAGATCAAGCATTGGTGATGTTCACCATAAAAGGGAAAGTTGCTGTTGTTGTTGTCTTCAGTCTCCAGGATCACCTGAGTTTTGAGATATTATATGTTGTATATTCTCAACTTGCCTTATGATAGTATGTTAGAGCCACTGGTTTTTCGAACACTAAGTCAGAGTTTGCGGGAATGTCTGAGAGAAGATCTCTTACTGCTGGTCACTGACTGATTCTGTCTACAACTTTTCACGTTTTGTACGTGAAGGCTGCAGCGCTTCATGTGCAACCTTTCACTTGGAGGGTTTTAGTGGACAATGTTTAAAAGAATATTGTACATTTTTGAAGGTGGATGTTTCATTATAAGCCAGTTGTCAAATAAATTGATAAACATTTCTCAGAATCTGTAAATGCAAGTGTCATTCTGTTCCTCCACAGAGATGGGGTTTATTCCAAACCGGGTGTGTCTCAGTACACAAAAATTACAATTTGGTCTCATGGTTCAGTAAAATAAGGGGAACAGCGTAAGAGTAACCTTGGTTTATTTTCATTTAATTTATGCAGATAGTTGTGCAAGTAGATAGTAAAGTGTTGGCGTGTTTAATGTGTTCTCACACACACACACACACACACACACAAAATAATATAGTAATAATATTGTAATGTAAGAATATCCATAGAATAGTTCATTTTCTAAGTACTAAATACTTCTAAATCCACAGGTGAGAACAGGGACAGATAAATAATACAGAACGTTAAAAAATATATTTTATTAAAATACTGTAACAGTGAGAAGGAGATAAAGGCTTCTGGATGGCACATGCACTTAAGATATTAGCATATTCAGCCCAATCTTAAACAGTCTGAAGTGCATGTGTATATGATGTGTATTGGGGTGGGAATAATGGAGTCTCCCACAATACTATATCACGATATGTTTCCCACAATAAGGTAAGTCAAATTTGGTGCCTGTACCTGTTTCTCTGTATACTTTATTATCCCTCTATTCCTCTGTTCTTCAATGGTCAGGAGTGTATTAGAGTAGGGCTGCAACTAACGATTATTTTGATATTCATTAATATAATTGATTTAATGTATATATTATATATTTATTACCATATATTGTTTAGATATGAAAGATTTAGGAAACTAGTGTAGAAATTGTGTAGAAAAGGAACACACTTGCCATCAAGCTGCCAGCACCCAGAGGGAGAAAAATTGGCCCTGCTCCCTCTGGGTGGATAGATGGTGCTCTCTCCCCACATCGCTCCTAGGGTGATGTCCACAGCACAGGGTGTCTGTGAGCTGATGTATCGGAACTGAGCCGCTGCGCTTTCTTCCAAGCGCACTGGCTGCTCGGCAATGTTCGAAAAGAAGCGGTGGCTGGCTTCACATGTATCGGAGAAAGCATGTGTTTGTCTTTAACCCTGCTGGTGTGTTGGGGGATTACTAGTGATAGGGGGAGTCCTAATGAGTGGGTTGGGTAATTAGCTGTGTAAATTGGGGAGAAAATGGGAAAAATTAGAAATAAAATTATAAAAAAAGAAAAGGAACACACGACCTACCATTATTTAAAAAAAATGTTTACATAAAGAATTAATCTGAAATTTATATAAAGGTTATTATTCTACTTATTAAATAACACTTCCACGCAAAGGTAGAGTAAAACAATGCATGAAAAAGGCTTAAAATGTATTATTTAAAATGTTTGGATGACTTTTTTTGTTACTCTGAATGTAGCTAGCTAACTGCTTTACCATTTGAGTTGGAACAGAAAACTTGCTAAATGTGCATAAGATAAATTTACTAAAATGGGTTGAGCTGCTACAAATGAGGTGACAAACTCGACTAAAGGGAAAACTCGTGCAGAAAACACTAAAGCTAACTTGTACCCTAAAGGTGAGTAAAATATAAAAACAATGAAACACATCTTGATTAACTACTCTAGCAAGCTGTAGGAACATTGAATGAGACAAAAATAGAATTAACACTAATTTACTAATTTACTCTATGATAAAGAGAACATGATTCAACATTCAACAAACTTTCTCTTTAGGTACTTACAGTGATGTGCTGCTGCTGTTTTTTTCTGAATTTGTGTTTACTTGCCTCTATTCTAATGTAATCTGTAATTTTAATTTTTGTATAAATATAAAATATTTTTTATCGTCCTCCCTATAATCGAATTGAAATTAGCCTCGATAGTATCGCATCGTCCATCTGTATCAACCATCTGAATCAACGCCTGCTGACCCGCCACAGCGCACACTGCTCCACAGCGCCCCTCAGCCCTCCGTGCGCAACTGCAGCGGCTCAGCCTCCATCCATCCCCCGGAGACCCAGGCCAGCAGCTCCAGCTCTCAGCTGCCGGGTCCTGTATGGATATAAACCCACAGATTTCCCTTTAAATCGGTAGTGGAGATTAAAAATCCTCTTTTCTTGCTGAAGAAATGGTCGCGTTCCCGAAGAGCGAGCTCCGCGCCGCTGCCGGCGGCCGCTGCGAGCCTGAGGGAGCGGAGAGCCGGGAGACGGAGGCTGAATGCGGGGATGCTAAAGAGGAGAAGCGCGGTCAGACCATCGTATGGAGAAACGTGGTGCTGATGGCTTTGCTGCACCTCGCCGCCGTGTACGCGCTGCAGCTCATCCCCAGAGCTCATCCCTTCACCTGGATATGGTGTAAGTCTGGGAATAAAATAAGAAAAACGGGCTTGTGTGTGTGTGTCCCAGTTTTAATGTTACACCAGGCTGTTGCGTTAGCTGGATGGGGTGGTGCTGAGCTTTTAGCTAAAAGTACAAATAATATTGTTAAAATCACCCTTAAAATAAGACAAATACACAATAAATAATAGGAATTATATGCAGAAAGTATATCACAGTGTGTGTGCACGTGCACAGTAAGTGGATAATTTATACCGGATTATAAATAATTATTTTTTAGAAATACAACACCATGCTTTTAATTTTATCTTAAATGAAATCATTAAAGTGGTTCATTTTGGACAAACAGTTGAAGTTGGCTAATGCATTATCACATATTATATTACCATACATTTGTTTAGGCCCAAAATATTTTTTTGTGTGCATAAAATAAGCAAATAAATATCTAAACATGTTATTTATCTGTAAATCAAGGTATCACATTGCCTTGGTGACGTTTTTATTGTATTATTATTAAATGATAGATTGATTGATTGATTGATTGATTGATTGATCACTTTAAAATACCAGTAAAGGCTTCTCCAAACCTGATATATTGTGCTTATTATTAGGCGTGTGTGATATTGACACTGTGATATTGAAATCCTTATATTGTAATATACTGTAATAATAATAATTGCTTACTAAATATATTGAATTTAATTTAATTTAAACAATATATTTCAACCAAAGAACCAACAAAAACATTGAAATCACCAATGCTAATATCAAATAGTGCAAGTATATGTAAACAATGTGGCTAGATTTCCTTAAGCTTTAAATAATGGGTGTTTAAATGTAAATTAAAGATTTTTTTATTAACCACCACAATAATCTTTGATCAATCATTATTATAATGATGATTCATGTTGTTTAAATCGCTCACAACATACTTATGATTATTACTAGTAGTAGTAGTATTGTACAAAAGGGAGTTTTATTTGCCCCACAGCCCCCAAAGTGCTTGTACTCCTTTAAGGCTCTATTAGCCAATTATATTTTCAGTCCATCATTTAGCCAATTGGACTCCAATATTCAGTTTTTTTAGACAAATATATTTGCAGTGCAACATTCAGGCAAATGTTTGTGTACAAAGGTTTGTCAAATATATTTGAAATCCACCATTTAGCAACATCTTAGCACTACCTAATCCACTATGGGCCAATGTGGGTGCAAGTTTTTATTCTAATATAGCAGATTGGTGATTGGTGACCCCTGACCTAGCATACCACAGTAACACTGCTGAACTACAGACACACACAGTTTCTGAAGGAACTGTATTCCACTCAACTGATGTTTATTATAACTTCAATAATAATAATAGTAATAATAATAAGTATAAAAATAATACTTTTGGTGGGTCTTTCTGTTGTATTGGTCGTTTAGTAAGTGTGAGTGCGTGCAAGCATGTGTGCTCTCAATGAATCCCATATCAGCCAACTTGACTATAGTAAGTCTAGTTTCTATGGAAACATTGGTCTTATGCAGACAGAGCACACACACACCGCATCTGGAAACACACACACACACACACTTACACAGTTTCACACCTAAATATACTATATCGACCCACCAGAGACAAAACTTTCACACCTCAGCATATATATATAGTGTATATATATATATATATATATATATATATATATATATATATATATATATATATATATATATATATCTTTATGTCTTTTTGTCTGGGTTTTTATGTGTTTTTCTTTCTTGTCAATTGGTTTAACATACTGGTTAATTTATTTATCAGTCCATCCACCCATTCATCCATCTATCTCCCCATTCATCCACTCATTTGTCTATTCACCCATCTATTCCTGCATCTTTTCTATAATTTTTAACCAGTTCTTGTATAGCAATATATTTCACCAGTAACACTATTCTGTTTGGTCTTCCCTGTTGCTTCAGCTGTTTTCTCTCTTTTTTTCTTTCACAGCGTACGTGTGCTTCTTAATTACTGGCCTTGGGATAACAGCCGGAGCCCATCGCTTATGGAGCCACAGGTCATACAAAGCCAAATTGCCCCTGAGGATGTTCCTGGCTGCTGCCAACTCCATGGCATTCCAGGTGTGAAGGACCTTTAGACTAACAAAAATCTATTTCAGAGGACGCTGTTTTTACTTTGTTGTAGTTATAATTTCTGTTTTATGGGCTTTATTCAGATATTTTAGGTCATTGGGTTGGTTGGTTGGTTGAATATTTAGTTATTTAGAAAACTAAAAATCTACAGTCTGAACAGTTATGCCTTGTTTAAAGGCATATTAGGTACACACAATGTGAAATACTCACATACATTTGATGCTAGCCCACTAGCGTCAAATGAATTGTATATAGTATCTAAATAAAATAAATTATTGATTGTACCATAATTTACTTAGAACAAAAAAGGTGGTTTCAGTACGGATCAGCTGAACTATGGCAGTGATTCATTTTATATTTTATAACCTATTACAAAAGGTTGAGGCAGGCTATTGTAACTCAATAAACAATAAAGGAAGAAAAAGTACCAGTGCTGTACCAAAAACCGACTCTCCTTCTGATCCTGTGCATCACCCAGCATTATGGCACAACAGATTTTGCTGCTGATTCCTGTGACTACTGTTACTGTAGATTAACTTTTGTTTATAAATAGAAATAAAAGGAATTACACATACATACCATTCTAAAAAACATTTTTTTAGAACATTACTGGAACATTTTCCCTGTAACATTAGAAGCTAACCTTCCTGAAAACTTTTCAAAACAGAGCTAAATGTTCTTATAACATTCTCTGTTAGCTTAGTCTGGATTTTCAGGTGTGATAACCCCTTAGTGATTCCAGTGTGTCCTAAAGGACCCGTGTGTTTGTGGTTATCAAGGATTATGTTTTAATTATTTAACGTTTCCCCCACAGCTCAAATCGCAAGAAGTATTACAGTAATTAGTCCAGCTGGGACTAGCACAGAGGCAGTGTTTTACAGCATACAGTTTCCCATTACTGAGCATCACTCTGTTGGACCATTGGGCCTGTATTTATTGTTCAGGGTTTAATTAGCTTTTTATTCTTGTCTTTTGTTCAGCTAGCCCCTTCTAATGGCCAGCAAGACAGTGAAAAAGCACATTCGTTGCTTTTGCAGACACAAGACATTAAATACTATTGTAATAGCACCTAAACAGGCAGCTATTTTCACAATGGCATATAAACTGGTAGTTATTTTATATAAAATACTGTGTAAGATTACAGCGTTAGACTATAGCTGACTATATTAAACGTTTAGTTAAGTGAACTTACAGTATAATACCTATTATCATAGCTTCAGTACCCTATATACTGTTTAATATACTGTGTAGTTTAATAGACAAGTTCATTCTCAGATCACAACACATCACACTAATGAAATACAGCACTGGAAAAAATGAGAGACCACTTAAAAATTATGAGTTTCTTTGATTTTACCAAATTGAAAACCTCTGAAATATAATTAAGAAAACTGCTTGAATTTTTGCACTAGGAGTGCAGGCATAGTTATCCAAAAGCAGTGTGCAAGATTGGTGGAGGAGAACATGCCAAGATGCATGAAAACAACTGTGATTAAAACCAGGGTTATTCCACCAAATATTGATTTCTGAACTCTTAAAACTTTATGAATATAAACTTGTTTTATTTGCATTATTTGCGGTCTGAAAGCTCTGCAATTTCTTATTTTCTGCAAATAAATGCTCTAAATCACAATATTTTTGTTTGGAATTTGGGAGAAATGTTGTCTGTAGTTTAAAGAATAAAATAACAATGTTCATTTACTTAAACCTATACCTTTAAATAGCAAAATCAGAGAAACTGAAGTGGTCTCTTATTTTTTTCCAAAGATGTATATAAGTAAAATCTATTCATTACCTCAGGATGGAAGTATGTGAGATAACGTCAGAACCTCTTTACAGTACAGAACATTCCTTTCTTTCCTTTGGCAATATAAAGCACTGATTGAAGCTCCATCCATATCTCCTACATCAGTTATTATTATTATGCCCAGAATAAACAGCTCTAGGTTAAAGTATGCCTTTATATTTTATGTCTGTGTACTTTATAATGGCATTTTATGCCATTTACACTGGTAGTCATCTATTAAAATGCCTTTTCTTGTTGCACTGCTAATTAATTATAATTCCTAATAATATTTATCAATTACTTATGAATTTGTCTTCTCCCCTGCAGAACGATATTTTTGAGTGGTCCAGAGATCACCGGGGCCACCACAAGTACTCTGAGACCGATGCTGACCCCCACAATGCATCGCGAGGCTTCTTCTTTTCACACGTAGGCTGGCTGTGTGTGCACAAACACAAGGATGTGATTGAGAAGGGCAAGAGGCTGGACGTCAGTGACCTGCTGGCTGACCCTGTTGTTATGTTCCAGAGGAAGTAGGTTCAGCATGCTGTATATGTATTAATACCTCTAGCAGGGCTGCACCTGGGCTGTATCATTGTTTATCTTCACATTGTTCACTGCAATACTGATTGCACAGACAGCTCTGGAATGAAAGGGACCACCAAAAAGACTTTTTACCAAAAAGAATTTTACCAAATTAAAAACCTCTGAAATATAATTAAGAGGAAGATGAATAATTACAAGCCATCAAACCAAGCTGAACTGCTTGAATGTTTGCACCAGGAGTGGCATAAAGTTATCCAAAAGCAGTGTGTAAGACTGATGGAGGAGAACATGCCAAGATGCATAAAAACTGTGATTTTAAAACAGGGTTATTTCAACAAATATTGATTTCTGAACTTAAAACCTTATGAATATGCACTTGTTTTACGACAATGTTCATTTTACTCAAACATTTACCTATAAATAGCAAAAACAGGGAAACTGATTCAGAAACTAAATGTGGATAGGAAATTTGGGTGGCCAACATTGATATTGATAGAAAAATCATTTTACTTCACAAATGAACGTTAAATTTTAGTGGGATAATCCCCTCTTATTTAAGCTGTTGTATTTGTGTGCTGTTTTATTCAGATATTATAAACTTTCAGTGGTGATGATGTGCTTCGTCGTGCCCACCTTGGTGCCGTGGTACTTCTGGGATGAAAGTATCTGGAACTCGTACTTTCTGCCTGGCATCTTACGCTACACCATTTGTCTCAATTGCACCTGGTTAGTCAACAGTGCTGCCCATATATATGGAAACCGGCCGTATGACAAGTACATCAACCCCCGGGAAAACTGCCTAGTCACTTTTGGAGCCATGGGTACGTTCAGCTACAGCAGCAGTATTTTTATGTTTCTTTTCCACAATGCTATTTTCTTAGTATTAGGATGCCTGAAAACAGTATAACAAGAGGAGCTGATATTAATCAGTGGGGAAAAAGGGAAAGTAAGTGTCAAAATTCAGACAATCAAAAAATAGCTATATTATTCAGTATCAGAATGACAAAGTTTAGGGTGGCTTTTAATTTGGCATTGTTCCCCACAAACACATTGTAGTGACTGTGTGGTGAGTTCAATTTTTTTTTTGTAATAAAAAAAGGAACCTGACTGGCACAAAAATACAGTTGATAAAATTGTATTAAGCTCCTGGTTATAATGTCTAAAAAAGAAAAAATATATAGACATTATAAGTGTAGTTAATTAAACGTATGTTTAATAATAGGTTTATTCTCATTGTTAAATAAAAACAATGAAATCACATTTAGCAGCTAGAAATTAAATTAAATCATATTTATGTATATAAAACAAATAGTGCAATCTGGGAAATAATAATATAAAGTGCAAACTGCAAATACTGCAAAACTGCAAACTGCACATGTGTTTATATGGTATAATTGTATAAGCAGCATTACGTAGCATTTATACCTTAAAGGAGAAAATAGCACACAACACTGGCTGCTGCACTATGTAACTTTGGTGAATCAGCCAGGAAAAAGCTTGCAAAAGAGTGGTGTAATGCTGTATATTCCGAGTCATAATTGTGTAAAATGCTGTCATTTTACCCTACCAGCGTAGTCCACATGCTTCATTTATTTTTAGTGATGTTCCTGTATCTCTCAGCTTGTCCAGAAGCTTGTCATTTAGGTGTAGTGCAAAGCGTAATTACACTTCCCGACTGTAAAAGGAACCCGGGAGAAAGAAATAAACTAAAGTATAGTAATAAGGAATAATTAATTATTTTGCAACTACTTGATGCAGTTTTGAGAGTATTTAGACTTTCAGGTTTTAGTTAATCCTTTTTGCCTTTGGATTCCACAGGAGAAGGTTTCCACAACTTCCATCACACTTTTCCTTTCGACTACTCAGCCAGTGAGTTCGGCCTTCGCCTCAACCCCACCACCTGCTTTATCGATTTCATGTGCCTGCTTGGGCTCGCCAGCAACCGCAAAAAAGCCACACCGGAGATGATCAAGTCTCGCAAGCTAAGGACAGGTGATGGAAGCGCTTGAGGAGCCAGAAGTGTTTCACATCTTTTGTCACAGATCGCCAGAACGACATGGCAGCGTTTTTGTGTGAGGTGGAGAAGTGATGAAAAAATCAGTGTGTACTTTGTTTAGAGCATATTTATTTCTCTTCTGTCGCATCTTGTATACTCTAAAGCAAGCTAATCATTGTGACAAGATAGATTTAGATGGAACAGACATATACTTTTGGCTGTCTGATTCGTGGCACAGTAGGGTTGTATTGTGAGTATTATTTTGTGTTGACTGTTCTTTATAGCTAAATGGTGATCTATTATCTCTGTCACTCAGTTAAGCAATCAGTGTAACTTTGGTATTTTGCAAAGCATCAATACAAGCTGTAGCATAATTAATAGACTTAGCGCTTTTTCTACTTTACTAACTTAAATAATCAAATAATAGTTTTACATTGCCCAGTAATGCCCTAAAAAATTAGCTCTTCAAATGTCTTTCAAAATGGTTGATCAGCCCTGTGGTGGGCTTGCCTTAAATTTGCTGCTTTTGTCATTTGCAATCTCCAAACAAATGAGCACTTTAATGAAAGAATGGCCCTGATATGCATATTCGACAGCACACTGTGCTAATTAATCCCAATGATAACCAGTTAATTTGCA
The DNA here is from genome assembly GCF_023375975.1 of Astyanax mexicanus. Taxonomy (NCBI): domain Eukaryota; kingdom Metazoa; phylum Chordata; class Actinopteri; order Characiformes; family Acestrorhamphidae; genus Astyanax; species Astyanax mexicanus. The sequence goes on along the minus strand of NC_064427.1, from coordinate 26,871,734 downwards.
CTTTAGCCCTATGAACCCATATATGGTAATGTGAAAAAAATAGTAAAATTTAACAAATCTGGACGTAAGAATATTTGATCTTCTTTCAAACTGTATCTATGAATAATGGTGATGCAGTTGCATTTATTCTTTCTTTTAAGCCATACCTTCGTGGAATGTTTTGGGTCATTGTCATGTTGCATGATCCAAACTTTACTGGCTGCTAGCACATGTTAAAACAGCCTGGCAATCAGTTTTATTCTGTTATGTGTTCTTAATATGTAAATTATTTAGTAGACAGTGGAGTGGGTGATTTATTAAGTGTTTTGAGATTTTTTGTTAGCCACTAAAATACCTATGAACCACATGTGGTTCTTGGCTTTTTCATGACTGTAATGACATGACATGACATGTAAATACATTGCTTTGCATGTATTTACCACTTAGAGAAATTCTCAGAGAGCTGTTTGGATCTGGTCATCTCTACCTTTGTTTATGTATATTACCACCATTTTACATAAAGATCCCTGAAAATGAAGCTCAAATGTCCGTATGTTCAGATATGTTAAAAAAGAGAAAAGATTTTCATGAGGTGTCCTAATATTTTTTTTTACATAACTCTAGGTATAGGTGGTCATGCTGTCATGCCACAGCTCTGAAGTGTGAGCTAACATGACAAAAGATCACTAAAATCCAACCCCAGCCAAATGTCACCTTTTGCTTCCTCCCGTTTTCTTCTAATATTAGAATGATGTATGACTATCTTATTGAGTAATTAATCCCATGAGGGCAGCACAGATGTTGTAGGAGAGCAAAAAATGTATTAAAGTCCATGCCAGCCATTTTTATTCCTGAATTCTGTTAGTTTGGTGTTGGCCATTTTATCGACCTGTGCTAACTGTTTGTGTGTGTGTGTTCATGTATGATTTGAGTTTAAGACTTGTGGTAGACTTTTGGACGAGGAGAAAAGGCATGCATGGAAACGAAGGAATGGAGAACTTTGTGTAAATGAGCAGTTTATGGAATGTGATGATGCGTTTGTAGTATGTAGATGCTCTTAAATGCATTAATATATGGTTATGTAGCTGTGTTGCTCTGTGAATGTGAGTGCATGTAACTGTTTCTGTCTGTAACAGATGCTATAAGAATGATGTTGCCTGAAGATCTTCAGATGTTTGCTGATTTTTTTTTAAACTTATTTGCACCACAGCATTGCTAAATATGCTGACATGGCTTGGCTGGTGTTTCAGACTCACTAAAGATACTCTATATTAACAAAAGTACTGGGACAAACCTTGTAAATTAATGTGTAATCGGATGGCACCCCTGCCAGTCAGTTGGTGAAATGTCTTCCTATCTTCTCTTAGATACGCCACCTTCAACTGGGAGTGGTTGTTATTATTATTATAAAGTGGAACATTTCGGAACATCTGCAACTTAGCAACCTGCTGGTAGAGCTGCAAAAGAGGACTGACTCCAAACTAATTGCTATGAATTTAGAATTGATATAATGGATGTCATAATGGGGTGTCCCAATACTTTTGTCCATTTGCTGGTAGTTCCTGCCATAAAGTTCTAGAGGACGTAATCATTCAGTAATTGATTCTAACAGTAGACAGGGTAAGAGTAGAACCAGAGTACGTAATAAATTATTTCAAACAATAATGAAGCCATCAAATCCGTGTATCATTCGTTCATTTGATATTCAATTGAGAATCAAAATCGGAAAATTAAAAAAACAATTCGTTTTTTCGTTTTTTCGTTTTTGAATATAATACCAAAAAACGAATAACGGCTTGTATTTTGTATTTTTATTTGGTTATCCAAACAAAAATTGGAAATTTAAAAAACGGACCAGGAGCCGAATTTGATTTTGATTTTGAACTTGACCCATTTGTGTGCCCCGGAAGTTACTGATTTGTTTATTCTTGGTGGGTTTCTGTTGCGCGGGAGTTCACTGCAGTGTTATCTACACAGTCTGTATTGCTGTAGGCAGCATGGCCGGACTGGAACCACATTCTGGCCTAATTAAAGATCTTTTTGAAGGTGGTAAGACGCATGAAGAGATTTCGTGCACGTTGCAGCAAATGGGGATCCAGCGATGTTCTGCAATGAGTGTTAGAAGGTTCTGTGTTCAACACGACCTTAAGCGAAAAAGACATGTATCGAACACAGAATTGGAGAGGGCCGTTGAGGATGGAGAGTTTTATCTTGTTCAGAGGAACTAAACGCGTTGCAGTGAAAGAAGACGATATGACAACAGAAAAAATCGGCAGGATCTTTCAGGTGTTTGTCTAACGTTCCGTAGCTAAATGTCATATTTAGTAGGCGGCAATTCACAGAATAACATTAACTAAATATGACATTTAGCTACGGAACGTTAGACAAACACCTGAAAGATCCTGCCGATTTTTTCTGTTGTCATATCGTCTTCTTTCACTGCAACGCGTTTAGTTCCTCTGAACAAGATAAAACTCTCCATCCTCAACTCCATCCAAAGCCTACAGCAATACAGACTGTGTAGATAACACTGCAGTGAACTCCCGCGCAACAGAAACCCACCAAGAATAAACAAATCAGTAACTTCCGGGGCACACAAATGGGTCAAGTTCAAAATCAAAATCAAATTCGGCTCCTGGTCCGTTTTTTAAATTTCCAATTTTTGTTTGGATAACCAAATAAAAATACAAAATACAAGCCGTTATTCGTTTTTTGGTATTATATTCAAAAACGAAAAAACGAAAAAACGAATTGGTTTTTTAATTTTCCGATTTTGATTCTCAATTGAATATCAAATGAACGAATGATACACGGATTCATCAGTCCCACTTTGTGATTTCTGATGCACATTGGTCAATAATGTGTACCATTTCAATAGCATTTTTATAGCAACTGATATTTCATTTTTCTAAATGTTAGATAATATGGAGCAATAGTTATATTTAGTGATTTTGAGGTCTGGATGTCCAGAGACTAGATCCTATTAATTTGTGTTTTTGTTTAATTTGCATCCAAGCATTCTTAAATAGTCAGAGAGCCTATAGTATGTGCTGCACGTAAAATAAGACACAAATTAAGCCAAACAAATGAGAAAGTGCTTTTTTTTTTACTTTAAACCTACTGTTACTAGTTGCATCTAATGTACTGAATCAGTGCACCCCTACAAGATTAGATCAGATTACATTTGTTTGACTCATGCATTTATATCAGGTTGAAAATATGAAGCTATGACTGGAACAATACAGCCAGTGATGATGATTGGTTTTGACACTGGAATTAGCTTGTGAAAACAGTTCTGTACATTGCTGAATGTGGCCATATAAGCACCCAGCGTACATCCAATTAATATACTGGGTGCATCTCCTCTCGAAACACTGTGGGTCTCTCAGTATGTGGAGTGAGACTCGAGATGAATTCACAAAGGACTGTGTGAAGGTGGATGTTTTCACATTCCAGTTGGCAGTGTTGTGAATGTCGTATGTAGACAACATGGAGGGCCCTCTCAAACAAAGGCTTATATCAATCTGTGAGAAAGAGATTTTGGTCTCAAACAGGAGGTAAAGGGTTAAGAGTACACATATTTTCAGGTTTGCCATTTTTTGATAATCAGGTAAAGATTTAACTGGAGTTTAATAATAATCATAATAAAACACTCAGAACACTTCATGGACATTGGGACATTGCCATGAAAAATGTCATACATGTCCCATGAGTTTTGCCATGTCCGATTGTATCAAATGCTTTATTGACCTGCAGGATATAGTACTAGTAGTAGATATGTGGGGTCATCTGCATTTAATTGCCACATTAACGCTCCTCTGTCCACTCTGAGTGGTAATACCTTCTGTAATATAGTCCCAATGCACATGTGACTTCAGAAATAAATTGTCCCCTCCATACCCACTATCATACTTCCCTCGAACTCTGATAATTCGTCATAAGCACACTGAACAGTGCTCAGCCACATTCACAAGATTACAACTCACAACTTACACAACTTTTAACATTTATTTACAGTTTAATCTCGAACCTAATGCTTAATCTGGTTTGATAGCATTCTCATTTAATCGTCTAATGACACATAATTACAAATCGCTCACTTTACTCCTGATGTAATTTAGTCCATGTTGTTTAAATATGGCTCATATAAATTATATCTATAAAAACAGCAAGTCCAAATTACAGTGATTAAAGTAATTAACCATCTGGTCAGTTCAGTCTCACATTGAAAGCTTTACAAGATGGCTTTTATAAAAGCTGCTGTGACTGTGATTTAACATTGCACAGTCGTGAAAGGCTTGTCATAGGACATTAGTCATGTTCATGAAGGCCAAACTTTTTTTTAGGGTGTTTGATCATCCAAACTCATAATGGTCTACAAACTTCTATTCTTCATTTGTTTACAAATAAATATAATGTGTTTCTTATGCTAAAAAATCCATCTGAATTTCAGTTTTTGCAGGTAACATCCCATATGTAAAAGAAATATATGTAAAATACAAATTTGTTGGTCGATATTAGTATAACATGTCTTTTGTGTCCGCAGCATAGTTCTTTAAATGTGATACAAACTAATGTTGTCATGATACCAAATTGAAAACCTCAAAGTATAATATATAAATAATATAATCAAAAAAGAAGATGGATGATCACAAGCCATCAAACCAAACTGAACTGCTTGAATATTTGCACCAGGAGTGGTGTAAAGTTATCTTAAAGAAGTGTGTAAGACTGTTGTTTTTTCTTTGCATTATTTGAGGTCTGTGTCAGGGTGCGCTGCAGGTGGGGGGAGAGGACGTAAAAAGCGGACGCAAATGCAAGTAAAATAATTTGTAAAGAAACCAAATTAACACAAAAGCAGATAAACAAACATACAGGAATAAACTAACAAAACAAGAAATAAACTGAGACAGCAACCTAACCAACGTGAAAACATACAAAAACCAACAAACCATCACTGAAAACACAGGGGCCTAAATACACATGGAGGGAACTGGAAACGGATCACACCTGGGAACAGGTAATGAGGGGGCGGAGCTACAAATAAAACACAGGTGAGACCACTTAAGGCGGAGAGGCAGGAGGAACACATAGAACCATGGGGCAAAGACACAAACACAGGGTAACGGTAAACAAACACAGGGAGAGCAGTAAAACCATGGAGACAGAACAAGACAGACAATTCCAATGCTTTGCATTATTTTTGTTATTTCAGCCACTTCTTATTTAATGCAAATAAATGCTATAAATGACAGTATTTTTATTGGAATTCAGGAGGAATGTTGTTTGTAGTTTATAGAATAAAACAACAAAGTTCATTTTACTCTAATATAAATCTATAAATAGCAAAATCAGAGAAACTGATTCAGAAACTGAAGTGGTGTCTTATTTTTTTAATGTCCTGTAAATATTCTGTATAGTAATATTATATAGTATTATTATATAATACTATATAATATTATGTATAGTAATATTATAAAGGGGATTAAAAAATAATAACAGAGACTTCCTTTCTGCAACCTGTAGCCTGTAAACCACCACAGTGCTCCTGTTAAACCCAGCCCAGCTCAGTCCAGTCCAGGCTGCTGCTGCTGATAGCTGAGGTGAACTAATCTGATACAGGCACGCTGGCTAAACGCTAGTCCCAGCCCCAGCCCCAGTCCCGCCGCCAGCGGCAGCTCATATCTGGACCCCCGCGGTTCACACGGCGAGAAACCTGCGTCCAGCCGACTCCTCCACAACACGGAGCGGGGTCTTCATGAGATGAGGAGAGTACGAGGAACGCACAGCCATCAGGAGCGGACTGTTTACAAGGTACACGGGTTTCTGTGGTACAGCGAGCCGCAGCTAGCAGCTCAGGAAGGGGCTGGTTTAGGTGGGAAATCGATTCAAACGGGAGAGGCTCGCTTCGCTTTTTATGGCTAGCCTCCATTTTAAGAGCTCCAGCAAACAATGAAACATCCGGAGCATCCGGACTGAGACTTCCCCGTGCTTTCTGGATATGAATTATGAAAATAATCCGGTTATACTCCGAATAACAAAGCCTATAGGCTGCTTTTACTGCTGTTGAAGGTTAACATAGACATCTAACTGTTAACTAGATAATCTAGATATGGGGGGAGTTTTAGGTAGCTATTTAGCTAACTTAACTAACCTAGGTAATTTAGGCGTTTGTGGGTTTTCATATTGAGACTTTTTTTTGTTGTTTTATGGGGTTGGAGGGTTTAAGAAAAGGTTAAAACAGCAGTCATGAGTAAGATTCGTAGATTCAAGAGTCATACCCCTGCTAAAAACCCGAATTAAGACCAGCTTTTATTAGAAGCCAATAGTTTTAGATGGTCTTTGGTGGTTGGAGAGCTGGTTATTTAGATAAACTGTATGGTAAACTGGTTAACCAGTTTTTGATCAGCATAGTGTGTGTTACATTTGGTCACACTGGTTTTCTAGAATGGTATAATTGGTCATACTGGTTGTCTAGAATGGTTAGAATTGCTCATACTGGTTGTCTAGCATGGTAAAATTGGTCATATTGGTTGTTTAGCCTGAACAAGCATGGTCATACTAGTTGTCTAGCATGGTAAAATTGGTCATATTGGTTTGTCTTGTCTACCATGGTAAAACTGGTCATACTGGTTGTTTGGCATGGTCAAACTGGTCATACTGGTTGTTTGGCATGGTCAAACTTGGCCATACTGGTTGTCTGGCTTGGTCAAACCTGGTCATACTGGTTGTCTAGCTTGGGCAACCTTGGTCATAATGGTTATCTAGCTTGGTCATAATCAAAGACATACTGGTTGTCCATCATGGCCAAACGTGGTAATACTGGATGTCTGCCTTGGACAAGATTGCATGGTCAAACTTGGTAATACTAGCTATCATGTATACCTTGGTCATACTGGCTTTCTAGAATGGCCAAGCATTGTTCTACTGGTTATCTTGTCTTGGTTGGTCATATTGGTTTTCCAACTTGGTCAAGCCTAGACATACACAAACATGATTATATTAGTTGTCTTGCATGGCCAAGCTTGGTCATACTGGATGTTGCGCTCTGCTTTACCTGCCAGGGTTTAACTATGTGTGATTGAGCTGATTAGGACTGAGTTTGTTTTTCTGATATCTCTTTGTTTGCAGTAGCACAGTGGTGCCATTTATTACAATATTTTGTCCCCTCTTCACTCAGGGGTATTGTGCTTTCAATTAGTGCTATAACATAAAAAAGAGAGAAAGAGCTGTGTCTATTGAGTCACTGGAGCTGTCCACTCCGGAGGTGCTGAATTCACTCATTGTTGTGCGAACAGTAGTCATTCACACAAATTCAATTCAACTCACAGATTAGTGGTGGTCGTGAAAGGTATGAATAAAACACACAAGTGACACTTCTTTCAGACTCTCCGCTTCTTTGTCTTTCCAGACTGATCCCACCCTAAACACAAGGGACCGTCTAGTTTCTTGAGGCTGGACAGGTAAAAAATAAATTCAGTTATGAATGAAATTGCTATATGAATAAGAGTATGAGTGATTTCCCCATCTGTTCTTTTCAAGGAATCATTCATCAGGAGACATGAGAAAGTGCAGTCCGTGGACGTTTCTCCCGATTATGTTTTCGTTCTTCACAGCTGCAGGCTTGTGGGTCGTGTGAGTACTAGGCTTCCTAAACCTCTGTCTCTGGATCAGGGATGTCATTACAGCCTGTGTTGATGAGATGTGTTGATTTGATCTGGGAGTAACTGTCTTATGTTGATTGAAAACAGGTATTTCATAGCAGTGGAGGATGAGAAAATCACACCGCTTAGCTCCGAATACAAGTAACTGATACTTTTTGTATATGTTTTATATCAATTTGTATGACTTATTTATTACCACATTTTAGGATAGCACTCATAACATGATTGTGGGCCCATGCTCAGTTTATTTTAATTGTTTAGAATATTTACAGTTTTATTTGAATTCCAGTATTGTATTTTTAAATTTATCATGCTTTAAAAGGGTTGTAATTACATTATAATACTATTATTAAATGGTCCTAAAATGGTAATAGAATTTTTTATCTCAGATATGTTTGGGATAATAGATTGTCCAAATAAAAAAGCAATTATCCACCAATGCACATATGATTCCAATATCCTTTTCATCTCTAATGAATGTTATATATGTTATATAACAGTAACATCCATGTGCTATTAATCTGTTTGGTTCCACAGGAGATCTGTGTCCAAGTCCCCTCCCTACATCAGGTATGGCTGAATTACCCACTGGCATAAAAAACAACTGCTTATTGTTATTTAGCTTGCATTCTAATCAGTGGAAACCTAATTTTGGTATCTTGTAGCATTGCAGGCGATGCTCCACCCGCCAGCTGTGTCTTCAGCCAAGTCATGAACATGGCAGCTTTTGTGGGTAGGATGGACAAATTCTAAATTATAATAGATTAGGCCTTCTGGATGTGTGGCATGTGATTATAAACCATTGAGCTTGGCACTGTATTTGTTACATAAAAGATTATTTAAACTTCAAAAGGTATCTTCACACTCTACTATACTTCTCATTCACAAAATACGTTTTTTGAAGATCCATTCACTAAATAGTTCATAGCGGTTTCTTTGCAGTTTCACACCAAAGAACCCTCTTTTTTGTATAAGTGTACTGACAAAAATTGTGTTTTTTTGCTGAACTGAAATGCAACTGAATTAAAATCATGCATTTTTATTCTTCTCAGGTTTCATCCTTGGGGTACTCAGATACCTGCAGCTCAAACCAAGGGTGCACAAACCCTGGCTCAACATTGGCAGTCTGGTAGCTCTGTCCTTGGCCTGCTTTGGTATGACTTTGGTTGGGAATTTCCAGGTATGGACAATTAAAATGCCCTGAAAGAAAATACATTGGAGAAAATAATCATTTGATCCCCTGCTGCAAAGACATGAACAGAGAATATCACTCAAAATCCAGATAAAAACATTAAATGAAGGTTATAAATGAATTTACATTTGATAAAGTGAAGTAAGTATTTTTATCTCTTGCACACCAGCAAGATTGTTCCCTCATTATGTGTATGAAAGACCACTATTACAGAATCAGTCTCTTCCATTTAAACCTATAAACCTCCACAGGCAAGTCCAAAGAGCTGTCAAAAAAGATCAGGGACAAGACTGTAGATCTGCACAAGGCTGGAATTAACTACAACACCATCAGCACAAAGCTTGGTGAGCAGGAGACCACTGCCAATCGCGTTCTCTCTGGAGCTCCATTCAAAAGATCACCTCGTGGGATAAGCATGACTCTGAGCAAGAAGGAAGGAGCTTCTTAATGATCTCAAGGGAGCTGGGAGCACAGTCACCAAGAAAACCATTAGTAACACACTTTGCTGTAATGGATTATGAAAGGCTCATATACAGTCCATCTAAAAATAGTTATAAAAAACAGTATATTAAGATCCTTGAGTGACCTAGCCAGTAAAGAAAATCACATAAGAAATTGTATGTAAAAGGAGTGGGCCAAAATACTCCAAGATGCACATTTCTTGGTGATAAAAAATGTCTGGCCTCTGTTCTTGACAATATGCCAACAAATATTGTCCACTAATTACTAAGTTACCTTTTTATTAAATTCTCTAAAATTTAAGTTTATTTATATCATTTGTTCAAGGGTTTTTCTGGATTTTTTGTTGATATTCTGTCTCTTTCCATCAAACGTCTCCATAAACTTTCAAAATCAGCATGGGATAAAGTAATTATTTCCCTATTATATTTGTAGTGTAGTGTATTTGTTTACTGTAATGTTATACTAGAATACAGGCTTGATGTTCTTTTACCCACTATTATCTAGCTGTCAAATGATGAAGAGCTCCACAATATTGGCACCTCAATGACCTTCGGACTAGGCACACTGTTTTGTTGGGTCCAGTCCTTCATGACTTTAAAGGTCAACTTGCGTAATGAAGGCAGACGAGCTGGCATTCCCCGCTTCCTGCTGTCCGGAGCGGTCACGTCCTGCATGCTGCTTTGTATCCTTCCCACTTCTAGCATGCCTGTGTGAGACGCACCACTGTGCGCACCACTAAATGTCACTTTCCTGACTTCACATTAAATCTTGTGTTAGAAGGCCATGCTCCTGTGAGTCTGAAGAACTCGCATAAATTCAGGCTTAATTTAGGGTTTTTAAAAGGTTCTTACTTCTCGTAATACTTCTTTTGATCAAGTACACAGAGCCTACATAATTACATACATTTTATATTACCTGCATTAGAACTGAGTAACGTATTTAAATGCACACGAGTGTAACACAAATAAAAATACACAATGATTTATCTACAGTTTGTCGGTGCTCAACTACTCTTATCCATATATCAGTTTCACCAATGATTTTGATGGCCTCATTATTCATTGGTCAGGTTGTATGTAATTTATGGCAGTAATATAAGTAAATGCACACAACTAAAGAAATGTCTTAAAAATAATTTATAAAATATAATTAAAAGAAATGCATATTATGAGGAAATATACCGTATACCTCCACAATTAATTAAGCTAAGAGAATGTTTATGGCTCAACATTATATATTATATTATATTATATTATATTAAAATGTATCAACATGTCAGTTTGACTTGGAAACCTTTATTGCTGTTAATGAAGAACATTTATTGTTAAATGTTATGTACTACTTGTACATAAGTCCCAGCATAGAAGTCCCTACATAGATTGCCTTAAAATTAAGAGCTATCAGGTTTGAACTTTTATAAACGTGATTTGTAATATTTTCTTAATATTATATTTTTACCCCACATAGAGAATTTGTTTATACATTAACTTCTTTACTTTAATATTGTGTTTTTAAAACATCTTCACACTTCTTCATCCCATGTCTTTAGGGAGACAAAAGTAAAAAAGTCTGACTTCATTTATGAAGAATTATTATTGCCACCTTTTTAAATGTCAGTTGGGTAACTGAATGGAAAAAAATTATACACCCTGCTAACTGCATGCTCAACCCCGGATTGTGGTTTGGAACACTTTGTTATGTAACCTTGACACCACACCACAGACTTTGCCTTAATGGCACAGCGGCTGCACATGCATGCTGCCCGGGCACAGTGGGCGCTGGTCATGTTCTTCCTGACGTTCCTGGGCACCTTTGCTATCGAGTTCCGTCACTACCACTTCGAGATTGTGTGCAGTGATGACCAGGACCCTCCACTGAGCCTGTCTGAAAGCTTCTCTGAGGTCTCAGAGTACCAGTCTGACCAGCTATAAGACTATTTCCGTCCCATTTCTAACCGCAGGACTTCCAGGTCCTTCCACTTACAGTGCTCGTCAATTCCCACTAATGCATGTATGTTGAATGTAATCTCTCCAGGGTTCTCTGTGAGTGTGTTGTTTTTTATTACAACAATGTGTAGGTAGACTTTTTTGCGACAAAACAATGAAAAAAGCACAAGAGGTGAACAGACACCATTTCTGAGCCACAGTGGGTTTTTTGTATTGCTGGGGTGACATAATGTAATGTCTGAAAATGCGTAGTACACTCATCGTCAAAGAGATGGTTGCAAAAATAGTTGCACCCAGAAGGAAGTATCGGAATGCAGTGCTGTTCGGAAGGAAAATAACCAAGGTTACCAAGAACAATAAATGATTAAAACATATAGAAGAAGTGTTTAATTCATGTGTGACATGACGTTAGACAGGTTCCTTTTTTTATATATCTAATTTTATTAAAAAAAAATTTCCCCATTTTCTCCCCAATTTACAAGGCCAATTACCAAAGCCACTCATTACAACTCCCCCTATCACTTGTGATGCCCCAACACCAGGAGGGTGAAGACCAGCACATGCCTACTCCGAAACATGTGAAGTCAGACTCCGCCTCTTTTTTTTAAATGCTGCTGATGATTTAGCATTGCCGAGTAGCATCACAGAACAGCGCCCTCGGAGGTTAGTGCAGCAACTCGGTTCCGATACATCAGCTCACAGACGCCTTGTGCTGATCCACATCACCCTAGGAGTGATGTGTGGAGAGAGCAAGACCAATTGTGCTCTCTCAGGGCTCCGGTAGCGGTTGTAGAGTTTCCTAATGGTTTTCTGCAGTAATCAATCCAATGAAGCTTAAATATTCTCATGCAGAATGTTGATAGTGTGCGCAATAGCATCCTACACAACATTTTTAATCATGGATAGGTCTGGGTATGAGGCTGGCAATGATATAGTATCATAGCATCCTCAAGGCAAGCTCTTGAGCTCTTGAGAGCAGTATGTGGACGAGCACTGTCCTGTTGAAAAAGCACACAGTGTATGCATTCAGAAAAGGTAGGGCCACTGTTTGGAGGAGCTCATTAACATAACACCGGGTTCTTGAAGTGTCTGTAATTAAGACCAAAGGTGATCTGCCAGCCAACAAGTTTCTTTCCTGTCGGATGATTCCTTCTGTGTGCAACCATTTATTTTAAAGATGAGCGTACATAGGTGATGATTTATGTATGTGAACTGACTCAGTCTTTGTTAAGTGTTACTTGGCAAGGACACCATCATCTTAGACTATATCAAGTCTCCATTTCAGTCGTGAAGAAACTCTAAAGAAACGGACAAGGGAAAAGTAGGTTCTGTACTGTGTATTGAATTCTGTATGTCAGAAACTTTAACTCACTTTTCAGTGAAGAGTATTAAACAATCCTAACTGTTTCCACAAACGACACACTTTATATCTAGAGAAAAAGAAAAAGTTCATTCCTAACATTTTGGAAATATATCAGTCATTAATAAGCATTTACAGTGTTTTTCAACAAAGTTTTGGACTGTGTTTCATTAAAGCTGCACTCTGTTAAACGTAGGTAGCGTTGTCTTTTAAAAGAGCTGAAGAGTGTTCCCCAGTCTGAAGTCCAAAGCTAAAATATGGGACTGTTTATATAAAAAAATCACAGCATATCGTCACTGTCATGCAAAATTTGTATCTCCATTTTTTGCTGTTTTCACTTTTGCTGTTTACACATTGTGTCCAATACACTGACAGGCCAAAAGTCATGGGAAACCAGTTCATAAAAAAACTCATGAAGTGTTACCTCAGGTAATGGCTGTATGAGTTGGGAGGTGTTATCTTGTGAGTAAGTCTGAACACTATTGGAGATACAAGGTTTTTACATCACAGCAACTACTATATTTACATGAGTTGCTACATTAGTCAGTTCAGCCCATCTTTGTTTTTTGAGAGTAGCGTAATTCACACAAATTCATTTTCACAATACATACACATACATTCAAAAGTTTGGAATGGGTGTTCTCACAAAAATGTAATCTGTCTGGTTATAAAAAAAAAACACTATTTAATAAAATGACTAATATGGTCTTGTACACTAGCATGTCTTGTGCACTTTTCAGATTTCAGAGCATTAGTAGGAACGGTATTAAGACATTTTAAGAATCCAGAACAAGGAACAGATGGATGTTTTTTTTTTTTAAATTAACCATACAAAATGCATTAATCTGGAATACTCTTCTAAAAATAAAGAAAGATGCTACTAAGAATTCTGATTGATTGATGCCACATAACATTTTATAAAGAACCATTTAAAGCTTTAAAGAAGTGGATTCAACCTCTTAATATCACAGAAACATCTGTTGTTCCTGGCTTTTTTCACCTCTTGTGTAACTTAGAAACAGTTAAATACTTTGCATGTGTAAAAAAAAAAAAAAGGTCCTTTATTCTAGTTACTATTGTTGTAACACCTTTACCTGTAAGCGTGTATTTTAGTAACAGTGAAATCTTGAGATAAAAAAGACTATTAGCCTTTTTTAAAGTTTTGTCGTTCTAAACTTAAAATATTTCTAAAAATCTATCTACAGTGTATAATTTGTTATGTGACCGAAACAAAAAATGTATGAGATGTATTAACAAATTATTCCAAACTTTTGAATTGCACAGTATGTAGTGTGTATTTTTGTGTATTATTCTTCAAAGCTGTTTTTTGGCAAAACCCTGTCTTCTTTGGGTGGGACAAAACAAAATGACTGTCTTCAGTTTGAACTGATCAACCTTCATAAACTGGTTTTGCTACTTCATAATGATGTTTTAGATCATGTGTTTTATTCCACATGGTCCCTATGTTTGTAGGAAAAGTGTGTAACATGTTACAGTACAGGATAACAGTACACAGATGCAGGTACTACCATTTGATTGGCTACTGACAAACTAACACTGTTGCAAATACAACATTAACCATGTGCCCATTCATAATCATTAACTTAAATTACACTTAATACATCAGCACTACTTTACTGCATCAGACACATCCAGGTAGAATGATGGAATATAATACACAAACTTCAACATATTTTTTGTGTAAAAACAGAACAAAAAAAAAAAAACAGGCAAGCACGTTAAAATTTTACAATTTCAGTCAGTACAACTGTAATGCACTTGGTACTTGCTGCATAACATGTTGATTTAGCACAAGTAAACGGGCTACACCAGCGCTGTAGGGCCACACCTCCCGTTCTCCTGAAGTCCACTAGAAGGAGTGCAGAAACACACACTCTTCTTTCCAGACCTGTCAAGCACTTCCATCGAGTTCCAGCTGGCTAAACGTCGTAATGGTACTATACTGGCTCCTCTCCTCCTCAGTCAGCTCCATGTTGCCTGGTCGCACCACCACCACCACGTTCAGCCTGGCATCCTCAGCCGCCTTCGCCTCTGCAGCACAGGGAAGATATATACGGTACACTCAGTGTAGCAGCAGCTGATGCCCACAGGCTCTCATGTGCCACGGTTCAGTGGGTCGAATGGACACAATATTTTGGAATTGGAATATTGAGTTGGGATCAGATAAGCTACTGTGTGTGAAACAATGATATCAAACAGATTGAACCATTTAACTGTAAGAATTAATGGATATCTGCAAGGTTAATGCAATTTCTTTTTTTTTTTTTTTACACTACATGTCCAAATGTTTGTAGACACCTGCCTCCTCCAACACGTAAAGTCAGCCACCGCCTTTTTTAGAACTGCTGTTGATGCAGCCTTACTGTGTAGCGTGCTCGGAGGAAAAGTACAGCGACTCGGTTCTGATACATCAGCTCACAGACTCTTTGAGCTGATCGACATCACCCTAGGAGTGATGAAGGGAAAGAGAGCAAGGCCAATTGTGCTCTCTCAGGGTTCCAGCAGCTGATGACAAGCTGCATGACCTGGATTTGAACCAGTGATCTCCTAATCATAGTGGCAGCGCTTAGCCCGCTGGACCATTCAGTGCCTTTGAGAAACCACTTCTAACATGACTGCATTCAGCTACTTTAAATTACAGGTCACTGGACAGCTGAACATGCTTGGAGGAAAACACTAACTGCCAATTTTGAGACATCAGCTAGCAGAAGCTCACACTGGATAGGTTCACATTAAGTAATTACTGGGGGTGGGGCCATGCTACCCACCCAATTAGAATGCCACTAACTGGCCATGGCATGGATCAATAGCAATCTTCCGGAAGCCACAATAATTATGTTTTACCACAAATATAAAAGAAACTACGAAAACCATGATGGCAAAAAACTTAAATCATCATACTCGTATAAAAAAAAGAATATTAAGTAGTATAATGTTCATACTATTATCCTTAAATGTTTAAAAGTTTCCACCATCATTAATTACATTTATGAGCCCCCCCTCCTCTTTCTATGTTCATGCTGTATGCACTGGATTTAATTATGCATATGGAGGAAGCAGCCAGCTGATGAACTGGAATTAAATTACAGCCAGTGTACACCCACCTCGTGTGACATCTGTTAAGAACATAATGTCTTCTGGTGAGCAGCCAATCCTCTCCGCAATCCTTTCATAGCTTTTACTCTCCACTTTGGCGCCAACATTGGTGTCAAAGTGACCATCAAACAGCTGTAGGAGGGATTTAGAAAGATGAATAAATCCAAGGATCTAACTCAGGCCTTTATTAAACAACTTTGATTGATTTAAAATCCGTCAAATCCAAACTTACTTCTAACAAATCTCCTTCAACCGAGTACCCGAACAGCAGCTTCTGAGCTTCTATACTTCCTGAGGAGTAGATGTAGACTTTGAGACCATTCCGCCTCCATCTTCTGATAGCAGGAACCACGTCTTGGTACACTCTGAACACAAAGGAGCAGGAAATGCCATTTAATCCTTTCACACAAACGCTCATCCAAGGGTGTGTTCAGACTGCTTAGTCCAAATCTGTATTTAGATTGATTTTTGTCTGGCCAACCAGTAACTACATGAAATCTGACTTTTGAAATGTTACTACATTTGTACAGAAAAATATTGTATGTCTCACTCTGGCCACTCAAATCGGATTATAAAATGTGTTTTTGTGTCACTTACAAACTTGTATGTAAGTGACACAACAACTTAACCAAATCTTGAGTGGTGAAACTGCAAGGATACAAAAAGAGCATTATTGGTGGGACAAAATATCAATACTGCATTATATTGTATTGTTTTTGTTTGCAATATATTATTAATGCAAGCTTTGAATATCAATATTTTATTTAAACATATATGCTTTAAACTCCCTAAGATTGGCATCAAATTTGACTTCCTAAAGTTACTGGTGTATTACTCCATGTGGTGGGGATATACTCAAATGAATAGAGTAAACCTGTGGTGAAGAACATTGGTTGCGAAACTATGTGAACCTGATACCGAATAATTCATAATTCCTTGTATTTGTATATTTAGGATTATTTCATCCTATTCAGTAACACAGATGCTGTGAAATATTGTAGAGAACCGTCTAGTGATATATTGAATCACAGAATCACAGTATTGTAATATCATTGTTATAGTGGGCAATGTGTTGTGATATGTTGTGAGATGCCCTGTGATTCCCAATCCTATTAGTTACCTGTTAGTTATCTAATTACACAACAACTGATTTACCTGCAGTCTGAGCATAGCCTAATTAGGGGTGTACGTAAAATGTGATATAATAACATATCATGATATTTTGTATTGCAACAGTATTGATTTTATGTAAATGTTAGTGTTAGACTGGTTTATTTAGTGTTGTGTTTATTTCCTGACCACTAAAGAGCAGTGTGGTACTCGGTCCACAGATCCCAATGTTCTGATTGGATAAAAAGTAAAAAAAATATTTCAATAAATATTATTGTGTTTTTCCATTTATACCTTTAGGCTGACGCTTTTCTCCATAGTGACTTACAAGGTTACTCCTATTACAGGCTTGGAATTGAACCCCAGTCTCCCACATGATGTGGGAGCTCACTGGCAGGTTGTGGTGTTATTCACACCAACCCACAGTGGATAGAATAAGAATTTCCCTAAAATGTAATGGAAACAAAGCACTATTTATTACCATTCTTACAGTATCACAATATATTGCAAAATATTAAATCACCAGCTATGATATTGTGATCTTTATAATTGTGCTGGGCTGTAAACATTAAAAACCCCATCAGCACTGCTGTTTAGCGCCTGATCCAGTCATGCCAGCACAACACTTAACACTGCTAACCCAACACGCCTATTTCAGCACAGTCACTGCAGTGCTGAGAATAATACATGCTCTGTGTTGGTCCTGTGGGGTTCAGACCATTTAAGGACAGGGTAAAAGGAGAGTATTATTACAGGACAGATACAGGACTACTGTCTGTAGAATTAAAGAAGTGCAAAGTGCTCCTACTGTATACACTCAGTGGAGCTAAAAAAAAAAAAAAGAGTAATGATTGTAAAAACAAGGAGGTGGTCACAGGTTATGCTTAAAAACACAGCGTATGTTTTCAGTTTTATCTAGTTACCATCTGCAAAACATGCCTATTAAAACTTAATTATCAATTGGGCTCCGTAAAACAGTAATAACTTTCTCTGGGTTGTGCATTTCAGTCTATGTTTACCTCAGACTAAGTCTATTCATCTGTACATACTGCAGACAAGTTACTAAAGAAGCAGATCCTCTATACTTACTCGCCTTTGATCTTCCCTGCAGCATAGGCTGCTCTCCACATGTGGCCTTGCAACTGCTTCAGTGCAGTGGTTTTCCTGTCTGCAGCCATCTGCCAGAGGACATTATCCACAACCTCCCGGATAGCCTTCTCCTCATCCGTGTGCACCGTCTGATCCACTGTGTGAACTGGGCACGCTCTGTTCTGCTTTAAGTCTTCTTCAGCCTGGAAACAGGGGCACATGTTTGAGTGAATTTGAGCAGAATCAGCTGACCGCATGACGACAGCCCAATTGCTGAATACTAATGTAAGAACGGCATCATGCTGGAGCCGCTAGGGTAGAATTAATGGGCTGAATAAAGAAGTCAGTTATGTGCAGTTATGAAGATTAATAATAATACTGCAGCAGTAATTCCCACTGGAATTAGAAGAATTCACCCAAGAACTACCAAAAGAGCCTTACATATCACTACTAGTCTTCTCCTAGTAGTGATATGAGGGACAACAGCAGCTCAGCAATTGTATGTTGATCAGTGTACACCTGATGGTAGAATAATGAACATAAACATTAGCCAATGTGAGAGAGGCCTTGAGTTGCTTGGAAGTTACCCTGGGAACTTTTGTGACCTCGCAGACCATTACATGCACTGCTACTAAAGTGATCATTGTTGGTCTTCCACTCTTGGGGAGGGTAACAATGTTCTTAAATTTCCTCCATTTGAAAACAATCTGTTTGACTGTGGATTGGTGAAGTCTAAAACTCTTTAGAGATGGTTCAGTAACCATTTTCAGCCTGAAGAGCTGGAAAGAGTCGGCAACAAAAAAAAGGTCACAAACTCTAATACTTCGTTGGACTACCTTTAGCTTTGACTTCAGCACGCATTAATTGTGGCATTGTTTCAAAAAGCTTCTGAAATGTCACAATATTTATTTCACAAGATCTTGCAGCAGCATTGATGATGGTAGAGTCTGACCGCTGCGCAAAGCCTTTTTCCAGCACATCCCAAAGATTCTCAATGAGGTTAAGCTCTGAACTCTGTGGTGAACAAGCCATGTGTGAAAATGATGATCTCATGCTCCCTGAATCACTCTTTCACAATTCCAGCCCCATGAATCCTGACATCACCATCTTGGAATATAGCCGTGCCATCAGGAAAGAGAAAATCCATTGATGGAATAACCTGGTCTATATTCAGTATATTCAGGTAGTCAGCTGACCTCATTCTTTCAGCACATACTGCTGCTGAACCTAGACCTGCATTCATAATATCATAGTGACTTATAAACATGGTACTGGGCGGTAACTGTAAATCTTATTAATTAATAGTCATTAATATATCCGTATTTGTTGTTAAGTTTGTGTATCATTTCCTCAGACAAGGTATAATACTTTTGTATAATGCTGTGTACATATATTTCTCTAATATCCTGAGAGAAAGACCAGTGCAGGCCAGGCTGCTGCTCTGGGTGAATGGGTGGATGGTGGGTGGATGACCTGTTTCTTTAGAAGATGCACGTCCTGCTTGCACTCATCCTCCTCCCAGTGCGCTGACAGGTAGTCCTCCAGATGCTCTCTGATGTATGGAAATAAAACGTCCTGCAAATAAAAGTAGAGTAACAGAGAATTCTTCCTCAGTAACTACCATCATGTGCCTGGTGTAATTATTATGTGTATAAATCATGTATATAACAGCGGTACTACCTTCACGAATGTGATGGGGGTCGTGGTTCCTTCTATGTCCAGCAGAAAGACGCTAACGTTCTCCGGAACTGTAATCGTTGCCATCTTCCAGAATGGCGAACGATCTGCCTCTATTATAAAGTTTTCAGAATAGTATCAGTACAGGAATCAGTTCCTCAGATCATCCAGATTCACCGCCCGACCAACAATCACAGATAATCCAGAGAAAAGCAGCCAGAGGAGCACACTAGCCAGCTAGCACTCTGCTGCTAACACATGGCTTGGTCAACGGGTTGCCAAATAATGGTAAGAAAAAAACTCTATTTCTATAGTTCTGAATGGCAACGTAGTCTGTGAGTGTAGTCAGTAATGACAGTACTTATCATGTTTTGACATGCAGACAAAATGCATAAGCAAGGGCAGATTCTTAAGAACTGCTATTCAAAAAGTTAATTCATATTTATTACATTTCTGCTGCACATGATCTAGTTAAAAACAAAAATGGTTTTTACACTCTTAAAATATTCTTTAAAAAGGATATTGTAGATACGATAAGATAATATAATCACAATATGATAAAATATAAATATATTGCTCAGCACTACAATAATAATAATACTTATTTAATTCATTTTTATATTTACATTTCTTTTAAATATACATGATTCCATACACAACTATTTTATATATGTGTAAATAAATAGTGTTTATTTTTAACAAACGATTTTATTTAAAAAAAATACAAAAAAAACACTGCAGTTTTAACGCTATACATAACGGAGGTTACCTACTTACCAATCTGGCAACCACGAATATGGGCATTGGCCCTGCCCTGCAATGGTGCACAACTGGATTGCGCACACTTTACGCAAAGCTACCTGATCTACAGCCCATACGCCGAAGCACTTGAGGCAAGAAATTATTTAAAGATCAGTGATTATGTATGTACGTATGTATGTATGCGCAGGTTCGCTTATTTTCAGGAATATTCTGTGTGAACGACATTTATTCAGAATATTATTTAATCACAGATGTGTACAGTGTATTATTCGCTGGTAAAAACATTGTTGAACAGCTTTGCTTAATAAAAAAAATAATAACGTGATATTCTAAATGTATTATATTTTTAAAATAGACCAATTCAGTTAAATGGCAGTTTGTTTTCGAGGGGATGTTTATATTAAATTTTATGTCATTTTTAAATATCATTTCAGTTCAATCCAGTGCCAAGACGTTTTCGTCATGTTTGCCTTTTGCCCCTAAATGTCATTTAATCTTTAATTTTTTTATTTATTTTTTTTACAAAATGAGCACTAATGAGTTAGAATATGTATATGCTGTCCCATCCAAAATACAGGAACAGTTAGGTCTATCCCATTATTATTTTTTTTACATCAAAGGATTATTAGGAGACAAAATATCAACATTTCAGCTTTTATTTCCAGTTATGTACATCTGGATCCGATACATATTTCAGAAGATATCATCTTTTATCTGAACCCACCCATTTGTATTGTCAGCAAAGGTACTGAAACTGTTAGGTGTGTTTTGTTGCCCAACTGTGTCCTGACACACAGATACACAGTTTCAGATTTGGGTTTTTGACAGGCTGGTGAGGAAAGCTGGTTCTGTGCTGGGATTAGAGCTGGAGTCTTTAACACCACTGGCAGAGAAGAGAACCCAGAACAGTAAACTAAAAAATTTTTTTCATTTTTTTATTCTGGTCACAACAATGGACATACCCCATCTCTGCAGACACAATCTCCTAGATGCCCTATTTATATTATTTTACCCCATTCTGCACTACTAGATCTATATTTCTATTTATTTTCCACTGTTTACATGTTTGCACTGGTACATATTTTTTTACGGTGTTTAACTGCACTAGAACTTCCCTCTGAGATTTCCAGAATACATCCATTCATTCATTCATCCATCCATCCTTCCATTTATTTATCTATCTACTACCTACTACTAAAGGACCATACTTTTATACTTTATCTATTAACCAATCCATCCATCCAACCACCCATCCATCCACCCATCCATCCACCTGCCCATCTACTACCTACTACTAAAGGACTGTACTTTTATACTTTATCTATCCATCCATCCATTTATCTATCTACATATCTACTACCTACTACTAAAGGACTGTACTTTTATACTTTATCTATCCATCCATCTACCCATTTATTCATCCATCCATCCATCCAAGCCAGGCTGGAGGTTGTCAAGCATTTGAACTGATGAGTCAAACCGTTACCAGTGTGCATTCCTGTCGCTGTGTCCAAAATAAGCAGACTTCAGAAGTGCGTATATAAAGAGGGCACTAATTTTATTAGGACGCGACCCCTTAATTCCTCCCGCAGCCCCGCCCTCTTCTGCTCCCGCCTTTTCTGTTTGCGTCACCAGACCCCATCAGCCATTTTATCCGCCGCGTCAGTATTTCAGTGAGTGTTTGCTGTTTGGCTCTTTTTTATAGCTATAAAATCGCTTTAGCAGCTCCGCAGAGGGTCACCCCACACACCTACACACTCTAAAATGCAGACAGAACAGGAAAGTACCGACTTCAGCACCGACGAGTTTCCAGAGGGGTCCAAAATCAACGCGAGCAGGAATCAACAGGATGACGGGTGAGCCGCTGGCTGCTAGGCCAAGGCCAGATCAAGGCTGCAGCTTCTTGCTCGGAATTTTCCGGTCCACCTTAAATATTCCTGCAGTGGAGTGCTGGCGCCGGTAGTGGCGCCACAGTAAAAGCCCTGCACTATTTAAGGTGGACTGAATAATTGTATTTAGGAGCCTACCGGGCCGGAATAGGAAAACTCCAGTGTATTAACCTTAAATAGACTTTGGGCTAATTAAAGAAAACATATTTAGTTAGCTAACCTAGCTAGCTTTGTTTTATTTTAAGGTTTTAGGTTATAATGAAATTGTAACTACTAGGCCAGCTAGTTAGCGTTAGTTTCATAGCTAATGCTAACTAACCTATATAACGCTAGCTAATAAATATTTAAGTGCTTTACACTGAGCAAAAGCAAACGCCTCTCTGAAATACTCAATTTGGCCTTTTTAACTCTGTTTAAAAAAACTCTATCTTGCCATACAAATTATAGATAGATGAATGGTATAAAGTTGTTGGTGCTTTCAATACTTAACCTAAAATTCTCTGCCGTTGATTGTATTATTATTTTAACTGGTTTATTTGCTTGTCCTCTAGTTTAGGTTTAAATACAGAAAGAATTATTGCAGTAATTCTGCCAATTAAGAGCATTAATTCTTGTATTGTAACGTTAGTTAGGATAGTTTAGGCAACAGAAAAGTATATGGGTTGCTGGTGGGTATCCAATTACTTCAAGTACATCTGTCTATTATCTAGTTAGCTAATTATCTTTAATTACTATAAGTGGTTCAAAAGCAATATCGTATCCTGCCTTCGTAAGTCAAAGCATATTCCTTGCTAAATAAAAACCTTACCCAGTACCACACTAGAAAACTTTTTTAAATGGATCAAGCCACCCCTGCTGTTTATACTGTGTATGACTGTGCATGTGACCAATCTGACCTCCTAGTTGATACTTAATGCAGTTACTGGCAATGTATGCTTCACAGTTAAATTAAATGTATATATAAAATAAAAAAGAAAAGAATTACACCTCTATTTGGGAGATTTTTTTTCCTTAGGGAACCATTTTCAGGCATTTTATTATTGATAACAAGCTAAGCAATTTGAACCCCCACTACTTTATCATGTGATCTACATTATGTTGCCAACAACCAGTGAAACAATGCAACACATGGGGGGGGGGGGGGGGGTGATTTTAATAAGCTTACAACAAGAGTGTAAGATTATAAAGACAAAGATACTGTCTTGTTACATTTTATAAAAAAAAAAAAAACAATAATGCCAAACAAAGTATTGTGCTTTGATGCAGTATTTCCCCACAATTTAATAATACTGATTTGTTTGTTTTAACAGGAAAATGTTTATTGGAGGCCTGAGTTGGGACACCAGCAAGAAAGACCTAACAGACTACCTGTCCAAGTTTGGAGAAGTGTTGGACTGCACGATCAAAACAGACCCCATGACTGGCCGTTCTCGAGGCTTTGGGTTTGTGCTCTTCCGGGATGCAGAAAGTGTGGACAGGGTGAGTTCTCTACATTGCTAGCATGGGTACATTGGGATTTATCTGTAAATTACTACAATCGTACAATAATTAAAGCTGAACAATTGAAAAATATCTGTTTGCTCAGGTTCTGGAACTGAAGGAACACAAACTGGATGGTAAGCTTATTGATCCGAAGCGAGCCAAGGCCATGAAGGGGAAGGAACCTCCCAAAAAGGTGTTTGTTGGTGGTCTCCATCCAGAAACAACAGAGGAACAAGTTCGGGAATACTTTGGAAATTACGGAACTGTAAGTAATATGAATGGCCTAGGACTAAAAAAAAAACACATTATAGTACTTGGTTTCTCCAGAAGTGTTAACTTGTATGAGTCCATGCTAGTGCTAAAGTGGTTGGCATGTGTGTTCCTAACAGATTGAAAACATTGAACTTCCTGTGGATGGTAAGACAAATGAGAGGCGAGGATTCTGCTTTGTAACGTATGTGGAAGAAGAGCCTGTTCAGAAGCTTTTGGAAAACAGATACCACCAAATTGGAAGTGGAAAGGTTGGTTTACTGCGTTTATTTACGAGCATGGCTAGTCCAATAAGGTCTAAATTAAACTTTTTTTTTTAATGTGGGTATGTTTTTTAGTGTGAAGTTAAAGTTGCCCAGCCTAAAGAAGTCTACAGACAGCAGCAGGGCAGAAGTGACCGGGGCTTTGGAGAAGGAAGAGGAGGAGGATTCAGGGGTCGTGGAAGAGGAGGTATGTAGTCTTTTGTCTAAAGCAGCAGTCAGTTGTATTTTCTGTTTTGGCTTTAGGTTTTCATTCCAACCAAGGAGAATCACTCCTCAAACCCTTAACTCAAGTCTGAAAACAACTGATCCAACAGCTGCTTGATTGGATTGAAAACATGCAGTTATACTGTTCTTTGAGGAAGAGATGGGTGCATTTACAATTAGCCAAAACAGAGAACCACTGTGAGGGAGGGTTTTGCAGAAAGTACTAAAACTGAGTTCTTCCCTCTATGATTCTAACCATTTACATTCCTTTGTGCAGGGCAAGGTCAAGGATACAACCAGGGTTACAACAATTATTACGGACAAAACTATGGTAGCTATGGCAATGGATACAACCAGGGATATAATGGCTACTCTGGGTACGACTATTCAGGCTACAACTATCAGAATTACGGATATGGACAAGGGTATGATGACTACAACAGTAAGTCTTAACTTTTTATTTATTTGTGAGTTTTGCTATTTTATTGTTACAAACATGCATTAAACATTTGACAAAATATATATATATATTTTTAATAGGTCAGCCCAGCAGTTACGGCAAGGCCTCCAGGGAGGGTGGAAATCATCAGAACAACTACCAGCCATATTGACGAAATGACATGACCTGCTAAGAGTTATGGTAAGACTGCATCTTTGGCCTTACATCTGTCCTCTTGTATACAATTTAAAGATCAATAGACACAAACTGATTATCCTAAAACAAGTGGTATGCATTATCATGCACCCCATGTTGAGTAATTTGGGGATTTGTCTATAGATCTTTAATTATAATTTAATAATGCTTGTGTTAGTGGTGTGCCTTATTTTTGGTTTTAAAGCTCTCCAGAAAAACATAAGCGTTTTTCTGTAGATTGGTTTCCATTTTCCTCCCTGCTTTTTAACAGGTGATCATAAGGAAATAAGATAGTGTTGATAGCAATGCTAACAGGTAAAGTACTGCTAAAGGGTACAAAGTAAGGGCACCTCCTTATTTTATTTTTTTCATTCTTTCCCTAATTCTGATATTGTACTTGTTTGTACCTGCCAGCGGGGGACTTCATTGCAGGCCGTGTGTCACCTGACCACGAAATTCTCTGGGCGTCGCACATAGCGGGCAGAGAGCACGGCATGCACAAGAAAACGCTGTCCTGTGGTATGGTCTCTTCAAACTTCCTGTACCAGCGTTTAAAAACAAAGAACAGACATTAAAAAGGAGATCGCTCATTTTCCCTTAAGTTGTCAATGCTTTCTTTAACAGTTTTTTAAATGAATTTTTTACAGGTATTTAACAGTGAAACCTAAGTGATTTAACTGTTTGTTGTATTCTCTTTTATTAATTTTAGTGTTCTTGTATTTCAGTTCTGGAGCATCAGTGATTTTAATTTATTTATTTTTCTTTTCGTTCTCCTATGAACGGTCTCCAATCCTGTAAACTGCAGAAACTCATAATGCTTGCTTTTTCTTTAGAACCCATAGAGAACTTCAAATGGTACACCTCAAGCTTTTCCCTTAAAACATAGCTTATAAAGATCATATGTAAACCAGTTTTATGAAGCCATAAAAAGCTGACTCATAAACTACCAACTCGAATGCAGTTACTGACTGGTAAAAGTCCTATTATATCTGATAGGATAGTGAATTATCTTTGTTTGGAAGTGCTCTGTTTTGGTGCAATTATCCACCAACCCAGTTGAGCTAAAGCTTTTCCTGGCTGAAGAGCTGCTTTCTGAAACTCATAAGTTGTACATATGATCTTTAATTTTGAATGGTGAAGTGTTTAATAGCTTAAAATCGACAGCTCAAGATGTTAAACAGAGAAACATGGAAGGTGATCATTTTAGTTAAATACTTGTTATAGAAATTATTGATTGTTGTTCTGTCTCCTCTCTTTTAGGTGAGCAGGCTGACTGAGTTTGTACCCAGGAGGCAGCTTGTGGATACCCTGTCCTTCTTAATCAAAGAGCATCTTGTTTTTAAAGTACCTTTATTTGGTTGTCATCTGTAGATGAAGACATTGAGTGTGTCTGACCTTGTAAATATTGTTTCCAAGTTTCTTATCCAGTGCGTTGATGCGGTAGAACCTGTAGGGTTGTACTGGTGTGTTCTTATATCTTTATTTGGAAATGTCATTTGTTTTTGTTGTCTTTTTCCTTCAGTTTTGGATAAAGGGAATATTAAAATTGGGGTATCAAAACAGTGACCTTGTATTGTTGCTTTCTTTTTTAAGCCTTACTGAGTTCACTCAATGTAAAAAAAGGTTTCCCATATCTGGTCCTGAAGCTCCTTGCCATGTACAAATCTTGTTTTCTTTTTCCTAAAACTAGTTATATATTTAGTCTATTTAACATAAAAAGTAGTTGCAGTGGGTGTGTGAAAGCATAAAATTTGCTAAAAATGTGTATTAGGTGCTTCTGGACCCTGAAACAAGGTATACTAAACCTTTTAGAGCCTAAAATGGGGTCAGGGGCTGTAAAAAATGTTTTGCTCCTTGGTCAGTGTAAAGTTTCAGTTCAAATTTCTAAATTTGTAAATAGAAAAGGAAGTGTAAAACTGAATTTAGTGTTTCTCCCGTTTTGTATAGTAAAGATTCATTCTGGCTTCTAGTTTATAATTTCTGCACCTCAAAAATTAATTTCAGGAAAAAATATCTTTACTCAATTCTCATTTCTTTTTCGCACCATTTTTTTTTGAGGGTGAGAAAAAAAGTATTTGCAGGAAAATTGTGTGGTTTTGGCATTTAGCCTCAAGTGGTCTTTTTTTTTTTTTTTTTTTAATGAAACAATACACAGACCCAACTTAATGTATTTCATTGGGTGAAACCCTTTTTATTCCTCACTGGTTTGAGATGTCAAGACACAGCCAGTGTCTCCTAGACATCCTAAGTTTATTACTTGAGTAATTAAACTGAAACCGCATGTATTGGTCAATAGACTACATGGTCATTAGACTAACCTAGATATTTATATAATTTAAAGATTTTATTCTCATTCCATATTATCAATAAATGGGTAAACTGGTTTCAGGCCAATCTTCAAATCCATTTAAATGGTTCTTAACTTTATTCAGAGTGAAATAAAGGCAGAATAAACACTGAGAAAGTTACACTGGCTGCCGTCGTCCTCTCCTTTCGCTCTGTGCCACCATTTTGTGCGACAGCGTCGGTGTTGTGCAGAGTTCTGCTACCCATCGATATGTGTTTCTTACAGCACTGCGCATGCGCGGACCAGCACTTTATTTTTTTAATGCATTTTTGTGCATTAAATATATCTGCTTGAATTTTAAAAAGCATTTCACATGGCAGTTGATAATAATAAAACGTATACATACAAATACTAATCTTAATTAAATTGCATTAACTTTACCCTGATACATTAATGTAGGCTTTCTAAATATACCTAATATGATACTTTTTTAAAAATAAACATATTTTAATTTATTTTTATCCAAATATGCAATGATGCAACACCTTTTCTTCTTTTCTTACTTTTTTTCGTAGCTTTTTTATATTTTTTATTTTATCTATTTTTGTGTCTACTGTAATGATGCTGCTGGAAAATTTATTTCGCAGAGGGAACCCTCCCAAAGCCATCAATAAAAATCTACCCCTCCATCTATGTATCTATCTACAGCTCTAGAAAAAGTTAAGAGACCACTTCAGTTTCTAAATCAGTTTCTCTGATTTTGCTATTTATAAGTATATATTTGAGTAAAATTAACATAGTTGTTTTTTTTTTTCGTTAAACTACGGACAATATGTCTCCCAAATTCCAAATAAAAATACTGTCATTTAGATCATTTATTTGCAGAAAATGAGAAATGGCTGAAATAACAAAAATATGCAGAGCTTTCAGATCCTAAATAATTCAAAGTTCATATCGTTCATAACGTTTTAAGAGTTCAGAAATCAATATTTGGTGGAATAACCCTGGTTTTATTGTATTTTCTTGGAATGTTCTCCTCGACCAGTTTTTATGCCACTCTTGTTCAAGCAGTTCAGCTTGGTTTAATGGCTTGTGATCATCCAGCTTCATAATTTGGTAAAATCAAAGAAACTTATCATTTTGAAGTGGTCTCTTATTTTTTCCAGAGCTGTATATACAGTACACACTAGGGTAGCACGGTTTGGCGGGGTAACACAATTCGTCAGGACACCGGTGTGTGGCAACGAGGAGTTGACAGCTGGCAAAACCGATCAACTATAGGTTAGCTAGGCTACATTCCTGCCGGGATTTAAATCAGTTTTTATTATTTTCTAAGAGAGTAGATGCAAATCTGTGTTAGCTGAGTTTGCTGGTGATTAGTATAGAAGCAGGTTAGCAGAAACATTAGTAGTTAGTTGCCAGATTCCCGTAGAAAACGACCAAACATGTCGGAGGAGCTGTTTGGCCTGGAAGACCCGAGTATGAAGATGGAGGAGGACGGGGAGGGGGGTGGAGAAGAACAGATACATGCCGGTGTATCAGGAGACGCTGAAGGATCGAAGATTGATGCCAGTAAAAATGAGGAGGATGAAGGGTAAGAAGTGGGGCTCATGATAGAGGTGGTGGAGAAGCCTGAGCTTTGTATGGTGGCTGAGCATGTAGGCTAGCTATAGCTAGTTAACGCTAGCTATCTGCCTAATAATAGCTAATAATATGACATTTATTCTTAAATAATTAGAAATATCTGTACTTTAAAGTCTGTATTTGCATCTTAAGCCTCTCTTTGGGGTGTGTATGCGATTATATCTGAGCCAGTTGTCATTTTAGCTAAAAAAAAAAAAAAAAAAAAAAGATAGTAAAAAAAAATGTTCCAGAAAGTGAAAAATCTGCTCCAGGATTTTTTTTATAGTCCAGCTACATTTGCAAGCTAATTATTCGGTACTTACTGTAAATTTAGTATTAGAGATTAAATATATCAGTACTTAAAAGTCTTTATTTTTACTACAAACCTCTACAAAGAGTCTCGGTGTGCTTATACAGCCACTTGTCCAACCAAAGCTGTTAAACCAGTCCACCAGTCAACCAGTCTCACTTTTCCCAAAAAGTGAAAATCTACTCCAGGATTTTGCTCCAACTGCCTGGTCAGCCCTGCAGAATTCGTTTCCGTTGCAGCAGGGCTGCCCTAGTTAGAACAAAATCCCGGAAAGGATCTTTACTTTCTGGAACTGGATTGTCCACATTGCATTCATTGCAAAGCTAGATAGCGAATGCTAGCAAGTTTCTACCCAATGAAACGAATTATTATTAATTTAATGCGTATATTGTGTATATATTTGCAAACTATCCCCCACAAACTCTGTTAAACAGCGTCGTTAATAATGGGAAAACTTTTATATAACGTTAATTAGCAGGAAAGTAATTAACTAAAGCTAGTTAACTAAGCTAACGTTAGTTAGCTTTATTTTACCGGCGTTGGAAACGCCAGTGAAGTCGTTGCTAAAACACAGGCGCAGCTAGATAACCTAATCTCTGCATTACACGCTATGATAATTAGATTTTTTACACGGGTTTTTTTTTTTTGCAAAAATGCGTAAATGTAGGCTAATTTGACCAGTCTGAATTTACGCCTGAATTTCAAGCTATTTTTACTTTTTTAATTTATTTGTTATTTGTTAATAACGCAAACTTAGATTAAAACATTTCATTGACAGACACGTTTTATTTTGTTTTGTGAATTTTGTGTTTCTCATATATAATAAAACCATAATGTCTGTTACTATGTGTCCTGTTTTGCTGTTTTTGGATGATTAAATTTCCTCTTTCCTCTGGGATTTGGCTTTTAGTTTATGTTGAAATTTGCTCTCCTTACAGTCAGCCTTGTGCAATCTTTCTTTTTATCTGTGGTCATTAAAAAAAAGGACAAAGAAGAAGAAACAAACATTTCACTCTATTCTTGCACCCTATTCTTCTTTTGGACACAAAAAATACCTTATTTTTTATTTAAATGTTGGAAACATAATAATGTATGCATAGTGTTAAGTTTTTGGTTATACATGGTTTTTTATTGTTTTTTTTTATTATTGTATTTTTATTTTAATTGTGAGGGTCTAGGCACCAAAGATGTTCACTTTTACACCTGTGTTAATGTCATTTAGCAATGAACCTGATTTAATTTGACTTGACAGGCTTGTAAATAAGTGGTTAAACATTTTATTTACACTTTTTTTTTTTTACACATAATTAGCTTTTTTTTTACAGCACTGACAGAATAAGAGTAGCATAACTGTGTATCCCCTTTCTCAATCACCTAAAGTTAAAGAAAATAAAATTGAAATAGCTTAAAGGCCTGCCTCCCCTATTAAAAGTATATTAATATGGAAACAGCATTTGCCATATTCTCTTTTGTCTTTTTACAGGAAGATGTTTGTTGGAGGGTTGAGCTGGGACACAACAAAGAAGGACCTTAAAGATTACTTCTCCAAGTTTGGGGAGGTTGTAGACTGCACTTTAAAACTAGATCCTATGACTGGACGATCCAGAGGCTTTGGCTTTGTGCTGTTTAAAGAGGCTGAAAGCGTGGAAAAGGTAGTGTCCTTTGTTATGCTCTTACTCATATTTTGGTCATTCTAGACCAGGGGTTACTGTTCTTTTCTGCAAGGGGTTGGAGTGGTGGCAGGTTTCTAGGGTTTAAACAATACTAAAGAACACCTCATTTAACTCTTCTCAGTAGCTAAACTGATGAAATCTGTAGAAATGGTGACCCCTTTTGCAGATCTGTAGAGCTCTAAAGCACTCAAGCCACGAAATTAACATATAACTTTATGGCCCTTTAAAGAGAGCAAACCACATTAAGTGAAGAACTAGGGCACATTGCAGTAACTGGAAAATATATTTTTTTATTTTTGTAGCTACAGACAGCCATTGTGGGCATCCGTATCAATTTTTATGTAGCGTTTATCGATATTGGGATTATATATTTGTAATAAAAATGACCAAATAAATATTTCTGTGTGCAATGTGACAATAACAGATTTTATGCTTTATTCACCTGAAACTTTGCAGAGCCCCAGAACTGAATATAAAAAACACTGTTCTTTACAGTTCAGTTTCTACTGGTTTTTGATGTCTGTATCATCTGGATTGTTTATTGTATGATATGGAACTTAAACTTGTCTACTGTCATCTGTTGATTGCAGGTAATTCAGCAGAAAGAACACAAGCTTAATGGTAAAGTCATTGACCCGAAAAAAGCTAAAGCCATGAAGTCCAAAGAGCCTGTGAAGAAGATATTTGTTGGTGGCCTTTCGCCAGATACTCCTGAGGAGAAGATCAGAGAGTATTTTAATGCGTATGGAGAGGTGTGTAAAAAAAAAAAAAAAAAAAAGCTACCTTTAAAGTTTTTTTACAGTTTAAAGCTCCGCCACTATGATTGGGAGATCATATACAGCTGAGTAGCAGCTGAATGGGTGGGACAATTGGCCTAACTAAATTGTTAGAAAATGGGGAAAAAGTTGAAATAAATAAAAATAAAATAAAAATAAGAGTTCCAGTTAAGGTTAGATACTACAGAAATGACGAGATTTTGTTTATTTGTTTGCAGGTAGAGTCAATTGAGTTGCCAATGGAAAACAAGACAAACAAAAGGCGTGGTTTCTGCTTCATCACCTTCAAGGAAGAGGAGCCAGTAAAGAAAATCATGGAAAAGAAGTACCATAACATTGGCCTTAGCAAGGTATAGTCACATGTCACAGCTAGGTGGCAGGCTGATTTAACACATTATTATAGATCTTGTTTCTAATAGACATAGAGGTGTGCAGGCACTTAATATTAAGCATTCAGTGTTTACAGAAAGCATTTCCTGCTGAAACTCAAACTCATGTTGTTAATGTTAGCTGTTGGATGTCTATAGTTGAAATCAGTTTTGACTGACAAAGCTAAGGATAGATTAGCAGTGTATACACATACACATGTGCACAGTCCAATCAGAATATTATGACCTCTTTCTTGTTACTACACTCTCTGTCCATTTTTATTTTTCAGCGTGTCTGGTTATAGAGGATTATATAAAACTTTGTAGTTTTATAGTAGTTACAGACTTTAGTCCTGTATTTGTTTCCTTGCATACTTTATCAATATTCTCCTTTCACCCTGTTATTTAATGAACAGGACCACCACAGCAACAGCACAGAGCAAGTAGGTTGTGGTGGTTCGAAGTTATCAGACACAGCAGTGCTGCTGGAGATTGTAAACCCTCTCCACTCTATTGGACCTTCATGCCGCACCTGCTCCACCTTGTAGATGCTGCCCACAGGATCCAGTTGGCTGGATAGTTTTGGTTTGTAGAATATTTTCAGTTCAGCAGTGACACTGAGGTGTGTAAAAATTCAGCAGCACTGCTGTCTGATTCACTTATACCAGCACAAATCACACTAATTACACCATGTTGTGTCGATGTGTCACTGCAGTGCTGAGAATGAGAATAACTCACATAATACCTGCTCTGTGGTGGTCCTGACAGGTTCTGGCCATTTAAAGAAAAGGAGGATTTAGAAACTAATACTTTTTCAAATGTGTCTTTAAGGCAAAACTTTAATGCTCATCTCTTGCTGTTTTTTTGTTGTTGTACACACAGTGTGAAATCAAGGTAGCCATGTCAAAGGAGCAGTACCAGCAGCAGCAGTGGGGTGGAAGAGGTGGATACCCATCCAGAGGTCGGGGGAGAGGGGGTGAGTACTGTTTATATGTACTGAGTACTGTTTAGATACAAAGCTTCTTTGATTTTACCAAATTGAAAACCTCTGGAACATAATCAAAAGGAAGATGGATGATCACAAGCCATCAAACCAAACTGAACTGCTTGAATTTCTGCACCAGGAGTGGCATAAAGTTATCCAAAAGTAGTGTGTAAGACTGGTGGAGGAGAACATGCCAAGATGCATGAAAACTGAGATTAGAAACCAGGGTTATTCCACCAAATATTGATTTCTGAACTCTATAACTGAACTCTAAAACTTTATAATATGAACTTATCTTTGCATTATTTGAGGTCTGAAAGCTCTGCGTCTTTTTTGTTTTTTTCAGCCATTTCTCAGTTTCTGCAAATAAATGCTCTATTGACTATTTTATTTGGTATTTGGGGGGGAAATGTTGTCCGTAATTCATAGAATTAAACAACGATATTCATTTTACTTAAACATATACCTATAAATAGCAAAATCAGAGTAACTGATTTAGAAACTGAAGTGGTCTCTTATTTTTTTCCAGAACTGTAGGTACAATAGTTGTAGAATCTCCTCTGTCATAAAATTCATACTTAAATAGCTTAAATAATACGCTTTTACTAAAGTACATCTGCTTTGTTGTCTGCATACATACCATGTAACATATATCCTTTATGACTCCTTTGTCTTTTTCAGGACCTAATCAGAATTGGAACCAGGGTTACGGCAATTACTGGAATCAAGGTTATGGAAATTACGGAAACTACGGCTACAACAATCAAGGCTATGGTGGATACGGGGGCTATGATTACTCGGGTTACAACAACTACTACGGATATGGTGACTACAGCAGTATGTAATACTGTTTGTGAAAACACTGAAAGAAACTCTAAGGAAATAATGCATCATGGATTGTTCTGGGACCTGTATAATGACAACTGTGCACTAAATTACCTAGGCACAATTCACTTGCATGCATTATATGCCTTAAGCTTTAAACACAGACGTTTAGATGGTTCATGTGGGGTTTTTTTGTTTTGTTTGTTTGTTTTGTGTTTTTTTTTTCTTTTTCTTTTTGACTGTCTTGCAGGGGGAATCTTGCTTTAACATTAATGTACAATATTTATTGTATAGAATATATGGGATGGGGAAAGGGAAATGTCTTACCTTCAAAACTCCTTTGTCACAAGTGCCTTGAGACCCAACAAGAATTCAAAATGTACATCTGTAGGCCATGCGGTAATGACAACTAGCCAATGGCCATTTTTTTAGAACAAAATAAACTATTTTTTAAAAAAAATCTCCAATTTATTCTAAATATTTTTGTCTCCCTGTATAATTGAAATAAAGTATGTTTTTGAATACAGTATAAAGTAAGTATCCTGTAAGTTCTCACAATTAACATTGATTTGAATTTAAATTGAATTATTTTATATTTATGTATGTATATAGAACTGCAGAAAAAAATATATTCAATAGAATTAAAATAATAAAGAGAGCAATATTAAGCGTATATAGATATGGCTAAATTTACATGTTTTTGTATGGTGTGTTTGTATTTTTCTCAGTTATTGTCACAACAATTGTCACGTTTTTTTTGTTTTTAACTGATTTAACAGCAGCTGTGCTTGTCTTCTCTGTTCTCTGCTCAACCTGCAGACCAGCAGAGTGGCTACGGCAAATCTCCAAGGCGAGGTGGCCACCAAAACAGTTACAAGCCGTACTAATACATAAACTCCAAAAAGTAGATACAGGTATGTTTTTTTTTATATTGTTTATCACAAGCCATCCTTAGCAGACAATGTATACTACATTAACCTTTCTATTTAACGTATTTTGCTTAATTTTGTTTTTCTTTAAAGTTTTTTACAGCACCCTCAAGTGCTTTACTGTAGTGGTAACATAGAGACTTCAGTCTTTTGGCAATAATGTAACAGCTGGTTTTTGGCTGTTTCCTGACATTTTTTTTGTAACAGTAAAAAATAACAGGTACAGTACTGCTAAATGGGTACCAGAAAATAAGGATTTACAACGAAAGAGAAAAAAAGAAGAATGTTGTCTCCTAACTCTGACCTTGTTTGTACCTGCCAGCGGGGACTTCCTTGCAGGCCATGAGCTGACCTCCCGATTCTCTCAGGCCCGCTCAATGCGGACAGGGTACGAGAGGCGTACGCTCTCGAATGCTCCCATTTGGTATGGTCTTCCAACATCCTGTATATGAATTGTCAAAAAAATCAAAGAAAAAAAAAATACGTAACGGATACTTCCAGCTTCTCCATCTCTTTTATTGTGTTCCTTTTTAAAAATCTCATTGGATTTGTTTTATGTAATTCAGTCTATTTTTGTAATTTTATAATGCCATTTTTTACAGGCACATCAAGTAATGGTTAAATACATCAACAGTCTTAAAATTTTATTATTAATAATAATATTTGTTTACTTTTCAAAGGATACAGCCTTCTCTGGACTTTCCAGTGTTAATATATGCACTTCTAATCAAATCTAATCTAATCTTACCTGTAATGCTTGCTTTTCCTTATTTATAGCTCGTGTAGCAGTAATACCCAGTAGTCCATGAGCTAAAACCTGGTTTTACTTGGACACCACTACGTCGGAGAAGTGCTTAATTTTTTCGTATTTGTATTGTGTGTTGTTCTACTGACAGCGTTGAAAATTTTTCATTTGTAAACAATGTTAATTTCACCTAACAAATTCTCTTTTTTTAATCGTTGCAAAACTTGGGGGAAAAGATGGCGCCAGAAAGTTGCATGTAATGTTTCTGTTATTGTGATTTTTTTTTATAAACCACTGAAGACATTTATGTTCTTCATATTATGTGAATGGCTTTAATCTTAATTTTACATTTTAAGATTATAAAAATTTCTCTCAAAGGGGATTTCTAAGTTATTGTATTTTACATTATTTAGAATTTTGGAGTTCTTGAACATTTTAGAGGATATTTGCTTCTTGCACGTTTTTGAATTTGATTAGTATTTTTTTCTCTCCTGTCTTTCAGGTGGGGCAGTGTGGTTCGAGGAGAACGTTGATGGAGTATATCGTAGTCAAGTCAAGGCTAATATTTATAATGGAGTGTTAATGAAAGGACAAAAACAAAGGTCTTCATTTTAACCGCAGCTACTGGCCACGCCCAGTAGAGCTTGTCTTTGCCAGATGTTTGATAAAGGTGGATATTATTGATGAACAAAACAGTAACACACCCTAAGACAGTGTAACACGCTTTGCTGTAGTCAAAAACCTATTCTTGTTTTGTGTTAAGTTTATATGCTAAGCTCTGTTTATGTTTGTGGATCTAAACTTGTGTAAGTGTTGTGCTACTGCTTCATGAACAGCAAATCATTTGTAATTTTCTAAAGTGAGTATTTATTAGAAAAAAATGAGTACAGATGTCGTATAGTAATAATAATATTATTATTATTAATTTCAAATAGGCTTACAGAATAGCATAAACTATTGAGAGATGCAATGGACGAAATAATAAAATGTGTATGTGAAATAAGTTTCTTCCTTGTGAGCATTCCACACTCTCTTTATTGCCAGTGTTATCATCTGTTGTCTTACATGATGAACAGTATTTACAAGCCAGTCAGTATTTCCTGGGGTAAACATCAGTTTAGTTAAAGTCTTGTCCAAATTCAAAGAAAGACAGGAATGCAAGCTTTAATTTCATTTCATTTGGAGTGAGACATTGGAATATACAAGCTAACTATTACAATATATTTACTTCATAAAATAAATGGTATAAAATGCAAAGTCCAAAATGAAATAATAAAAAAAATACAATCAAAAACTTCCTTCTTTCATTTTTTTTCTTAGGAAGTGACTTGGAATGAATCACCTATAATAACAAGTTACAGCTATACAGGTTTCAAAGGTCTGGAGGAAGCTATCTATAGGTAACAATTAACTTCAGCAGTGTAATCTCCAATTTTGTAGTGTCTGATGGAACTCAAGAACAGAAACATTGATTTGTGATTTACTTTATCTGCAAATAAAGGTGATATAAACTCACAGTGCTTAGTCTCAAAGTAAATAATTCTATAAAAGGGAGTGGAATTTTGTATATATACAATTGTTTTTACAGAAAGTACGTTTTTATATCAGTTATATTTACATCACGCATTACGTTTCATTTCATGTGAAATTGAAAATGTGGAAACAAAACAATTGAAAAAATTAAGACCTATTAACAAAAAAAACAAGAACATATAAATATAAGCTGCAGTCTGCTTCATGTGTTTCTCCTCAATAAGGAAACAGGAAAGGGTGATTATGTTATGAGGGAATCACTCCTGTTGCCAGAAGAATGATCAGCACGACAATGATAAGCACTATCACTCCGATTATAATCATCATCTTCATATTTTTCCACCAGAACTTTCTGGAAACCCTCGCCGATGTCCTTTGGAAAGAGTCAGCCTGGTAGAGAGTGTATACACATACAATTATAGAAGGAAAGTGATGCAAGTGATGATAATGTACACGACAGTAGCTAAATAACAATCACTTCTACTGATCACTGAGTGTGTTTACATGCACTTCATAATATGATTATTGTAAGCTTTTTTGAGTCGTCATGATAGACATATTCTGATTTCTCAACCCTTTAACATCCTTGTGAAAAACAGCAATAGAATATTTACAGTTTTTTTGTTTTTTTTTTTGTTTAGGGGCAATAATAAAAAAATCAAAAGATATATTTTTTCTAACATCAATCTGAGATGGCACAATCAGGTTGATTTAAGATCAACACCTTCTTAATAAAATAGAGTGACTCAAATGTGGTCTGAGCACATTGAGCAAAAATGTATAGGGTTGAGTCGGAGTAAAGTCTGAAAATCGGATGAATAAATTTCATAAGGCGAGCGTTTTCATGCTAGCCCTTTTTTTCCGGACCTGGGTGCGCTTTCTCGGCAGGTTTGGTAAGTTTGGTGAAGTGTGAAAGTTGCTTTCGAATCTGGGAGCGTTCCGGAGTACTGATCCCGGGTCTTCCTAAAATCGGTAGTCTAGGGATCGCCTGGGTTATTTCTGTTATTTCCCTTTCCATCAGTGTAATAATACTTAATACCTAATAAATCCATACTGTGACAGGGCAGAAGCGATGGTACTGTAATAATCCCACATTTGTGTATTGATTTTGGCCTGCATAGATAAACTTTTTTAATATGTGGATGGATGCTTGTCTAGAGGAGCTCCTGCATGATGGAATGTCATGCACCCCAAAAGCTCTGTTCCTCGCCACTCAAGTATTTTTATACAAAAGCGGTCATCCACCAAAGCGTTTATAAAACTACACAAAGAAAAATGAGGTACAGAATTACGCAATTGATTCACAGTTTGGAAAAAGTTTGCGTGTGTGAAAACAAACCAGAGAGAATGAGATCCTCCCCCAAACAATCCCCAAGTCTGTCCTTTGGGAATAGTGTGAAAACGCCCTCAATCTTCTAGCTGATGTATGTTCATATTGCAGCTTGATGTCTTACAAAAGCCACACCATGAAGTTATACATGACATCTAGTCTTATTCTGTGAGTTTATTGAATGATTGCAAAAAAAACCCCAAATATTTACTTACTCCTGTAAACTCTGGAGTAACCAGATTATGAAGTGCTTGTAAATCGTGTACACATGTAAACAACCTGTCGAGCCATTTTTACAAACAATATTGTGTACTGTGGTAAGCAAAATGGTGAACATTTTATTATTTCTAAATATTTTAAGATGTTTTTATTATACACAATATGTATTGACATATATTGACAAAATGTACATTGAAAAAAATGTATATGTAGCAGCAGATAATTAAAAACTAATAAATACCATCCTATACTTTGTACTGTTTTTTATTCAAAATTGTACAGCACTCCATCTATGAATCAGGACTAATTAAACTCTATGTAATGAAATTTGCAGTTGAATGATGTTCTTTAAGTACGTCTAATATCCACATTATACACTTTTTTTTTGCCCAGAGAACACAACAGCATTTCTGGATGGTTTTAACACATGGCTTCTTTTTTCCAGATACTGACTGTCGGCCTTGTCCCCTGCACACAGGGACGTCTCCGGTTATCTGCATGTTTTAAAGGGGACATGAAACATTTCAGTTTGTACACGTTTTCTAAGAGATTAAATATAATGGAATTTATTTGGGGGGGAATTTTTTATATCAAATGTTTACTCACTAAGTTATAATATATTTATGTTTGTTACGTTTGAGCTAGGGCGCCGCCATGTTGCCCGTGCAGCGCTGGTGACGTCACGAGGTTGGTTGGTTGCAGAGCCCAGGTACATAACTAGTGGAAAAGGGCTTATTGTTTGTGGAGATTATGGATGAAGGCGAAGCTGAACTAGGCTAAAGTGGAGCATTTACTCAGAGATATTTCCTGTATAAACCTGAGCAGAAGTTTTCAAATGTTTTTCTGAGAGAGAGAGACGTTTTGGGGGTGTTTATTATCTCTACGTGAGGTCCGTGCAGAACCCTGCAGCAGCCAGTCAACAGCAGGTACTGCCATCGCGTTAACTAACTTGTTTATATACATTTAGCATGTAAAGTCCAGAGTTCATTAAGACATGAAATGTACATGATTTAAGTGGATATTGAAACACCCAGGCGGTGTTTGGTTGATAAACCGTTCAGTTTAGAAGTTAGAAGGCTTACTGGGTAGCTAGCTTCATCTAGTTAGCGTTAGCTAGTTAGCGAGCGTTGTCTAACTATGGTAAGATAGCTAGATAAATAGCTAACGGTAGCTATGTTATCTTTAAACTGTCAGTTTATCTGAGCTGTCGGTAAGTTAACGTTAATACCTCTCGCTGCTCTGCTGGATGAGCGCGTTGTTTGGCTCGTTCTCTGCGGCTCGTACAGCTGCTGCTCTCATAGTGATGTTACTCAGTCGGACAGTCTGTACATCCCAGCTGATCAGAGGAAAAAAGTCTCGGATTTCAGCTTATTTATCCGGCACTAAAGCTCCTGACTCAAAACCCTCTCCTTCATATAGTCCTGGTCTAGAAAGTGCTCGCTCCTAACCCCTAGCATTGCAGCTAACCGGAGGATTCTCACGCTTCAGAGCTGCGAGCCCGCGCTGAAGAACAGCTGTCTGCTTTAGAGGCGAGATATGAAAGTGAAAGTGAATTTTTCTCATTCCTCACACTATTAAATTTCACTACTCCCAGTATTACTACACCCAGGGGCAATACAAACGTGTTGCATCGCTTTGCAACGATTTTTGGTTTGGCTTTTATTATTAATTGAGGAACTAAAGTTACTGTAGGCTCATAGGTTATAGTAGTGAGGCGTCCGAGAACCAACCTCGTGACGTCACTTTCAGCACTGAGACAAGATGGCGCTGCCCGTACTTGAGATTACTTACTTAAATGAGATTTAGATTGGTTATTATTTTAATTCTGTTTCACTGACAGCTGTTAAACTTATCAGATTTGTTAGAGTGAAAATACATCTTGTGAATTATACTAAATACTTGAAGTGTTTCATGTCCCCTTTAATGATATTTTGGGCAGTAGATGTGGGATATCCAAAGTCTTAGTGATTTTACATTTTTACATTTTTTCTGAAATTGCTCCATAATTATTAGTAGACCGTTTTTTTCAGATTGGTAAACCCTTTACTGTCTTTTTTCTAAAAGATTGAGCCTCTTTAAAATGGTCTTTTTATATCCTTTGTTACAGTTGTTATTTTTTTTATCTGATATGTGTTCTATGTTCTGTTGTGAATAAAATGTGGCTCTATGAGATTTGCAAATCATTGCATTTTGGTTTTTTTATTTACATGTATTCACATTTTACACAGCCACCAAACTTTTTGGAATTGGGGTTGTATAATGTGGATCACAATTACAAAATTTTCTTAATTCAATTTACCAATTCCACCCCTATTGGGCACTGCCACTAAAAGTAAGCATGAGTATCAATAATTAAAATTTTAAAATATTTTAAAAATATAAAAAATAAGTGATCTTAACATGTGTTACTCACAGTTGCCTGCAGATCATCTGTTTTTCCAATCAGGTCATCTAACCTCTCTCCTCTCTCCAGCACTTTGTTAATGTTATCCTTGATGATAACTTTGACTTCATTGACCTGGTCCTGTACTTCATTTATCTTGCTTGGTGTCTGGGGTTGTGTGCTCTTGTCCGACTACACAGAGAATGCAAACAAAAGACAGACAAACATCATCTCAGAGGGATCATTCTACTGTTATTCTTCACTTAGGACTGGTTTCGATTAGACCTACACTGTTACAAACTGTTCTTTGAGCAATGCTATAGAATAACAACTTTTGGGCCAGTAAAGAACCATGTTTTACTGGAGATGTGTGTGATGAACCTATACATGTTTTTTTGTGTGTGAAGCTTAAAAAGCTCCTCAAACTCATTAACACACATCTCTAATAAAACAATATGGCTTTATTTACCAGTATTATTCATATGAATTTTCTTTTTTTATTTGTTCTTAAGAAAAGCCCTTAAAATGTATATCATATATGAATGTCTGAGGAATCAACTGTAAAAAACAGCAGTGATGATCCCAGGTCAAATAAACCAATGTTTAGCCATTAAAAAAAACTAGTTGTTTTTATGGTAACATTTAAATAATAAATAATAATAAAATTAAAAAAACATATTTGTAGGAAGGGCTCATCTAATACATTTAAAAAAATATATATGACCAGTTACTGTTCATGGTTTACTTATGGTAAGATACAGTTCCATGAAAAAATACTCATTTACATTCTTCCATACATACATACATTTATACAAACATAAATACATAGGCCAGCCTCGGTTTTTGTCTAAATTTTATATTTATATACACAATTGTATACTTCATTACTCATTACTACAAAATTCCATTTATATGTTTATAACCCCAATTACAACCAGGGGAAAGGTTCATAATCCAAAAATGATTTAAAAATATTGTATTTTTAAACTTTGA
The DNA here is from genome assembly GCF_023375975.1 of Astyanax mexicanus. Classification (NCBI taxonomy): domain Eukaryota; kingdom Metazoa; phylum Chordata; class Actinopteri; order Characiformes; family Acestrorhamphidae; genus Astyanax; species Astyanax mexicanus. Next base: position 26,829,655 of record NC_064427.1, on the reverse strand, counting down.
AACAGATACATATCACCCATAACATTTTGTGAGAAAATACTTGGGAAATTCCTTCTTAAGAACAGTTGTTAAATGAAACTTAATGTTCTTCTTGGAGAAATAACTTTGTTTCAGAGAGCAGCCTTGACTAAATTACAGTGTCAAGTGGTTTGCCCAAAGTTCACTAATAAAATCCTTATGTCGCCTAGGCCTAGGCCTAGTGTGAGTATGGAAAACTGGTTTCTAACATGTTTACATTAAAAAGCATAATTTAAATGGGACAGTAATTTAATACTATACTGAGTTGTCACTGACATTCAGTATTTAGGTTCAGTTAGCATAATATGATGCTGTTTCAGTTACAGTATGATACTACAGCTTTCTACATCACTATTACTATCGAGGTCTGCTTACAACACACTAAAAAATAGATCTTGTGAAAATATTTATTCTAACTGCATTGACAAGCTGAATTTTTCTTGTTTTTTGCAAGCTGTGACATTCCTCTAGTGACATCTCGCTGACATTATGCCTTCACTTCCCTCCGCTGTGAACCATCGACTTCCTCTTCAACAGCCATATGTTAGAAGAGCCAACCTCTACAAACTCTAAAATCTCTTCAAACAGATTTACTTGACAGCTTTTCTCAGTTCTCAGCACTCTATAATGTAGAAACCTTTATTTTTATAATCTGTTCAGACTTTGTTTCACTTTTTTGTGTTTATTTTATGCCTCTCTATGTTTTTAACCACTTGTACTGTCAACAGAGGTGAGGAGCAGGTTTCTTTTTAACCTTAAGCAAATAACTGTACAGTCACCAAACAAATAGTAAGTAAGAGAGATCAGAATGACTTACCATGTTTGTATTTTCCAGATGTCCTTTATATTCTCGAAATACCTCTAAATCAAAAGCTTATAGTTCATACCCAAATTTATAGCTCTATAACTCTATAACTGCCACAAAAAATACAGCACACAGCACAGAGTCTATTTGAGGCTTCTGCGGGTTTCAACATGCGCCTGATGAAACAGGCAGGAAGGCTTCAGAACTCATTTGCACACACGTTGGCCCCTCCCAGCCAGCTTGTACATTAACCACAGCCGGATAACTAGAGGCTGCCTATTGGTTTGGAACCACCAACCACGTCACCTTGGCTGGACCTACCACCTGCTGGGTAAGCACCTGAAGTAGCCCTCAGTGTTCTCATACAGCTGGGCAAAGGCCACTGTTCTTATCTGAGGAGTGGTAAGTAACAAAGGTACTGCAGTGCTGGAAAGTAATAAATAAAATGAGGTCACTCGCCACTTGTTTTGTCAAGGTGTCTTAAGCTTCTTACTGTTTTGGTACTCAGGGTAACCGGGGTAAAGTATTAGTCCTATTCTGTGCCGAATACAAGTGATTAGTATAGAAAAGCTTGGAAGGATTGTACATACACAGTAATAATTATGACACACAATATTATGACCACATACTGTATTTGATTCTACACTCACTGTCCACTTGATGAGCTGTCTATTCCTATAATTACATACTGTAGTCCTGTACCTGTTTCGCTGTATACTAGGGGTGTGGCATATTGAATCATACACATGAATAAATGTAAACAAATGAAGATTAGTTTTCATGTATTCAGATTCAAAACCAGGACTTAGGGGACATCTAATAACGAACACTGTGTTTAATCCACATATCAATAAAACCAAACCAAAAACATACCTGAAAATGACCTTCTCTTGATTTAAGATTAAATGCATAATTCAAATACTGGCTTCACAGGGACTAAAACCATATTAAACAGAGTGAATGTTAACAAACAGACTGGAATTCATTTCTTACAGATATAAATTCTTAGATTTCTAGAAAACATCAGAAAACATCTGTACCTAATTAGGCCCAAAATAAATGTTTTAGTCCAATGTTTTAGTCATACTTAAGCCTCAAAATTACAATCATAATTGTGCTCTTAATAATGAGATCAAATATACTAAAAATAGAAATAATAACTTAATAACTTTATTATGCTGGTGTTGTCCTACAATTAAGTGCATCAGACACAGCAGTGCTGCTGAAGCTTTTAGACACTCTTGTCCTTTTACTGTCCACTCTATTAGATATTCCTCTCTACAGTAATTGGTTCACACAAGTTCGTCTGTTGCTGCACAGATTGTGTTGGTCATCCTCTAGTCCAGGGGTCTCAAAGTAGCGGCCCGCGGGCCGACGCGGTTTCATACGGCCCCTCACGGGTTAACAAAATAAACATACATCTGGCCCGCAATTCAATTTAATTATTTATGCTTTATTATGTTCGTTTTCATATTTTATCTTAACTTGTATTTTGGTGTGTGTGTGTGGTTTTTGTTTTTTTTTTTGCTTACGCTGCGTTGCCTGCTTTAGTAGTCTTCAGTAGCCTTCAACAGTCTAACCTTGCAGCCGTGGTGTGTCCACTAAACTCCGTAGTTATAAACATCCTGAGGTTAGCAGCGCGCTAACTGACCTGTTTATAATGTAATCCGAGCAGTGCCTCCGTGACGCTGCTCTAAACTGCTGCTGTTAGCTGCTTGGGCTGAAAGATGAACTGTAGAGAGCTGTATTATCCGGTTAGTGGGGTTATTTTATTTCATACACAGAAGAACTTACAAATTTTTAAAAACGCTCCAGACTGGCTCAGCGGAGCCCTGTAGCCCGTGGCTGGGCTGCAGCTCTGACTAAGCAAAGACTGCGGGCTTGTGGTGCTGCAGCTGCAGCTCCGACTAGTGGTTGGATGAGGAACTGCTAAATCTGAGGAAATGCTAAATCTGTCACAGCTCACAATTTTTGATTTTATATTTATTAAGCCTTATTTCAGTATCAAACGTTTTGATCAAAGTTAATATAACTTATAAATTAAAAGGATTTATGTTAATAGAGCAACAAGCAACAATTTTTCCATGCAACTGTAATATTTGATTGAATAAATAGTATATTGAGAGTTATTTAACATTAAGGAGTAATTACATTCATTTTGTATTACATCTGGTTACATTTTCTTATATTTATAAGTTACATCTGGCCCTCAGAGGACAGCCAATATGCCAATGTGGCCCTCGGCAAAAATGAGTTTGAGACCCCTGCTCTAGTCCTTCATCGGGACGCTGCCCACAGGACGCTGTTTGCTGGTTATTTCTGGTTGATGGAATATTCTTAAGTGTTTAAAACCTCCATGTATGAAGAAACATTCATAGGACTAACTAGAAAGTGCATTTATATTGTAAACAGAGCTGGTCAAAATATTCTGACTGGACTACACATAATTCTCACTTAACTAAAACAGCCTTCTTTCTTGAACGCAGGATATTGCACAACAGTTAATGCTTGCTGGCCAAAACAGCAGTTCTGAGTCAACTGTAATGCAAAGTCATGTGGAAAGTTTAAACCACATTGTGAAATTCCTGGGCCCTTCTGGCTTCGAAGATAGGCTTTGTTACATAGACATAAGTAATGCCCTCTTGTGTTGGAACATGATATCTGTAACTGATTTCTTTTGAATAGAGTGTTTACCTTTAAGGGTCAGTGTTACGTTTATTAGGCTAATTTTCTGACCGTTTTAGGATAAATTTGAATAGCTAATTTGGGTGGGGGGGTTAACATTTAATATATATTTTTTCCATTTGATATAGTAAAGCTTTAACCAAGCATTCACACAAAGTAATTCAGACTGTTCTCATACATATTTCCCCAATAGTAGAATAAACTACATTCCACTACCAGAGCAGGAGCATTTCTCGTTACCTTTAACCTCTCTAACTAACTAACTTCCTCTAACCTCATTTCCTGCTCCCCCTCCTTTCCTCCTCTATCCCACTATTCACCTTTGCCTCCTTTAGGCCCTGTCAAAAATTTTTCTGCCTTGAACTTCTTTGTCCTCTATTGAAAATGTATAAAATTATTTGTAAGTAAAGGAGAAAATGGTTTTATTTATTTTTCCAATTTTCAAGTTTTTTCTTTCTGCCCCTCACAGTCTGAAATGGATAAAAATATATATATATATTTCAGTTTTCAGATTTTTCCATTTCTGAAATTTTTAACAAAGTCTATTTGTGTAATCCAACCTACATTTTATCAGTGTCCATTGTAAACCAGGTATCTTCAAAACAGCAACTTTACAGGAGGGAGATAACACTCTTAAATTTCAATGGAAATCAATGTATAAAGAGTGTATTTTAGGTAATTTTAGAGATTTTATATTTGTCCATTGATTAAGAAATTTTGACACAGTGTAGGAGAGAGTTTATGTATTTAAATTATGTCAAAAACTAAAAAAACAACAAAATAGAGATATTCGGGCTCCGAGTGGTCCAACAAGCTGAGTGCTGTCACTATGATCAGGTGATTGCCAGTTCGAATCCTGTTCATGTAGCTTCCAATTGGCTACCGGAGCCCTGAGAGAGCACAATTGGGGTGGTTAGATGGCGCTCTCTCTCCACGTCACTCTAAAGGGCGATGTCTGCAGCACGAGGAGTCTGTGAGCTGATGTATCGGAACCGAGTCGCTGCACTTTCCACCACCTTCCTGGTGATGGGAGAGGGGGTTCTAATGAGTGGGTTGGGTAATGGGATAAAAAGAGAATTTGAAAATAAAAATATTAAAAAAGAACTGGAGATACTTGTTGTTCACTGAACAGTGACAATTTGTTACAAGATAAAGAAATGCAAAAAAACTAAACAAAACAGAGTATAGGTTTAAATATAATAGAAATAAAATATAGGTAGAAATAGTTTTTTTTCATGTATCCTGAAATTCTGATTGTGAAGGGCAGAAATGAAAAAGGATGAAATGTGGAAAAATTGGTTAAAAAGCAGTTTTTGACCATGCCAAATAAACAAAATGAAATTATTTGAGTTTTGAACCAATTTTCCGTTTTGAAATGTTGATAAACGTTAGACTGACCTTTAAGGTTCCATAGACACCATGTAACGTTAGATTATATGTGTCTGAAATCTGCATCATTATTAGTGAAAAAACAGTTAAGTTAATCTAAGCTACAAGTGACTATTTTATGATTTGTGAATTTAGCTAGTAAAATTACCTCAACTTCGGCGCTACACACACACACACATTATCCACCGCTGAAAAATGGACTTTCATTACTGTAATTCTTCACACAGCGTATTCTGTTCCTATATTTAATCCTTCAGGCGGTATAATATTATATTATTATATTATTATTATTATTATTATTATTATTCTCCTCACAGTGTGAAAACTATAGCCTGGACCCGCCGTTCTGTAGGTCCCCATGGAGAACACGTCAGAAAAGAAAGCCACGCCCACCGCGTAGACTCTCTACACAGCCAGAGCAGCTGCTTACGCATATTCCGTAGAGTCTGTCCAGCAGCGCTGCGGAGGATTTCCAGCTGCTTCTCTATTCGAGCTTTTTTCTACAATCATCATGAACAGTACCGGCTACAGCAGATCAGGAAAAACCTTCCTGTTCACCTCGGAATCGGTCGGACAGGGACACTCTGGTGAGACTCTGCTTTTTCTATGTGCGCAGCCCAGAGCAGTGATTGTGGAGCTGAGCGTAAAGCGGCTACGCAGGCTACGTTAAAGTTCCTGGAACTTTTACCTTACAAACTCTTACAGTATAAACAGCAAAACAGCGCGTATACTAGATCTAAAAGTGTGTTAATAGTTAGATACCTACGTTTATTATACAAGTTACTATACAGGCATGTCCCCCTATTAGACACGAGCTGCACTTTCACACCATAGAGCCGTTATGTAATCATGTGTGTATAGATAATTTGGGGGGTCAAACGGTTAGTGCAGTGGATAACCCGGATGGGACTCATATTTAACCCCTCCTGGTAGTATTGGGAGATTAATCGAATTAAATAAAATGGGATAATACAATTTTTACATTGTGGTTGTGATCTAAGGCAATATATAAGCACATAAGAATATAATGTATGCTTTTTTTTCACATATTGTCTCCTACCCTTAGTTCCGGGTCCCATCACAGTCCCTCACGGGGTCCATCAATGAATCACGTCCAGTTTATCTTTACTTTTGACACTTTACTGTACATCCTGCATTTCTGGACACTAGCCACAAAGCTAAATACCTATATATGCACATGTCTATTGTTTAATCAGTACTCTTATTGCCATATTCACATGTTTCACATATTCACACTGCCTTTTTATCTAGTTGATTCTATTCATATATTTTATGTATCTTATTAAGTGAAATGTGTATAATTGTAGATTTTTTGTATAGATGCAGAATTTTCTTTTATGTATTCTTGCATTTTAGTAGTGTTTTATATTCATATTCATAAATTCTATCTATGAATTTATGAACTTGTTTTCTCTGCATTACTTGAGGTCTGAAAGCTCTGCATCTCTTTTGTTATTTCAGCCATTTCTTATTTTCTGCAAATAAATGCTTTAAATTACAATATTTAAAATTTTACTCAAACATATACTTATAAATAGCAAAACCAGATAAACTGATTCACAAACTGAAGTAATCTATCTATCTATCTATCTATCTATCTATCTATCTATCTATCTATCTGTCTGTCTGTCTGTAGTTACTTTTTTATATGTCATATTAAATTATCTTTTTATCCTTTGCCTTTCAGATAAAATGTGTGACCAAATTAGTGATGCCGTTTTGGATGCATATCTTTCTCAAGACCCTGACGCAAAAGTGGCATGTGGTATGAACTTTTTAAAGCCAATTATCAGTTTATAATTGGCTTTCTTTATGACTGTGATTTTTCTAAACTAGTTAATGATTATGGGTTTAATTTTCAGGAAAAAAAATGAAGCCCATCTATCTTAAAATCTGAAGAAACTTAAACTACTGCAATTTATATAGCAAGAAAAAAATATATATATGTCTTTCTTTTTTTTTATTTTAATGTCAGTTGTGCATCCCCAGTTTGAGAAATCCAAAGCGTCGTGATCAATGCCTACTGGATAAATTCGTTTTAGCTGTATTGTTTTAAAACTTTGACATTTTAAATGAACTGGTTTAAATGAAAAAAGTTAATGTTGTGTTTTCTGGAACAGAGTGTGTGGCCAAGACAGGTATGATTCTGCTGTGTGGAGAGGTGACATCAAAAGCAGTGGTGGATCTTGAGAAAGTGGTCAGAGACACTGTGAAGGACATTGGATATGACGACTCATCCAAGGGTAAGATGCTGTTTTTGAAATGATTGGAAAAAATAAGAAATTAAGAGACATATTGAACTTTGCTATATGCTATCTATTAGGGTTTGACTACAAGACCTGCAATGTGCTTGTGGCATTACAGCCACAGTGTGAGGAGATTACTGACTGTGTATTTGAAGGCAGAGATGAAGAGGACATTGGCGCTGGGGATCAGGTTAGTTTCACTATACAGTATACACAATATACAGTATATGTATTTATATATATATAGACCAGAGGTTGCTATTCCTGATCAAGGGTAGGTGCTTTTGATCACACTTTAGTTTCAATGTCCCCATTCATCCTTAAGCGGAATAATAAAGGAACAGAGAGCAAAGAAGAGGAAATTTGGACAATGCAAATTCCATAAATATTTACTGTCTTTATTATTGAGATTTGTTGTTACAATGATAATAAGAATTTTAAGAATAATAATTCCCTTTATTCATATAGTACCTTTTCCAAAGACTTTTAAACCTACAAGATAATACAAACTGGATCATATAAATACAATTTGAAATAAAATACAGAGTGAAATACACCAGGTTGTGTACAAATAATACTACAAATAAAGTGGAATAAGATACAACAAGCATTTAAACTTTAAACATGATTTATGCTGTATGAACTGATATGAGAATGGTTTGCACATTTATTGCAATTCACTAATTGCCACTAATTCCTGCTCTCTTCGCAGTGTTTTGTAGGAGTACGCATGGCTCAACCTTTGCTTAAATGTACAGTAGTTATCATGCCAAATTTTTATTTATAAATCCCATTTTCTGCATGAGATTTTGCGCATGCACATTTTAGACCTGTTTTGTCCATATGCAGCCTTTATAAATCAGCTAGCTCATCAAGAATTTCTCCAGTAATTCAAGATAGTTGGGGAAAATGTTTGAGAAACCTAAAATTACATTTTTAAGTTAGAAGTATTAGAATTAAATTATTGTTTTTAAGGCACTTTCTTTACTTTTAACACCAACATATTGTAGTTTCCATGTTCTGATTGAATTAAATATTTCTACAGGGTTTCATGTTTGGCTATGCAACAGATGAAACGGATGAGTGCATGCCACTGACCATCCTCCTGGCCCATAAGCTCAATCACAAGATGAAAGAATTGTCAAAGAATGGGGAGTGTGCATGGATACTACCTGACTCTAAATCCCAGGTAAAAATATTAGAAATGGGACGTCACAATTTTGCATTATGTCTTGGGTCTAAAAATGATTTGTTTAATTCCTGACAGGTTACTGTGGAATACCGTGATAACATGGGAGTCATGGAGCCTATCCGAGTCCACACAGTAGTCATTTCAGTCCAGCATACACCTGACATCACACTTTCGGAAATACGGAAGAATCTGATGGAAAAAGTGGTGAAGACAGTCATTCCAGCAAAGTATCTGGATGACCGGACTATCTATCACCTGCTACCTAGTGGAAAGTTCCTTATAGGTGGTCCGCAGGTAAAAAAGTAAAGTGTTGTCATTGTTATAATATCAGTGTCAGATCATTTCTGATAATAATAATACTGTTAAGAATAAGCCACAAATATTTTTGCTATCTTATTTTTTTATGTATAATTCAAATTTGCCCGTATCAACAGGGAGATGCCGGCCTTACTGGTAGAAAAATCATTGTGGACACATATGGTGGCTGGGGAGGCCATGGGGGCGGGGCCTTCTCAGGTAAGGACTATTCCAAAGTGGACCGTTCTGGAGCCTATGCAGCCCGATGGGTGGCCAAATCCCTTGTCAAGGCCAAGCTGTGCAGAAGAGTGCTGGTACAGGTAAGCCTGCTATGGATTAGTTTGGCTCTAAGCTTGATCTTTTACATTAAATAGTTGTTATATTAATTTGCTAATGATTTAATCAATTCCACAACAGCTGGCCATATTCTGAGCAGATAGGGAAACATATTACTGTGTTACTTTTTTAATGTAGGCTGGTTAGGATGGCCTTTGTCAGTGCAAGAGTTTGAGATGCATGTAAACTCTTTATGATGGTATTTATGATGATTTATCAGTTGAGTGAGCTGTAAAAATCCCTTTGACTGAAAGCTGAATCTGCATTTCTCATTTTAACAGATCTCCTATGCCATTGGCATCAGCCACCCTTTGTCCATCTCTGTTTTTCATTATGGTACGTCAACAAGAGATGAAGATGAGCTTCTGGAAATCGTTCAGAAGAATTTTGACCTACGACCAGGGGTGATTGTCAAGTAAGTAAAAGCAAGTTAAACCCAAACCAGATTGAATTATTCTTGCATTAGCATGGGATGTTAAAGTCTAAGGTACAATATTTAATAAAGCATATATATAATCTCAGTGGAATCTTTTTTCGCAGAGAGCTTGGTCTAAAAAGGCCCATCTATCAGAAAACTGCCAGCTATGGACATTTTGGAAGAGAGGAATTTCCCTGGGAAAAGCCAAAGAAACTGGTGTTTTAGTGGTTCATCAAACAAGACCTTCAACATTCAGAGAAGCATAGAGAAGCATAACATTTGATGTACTTAGATAGACAGATGTGAGATTTTAGTGATGACTGCAGTCGTTTAGAGAGAAATTTGGGAATACTTTAGCTGTGTCTGAAACTGGTAGCTGACTTGATGCCTTTCTGCCCATTCTGGATGCTTTTGCATGCACTTCATAATCTGTTTACTGCAGAATATTGAAGTCAGTAATCCAGTCAACATATTCACATTAACTTAATCAGATAACATTAATCAGATAATTGGAAAACTTAGAGTTTACATGAGTTAGTGAGGCAATAATCAGATTTTGCAACCAGCCAATAATCTCACAGACTAAGATGTGACGTAAATATTAGGTAAAACCTAAACATCATGCTTAATATGATCATACAGATTATTTAAATCCTGTTGCTACTATTTTCCATGCCCTTGAATTGGAATAGAAAGAGTGTGGTGAACTCAGAGGTTTTAGGCAGGAGTTCAGGGCAGCTTTGCTGGGAAGCGTGAAGCTGAAGCCCCCCATGAGAAGAGATACAGGAAAAAAGGAGGAAGATGAGGAGGAGGTGGATGCGAAGTAGTTCGAGATGCAGGTAGAGAGGAAGTGAGGGTTTATATAGGTTTGAGTGGGAGTGGTAAAGGGCGTGGATTAACCTCCCAAAATTAATTTCTGCGTTACAAGTTTGGTTGTGGTGGCATGGTCTGTTTTTGTGTATGCCCAAGAATACTCTGATTTATAGTTTACATGCACTTGGAAATACAATTCAAATACAAATCCAGCTCTCTCTATTAGATTTCGTAATTAGATTTTTACACCTTAATTCGATCTGAGAAATCAAAGTATACTGTTTACATGACTACTTGAATAATAAGATAAATGCAGTATTCTGTCAATGAACTGATTTTTTGTGCATGTAAACTCATTCATTGTCCTACTCATGAGGTAGTGTTGTGATGAAGGTCTCTGTGTCCGAATCAAAAGGCAACAGAATATACTGATGTTTTCAATGTATGGACTAGATATACTGCTATATGGAAGTACATGTTTAGCTTTGTTGGCTATATATTGGCATTTCCCCAAATAAAATATTCTTATTCTTTTTCTGAATTATTTATAAAAAGGCTTTATTACTAAACTTTGTTTCAGCCTTGGCTGGCTGCCTTCCTGCTATACATTTCAGACACAGACTTATTTCTGTATTCTTCTTTTAGAGTCATTCTTATGATTATCTCTAAACTTACAGCTGCTGTTTTTTTATTAATTTAGGGAGAGATACATTTGACTGTTGGGGCATTAGTGACTGTGGCACTGTGAAGGGTTTTTTCAAATCTATTTTTATATAAATCATTTTTAATACTTTTATAATTTGTTACATTTTGTAATTTTAATAAAATACATGTTTGTTGTGAGATTTCTGCAAAAATAAACCAGAACACTCCATGAAATTTAGATCTGACATTTTTGTCATTTTTTCAAACATTTCTTTTTCGTTTACAATTCGTCAACAAAATGTTTCTTTTGAATAGAAATAAATATGTATGTCATTCTGTAGTTGGATTGAATATACAATTAATCAGCATGGAACTTTTAGCTACAGTATGAGGAAGTTTATTTTGTAGTGGAGAAGACTTACTCATATGTTATACATATACATACATCTATAGTTTTTCAAACGCATTTTTAATCTATATTGCATAGAAATGTTTCTATCTGACAGCAGAATTGATTTATTAGTACAAATTGATTTTGCATTTATCTAACATTAAGTCAACATTATGGGTTTATATGTACTGTTTGTATTAAAATTTATTTTGATGCCATTTCTGTCCCCAGAAAATGACATTTAAAATACAAATTTTGGGACAATTTGTATTTTAAAGGTGCTCAGTGTTAGCAAAGCCACCATTTAGCTATTTTGTTATGTTTTTGCTAATTCTATGCTAATAACTCAGTCTTGTTACTTTCAGCCCTGTTACTCATAACATAAAAAATAAAGTAACAGGACTGAGTGCCAGTAACAGGGCTGAGTTCTAGTAACAGGAGTGAGTATTGTCCCCTGGTTTATTGATTTATTAATGTGAATATTAGTTAGTGTAAACCACTTTTTTCCAATTATGTTTGGTTCAGCATTTATCAATTTAATAAATTGCGTGATAATAAATTAGATTAATTTCAGATTTGGGTCATTTTGAAAATATACCTTTTTTGCACCTTTTAGAAAAATTCAATGTGCATGCATATATAGTGATTTTTTAGTTACTAATATCAATTATTTTATTTGAATATGCAGTGTATATATATATACGCGTTTCTTTAAAATAAAGATTTTTTTAGCAGTGTATATATATCTCTTAAAAAATTATGTTTATTTATTAACTTTTTGAATTATTTGTTTTTTAATTAGCCACATATAATGTTATTATATTATATATTATATTATTATTATTATTGTTAGATTTAGTGTTGATGTTTGACTTAATCAGTATTTATTTAACTCTTATATACTCAGAATATTGTGTGTGCATTGATGGTTAGCAGTTACTTACAAAACAGGCCCTGTCAGTAAAACTCTTTGCTACATTGTCTTGTATAGTGGGACGTTCTGTACTTGTGACAGAGAATTCAGGGAGTCAGTCAAGGGTATAAAATTGAATTGCCTTAATAAAATGTGTGTTCAATGTTTCCTAATAAATATCAGAGATATACTGTGATTTAAAGTAGTAGTAGCAGAAGTTTTATAACTTTCCAGTAAAAAGGCTCATTGTGTTTGTGTAAGGGGTACTGAGTGTCCTACTAATGTAACAGGTGAGAAGGCAGCGGGCCGGAGCCACCAAGCTGATAACCTCTATTCAATTCTCAAAGTAAATTTTAGGCCGCAGCTGGGCGAGTAGATAACCATATTGTCATAGCAACGACGAATTTGGGTTAAACAATGCTAGCAAGATCACATATGCTTGATACAATTTTACACAAACAAGTATTGGTAAGGATCAGTTAAATAAGTTCTTGGGGCCTCAGGCTGGGTGTCTTCGCACTTGTGAGGGAGAGGTTTTGTCTTTTAAATGCTTGTGTCTGTGAAATATTCTTTGAACTCTTTTCTTGATTTTGGAACTCACTGGAAACGGCGACAGTAAGGGGTAGTGCGATTTTTCCAACAATGTCTAACCAAGTACACCTCCTTGTCATAACATAGACTAAAGTAGGGAGGGAGACATGAAAAAAAGGAAAAAACGTTTCTATAGAATGACTCATAAAGCGTGGTGTGTGATTGAGTGCAGCAGAAATGAGGGCAGTGGATAAAGACAGTAATGTATTGTAAATGTAAATACTCACATTTCTTAAGCACTACATCAAATTACTACTACGAGTCAAACTGCTGCTTGCGCTGCTGTTAGCCTGCGCACGTGTGTTTGTGTATATGTGTGGGCGCGAGCACGCGGATAACTGAGAGAAAGTGGATCATACCATTTGCACGGCACGGGGGGGGGGGGGGGGGTAGGGGGGTGCTGGGAACTTCAGTTAGAGAGTCTTGGGCACCCCTTAATAATGGCTACGCACATGGTACATTCCAACTCAGCACAGCATGCAGAATGCAGCATGTATAGAACGCGTGGCTGACCTGGTGACGTCACTGCAGACATCACTATATATTCCTGCCTCATTTCACTTCTGCACTGACGGAGAGAGAGACAGAGAACCGCAATGGATTTCGGTGACCAGCTGAGAAGCGTAGACGACATAATGGCAGACATTCGGGAGAGACTCCAGGACCCGAGGGACCAGCATGTCCTGCCGGTGAGGGAGGATGATGCACAGAGAGAGGAGAGAGGAGAGAGCGATTTGGAGGGAAGTGAAGACAGAGAGTCTGTGAGTGAAGAGGAGACAGATGATGAGGAACAGAGAGAGGAAAATGTGGGAGAAAGACAGGGAGAAATGGAGAACCAGAAACAAGAGCTTCTAGGGCTTGTCAAGTACTGGAAACAAGTTGCTTTAAAAATTGTGGAGCATAAGCATCAGAGCGAGAGGAAAGATCAGGAGAGATTACAGGCAATGAGGAAGACGGTCCAGGAGGCTCAGATGGAGGAGGCATTGGTGGAGGTCGAACAGGTGAGCAGACAGCTGGAGCTGAGTTTAAAGGATGAGATAAAGATGCTCTGCGAAAAAGAACAGCAAATTATGATGCAGATGGAGGAAATTAAAAAGGAGAAGATGAAGATCAGGAAAGAGAAAGAGGCCATCAGATATGAGAGAGAGAAAAATGAAATTATCCAGAGCTTCAGAGAGAAAATGGCAGAGAGAGACCTTGAGTTCCTTAAAAGGAGGCTGGAGAAAAGGGAGGGTAAAATAATAAAGGCTCTCGAAAAGGAGTGGAAAGATATTGCAATCGAGAGAAAGCTGGTTGAGAAGAAAAGAGAAGCCATAGAATTAAAAAAAAGGATGGAAGAGAAAGAACTGAGGAGACAGAGGAAGAAATCTCAAGACATTATTTCTGTAGTTAGAGAGGAGGTACTGCTACATCTGAAACAGGAACCAAAGTCTAGGACGTGGAGAAGCAGGCTGTTTTCTCCACACAAGAAAATGAGGGACGTCTCATCAAGAATTAGTGCCTGGTTCTCTAGAGGCCTCTCCAGTGAGCACTTCTCCCTCTCAGACCTAAGAGAAACTGAGAGGGAGATAGAGAGACTAAAAGAGAGGACAGAGCAAAATGAGAAAGATATGTTACAGGCTTTAGGTAGGGAATCGGAAAAAACTGAGTTCGAGAAAATGCAGACCAAGGACGAGAGGGAAGCCCTGGAAGAAAAGAAAAAGAAGGCTGAGAAAAAGCTTAGGAAGCAGAGGAAGAAAGCTGAGCGAGAGGAGGAGAGAAAGGAAAGAGACCCTCTTGCTGGAAGTGATATCACCAGAGAAGACATAGCCAAGGCTATAGAGGAGATACTGCAGCAGAACGAGGCAGCTCAGCAGAAAGATGAACCAGCAAAGAGAGAGACAGGGAGGGGTAGGCTGAAGAAGAAGCTGATTTCTGCATTCAAAAAGGCAAAAGCTGGCTTGAAGACTGCGGCCTTCTAGAGGGACTAAGGACTGTGTTTTCAGGGATCGTTACCTTTCTCCGTGGAGTCTGTTGCAGCATAAGCTCTTTCTTCAAGAAGATCTGTGAGAGGTTGTGCTGTTTTTAAATGCTACTCCTTCAGCACTCCAGCTACTCCTTAATAGATTTAACACCCCCCCCCCCCCCCCCAAAAATGGAATGAGTTCCAGTAACAGGAATGAGTATTCTCCCCTGGTTTATTGATTTATTAATGTGAATATTAGTTAGTGTAAACCACTTTTTTACAATTATGTTTGGTTCAGCATTTATCCATTTAATAAATTGCATGATAATAAACTAGATTAATTTCAGACTTGGGTATTTTTGAAAAGATACCTTTTTTGCACCTTTTAGAAAAATTCAATGTGCATGCATATAAAGTGATTTTTTAGTTACTAATATCAATTATTTTATTTGAATATGCAGTGTATATATATATGCGTTTCTTTAAAATAAAGATTTTTTTTTGAGCAGTGTATATATATCTCTTAAAAAATTATGTTTATTTATTAACTTTTAGAATTATTAGTTTTTTTAATTAGCCACATATAATGTTATTATATTATATATATTATTATTATTATTATTATTATTATTATTATTATTATTGTTAGATTTAGTGTTGATGTGTGTGTGACAGACGTGTATTGGGCATTTACATACAGAAATACAGAACAAAACTCTTCAAGAATTAATCAATAATAAATTAACCAATGAGTAAAGCCAGGACGACTAAAGTAAAGTCATTTATCAACTATGTAGGTCTGTGTATTTGCAGGCAGGAATTTAAAGTATTTGGAGTGAAAGCAATATGACATGTTGTTAAGAAAGGTACTGGTGCTTATGCTAACAATTGCTAAATTATTACTTTATCAATGACAATTGCTAAATAACCAATATTTCAATAACAATTTGCTAAATAATGACTTAATCAGTATTTATTTAACTCTTATATACTCAGAATAATGTGTGTGCCTTGATGCTTAGCAGTTACTTACTAAACGGGCCCTGTCAGTAAAACTCTTTGCTACATTGTCTTGTATAGTGGGACGTTCTGTACTTGTGACAGAGAATTCAGGGAGTCAGTCAAGGGTATAAAATTGAATTGCCTTAATAAAATGTGTGTTCAATGTTTCCTAATAAATATCAGAGATATACTGTGACTTAAAGTAGTAGTAGCAGAAGTTTTATAACTTTCCAGTAAAAAGGCTCATTGTGTTTGAGTAAGGGGTACTGAGTGTTATATATAATAAATTGTTATTTTGCTGATAATCAAGTATCCTGTCTCTCTATACTTTATCTGTACTTCGGGCTTCTATCAAAAGAATCCAGGGGGAACTCACTGGAACCGGCGGCAGTAAGGGGTAGTGCGATTTTCTCAACAATGTCTAACCAAGTACACCTCCTTGTCATAACACAGACTAAAATAGGGAGGGAGACATGAAAAAAAAGGAAAAAACGTTTCTATAGAATGACTCATAAAGCGTGGTGTGTGATTGAGTGCAGCAGAAATGTATTGTAAATGTAAATACTCACATTTCTTAAGCACTACATCAAATTACTACTACGAGTCAAACTGCTGCTTGCGCTGCTGCTAGCCTGCGCACGTGTGTTTGTGTATATGTGTGTGCGCGAGCACACGGATAGCTGAGAGAAAGTGGATCATACCATTTGCACGGCACTGGGGGGGGGGGGGGTCGTTGTATTGTCGATGTTATCGTGTTCCGGTTAACCACCATATTACGTTTTTTAATGTTTAGAAATTAGAGGTCTAGAATTCCAAAAAAACATTTATCTTATTTTTAGGGGTGCTGGGAACTTCAGTTAGAGAGTCTTGGGCACCCCTTAATAATGGCTAGGCTACGCACATGGTACATTCCAACTCAGCACAGCATAGAATGCAGCATGTATAGAACGCGTGGCTGACCTGATGACGTCACTGCAGACATCACTATATATTCCTGCCTCATTTCACTTCTGCACTGACGGAGAGAGAGACGGAGAGAGAGACCGCAATGGATTTCGGTGACCAGCTGAGAAGCGTAGACGACATAATGGCAGACATTCGGGAGAGACTCCAGGACCCGAGGGACCAGCATGTCCTGCCGGTGAGGGAGGATGATGAACAGAGAGAGGAGAGAGGAGAGAGCGAGTCTGAGGGAAGTGAAGACAGAGAGTCTGTGAGTGAAGAGGAGACAGATGATGATGAACAGAGAGAGGAGAATGTGGGAGAAAGACAGGGAGAAATGGAGAACCAGAAACAAGAGCTTCTAGGGCTTGTCAAGTACTGGAAACAAGTTGCTTTAAACATTATGGAGCATAAGCATCAGAGCGAGAGGAAAGATCAGGAGAGATTACATGCAATGAGGAAGACGGTCCAGGAGGCTCAGAGGGAGGAGAATGTACTGCAGGAAAAAAGAGCCGAGATGGAGTATGAGAAAAAGCAGGCATTGGTGGAGGTCGAACAGGTGAGCAGACAGCTGGAGCTGAGTTTAAAGGATAATATTAAGATGCTCTGTGAAAAAGAACAGCAAATTTTAATGCAGAGGGAGGAAATTAAAAAGGAGAAGAGCAAGATCAGGAAAGAGAAAGAGGCCATCAGACATGAGAGAGAGAAAAATGAAATTATCCAGAGCTTCAGAGAGAAAATGGCAGAGAGAGACCTTGAGTTCCTTAAAAGGAGGCTGGAGAAAAGGGAGGGTGAAATGATAGAGGCTCTCGAAAAGGAGTGGAAAAATATTGCAATCGAGAGAAAGCTGGTTGAGGAGAAGAGAGAAGCCATAGAATTGAAGAAAAGGATGGAAGAGAAAGAACTGAGGAGACAGAGGAAGAAATCTCAAGACATTATTTCTGTAGTTAGAGAGGAGGTACTGCTACATCTGAAACAGGAACCAAAGTCTAGGACGTGGAGAAGCAGGCTGTTTTCTCCACACAAGAAAATGAGGGACGTCTCATCAAGAATTAGTGCCTGGTTCTCTAGAGGCCTCTCCAGTGAGCACTTCTCTCTCTCAGACCTAAGAGAAACTGAGAGGGAGATAGAGAGACTAAAAGAGAGGACAGAGCAAAATGAGAAAGATATGTTACAGGCTTTAGGTAGGGAATCGGAAAAAACTGAGTTCGAGAAAATGCAGACCAAGGACGAGAGGGAAGCCCTGGAAGAAAAGAAAAAGAAGGCTGAGAAAAAGCTTAGGAAGCAGAGGAAGAAAGCTGAGCGAGAGGAGGAGAGAAAGGAAAGAGACCCTCTTGCTGGAAGTGATATCACAAGAGAAGACATAGCCAAGGCTATAGAGGAGATACTGCAGCAGAACAAGGCAGCTCAGAAGAAAGATGAACCAGCAAAGAGAGAGACAGGGAGGGGTAGGCTGAAGAAGAAGCTGATTTCTGCATTCAAAAAGGCAAAAGCTGGCTTGAAGACTGCGGCCTTCTGGAGGGACTAAGGACTGTGTTTTCAGGGATCGGTACCTTTCTCCGTGGAGTCTGTTGCAGCATAAGCTCTTTCTTCAAGAAGATCTGTGAGAGGTTGTGCTGTTTTTAAATGCTACTCCTTCAGCACTCCAGCTACTCCTTAAGAGATTTACCAACCCCCCCCCCCCCCCCCCAAAAAAAAGAAGAAAACCAGAAAAACACCCCCCCACACAAAAAAAAAAATTGAAAAACAGAAAAACACCCACCAAAAAGATGGTGGATAGGCAGCAGACAGAGGGGGAAAAAAATAAAACTGAAAAAAAAAACCCGAAAAAACACTCACCTAAAAATAAAAAATATATTGATATTTGACATTTCGACGCTAATAACTTTTGAATGGAGGATGATATCCTGCAGATACTTGTATAATCAAAACAGTAGACCACAGAGAGTGATGCACACCAATTCCTTTTAATGTTCCGTTTAAAGTGTTAATTCCTTTTAATGTTCCTTTTAATGTGTTAATTCATTTTAATGTGTTAATACCGAAGAACTTAAGTCAGAATAAAATACTTGAATTTCTAGACCACTTCTACGTCTGTACATCTTTCATTTATTCACCTCCAAATCACTACAGTGCATAAAAATGCCTATTAATGTTCCCAGATGAGAATAGATGGATTTAAGAAAAAAAAAACAGCAATAGCTTAGGATTTATACACATCAGAATAACGAGTCATGAGGACAATTACACACCCATTAATATTATGCAAAAAGCGTGCAACTCTATATTATATTTTATATATTCACAAATTCAGTAGCATTTCAGCAGCTGTGTGTGTGATTGATACAGCTAGATGTCAGCAAACACACACACTTTATATTTTCAATACTGTGCCGGGTCTATTGTATATAAAATGTTATATATTTAAAAAAATAAATATACTTTAAACTATATCTAGAATTTAAACCTAGCTATGTATGACAAAGCTAGGTGGCAGCAAACACACACACCATTTAACATTTGGATACGGTGCCAATTCTACTTTACTTTAAAGTCTATGTGTTTTAAAACTATGATTATTGCAAGCAGTCTAAATGTCTGTCTGTTTAGACTTAATGCTAGTGTTTTATCAGCTGCTTGTTGAAGGTAACTGTTTATTACTCTCACATAATCAAAAATCATCAAAGAATGCCTTCAATACCACTCTCCATCTAATCTGAATGAGCATGAGCTGTTTTGCAATCAACAATGGGCAAAAATTTCAGTCACTAGAAAAGCTGGTGGAGACATACCCTAAAAGATTAATTGCAGCAAAAGGTGATTCCACAAAGTATTGCCTTAGGGGGCTAAATACTTTTTTATTTATAAAAAAAATGGTTTGAATCATGCATATTTTTTTCCACTTCACGATTGTATGCCACTTTGTGTTGGTCTTTTACATTCAATTCCAATTAAAAATATATTTAAGTGGTTGTAATTTGAGAAAATATGGAAAATTCAAGGGGTATTAATTATTTTGCATACCATTGTATATGTTTAAGTAAAATGAACATTGTTGTTTTTTTCTATAGTAAAAATATTGCCATTTAAAGCATTTATTTGCAAAAATAAGAGAAATGGCTGAAATAACAAATAAAGATACAGAGCTTTCAGACCTAAAATAATCCAAAGAAAACAAGTTCATATTCATAAAGAGTTCAGAAATCAATATTTGGTGGAATAACTCAATCACAGTTTTCATGCATCTTGGCATTTTCTCCTCCACCAATTTTACACACTGCTTTTGGATAACTTTATACCACTGCTGGGGCAAAACTGTTCGGCTTGGTTTGATGGCTTTTGGTCATCCACCTTCCTCCTATTCCAGGGGTTTTCAATTAGGTAAAATCAAAGAATCTCATCATTTTTAAGTGGTCCCTTTTTTTTCCAGAGCTATATATATCTTTTTTTGTAGAAACTAGATACTTCGTACGGTTTTGGTACAACGGATATTTTTAGTAGTTTTTAGGGCCCCTGGAGACCGGGGAATACCCCAACTCCAGACCTGCGGGGAATGCAGAGGGCACGTGTTTGCACGAGGGGGGACAGGAGAGTGCACCAAGGAGAGCGTAAGAGAGAGAGAGAATAGATAGAGGGGAAAACGCTTTTGTTTTTTAACATTATTAGTGCTATACCAAGCCAACTTTTAAAGTTCGTTCATTCATGCACTGCCCCCCCATGCGCTGCTTTCTGTGTATTTGACATACAATACACAGAAAGCTCTACAAACATTCCAATGTTTACTTCTGTCGTAATCTTACAAAACTGAGAGCGTTGTGTTACAGAAAAGCTTAGTTAGTCAGAATGACAACCCAAGCATAATTCAAGAAATAAATGAGACGTTTCCGCTGAGTCACTCCGATACATCTCAATTTTCAAGAATGAAATACAAAATGTGTCATGTGACATTAGTTTCAAAAAGATTAAAATTCCATGCCACACAGCATGCAATTAAAACTACAATTGGCAGGGGGGGTTTTGATAATTTGACCTCCGGGTTATGGGACCAGCACGCTTCCAAATCTGCTACTTAATAGTTAGCAAGTTGTAAACCAGACACCTCTATTTTTGGAGAACCTAGGAAGAATTAAATACAAACTGTATCAGCAATTTATATTTGATTTGAAAAAGATTAAAATTCCTTGCCACACTGCATGCAACTAAAAGTTCAGCTAGCAGTGGATGGTTTCGATCCATCGACCTCTGGGTTATGGGCCCAGCACGCTTCCGCTGCGCCACTCTGCTACTTAATAGTCAGCAAGTTTAAAACCAGACACCTCTTATTTTTGGAGAACCTAGGAAGAATGAAATACAATCTGTGTCAGCAATTTATATTTGTTTGAAAAAGATTGAAATTCCTTGCGACACTGCATGCAACTAAAAGTTCAGCTAGCAGAGGATGGTTTCGGTCCATCGACCTCTAGGTTATGGGCCCAGCACACTTCCGCTGCGCCACTCTGCTATTTTCCACCAAGACGAGACTCGAACCCACAATCCCTGGCTTAGGAGGCCAGTGCCTTATCCATTAGGCCACTGGGGCTAGACTGCTTGCTTAACTTAAACTTGATCCAGAAAACTATTTTTAGGAGCGCACAGTAAGAATCTAAATCCAAGCATGTGATAAATGTAATATTTAGCAGAGAATGGTTTCGATCCATCGACCTCTGGGTTATGGGCCCAGCACGCTTCCGCTGCGCCACTCTGCTACTTAACAGTCAGCAAGTTTAAAACCAGACACCTCTAATTTTTGGAGAACCTAGGAAGAATGAAATACAATCTGTGTCAGCAATTTATATTTGTTTGAAAAAGATTCAAATTCCTTGCCAGACTGCATGCAACTAAAAGTACAGCTAGCAGAGGATGGTTTCGATCCATCGACCTATGGGTTATTGGCCCAGCACGCTTCCGCT